>NC_070583.1:19032487-20427952 GCF_027409825.1 Scomber japonicus
TTTTTACCATTGGTTCTCTATGATTCAAACAGAAGCATACAAAAAGCCCTGACCTTCATTCATCAAAGAGATTATAAAAGACTGTAATTTATTGGGTGCTAGCAGCAAGAATCATTTTAAATTGTACTGATGTCTGTCACTCGTAAGCAGTTTAACGCTATTTGTCTCGGTTGGTTTTTCCTTGAGTGTGAGTTGGCAGGAGCTCGACGGCTGATTCCACATCTTTTAAACTTTAGTGAAGCTAGCCTCTCGTCATTCTTGTTGATTTATAGATGGTTTTGCCGGTCAGTTTGACGACTCCCAACGACAGTAATGTAGCTGACTGAAAAACCATTCTCTGTTTCTTTAAATTGTGAATGTGTTTTATTCAGTCAAAAAACCCAGCAGACTATAGATTTAAAAGCAGGAGTTTCATTCAGTTTTTTTGTGTCATAACAGCAGACATATTTGGTATGTGCTGCCACCGTTGGGATTTAAACCACAGGAGGTAGTGGCAGTGCTCTGCTGTATTCTGTGTCTGCAGGTCTTATCTAAATTAAACTCCCTATACCAACAATAGGCTGAGCTTTGTGTTTTGCTGCTGCTGTACAGTATATTGTCACACTCCTTTCATCAAGTTGCAGCTGTATCCTTGAGCTGGTTTGCTTTTCTTTGGAGGAGTTTAATGCTCATATATGTTCGACTGCACTTCTCCTGAAAACTGTGGCAGGGTTGATTTTAAAGTATCGTATAAAGCAGTGACTTAAAACACGTTTTTATGTACATAAGAGTTTAATGATACTCTGTTCTTGTTGTTTTATCTTATACGTCTGTCTGAGTTCATTATGTTTTCTTAACCCTTAAACAGGCAATGTGCACCAGGAGATACAGACTCTTTAACACTCTGTTAAGAGCATGATTAGTTAAGGTGGTTGTTTAATTGTATATGCCTTGTCCTTTTTCTAATTAGTTAATAAAAATAATAATGATTATAATAACTACAATAATAATAATAATAAACTTTATTTATAGAGCACCTTTCGTACAAGCTCAAAGTGCTTTACAGAATAATATAGAATGAAACAACTGCAAATAAAACAGTAAAAAAGAGAGTTAGTAAAATTAGACAATAAAAAAAAAACGTATTCAGTGAAAATCAGTTAAAATGACATTAATTAAAAGCCAAATTAAATAAATATGTTTTCAGCTGTTGTTTAAAACTGTTCATAGAGCTGACATTTCTTTTAGCTTTGGGTAGACTATTCCATAATTGTGTGCTTCCTATTTTCTTATGGGCATAATTGTGTATATTTAAAAACCCAGCTGTGGACGATCTGAGATCACTGTTGAAAAAGAGAATTGGTTTAACTGGATTGGTAGAATTGAAGCTTGTTGGTAGGGCTATACTTTGATAGAAATGATAAGAATCAGTTTAGAAACTAGAATGTATGATATTATTGACAAGGGAAAGCATGAATGTATTACTTCTCTTTAAGGAAATGTTTACTTAGGTGCAAATGAGATAACTAGTAACATCAGAATTAATTTTCACATCTCATTTTTCAATGTTGTCTGTTTTAAGGGTTAAAGGAGGCCTGCAGGTACATCGAGCACCAGAATCTCAGCATTTCTATCTCAAAGTGGTCAGTGGTGACAAAAGTGACAACGCCGGGCTTGTTCGAATCCTTTTGTGTGTGTGTGTGTGTGTGTGTGTGTGTGTGTGTGTGTGTGTGTGTGTGAACATAAAGGGAGTCATTACACCAGCCACACAGCCCACATTACATAAAGCAGGCAAGCCAGAGCCCATAAGACCATGAGCAGGTTGTGATAAATCAGAGCTCTACCTTTTTTCTTTTTTTTTTTAAAGAGAGGTGAGCGAGAGAGGCTCGAACGTTTGTTGCACAAGCCAAAAAATGCAACAGAAAAGAATATAAAGAGCTCAAACTTTCATTTAGTTAGTAATGTACAGAGTGAGATATTCATATTGTCATAAATGTCTTAAGTGATGAATGTGGTTTGTTCTGTTAAAAGTCAAACCTTCAAGTTATGAGGTGACTGCGACATCAAATTTGGGGAAATCTTTAAAAAACTGAACGTTCTTGTGCAACTCACAATCATGGACTTTATCATCACCTCAAAGAAAAAACGGCTATTCTCTGGTTTTGGTTCTTCAGTTTAAAAAAAAAAAGACATTCACACACAGAGTGATTCATGAGGATGGTGGTTAGACATTTAGATGAAGTCTGGAAATTTTTTGAGCATATTGATGATAAAGTTGAGTGGAAACTTTGCTTTAGGTGGAAAGGAGTCATTTACAGTGAAGACATGATGACACTTAAGGGAAAACAATGACAAACATGAATGAGAGTCAGATTAGCAAATATGCATCCTTATCTAGAAGTGTTTTAACTTTATAAAATATCACTATATTATTCTTACAGTGTTGATTTTCATATCATCCTCCAGCCCTGAAGAAATCACTAATAATCTTACAATACTCCTGAAAGTGTTTTTATTCTTATATGCTGGTGCCTGTCACACATGCTAAATCAGTTCCAGCTGTTCATTTTCTTCATTGTGTCCCTTTTTTTAACATTATTGCATCTTTACTAAAGTTAAATATGGTGTATAAAAGATCCAGCAGCCTGACCATCACACAACCTGAGCCTCCAGTTTAAACCCAGCACATGTCCTCTAGTGAACCTGATTTATAAATGTTTGTTTGGCTGTCCCCGTTAGATCACCACGGTCATTGATAAAGACTACAAGAACTGTGTGGATGCTTCAAGGGCAACTTTCAACTTAGATTAGTGCGTCACAGAGGTTTTATTCTGGTAACAGTCATACATGTTGTATTAGCCATGGTCTCGTCCTCAGTTGGAGCGCGGGGTGGCCAAGCACATTTTCCTCCTCTTAGGCTCCATTTCGACTGGCGCCATGTGCAAATGCAGTTTGTTAAGCAGCTGATTGCAAAAAGGACTCAACTGTGGATCTCTGTGTAAATGTGCGCACTCCTGCGTCACACACATTATTCATTCATCAGCACTGTTAAACACGTCTCAGTGTTTACTGGTGTGAATCCACAGAGCAGCACTGTGGCATCTGTGTTTTGGACTTGGCTTTGTATTTTGTTCTCGCTGTTGGCCCTGACTCCCCAGGGCTCTCTGGGTCTATTAATACCAGCTTGCTCTAAAAATACAGAGGACTGTGTGACCCAGTGGGACTTAGGGCCCTATGATTTCCGCGATGCAGAAAACACAGAATTAGATTTTTTTAAAATTGAATCTACTTTAAAATGCTGAATATCTTGGAATTTGCTGAAATTTAGATGCAATTTATAAAATAATCTGGGTTTTCTCTGCAGCACCAATGCATTTTTTTCACAGTGCCTAAACTACATGAACAGAAAAAAACTGCTTACAGTCTCTAACACGTTCTGGTGTCATTTAAGGACACGCTGCCGCTGCAGCTCATGTTGCTGCAACTCATGCTGATGAGCTGCTGCAGCTCATCATGCTGTTGCAGTTCAATGCTGCAGTTTCTGTCTTCTGATGTCTATGTCTGAGGGCAACGATCTGAGGTAAAAGCTGGAGCGGTCTGTCTTTTTATGTCTGAAAGTGGATTGAACTGAAGGGATTTCGGGGGTTTGTGGAGGAGGCAAAACAGACTGTTGACAGAGTGGATTGAACTCTGAGACTGTGGGACCACACACACACACACACACACACACACACATACACACACACACACAGACCCCTATTGAAAACTGAATCAAGTTGTGGTCTATCTGTTTTAGCAGTACTGGTTTCTGTTGATGCATATTTCATTGCTACTTTAAATGTGCCTTCCTGTTTCATATACTGAGCTATTTTCTTTCTGTTTTATGAATATTATTTATCAGACATGACTCTTGACTGGCACCCCCTCTTGAATTAAAAGTGTCACACACACACACACACACACACACACACACACACACACACACACACACACAGAGTCATGTCGATGAGGCCCTCTGATACAACTAAGGCTATTTTTTATGGCGCGCAGTGCGATCACTCACAAAAATGTGAGGGATTACTTCAGGCCGCAGTGCTTACATATCTGTTTCACTTCTTCAAACTAATGTCTGAGTTTGTGTGTGTGATTGTACTCTGTGTTGAAGCACTTTGCTTTGATTAAAAAAATAGTGCAATGTTGTGTGGCGTCATTCGCACACAGTAGGGTCCAACAATGGGAAAGCGGTTTCAGACTATTGGACCCTACTGTGTATTCATTTCATTCGATTACATTTTAAATACTTTCTTATTGAATTGATTAAATTCTGGAAAAAATTAAACAGATTTTATAGGGCCTTTAGGACTAAATGGGAACTCCGCTTCTTTAATGACACACATACCCACACACAGGCACAACAGCTTCTTTAAAATGTTGTTTAAAAAAAATTCTGACCTGCATTATTCTTACAGAATTGACCACGGATTTACACTGAAAACCTGGAAACAACCGACCGAAGTGTTTCTTAGAATACATCACTGGATGGTCAGCTGAGAAAAATAAGTAGAACATCAGTATTTTCCTCGCTCAAAGGCAAATACTTTTTAGCAAATTCATTTAAACCATCTAAACCTTCAGGCCTAACTGAGAACAGTTATGTTTGTTTCTATTCATGTTGAAAGAATGTAGGTACGCGTGTGTGTGTCGGCCTGGTTTTTGTGTGTGTGTGTGTGTGTGTGTGTGTGTGTGTGTGTGTGTGTGTGTGTGTGTATATGCACTTGTTATTATGCCCTAAATTAGCTTTATACGTAAAGAGCATGTGCTATGGATTTCACTCATTGAATTATTTCCCCTAATTTGCAGGGAGCAGTGATTGGACACATCTGGACAAGGTCCAACAATTAAATTTGTTTTCCAAACAACTTGTGTGAAATGTCAAATGAGAAACGAGAAACAGAGAACATATTACACCCCGACACATTTGCTGATTAGGTAACAGCTCACCTTTTGTGTAAACAAATGACGAGTGTTGAATGATTTATGAAGGATTTGATATTACAAAAAACAAATGAAGTTCACTTATCTTCTTTTACAGCAGCAACATGTTTAATCGTTTAACATTAGGCAATAAGACCAAACAGTGTACATCAGGGCTTGGATATAATCATATTTCTGTTCAGTTTCTCTGTTGGCTCTCTAGACACAAACTGTCTGGTTGGTTTGTTTGTGAGTTTATACAAACAAATGACAGAGAAACAGCCAATTAGGTCATTTCTTTGAACAGTTATTTATATATATATATATTCTTTTTTTTTTTAAAGCTTTCGTTACTGAGACTGAGAGGGGAATGTTCGTGGCGTACAACAACATTTTGATTTATGCATAAGACAGATAAACTTTTATGGACCACAATACACTGTTGAGCAGATTTTGTAAATAAGGCAAGAATACACTACTGCTGAGAATCAACAGAGAGCTGAAAAAGCTAACAGTGACTGCTGGTGGATGGGCCAATATTACACAACTGTGCCAGATGAGATATAGTGTATGTATGTGTTTAGACTTAGAAGACCATAGTTATGTGTTACTCCGTATCAAAATATTTGCGTCGATTAATAATCAATCAGTGTATTTTATAACATAATCAACAGTTGGACTGGATTCACTCAACTGGATATATTTTGGATATTTGATGAATATTGTGCATCATGATCTTTGCCTAATGAAGTTTCCTATTATAGTACACTGAGATTATTTTAAATTGATAATTCAAGTAAGAGCCACTATTCCAGTTAGTCCATATCAGCTGTGTATCACTACCATAGACCTCATTTTGGGGGGCACAGGGGATCTTTAGGGGCAGATAGCAGGTCAACAGAATATACCACATAGAAGTGGTCTACATCATCTGAAAGCTGTGACCCTAACCTGATAATTAATTTGAGATACAGCTCTGCACTATGTGTTGGGTTTGTCTAGTTATAAATCTGTAATAAACATTGTGTTTTGGTTAAGGCTTAAGACATTATGATGGAGGCACGTGATGGCCATGATGCTCAATTATATCTCTTAAGTTGTTTTTGGGTTGATTCCATTTAATAAATAAATAAAATAAAACATCATTACCTTAAGGAACACCATAGAAACATTCATGCTGTGATTTGGTATTAAAACTTTAGACATTTGGAGATTTCTGTCAGAATTGTGTTTTTCAGAAAGAAACTCCTCTGAATGCTCTTGGTGTCTAGTTTGTGGTTATAAAGTGTCATGAGACTATGTTGTGTTGTCTTTGACATCCCTTAAACACATTTTACCGAATGGCAAATTATTTCCATTTTATCAATTCACACACATAACTGATTATTTACTGGGTTAAGATTACTAATTTGCAGAGCAGCTGCCAGATTTGATCCAGGTTTTAATCAGCAAAGTAATCAAATACATCAGTTATTCTGCTTTGTGACAGGCTCCTAATTTCTTCTTCCACTCAGCATGACCACCAACTCCAAGAACTGTCATTGGGTAGTTGTGGCCAGGTAATGTATTGCTGTGATAAAGGCCCTCAGCATATAGTAATGTAGACTAATAGGACTTTTTCAGACATTAGTACATTTTGATATGTCACAGTAGTAAAGGCAGAGGTGTAAATCATAAAAAGTAATGTTGCACATATGTATGCTGCATACTGGCATACTGAGACACTGGAATAGATCAGAGCTATCATCAATGTTATTAGTAACACAGGTTTTCTTTCTGCCTAATAAGGCACTTGCGTGGGCATATTTATAAATTATTGGCTACTTCAAAATCTATCAGCTACAATACATAACTATTAGTCACACTTGTTACAATAAACCAAAATAATTTGGTAGTCCTGCACCCATCTGGTCACACCTTTATTATGAATTACCTGTTAAATATCACCTTAATGTAGCTGAAATAAACGTTGTGAGAAAGGATTGACATGGTTTCTTTTTCACATGTTTTTAGTAAGTAATTGGTCCACTGCTAGTCAGCATGGGTGAGCCAGGACCTTGACTAGTCAGTCTTTGTACACACAAGGTATGTCTGATTAGTCATAGGAGCCAGTGCCCTTTACATAACAAGCTAAACTGGTGTTTGTACATTTCCAAACTGCGTCAGCATGCACTTTTGCACAGTAAGACAGGTCTTTTATCAAATTTCATCCATCCATCCAGCTGTTATCTAATTATAACCACTTAATCCTTGCAGTGTTGTGGACCTATCCCAGATAACAGTGAACAAGAAATGAATGCCTTTAAAGACGAGATGATCATTTTACCACAATTTCTCACTTATCTCACTGTTTGTGAAAGGGTTAAATGGCTTAATGGCTCTGCTAAAGAAGTGCAATATGCATTTTCTTGCTGCTGATAAGTTGTTAAACCATAATGAGAAAACAACAGGAAACCCTGTTTGATACGAGAGGCTGCAGCCTTTAAGACCAGATGAAGAGCAGCAACCTTGAACACAGCTAGACTGAACATGAATGTTAAAACCTGCTTTGGCTGCAACAGTTTGACTGGATGAGGGGGAGGGAAATGGAGAAGACGTCCCTGAAGGGACATTAAGTTTGGCTTTACAACCTTGATTTTATTGCTAACTAATTGCATAGCAGCCAGGTTGATTTGATTTAATTCATCATTCAAATGTCAAGATAATTAAGTACTAATCATTTCTCAAACTCAGCAGTTACATGTCTTGTTATGTTCACGTGTTAGGATCAGGATGTACTGAATGCAGATGACACCAGTTCAGTTTTGGTTGTCCAGGCGTATCTGATTTGTCTATGCCTTTTTATAAACAAAAATGGGAGGTGGTGGCACAAAATGCAAATCACTCATGTTCACTGATCTGCATTACATAGATAAAATAGGATATACAAGTAGGTCGTGCTCATTTTGAAGAAGCTTCAAAGTAAAGATTATCAGCTCTGTGTAATCAAGATGATTTTAGTTTTAATATTGTCTTAAATTAATATCCTGAAGATTCAAATTACTTAGAAAAATCTTAATGCCTGCTCATGTCTAATCTGAAATACAGTCCTGTGCAGAAGTTTAAAGCAAGTGCGGATGCTTTCAAAATAGTTCCATGAATGGCTTTTATTAATCAATGTCTCATAAAATTCAGTTAACAGAATAAACCTAAATAAAATCAATAATATGGTGTGAGCACGCTCTGTCTTTATAACAGCAGCAGTTGGCAGGCCAGTTGTTTCCTGCATCTTGGAGAACTTGCCACAGTTCTTCTTCTGTGGATTTCGGTGTCTCAGCTGGTTCTGCCTCTTCATGTAATCCCAGACTGACTCCGTGATGTTGATATCAGGACTGTTTGGGAGCCATACCATCTGTTGCAGGACTGCTTGTTCCTCTTGTCAATCAAAATAGTGCTTTATGACTCTGGCTGAATATTTGAGGTCATCATCATGTTGCAGACTAAATTTGGGACCAATCAGACACTTCTCTGGATTATGGATACCAGTCGAAATGTCTGAAGTGCCTTAAACCTTTGCACAATACTGTAAATGGTGTATAAACAGTCATGGTTCATGGGTCTTTGTGTATACTCTTGTACTTTTCTGTAGATGTTGCAACACAAATTAGGTCTGGAGACTCTTCCAAAGAGGATATTTTGTCAAGGCTTGTAAACACCTCTATTCGAATAGAATATCTTGGCTTGAGTAGAGAAACCTGCTTTTCTGAGATCCGTGACCACATAACAGTTCAGTTAAACATTAATGTGCTAACCAAAAATTGCCATGTCATGTCAGCTCCTTGTTTAACTGTAATTGTTGAAGGGCAGATTAGTTTGAACAGTTGTAATCCTTTTCATACACTGGTGTTTACAGAATCTAAAAACCATATAAAACCTTTGAAAAGGGCTCTATGTGTTCCAAAGTCACTGTAATGACTATCAGTTGTGTTGTTCTTGTGGCTGGTTGCACCATACAGATCCCCTTTAGGTGTGTTGTAAGATGCATATAAAATATTCTACTTTGAATAATAATTTGTTTCTGATATGGTTATTCCAGAAAAAAAGTTAAATTATCTTGTTAAAATCTTTAACATTACATCTACTCTTTCTCTCATTGAGTCTATCTGAATCTATTAATATGAATTTTCCATTTCCAAAGTTTAACTGCTGAACACAAGCTGTCTCCTACTTCACTGTAAAGTTAATTTTCAGTCTATATGCACTGTTGGCTGCAAGTTTTAACATGACACTTGTGAAAGTTGAATATTGGACCAGGACTGGCTTCTTAACTATTTGTGATGTCAGAAACAAGCAGGAAACTCCAGGTCTGAAGAATGAGGTAAATGAGGAAGTGACTCAAACCTGCATTCTCTCTAATTGCTAGTAGGGGAAGACTCCACAGACTTTAAAAAGAAGTTGGATTGTATGAAAGTCATTTTGTATATTATGGTCCCATTTAGAGTAAAATAAGCAATAAAGCTTAGTAACATTGGTTACGTACATTACACAATGTCAACCCAGATTAGAATAGGAGTGTTTGCATAGCTGTCACTATTTTAGCGTGTTTTCAGTTCAGGGAATTTAATTGTAACATTTTGGTCACCTAAAAAGTCTTGTTCAGCGTTTGGTTGTACTAAAAGACCCTCTAGAGAGTCAGCTGTTCAGTTTTTCCAGTAAGTACATTTTATTTGAAGTTTTTTTCTCATTGCAAAATTAGCATCAGCAATATGACAGTTAACCATTAACTATAAATGCGCCATGCTAACCAAGCAGGCAGCTAACACTAGCATTAGGGTCAGCTCTTCCCTCTTGTCTAAATATGGTCATTTCTGGCTCCAAAAAACCAAGATGGCGACAGTCAAAATGCCAAACTCGAAGCTTCAAAATATGAGTCTACAAATCAGTGGACATCACAGTGGTTACGTCAAAACAGTCACATTGTCTCAAATAATGCTTGTAGACCCACCCTCTAAAATTAGATTTTCAATGAGCACAGAGAAACTTTCCACTGTCCGCAGATAAATATGAGAACAGCTTTCCAGTGTCAAACTCTGAACAAACAACATTCTGCACAGTGCAGCTCAAACATTTAAGTGTAGGAACAAGAAGAAAAACATATTTTTGACTGGAGGGGGACTTTAAATATAGCCTCCATACATGCAGCAGTGAGTGGGGATAATGGTATTATAAGGCCTGGCTCCAGGTTTAGAAAATATTAAAGCAAGACACAAAATTTACTTGACAGCTCAACGATTTGTACCCGCTTCAAAGTAACAGCACAAACTAGATACGACTTTTACAGGCTTTTCAGTTTGTTGATCATGTCACAGACCCCTTGATATCTACTAGATTCACTTTAGATAGGTCTATCTTTTCTTAATTGTCCACTCGAAGGTCAACGACTCACTGTGTGATTAGTCTGCCTACACTTTGTGTTGCACAAAGCAAGTGAGTCACACTTTGTCAACAGGAGCGACGTCTGACTGTCCCCATTTGAGTTAATGAATGATGAAGGCCTCAGCCAGCGAACAAGGCACCTTTCTGTGCTGACTTGAGCCGGCGTTAGTTAATGACTAATTACAGCATTGTGTTTACCATTACCTGTCAAGGTGAGTGAGTGGTACAGATGGTTCTGTTAGAGTGGGGACAGCTGACCTGTCTGAAAACGCTGTGTGCAACAGCAGAACTGTGTCATCTGCCAAAAATGGAAACCAGTGGAAAAGTTTACACGAGATCTGCATTATGTCAGCCAAATATCTAGGCTAGATGTTTTTGAACGGCCCATGATGACTGTTTTGAGCAACTATTGTTCACAAGCAACAGGTGTGGAAGGGTCTAGTTGAGACCTGCAAATACTGTTTTAATGCTCTGTGCACAAGCAGCCTTTGTGTGATAGATGGTGTAGAAACATGCGTACAACCAGTTTTTGGACTGCAAAAACATTCTTCAACACACGGAGAAGTTTACCCCAGTTACAAAGGTTAAAATCAGGAGCTTAAGGTTATGGACATCAGCTTGAATGAAGCCGTATGTGCAGGGAAGTTGCCACTTTTCTAAAAGTTGAGCTTAAATCCTACACAGTTCTCAAAACTATTTTTATCCTCTAATTTTACCAGTAAAACAAGAAGCAGAAAGTGGTGATGTGAGGCATAGGCTTCGTCATCTGGGCTCTCAGGTCACACTAAAATGGATTAAAGGCAAATGTGGGTAATGCTGATAAACCCTCAAGGTTTGGTGGTGTGTCTAAATAGGCCTAAACAAAAATGTATCATGAGCCAGTAATAAGTTGTGTGCTTAAACTCAAAATGTGTGAAACTGAGAGAATGAGTCTGTGTGAGTGAGCGAGCGAGGGAGGGAGAGACAGGTATTGCTACAGACACTGTTGTGGAATGTGTGGTGGAGTTTTTGTGGTTTGCAAAGTGTTTGGTAGGGGGAGGGACCTAAAACGCTGCTGAGCTACTTCTTAGTTGCAGGTCCCTCCCTTAGTTCAAACTCATTCTTTGCTTTCTTTCCCTTAAAGGGATAGTTACCTCAGAGTGTCTCTGGCCTTACTCCCTTATCAATCTTGTGGCTTCTTCTCTCTTTGCTCATGAGGTTGATGTTGACCCACCGGCTGAGAACGCATACACTAACAGATAGCACTGACTGTAAAGGTTGCTATCTGCCTCCACTGATGATATTACTCTCTTGTTGTCCCTCAGGTCCATGTGTGGTCAGTGAAGCGTCCTGGAGAGCAACATGGCAGTATGTCAGTTGAGCGTCTGGGTGAGATGAGGTGAGTGAACAGGCGGTTTTAAAGCCTAACCTGGAACCAAAGTGTGTTTCCAATCATCCATGCAGTACAGGCTCAGTGTAGAGTTTGTTTTCAGCTGAAATGGATTCAATGAAGCTATGTATTTATAATTTATAGTCAAGTACAAGTTTTCTTCTACATTTCTCAAGTCACAAAGTCAGATATGGCCTTGTGGAGAAATTTAAATGAATTAGAATTTGCCTTAAACACAACTTTCAAGGCCTGATACACAGTGTTATTCTGAAGTGCTGATTATCTTTTTTTTTCTCTCTCCATCAGTGTTGCCTGTAAGCAATGTGAGCTCCACTGACAGGCACAACTATTCTCCATACCAGACCTCCACCTCAATCACCAGCCAATCAAATGCACCCAGACAATAAACTAGCCAATCATGGCAAGCAGGTCACCGGTGACAGCCGATCTCAAATAGCCAGTGTAAACCAGCAGGCTCAGCAGCAGCAGGGCGCTGCTGGTCACCTGGGTCCAAAGGGCATAAGTGCTGGCAGCCATGGAGTCAAAACCAACCAGATTTCTCCCGGCAACCCTGGGCTGAAAGCTGTCAGCCAATCAGTGAGCGGCATCGGAGGGATGCTGAAAACCAAATCGAAGCGGGAGCGGAGTGTCTCCATTGACTCTGGTGATTCAAGAAATGCCATTCCTCCAGCCCTGGAGACAGATGCCAAAGGAGGTAAGGTGCACATGTACAGAGAAAACTGAGTCAGAGTGTTGGACATATAGACTGTATGTGTCTGTTCGACATATGCAGAAGTTCACTTCCTTTACCTTCCTATCAGCCCAATCTTTACCCGAAATACAAGATTACGAGCATTCACCTCCTCCACAGCAGGAAGTGAATGTAAGGACTGAGAGGACAGAAGAACTTGTTTTCTCTCTTGCTGAAATGCCCTGACCTTTCAGTGAAGCGTCAGAATTTCCCCCTGGCTTTTGATAGTTCTGCCATGCCTGTGCTGCAGTGACGTGTCTTAGATGAAAAAGCATCAGGGTTTTCTGTAGTGCTCTGAAAGAGACAGAGATAGGTCATGAGGTTGTGAAAATTTAGTAAGCCTAGAGAGGTTGTTGTTGTTGTTTGTAAAACAAGAGATGCTGAGTGGGTGGAAAGACTTTAAGTTCCTTTTTGATTAGTGTCTCAGGCAACACTGTTCATGTATTTCATTTGCATTTGTTTGCTGTTGGGTTTTTTTTGGTGTTCACGTGAGTGTTATGGTTGCAGATGACATTTATATGAATTTGTGAAACTCATCTGGGCTTCCTGTACATGACTGGAACCTCCTCTTCCTAACACACACACACACGCACACACACACACACACACACACACACACACACGTACACATGTTTGTATAGCTATTCTAGTGAGGACATTAATTGACATAATGCATTCCCCAGTCACTAACCCTAACCATCACAACTAAATGCTAAACCCAAACACTTACTCTAATTAGAACATAAACACAATTTAACCTCACTTCCTAGGTATATAACTTAAATTGATTCCCAAAATGCACACACACACCTTGATAGACTCAGAGGGAGTGGTGTGGTTCCTACATAGAGCTGTAAAAGCTGAAAGATGGAGAGAATGAAAGATAGGGTGGGTCTTTTGATGGAAAATCTCCTCTTGCTCCATTTAACCCCCCTCCATACACACACACACACACACACTAACACACAGACAAACACACACGTCCCTTTTCTCTCCCTCTCTCTCTCTCTTGCTCTGTCATTCCCTGTGATCTAATTTCTGCCCGTAGAAAAACAAAAGTGCATTGAAATGAAATGCAAGCCTCCCCTCGCTTTACTTCAAATCACTTTGCTGCTAAACCTGAATGGGGTCAGTGACAAATAATCTGAATATGGCAGAAGACACGGCTCAATAGCTGATTTTTCTTGTTAAGATAAACTAGTTACTATTGGCAACGAAAACATTTACAGAGAACGAGACATCAGCCCTTTCATACTGCCTCTCTGAAAGGTAGCAGTCCTCCCTCTGCTGTCCTTTCTCTGCACTGTCACTGCAAACTTCCTTCCTCCTTTACTGTACATTCAGTCTATTAAAGGTACAGTGTGCAGAATTTAGTGTCATCTAGCTGAACGTGGCTTGGCAGAAATGGAATATAATATTTGTAAGTATGTTTTAATGAATGTAAAATCACCTGAAAATAAGAATTGATGTGTTTTTCATTACCTTGGAATGAGCTCTTTATATCTACGTAAGAAGCAGATCCTCTTCCATGTAACCTGCCATGTGTCATCACCATGTTTTCGAGCCCAGAACAGACTAGGGAGGGCCTTTCATAGTTTTTCACCTGCACGCTTGTAAAGGGAAGGGTGGGGGGGGGGGTTTATTCAGTTTGTTACAATCTGCAACCTCACTGCTAGATGCCACTAAATCCTACACACTGGTGCTTTAAGTCTGCCATTACCCAAACTCATCTCATGTGTGTATTAGAAGCTTTCTGCCACAAAGTCAGTAAGATGTTGAGTTATGAGCCTGAAACATGTTCACTGATTTGTTTATAGCTTCTCTAAATGTGCGACATTTATCAAGGATCTTGCCAGTGTATTCTTCTTTCCTTTCCTGTCACCATTAGGACTTTAAACACCACAGCTGCATTTGCCACGATATGTCAGAAGTTAGTTGTGCCTTTTTTGTAACAGTAGTTTACCTTGTGTGAATGTTAATCCACGATATTATAATTACACCACATTAGAAGCTCAAAATGCTTCTCAAAACATCTGCAGATGTGAGTCAAATGCATGGCATATTGTCGTGATTACGGTTTCAAAATGCAGTGGCAAAGAAAACCGAAACCCAAGATGAACAGAACTGCAAATGACTGCACTGTTTAATACTTGTAAGTATTGTTGATAATTAAGTTTTGTCATTTTCCTTAACATTTTAGTTCATTTAATTGACATTAATAAGATGGCTCAGTTTGCTTATTTAACTAATTTCACTTTATATTATTTTTTTCTATCATATTATTTTGCTTCTTTATAGCTTAATAGCTGCTTTGTCATGACAGTGCAGTCACAGCTGAAGGAGCATGTATGCAAAAGAGATGGTTCACATATTACTGCATGAGCCTGGGTGTCACCTCTCAGGCTGCCAGTATTTTCAAAAATTATTTAAATTTGCTTACAGAGAGTTGATCTGTTAAACATAGTCCATAATGTTACATGACATGACTATAGTACATTTTCCAAACATCACATTATAGTGTTTCCCACAGGACAGGCATCTATTTGTGGTGGTGTGGTCCTCAGCTCATTTTTGATTCTCCCCAAATGAGAAAATGATCGCTCCCCCTCACAGTTTGTCACCGGCAACGTAAGGAACATCCTCAAAGCCACATAAACATTAGGGAAGACTAACTGCAGGCCAAACTTCAACATGGTTTTCAGCATATTTGAGGGTGACTTGTCTGTTTCAGCCAACATGAAGGATCGGAACTGCAGACACTTAAAACACGCTGTTCCGCCTACGGGACGGACCGGAAGTTGGGAGGTAGCGACAAGTTCTTCTGAATGTTTTAAACACCAACCCTTAAACATATATATTCATGTCGTACATTGTTACATTGAAAGCTTAGATTCTCCTGATTCATTCAAGACCACTCATGAATTATATGGTTGCTCACAGCTGTAATAGTATTAGCGGTTAGCTCGGCTAACCACTCCGCTAAAGTAAGCTAACAGCTATAATGCTACATACCTTCAAAGTCTTCTCTTTATCCACAGCGATCATCTTATGACTCAGGACTTTCTGTACAGCTCGCCAAGTATCCATTCTGGTGAAATATGAAATCCGTTTCCATAAAACCGAAATATTTTCCTCAATATGTCCATGTATTTAGTCCAACACGTAAGGAAACAGACACGGAACAAACCATATACGGTCCCTTTCCCGACACTGCATCTGTGGGACACGTGACTGTTTTGTTTACGTCCGTGAACTCCTCCTGTTTCATACACACCACACACCAGCAGATAGCCTCTAGCAAAGACATATGTGTCTATCTTCGTCTGTCTGTCTGTCTGTCTGTCTGTCTATCTTCTTCTTCTTCTTCTTCTTCTTCTTCTTCTTCTTCTGGCCGACCAGGTGAATTAAGTGCGTCTTCTTTGGTTTTATTGCCGCCACCTACTGCCCCGGAATTGTAACGACAAGCTGCATTCACAGACAGAGTCCCATTACTATGCTTTTATGAGCGAGGTCGAGCGAGCCAAAAGCCGAAAAATCTATTCGTGGCGGACGTAATTCTTTCGTGGCGGGCCATGAATGTGTGGGAAACACTGCATTATATTGTGGCTAATTACTGTTTGTAATGGACCATTTGTATTTCCATTCATGTTCGGATTTAAAGTGATTGATTACATTTGTCAAAGCAGCTGTAAGCTGGAATCCAATCATTTGTAAGACAAAGTGCATTAGACAGAGTAGTACAGTAGCCTCTAGCTCTGGAAAATACAGTGGTTGGTTGTGCCTATTAGAGTGAACAATAAAAACAGAGACACTGGTAAAACCTTTTAAAGGAAGAGTACTATGACAGTTGTTATCCATATGTTGATGTGTGTGTCTTATCCCCTAGAGGGTGTTATGCGGAGTAAGCGGCGCTGTGTTCTGGAGAAGAAACAGCCATATAGTGGGGGTGAATGGTGCTCTGGACCTGACACGGAGGAAGATGAAGACAAGCCACACACTGCAACCCACCGTGAGTCTGTTTACATAGAGGGTGAATGTAGAACAGCCCTAAATAACAAATGGTGTACTAATTAAGTACAAATTCCACTTCTCAATTGTATTTAAATTGAAAACAACAGGTTAAAGCCATAAATTATCCATAGCTGTTCACATCCTGCACACACATACACTGAAAGGAAGAAGATGAGAGCTTGGAATGCCATATGATCCCTTTCCACTGATTTGACTTTACATGTGGTTTAGCTCCATCTAGTGTTAAGATGCTGTAGCCAAAAATATGTACTGGTATTGCAAGTGAACACCAAGATATCATTTGAGACCAATTAAACCATTGTGCTGATGATTTTTCTCAGGGGAGCCAGGGCTTGCAGGTCCTGTCCAAGGGCTTCCTGATCGCCTGTCCGCAGGGCCCATGTCTGAACCTGTGGGTCCTGTACTGAGTTGTGGAGTGGGATCAGGGTTAAAGGCAGAGCCACCTCAGTCTTCACAGCAAGTGGTGTATGTTTTCACAACCAGCCTAGCCAACAGGTATGAACTATGTACAGATCTGACATGCAAGTTTTTTTAATAGCAATAATCCAATGATGATTCACCTGCCAGAAGTTATTTCCATTAACTGAAAGTAGAGATGTCTACATTTTATTCATCTTATAAACCAACTTTGAGTGGTCTTTACGACTACTCAAAGGAGCAATTTGGGGTTAAGTGTCTTGCCCAAGGACACATCGACATGTGGACTTTCAATTGGAGGACGACCGCTCTACCTCCTGAGCCACAGCCACCCCCTACACTTTTATATGTTTTTTTAAATCTCAAAACTGAATTATATGATTGTAATGTAATGTAATCTAATTTGTAATATTGATATTTTACTTTGACAGTGCTGCAGAGGCGGTGTTGAAAGGACAGTCTGATTCCATCCTTCTGTTTCACCAGCAAAATGTTCCATGCAACAAGTTGGAGCAGGTCAGACATTTACAGGTCACTGGCAATTCATACAAAATTTCATGTTTTTGTCAACCCTGTATCATGGCAGAATAAAAGTGTTTTCCTCAGTAAAGAAAACAGGTGCATGTGGGAAGGGTAATTTGTTTAGCTATTTTGGTCTCACATACTTCTTTGTTCCTGTTTTCATCAGCAGTTGTTGCTGCTGTGAATGTTTTTACCAAAAAAGTGAAGTGCACTATGAGTTGTTTTGGAAAATTATTTTAAATCGAAAGATGCTATTTATAATAATAAAGTACCGTAAATTCCGGACTACAGAGTGCACCGGATTTTAAGCCGCAGGTGTCCCACGTTGTAATATGAGATATTAGCTAGGGTTGGTCCGATCGGCGATGCCTGACAGCCATCACGCAACCCCCCCCCCCTCACCCCCCTCCTCTGAACACACATTTAGGGCGCACTAGGCAATCGTACCGTGCCCAAGCACGTTTGCCCCCTAAAGTCCGGATTATTTGGCTAGTGTGAGTGCAAGTGTACCCTGCTTGAGGGAGGCAATTTTCCAGGGAATCCCGGGAAATCGACGATTTGATAAGGCAACACTAGCTGAGCCCTGGTCATTTCAAGCAACACTAAATGTAACTAGGAGACATTATGCATATGGGTTCCCAATCCGACCATTTTTTGTGTATTATTTTGTCATTATTAAGTAACTAAATTTATGTCCATGGACATTATAATGAATAGGCTACAGGCTTAATATTAGTTTGCATCCAGCGTGCTGCGTGGACTTCATTACATCTGCTGCTTATCAAATGGTACGTTTATTGTCTGTGACTGTGACCCTAATAAAAGTAATATTTTACAAATCTGCATTATATAAACTAACGAAATTCGTTAAAGTAAGTCATTTGGCGACTTCTAAGTCATTAAACTAAGTCTTACTTTTACTGGAGTAATCTACCTCATTCGCACCTGTCATTGTACGTCTTGTATTGGAAAACTTTTAATTAAAACCTACTGAGCGAACTCTCCCGTTCTCTCCTATGAACGAGTCGGACAACAACGTGTATCAAACATGAAGCAAAGTGAAAAAATAATAAAGTACGTAACAGCCGCATCATATGCTTTTCTTCGAGTATTTTCCTTGTTGATGAGAGTGAGTACAAATGACTGATTTACAATAATAAAGTGCGCTTGATTTATCACACAATTTCATTGGACCTCTGTGAACTGCTCATCAATTTTATTGGTCTACTGTTACAAGGCAAAATGTTTTGGGCGCCACGAAAAAAAAAAACATGCATTAGACGCACAGTAGTATAAGCCGCAGTGTTCAAAGTGGGAAAAAAGTAGCTGCTTATAGTCCGGAATTTACGGTAATCAAGGTGAAAATGATGATGACAATGATAATGATGGGTTATAGTTAGCAATTCATGATAATAATATAAATGTAGGAATTGTAACAGCATTTTTAACAGCCTGACCTTAACCTATTTTTTTCTCCTTTTTCTCTGCCACAGGGCCACCCATCAGGGAAGCTTCCTAATCTATCTGAGAAGGTGAACTCCAGCAGCTCTCCACACACAGGCACCCCTAAATCCCAAAGTGGAACTCCTCAGCCATCCTCTGCAGGAGTTGGAGGCCCTTTGCATCCTGCAGGAACACCATCATCAGCTGGACACTCAGATAATGAATCTTCTCAGATTAGACCTGGTGGAGCGTCCAGCAATAACAGCATTGCCCATAGATCAGAAGGAGGGAGCACACCCACACCTGCAGGCCCAGTCCTAGGAAATGGGGATGGGGAGGGTGGAGGGGGTATGTCCCTTCCTGTTGCTACTGTTTCTCCCTCAGGGAGTCCTTCCATCCTATCTGCACATCTACAGAGTGATACAGGCCAGAGGAGTGGCCCAGGGAACACAGATGGTCTATCCAAAGAGCAGCTGGAACACAGAGAGCGTTCTTTGCAGACGCTAAGAGACATAGAGAGGCTGCTTCTACGCAGTGGAGCAAGTGGAGGCCTTGCAGACACAGGAGGCTCTAACAACAATCCTACTAATAATCCCTCCAACCTAAATAATAACAACAATACTGACAGGAGTGCTATTCTTGAGGATAGTGAGAATGGCACTAATAACCCTGGAAATTGCAGTAGTGGTAATATGGTGTCGTCAGCCTTGACTCCAATGGGAGCAATGAAGAAATATGAAGAACCCCTCCAGTCCATAATTTCTCAAACACAATCTCTTGGTGGACCTGCCCTTGAAAGCCCTCAAATGGACACTCATCATAACCTACCACAACACCAACATCACCAGCTGTCTTCACCTGGGATTGACATGGGTCCCTTACTTGGACCAGAAGGACTGACCCCAGAGCAAATAGCATGGAGGAAACTTCAAGAAGAGTACTACCAAGAGAAGAGACGACAACAGGAAATGCAACCCACCACACATCCCCAGCACTTTAGAATGATGACTGAAATGGGCATGCATGGGGGTCCCGTGATGATGAGAGGACCCCCTCCTCCCTACCACAGCAAGTCTGGAGACCAGCCGTGGGGTCCTGGCAATATGATGGGAGGAGGAATGGGTGGAAACGCACGAATTATGGACATGCACCAGGAGGGACCTCGTGGTCCTAGATTCATAGGACAGATGCAGAGAGGTCCACCAGGGGGAGGGGGATTTCCTGGTAGTCCAGGGGGAGTTTTATCCATTGAGGGTCTAGGACCCCAAAGGCCCACTAGGCCAGGGATGATTTGGTTAGATGATATGCCCAACAACATGGGTGGTGGGGGTCCCTTTCATGGGTGCTACCCAGGTGGACCTCCTCAGCACTTGCAGGGTGACCCAGAACATCTCTTGACACGTGAGGAAATGTTTCACATCATGGAAAAACGGCAGATGCAGGGACTTACTAGGTTTGAACTTGATCGATTAGCTAAACAGCAGCAACAGGGCAACCTGGGCTCAAGAATGACAGATAATCCTGGGGTTCCTGACTTCCCCAATTTGGGAATGAGCCGGGGTCCTCCCTCCACGCGAGGTGATTCTATGGACTTTCCTGGCTCACGGGACACTATGGGCTCTCCTGGAGGGGGTCCTCAGATGAGAGACTTGGTGGATTCTCCTCTAGGGAGCAACCTTTCTATGAATATGAACCCACAGATGAATGTCCAACAACAGCATATGATTCTATCTCAGAAACTCCGAGGAGGTCCTGCAGGAGGGGGGCATTTAGGTGAAATGTTTAGCCCTGGAGAGATTTCACGAATCAGAGCTTCACAAAATGGAAGAGGAAATAAGGGAATGATCCCAGGACCAGATGGTCACTTTCAGTTTCCCAATCAAGGTCCTTTCCCTGGAGGACAGGTTGAAGGAGCCTATCTTCAACAACCTGGCCCTGAGATGTTTGGGCCTGACCAGCAGGGTTCTAATCAAATGGGTACATCACGACTTAGTCATATGCCAATCACTGGAGGCCTGAGGGGAGCAGATCTTGGTCCTAGGCACCCCTCTGACCTATCAATCAATGTTCACCCACTGAACTCTCCTGCAGTGCCTCTTCCCCGTCAGCTTAAATCTCCATCCCTCAACCAAGAGCCTTCACCTCTTTTACCTTCTCCCTCTGCTCCAGGACAGAAGTCTCCTTCTCAGATCTCCTCTGCAGGGCATCATTCCGCTCTTCCCCCCGCGTCCGGTGCTGGGACTCCTTCCTCTTCTTCCATGAAGTCTCCCCAGATAATGGGGTCTTCCAACCTTGGGTTGCACTCTCCGTCTGCCTCTCCTGGACGACTCAAGTCCCCTGCCATGGCTGTGGCCTCTCCAGGGTGGCCGTCTCCTAAAACAGCACTTCCAAGTCCGGGTGGTCCAACAAGTGGGAGAGTAGTGGGCAACGGAGGAAGTAATTCCACTGAGACAGGTACGCTCTGAACACAACACGATCAGAACACACTGTTGGGATCTCTAATGTCTGATAATTATGAGTGCTGTTCTTCATTTTCTGCGACATTAACTGTTTATGTTCTTTGCAGGCCAATCTCTTCCCCCCAGGAGTTCCAACTCTACCCCCATTAGCCAGCCAGGCTCTATGAATCCTAGTATGCCATTTACTTCATCCCCTGATGCCCCTCCATCACAGAATCCTTTGTCTCTCATCATGTCTCAGATGTCCAAGTATGCCATGCCTAGTTCCACTCCTCTCTATCATGATGCAATCAAAACAATTGCTACTTCTGATGATGAGATGCTGCCAGATCGACCTCTTTTATCTGGTGTCAGCATTGGAGGTATGAACACAAGAACACACTGTGACTGTCATTTGTCCTTTGATATTTCCATGCCATTAGAGAAAGATTGAATGAATTAAGTGTTATTTCCTAGATCTGTGCTTTGCCTATAAAATCTGTCAGCTAGTCTAAACCTTCATAATATGAGTTTAGGCTACGATAATATTATTATCGTAGCCTAAACTCCAATTAATACTTCGTAAGTCTAATGTTTTGAGAAAAAGGTATATTTTAAATATTAATAGTGTTATTTTCACATGTTGGGCTTGTTTTATCACCAGGAAACATGGGGAACCCGCAGACCTCTCAGATGCTTGTCTCCCAGAGCTCCATTGGGCCCCACAGTGATCCACAAAGCCCCATGGGTATTGTAAGCCAAGGTCAGCAGCACCTGTCGCATGATGCCTCAGGACCTGTGCTTTCTTCCCCAAACCAAATGGGTATGCCTGCCATGAATTCTGCCATGATGGGAGGAGGAGCACCTGACGGACTGGGGCCCTGCAATGTTTCACCCATATCTCAGAACCAGATGGCAGGTTTTCCCCGCATGCAGCCACCATCTCATGGGCCCATGCACTCACCAATTGGAGGAATGTCGCAGAATTTCTCTCAGACTAATGAGGCTATTCTGCCACCTCAGCAGTTACACCTGTTGAGCAAAGGCCATCCTCACCAACGCCCTTCTCACCCCTCGGAGTCATTCACCTCTTTGCCCATGGGGGATGGACCGGACCTAAGTGAAGTTATACGGCCGACTCACACAGGGATCCCTGAGTTTGACCTCTCCCGTATCATTCCTTCTGATAAACCCAGTAGCACTCTTCAGTACTTCCCTAAGAGTGAGCCACATCAGAATCCACATCAGGGGCCACCATCCCAGCAACCTACTCCACAGCAGCTCCTCAAGCAGCTGTCTTCTTCTGGCCCTCCACACAACACCGGCCCTTCATCCAACCCCCACATAGCAAACCTTCAGAACATGATGGCTGAACAGCAGTTGCCACCTCACCCCTCACATGGTGGAATACGTCAAAGCATGGGTATTCTTCAGGGGAGCTCTAGGGGAATGATTTCCAGTGGAGGCATGGGCCCAATGTGCCCCCCTGGGCATATGATGGGAAGGATAGGCATGGGGCCGCAGCAGCAACTCCAGCAACAGCAAGCCATGATGGCCAACAGTCTTCTTCACCATCCCTCTAATCCATACCCTGGCATGATGTCATCCCAGCAGCACCCACACAATCTGATGGCACAGCAAAACATTATGATGATGCAGGCTAAGCAGCGAAGCATGTCAATTCCAGGGGATCCCTTTGGCCCCCAGGGTCCTCTAATGTCCCCTCAGGGACCGATGATGGCCCCTCCCCACCCACAGTCTGGTATGATGGGGCCCCAGTCTCTCAGACAGCGGGGAATGTCTCTGGACAGTCCCATTGGCTATGGCCCTGGAGGTATGGCCAATATGCCATTTTGATCCAGCCCATAAAAACTGTCATGAAAAGAAAAAAAAAGGTTACCTACCCATTGTGTCGATTTTTTTTCATCATTACTCTTGCAGTTGTTTGAAAAAAGGAATTGTAAAAACAAAAAAAAACAGTGATAATCTTCATATTTTGGATTACAACTGATTAGAAAATTGAATATTTAAAAGCACTGTAACACAGTTCAATAACAAATCTGAAGCCATTTTCTAAAATACTGTAAAATATGTATATTTCAAAGATGTGTGTATTTGTTTTGGGAACAGAGTGGCGTTCAAAAGAGGAGTGCCTCAAATTTCTCTTTGTTTTAATATCATTGATTTATTTTCTTCAACTACCAAACTGTTGTGCAAAAGGATATAACACAATTATATGTGTATATAATATATACCTGCTGTATATAAGAAGCCATTTGTGATTGTTTGCAGTTCTGTATAACAGTGTTTTACTAGAAGTCTAAAAATAGAATAATACTGATCTCTAAGGTGGTCTTAGTTTTGTTTATTGTGTTGTCATTTGATAACATGGACAAGGGGACACAGTTGCTTTAAAACATTTCAATTTTTATTCACTTCACAAAGACCAGTACTTGCAAGCAAAAACAGTTTTTGCCCAACAATCTCATTTGTTTTTAATTGGGTAAATAAATCATATTTTAAATGCAATCAAAAAAGCAGTCGCTACTATATTGTCAGAGTATTTGATAACATTGAAACACTTTCCATCATAACAAGTGAAATACTGTAGAAGACAACAGAACAGAAGCATTTTAATTACAGCTGATATTATGTAAGGGTAGCCTGGGTATACCCATGCTCTCATTCCAGCGTGATTCTACTTCGCTCAGAAAGTTAGCATGGCCACCAAGACAAAATTTTCGCCTGAGATAGGGAACCAATCACCGAACGGGGAGGCGGGCTCAAGGCGATGATGACTGTTGAGCGACTCTGTTTACATCCAGCAT
Source organism: Scomber japonicus (assembly GCF_027409825.1). Classification (NCBI taxonomy): domain Eukaryota; kingdom Metazoa; phylum Chordata; class Actinopteri; order Scombriformes; family Scombridae; genus Scomber; species Scomber japonicus. Next base: position 19,056,656 of record NC_070583.1, read on the forward strand.
GGCGGCCACAGAGGTGCAAAAAAATAAATTGAAAGGCAAGTTCACTTTGAAAATAGAAGAAAAACTAAAGGCTCTGAATACGTCATCGTCTATCGTTGATATGATTGGCTGTAAGTTTGTCCAGTAGCGCACAGAAGCATTTGATCGACATTCGTTGATCCCGCCTCAAATACGAGGAAATGAACAGCTCCTCACCAGACCCTACTTCAATCTAACATGAGATTGAGACGCGTCTGGTGTTAGCCAGGCTAATGTAAGGGTGTATTAGATGAAGACGCTGCTGCTGGCAGTTGTTGCTACATCAGAAGCGGAAGGTCGACTGTGACCCTTAGTTCTGATGAAAGGCAGACAAACACGATGGCAGCCCAATTGGCAAAGCAGTTGTATTAGCTCACTGCGGAACCGCACCCCAACAAAGGCGTACAAGAAAGGATTCAGACAACAGTGTGAGAAGCCCAGGCTCTTTGTCACCCCAAGGATTTGGTGCATTAAGTAAAAAGACACACAGGTTTTATATGAGATGATTTTCAATTCGTCTAATGTTTTTATCAGTAAGGTGATGTTATATGGAAGCCAACAGAAACAAAAGACGAGAGTGATAAGTAAAGCGAGTCGAATGGCACCTTTCTTTGCTTGGCATTTCTGACTTTTGCACAAAGTAACTACTATTGCTGTGTAGCAGTAGCTCATGACAGCCAGAGGTACGAAAAAGCACACATGATTTAAGACTCTGTCGGTCAAATCCCAGTTGTTTGCATGGATACCGTACTCAGTGTTGAAACAGGAGAGCCTAGATGTGTTTGCACGTTCCTGTGTCACAGTAAGGAACACAACATTGGGTACTGACAACCCCAAACAGACCAGCCATAGTGAAATACATATTTGGTGCACTGTTCTCGGGCGACGATTTTGCATACTAGGAATAGCATGAACAATTGCCAAATACCGATCAAACCCAATGCAAGCCAGAAGGAAACTCCCACAGAGGAAGTTAAGAGTTTTCATCAGGCCCGTCAGCTTGCAGAGAAACTCCCGAAACACCCATCCGGCTGCATATTCGACTATAACAACAGGAAATGTACAAAGAAGCATCAGGTCAGCAAGGGCAAGGTGCAGCAGGTAGATCTCAGTGATGCGAAGACGGCGCCAATGTCTCAGCAGCACCGCTATCATCAAGCCGTTTCCCACCATGCCCAGCAGAAATATCAAACTGTAAAGCACAGGCTGGAACACAGTATTCAGGTCCAGGTCCTCATCATCACAGACGTTGTCTTGTTCGTAGTCAGTGTAATTCTCTTCATCGTATGGCTTTAAAATATAAAGGAGAAAAATAGTTTTAATTACCTCATCACAGTTAGGAAAATCATTTCATGTGCTGTGAAGTAATACGCAATTATAAGGTGGACTGAATTGAGCTTAATTCTGATGGTATGTTTTATTTACAATGAAATGGTAAAAAAGGAATCATGACAAGTTTTACTAATCATTTGGCTCTGTGTTTTCTGTGATTCAGCTCAGTTTTCAGACTAATTGTTAGTCAGGAAACACTAATAAACCTTTTTTTTCACTTCCCTTTTACATTAGCCTGCAGATATTGTTGGCAAGTATACCAAAACTCCCTACATTAGCTGTAACTAACTTACTTTTTTTCTCTTTTTTTTCACAGTCAGCAACTAAATAGCACTAGTGTACATTCTAAAATGCCTGTGGTAAAAAAAACAGAGGTATTAAGTAGAATGTGCAAATATTACACTTTTTTTACACTACACTTTATTACACTAATTTTAAGTGCCATCTAAAAGTAATAACTTTGTTTAATACAGAAGGATAAATATACTGATGTTTTTTTCTTATATATTTGTTTTCTGCCTTTTAAAATGGCAACATTTTGTTCCAATAGTTAAATGAACTCTCAGTTCAATCTGTTGCTGTCTTGAACAATTATGATTTGGAATTAGAAATAATTGCAGATAAAGTCACTTATGGGGGTGTATTGTTCTCACACTTAAAATCACATGAGGTGATAAGTTTAACTTGATAATGTGAGACTTATTTGAATGAGGAAACGGCATGCAGAGAATGGATAGGAATATGGCTTATTTTCACAATTTGATTCTGTTCTTCTTCATGCTTGGGTTGAGTCATGGTGAGTTTCTGTTGTCACAGTGGATGATACTGTGGCTAGTAGGCTATACCCTCTGGAGGTAGCGTAATTTGTCATTGATCTGATGTTGAAGGAGCCACCAGAGTCCACAACCAATATCACACATGCAAAGGAGTGCGCAGGTTGTGTTCCGCTGACTCATTTTGAGAAGGGCTTAACTATGGGTTAACCAAGGGTGACATAGAAAGATAGATCTATATTCTGTGTCTTCCTCTACATCAATGTGATGATAAATAAATTGCAAGCGATTTGAAGTCTTTATTTAAAAAATGGAGTTACTCACTGAACTCCCCCTTTCATGAAAATTATATAGGATGCACCACATTTAATTTCTTCCTCACCACTTATTTCCCTAATGATTTAACAGGAAGGAAGCAGCACATCTCTACATCTGTTGAGGTGCCTTTTTTACACTTCAGTAATTCTGTCTATCACTTTCTTACCGTTAATTTAAAAATCCTGTAGTTTAGTTTTAACCATAGGACGCTGCTAGACAATGGTCCTTATTTTTAAAATCTCTTCCTTTAAGATGCCAGATGTTGCAGCTGAGGCTTATAGAATTATAACAAGTTATGCATACTGTTTTAAACAGTTAATGTATGGTGTCCATCCAGCATTTAAAGGACATTTCATTGGTTTAAATCACAGAAAGATAGCCTATTGCTCACTATGAAGCTACTTCTTTTAAGTACATGTTGAAAATAAAAACATGTTTGAGCACCTCACTGTTCAATATATAGGCTACATGAGTATTTTTAAAAATAAAAAAAGCCCTTCCAGAGACAGTAGCTACTAAAACAATTTACTATTCATTTCCACAATTTTTCAAAACAACTTACCTCAGAAGTAAAGACGTAGTATGTTACAGCCATTGTTGTTGATTCTCAGTCAGTTGAAGGTATAGCTTACACTGCCGTGGTGAAATGTCCTTGTACTTCCTGTTTGTGCTAGTTCTTCAATATTCGCTTTGCTTATACCTTTGTTTGGGGTGTATTTGGTACAATCCAGTCAATGCTTTTTATAGTAAGTATGCAAGAGCAGTGATGCAAGTACAAGGTACTGCACCCTGCAATGTAGTCTTTGACAAACAAGTGACAATTATAGTCATATATGCTCTTCCAAGATGGATTTTTGGTGTTATCATCAGCATCAGTTCTGTGTTGGGTTTTTTTTCTTTATTGCATTCATCACATGTATTATGAAGGTGTAAGTCAGCCTGAGCTTATTAATAATTTAACTTAAGTATTGTGGAGATACTTTGGCAGCAGTGGTTAAGTAAATGGTCTTGTGACAGGGAAACCACCTGTTTAGTTGCTGTATAAATTCAGGTTGAGGTGCCCTTGGGCAGGCTCTTAAATGAAAGGTTCACAGTTTTTCAAGTCTGCCTATAAAAGACATTTAGGTTTCCATATGAACATTAAAACAAACGTTGCTTGCTTTAATAATTCCTTTTGTTCATACTGACTAGAAGATCTCCTCTAAATGTGCCTACAATATCAGAGATGGGGGACAAAATATATGATCTTCGTTTTAAGCAAAAATGTTTTTAAAAGTTTATTTGAAGCTTATATGAGGCTTTAGCCGTCTGTATTAGTCAAATGAAGTGGATCTCTTACTCAGTAACAGTCTTTAGTGAAAATGTCCTTTGTGCTACAGCAGACAGTGTTTTCATGTTAAGCTACAGTGAAAGGATTGTAACAAAAAGAGGGACTTTGGCACTAAAAAGACTTTTAATGATATTGACTTGATTTGACTAATTTGGATGGTCAAAGCTTCATATTAGCTTCATATAAACTTATTTTACATTTTTGCTCAGAAGGAGGGCTGTGGATTTTGTCCTCCATTGCTTACACTGAAAGTGCATTATGAAGGGATATTTTAATGGCCAGTATGAACAGGAGGACTGATTAAATCAAGCAAAGTTTGTTTTAATGTTCATATGGACACCTAACTGTTGCTTTAAGACAGACTTGAAAAATTGTGAACCTATCCTTTAGAAAAACAAGTGTCAGTGTTCATTTGGGCTTGGTTAAATAACAGCTACAACAAGATGCAAAGAGGCATAGATTATTCAAATACTTTGTACAATCTACATGAAAAAAACTGCTTTTAAGACATATCTGAAAACAGCAAATCCCTAAAATCTCAGCATCCTTATTTCCAGTCAGTCTATCACATATTAGTGTGTATTTAAACCCTTTTAATTCACAGGAAATAACAGCAGGAGAGATATATTTTAAAAATGAGTCTGTTTTTTTCATTTTTCATTTTACCAACATAGGACAGAAACAAGAAAACTGCATGAATTGCAATTTACCTGTTACAAACCAAAATATAGCAGTATTCCCTCCTGGAAAAAGCAACATCTACCAGTATAATTTTCATGCTCATTCATGCTGGTTATTGCTGATTTAGCTGGTGGACCAGCATAATGGAGTTGATCCATGTAGCTTATTGGAAGGTCTCAATAAGCTTCACCAGAACAGTCTTTCTGGTGAAGCTGGTCCAGCAAGCTCTCATTAATGATTCCAGTCCACCAGCATAGGCTTGCGGGTGAAGTTGGTCCACCAGCAAGTGCTCATTAATAATGCTGAGGCTTACCCACCAAAAAGTCTCAATAATGAATCTGATCCACCAACATAGATTTTGCTGGTGAAGCTGGCCCCCTAGCAAGCTCTCATTAATGATGCTGGTCTACCAGCATGGTCTTGCTGGATTACCATTTTAGCTTATTATTTTGTACACATTTATGCAGCCAGTATACTACTTACATGGTCCATGGTCCACCCAACATTACTGCTCCTCCAAATGCTTGCACCCAGCCAAATTCAACTGTGGGCACCCAGGCAACATCACTGCATTACCTTCCAGGATACAGCCAACATCACTGCTCCTCCAAGAACCAACTCCCAGGCAAAATCATGCCTCCTCCACATTCCTGCATCAATCCAGTATCACTCCTCCTTCCACTTACGAGCACTCAGCCAAAATCAGACACCCAGCCAACAACCAGCACCCATCAAACATTACTGCTCCTCCAATTGCTAGTAACCAGCCAACATCACTGCTCCTCCAACAATAAGCACCCGGCCAACATCCAACATCAAGCCAACATCACTCCTCCTTCACCTACCAGCACCCAGCCAAGATTACTGCTCCACCAACAACCAATGCTTTTTTCTTACCAGCACCAAGCCAACATCAAACACCCATTCAACAACCAACACCCATCCAACATTATTGCTCCTCCAATTGCTAGCTACCAGCAAACATCAGTCCTTCACCACCTACCTGCATCCATCCATCACTCCTGCGACTATCAGCACCCAGCCAACATCACTCCTCCTTCAACTATCAGCACCCAGCCAACATCACTAGTCCTTCCACTTAACCAGCACCCAGCCAACAATAAACACCCATCCAGCATTACTGCTCATCCAATTGCTAGCACCCGGCCAACATCTCTCCTCCACCACCTACCAGCACCCATCCCAAATCACTGCTCTTCCAACTGACAGTATCCAGGCAACATCCAACACAACCAACGTTACTGCTCTTCCAACTGACAGCATCCAGGTAACATCACTTGTCACTTTCCAGTATCCATCCAACACCACTGTTCCTCAACATCACTGTTCCTCCAACAGCCAGCACCAAGCCAACATCCAACACCAAGCCAATATCACTCCTTCTACACCTACCTGCATCCAGCCAACATCATTGCTCTTCCACCATTCAGTATCCAGCATAGATCATTACTTGTCCACCAATCAGCACCCGGCCAACAGCCAACATCAAGCCAAGATCACTTGTCCTCCACCTACGTGCATCTAGCCAACATCACTCCTCCTTCAACTAGCAGCATACAGCCAACATCACTGCTCTTTCTCTTGCCAGAAGCAAGCCAATATCAAACACCCATGCAACAACCAGCAGCCATCCAACATTATTGCTCCTCAAATTGCTAGCAACCAGCCAACATCAGTCCTCCTTCAACACCAACACACACAGAAAACATCACTGCTCCTCCAACAACCAACACACACAGTCAACATCACTGCTCTCCCAAAATCCAACATCCAGATAACATCACTGCTCCTCCAACAACCAGTATTACACAGCTAATGTCAATGTTCCACCAACAACCAGCAGACCCAGCCAATGTCACTGCTCCTCCACCAACCAACACACACAGCCAACATCACTGCTCCTCCACCAGCCGGTACACAGCAAATATCACTAATCCTCCACCAACCAACACATACAGCCTACATCACTGTTCCTCCAACAAACAGCACACACAGCCAATATCACTGCTCCTCCAACATGCAACACACGGCCAACATCACTGCTCCTCCACCAACCAACACACACAGTCAAAATCACTGCTCTCCCAAAATCCAACACACAGCCAATATCACTGCTCTCCCAAAATCCAACACACATAGCCAATATCACTGCTTCTCTAACAAACATTACACAGCAAACTTCAATGATCCACCAACAACCAACACACATAGCCAACATCACTGCTCCTCCAACAACTGGTACACAGCCAACATCACGGCTCCTCCAACAACCAACACACACAGCCAACATCACTGTTCCTCCAACAACCAACACACACAAAAACATCACTGCTCCTCCAACAACCAACACACACAGTCAACATCACTGCTCTCCCAAAATCCAACACACAGCCAACATCACTGCTCCAAAAGAACCCAACAGACACAGCCAATATCACTGCTCTCCCAAAATCCAACACACAGCCAACATCACTGTTCCTCCAACAACTAACACACCCAACCAATATCACTGCTCCTCCAACAAACATCACACACAGCCAACATAACTGCTCCTCCACCAACCAATACACAGTCAACATCACTGCTCCTCTAAAATCCAACATCCAGATAACATCACTGCTCCTCCAACAACCAACATTACACAGCAAACTTCAATGATCCACCAGCAACCAACACACATAGCCAACATCACTGCTCCTCCAACAACTGGTACACAGCCAACATCACTGCTCCTCCAACAACCAACACACACAGCCAACATCACTGCTTCTCCAACAACCAACACACACAAAAACATCACTGCTCCTCCAACAACCAACACACACAGTCAACATCACTGCTCTCCCAAAATCCAACACACAGCCAACATCACTGCTCCAAAAGAACCCAACAGACACAGCCAATATCACTGCTCTCCCAAAATCCAACACACAGCCAACATCACTGCTCCTCCAACAACTAACACACCCAACCAATATCACTGCTCCTCCAACAAACATCACACACAGCCAACATAACTGCTCCTCTACCAACCAATACAAAGTCAACATCACTGCTCCTCTAAAATCCAACATCCAGATAACATCACTGCTCCTCCAACAACCAACATTACACAGCAAACTTCAATGCTCCTCCAACAACCAACATTACACAGAAAACTTCAATACTCTCCCAACAACCAGCAGACCCAGCCAACATCACTGCTCCTCCACCAACCTACACACAGATCCAACATTACTGCTCCTCCAACAACCGATACACAGCCAACATCACTGCTCCTCCACCAACCAACACACACTGCCTACATCAATGCTCCTCCAACAAACAGCACACAAAAAACATCACTGCTCCTCAAACAACCAACACACACAGTCAACATCACTGCTCTCCCAAAATCCAACACACAGTCAATATCACTGCTCCAAAAGAACCCAACAGACACAGCCAATATCACTGCTCTCCCAAAATCCAACCAACCAACCAACATTACACAGCAAACTTCAATGCTCCTCCAACAACCAACATTACACAGAAAACTTCAATACTCTCCCAACAACCAGCAGACCCGGCCAACATCACTGCTCCTCCACCAACCTACACACAGATCCAACATTACTGCTCCTCCAACAACCGATACACAGCCAACATCACTGCTCCTCCACCAACCGACACACAGCCTACATCAATGCTCCTCCAACAAACAGCACATACAGCCAACATCACTGCTCCTCCAACAACCAACACACAAAAAACATCACTGCTCCTCCAACAACCAACACACACAGTCAACATCACTGCTCTCCCAAAATCCAACACATAGTCAATATCACTGCTCCAAAAGAACCCAACAGACACAGCCAATATCACTGCTCTCCCAAAATCCAACACACAGCCAACATCACTGTTCCTCCAACAACTAACACACCCAACCAATATCACTGCTCCTCCAACAAACATCACACACAGCCAACATAACTGCTCCTCCACCAACCAATACACAGTCAACATCCTCTAAAATCCAACATCCAGATAACATCACTGCTCCTCTAACAACCGACATTACACAGCAAACTTCAATGCTCCTTCACCATCCAGCATCCAGCCAACATCATTGTTCCTCCAACAATCAGTACCCAGCCAACATCACTGCTCCTCCAACAACCAGCATAAAAAGCCAATATCACTGCTCCTCCAACAACCAACACACAGCCAATATCACTGCTCCTCCAAAAAACATCACACACAGCCAACATCACTGCTCCTCCACCAACCAGCACACAGCCAACATCACTGTTCCTCCACCAATCAATACACAGTCAACATCACTGCTCCTCCAAAATCCAACATCCAGATAACATCACTGCTCCTCCAACAACCAACATTACACAACAAACTTCAATGCTCCACCAATAACCAACACACATAGCCAACATCACTGCTTCTCCAACAACTGGTACACAGCCAACATCACTGCTCCTCCAAAAACCAACACACACAGTCAACATCACTGCTATCCCAAAATCAAACACACAGCCAACATCACTGCTCCAAAACAAACCAACAGACACAGCCAATATCACTGCTCTCCCAAAATCCAACACACAGCCAACATCACTGCTCCTCCAACAACTAACACACCCAACCAATATCACTGCTCCTCCAACAAACCTCCTCAAACTAACCCTAACCCTAACCCATCCAGATAACATCACTGCTCCTCTAACAACCAACATTACACAGAAAACTTCAATGCTCCACCAACAGCCAGCAGACCCAGCCAACATCACTGCTCCTCCACCAACAACACACACAGTCAAAATCACTGCTCCTCAAGTAACCAAAACATAATATGACTGCTCTCCCAAAATCCAACACCCAGCCAACTTCACTGCTTCTCCAACAACCAGCACACAAAGCCAACACTATTGCCCTGCCCAAATCCAACACCCAGCAAACATCACTGCTCTTCCACTTACCAGCATCCAACACCCAGACATCAAAGGCAGCATTGTAGATGAAAGCGGAATTATGGCCAAAGTTGTGATGTCAGAATTGTCTTAAAATTGCTCAGAAAAATGACATCATTTGATGATGTCATCACATATGATGATGATGTCATCACATTAAGAACCACACAAGTGCCTTGCTACTGTTTTAGTACTTATAACTCACTTATGTAAACATGTAATATGCATTTTTATTTATTTACCTCTTTGTATATATTTACAGATTTATTTCTTCTTTTAAGTTGTCTAATTTCTTTTGGAGTTTTGTTGTTTTGTTTTGCAGCAAATATCACTGCTCTCCAAAAATCCAACATACAGCCAACATCATTGCATTGGAAATGGGGTTGTATGTAAATCCCAGGAACATTGCAAACATGTATATAATCTCAAGAACTTCTGCATATTGCACATTTATATATTGCAGATTTATTTACACAGATTGTTTACTGTATAGTATTTCATTTTATTGATTTGATGACTTTCACCCTTACACTGCTACTTTTCCCCCACTGTACTGCTGTATCAATTTGAATATCTCCTTGAAAATCTTGAAAATCTCAATCACACAATGGCTCGAATCACTAACAAACCATTCAAATATGGAACAACTGACCTTCACAATAAAAAACACAATTGAACAGTATAATGAAATCTGGCTTCCATTTATAAACTTCAGATAGGAGAGCTGAATCCTCCTCTCGCACTAATACAACAGAAAGGACACACAATGGACATAATGACTGAAGGACAGACATGCACACACACACACACACACACACACACACACACACACACACACACACACTCTCTCTCTCTCTCTCACATACACACACTTTTTTTTCTGTCCTCTCACGTTTTTTGTTTTTTGTTTGTTGTTTGTTTATCATGATTATGTACTGTTTTGTATATTCTGTCTCGTTTGATTGTTTGTATGTTTTTCCTGATTTGCTCTCTCTTCTCACGCTTTGTATAGCTTGTTTTTTGTGCACAAATAAAATAAATAAATAAATAAATGAATAAATTGAATATTTCCCAAGGGAGAAAAATAAAGACACATCTTATATTATCTTAATTTATCTTATCTTATCTTATCTTATCTTATCTTATCTTATCTTATCTTATCTTATCTTATCTTATCTTATAGTCTGTTTCATCTCAAATTGCTGTACACAAATTGTCTCCTATTGTGTAGGCTAATGGAGGCTTCAGATTTCCACATCACACTTGTGTAAGTTGAATATTGGACCAGGATTGACTTTCAAAACTGGATTTTCTAATGAGCACAGAGAAACTTTCCACTTTCAACAGATGTATGTGAAAACATTCCTCAAGTGTTAAACTCTGCACATACCTCACTCAGCTCTGTGAAGCTCAAACATCTCAAAAAAGAGGAAAAACAGAACAATAAGATACAGATAAGATGAGATGTATCTTCATTGATTCCTCCTTGGGAAAATTTCAAATTGACAGAGCAGTACAGTAGAAAAAAGTAGCAGCATAAGGGTGAACGTGATAAAATAAGTGAAATAAAATACTATATACAGTAAATAATCTGATGTTTTTCTTTGTTTGAGATATTTTAACGTCACAAAGATGAATAAGGTGTGTGCAGAGCTTAACACTAGCAGGCTGTTTTCACATTTGTTGAAAGTGGAAAGTCTCTCTGTGCTCCCATCAAAGGTGGAAGTCAACCCTGGTCCAATATTCAACTTACACAAGTGTGATGTGGAAATCTGAAACCAGTAGGGTACATACAGGAGACAGCTTGTGTCCAGCAATTATTTGAGATGAAATAGGCTATAAGATAAGATAAGATAAAGATAAGATAAGATCAGATGTATATTTATTGATCCCCCTTAGCAGAAATTCTAATTGACACAGCTGTACAGTGGAAAAAAGTAGCAGCGTAAGGATGAAAGTGATAAAAAATAAATATACAGTAAATACTCTCTGTGTAAACAAATAAAAATGTGCAATATGCAGAAGTTACTGAGATTTTATGTATGTGTGCAATGTTCCTGGGATTTACATAGTAAGGATATGTTTCTAACATAATGTACCTTAGCTTTGTGGAACTGAATAGACATTAATTGATCCTGATTGTCCACCTTAGTGTCTTTGGTTTCCTCCAGTACATTAAAAATACAAACAATACACTATGTCATAAGGACATTACAAACATACACCAACACTACACCACATGAAAAACAAAACAACGATAAAACTGACAATTGTGCAAAGGGGCGGTAAAACAGCAGCAGTCATTGTAATAACTTAAAATTGTTAAAAGGTGTCTTTAAAAATAAATTAAACTAAATGAATAAATAAATAAATAACTATTTGAGTTCATAGTGCACTCACTCTGAAATTTGACACTTTTCCTAAAATTTGAAGACAACCCAAAAACAAAAGCGTCACAACTAATATAATATTTTCAAAAATGAAAATATTATATCATGTTATACTTTTGTATCGTATTTTGGACTTTTTGTTAAAAAGTTAATAATTTTAATAAGAGTGTTATGTTATAAATTGTTTTACAAGTAGTTATGAGGATTTAAAAAAATAGTTTCATTACTGTAAGTTGTTGTTATTTTCAGTTTCAATAAAGATAGGCTATAAAATAGGACATGATATTGTGTGATGGTAGTGGTGTAAAACCTTAAAAATTATCTGCTCTCTGAATGTTGTCAAGCAGCTTCTGTGCAAAATAATCTGAAAAAAACACCCCAGAAATAATATTGATGAAACTGCTAATTTTTCCACACTAAATAGATGGTTTATTATCGTAAAGATATGATATATGTATTTGTAGATGATTATGTAATGGGTTTTCAGGCCCAACTTGAGAACAAATTTGGCTGTATATGTCCATTGAACTAAAATGAGTTTGACACCCCTCCTGGTATAAGGGATAAAACATATGCAAAGAAAAAAATCCTTTAAATGTAGAATAAACTACAACCAACCTCATCACATTATTCACTTCCACACACCCATTTTTTTCAGCGATACTTCTTCATCACATATTGATTGAATTACATTTGAAATTCCCGATTGTACACACTGGTTACACTCGGGAATAATTTGGTGCAGTGTAGGCTATTTTAATAATGTCAGGTAGTGTGACGGTATTGTTTTGACAGGACGAAGCCCTGATTTGAGATAAAAGGCAGCTGATGCGTTTGACGGGGGCGGGCTCAAATACGAGTGGAAGCCATTTTGAACTGTTGAGGAGACTCTTTCGTAGTCAGCTAAAATACAATTTAAAACACCTAACAAAACATCGCAGAAGGAACCGGTTCTTTAACTTTGTCCAAGGTAAAAATGCGCCACATATATAAACGTATATCTATGTGTGGATGTGCATGCTTTAACCACACATTCAGAAACATTTCGCCGTGGTTCTCACTATTATATTTAAACTGTCATTTTCTTTTTTAGCCGTCGTTAGCTTGTGTATGTTAGCCCTTTGCTAACGTTAGCAACCCTTTAGCACGGCACTCTTGGCTCGTCTATAGATACCTTAGCTTATAGTTGTTAATTAGGTAACGTTAGAGCAGTTTCAGGTTTTATTTCCACACGCGTTATTACACAATAAAGTATTACAATACATCTAAATTGGGTTTCATAACGTCGCTGACTTAGCCGGGACAACATTGTGCTAACATGCCAAGCAGATGTCGATGACCAGTAGAAGGGTATTTAGCTTCTCGTTAGTTGTATCAAATAGATAAAAATGTCCATTATTAGGACAACTTCGACTCATCAGACGGCCCAATAAAATACAGTAATTGTACAGCATTGGTGCACTTGACTTTGTTAATATCGACGCTATTTTCACATTGTTAACAAAGGTTAGCTTTAACTAAATAACGTCAACAGCCGGCTAGTGTTACAGCTGCTAATCAGCGCACTTTCATGTTAGCGCTAAAGCTCTCCATCCTCCCAAAATAAAACGCATTATATCACACCACACAGCGTTAAATAGCGGTGGCATTTCTTGTTGTTTTTAACCTATTGTTTTCTTGTGTTTTTCAGGGTTGTAAAAAAATCTGAAAAGGACGCAGCGGCTAGTCAAGCTAAACAAGATGGCTAGCTGAATAGTTGGCCAGTACTTGAATGCGAGCAAAGCCCTCCTGGAGTATGTTTTTTTTTCTCCTGATAGCACTGGCAGATTACATCTATGCTAAGCCCTAATTTTGCTCAAGAAAATACATACATGCTTAGGTAATAATCTTCTAAGGTTTCGGGGGGAAAAGAGCAATTTTGTTTTCTTGTCACTTGATGTCCCCGAAATATTTGTTGAGGCACTTGCTGAGACAAAAGATTTGAACAATTTATATTTAGATAATTATTGACGTCTCAAGAAAGGAAGCAAAGAAGGAAGGACAAACTTAAGTTTTGAGTGGTCCCAGGAGAGAGGACTCACTTCATCTTAGACACTGTTTTAAGGTCCATCACTATTGGAACAGAAGAATTAAGCTAAGCAAACATGAGCACCGTCAGGACAGAGAACCCAATGATTTTGGGCTTGTCCAACCAGAATGGACAGCTCAGAGGCTCGGTGAAGCCAGCTGGAGCGCCTGGAGGAGGCGGAGGAGGCCCTCAACAACAGCAACTAAACCAGATAAAAGGCACAATCAACAATGGTAATTCCCAGCCCGCCCCCACAACTAATGCTGTCATCAAGTAAGTTTATTTTTGACAGGTACAAGAAAATCTGTGCTACATTACTTCATTTTTTGCTGCTGGTGTCATTGGCGTGCTTTATTGCTTACAAGAACCTTTTTACTTTAACAGGCCCGGAGATGACTGGAAGAAAAATTTGAAATTGCCCCCAAAAGACATGAGGATGAAAACTTCGGTTGGTACAAGACAGTCGTCCCCCCCCCCCCCCCCTATTATGCAGAGAAGTGGAAATTATGTGGAAAATTCAGCTTAAGATAAGATTAACCTTACTGTCCCGAAGGAAATTTGTCTTGGGCTTAAAGTGCAGAATATAGCTGCACATAAACAATATACATGACAGACACTGTGACAGGACCAGAAAATTTGAATTGTACACAAATGCATTTTGAATGTTGAATTATTAATATTTATTAATCGAAGAACGCTTATGTTGATTGGCTGTGAGCAAGTCTATACATATAGTCATATTTTTTAGCTCTGGGTGCAAAAAGGGTTGATTGCAGGTATGGTTTGATGGGAGACGTTTCGATACTACTCAGTATTGATTTATTTGATACTTTACTTTAGAAGGTATTAAGTACCAATATCCAGCCCGAGTGCTGTCATTGTCCTTCAAGCAGATTTAAAACTAGGTGTTTAGTCTTATTTCACAATGTTGTAGATACCTTTTTTTAAGGTATCCACCAAAATAAATCGATATCAAATAGTATGGAAACGTGTCCTGTCAAACAATACCCGCAAACAATCCTTTTTGCACCCAGAGCTAGAAAATATGACTATTTCTGTGGACTTGCTCACAGCCAATCAATGCAAGCTAAACGCTCTAAAGTGTTGCTACACTACACGCCTATTACGCCAGATAAAAGCAAGTGCACAAAATGTGGAATGGGTATTGAATGAAGTTCTTAATTGATATTGGTATCACTTTAAGGTACTTGGATTGGTACTGGTATCGTAATTTTTAAACCGTACCCAGCCCTAATGATCACTAGTGCTTAACAAGTGATATATAGTTAGTTATATAAAGCCTTATACCTGCACCACAATCATAACAGTATCACTGTTGTACTCTGTCATGCTAATATTGACCTTTTTTTTATTTTTTTAAATTGTTACAGTAGTCCTGTTGGTAACCTTAACATTTTTGTCTTTCCACTCAATTTCAAAGACAGATTTGCTGCACCACTGCGCAATTTTAAAGATTTTAGTTTACAAAACAAGTTTCCTAAGATCATTATTTTGTGTAGCTGATGGAACAGAGCTAATTGTTAAGTTTGAAGATAAGCACTCATTTTCATTCTTTTTGGTCTTCACTTTTCTTGGTAATGTTCCCCCCCTTTCATTTTCAGTAGGAAATAATTCCTAAGTTTCCCGGACTATGGGCTGGGTATATATTTGCAACCAGATACTAATTATTTAATGACAATTACAGGATGTGACTGCAACTAAAGGCAACGAGTTTGAAGATTATTGCCTAAAGAGAGAGCTGCTCATGGGAATCTTTGAGATGGGCTGGGAAAAGCCATCTCCAATCCAGGTACATCCAGACACAAGTCAGATTTTGACCACTCATACATACATTGTCTTTGTGCTGAAGAGTTGTGTGTATTTAATAGGTCCTGGCAGCAATTTCAATGTCTGTAAACTTTTGACATGTTACCAAAATGTTCTTTGATACCTTTTTTATGTTAAAATAAAATCAGTTTTTACCACTAATAATACAAACAGTTGATATAATTATTAGTCTTGAACTTGACAAATAGCAGTAATGTTACTGAAATATTATGTGCAGGATTTCTTGTGATATAAGTCTAGTTTTAGTGTCTAGTTCAACAATAATCTTTGTATTGGGGAATTTGTTTAATATCTGGTTAGTGTGGGATTTAGGTTTAGATTCAGATTTAGGCAGCAGTTGGAGCCATTAGGGAGTAAAAACACTTATCAATACATTGGCCAATATTACATGTACACAATATATAGATAAACACTTATGTACATATACATGTACATGTAATGCAGCAAATAAAGGAAGGGAGCCTTTAAACTCTTAAAACGCTGATGTGTCAGAAATGTCAGCATCCAATAATTCAAATGTACTTCTTGGTTAAACTGGTAGAACTGCAACCTAAAAAGTCACTGAGTCAGTGCATCCGTTGATAAAGCCCTGAGTCAAATTGCTGCCATTTATTTAATTATTTATTGTTAAAGTCACATCATTATAAACAGTAACGCGGGGTGACACCGTGACAGACTGTAAAACTGGCTGCTGGCTGCTGACAGCACTGTAAGCAGCCAGCAGGAGAGAACTGTCACAAATGAACTGTCTTGAAAATGTCTTCGAGATAAAAAGAAGAAAAAACACTCATGTCGACCGTTATGTCAGGGCTGGTGCAGATGCGCTTGATTATACTGTAACTGGACGTAGACATGAATATTTCTCATAGGAGGCTGTAGTGAGGAAAGAAATACACTAATGTATATCTAGGCCTGCAAAAATGTACACAATATAGATGATGATATGTCACATCACCCGTCTTGTGTGTTTCCTGTTGTGTAGTTAAGGTTAATTTTATTTTTTATCTATTTACTTTTCATGATCTTTTTAAATAGGCAAACCTCAATCCAATAATCATTGCAAATATTTGATCAGAACATATGTAACTAGCCATAAAAAGTAGTAGTGATGATGATCATAATCATAATAACAATCATAATCAGCTTTTTGTTTCTTCTACAGGAGGAAAGTATTCCCATTGCACTGTCGGGAAGGGATATCTTGGCCAGAGCCAAGAATGGCACGGGAAAGAGTGGAGCCTACCTCATTCCCTTACTTGAACGCATCGACCTGAAGAAGGACTGCATACAAGGTGAGATTCAGTTCATCAGGATGGGGATGAAAAAAGCACAAAATTGAAAAATAATGAGTCTTTGTATGTAGAGCTGATTTAATAAAATTAAGTGATCAGCAAAGAACTATTCAACTATTATGAAACAAATTTCCAATTTGCCACTGTTAGGAAATTGAATATTTTTGGGGTTTAAACTGTTCAATAAATCAAATCTTTATTTATATAGCACCAAATCACAACAAATGTTTTCTCAGGGCACTGTTTGGCCTAAATGATTGAAAATGTTGAAATGGACATATTGTACAATTTCCTACAATGCAGATCAAATAAGTAGTGAGGTGAAGAAAATTATAGTTGCAGTTGTATGATTATATTCAAATAGAGTAATTGAACATCAGTAAAATTAACAAGTACAGAATTCAATTAGTCACTGTTTCTCTTTTCTTCATGTCCTGAGTGTTGTATGTGGAGAGACTGACAATTCAACCGAGAACCTTAATTATGATTATAATATGCCTAATGACATGTTTACATCACCTTTTTTATTTAGAAATTTTTGTATTTCACAGGTTGTAATTTGTTTTTGACACGGATGAACATAAAACTTAAAACTAACTTCATCTAACAGCTCAGTACTAATACAGTCCTATCCTCTAGCCCTCAACTACTGCCCAAAGTATCTCTTACAAATTGTGACATAGAGCAGGTGGATGTGAAATAAACAAAATAAAGTGACTGAAATCTTTATTTTTTTTAAATTATTTTTTAAAAATTTACAACTTTTAAGTTTCTTATGATCAGTCTAAAAAGGCCTAACCTACGGTGGCCGAGAAGGGTCATAACACCTGCAAACTCAGAAAACACCTGCAAACTCAGAAAACACCTTCATCGATGTTAAAAATATTCACAACACGAGCAAATAGGGAAACGAACTGCAAATTAGATGAAAACGAACAGCAAACTAGGTGAAAACGGAAATGTTTCCAGTGGGACCATAATCAGCGATGGACCCACGCGGGGGGCAACAGCGCCCCCTATAAATTAAAAACGAATATAGTCATATGACACACCGTTTTGAACGTTTAACAATTACTGAGTACTTAATATGTTGGAATTACACATTACACTTACCTCTTTGGAAACAATTCTGTGTTTCTTTGTTTTCGGAAACAGGATGTGGGTCCGTCGCTGATAATGGTCCCCTTGGAAACATTTCCGTTTTCACCTAGTTTGCTGTTCGTTTTCATCTAGTTTGCAGTTTGTTTCCTTATTTGCTCGTGTTGTGAATATTTTTAACATTGAAGGTGTTTTCTGAGTTTGCAAGTGTTTTCTGAGTTTGCAAGTGTTTTCTGAGTTTGCAGGTGTTTTGGCATTTGCAGCAAAGTGTTTTCTGAATATGCAGGTGTTTTGGCATTTGCATGTGTTATGACCCTTCTCGGCCACCGTACTAACCACATCCTCTGTATGAAATGAAACAATCTCAGGGACTTTCTATTTAAAACCTGAACTCAAGCACAATACTAATCAAGGTGTCTTTTGTAACCTTGTTTGTGAAGCTTGATTGTTATAAATGTTTGGAAAATTGTCCAAATTAAGTTTTACCTAGGTTAGGATACAGCCTCATTTCTAATGAAGTTGGATGTTGTGTAAAATGTAAATAAAAACAGAATACAATGATTTGCAAATCCTTTTCAACCTATATTCAATTGAATACACTACAAAGACGAGATATTTAATGTTCAAACAAACTTTGTTGTTTTTTTGCAAATACTCACTCATTTTGAATTTGATGCCTGCAACATGTTCCAAAAAAGCTGGGACAGGGGCAACAAAAGACTGGGGAAGTTGAGGAATGCTCAAAAAACACCTGTTTGGAACATTCCACAGGTGAACAGGTTAATTGGAAACAGATGAGTGTCATGATTGGGTATAAAAGGAGCATCCCCAAAAGGCTGTCATTCACAAGCAAGGATGGGGCGAGGTTCACCACTTTGTGAACAACTGCGTGAGCAAATAGCCCAACAGTTTAAGAACAACGTTTCTCAACGTACAATTGCAAGGAATTTAGGGATTTCATCATCTATGGTCCATAATATTATCAAAAGATTCAGAGAATCTGGAGAAATTTCTGCACGTAAGCGGCAAGGCTGAAAACCAACATTGAATGCCCGTGACCTTTGATCCCTCAGGCGGCACTGCATTAAAAACCGACATCAATGTGTAAAGGCTCAGGAACTCAACCATTGTCAGTTAACAGTTCGTCACTACATCTACAAGTGCAAGTTAAAACTCTACCACGCAAAGCAAAAGCCATATATCAACAACACCCAGAAACGCTGCCGGCTTCTCTGGGTCCGAGCTCATCTGAGATGGACTGGCGGTCTGACGAGTCCACATTTCAGATGTATATAAATGTGTGATTTTGTATTTTTGAAAACAGATTTGTCTTTCTTTTCAGCTGTGGTCATTGTGCCCACCAGAGAACTGGCTCTGCAAGTAAGCCAAATATGTATCCAGGTCAGCAAACACATGGGTGGGGTAAAGGTGATGGCAACCACAGGTGGAACCAACCTACGTGATGACATCATGAGACTCGATGAAACAGGTGAGGTTTATAGTCTACCCCAGTGACCTTTTTTTGTTTTTACTTTTCCTGTCTGCCCTCTGAATACTGAGTTCACACCCATCATCATCATCATCATATGTGAGTTTTTGACTAGATGATTATTAGTGTTGGTACTGAAGCTCTTATTCTAAGCTATCCTGATCATCAGAGGATCTTTGTAATGTGTAAGGGTGGCTTGTCTATTGCATAATATGTCACTGCAAACAGATGTTTTAATAGAAAAAAATAAATAGGAGTCACAATTCAATGTGGTATTTGTGACTTATTTCTGAGTAATGCACTACAGTACAGAATATCAGATTATAAACACAGTATATTATGAAGTCCAGATGATGGGTGTGCAACTCATGACTGAATGAAAGTCTTTCTGACATATCAATATTTTACACTCACACAGAAGTGACTATCATTTCTGATTGGATATTGGCTCTCAAGAAGCTATCCATTTATAACTTAACAGCCACATCATGAAACATACGTGAAGATTGATTTCTTTGTTCTTATGTGAAGCTATAATACGAAGCCATTATTACTGGCTACTATTTTTCCTGCTTCATTATCAGGAAACAATACAGGGTCCCTGTGGATCCTTAAAATGTCTTTTTTTTAAATTTAGTTTTTTGATATTCAAGGTCTTGAATGTCTGGAACTGTAGGAGTTAAGGCATTAAATATGATCTTAGTGTAATTATGTGTTCAGCTTATGTTATATATTTTAATATTCTGATTATTTTACAAAACCAACCAATCAACTTATTAAAGTAAAACAATCAGCAGTTGGGACTATAATGAAACTAGCTGCAGTCCTGTGTAAATTACTTCAAAATGAGCTCCATTTCAACCCAATACAACAGTAAAATCCTGCTTTTGTATTGTCACAGTAATGCTATTTCCTTTTTTAAAGAGAAAGAAGATTAAAAATGTTTTTAAAAGTCATTCAATTTGATACTAAAAATGTGCAGATACCCTGTTAGAAGGTCTTTATGACTTTGCCAATATTTTACAAACATAATGAAATGACTATAATTTTAAAAAAATTGGATATTAGCAATCTGAATCTCTCAAGAAGCTACCAATTTATATAACATCATGAAATAAATGTGAAGATTAATTTTGAGGCCATTATTACTGATTGCCATTTTTCCTGCTTCATTATCAGGAAACAATGTTGTGAAATGTAACCTAATAACTAGTTGGTGCCGGCTCATCGGATGTTTTTCTAATATGTCTGTGGGCTGTGAAGCTAAATTATAGGCAGGAAATGGTTGCTGATCATTCCAATATGCCATTAGATCAAAAAACATGCTCTGTGGCTGAGTGAATACTTTTTAAATGATTTGAGATTTCCTCCTGAAGTAATGGATACAATCTAGTGGCATTATCCTACACTGAAATGAAATACTATACAGTTTTTTTGTTTGTTTTTTTAAGAAGGGGGAAATAACTTGTTTTAACATGTTTTTTTATTTTTTATTTTGCAGTACATGTGGTAATTGCCACTCCTGGGAGGATTTTAGACCTTATAAAGAAAGGAGTGGCCAAAGTCAGTCAAGTGCAGATGATCGTTCTGGATGAAGTGGGTTTAATTGTATATTTTTAGTTCAACATGTTTGACTTACACATTTAAAGCAGCTGCTTAAGATGACACTTTTTTTTACACTTTTTTTTTTTTTTTTTTTTTTTCTCTCATGTCCTTGTCCTTAACAGGCTGACAAACTCCTGTCTCAGGACTTTGTGGTTATGATGGAGGAGATGCTGGGCTTCCTGCACAAACAGAGGCAGATTCTGCTCTACTCTGCAACCTTCCCTCTCAGTGTGCAGAAGTTTATGGTACTTGGAAAAAAATTATTATTATTTTTGTTTAAATCAGCCCCGACTATGAAAATGTTAAACGTTTCTCTTTTCGTGTGCTTATGATTGAGCTCTTTTAAAGCACTTTAAATTTTAATGTTTCATTTGCACTGTATGTTCTTTTAACGGTTTCAATGCCAATCATTATTTTATGCTGCATGCTCATATTTTATGCTTTATTTTAGTCTAGCTTTTTATTATATTTTTATAATTGGGTTCTTTTTTTTAATTGTATTTTTTTAATGCTTCCAGTTCTTACTGTTAAATGTTTTTTTATGTAAAGCACATTGAGTTGCCCCTGGGTATGAAATGTGCTATATAAATAAAGCTGCCTTGCCTTTAGGGCCTGACCGATTCTGGATATCGATATTGGGAAGAAAAATGATTCTGATATCGATATATTGACAATTTTATGTACAGAACATAAACATAAACCCACTTCTGTTTTTCTTTTGCAATGATCCCTGAAAATGTTGAACAAGATATGTAACAATCGTATGATGTTTTATGGGAATTTAAGTATAGATATGAATTTAAAAAACAACATATTGGCACATGTCAGACAACATATTCATCGATACCAATATATCCGTGATAGGTCAATATCGGCTAATCAATATATTGGTTGGGCTCTAATTTTGTTTAAGACATCACTCCCATGCCTGTGTGTAATTTGACAGTTTTTGCTTGCTGTAATCATTCCTCATGTTCGTACTGGCCATTCAAAGATCCCTTTCCTAACATGCTTCCAGTATAAGTGACAGGGGAGTAAAATCCATATTTTCCTGTGTAAAATTGTATTACAAAAGATATCTGACGTGTATAAAAGGCCTCCAGAAGTCTGATTTAATCAAATCAAGTGGTTATATTCCAAATCTGATCCTTGTCCAAGATTCCCTCGGTGTTCCTGCTGTCAGTGTTTGCGTGCTGAGGTGCAAGGGAAGGGAACAGAGGGAATTTCATACTAAAAAGACCCAACTTGGGGAAGACGTGTACTTGATTTGATAAACTCGGACTGCTGAAGCCACACTAACTTCAGAAAAACTTTTGAATAGACTCTAGTCCAGAATGATGACTAATGGATATTGTCATCTACGTCCCACATTGGAAGGGCAATTTGTTTTTTTTTAAGCTTCTCTTTTTAAGCCAGTATGAACAGGAGGAATTATAACAGGCAAGAAGAAATGTTGTTAATGTACATGCAGGTTTTCAATTTATTGTTAAAGGCTGCTTAAAAAAAAAAGTGAATCGGTCCTTTTTTAAGTATGTGTGTCAATTCCCATCGGCCATGTTGAATATAACAACACTTTTATCTGCTTGGTAGAATTCGCACTTGCAGAAGCCCTACGAGATCAACCTAATGGAGGAGCTGACACTGAAGGGTGTGACTCAGTATTATGCTTATGTAACTGAAAGGCAAAAGGTCCATTGCCTTAACACCTTGTTCTCCAGGGTAAGTGTTGCTTTTTCTGCACTTTGTGACCCCCGTTACTAATTAACTTACGCTGTGTTATGAAAGCAACATTGTAAAAGTCAATTCAAATGGCTGATATGCAAACTTTGAGCAGGGATAGTGTTATAAATACTGTCTGGTGTTTATTGTTGGACTCTCAAAACAAATAACTGGCAACATCATTCAGATTTGAACTTTGATTTCACCAGGATTTATTGCTCTTTTGTTTTTTGTTTTTTAACAGCTCCAGATCAACCAGTCTATAATCTTCTGCAACTCCTCTCAGAGGGTGGAGCTACTTGCCAAGAAGATCTCTCAGCTTGGTTATTCATGTTTCTACATTCATGCCAAGATGAGACAGGTTAGCTCAAAGTACTTGCCTCCAAGAAATGCTTACCGCCTATTATACACATGTGATAAATACTTTTGCAGCTTAGCTTGTAGTTTGTCAAGTTTTACCGACAGTTACAATTGAGCGTAATACTAATTTTTTAGGTGCTGCTTTTTCACAGCTAAAAGGTTAAAATGAGCTCTACATAATCCACTTAGCATCAAGTTTACATAATATGCTGCTGTGTAGGCTTTTTTGTGTATTGTGGCTTTAATGTGATGTAGATATTTTATACACCAGTGACTGTAGCACCTACTAAAATGCATTTTTCTGTTTCCTACGCTCAGGAGCATCGCAACCGTGTGTTCCACGACTTCAGAAACGGCCTCTGCCGGAATCTTGTCTGCACTGGTACGTACTTAGTGCTGCGTTTAAGGACACCTGCAGCATTTTTTCTGATTGGTGAAGTACAATACTCAGATATTAAGCTTATCAAATTTTAAATGAAGATATAAAGATAAAGATACATGTATTGTTCCCACAGTGGGGAAAATTAATTGTTACAGCAGCTCAAAAAGATTAAAAAAAAGATCTGTGCTCATACCGTGCGTCGCTGCCACTGCAGTTTGGTCTATAAATACTGAAACATCACAGCAGCTAGTGTCCCAAAATCCTTCTGAGCAACATATTGAATCACAACCCGCCCATTAATTCCTCTGGTTTTCGTTTTCTTTCTCCATACAACGTACAGCAGTAACAAGTGATCTCTCTGGAGCTGCTGACACAGCTGGAGCACACAGCGTTTGCTTGGCGCCGCTGTTTACAGGATGCTATTGTTTATAAGTGTGGATGCTCACATCGTTGTTGTTATAATTATTGTTCTTGGTGTGGACGGCCTTTTAAGTTACTCGCATGCTCAGTCATTTTCTACTATCAAAGCTTTAGTTGGCCAGCTGCGGCTCACTAATTAAAGCCCAGTGAGCCGCAGTTTATCCTGTGTGCTCATGTTGCCAGTAGCAGCACAACACTTAAATTTGGTTTGCACTGATTTACATTTTGCTACCATGGAAAGACTGAGTATACAGAAAGTGGGACTCATATTTTAAGTAACTGATGAGTCATGTACACTTAATACATACCTGCTGCCTTACTCAACAGGGGCATCCACCTTTTTGCTGCCATGTTTGTGACTAGGGTTGTCACTTTTGTCAAAAATAAAGTTCGAACGAATACCAAATGTCACGGAAGTCATTCGAATGTGTGAAGCTTCATGTTTTTACTGGACAGAAGAATAGCTCTGCTCAGAATATTACTTTTACATACTAAACTTAATGTATTTTATTTTTCAGCTGTAATTTTTGGTGCTCAGCATATACAATAATAACCACATTTCAATAAATATGAATGTATTAATAGGGCCACCCTGTAAATGCACTGTGGCTGTGTTAGGCTTTCATAGTCATTCATAAATTCATGAGCTGAAATAGCATCAAATTTATGAAATAAACTTACTGCCCATATCCAGAAACCACTAAATTAGTACTTCCAGACAAATTAACATTACTTTACACACAAACACCTTTATCTTTAACCGTGACCTTACTATACACGGGGTAGAACCCAAAATATTTCCAGACACTGCTTTTCAGATGATTTGGGGTCATAATTATCCACTCAAGGCGGCTGCTCTGCATGTCTTCCATCTTCCAAACAAAACCTATCATTGGCTCAATTTTGAGGTAGGTCAAGAGGGGCATACTACAGCCTACAAAGCTTTTAGAGTGCCCTCTGCTGGATTATATGATAAAATTTGAATGAGTTAATTATAGTTCGAATGTTTGAATATCGAATAAAAAGTGACAGCCCTAGTTGTGACAAATATTGGTCCAAATGGGATATTTTGATGATGGCTTTTCATTTTGTGTGTTTTTTTTTTTGTTTTTTTTAGACCTCTTCACAAGAGGAATTGACATTCAAGCTGTGAATGTTGTGATCAATTTTGACTTCCCTAAACTGGGAGAGACGTACCTTCATCGCATTGGTAGATCTGGTAAGAGCTAATATCAATACGTTTTTTTGTAATCCTGCAGCTTTTGAATTTTGTACAAAGGTTTAGTTTTAGATAGCGAATAATCACAATAAAACCTTCACCTCCTTTTTTTTTTTTTTTTTTTTTTTTAAAATATCCAGGCCGCTTTGGACACTTGGGTCTCGCCATCAACCTGATCACTTATGATGATCGCTTCAACCTGAAAGGGATCGAGGAGCAGCTTGGAACAGAGATCAAGCCCATCCCTGGCATCATTGACAAGAGCCTATATGTGGCAGAGTACCACAGCGAGAGTGGCGAAGAAGTCAAGCCATGAGCCAGTGAGTACACACACAGTCTACATACACACACAATGACTCAGTTTCTGGATAAGTTCAGGATGATTCAACTGATTTTCAGACAGGCGATATGTCTGAGTATTGTGGTATTGCTTTATTTGAACAACTAAAAAGAACTGCGTCATTACATAGTTAAACCTGTAATTTTCCAGAGGTGCCGAGTGAGAAAAGTTTTAAAGATGACAAAGGCAATTTGCAGCGACGTAAAAAGGCTGTAGTAGAGAAGGGGGGAGTTATTTCTCTTTACCTAACAGTCTGTTAGACTTCAGGTGTCCTTGAGCGAGGTACTGGATCTCTACCAGCTGCAGAAGGGCTGTGCTTTCATTTCAGGAGCTGCTGAAAAATCAAAAGTGAAATCTTAAATAAATTTTACTTGAATCCTGCCTATAACGTATGACTTTCTTTGGTTTGGATTCAGCATTACTTCATGTTATAATTAATGTTACCACATGGCAGTCAGAGCCCAACCGATATTGGAGTTAAAAAAAAAAAGCTGATATTGATAGGTCAGCTGATAATCTCATATATGAAACATATTTATTGCAATGTGGTTATCAAACACTTGTGATAAAGATGTACATGGATGGGTCAGTGACAAATAAGTATTGGCAAGATGAGCAATTAAAAGAGAACTAAAAGCAGCATCAGGTTTGTTAAACTGTACATTTTGTATTCATTTGAAATTACATTTGAACCATTGTTTTAACCAAAAGTAAGACTGAATGCTCCTCAAGATAACAAATGGTGTAACCACAAAATATTGATAAATATTAAATATTGTATCCACCTACATTGCATTTAAGTGGACATGTACAAATAATTACTTCATTTAAAAAAAAGACTTGAAATGGTTCCTGATTTACATGATTCCCCAGATTAAATGTAATATTTAGAACAGTGCCTATTAGACAACATGTGCTGATACCGATACATATGTGATAATGGCTCTAATCTCAATGGCAACTTTTTTATATATGTCATCGAACTGTTAATGAGACTAATTGTAGGCTACAAAAAGTAATCTACAAGGGGTCACATGACTTATGATTTTTTTCTAGTATGGAGGAATGAATGAAAAATTCATTAAATACAATTATCTGGAACATTTAATAAGGTCAACACATCTGTAATCACACTAATGTAAAAAGGGGTTTGACTGACTGTTACGTGAATACAATCTGATCTTTTGTTTTTTTCACTCTTCTCTACAGATCAGTCCATCCTCCATTCCCCTTTGTACCTTTTTTCATCCCCACCTCCCCCACCCGACATGGAGTTTTTTCCTTTTTGTCGTCGTTCGTATTATTTTTTTTCTTTTTTCTTTTTTTTTTTTTTATGTACAGTTTCTGTCCGTCTTCCTTTTTTGGATGCCACCATGAGGAATGTGTATTTTGATGGATGCGTTTTTTGGAAGAACTCATTTGCCTTTTCATAGGGCTCTTATGCTGCACCGCCACACACCCTGAAGACATAAGCACCGGGAGGAAAGAATGGGACCAAGTTGAAAAATATATCGATGCACATTATTGATTTGTTCATATCCACCGATGACAAAAAAGCCAGCACCGACAGACCCCACCCCCCCCCACCCCCCCACCCTCCAGCCCTCTATAACGACACCTTCCATTCTGCACTTATAATTTTTTGGAAGTTTTAACCAATTTGTATCAAGTGCCTTAACAAGCAGTTCAACTTGTTCTAAAGTAATAACCCTTCATTATTTGTCATCTTGAGCATGTCATACAACACACACTCATATTCACCTATTGGAAAAAAAAAATTGCTCCGCTAATTTAATGTCCGACCACATGGGTGAATTCATAACTGTTTTTTTTTTGGTTGGGTCATCCGTTTTTGGCAAAGAATGGCGGTGATCAGGAAGGGAGGCTGGTCTGAAATGCATCTTTTTTTCTTTTTTTTTTTTTTTTTTGCTGGCTTAGCTGCACTTGAGTCTGGCTGATATATGTTGAGGACTAACTTGGAGTTTTCCATGGACAGAGATGCTGGATTTTTTCCAAGAGACAGCCAGACTGTCCAGTTGCTTGTGAAGAAGCTCAAGCTTCTTAAAGACCCAAACCCTTTCCTCTTGTCTTCAGCATCAGAACACTAAAAATGAAAAAGCACTCTGCAGCCTCTCAACAACCCGAGTCATGAGGATTCCTGTTTTGGTGGAGTTCAGAGGGAATGCTTTTTTTGTTTTGTTTTTGTTTAGTTTTCTTTCCTTTTTTTTTTTTTTTGTTGTTTTTGGTCCTGTTTCTCACCTTCCTATGGATGGCCATACTTAACTCTGCGAGACGTGCAGCCAACGTGCAGGTGCACTGTACACCTTGTGTATATACCTTAATTTTAAGATTGTTTTAAACAAGTTCATAAGGCTGGCTGACAAACAGAAACCCCCCCCCCCCTTCTCTTGTTGGCACTGGAGACTGTTTCCTTAACTGTCAGTTTGTTTGATCTGCAATATTGGCCTGTGAATTTATTTATAATTTTAGAAATTGCAGAATTTATTAGAATCTAAAACAGTCAATGACCTTGTGCATGAAATGTTTTTTGGAGGCCAAGTTCATCACTGATAATGTTTAAGCCCTTCCGAATTTGATGGTGAGTGCAATTTTTCAAAGCTGCACTTAAACAGAGATTGTTTAAATTGTTGCCCTTATTCTTCTGCTACCAGTGTTAACGAGTGTTCAGTCCAGACAGATGGCTTTGTGAAGTTTGTGCATTTTAGTAATGAATTCTTTGTTGTTGTCACCAGCCTTAACTTGTGAAACTGACACTTGAGACACACTCTTTGATCTCCAGAGTGTTTCTGTTGGAAGAGAAAAATATATTCTATCATGTAGTAGTACTACTCGCTGCAGTGCAGCTGAATTGGCAGAAAATTTGTTTTCTGGGGGAGGTATTAGCTGTTACGTTTCTGTGCTTTTTTAAGCACAGCTTCATTACATCACAAATGTTTGGGAGGAAGCAGTCGGTTTTTCCCCGCTTTTTTGTTCTTTAAGAATGTTGGCCGAACGCATCAAAACGAACCATCTGACCTAAAATGTAGCAGGAACTCGATCTCCATGCATTTGTAAGTAAGCTGGCTTTATTTTTTCAAAAAACAAGAGAGAAATAACCAGCCGAGAGAGGGGAAAAAAGATGTTTGACTCAAAACAACGTGAGAGCAGGCTGGGCTGCACTTAAAGTACAGAGAGATGGATTCAGGCAATAACGCTGACTGCACTGCTTTTTGTACACTCATGATGCCCGAATGGGGGAGATGTGTATGATGGTGTAGAACATGGAAAAATAAAAAAATGTCAAGGAAGGGGAAAAGGGGTGAAGGATTACAAAATTACTATTACTGGACTGCTTGTTTTAAAAAAGAAAATAACTTGGGCACCTCACAATGCTGAGTTTGGCTTATTTCTCTGCCCTTTAATTGCTTTTGATATTTTGGGGTTTTCTGGGATTACAGTTGCTGTTTTTTTTTTTTTTTTAATGCAGCATGATAACCTTACTTTGCAGGAAGGTTTTCTGAACATTTGTTTGTTCAGTTAGAACCTTTTTGCACACGAGGTTCCCTTTATTATTACGGTGAGATGCTCTTTTTGACAGTTCTAATCAATGAGAAGTATTACTGCACATTTAATTTGAGCTCTTTTAAAAAGATACAAAGTGTAACCATGTTGATTAGTTCATATTTAACCTTCAATTTCTCATTGGTTAGGACTGAGATCCCTTTTCTCTCAGTGCTGTGGTTATCCCCCTGAGTCATTTACACATCAAATTTGGCTGTTTGGGCTTTTTTATTTTATTTTTTTGGGTGGGAGGGATGTATGTTTTCAAAGGGGAAAACAAAAATAAATCCAAATTAAATTACACATTAGCTGATTGAATAGGGATCTAATTTTACAGATACTTGGCAGCTGTCTGTTTCTTGTCAGCCCACTGGCAGTAAATCACCAGAGCAAATTTTTTTTTTTTCCCCCCCAAGTCTAAAAAAATAAATAAAAAATCGACGATCCTTCAAGATTTAAGAGTGTTGCCTGCCTTCAATTTGGACAGCAGCTTTTACTGCCAGTGGCTGTCAATTTGGAGAACCTTAAAGTTTGAGATGAGAGCATCTTGCCCCAGATTGGGTGACTTAATTGGATAGTTTGTAACTAAATTGTCTCATTCTTTAAGGTTGTTGTGTGTTTTTTTGTTTTTTTTTAATTAGTTGGGTGGGGTTTAAATTAGTGTTCTTGCTGCCCTGATGCACACGTTTAATCATCTCTTGAAAGAGAGAGAACACAGCTTTTGTGTACAATTTGGGCCTGTCCGATCACTTCCTGTCGAGGAGGTTATGAGAAGAGTCCTTTTTGGGGGGGCATTTCTTAAAAGAAACAAAACAAATGTGCATCAGTAAAAAACATGGGGAGGAGTCTTCTTTGGGGATTACAAAAACAGGTTAACATAATCCAATGTTAAAAGGAAATGGGTATAAATGTTTTTGAGAAAGTTGCCCTTAGATTTGGATATTCTATTTTTTTTTTTCCAATGAAATGTTCAAAAAAAGGAGTACACCTTATTTTACTTTTTTTAAATGTCTCCAAATTTAAGTGAATTTAAAGAGTTCATTATTTTCATTTTTATTTGATGGAAATTTGGTCATATTTAATTGGCAGGTTTTTTTCAGTGGAGCTAATTTTACAAGTGGGATTAAGTTAACTAAGGATGTCATGAATAACATTGGATAAGACTGAAAGTTTTGTTTGAATAAAGCTCACTGAAATTTATTTGTGTGTGATTGTATTTTTTTCTTTAGTTTTCCCCCTCATCTACAGTTAGTCCTGCTGGAGCAACTCTGCACACTTACTGTAGGTGTCGGTATGTTACTGCAGCTCAACTCAGACTCCATTAATATAAACTATGACCTTCACTTCTCAGATTACAGTATTACCTATAGACTAGTTTCACTTCAGTTTAGACCTCAATATGCGGATCTTGACATTTTTTTGTTCATTAATGACTCTTTTAGTCATTGTAAAGATGGCGTTTCCACCACCATGTGACAGGTAAGATTCATGGCTGAATGAGAAACTTGAGACGTTACAGTTTAAAGACATTTTAAGGTTTTAATTGCAACTAAATCAAAGAATCAGCCTTTTCAATTTTAAGTTATTTAATTGTACACGGTGGCGTGCCTATTTTTTAATGTCTTTAATTCTTTTTGGCTATGGTGCTGGCGTCCTTTCATAGATTTCCATAAATACTGTTTTTAATGTCTCGAAGCAGAGATTATGCTTTCAAAAGCAATAATATAGATTGAATTCTCTTGGCAGCTTTCAGACATCTCTTCTTTTTTTTTTTGCTAAAGGATGAAATCAGCCTTCTGCGGCTGCTCAAAAAATGCTGAATCCTCCACTTAATGGCAGCCAGCAGATTAAAGTTTTTCGCATTTGTGTTATTTGTGTATTTTCTCTTCCAGTAATAAATTGTCAGCAGACCTTTGCCCTTATTGTTAAGCAACATTGATAAGGGGTTGTGACAGGTTGTACATGTTTTGTACTAATACACATCAGCTCTTCAGCATATCACTTTAACAATTCACATTTCTTTGAACTGGTTTCAGTGAAATATACTGTACTGGACCCATTTTGCATCAGGTACAGGAAGCTAAACTGTTTGATGATGACAAGTACTTTGTTGACATGAAGCTGAAAGCAGCTCCTGGTAAGTCCAAGTCTGTAAATGTAACACCACCCCCACACACACCATAAAGTGCACCGTGTGATAATGACTTCTTGTTGCTTTCCTGCAGATGTTGTTTTATCTGCTTTCTACAATCTTTCAAATGCATCTCCTAACATGACTGTACCACCTGCCAAACTGCGAGAGTTCCTCAGTGAATACTTTGAAGAAGCAGGCACAGAATTTGAGCCGTGGACACCAGAAGACTGGCATGAGAAGTGAGTTCTACTAATATTAGAAGGCTTACATTTAACCCTTACATACAGTGCATCCGGAAAGTATTCACACCCCTTCACTCTCCCCCCATTTTATGTTACAAGCTTATTCCAAAATGTATTAAATTCCGTTTCTCTCTCTCATCAATCTACACACACACACACACTATCCCATAATGACAAAGCCAAAAAGGTTTTTTAGAATTTTTTGCAAATGTATTAAAAATAAAAAACTGAATCCAGTTTCCACTGATCATCCTTGAGATGTTTCTAGGACTTGATTGGAATCTACCTGTAGTAAATTCAATTGGTTGGACATGATTTGGAAAGGCACAGACCTGTCTATATAAGGTCCCACTGTTGACAGTGCATGTCAGAGCAGAAACCAAGCCATGAAGTCAAAGGAATTGTCTTTAGACCTCCTAGACAGGATTATATCGAGGCACAGACCTGGGGAAGGGTACAGAATCTTTTTTTGCAGCATTGAAGGTCCCGAAGAGCACCGTGGTCTCCATCATTTGTAAATTGAAGATGTTTGGAACCACTGGGAGAGAGAACATTTTGGGCCACTTCAGTAAAAGTCATCAAATTTCAGAATAAAAGACATTTGGGGTGTTTTACAGCTGTGAAATGTCAAAACGGGTCAAATTTGACCCGAACAGTATGTAAGGGTTAAATCATACTGTATCTTTTAACCATGCTTTGTTGAAATGATATGAGGTAACTTTTATGTGCAGGCCAAAGTTCCTGGAAAAAGTAGCAGACCAAGAACTGCGTAACTGGGCTGAAAAGATTCACAATCTGTGGAAATCTCTTGGCAGAAAGGTGACAGCGACAATATTTTTTGAGATTTCTTTGGTGCCCTAAAATCCTAATGCAGTAAAGCATCTGCACATACTGAGTTCAAAGATTTTAAACCGTCAATGATTTCTCCTCTAGATCCGTGTTGGTGTTAAAGATCACCCGGAGCTCTACTCGCTGATATACACCCCACATCCTGTCATCGTGCCAGGGGGCCGCTTCAGGGAATTCTACTATTGGTGAGTGAATGATGGAGCCTGTCTCTCAGCTGTCTGAGAGCTCGGCTAGAGTTTCGCCGGGAGAGATCAGAGCCAGACCCAGCTAGGGGTCTGGTCTCTGCTGAGAGCCCCCCTTCTTGTTGCCGTTTGCAGACGCTGACATGAGCTGCTCTGTGCCCAACAGGGACTCCTACTGGGTCATCAACGGGCTCCTGCTGTCAGAGATGACAGACACGGCCTATGGGATGATTCAAAACTTCCTCTACCTCGTCAACAGGTAAGCTTAATGTTTCCTTTCATCTTTCACAGGCTAAAAAAAAGAGAAGAAGCAGTCTCATATTGAATTAATCATTTAACAATTCAAACTGTTCACTTTGGAAATGGACTACTTAGGGGAAGAATTCAAGATTTGTGGAATAAAAGATTTTTTTCCCCCCATCACTCTCCTACAGATATGGCTTTGTTCCAAATGGTGGTCGGGTTTACTATGAAAGGCGCAGTCAGCCTCCATTCCTCACTCTAATGGTGGAGAGCTACTATCGAGCAACCAAGGATAAAGAGTTCCTCCGGTGATATTTAGGCCCGATTTGATGTCTTGCCCACACGCATTATCATTCCTCAGCTGCCTCACGTCTTTTTCAGGATGGAGGGGGGAGAAAAAAGTTTTTAAACATCAATATCTCATTGCTCACATCTCTGCATTTTTTTTTCTTACCAATATGCTTAATTAGAAAATGGCACCTCAGCTTGTGTGTGTAATAATATCACAGAACTGTCAAAAGTACTGTGAATTATAACATTTCTTCCCGCTGTCTGTATTTTTTTTTTTTTTTTTTTAGAGCAGCTTTACCCACTCTGGAGCGGGAGTACCAATTTTGGATGCAGAACCGCTCCAAGGCAGTGACCGTAAATGGGGCAGAGCATATACTGAACCGATATCATGTTGAGGTCGGTTTGCCCAGGTATGTCACAAAGAAATTTTGTGAATAATAAAAGCAACTTAAGGACACATGTAGGGTGCAGCCTTACTACTTTATGTCTTCTGTTCTTTCTAGGCCTGAATCCTACACAGATGATCTTGAATTAGTTGAAGGCCTCACAGATGGTAATGACTTACTAGCCTTCAAATACTCCGTGGGCTGAATGAAAACCCTTATTATGAGCAAATATTGGAAATATTACCCTGCAATGGTCATTTTAATCCATTAACGGAAAACAAAGGAGAACACTGCAGTGTGCCACATGAATGCACTGTAGTTTATAATTGCTGCTCAGTAGAAAAGTTGAATGTATTCCTCTGGATTCAAGGATCTGTGCAAAACGTATTTGCTCTGAAAATACCTCAGTACCATGCTGTAATGAATATTTAATGTTAAACACATTCATTCTTCACATTGCTGCTGAGAAATTGGTATACATATTTTAAGGAAAGTATTTGAAGGATAAACCTGTTGTCTAAAATGCTGATGATTTTTTTTCTACTTACTGTTACTAAAATGTGTTTGCTCTCATTTCTTGAGATTTTATTTCTTCGGTAAATATCCAAGGTTGAGTTATTTCCTCCTCACTCCTACTTTTAGTCTCTTTTTCTCTTGTAAGGCTTTTGAGAAATGTTACAGAATTATAAATAAGCATGTTATTAAGAGATTGTATACTTCATTTTTTCCATATCAAGTTAAAAGAGAAGACATTCATGAGTAAGTACTGCATTTTAGATGCTGTTTTCTTGTGTCTCTACTAGTGATTTTATGTCATTTCTTTCTTCTTTGTATGTCATGTTCCACTCTGCCCTCAGACCATAAGGAGCGGCTGTGGATGGATCTGAAGGCAGGTGCAGAGTCTGGTTGGGACTTTTCATCCCGCTGGTACATAGACAGTGACGGCCACAATAATGGCACCCTCACAAAGACCCGCACCAGTCAGATCCTGCCCGTTGACCTCAATGCTCTGCTGTGTCTCAACGAGAAGACACTCGCTTCGTTTCACAGGACGCTGGGTGAGTGCAGAGCAGCATTTGACCTTGGAACCAACCTGGGTCGGCACACTGCTTTCAGTTCCTGGTGTTACATAACGGTGATGTGCTGTCTTTTGACAGGTAATGGTGACTCAGCCGCACAGTATGACCGGGCGGTAGCCCGCAGAGTGGAGGCGATGGAGTCAGTGCTGTGGGATGCTGAGAGGGGAGCCTGGTTTGACTACAACCTGGTGACACATTCCAACCACTTTGAGTTTTACTTCTCAAACCTGGCACCCATTTGGGCGCAGTGCTATTCTCGGCCTGAGATGCCAGAGAAGGCAGTGCAGTATCTGAAGGTTGGTGAGGATGTTTATTCAAATGACTAAACATACAGCACAGATTTTCTCACCTACCTCTACTGACATGTAGCTATGCAGATACTGTAGTTTTGGTTTTTATTTCAGCACAATCTGAGATCTGAGGTTTCTCCTCCGCCGCTATACAATGGAGGAAAACTGTTAAAACAGTGATTTAAATTCAGAGAAACAATGCTCATACACAGTGAACAATTTTAATGGGGACTATTTCCTCAGTGGAAAGTAGTTACAGTTAGAAAATGAAATAATGAAACAAATAAACAGTTAAATAACCATTTCACCTTCACCTCCATTGTATGGACAGCAGAGATGGAGGTGAATATCTCAAAAAATGGACAAATATTGCCAGAAATTATCTAGGAATAGGTGAGAAAAGATGTATTTAAGCCATTTGAATGAAATAACCCTTTAATCTCTATTTTTATCCACATACTTTAAAGGTGACTGAAAATTCAACTTTTTTAAACATGCACACCTGCACAGTATGACTAGTCTCCTCTACTGCCGGCCACTGCAGCTCCACTCTAACAGTTTAAGCTTTAAATATGCTCAAGTGATTGTTGCTCACTATATTTCACCACCAACATTTCAGTAGTGGATAGAATGCTCAGAAACCCACCTTTTTTTTAAAGGATGTTACACATGCTTTATGAACAGTGCTCATTTTCTCCAGCAGATGGCACAGACACACTACAGAGGAGTCACCCTTGCATGCTTGTGTGGTTGTTCTTCTTTTTCATGTCTGTACAGGGGAGTGGTGCTCTTCAGTTCCCCAACGGCGTCCCAACGTCACTGAGACAATCTGGGCAGCAGTGGGACTATCCTAATGCATGGCCACCTTTACAGCATATGCTCATTGAAGGTAGGCTGAGATCAGTTTGTTAACCACCACAAGATTCTCCACAAACACACACTGATAGTTCACCAATCTTTGAGTACTGGTAATTGTTTATTAAAATGTACATTACAGTTTAAGTATTTGGACAAACTTCACCTTTTGCTGTTCTGGCTCCACACTCCAGGATTTGGGATGGCACAGAGGGTACAAGATTACCCTGTGCTGACCTTTTTTACAACCTCATCAGTTGGAGGCCAAGTGTCTGAATTGTGCAGTTGTGAAAATTTGGCAAATTGGTGCCAAAGATGACGTATCAAGAGCGTGTTGTAGATTCTTGCCACTCATCCATAAAAGGCTTCTTCAGAAAATCATTAATGATCTAGTTTGTATGTTTTTTTTCTGCTGCATTGTCCTAAACACACCAAAAAAGGACAATGAGTTCAACAATATAATTAAGGCTGAAAGTTGGTTCTTAAAATCTATTGTGTTTATTTAATGGTTAAAAAAAAAAAATCTTGTATTTTCAGGTTTATCCAAACTGCCTTCCGAGGAAGCTAAAGAGCTAGCTTTTGATTTAGTCCAGCGGTGGATCAAGACAAACTGGTTGGCGTACTCAAAATATGAAGCCATGTTTGAGAAGGTAAGTGTCTTAAAGGATGTGTCTGTCTTAAAACAATCATCGGGGCCCTTATGAGGACTGGAGGAGGTTTTGCTCACTGTAATTACTCCTCGTGGTCATACTGTTCTCTGCACTCCTTGTTCTTTAACATGTATTTAAAAGTTTATCTGAGGCTTTGCCCACCTACATTAGTGAAATCAGGTGGCTGTATTCCAAGTTTAAGTCTTATTAGTACAAAATTCCTTCTTTGTGTTTCCCTGCTGAGCTGCAGAGGAATAATAGTAACAAAAAGAGGTAAATTTGTTCTAACAAGGCTGTAACTTTGGAAGATATCCACCTGCTTTGACTAATTTGGTTGGCTAAAGCCTCATATTAGCCCCCAGATAAGCTTGAATACATTTCTGCACCGAACAAGGACTGTGGATTTTTATCTTCCATCGCTTACATTGAAAGCACTGTAGGAACAGTACGAACATGAGGAATAATTACAGCAAAACCTCTTTCAATGTCCATATGGGCACCTGACAATTGTTTAAAGACAGACTGGGGAAAAAATGAGAGCCTGCCCTTTTTAAAGTTTCTGTATTTTCGAGCTTGTGTTGTGCAGTGATAACACGGCTGGCTCAAAATGTGTAATTTCTTCCTCCTGACAGTATGACGTGAATGGAGACGGCAAACCTGGCGGTGGAGGGGAATATGAAGTTCAGGTATTTTCCTTTCATGTATTGATGGTATAAAACTAATGTGTTTAAAGTCACACATGTCTTTGCAATTTCATGCAAAGCACTGCTCTTTCTTCCTTAAGCTAGTCTGCTTCTTACATTTAACACATTTGCACGCTCATGTACATATACACTCCCTTCTCCTCACTTCTTTGTCATTTTGGATCTTTTTTTTGTGTGTGTAATTCCCCCACCTTGCTTCTTTCTGTTGTCATTTTGATCCTTCACTTTGGTTTTCTTACCCATCCCAAAAGCACAAATTACTCACATTAGTATTTTAAAGCTTTGCCCCAGATATAATTATAAGAGTGAAGAAAAACATCCCTTATGCTATGCTGTCTTGCCCTTTTTCTGTAGCTGGGTTTTGGTTGGACCAACGGCGTAGTCCTGCAGCTCTTGGACCAGTATGGGGCGACTCTCACCTCGGGATCCAGACGTGTGTCTTCTGGCCTCATGCTGCCTCTGGTCATCTCAGCCCATCGCATGCTTCAGTGACTCAGAGGAGACAACAGAGCCTGACTGGAGGTTGGATTTTGTTATTCTAGGTTTCAGAAGCACTGACAGACTTCAGACTAGCACAAATTGACATTAAAAGATTAGACTAAACTGTGCATATTTTAACAAGATCTGATGTTTGTTCCTCACTTTATATAATCAAGATATTTACTTTTATTTGCAGGAGGAATCAAACATCCCTTTGATGAATATTTTAGTATTTATCCTCGGAGGTAAATGATCTCTGGCGGTATCAGAAGATGCAGATCGTTTAGGCAATTCTGGACTCTCTCCAGTAACGCAGGCTGTTAGCGCTCGCTGTTGCTCGGATCACAACATTAATATCGTCCCAGATATTGAACTGACATTACAAACAGTAATTCTCCTGATTCAATTATAAACTTTATTGCTGCACTGTATTTTAAGTCCAAGTGATGCCTTCCGTTTACATTACTCTGATGTTTAAATGTAAAAGAGCTCATGCGAGAAAAATGTAAAGTGATTTCATTAATGGTATGAATAAAAAACGTAGCACTCTATTATTTGTGACTCTTGGAGACATTTTCATTATTTTTTTTACAAGTTAGTCAAAGAACTTTAGATGACAATGCTGGCACTAAATTACATATACAATATAATCCAAGTGCTAAATGTATTAAAAATGCAGTATTTTGGTTTTTAGACCTTCTTCAAACACAGAGGGTCTATGAGTAATTCAATCTTCTCTTTTTACTAGGCATCCCTCTACAAGGGGGGTGTTAGACAGCATCCAGCATTACAGTGTATGTTAAAATTGCCTTCATTCCTTTCTAAAGAAACATACTGTAGTCCAGCTGTATGTGGTGGCAAAACACAACAATAAACCGAAAACACATTTAATTCCTTATTTGTAATGCTGATTGCATGTAGATGATGCCAATCTGATAACTAGATGGGAGGTTGAGTGAGTTGTGTTTGTTCCTTTTCATTTTGGAAAATATCCAATCAGGATTATGAATGATTCATTTTGTGTAATATTGTGTTTTGCACCTAAGGGCTTCTGTAGTTGTATGTTTCACCTATTCAGCATTAAAAGAGTTGGGTTATTGTGTTTAGATGAGTGACAGTCATACTTAACTCCAGTTTCAATTCAGGCTGTAACGTCACAAGAAGTGGAATAAGTCAAAGGGCTTTAACACTGTTTAAAGACATTTTACATATTTTATTGTAAGAAACACACCATTATTTAAAACATATTTTTTGTTTTATTTCTGATATTTCCATGAAAAGTCATTCTCTCTTTGTCATTTCTGCTTACATCTATGGTGAAATGCAGGTCAGGCATGAAATTATGTCCATATAGATATTCAAATTGTTGTCAAAAAGATTTAATGAGAAATTTGCCCCTCAAAATATATATAAAATAAATATAGAAAATATAGAAAATGCATCCCTCTATGCTGTGGAGATATGAGGCCAAGGCAGGGACTTGACTGCACCTTTCTCCTTAGCATGAGTGCACAGAACAGATTGACTGTGCAACTTAAACGGGCAAAAGGCCAATAGGTGCAGTGGTCCGTGCAACCCCAAAGATCACACTCTGGTAATGTGCTATTGTGAGTCTCATCTACAAGCCATATCGCTGGCTCCCTTTTTTTTCTTTTTTCTTTTTTTTTCACTCCCACGCATGACTGTCACACCTATACAGTACCAGCGATGTGTATTAAGCTGTGTTTAGAGAGGTTCAAGCAGCAGGCAACAGTCATTATGTTTTCAGCCTCTGCCGACAGCAGTAACTCAAGTAGAACCTGCTCCTTTTGATAACTCACACATTACCATGTCGTTTTAGCAGAAATGTGTTGTGCTGAGTTAATGAGATCGAGCTTGTAAAGTGTGGTAGAAGTTGTCCGGCAGTTAAGTGGTGGTGAGCTGAAGCTACATATGCGTGTGTGTTTTTTGTGTGCACACGTGCCCGCGCATAATCTGAGGACGGTCCTTTTGAGAAGCACGTTCCATGGGGTGGTCCATGAATTGTAAAACACAGCAGTGACAAGTGCATTACATGTTGTTGTGGAAGTAAAGGTCAGGGTGTCTTATCCTCACCCAGTAACTATCCTGTGCATACAAACTAGCACTCGAGGGAGTGCTTCACATTTTTTAAGAAAAAGCAGAATCTCAAAAGTTTTATTGAAAATTTACTTGACAGTTTAGTCAACCAGAAGATAGTTGTTTTACGTAATGTGAAGAAAGAGTCTTTTTTGAAATGAAAGATACTGCTTCATTCTTTGAAAATTATCTTGACCGTTTGCACGTCTGGTCTCAGATGTAAAAAAATAAATAAAAACTACCTCTGTGGCCAATGCAGTCCCCTGATTTCCATGAAGACATTAAAATTCAGGATGGTGTGCTGAAATGTGTGAAATCATATTAGACAGTAGTGAGAGTAGGGTGGGTAGTGGAGAACAATAGAGGTGGATTCATATCTCAATGTCTGTGTGGTTTCAGACAGAGGCCTGTGCTTCATTACTGCTCCCTGGCTCAGCCTTCAGTAGCCCCTGCAGCACACATCACAAAGACTGCTCATTATCCACTGAGTCCTCGTGGTGCCGCTGAGTCCCACTCAATGCTGCAGGAACCCTGCTCTGCACTGCCAGGATAACCCCCCCCCCCCACTCCCCAAACACCTCCACCCTCCTCACTCTCTCTCTCCTTCCTTGGGATATGCAGTGAAGGTGGCTGTCTTGTCCTCTGATGGTGAATCAGAGAAAGCGAATGTTAATCTGCTACCACTCACTCCCATTCAACACACTTTAATCGATAACTCATTGAAGGATAATGCCTGTGTTCCTGTGCAATGTATTTCCCTAATTATGACCGTTACCACCTCCTAAAAAAATAAATAAAGTGGTTTGTGTCTGGCTTAGCAGTTAAATTGTTTGGAGATTAGGCCAACTCCTTGACCTCTAAACTGGAAGTATTGGCTAACTGGAGGCATTATACGGATAGCTTAGTAATATTGATTCTGCACTGTCTGGAGATATCAGGCTTTTTATAATCAATAACTCCAGAGGAATCGTTCCTATAGAATTTCTCCTGCTTAAGAGGAGATTTTAAAATCCAATCTAATGGAAAGGAGAGAAAATGTAATATTGTCTCATCTGCTCTGCACCCTTCAACTCATGACAGGCAAGAATCTCTCTCTCTCTCTCTCTCTCTCTCTCTCTCTCTCTCTCTCTCTCTCTCTCTCTCTCTCTCTCTCTCTCTCTCTCTCTCTCTCTCTCTCTCTCTCTCTCTCTCTCTCTCTCTCTCTCTCTCTCTCTCTCTCTCTCTCTCTCTCTCTCTCTCTCTCTCTCTCTCTCTCTCTCTCTCTCTCTCTCTCTCTCTCTCTCTCTCTCTCTCTCTCTCTCTCTCTCTCTCTCTCTCTCTCTCTCGGAAAAAAGAGAAGAAAACTGCATCAAAAGCAATTCACCTTGCTTATGCAGTTCACAAGTTTCATATCCTTTTGTGAGGGTCCTTCACTCTTGCAAATTTCTCTGATACTGTCAAGTGCAGCACTGGGTCTATTCTGCCTTTACGTTTGGAGTAAATGGATTGCCGTCTCACACTTTGACGCAGCAGGTCTGATTTCAAAGAGACCTAGCTAGCTTATAATAAATCTTAATATGTATTATGAGGTGCTAAAGAGTCACTTTAGGTCATGTTTTCAATTGTTCAGGTTAAGTCTGTATATGGAACTCCGGTGGTTTAATGTACTTGTATGTGGCAATGTCTTATTCTCTCAAAATCACACTTAAAATAAGAAAATTCAATAGATCAGTTTTTTAAAAAAAGGAAAAAGAAAAAGATATTACCAATTAATAATGGCAGGGCTCCACAAGCGCTGTTTGTACAAATTCTGTATTCCTTTTGTGTTTCAATAGTTTCAAGACAAGCCTGCTTTTTATTTTTTTAAATCTCCTCTTGAAAACACTGTCTCTCTGTTTGATGTCCTCCCTCCTGTCCGACACATTTAGGACTGTTGCCCACATGTGCCACTGTGAGGCGATAGAGCTCTTTGTTGTGTTGGATGATATGCCTTGTTTTCCCAGTCATGCCATTTCGTTTTGGTGGGCATACAATATGGAAACTACAAAAGCCTATCACCATTTGCAGAGTTGCACAGTGTCCTAGCCTGCTGATGTAAGGCTTTTTACTGGGCTCTTTGCAAGGTTAAAGGGAAAGAAAACTAATCACATACTCCGAGTTTGTCTTTGAAGATGGTTTTGTTGTGTTTGAGCCATAAGTAAAGAGAATCTCACACAATATTTCACACTGATTTTTCCATTATCCAGTTGAGTGGGGTGTCAGTATGATGACTGGTTTAGATCAATAGTCGGCTGTTTGTGAGGACTTGAATAGTTAGATCAAGGGCTCTGTGCAGTCTTCGCTATGAGGGTGGGGGGGGGGGTTTGTTTTGTGGAAGTAATTGAGAGTGATCATGCATCCTATATACCACGGTGAAAACATGTATAAGGGTATCACATTGAGGCTTGCAGCATGCTTCCAAAGAAAGATGAAAGCAGTGTTGTGTTAACTGGTGGGGCTTGCTGGGTAATGGCAGGATGTTGTGTATGACACAAGCGTCTGAGCCATTTCTGCAGCATGCTTCCACAGAAAAATGAAAGCAGTGTTGTGTTAACTGGCTGGGCTTGCTGCGTAATGGCAGGACGTAGTGTATGACACAAGAGTCTGAGCCATTTTTGCACACAGCGTTTGTGATGGCATGGTGACTCCATCATGGGACACAAACAAGTCAGTCAAACATTCAGGCACAGGAGGCCAAGCCTGGAGAGTGAGATGAGCCAGAATCAGTAGGAAAGAGAAAGCAAGGGAGTGAAAGAGAGCACATGAGGAGTCCTTCTTATTACAGCTGCACAGATGGTGCAGCAGATGAGATGGGAGGGATAGATGGATAGATAAGGAGTGAGAGTGAGACAGGGAAAGAGAGAAATGGCACGAGAGCACATGTTTGACAGTGTACATAAGGAGTGCCGGATTGGAGAACTTCCAAGGGAAACACTTTAATATTTATTGTTCTGTGGCTGGTCGGAAACTTTCTTTCCACCTCCAATTCGTCAGCAAGAAAAATGGCTGAGGACCGCCTGTGAAATATTAATTCCATTGCAGAGAAGCGAGATGCTGAAGGTAGGAAGCATGGAGCGGCATATGGTGGGAGATCCTGAGGGAAAGAACGCAGAGTTCACAACTCCACAGACGGGAGAGGGTCGCAGTGAGTGAGGGCGCATGAGGAGGAGTGAAGGAAAAGAAGGAGGGGAATTCAATTATTGGGAGGAGGATTCAGTGGAGCTCATGAGTCTGCATTTACAAGGGAATGATATTTGAGTCGCCCAGACTTTGTGCTTTGTAAGCTTATTATTCCATGCATAGTCAATATTCATACAGTCTGTCTGCCATTGATAACTTTCTCTGATAAGACAAAGATGACATTTGTCACAAGTGATATGTTTACATAATTACAATCTGGAGTTTTATTAAAGGAGCCTTGTGGAATTGTCTTATAAACACGTACACACATTTATGCATTGCATGTATTCTTGAGGTCTAACAATCATGCTGAATATATTTAGTGCCTTTCATTGGTTGATTTTTTTTAACACTTTGAATCCTTCATTGTTTGCTAGAGGTCGTCTTCTTCATTTTTGGTGGCAGGTTGCTGCATTTCTTGGCATGTTACTGCCACCTGTTGATTGATTAGTGGAGTAATGTGAAATCATTGGCATGAGAACAAACAGATACTCACGCATAAAAACATTGATTAATAGTGCTACTAGCAGTATACTCTACTTGGTATCTTTTAATGTAGTTTATTAAGATTATTTTTTTTTACATTAGTGCAGTAATTAGAACCCACTGAGAATTGATAATTTTGTCTACACACTGGTGGTGGTGAAAAACACTGAGCATATGGCTTCTGGGAGTGTTTCTGCTGCATTATTCCCATGGACCTATATTCCCTCTATGCAATTCCCCCCCCCCCCTCCAAGTGAAAACAGCCTTATGTTCCCTCAATCATAGATTTTGTCAACATTCATACTGCCAGTAATGTCAAATTTGCTCATGTTTTTTAAGGTTAATCAAAAATGAGCGGCTAATGCATTTATTGAACATGTAATATCAGATTATGCTTTTTAAAATATATCACAGGAGAATATTTAAAGCATTTCAGGAGGACCATTTGACCTCTTTTTTTTAAACCAGAAAACCATGCACAAAATGTTACCCTGCAACTAAAACCCAACCTGCCAGCCTCCACCCCAGCTGTTGCCTATAACTGTTAACACAGACAATAAAATGATTAGTAAAGCCCTAGCTAATATGAATGAAACCATTACACTATTCATGATAAATCATGAACAAACTGGATTCAAAAAAAAAAATACATTCATATATCAACACTTGGAGGCAGACATTGTAACACAGTGTAATGCAGAGCAGCAAAGGAAAAATAATTGACTCACTGAAGCATCAAACGTCATTTGAATCCGATAGATCTTTCTAATGCCACAATGCAAAAATGTTGAATTGGAGAGTCATTCTTTAATTGGTTAATGTGACTGTACAACTCACAAATCACCACTAGAAAGACGCTAATCACCAAGCTTTAGTGTGCAAAGGGAGATGAGACAGGGATGCCCACCACTCTCTCTGCCCCTCTTTAACTGTGTTCATCAAATTCCTTGCTGTAACTGCTTCTTGGCAAGATAGAAATGACATTATTTGGAGGACAGACTGTAAATGTACTGTACACAAAATAAGGCTTCATGCAGACGATGTGCTACTTTACTTTCAACCCTCAACACATGAAACTTTTTTTTAATTTTTCAATTAACTGGGCCAAATCCGCAAAATTACCAATAATTCTAAAATGCTGGAAGAGCTGCTGTTCAGACACCATTCATTCTGACTTAATTTACATTTCTTGCAAACTGTCAGATCTAGTCCATTTCTATCTAAAGCTCGGTTTTATGGGAAGAACTACAGTCACTGTAAGATAATGACACAACCCAAAATA
The DNA here is from genome assembly GCF_027409825.1 of Scomber japonicus. Classification (NCBI taxonomy): domain Eukaryota; kingdom Metazoa; phylum Chordata; class Actinopteri; order Scombriformes; family Scombridae; genus Scomber; species Scomber japonicus. The sequence continues at coordinate 19,101,335 of NC_070583.1, forward strand.
CCAAGTTTTTTTCAATGGTCCCAAATGCAATGACAGCTTCATAAAAATCCAATTTTACAGACGGATTAAAAGCTAAAAACCTAATACACCATCCTACAACCAAGGTGACCTTCATTGTCGAAATTGTCCTCACGCTCAGAGATCTCAGCAATTACATAGTTGAATACAATGACTGATGTCCCTAGTGTTTAATCTTCATCTGGAGGGCTGAACGGACCTGGTGCAGAGTTTCCTAATGAACATTGTTGAGCAGCAGCTGGAGCTCTATTTTACTCTGACTCGTGATACAAACAGGAGGTGGTGGAGGTGAGTCACACAGCTGCATTACAGAGCTCACACCTACAAATAGCAGAGAAAGTACCATTTCTTTTTTTAAAGTATTGTGTGACAACAGACTTTGTGAAACTTTACTGGTTTACAGTGAATAGCAGGAACCCCAGGAGAGAAAACTGAAGGGATAGAGTGATTGAATGACATTTTTTAAAAATAAACAAAATGAGAATACATGAGAGAAGTTGTCTTCCAGGCTCAACATGCTCTAAGTTTGATTTCATGGCACATATGCAGCTTACAGCATCACTTAATGGTCTGTCCAAATGTTTTATATTACAGGGGAAGAAATAAATCAGTGTGCATAACAATACAAGTGATTTGTATTTCAATTAAAGTAATAAATACTCAATCAGGGTCCTGGTCCTTGTGTACCAGTTAATTAACAAATATGAGTTCAAGAGAAGGCTGCATCTTCATTAACATGCACACCTCCACAAAATCTGAATATGACAATGAAGCTAATTTATTATTTTTCCAGAAAGACAATGAAGAATGTACCGAGGTTGTTTCTGTCACTCGTCCTCTCTGTTTCGTGTTCCTCATTAGAAATGCAAAACATCTGAATATTTACGAAGGTCAGGTTAAGACCGTTTTTGTCCACTGGAGACCTGTTGTGTCCCAGTGGAATAGAATAATGAAGAAACCAATTTCCTCTATTGTCAAAGCTATGCGAACCATGTAATCAGCAAAATCCTGCCAAAACACCCTTTAGGGTGAAAAGGAAGGGGGATCTCATTTTAAGGAAATATTGGAGCTTCGCAGCTTTTATTGCCTTTGATTGTCATCTATTCTAAATGAAAATTTGCCGGGTGTTATGACATATTACAACCCGGCATGCTATTCATTGCTGTACCTTTGTGTGAATTTCCATTGGCCACACGGAAATAGCTTTTACTTCTTTTCATACACTTTAATATCTGATATCAGAATTCAGATAAAGCGAAGAAAAAAAATCATTTTCACATCAGATGTCACCTTTACTCTTCACCCCTGGAAGAAAGTGAAAAGGAGGCGCATGAAAATGAATTTTAATGAATAACACATGATAACGGGGAGGACTCTTTATTAGTGTTGCAGAGCAAGAGTTTCCCTCCTGTTGGGGGCCTGAGAATCAGTGAAAACGCACTCCCAGGTGTTGCTCTACCAGATGGGCTTGGGATGCGATGTTAATATATTCCCCAAGCGTTGGCTCTGCCTTTGAAAAATGCTGGTGCTGGGAGAAGATGGCCTTGTGCTGTTTGAAAGGCAAGCCGCAGGGGGGACAGATGCTCTGATATTCCAGCAGGGGTATAGCTGCAGGGCCTCATGGCTGTTCTCTGCCTGGCAGGGGGAAGTTCAGTTGAGTCACGCCTACGCAGCTCAGCGAGAGAAGCCGGGAAATGGCAGGCAATGAGCAGCAGCATGCTCCTCAGGTCACATTGCTACAATTACCAATGAGGGCAAGGGGGGGAGGGGGGATTATATCTGATCACAGGCTGTACTAATTTACAGTGTCAGGGAGCCAGTGTCTTGCTCAGTGCTTTGCTGTTGTTCAATTAGCCACTGAAAGCAACACATTTTTGCCTTTTGTCCCTTACAAAACAATAACAAGTAAATTCGTTCCACAAGAGGTGCTTGATCTGATGAGTCAGATTTAAGTAGAAATAAAATCTGAACTCAATGAATTAGTTTACTTAATTACTTAAATTATTTAAATTATAACTAAAGCAGATCAGACCAACCTGGGAAAACATGCTTAGACTTTCTCACATCACATCATTACACTAAGATGAAAGATTTCAAAGTCTCTTTCCTTGTAATAGTTACATCATATTGGTCCAAGTTCATCCCTTTGTCTCTCTGAAGTATCAAGTTACATTTCCATTATGTTAGAATATACAGGCAAGGTTTTGTTATGTGTTAAAAAAAACTGTGACCATGACTTGTGTCAGATCATTTGGCTCTATTTTAGTCCACTGAAACATTTTCAAAATCTAGTGTCACTAAACTACTTATGACAGCTTCTTGGGGCTTGTAAATCTCTGTCTCAGAGGAAGATGACTAATTGCGGTTTTGGACTTGCCTACAGATGCTCATCCAGAAAGAAGAGAGGCAGTAGCTAAATACAGTGCAAAATAATGCAATCACCACATGGAAAATTACCTTTAAATGTGAAGTTCTCCTCCTCTCTACTGAGCTTTTTAGCATCTTTCAGCACCTTTTGTTTTTCCGGCCTGTAAAAATACATTTTGATTCTCACTTAACGCTCTCAAAGTGTTGTTTTTCAGTGTAAAAATCAACTGTTTTCAGCAAAAAAAGCTCTAAAAATTCACTGTATTCTACCTGTCCAGCACAAAATGGCAGAGATACTAAATTGGCAGCTAGCTGGTGAATATAGTGGAACATTTAGCAACAAAAGCAAGAGTCAGATATTTCAAAAACAGAGCTAAAAGGAGAGTACTTTAGATATTGGAATTACATTTGCCAGGTGGCCAGAAACACTGCTCCAAATGAATGCTAATGTTGATCTGCACCTGCTGAATGTGTAAACTGTTTGCTGACAAGTTTGCCATACCAAATTAAAAGGTGGAAGGTCAGTGTTAAAAACAGAAACAAATGCAATTAGATTTCTTATTTGGCTAATGGAGATGCATATTCATCACATGTGGCTATGAATGACAGTTCATAAATGTAAGAGCTTACTAAAAATGAAAAGAGGGTAAATCAAATGTGACCAAACTGCAAGTGCATCAGTTTATGGCAAGGTCAACAGTGTCAAAAATGACCTGTATGCAAAACACATGCAAACGTGCATCATTAAAGAAAAAAAGTTGAACTTAAGTCACACACACTCACACTCACACACACACACACACACACACACACACACACACACACACACACAGACACACAGACACACAGACACAGACACAGACACACAGAGAGAGAGAGACAGCATGCAGGGAATTGACAAATGTTGCTATAAACGGCAACAAACCTCATATGACCCATATTTGTAGCAGTATTTATAATGCTAATTTAGTTGCTACATATTTAGTACTTATTTATTCTGCCCCCTTGGAAATGGCCACTGGGGGAAAACCATGCAGACTGTATTGTGAGTCCTTGAAGTTGGGGAACGCTGCTATTGTTCCATTCATTTCAAGGTGAAAGCTTTGAGATTACAAGTACACCTGTTTGGTTTCCAGGAACCAATAGTGGCACTTCTTTGAGAAGGTGTGTCCCTGTGCTGTGTCATCTAGTGCTGTCCCTGGCCTCGTTGAATTGTAGAGAGGTCCTGGATGCAACAACTGAGTTTATCACTCTTAATGAGAGACTCTGCAGTAGGCCACACTCCATTACGCATGAGCCAGATGATAAATTACATCGCTTTCCATGACTCCCTGACCCCAAGGGATGTTTAATTAATAAGAGGCTGGACATGGCCACCATTAGTCGAACGAACAGCAGGCAAGGCTGCCCTGCACACATTCTCACTCCCACACATCATTATTTGACTATCTCTCCAGCTCCCTCACCTTGGCAGTCAGGTGTGAATATATAGAATCAGTGTATATAAATACAAAGGGAAAAGGGAGGGGGGAGGGGGAGAGTATCACGACCTCATGGGGGCTGTTACCAACACTAACTGCTTTTTGAATGTGAAACAACCTCAGCTCTTAATCAGGTTAGAAAATGAATAATTGAGTCTCACAGATTAGCTGTGAGGTGGAGGGGAGAGGAGGGGGGAGGGAGGAAGCGCCTCTGCACAGGTAGAGCAGCGGTTCCCAAAGTGGGATTGAGGAACCCCCAGAAGGCATCCTGACAAAATTAGGAGTTGTTTAACTCAAATGAAATTTAATTAATTATAAATGATTACGATTGGAACATTGTATTAGGTGGAGTGTTCCAAGGATGTTTTATTCTCACTTCTATTATTTCCCCATTTACAGTGACCATTTATTCAGCACTAAATCAACATTTAATCGACAGTAAATATTTCAGATCCTTTAACGTATTTATTATTTAATAAAGACAATGTATGGACTATGAAGTTATTGTAACTTTGGCTGAAAGTAATAATTGTTTTCAGAATTGATCAATCTGTCATTTGTTTACTCCAAAAGTGAGAAAATAGTGAAAGAAAAGCTCTCAAAGCATCTTCAGACTACTTGTTTTGTCCCACCAAAAGCCCCAAAAACCCAGATATTAAGTTTCCAGTCATAAAGAGGACAACAAACATTGATACCAAATCAGTTTGTGTCGAAGAGCTACTGATTGGACAAATAATTTCAGCACTGAATGTATCCAATCAAAGCAGGGATCTTCAAAAAAAAAAAAAAAAAATCTGTGTCAGTACAAAGTTTGCATTAGAAAGTGCTTCTCATTAAAAAAGTGAAGATGTAAATAAAGTTTGTGAACGTTTTATCTGCAAACAGTGAATATTTTACATTATACAGTCCATTAGGCAAACCATCCTCTTGCACATTAGATTTTTTAATGTGTGCATCTGTCCTACTTTCACAGCATTCATTGTTTTCCCTTCATTCCTGTGCATTATTAAAAAAATCAATTAGTGGACTAGTTGTATAATCCTTCACAGTGAATATCATGCTTGCATTGATCTGCCTTCATTTTAGTATGGAAACACAGTTAAAGTGCAGACTGATTTAAAAAAAAAAGTGTTCTCTGCGTTACAGAATGATTTAACTTAATTTAAGTGAAACTGAGATATTAAAGATTTTATGTTCACTCTGACCGTGAACATAAAATATCTGCTATTGGTTTCCAAGCCATATGGAAAGGAATGGAAACTAATGGCAGCCTCGAAGGTAAATAAAAACCTTAAACATCTGAAAAATTACAACATGATTTGGAAATGGTGATAGTTACGCAGTAGTAATATAAAGTATATGTGTTTTTTTAGTGCTGTAAATGAGCTAAGACATGCAAAATCACTAGTTAATTTAATAACCACATTTATATCACCATTATACAGTATAATTGTAAATGTGAAAATATAATTAAAAGTGGATCCTATAAATGTACTTGAACCACGTTTTTTTAACCACTTGGCTCGATTGTGACACAAAAAATCCTGTGCTGTCCTGAAATTCTGTTATTTACCCAGGAGATGGAAAGCTCATTCAGCCTTCCATCTCCTTCCAAGTGCAGTTTATGGCTTCTGAGTACATTAAGATACTGGGTCGGTTTATGATAAAGTTGCCCTTGGCTTCGGCAATGATTGTAACGACTTGGGCATCATGACTGTCTGGCAGATCAAGGTCTTTCTTTATCCATCTTTTGATGCTTTTTTTTTGGTGGCATACACCGTAACTTGTGACACAGAAAAATAATTCAACACTTCAACACTGCACTAAAAATTAATCAGACAACAACAGCTTGAGTGACATGTTTTCCTCTTTCTGCCCAGAGACCCTCAGCAACTCCTCAAGCTTTTGTTTGAGCATGCCAGTCTTTAGTCTGCTCCCTGTGCTATACATTTGTCTGCAGCAAACACACTGGCTTGTATTCCCATGACTCCGAAGTAGTCTGCTGTGATTTGACATTGATGGGGGCAAATGGCTGCATGCATGTACCTCTATCCTATTTATATCATAAGTGGCAGCCAGGATAGTCGTTAAGAGTGGAGGAAGGAGTTGAGGCATGAATTTGGCCTCTGTCAACGTGCTTATTACAAAAAATGTGATGTAAATCTTGCTGTGAAAGGTCACAAAGACACAAATGAAATATGTGAGCTGCAGGCTGCCAATTGGTACTGCATTTTAAATGGGGCTCCAAATTACATACTTACTGAACTCATATCACCTTTGACATCAGATGGAGGTGAATGACATTTCTGTAGTCCTGCATTTCACTGAACTGCTTCCCCAAGTTTCACTGAGCACTCATCTTGGATATCTTGCATCAATGTGTGATCTGCTAAGCTATTTGATCATTAGGTATTTCATTTCCAATGGCATGTAAATTAGGAAAAACACTGATGGGTTTATAGTTGTGGGCTTTGGCTGAGGTGTGAGTTACAGCCTCTGTGTGGCAGTGTGTGCTCACACTGTCCCTCTCAGACATGGCGGGCTGAGCCAGCTCTGCACGAATAGCCCTCCTGGCTTCTCTGGTTTGTCTCATCTGCTCTCTGCATGCTGAGCATCTTCCAATCTGGCCGCAAGCGATGGAGGGACTGGCGCTCTCGGTGTCAGCTCTCCTCAGGATTGTCAGAAGTCCTCTGTCAAATCCCCCTACTCACTGGCCCTGCAGGCGCCAAGGAAATTAACCAGGAGGAGAGACTGGGTTGGGGGTGACACTGGCAGGAACTTTTTTTTCTGTTTATGCTGCAATAGTATTTTCACAAAAGACATCCTCCATGATCCCTGCCAGTGGTCATTTTATTTGGGGGACTGTGAGGGGCAGCTGAGGATTACAAAAAAAAATGAAATGGACTTCTCTGTGTGGCTGTCTGGCAACTGACCAGCAGCAGCATTTCTTTTACTTTTTAGTCTTATTTCCTGGTGCACCTTGCTAAGAGTAATTCACTTGAACTGTCCATGACTAATTCTGCACAAATGTATGAGCATTCAAATCAGGCAAGAAATTACCATTTATTGCTCACAGGGCCACAACAACTTCCAGATTTTCAAATTCACAAGCGATGTTTGACCTTTAGAATTAAAAATACCCCAGAACCAGTGCTAATACCTGCCAAAGAGGCTATGTGGTAAATACATCTCAGCCAATGCCAGACTTCACCCTCATTTGTCAGGACAAGCAGCTGAATAGAACTGTATCTCTTCAAGATCTGTTATTAATGAGCATATTAATGTCACTGTCAAAACATAACCACACCATTTCACACTGAGCAGTACAACAAATTCACATTGATGAAACTATTTAACTCTAAAGACTTTAACTTGGCAGCATGGTGGTGTAGTGATTAGCACTGTTGCCTCACAGCAAGAACGTTCTAGGTTGGAACCCACCAGCTGGCTAGGGCCTTTCTGTGGGGAGTTTGCATGTTCATTCCGGGTACTCTGGCTTCCTCCCAGACCAGAAACATGCAAGTTAGGTTAATTGGTGACTCTAAATTGCCCATGGATGTGAACAATTGACTGTCTTGATATATGTTAGTAGATATATGTGATTGACTGGCGACCCGTCCAGGTGTTCTCTGCCTCTCGCCCAATGTCAGCTGAGATTGGCTCTAGCTATTTTGCGATCTCTAGAGGACGAGCAGTACAGAAAATGAATGAATGAATGAATCAAAGGAAACAACTTCTTTCATTTAATATATATATATATATATTATAATATTTCAATCTCTTTAATATTTTAATATTTATTTTGGCGGCAGTTAATTGCTGCCACCAGAATAACATATGTCTTTATCATTGTTTAAGTCAAACACATGTCTAAGAACATTTAGGTATAAAATTGTGCAGCAGCTTTCATTTTATTATGATGGCTGTATTATTAATTAGTGCACTGTGATTCACACCATACCTACCCAGAAACCTGCTGTTTGTAATTAACATAAAGGTGATGGCAAGCTGTCTGCCTAAAAAAAACCCCTTCATGATAAATCTGATCCAGAGATGCAAAACTCAGTTCAAAAATCATCAGCTTTATGTGAGTAAAGAGATTGAACTGAACTGAACTATGAGGGATGAATGTGTTTATTGCATAATGTTTGGTGTAATGATTGAAACTTGTGCATGTCAAGATCAATGTTTGTATCCAGTATTTATTGTATTTTGAAACTGATTTTGAATGAATGGCATTAGTTTGATTAGTGTTTTCTTGCCCTGCAGGGATTGCAGATAGAAATCAAGCTGGAAGCTAAATCTGGTGCAATACATCTCCTCTGCTTGCTCGGCTCACAGTTCCCTCTGAAAAGTGTTGGAGGAGGTCATGGCTGTGTGCAGGCCAGTCAAATTCTGCCACACCAAGCTGGAGGGGGGGGGGGAAACTTCACAGGATCATTACCATATTGAAAACAGGAAAAGGGCTTTCTCTGAATTGCTTCCAAGTTGGAGGCACACTGATGACCAAAATTTCACTGTATGCTGCATCAAGAGTTCCCTTAATTGGACTCTAAAGGGGCTTAGGCCGAACTATGAAAGAAACAGCTGTAGACCAAAATTACAATTACTTTTGAACTTATAGTCGAAATTTGATACTGCGTACAGTACCAGTCAAATTTTAGGACACATCTTCCAATATGAAATATGAAAGTGTGTCGTTCCACTGGCACTGTATTTCAAGATAGATACAGAATCTCAAGCAGATATGATGAGATCTTAGATGAGGGAGATTATCTACTTGAGCATAATAACTAAATGTGTTAGTGTTATGTGTTACTGCGTTCTTGCCCTGCTGATTGTATTATTAGAGATGGCTGTATAGGCACTTTAAGAGGGAAGTCATTACTGTAAGACTCTCAATCGGTCTCATCAGTGCTTTTCCTCATGTTTGCTTCATGGTGTCGCTAACCATGGCAGACTTGCAATCTAGCTGCATTGCAATTTACCTCAAATTGCAAATTGACATTGGTAGAGTGCATTAGATAAGCCTAACAGAGCTTAGAATAAAAAAATAAAAAAATACTACACTGCGGGGTAAAAAGTCATTGACAGAGATTCTCTTAAAGATAATTACAGTGACAGCATAAGATCTATGATAATAAGCCTTTGCCAACAGACTACAGCTTAACAAAAGCAGTTGCTAATGTATTTGTACAAGGCATCCTCTTCCTGGAAAATAGGGGTAATTTCAATATGCAGGTAAAAGTGAATCATCACTTGCCCGTGTCTATTCTTTATTTTCCACGTGCCCCCCCCTCCCCCCACTGCTCTCCCCCCTGTGACTTCAGAATGGATTTTGAATAGAAGTTTGTCCATATGCTTCTTAATGCGTCGCACCTATTTCCAGCTGTTACCAGGTTCCTTTTCGCCGATTATAATGAAAAGCAATTTTGATCAGGAAGACAAGGAGAGGCAAGAGAAATAGAGGGAAAAAATGGGTTTGATCTTGAAGTAGGGGAAGGAGGGGAGGAAGGGCGTAGGAGTCCTCGGGGGCCTCGGCTTCTTAAAAGGTGCTTGTAGCCTCGAGGGAAGATGATCGCTCATTCCCGCTCTCTGTGTGTCTTCATCCTCGTCGCCACCACCTCCGCTACTCAAGATCAATTATGATTGACAAGAGCTCCGGTTCAGAACTCGTTTAAGTTGCTTGATCTGTGGGTAGATATCAGCCCCCCCACCACCCCAACCCACAGCACACCTCACCCCTCTCTTTTCCTCTTACTCCTACGTCCCATCGTTAGCCCAATCTGAGATCATGCAGAGTACCTGAGGGAGGCGAGCTTTCACTGAAGTCCTCGCAGCATGTTAAGCACCGTTACCTCGAGAGGACTTTCAACGACTTGTGCATTGTTTTCCAGCTCAAGTGACGGCGCTACGTTTTTCACATTGCTATCTGATTGTTCATGGTGTGCTATGCAGAGCTGTAAACTGATATCTTAAGCTCAAGTGAATTACTTAAAGCTTGTCCATTTGTTGTAATGTTTTCAGATACATGGCCAGAAAATGGATTATCCTCGCCATCTCCCTTTAAGCGAGTGCAGTGCAGATCATAAGTGCAACACAACATCCCAATTATCATTCAGTTTAAACAACTGCCTGTGAGCCTAGAGTTTACCTAACCTATCCCAAATGAGCGTGATGAGATTTGTGTACAAAGTGTTAAACAAACCCTCAGATCTCCCAGGATGTCCAGGCTGCCCGTCTCAAATCACATTCAGCCGATTCTCTGGCGACTCACAAAATTGACTCAGATACCCCTTTTCCACCAAAGCAGTTCTAGTGCTGGTGCTGGGCTGGTGCTGGTTCACACTGGTTCAACTGTGAACCAGTTGAGAACCAATTTGCTTTTACACGGCTCGAGGTGGTTAGGGAGCCACGTCATTACGTCACTGTATACGTCAGTTATGTCGCTGCTTTCCCATAAAGACTCACGCCAACTTCGAAGCAACAATAATACAAAGAAGAAGAAGAAGTAGCAACAACAACGATGGCAGACTATGCGTTTGTACAGCTGTTGCTCCGGCTCGCATCCAAACGGCAGATACAACGTATTTGTACTGTTCGACAGGATTAAGATGGCTGTTAGCCATTGTTGTAAGCTAACGTTAGCCGGCAGAGCACAGCTAACTCACAACACAAATGTGTATGAATTTCACCATCAGTCAAATGTTCAAGGGATAATTCACTCCTTATCTATTCACCACTATGCGGTCTTGTTTGTTGTGGTTGGTCTCAATAACCCCGCCCCCTGCGCCCTAACGTAAGCGGTTCTTTCTTCTAGTCCAGCAAAGAACTGGTGCCACTCTGGAACCAGTTTTTCTGGCCGGGAGCCGGTTCTTTGTCGGTTGAAACAGGAAAACCAGTTCCAAATTAAGCACTGGCCCAGAACCAGCACTGGAACTGCTTTGGTGGAAAAGGGGTAACAGAGGGCAAAAAAATCAAATAGCTTCATTCACAATGAAACATTAAATCAAGACGAGCAGCAGAGGTATCGGCTCACACTGAGGACAATGATCGAGAGAGTTTGGCTGTTTTACAGACGTGTATTATTTTGGGAATCAAGTGGCCACAACCTTTAGCCAGGGATGAAATTGCAATCAGCAGACTGAAATATCTCAACAACTATTGGTTAGATTGCCATTCAATATTGTACAGAATCCTAATGACCTTTCCTCTAGTGCCACCATAAGGTTGAAATATTTGTTTTTAAGTGAAATATCTCTTGAATGGACTTCCATTTTTGGTATCCAGATGAGGAGTCCTGATGACTTTGGGTTAGGGTTTGTCTGACATGTCCTCTAGTGTCCCTATTTTTATGGGTTAGAGTGAACAGTTCACTGATTAACTTGAGAATTACATAGATTCATTTCAAATGATTACCCAATAAAAGAAGGTTTCAATTTGTTTTGTTCTCTCTCTTTTTTATCTATGGTGGGTCGCTTAGATTTAATCATAAGCATCACTGAATTTATTTCCAGCGAGTTCACCAAGGCCAGGCAGCGTCTGACCTGTGTCCAACCCTGGTTGAGAGGAGGCTGATGCAGTTGATGAAGTTGATCCTGTGTGTTGCATAGAAACTCCCTGACATGACTGTGCAGGTCTGAATTGGACACAAACACAGCACTTCTGATTCATTTTTCTTTAACCACAACAGCGAATGCAAATGATGTTTAGATTTTTTAAAATTTTGGCAGCAGCTGTGTTGTGACTCTTTCTATTCTTGATGGATTAAAAATAACTCCACTGAACAAACACATTTTCAATTTAAACGACGTGCCGTTTCACTCCGTTCTGCAGATGCTCTCTTATCACTCCCCAACTGTGCTTATGTTGTCCAGAAAAATAATTCCAAATGACCTTATTGTAAAATAGGCTGTTAAGCTCCAACTAATATATTACAAACAATGTTGCTTACACTAGCTCATTGTTCCTGTCTGTAAACACACTGTAGGTCCTCCACGCAACACACCATAATGAGCCAGATATTGACCATCATGCAATTTAAGTCACGCAGAATTTTCCCTGAACTAATCACTGTGAAATTAACTGCGATAACCACAGCTAATACTACACTCTCAAGCTCCTGTGACTGGCCTTCTGTCCATACACTTCATTATTTCTCCTTCCCATTACTTTGAATGTGTGTTCATGCTACTGGAAGGGATTTCATGGAGAAATAAGCCTGAGAACTCCTAAATTAGGCCAAACAAAAGCACAAAGCTTACCATTGGGGAATACTATTAAAAGTGGTGACAGTTTTGTTCTTTGTGAAATGAGACACATCACAGATGTTTCAATGAGAAAATCCCACCGATAGCTTTGCAATTAGGGTATTTCTCGGTTTACTCAAGCAGAGGATTTCGTTACTTTCAACATGAAATTCATGAATTTGAAAAATACTGAAGTTTCATGCATCTAAGGAAGGGTTTTCTATTTATTTGGTTTCACTATATCCATCAGCCCATTCAAGCATGGCTAATAGCCATATTTGCCAAATACCCATGAACCCATCAAGTTTAAATGGTTTTGTCAAAGGGTGGAAAAACCTTATCTTCACAGTTACAACTGGTCCTGTAGCGCCAGACCCGTAAAGGACAGTGCATTTATTAATAATATCAATATTCCTCGCTATCTTTGTGGAGCTGTAAGCGTGAATTGAGGTCTAGCTGATTGGTTTTCATTCTTAACAAGAGCTGTGGAGAGGCAATTTAATTTCTTCTCCTCCCTGTCTCCTGGGAAACATTTTATTTTTTATTTTTCTGCTTTCCTCTCCAAAAATGTCAACATGACTTTGTCAGCACTAAGCACATTCTCTGCTGTGACAGATATCACCTGACCCCAATTTATGAAAGGCACAGAAGAGACACATTCCTGAAGCACAATATGAATATATTATCATCCCAAAATGTCCTGTATTCAGCATTTGAGATTTATACTGAAGGATTATACTGAAAAATGGAAATCTAAGTAGCCTTTACTTAACTAAAACAAAACAAAAGTACTGTATTTGGATGCAAAAAGAGGAGCTCATGAATACTCGTCACATGCAGTTGTCCCTGATTCTTGCCACAGAAACTGTGATGTGACTGTAAAACCAAGATCAGCTGAAAGTATCAATCAAAACGAGCAGTAAAAAAAATAAGTAAAGTAATTTGTTTTTTAAAGAAAAAAAGGTTTTATTTCCAGGCAGCTGGACTAAAAGATCCCATCTCCTTACTGACAGTCCTGACATATCTGTATGGAGTTCCTGTCTCTCCTTTTCAACACAACAGCCAGCCTTGAGTTCAAATGCAGCCTATCTTCTTGATAGTGCAATGTCATTATGGCACTGATATTAGCTATGTGAGGATGGATCTCAGTCTTTCTCAGTTAAGCAAGGCAAACAGCAGTTATAGAGCAACTGTCTGTCTCCCTCTAATGGTGTTTTCTGCCACTCAGAGAGAAGTGCTTGGGTAATGTTTATTGAATTCTATTCTCAACAATGGCCATAAAAGCAGACAACATTGGTTGTGGACTGAAATCTTGAGAAGGAAAATCTATAAGTCACATAAACACACACTGGATGCGCGCACAGATGAAGACGTGCACACGCAAAGCATCTCAGGCATCTGCAAAGGTTTGGCTGCATGTGTGTACATGTGCACATGGACATGTGCACGGACACACATACACAGACACACAAAATTGCATCCAAAAGACATCTGCCATCATGTGACCACGAGGCATTCAGATGCTACCCTCCAATGAATATAAAGTATAAACACTCCTCCAAATTCTCCACCCCTGGCCTCTATTTCATGCCATTATCTTGGCATAATAAACACATTAGCTTCTCCCTACCCAATTCCTGCTCCTAAGATGAATCTTTCCCCACTATATAAAATAATTTGCCAACATTATATGTGCTGATGAATAATTCATGAGGGTTCATGGAGAGTTTCAGCCCCATCTGAGTCCTGGAGGAGGCAGAGCTGACAGACACCAGGTTCTACAGTTGGACAGACTCTCAGGGAATAAAGTGGAGGATTTACTGAAAAATTCTTCCTTTGAAAATGATACACGGTCCCCTATATTCACACTGAGGGCTACTTATTCACAATGGCATGAGGGCAATTCAAATGACGACGCAGAATTTTGATTTGTGTTTGCTGTACTCTAAATATGCTGCAGTATTTTTCCCACAGCTGAAATACAGGAACAATTACATGTTTTATTATTGTGGTAAAAAATGAAAACAAAAGAACTCCAGCTGTGTAAATGATGTAAGCATATGAAGGCTCAGTGAAGGTATCAGCAGGGACGAAATTAGGATTTTGAACAGTTTTAGGGAAAATAAAGTTTGATAAGAAACTTTTTTTTAGCATTTCAGACTCCATCTTAACCTGACGCACCAGATGGTTTGTTACACAGAACCATCTGAGAAGTCATGCTTGGAAAAGGGCAGACGCCTTCAAAATGTTGTGATCTCACGAGTCCAGCTACCTTGCGAGATAAAATTCCTTCTGAGTCTCTATTTTACAAGTTTAACAGAGATAATATTGTTATTGCACAGATTAAAGTGAAGAAACATATGTATTTTATATACAGTACCTACACATATTGACAGTTTAATTGAAATTAGTCGTATACATTAATACTAATATTGCACAGCATTGAACATTAAAAATGCAGTGTGTCAAATTGTCCAGGTTAGGGGGTTGTAGGGGGTTGTGGTGGGTGGGTGGATGGGTGGGGGGGACTGCTGGGAGCAGTGCAGGTTGTACAGTCTGACAGCTGCAGGGAGGGAGGACCTGCAATATTGCTCCTTCACACACTTTGGATGATGGAGTCAGATGCGCACAGTCACTGCGCACAGATGACTTTTGTCACTGTGGAGAGGAGGAGATGGAGGCACAATGACAGAATACGCACAGGACGGATTTTTTCCACCTGTGTTAATATTTTTTGGAGTGGAATATTTTTGGTTTTACCAACAGCATTAACTTTGTCACAAATACTCTCCCATATGTCATTTTTTCTGGTAATATTAGTTTTTTTATAACTCAATATATTTGTTAACCTCTTCCACTAGAACCTGATCAAATTTTATTTTGTGCTTGCAGCTTTCTGCTCGTCCAAACTCTCCATTCAGACACGCAAAACCCTCATTTAAATACTGCTGTCTCCACCCTGTTACACCTGTTTTCATTTACGCATTTATTCTTAGTAGATCACCCGCAAAACGAAACAAGCAATGTATTGCACTGTGCACCCAATTTAGTACCCACTATTTGGGATCTTAGTAAATCAGGCCCTTAGAGGGGTCCTGATAGAAAGAAATAATGGACTGAGTAAACGAAATGCCACTCCTTCATGTGTAACGGCATTTTTCTACCATTAAAAGGGATTTTCAGAGTCTGTGTTTGGCCAAAATATCAGACACAGGAGTGAAATGAATATCAGGGTGTTTCTTCCTGATAACACTGCAGAGATGATATTAGTTAACGATACTAATTTTGTAGTACTGCAGGATGTAGTTTTCTAGTGGGAATCACATTTAAAGTACAATAAATTCATGTTATAGATGTTCATACCACAGCGAGTTTGGTTGAGACAGATTTTAAAAAAATATTTTTTAAAAGTAATTGTAGCGAGACAGGAAACAAGGAAAGAGAGAGGGTCTGACATGCAACATAGGTCCCCGGCTGGGAACCAAGCTGTGGATGTTGAGGTGCACAGGGTGCACCGAGATAGATTTGTTTTCAAAGGTACAACAACCAGATGTCAAAAAATACAAAAAAACAGGGACACAAACCCTTCACTGTGAAAACATGCAGGTAAGATTTTACATAAACCCCAATTTATTAAACATTCATCCCATCAGAGCACATTCACTAACAGCTTCTGTACGCTGCTCGCTCTTATTGAGGACTGATTGAATAAATATGTCAGCTTTAATCAGGTGTTGCAGTAACACTTTGGTGTTTTGTGAGCCTGAGGCACGCTCTCTCGTAAATAGTGGCAATAAGCTCAAAGAGCGTAAAAACTTCCAAGGCATCTCATGCTGAAAAAAGGATGCAGGCACAAATCCACTGTTTATTTCTCAGTCAGTTATTTACAAATGCTAATCTAGCCAGTGAAACTGTTGTAACTTTAAAATGTTTTAAATGTCAGTCTGGCTTGATACTCAGGACTCCATAAAGTCCTTTTCTTCATCATTTGTGTAAACCAATTTCCAGAGAAAATATTCTTTTTTTTCACCTTAATGTTCATCTTTTGGTATCACAAAGTAAATGTGAGAGCATTACAAACAGATTATAGGTTTCTTACGAGTAGTCACTCTCTGCGTTGCTGTGACTGTCAAATTATATGTTTAATTTTGGGCCTACACTGAACCCATCTATCAGGCAATTATGTATAATTCAGGCTGAATAAGTATTATTACGACTGTACTGCTGCAAAAAAAGAGACATTCAAACTATATTTTAAGGCCATGTTAAGTCTCTTGATTGTAATACAATTGTGTTTTTAGCTACACCAGCAGCACGGCTCTATGGATGTCAACGTCAGTCGTTCCCTAACTTTGAGAACAAAGAATATTTTGGGTTGAATCCAAGCAAGTTTTTTACTTCAGCTTCAAAGTTCTTAGTTTATTGGAGCTACTGAGCAATATCATCTGTTCATGTAATTTACACCTGAACTGATTGCATCACATATGATGTGCTGTCACATTGTAGCTCTCCATGGACCTCTACAGGTAATGTTCCAAAACAATGTGTGTTATAGCCAGAACATTTTTAAAGACTTATTTATGTTTATGGCCACGAACCCTCTTTCATGTTAGCATGGCACAGTGTAATCAAAATGGCTGAGAAAAGAAACACATGAATAGATACCTGGAATACAAAGATAGCACATCAGTAATAGTCTCAGAAATTAAAGAATCATGTCAGCTCCGTGATGACTTTGGTTTCAACTACGACAACAAATAGTACAAAATGCTGGGACTCTGCTTTGAAAGATTCATCCTTGTCAAAACTTCATTCATACATTAGTAGGTCATACACATGCATGGAGTCACACCCAGTGTCTCAGACAATAGTAGACACAGACCCAGACCCAGACACAGAGACAAAGACCAGGAGCAAAAGCGGCTGAATTTTACTCTCTGCAAGCCTTCAAAGGGCAACCTTCACTCTCGCCAGATTCACTGATTTGCTGTTTCTGCCTCAGTGGCAATAACCTTCAGGTCAACCTCTCCTCTTCTTCCTTTATGCCAACATAAAACTGTGCTACCCTCATAAGTACGTACCAGTGCACAATACAGATTTTTGGAAATGAGTCAAGTTGCTTTTCATTTTCATACTGCTTTACAAAGTCAGAGAGCAGCAACTGAAGTGACATATGAACTGAGACCTACAAAATAGCAGTACATATTTTAGTAGAAATTTGTGTTGAGAATTAGCATTGAATTAAATGACTCAAATGTGTCATGTTAAAAGGTTGCCAGTACTACCAAACCTACTGGGAATCAACAGTCAACTCTGCGACTCCTTGCAGCTTATTATAAATAGGACATTTTGACAGCATAGACACGTGATACCAGGAAAAGCACAGGTGGAACCAATAACAATGATAAAAGCTGAATTCTATTTAGGTGCGTCAAGTCCCACATCTGGTATCATACATGGTCTAACTGGGACAGTTAAATTAGTTATTATTAGTTCTGCCTGATAGTCAAGATGAATTTTCCATTTTGTGTAACTTCTTTATTCAGGCTGACATGTCAGTCCATTTCTTTTTGGGAGAGAGTTATTCTGCGTCTGCCTTTTAACTTAATGTTCTTCAAAACTATTGAAGAAATATGGCCAAAAGGAATATAAACAGTAGCGCTTCTCTTGTCCACCACAACCGCTGGTGCTTTTGGAGGGCAGAAAATACAATTTAAAGAGAAAAACATTTTAAAATATTCCTTGGGTAGGTTATGGCACAAAATAAAACTCCAATGTGAATGGTTAGAAATAAAAAGCCTTTAATAAATATGTGCTAATATGTTAAAAAATATATCAACATGTGCCTTCCCCAGGGTGCCTTGACATACAATGAATCAAAACCAGTAAGTAAACTATTACTAATAAAGTAAACTACTCATTGGTTTGGGTCTGTGTTTATTAAAGGCTTTTTATTTTTACTCGTCCACTTGAGTGCCTTGAAAAAGATTTTTTATGCTGTACACACTACGCATGGACGAGGGCATATATTTTCCTCTTTAAAATCAGGAATATGTTGATTTAATCGTTGATATTTCTTCAAGTCTAGTTACAACTCCCTGAACAGTTGCATCAGTCTTATCTATGCTTCTCACCATTTTTCTGGCATTATTTTTTTTAAATGGATGTAGCTCGGTTATAAACTAGCTATGCTGGATAATGACACCCCCGTTCTAAATCCTATCTACTAAGCCCTGAAACTCTTTCTCCAACTAGCTGTGGCCACAATAATATGTATGGTCTGTCTTCTTGGTAGCAATGAGGATACTTGCTGCTGCATTTTGAACCAGCTGCAGGCAAAATAGGACTGACTTATACCTACGTTGAGAGATTTGCAGAAGTTGAGGCAAGAAGAAAAATTTAAAAAATACTTTACCAGTGATATAAAATGGAAGAAGCCAGTACTAACAATTGAGTTGATCTGTTGTTATCAAATTTTAAACCAGAATCAAAAATAACTCACATTCAATGGCGGAGGCCTGAGGACATTGAGCGTGGTTGTGGAGGTGTCTGTAGGGGCGAAGATTAGTACCTTCATTTTATTCTGTTTTAGCTGAAGGAATCTTTTTGCCATCCAGGATTTTATATCCTCATAGATGTAGGAGGAAGTTAACATTGCATGGATCACAAGGTCTCAGTGGGAGGTATAGCTGGGTGACATCGGCACAATAATGGTAAGAAATATATATTTTTCAAAATACCCCAAGCAAGAAATCAAAAATAGGGCCTAATATGGAGCCTTGTGGTACTCCACAGGAGATGGGTGTGGAGAAAGACACATTATCAAATGTAACAGATGCTGGTCAGTCTTGGAGGTAGGAGGGAAAAACACTGAAGGGCCTGTCCCTGAATACCAACAACATGTTTAAGATGGTCTGAGAACATGGCATGATTGACTACATTGAAGGCAGGTGAGAGATATAAAGGAATTCAAATACTTTAATTTCTTTAATCTAAAGACAAGAGGAAAACAGACTCTGCAATGAAGCATTCAAATACTTGACTGAAATATCTCCAGTATGTTCTGTCCATGATGGAGATGAGTTGGATAAAAAAATAATTATCAGTAATTATCAGTGTCAATTGAATGTCAATTATGTTTTTTGATCAAAGGATGAATGACAACATGTTTAAAGCAAACTGGGACATAGCCATAGACCAGCGAGCTATTCATTATTGACAAAATACAAGGCCAAATAGTGTCCACACGTTTACTTAAGTCCAACCTTAAGTAAACTTAAGGGAATAATAGGATAGAATAGAATAGATCTTTATTGCATGTCATTCAAGTTACTATACAGTCAATCAGATTATTTCACAGTCAGACACATTTTTCAAGCCTTCACTGCATTCAGCGACACTATTGCTCTCGGGTAAAAACTGTTCTTGAACCTGTTTGTCCTGCATTTTTATTGACCGGTATCTTCTACCAGAGGGCAGCAGTTCAAAGAGTTCATGTCCGGGCTGTGATGGGTCCCTGAGGATGTTTTGAGCTTTTTTAAAGGCACTGTGTACTGTACAGTTCATGGGGGAGAGAGCAGCCACTGGTCTTCTTGGCAGTGGTGATGACCTTCTGGAGTGCTTTCCTCTCTGCTGCTGTGCTGCTGGCATACCACACACACACATGCAGTCTGTCAACACACTCTCTATTGAGCAGTGATAGAATGACACAAGCAGTTTTTGTGACAAATGGTTCTTTCTGAAGAGTCTCAGAAAGTAAAGTCTCTGCTGCGCTTTCTTGACAGTCACTGAGGTGTTAGTACTCCACGTCAGGTCCTCCTCAATCTGGATGCCCAGGAACCAGAAGTCAAAGACCCTCTCCACATAATCCCCGCTGACGCACAGTGGTTGGATGCTTTTTCTTCCTCCGGAAGTCCACGATCGGCTCCTTCGTCTTGGTGGTGTTAAGGACCAGGTTATTGTCCCTGCACCACCCAGTCAGCCGCTCCACCTCAGCCCTGTAGGTAGACTCATTCCCTTCAAAAATGAGTCCACTGCAAACTTAATAGTGGTGTTGCTGGAGTGAGCAGGGGTGCAGTCATGAGTGTAGAGGTGTAAAATAAAGCCCAGGCCTGCTAGGTAAGAGCAAGGCCTAAAACAAATTTAAGTAAATAGAAAACCCTCACAATTACAAGAAATTAAGGTGAAATTACTAAAAATGGCTGACAACGCCACCTAGGATTAATGAGCCTAGGACTCTAAAACAGGTTGTTAAAATCAGGAGGAGCAGAGCTTTAAAATAACCAAACAGATACCAGCGTGTACAATGAAGTGGGTTTATTACTATAAAAAGTTTGTTCAAAAGATGGTTTAACCCAAGGTTTCACAAGATGCTTAACACTTAGTCAATGAAAAGGTACTTAAAATCCGATGGCACAGTTCAAACAGTTCTTTATATGCAGCTTTATGCTTTATGCAGCTCTTTATATGTAGTCCTCGCGCAGCCCCACCGTCTAAAGCCCAATTTCCACCGGGTCCGTCACCGGAGCTGATAGGTGCTACTATAATCAATGAGAGTGTTTCCACCGGGAGCGTCTCAGCAGCGTCCCAACAGCGTCTCAGCAGCGTCCCCGCTATCAATCCGCAGCATTTCGAGTCGTGACAAGCTCAACAGAGCAGATTGCACCAGACAGGAAGTCAGACACACAATCGGCATAATAAAACTTCCGTCTAAAACAACCCGTGCAGCCTCCCGATCGTAGTAAGCAACAAACATCAATAAAACAGACAGATAAAGACATCATCTAGCTACGTAGCCTTCTGACATCAAAAAAATTAAAGAACTTTACCAAATCAACTAAATTTGAGCAAGTTAACAAAATCGGGCTGTTTAGTTGTGCTGCTACTACAGTAATTACGGTGGACTAAAGGTACTCGTTCGGATTTGATTGGGCTGCCGTAATTACTGTATTAACAGTGCAACTTCCCCTTCGTTGCGACTCGGATGCTGGCTGTCGACCTTGGTCACCGCATCCTCGCTCACTGTCGGTTTCTTTCTCCTCTATGCCGAGTACCTTGTCCTGCTGCCTGTTCCACGCCAAGTCTTTCCTCTGCCTCTCACCTGTCCTTTTCTTCTGTGTTTACCTGAGTTTTGGCCCTCTCCTCAGCCACTGATTGGCTGCAGCAGTCCTGTTGTCTCACTCAGTGGTTCTTGTAACTGTCCATTAAAACAAGCCCAGCTACGCAGGTAAACTCTGGTAAACACGGAAGAAAAGGAGTTTTAAATGGAGTTTGGTGTATTTCTCAAAGTGACAGTGCTGTGGAGAAAACAAACTGTACCTGAATAAGTCAGTCAATTTTGGGTTAAAACTAGATAAAAAGTGAATTTAAAGAAGGATCTTGTCACAGACAAACACAATACCGACAGTTCTGCCAAGATTTAGGCAGGCAAGTTGGGAAAACATTGTCATCAAAGAGAAAGACAGATGGATCTTTACGCACTGACTGTGTTCTAATAATGTGACAAAACTGCTATCAGAAAGGGACTGCAATTTCATCATATCGCATTTTGATTTGGTTATGACATCCATGATTAAGGAGGATAGCATGTGATAAGCAGTAATGGGCTGTCAGCGTACTATCTGGTGTCGGGAAAAGGTGATATAGGAGACTAGGAAGGAGCAGCAGGAAAGCAGAGAGAGGGGACAGTATCATATAGAGGAAAAGTGCTGATGACAGTGCCATCTATCCCTGAGGCCAGTAATGTTATTTGGTAAAATAGATTTACAGGCACAAACCAGACAAAACAAACAGCAGATATCATTTTCAATAAGCAAACTGAAGCTCAACTGAATGCAAAAGGCACCAGTTGCTCTTGCTAATTTACTAAAGAGGAGACAGGAAGACCAGACAGTATATTTATTCTAAAGGTGACACCGAGCTAGATGCATACTTTTCTCTTATTTACAGAGCACTTCTCTCTGCCTTCTACTATCTGACTGACTGACTGATGAAGTCTCTCAATTTTCCACAAGCAGTGAACTAAAAATGTTCTTGCACTGCTTAGATTTAAAGATGGTTTCCAGATGGTCAGTGCACAAACCTTCCCAGAAACCTATTTGTGACAGGACTGCAAGTAATTAATTTGGTTAACTGTGAGATAATTCAAAAATAGAGGAGCAATTATTTTCATAGGAAGAAAATAAGAGCTCTTTATAGCACGTACAGCATGATGTGATATATTAATGCTACACAAGACTTGTTTACATTTGCAGTCTTTTGGGCACTTATTTTGAGGTATGATGTAATTTTAGAATAATCTTGTGTTTCTGTCCAAGACATAGAAACACTGATCACTTGATAAACATATATAATTTAGTGAAGTTAATGTAATTCTGCACTGGCCTTTATAACTAATGATGTTTAGGTTAAGTGAAAACAGCGGATTTGGCTGCAGATAAACAAGGAGGGCATCCTAGCACTGTTTGATCGGGATGTTTTAAGTTTTTAATGTGAATCAGTGATTGAAAATATAAGTGCTCTAACAGTTTTACACTACAATGCCAATATAGCTACCATGAGTTTAACCATCTATCCATCCATTCACTTATCCGGGTCAGAAAAGAAGTGGCAGCAAGGAATCCCAGATATCTAAATCACCTCAACCAGCTTCTTCAAACAAAAAAGGAGCAACAATTCTACTCTGAGTCCCTTTCTTGATGTCTGAGCTCCTTATCCTACCTATAAGGTTGAACAGAGACATCCAGAGACCTTGAAGAGGAAACTCATGCAGGTAACTTGTAGGTGCGATCACATTCTTTTGATCTTTACTCAGACCATGTGACTATATAGATGAGGGATGAAAGTAGATTTGTTATCAGGTTCAGCTTCGTTGATGTAGTACTACATGCCTTTAAACCTAGCGTTGGCATGTGAACAAGATACCTGAGATAAAACTGAACTCCTTCATTTAGAGCAGCTTCTGACTACCAAGACAAAGAAGTTAAGCCTCTTTTATTCCAGCGGAGTACCACAGCCTCTGGTTGGAAAATACTGACTCTCATCCCGAGTCACACTTGTCTGCAAACTGACAGAACTACATCATAAGGTGACATATTGTCAATGAAAATGTCAGAATCGGTGAGAAAGTACAACCTCAGCCAGAAACTATTGAGAATGCATTTGACTTGTGTCCCATTTTCTAACTCCCCCACTAAGACCCCAAAGGCCATTGTCATCAGCCTCCGGACTGTACACATCCTGAAAGAAAAGTCAGAGGGTTTCGAAGGCAGTAGACCTTTTTGAGTATACTCAACCTGTGACACATGTTGAAAATTAATAATCTAAATCGACACATTGTTGTTCTGAAACCACAGGCACCCCTCTCCTGCAATTATATGAATCTATATGCTGCAGAAGAAGTGGAAACAGAGTGTGCGGCTGGCCATTAAGGAGTCAGAATTGTTCTTGTGGTAAGAGTGGCTGTGCGTGTGTTTTCCCCCCGAGGCATTGCAATGGTAGCTGTGAGAGGGAGCCTGTAAAGCATTGCAACATGATGAACAGAGGCAAGAGAAGGCAGGCTGAAACCTGGTGGAGTAGAGGTGTTTGTACTGGATCCTAAAACTAACTGGTCCAAAAAATAGTAGTTTGACTTGAACTGACCACAGCAACTGCTGTTTTCTCCCCACAACTCACAGTTTGAGTTCTCAGCCTCTGTTAGAGCATCTTTTGTTCCTTAGCTTCGACGCCAGGCATCTTAGAAGATAAACAATCCTTTTATCACATCGCAGATGTACAGACTGATAGACTTACACTCGCACCTCATGAGTTAGTGGCGCTCTGACCTTAAATGCCCCTTGTGTTGACAGAATATCGAGCTGATGTCATAGATCGTTTGCTCTTATCTGCATAGCCTTGCACATTCAGGACATTATCATCGATGTCAGTTTTTCTTCAGGGTGGTTCAGTGGTCAGCGTAATATAATTTGCATATTGTTTCACCATATTAAATTTATCTGATCATGACCCGACCTGATGCTCACACATAAAGCTCAGAAGCCATAAACACAAACCTGTGCTTTGTATCTCTGACTGCAACCTGTTCAAAGAGATTCATACTTATCCTTGCAGATTTGAAACAGATCAAGCCTTCTGGCACCAAACATGACAGCAAAGCAGGAGGTTGTGAAGTTGAGGAGATGAAGTCCAAATAAGGTAACATCCACAATCCCCCTTCAGTTGTTGAAATAAGGTGTAATCACTTATGTTTTATTTTTTAACCTTAAGGGCAAGTAGTGCTGACGCAGGTTAATTCCTCTTCTGTTTGATCAAAGTCAGTGTTACAGGGAGGCATCCCATATGGATTTATGCCAAGAATGAGCCTGAGCTGTTGAATCAAAATGCAATGAGGCTGTGGGACTGCTACCAATATCTGATGCCTCTCTCACGTTTTTCTTTACAAAAAAAATATAGGGGCCTTCTTTAAATGTCATCAGTTGATTTTATTTGAGCTTCTGTATGCATAGTAGTGTTTTCATTTTATATTTCTTTTAAGTATTGTTTGTGGCAGAACTTTGTTAACTATTGTTTTTGTTACTCATCTGTAACTGAATATTCCACCCTAACATCTCCCTTTTTTGTATAAAACATTCACCACCTGTTAACTTGAAAAGTGGCTGTTAAAAGTGGCTGTAGTGAGCTTGCAGCACTTCTTTGCTGTCCATCTGTATGTTCAGTATGTTAGACATTTGTAGATTTGTCAAAATATGGTTTCATATGCCACTTCTGGCAGAACTTGTGAGCTTTAATTAGAATAATAACGACACAGAAGCAGTTTATTAAGACGTATTTTGGCAAAATAATAAGTGCTTGGAACATACTGAGCGTACAGATGGACGACGGAGAAGTGGTTTATGAGTTTTTTGAGAACTTTTTAATGGACATTTTAATAGTGTTTTTCCACTATGTGAACTTATCATCATTGAAACCACTGAATCTACTGTAATTGGCAGAATTCAAGCTGACCAGGAGACTGAAAACATTTCACCATCATCCCAGAAGCTCACAGGGATGAGTGAGCAAATGTGTAACTTGTAAGTACATTTCTAAAAAAAGCAAGAGAAAGCAAGTTGAATCACTGTGTTGGCAAAAATAAAATAAGAAGTCGTCAGCTACATAAGACTGTGTGTTTAAGTCAACAACTGCTATGAGGAGACGTGACACAAATGACATCAGTAACACTGGCACATCATAGCAGTTCATTGCTTTTCCCTCCACCTAAAACACCAATGTCAGCAAGTTCACAGAAATGGAATTACACGCAGCCCATGTAAAACCTATTAAGACATTACATGAACAAGGAGCAGAAAACTAGCAGCAGCCCAGAATCTGTCTGCTGAGCATGTTTTACAAGACATGAAGTAAAAGAAAACTTGAATCTGTCTGACTTCGATTGGTCTGTGTCCCTCTGGGCTGCATGTAAGAGTAATGTACATGTTAGTGTAGTATATTTGCTGGACATCACTGATGTTATTCACTGCAGTCATTTAGTTCTGTTTTTCCATGATTAAGTTTTAAATCTGGCTACTCCACAAGAAAACAGGGAACAGGACTTGTACTGTTCACCTCACAGCTGTTATTTCTTACAAAATGTAGGTGCCAGAATAAGTATTTATTTTAGAGTGATATATTTTATTGATCATAGATAATTTTGTTTAAATAGCAATACCTCAAACCCTTTTCATTCACCTTCATGGTCCCATAACCAGCTTATGTTCACAGTGTTATCAGTGACTTCCAGGATGCGCCTCCTCCCATATTGCCTCCTGTTGCCCAGGAGATGAACATGGAGCAGGACAAAAACCCTGGGGTCACTCCGAATAAAAGATCACCACTCAGACACTTACGGTCCAGTGTACACAGTTGGGTGTAAAACACTCAGTGTCACCCAAACTGAATGAAACAGCATTAAAGATTTTTAAAAAAAGTTGGCAGATTTTAAGTGTGACAAACAACTCCAAATAAAGTTCAGGACACATGAATGGATAGGAAAACAGAACAAGCCCAATCCATAACCCTCATTGATTTAATATAAGTCCCATAGACAGTCCTGTCTGGGATCATGAATGAGCACAATGTGAAGCCCATCAACAGCACCACAGAGAATCTACAGACTGGATGTAGCTGTAGATCAAGAGGAACAATCAGTGGACTACATGTTGCGTGAAAACAAGCGGGAGACTGATTACCACCAGTTGGTTCGCCCCGGAAAACTGTTGCCAAATCAATTCTTCAAGGTGCACCTTTGACAAAACATGCTGCAATGATTTTTACCAATTGGAGGAAACTGATGGAGCTCTTCCAAAGCGCGAATATGCTGGCACTGAATTCAATCTGATAACTCTGTTGGTATGACAGCCATGTCTGCAGAGACTCTGAGAAATCTAGTGTTTTTTGTTTCAGGCTTTGCCACCATAGCAACACACTGTCTGATATTTCAATTCAGTAATACAACAAGATAAATGCAAAGAGATTAAGATCAATAACAGGGTAATAACAGGACGAAAGAAGGATTGAATAGCTTACATGCAAAAAAAGAGATGGTAACAATGTATGACTGAAAATATATGACTGTTGATTTATTTATAATATAAGAAACAGAGATTGGAGAAGCAGCTTGTTTCCACTGGGAAAATGTTGGTGGGGAAGGTGAACAAATTATATCATCTTCTTACCTCGCAACAGATGCAAAGCATATTCTGAGTCAGTGTACACATTGCCCCCAAAATCAACCCAACACATCTGGTATCTCTGGAACTTTTTGGGATTTCAACTGAGGAGGCATGAAATGAAAATCTCCTGGTATGAACAGTATTTGGCTGCTCAGTGTGAGCTTGTAACGATGGAAACACTGTTGGGGTTCAGCAGAATTTAGGAGGTTAAGTAAAAGAGCACAGACCATAACCTTGTAAGGGTTAGGGTTACACTGGATATCAAGCTGTACATGTAATAGATACAGTGTTCAGACCAAAACAATTACAATGATTAACTGCTCAGATATCTATGTTGTGACTGTTTATCAAAATTCACTTCAATGCTGTTATCCACAGCTGTAAAGAGTTTTTTTTTTTTTTTTTTTTTTTTTACCAACTTTCGGCTTTTAAAAAACACTTTTATTTCTAATGTCTTGGTCTATTAATTGAATCTGAAACAATATGCTAATCACTTCCAGAGTCAAAACTAAACATGGAGGAGTAATGTAGTTTCTAAGCTCCACATTCTGTAGTTGAAACAAACTTCCTAAGACTCTGACTACCTTTAAAGAAATTAAAATGTGTGTTCTCCACTGCCTTTGACTGAACCTCAGAGTCTGACTGCTTTTATATTAACCTAAATGTATTTTTTCTTTTTGATCTTTTAGCATATTTTTCAATCCTTTGTGCTGTATTTCTTTCTGCCTTTTATACATCAAGTGCAGCACTTGAACCTCTTCACCAAACTTGAGTTATTCACATGATAAAATTCACAATCTCTTAAATTTACTGTTCACCGCTCTTCATGAGGGGAAACAACAACTAAAATCCAATTTAGTCTCAAATTCTTGTTTTTTTAGGAAAATTACGCATTACGACGGCCTCTCTGCGCAACAGATGACTGCTCTTGATAAAACAATTTCTTCTTGACTGTGTCTGAGACGTGCTTTACTATGAAAGGACTGTCATTACTGATTGGCAGAAAACCAGTTATGTTCCAAACCCTGATAGAAAACAAGTGATTTCAACATCCAAAGATCTACCCCCACTTGTGTGCCCACTTCCAAAACCTCTGTGTATTTTTCAGTTTCTTCTATAACAAGTCAGGTGTCAAACTGGAAGTGTAAGGGTAACCTGAGGGCATAGCAGTCCTATCTGGCAACACACAGAGCCCAGTGTGACACTGTCTCAGTCTACAGGAGCTAACGGCTGATTGATGGCAAGAGCTTCTCTCTAGTTTGAGGGAAGGAAGGAGAGAAAAAAAGAGAGAAAAGAACAGATATTGAGCGTGAAATGAGCATGGAATTCTCATTAAAAATCTCCATGTGGCTTGCCAATGTTTAACTTTATGACAGACATTAGATCTCTGCAGTGTACGGATACATATTGAGGGTGGTGGCAGTGGTAGTGGCACCTCTAGCTAAATCAATTGGACAGGTATGAGATTAGGAGAGGCTATAGCTCTTTGGTATTTGAAAAGTTTCCCCCATCAGCCA
Source organism: Scomber japonicus (assembly GCF_027409825.1). Classification (NCBI taxonomy): domain Eukaryota; kingdom Metazoa; phylum Chordata; class Actinopteri; order Scombriformes; family Scombridae; genus Scomber; species Scomber japonicus. The sequence goes on from NC_070583.1 coordinate 19,129,675, forward strand.
TCCACAGAGACAGGGTAGCAGCATGTGGCCCCATGCGATACAGGCGCAAGCTGTCGGAGGTCCAGTAGCAGGTGACCTCAGTATCACCCCTCTGCTGGGGCTTGTTTATGTACTGCTCCATTTTTATCACACCTCACCACAGGCCTAATTAACAGGCTTTTCAAGAGAGTCCAGGACCCCTCCAACAAGGTGAGCAGTGCATTTATACTACAACACCAGTAACTGGAGTCCCTCAGACCCCAGCCAATTAATCCTAATATAATTAGAAAGCAGTGAGGTTCAGAGAGTCAGATATTTATATCAAAATCACTGTCTTTTTCCTCCCCGTCATCTCTGCCGCACACTTATCTCCTCAAGGCTCGGTTTGATATGAAACTCACAGATTACTCTTTGGCATTGGTTCAAGGATATGTCCTCTGTTAATTTAAATGATGAAGCGGGCTAAGTCTTTTTTTTTTTTTTTTTATGGAAGTGAAATTAAGCAGGGACCGGACAAGGTTGGCAGAGCTGTGGATTATGCCGTTTACAGAGTTTCTATTAATTTACCGATTCCATCTCCGTCAAAACTTCAGAAATGGTGTAAAAATGAATATCAATGACCATAAAAAAAGGAGGCAAGAAATCACTGTCAGATAAATGACTAAATTATGAACTCAAAATAATTGCTATACTGTGAGCATTTACAGTATTAAATTCAGTCTTTCAATTTTAACTGTCGGGGTCTAAATCAAAATGTCAGTGCATCACTTCTAAAAGGATGTGCGACAGAAGTCACTCCATTTTGAAAGTGTATCACCAGTCTGGCCTTTTGTGCAATCGCAAACCGCACACTGTGTCAAGGATCAGTCGTCTTTTGTTGAGTGCTGGAGATGCTCGACATGTGACAACAAGAAGGTTTTTCTCCAATATGCATCTGAACGTTGAATAGTGTTGAATAAACCTAGAAACCCAGCTCTTAAAACACGGCACATTGTAAGCTGTTATTCCATGGACTTTTTAATCCCCCAGACAGTCCCTCCATAGATCTATTTGACATGAGTCTGCTCTATTAAGAAGCCTTGAGGAAGAATTAAACACGGACAGGCTGCTGGTTTAAGTACAGCCTTCATTCTCTTTTCACTCCCTCAGCAGAAAGCTTTACTGTGCTGGTAAAGGTGGCGACCTATTTTGATCCAAACAGCTCAGGTCACTGAAATTGTTTAATGGCTGCATTTTAAATGTCAAGTGGAATCGATCAACAGAAATAACTGTTGAAAGTTGTCAACACAAATAAATAACATTTTTATAGAAAGCTGGGAGTCATTTATCCTCTGAAATTTCATCGACTTTTTCAAACTGTTGCCCAGTGACCTACTGTATAACCCTGAACTATGCTGCAAAACTGTACAGTGTGATTCTTATTGATCACTAACCTTCAGTTCATTTTAAACATATAATGATTTGGATTTTAGTGATGGTAGATAGATAACAGATAGCCAAAAGTATATTTCATATTTTAAGCAGTTTGCCAATAAGTGAATCTTTCAGATATTTCTGATAATTTAAGTTTTTGTTTGTAGGGAAATTAAATGATATGGTGAAAATGACTCTCTGCCAGGAATGTGATATTTTTGATGACACCAGTGGAGGGCACCAAAGTCAGAAATGTTCATATGACCTCTTAATAGTAAAAGTCCCGCTTCATTAATAACAGCGGGGGGTTATGCGCTGATGTAATAAAGGTGAAAATGTCTGCTGCACTAATATAAATATATGATGACATGTGATTAGTGTCTTTATTGACATATAAATTATAATAATGCTGATTATTTTCTTACCCCTTCAAATGGGCACTATTTCATAAATAAAAGGCTAGCAACAGTTGTCTTCCATTTTGCTTTAATGCTTTAATTACATTTTTTATCCATAACATTTTTAACATGGAAATTGCAGTAAAAACCAAAGTATCACCATATCACTGTTTCTGACTTTCATAATCCACTGAGCAGTGTCCAAAAGCAAAGAGCAACTGTTCAAACATAAGCTCAGCAATAATTTAAGATGACTGTTTGTGGAAGTTCAGTGGACTCATATGAGGATATCATCATAGTATAAAAATGTCCACACACACACAAAAAAAAAGTATGATTGATCAATTGTGAATTATGATCAATTGGAATTTAAAAACAAAAGTTGATTGTTCAGTTCATGAAGATTTCGGTGTCATGTAGCATAACAGACAAAAAGTTGTTTTTTTTTTTATTGGAGATGTGTGTGTGTGTGTGTCATTTTGTGCTTAGGGCTGGGTATTCAATCAATCAATCAATCAATCAATCAAACTTCATTTATATAGCACCTTTCATACAGGTTAATATATTTCAAAGTGCTTCACAGGTGATAAGACAGAACAAGTGTAGAACAAGAACAACATAAAGAAAGGGAACAATTATGAAGAGCAATTCGAGACCAATGTATGTGAGAGAAAATACAAATTATTATTTTTAAAAATGTAATAAAAAAGATGTAGGATACATTTTCTATACTTGTGTCAATATGATACTTGAGTTTCAGTACTGATTACTGTTCTAATGGCATTAAGTTGGCTTTCTAAAAAAAAACAACAACCACCAAACCCCCGATATTTCTCTGTGCACATATCAAGTGCACATACTGTATGCTGGTGAGATTTTAGGACTTCAAAGTTTAATTTACATGAAAGCATTTTGAGTCACAACCCTACCCTCCTAAGCTGGGAGCCTTGCTGGTTGTCTGATGACTCTGGGTGTTCACATAGTATTTATAGCCGAGGTTGGCCTGTTGTCAGCCTGTTCTTGCTGCTGATCCTGGTCCTGTCTACCACATTGCCTAGTTCCCCCACCCGTCCTCCCCCCCAGTGTTGATAACAGCCCTTACAGCTCTTGAGGTGCGGTTTTGCACTTCAGCTGCAATCTCCTGCTTGCTTCAACCTGATGTCTCACCTCCTGCCACGACCAGGCCTGTCACCTACATTTCATTCTCACCAACTGGTTCCTCCATTCCTCCAAAACCTCCTGTCCCACAAGTCATTTATCACCCCTGTTTGGACAACCCCCCCCCCCCCCCCACCCCCCTTTCCATAGCAAAAGCATGATTTCTAATTAAACCTTCTAACTGTGAGGTTAAGAGCCAATTTCATGCACCTTACTCTTGATAAATAGGCAGTGGCCCCTTCACTCCTTCAGTCCTTTCCCTATCTGTTGTGCCCAGGCTACTCTTAAGCCTGCTCCATTCCTCCTGAGTTGAACTTTTCCCAGATAAGTTTCATCAGTAATAACATCTATTATTCATCTTTTTTTCCCCCCCAGAAATGTCATTAATGGTGAGTCAATGAGGGAGCAATGAAGTGAAAAGACATGAGTATAGACCATTTATGACTAAAATGATTGTAGAAGGCACAATAGGAAGAATATCAATTCAAACTCCTTCCAAACACATTTTATGAGCTCCAAGGTCGAGATTTTAAAACAGAAAACTGTTCGGCAAGAGTTCAGATTTTCTGGCGGGATTGTGTTCGGGCATTAATTATTTGGCTCTTATAAGATTCATTGATTCCCCCCGATGGAATGTAAAACATGATCCAAAAGCAAAAAAAAAAGGCTGCTCATTTTCCGAAAGTAGAAGAATAGGCAGAGGCATTGATTAGGGTCTTTGACGAATAGTCATGCCTGAAGGCTCTGTTGGACTGGAGATTAATTACTATCTTTGCTCTGGAAAAGGAAACATTGATCTGAGCACGTGAAGAAAAAGAGAATTAATGACAGGCAGCTCCATGCTGATTAAGATTTAGTCAGACAGAAAAAAATACCAGATTTGAAAGTCTGACACTGAATATTGAGATCATTTGGGCTTTGACTTGAAGCCTGCACATGAATTAGATATCGAACACGGTGGCTACTTAAAATTGACCTGTGGTACCTTTATTTTTTTATTTTCGTTTTTGGTATATTGATCAAATGTGTCTAGTCCAAGTAACATAACGAGACAAAGACTCTACAGCCATGCTTGTGGCTCTGCAAGGCTGCACTGAGACAGTGATGCTTTGAGCTAAAAACAAACATATACATGCAAATATGCACACAATGACAATGCTAACATGCTGATGTTTAGCAGGTGTAATGTTTACCAAAGTATGTTGACATGCTAACATTTGCTAATTGGCACTAAACACAGGACAGCTGAGGCAGCTGACATAATGTCATTAGTTTTGGTATTTGGTCATAAACAAAAGTACTGGACAGAGTGAAAGTTTGACCTGATGGTGGCGCTAGATGAAAAGTCAGGGGGTTACCAAAGGTATTAAAATTCATCCTGAGATGGACATGATTCCATGATCCCTTGTCTCATCTGAAGTAGTGGATTTACTGACTGGATATCATTTTCACCAGTACTATGAGGCTGGCTATCAACTAGCTCAGTCAACTCTCAAGCATGTTCATTTGAAAGATGCGGGGCTGTTAATTATGGTACAAGCAACACCATCAGAACCAAAAAAGGATGTACAATATAGGATGAGACAGGACCTGCAGAAAACTTGTTTTAGGGACAGTAAGAAGTCATGTACAATGAAGTGAAATGTAAATGAAAATGACAGCCTGTAATCATACATAAATGTAGGTATTATTTAAACATAGAGTGAGTTTTTGCTCTTTGGTTGATGAAGAAACCACCTGAATATGTCACATAAAAAAAAACAACTTAATGCCAGAGTGTTTGTGCTACTGAAGCAAAGAGTGGAAAAATAATGAGTGATGAGGTCTGTCTGACCGAAATGTTGCATTTATAATCGTGGGAGCCAATTAACAGCGTGCGGATTAGTTTTCTAATAAAAGACAACCTTTCCTTTTTATTTTCAATTGTCATCAGACAGTTGTCTCATATTATTCTGAGCTGCAGTGATGGGATCAGAGTGTAAAATCATCCATACCGTCAGCTGTCACTTAAAGGGATAAAATAAACTTTGCACAATTAAAATGCGACTAAAATAATCAGTTGTGTGTTTAGTGTTATAAACAATCTTGTCGTATATTAGCAGCTCTGTTTTAAAATCAGAGTGGAAATAGAAAGTTTCCATGTTTCCACTGATCTATAGAAATATATATATTACTATTTTTTATTTGTCACATTATTCTAAAGTCAGGACTTTTGTCCATGTTGGGATCCTCTAATATGACAACTCTTTTTATCCAGTAATCTGATTGGTCAGTGGTTTGGCTGGATTTTCCGTCCTGCGACGCTGGTTCACTTCTTACTGGGGTAAACCACCATGGTAACTTGTGCTGAACGGCTAACCTGCTCCAGAGCAGGTTATGTTCCGGATAAGAGATCAACGAGTATAAAAGCACCACCTTCTGACCAATCAGTTCTCTTGGAAAATGGCCTGCCCATTATTAGAAGATGCTGTTGACATTGGTGCGCGGATTGTGAGAGGAGCGCTTAGGAGAGCAAGAGTTTTAAGGGAGATGCAATCCTTTAGATGTTCCCAATGACATCCTATACGAAAGGTACAGATTTTCAAGCGACATTAAGTTAGTTTAATATTTAACATGCATTTGACTTTCAAAATACAAACCTATTATGCGCTTCAGCCATTTGAGTGAAAGATGTCAAACCAACTGTAAGACATTCAGACTAATATCCCTCATGTGCCTCAAGGCTTATTTTTCAAATATATCTTTTCGTCAATTTTTTTTACAATTACAATAAATAAATAACCTTACCACCACTCCAGTTTCAGAACTTGTGTCAGGAAACCTGACAAAAAGTCTCAATAAGAACATCTTGAGAGTAATCGCTGCAAAAGTGCAGAAAAGCAGACTTTTATTCATATTTTTTAATTGTAAAAATTGACCAAAATATATATTTTGTTACGGCCCTCAGCCCTTGGCTGTGTCCCGTGTGTAGTGGGCGTGGCTGTGTCCTGTGTATAGTGGGTGTGGCTGTGTGTTGCAGGTTGCAGGGGATGGCTGATTGGGAGCACCTGTGTCTGGCTCTGCAGCTGATTTAAGCCGGTTGACTCAAGTCCTCGCTCTCTCTCCCTCAGGATCGACACACTGCTGCTGTTGTACCTTTTTGTTTTGCACCAGACAACACGCACCACACATTTGACACCACCTACAAGCACCCTCTTACACCACTGACATACACTTCCACACTCCATTGTACATTTAATTTGTGCTGCTGTAAATAAACTGAGCTGCTTTGGTCTAAATCACACGCCGGTCATCCGTGTTTTGTTGCGGCCATGGAGCCAGTCGTAACAATTTAAAAAAGAATCCTTGTGGCACATGAGGGATATTAGTCTGTATGTTATACAGTTGGTTTGACATCATTCACTCAAATAGTTGAAGTGCATAATAGGTTTGTATTTTGAATGTCAAATGAATGTTGAATATTAAACTAACTTAATGTCAGCAGTTTTCTGCCAGCATTCCTTCCTGGCGTTTGCTGCAGCAACAGTGTTGCTTTTGGCCTGGATGATGTGTTTGAATTCTTCATATTTTTGAATAATAATTGTCTGCTCCGCCATAGTAAAGCAGGTTGCTCTGCAGGGTTTCTCCATGTTTGCGATTGGTCAGACGCTGCAAACACCTCCCCTTTATGTGAGCGCGCAGTGATCCAGATTGGAAAACCCTGGGTTCAATTACCGAGTTGATAACCAGCTTCGTAGTACCGCTTATCAGGATTGTGAATGTCTGGGTAAGACAACCCAGGTAATGGAGAGATATCCCGGGTATATTAATCCAGCTTCGTAGTACAGGCCTCAGATCTTCTGAAGTTATTCAGCATCAGTTGCCATGGTGATCTACCTCGGGAAGAAGTGAACCACCACAGTTGACCTGCTAATCCCAAATCCTGCTTCATAGTACAAACCCCAGTCCTCCAGAGGTCTGTTTACAACCTTTCTGACTATCTGACTGCTCTTATATGGAGGGACGTATTTAGTCATTTGGGGGCCCAAGGCAAACCCAGTCATTGGGGTCCTCCACATTCTTGTACTGCACTGACAAAAGTTTTATTCTCACCTCAACACAAGCTCTTCAATTTGGGCAGCAGCAAGTAGGTTCAGCCTGGATATTGTTGTATCTAGTGTTACTAAAAAAAGAAGACACCACAAAAGATAACAAGGTCAATTATGAGAACAAACATTTTAACAGTATAATTTTATCAAATTCTCCCTTTTCTCTTTTTCTTTCTCTCCCTTTTTTCTTTGTGATGTTTTCTTCATCTCCCTTTCTCTGTCTTCCTGTCCCTTTTCTAATTTTTTCTCCTTTGTGTTCTTCCACTTTTTCTTTCCTCTCCTCTTGTACCATCAGGTCATATTTGTTTTTTTGTTCTTTGTTTTTTTCTTTCAGGTCATGTCTGTGCATGACAGGCTTAAAATTATCATACTAAAATTTGACCAGTGAATAATATTTATCACCAAACAAAGATTTTGAATCAACTAAAAAGTGTGAATTTGAGAAAATTCTCCTATTTCCTGAGCTAGATAAAGTCCTTAAAATCTTTCTTGAGGATTATTATCTAACAAGTGAATCATCTCAACGCTTTTACTGTAATTGATAAGAACATTAATCAGCATTTAATATAGTTTACCATTTCGACTCACATCTTCGTGATGAAAAGGGCCACTTGTGTCACTCTCCACTTCATCTCCTCCTCGGCTGATACTGACAGCAGTGCTACAAGAGCGTCTGGCTTGTCCAGTGTTGGGAGGTTTACTTTTAAAATGTATTCCCCCACAGATTACTGATTACATGTCCTAAATGTCCTAATGTCATCTGTAATGTATTCCCTTGGATTACTCAAGTAAAGTAATGTATTCTAAATACTTACTTTTAGCTTACTTCAACGTGTTTATCTCGGACACTGATTTTAGTTAACACTTGCTTTAGAGAACGATCTTATTCCTGTCTTCAGAGAAAAAGTTATGGTACATTTTGTCCTGCAACTGATACTATTTAAAGAAAAATGGCATCCAAGAGTCAACATTCTTCAATTTATTTTACCTTTATTAATTTCCACAGCTCAGAAATTAGGGAAATTAAAACAAATTTTTTTATTCTTAAATATTGATGAATGAAGAAAAAATTGGGCTCCAGCAGAAAGTTAAAGCCCTCCAGAAAGTAGTGCAGTTGGCTAAATCTGTCACAATAGCACAGTTAAACCACTAGATGGAGACAAAAACTGTGTGTTCGCATTGAGGACAACGAGGCAGGCTATTTGCAATTCATCCCCCATACCATGTAAATAAATGGAAACTGGCTTGAATCGACGTTGGAGTAGTGGTTACTAGGAATATTAAGCGACCAGACGCAACTTTTAACCATAAAAACAGCAGAGGTATGATATAATTTGTAGTTGTAAATTTACAATGGGAAGTTTGGATTTTTCTTTCACGGTTTATTCCGCGAGTCACAATGTCATATGACTATATTCGTGCTTGTTTAACTGCCCTGAGACATTTTTAATTTATGGAGGGTGCTGTTGCTCTCGGGCTTAAGAGGTTAATAGTTGCAGGGTTAATTTCGCTTTTGTTACTCGTATTTTGTATTTTAAATACGTAACGCCGTTACATGTAATCCCTTACTCCCCAACCCTGGGCTTGTCGAGTACCTAAATTCGGTGTCACTGTGAAAAAGGTTGACACCTTTTGTAGTTTTGATAAAAACTGTTTACTTTCCTCTCGCCTTCTCCGCTCCACTGGGATAACTCTGCTTCATTTTTCTCAACTCAAAATCTCGCCAACAAGTTTGTTTTGGTACCGTCTTCCTGAATCAAGCCTGCACATGCGCAGTAACATGGAATATAGTCCATTGCATGAGAAGGGAGCGGGGAGCAGTCAAAATGATCATGATAGATTAAGCATTTTTATGTATTTTTAAGCACGTGAATTAAGACTGAAACAATAATAATTGCTTTAAATCAAAGAAACCTTTATTAATCAGTTTTTATGAGACGTTTGGGGGCCCCTGGAAATCTCGGGGCCCCAGGCAATTACCTGTGTTTGCCTAATTGAACTTACTTATACAAGCCAAACTCCGTAAATTCAGTGCTGTTGCTTTCCAATGGTATTACATCTTTGTCTTTTATACTTTACACTATTTCTTTATTTCCATTGCATGTGAACACACAACTGTCTCTCTTGAAAAAAGGAAAACTGTACCCCATTCACTCTACTCATCCGTATAAAAATAGAAATTAAATTATTGCACATTAGTGTATCATGATTATTACATCTTTTATACTTGTGATCTTATCATCTACAGTATTTCTTTATTTGCATGCTGAACCTCTCTTTCTTTTTGTTGCAATGTCCAAAGTTCCCGACAGAGATCAATAAAATGTAATCTTATTCCTTCTTATTAAACTCTAATCTCACAGTCCACTTAGTGCACAGGGAGGTAATTTAGCAAAGTACACACGACCCAGCAAGATGTCCGGCTAATTAAGAACAAACTGACTTTTAAATTTTGTTGATATAGTACCTCCTTTTTTTTTACTCCACGCAATAATTGGCTTTTGTGTTGTTTCTTTCTAATTGTCCTTAAATCTTCATGTTTTGGAAGCAGCTCTGCAGAGTGTTCATCGTGTAAGGTCAGCCTGAAGGGCTTATTATAAACCAAAATGACACCGGCTATGCTGCTTCTGCTTACACACAAACAAGCCAATTATTTTCTGGAAGTTAGATGGGATGTTTAGCTGCTTCAGGACAACTCAGGAGGGTTTTGTTTTATGGATATGTTGGTGAATATTTAAATCTAGCAATCATCTGCCTCCACCATAAGCCAGACAGAAGCAGACTTAGTACAAAATATGAGAATTACAATTTATATCCACTCATATGTTCTTGAAAAAGAATTGTATGGTGGTTTTCATTTTAAAAGAAAGCCACATAATTCCTTTTTCTGTTTTTCATGACTTGCTCCTCGAATGTAAGCGTTGCCCTTGATTCTACACCCTGAATAAATAATATGACTTTAGAAAACATCCCGTACCATCAAACCATCATTCAGAGCCCATAGGTGCTCTAAGAATTGTATGGGTGTCAATCTAAAAACTGCAGCCGGCATTCCTTCCTCTATAAGTCATCTTTGGGCTGTTCAGCTGTAAAAAGGAAAATCCTTTCACAGAGCTCTGTCACTGGCAAAGTGATGAGTCACAAGCAGCATATAATGATGGTGCTCATTTGGGGGAATGATTTCCGAAACCTGTCATCGCAGAGAGAGAAAGATCGAGAGAAAGAGAAGCCGGCTCAAATTCACAGATTTATATTTGTAGAGAGATTTCCATTTTACATTTTGTCCATTTGTTTTTCACAGTCAAGGAAATGAAATTATATTGATATTCTCGACCATTGTAAACACAAATAGGGTGACGGTTGAAGAAAAAAAATGGACTCAATTTTAAAAGCAAAAGACAAGCAGCACACTTTACTTTATACTGGAAAACAAAGTCACTGATAGATGTGCTGACTACTTGTTTCATATATAATAGAAAAGGTAATATGTACCGAAAAAATGTATAAGGCTGACCACTGTAAGTAGATTTACACACACACACACACACACACACACACACACACACACACACACACACACACACACACACACACACACACACACACTCAATCTTACTGATAAAATATTTTAGCTTGCACCCACACAGAGGCCCTCCAGCTTTATTACTCTTGGGAAAGACATTCATTCAGACACTTGATCTCTGTGTCTTTCTCCAAATGAATCACAAGGTTAGACAAACCTGCATAGTTTAAAGTGGTAGTCAGAAGCAATAATGGTCATTTAAGCCGTCAGTGTTGAGACACACTTTCATAATGTTATATTTATAATGGCTGCATTGGGGGAAAAAAAAGAAATGTAACCCGCTTGTTTGGGGTCATTTCAGTAATCAATAGAATATTAACCCTTTGAACCAGTCCACTTTGTAGAGTCATGATTCAGTCAGATATCATACACACAACTGCTGGAATCAGGACAGCACACTCATTGCTGTGATAAAGGTATCAGAGGATAAACAGCCAATAAAAAAATCAATCTAATACACTTATGATACAATGTGATCGGATTGAAAAAAAAGTGCCGTGGATGAAATCATTGCAGCTACTGTGCTTGAATTGCATCTTAGAAGATCCATCTCCATGACAACTTAGAACACTGATAAACCAATTGAAAGCTCTGGAAAAAGCATTTACTGTAAGTGGACCTTGAGCCATAAATTTACTTCAGAAATCACATACTCCTAATAACTTAAAGGGCCACTCCAACAATTTCACATGTTGTACTTTTGAAAGTCTGAGAAAAAAAACGATTATTTAATCTGAAGTTCGGCTGAATACTTAGGGGGTGGAGTTTGATAGCTTTTACCACATTCAGATCATATCTGAGTTGCTGTAATTGCAAGTTTTTGATTTTTAAAGTCATAATTGTGACTGGCAAACTGAAATGTGTGATAATTTTGCTAACGCTGAATATTTTAAATCCTCCAATTCAACCATCCTGAGTTGTCAGGTGAACGCTCGTAACTTACTCACATGGTAAATCATTTCCCCCATGACAAAAGTGGTGCATTATGGTAATTGTAGGATCAAATTCATATTTAGAGATTGACCCCATGCTGAACTAGACTAAAAGTCAGAGTATCCCAGCCTTTGATGCATCAATTTTGACCATTCTTTCCTTTTAAAATCTGTCCCTTGTGAGGCCAACAAATTAATGAAAGTGAAATGATAAATTGCTGGGGTGCCCCTTTAAGATCTCGCCTCGGGATCACAGTAAGCCTGTAAATAAAACGAGATAAAACTGAGCACAAAGATCCCCTGGTTCAAAGAGGCAGACTGAATTAATCAGTCAAGGCAATTTATAGAATGCTCGTCATGTAGATCCACCATAATTCCATTTCAAGAAGCTTATGTTGAAATTCCCAGACTATAAATATCTTAACACCAATCCCATTTCTTCTCCATCATATCGGATAACTCCAGAAATAGAATTTTAGTTTTCTGTGACACTGTTTCCTGAGAAGACTCTCACAAGGAGGCAAAATTCAGGGCAACATGTGGTCTTGTTATGATGTTACCCAGCAGTCCTATTGACTTGAAGTGTTTGGATTTTAGCAGGTGCGTGGCAAATCTCTTGGTTGAAATATAACAGCCTATTTGCCATGTGGCCGACAGCGGAGGTTTGTAGTTTAAATTGAATTTTATCTCAGCAGCCAGCTATTTGCAGATCATTACACAGGGAGTGCAAGCCCTAGATTGCCACTAGAGCGACATCGGCCTTGTGCTTGTTTATTTGCTCGTTCATTTATTTATGCTATTCAAATCTCGACACCGTTGCTGTTCATTTGGGATGCTAACAAACTGGTTCAAGGTTGTTGCATTGGGACAGCATGAGAGAGAGAGAGAAAGAGAGAGACCTAGTACTGCATTCAGTGCCAGCTTGCTTAATTTTTGTGTTGGCAAGCTTTATCACACACCCACACTATGTTGCCATCATATAAAATGTTAATTTGAGAAGTGTAACGTTGTGGGACGAGGGTTGAATCGCTGCCAAAACATGCAGAGCCAGAGCTGTGGAAGGCAAAGGCCAACACCAATGAACTGGAGAGATACACCGTAAGTTTAACTGCCCATGGCCAGCTGGCTGCAGGAAAACACAGATGAATACTTCTGAAGCACATTGACAGACAGGCACACAGTCTCATGTCTTCACAGGACTGAAGTCCTCAATGCACTGTCAGGGCCCGTGATTGTGAACCCGCACCGCCTCCTGCTAGACCTCCTGCAGAGGAAAGCGACACATATTCTTCTCAGCGTTGGCTAAACTGTCTCACATGAAAAGCAGAACAATAGCTAACGCGAAGCTGATGTTACATCTTTGTGGAACATTTTCTCTTTTCATTCGGCACACCTCCACAGATGTTGAGAGGCTGTCGGTTGCCCCGAGGAACATCTGGCACCACCCACGATTTGGATTCTTCCCCATGCAAATGTGTTAGAGGAAGAGGATTTCAGAAGCACGAGGAGAGAAAAAAAGTGCTGACTACAGGTCCACAGAGGAGACAGATTTTTTTGGATCATTAATTAAGTTGTGTGGAAGAATGTGCATTAAATGAAGTCAGAAATATGCAAAAGAAAACGATGTATGTATGGAGAAATAAATGACTGTGAGGTTTACTTGAAGGGTCAAAACACATCATTGCAACTATGCTCAAATTGTCAAACTAACACAATATGATTTTATTTTTTAGTTTTGAGGATTGTTATATGATTCAAGTTTTAGTGGTTTTATTTCATGTGTGCAAGTATATAATGCTCACTGTCATCTCTGAATGATACAAATGTCAACATTGACTTCTAGTTAAACCTCAGGCCCCTCAGTGTTGCGGATATAAACACATACATTGTTAATCCACCCCTCACCCCGACTGTCACATCTCTGACTTTTCACTGCAACATATGAATATCACACTGCTTTGTGCACTGCCGCTAAATGGTGCCACTAAACATAAATTACTAATGCAGGTTAGCTGCATGTCTCTGCAAACCCTCTGAGAGTTTGTTGTCCTGTCATTTGTGGTGCAAGGTTTTGGCCCGATGGCAACAAGCTGGTTAAACTGAAAAAGAAAACAAACAAACAAATAAAAACATTTCCAAAATATTTTACTGTATTCAGTAAGATGAACACCCTAACACTAACCCAAGATAAACTAGTATCTTGATGGATAACTGTAATATTATTTAAAAGAAATATTTTTATTTGAAATAAAGCTGCTTTTCTTCCCTAATGTGGTGTAGCAGCTGTCTGTTGGTTGGTCCTCTGACTTTTTCTCTGGCACCACCATAAGATTGACTATTGATGTTTCGAGAGAAACAGCTATTGGATGGGGTTGCCATGAAATTTGGTACAGACATTCAAGTGCTCCTCAGCCTCTGCTGTACTTTAAACTCAGATGGTTAACAATGTAAATATTACACCTGCTACATATAAGCATGTTAGCATTTAGCTCAAAGCACTGCTGTGCCCAAGTACAGTCTCACAGAGCCACTGTTTCAGTATTTATTTTTTGGTCTGGTCATAAGGATCATGATTTTATCTGTTATCTTCTTAATGCATTGTCAACATTATAAAATTGTATGTGACCCTCTTGAAAATGAAATGATCTGCATGTGCTTAAAGATACAACCCAAAGTCAAATAATGTAGACTGATTAGATATAGAATAGATACTGGAGAGAGAGAGAGAGAGAGAGAGAGAGAGAGAGAGAGAGAGAGAGAGAGAGAGAGAGAGAGAGAGAGAGAGAGAGAGAGAGAGAGAGAGAGAGAGAGAGAGAGAGAGAGAGAGAGAGAGAGAGAGAGAGAGAGAGAGAGAGAGAGAGAGAGAGAGAGAGAGAGAGAGAGAGAGAGAGAGAGAGAGAGAGAGAGAGAGAGAGAGAATAATCAATAAACAGTTTGTAATTCTAACCCTAACCCTCAATTTAATTGACATTATTATATTTCTTGGTGATATGTACATATTAACAGCTGATTGGACTTGCCAGCTTTGGCTGAAGGGGTGGAAGAGGAGAGACAAAGCTGGACTACGTGTAAATTAAAAGAAAAAAAGGTTTTCAACAACCTCCAAGATAGATGAGTCACAGGTCTGATCATGTCAAGGCAAGTTTACTTCCAAATCAATTTCCAGAGATAAAAAAACCCATCTATGATTAACTTTACAGACAGTAAATGCAGATAAAAAACAAGGACACAGTGTCACAGATGAGAGTCAGAGAGTGAAGGATACTGGTTCAAATGTGCTTTCTGTAGATGCATAGCATGCCTCATAATGGGCACTAGGGAGCAGATTGACTAACTATGCCAGTGTGTGATTGAGAAATTAAAATGAATAACTATGTGAGTGAATTACTTTGTGGCTCCACAAGAGGCTCAAAACACAAATAATAATGAAGGGACAAAACAAGAACAAAGAGCATCACTAAATCCAAAAGATATGTCCAGAGCTTTTGGGGGTGGCTTTGTGTTGTCTCTTTCTTGTGCTAATGTGTGTGTCTGTCATAGGCTACATTTGGGGATGAATTTCAGACTAAATACCAGTTAATTGGGGACTGCTTGTCAAAAATGGGGACAAAAGCTATGTCCCCAATTGGGAAAAAGCTGATTTTAGGATCAGTGGTTATCGTTAGGGTTAAGGTAAATGAATGCAAGTCTATCTAATGTCCCCAATAGTGACCTAGTACAACTTGTGTGTGTGTGCAGCCCACTGGAGAAATAAGTAAATGACAGACTGCAGGCAAATAGATAAAAGGAAACAGGGGGCTAGCGGATGATGCTATTGAGGGAGGAGGCATTGTCGTGCATGGCAGTCAAATGGACTCCTGAAGTGCTTTTTGGCATGCCTCAGTGGAAAGAGCCACCGACTGACAGTGCTTCATCGCATTGACATTTTCTCATTGAGTGGGTGGAGGACATTGTCCATAATAGCAGACTGCAAACATCGTTTTCTCCACCACTGCCCTGAGTGAGTCTGGTTCATTCTTACGGCAGGACTGGCTTTTCTGAATTCTCACCAACTTGTTCAGAAATATGTGTCCCCTGAATAATACCCCACCATCACAACACCGCCAATCCTGTCAGATAAAGATTATGGACTCTAGTCAGACAGAGGATTAGGACTGAGCCAATTGGTCAAGTAATCAATCGCCAGAAAATGTAATGACTTAAAAAGATAGATAATAAATAGATTAATCCTTTACATAATACATTAATGCGCTAATGTGCTAGACGTGTTTATATTGACAATAAGCGTCATTAGTTTTGCAAGTAGGCCTACATGTTTATACACTAAAGTATATTTTAATCATGAATGTCTGTACAGTTTCCTTGCATTACAAGAGCTGAACCTACTGAGCAAATCCGGCCAACATTAGCCCCGTTTCCACTGCAGGAACATTTTATGGGGCCGTGACGCCCCCCCCCCCTCCCCGAAGGACAATCTCCTGGGGATTAAACCAGTATCCTGACCCTAGTTCTCCATCTTTTTGTGTCCAAGTGACTAATGGGGACAACAATCTTTTAAATTGGTCCAGTATTGAGTGAGTCCATTAAAAGTGGTTGTTTTTGCCATTAACAGGCTCAGATTGTTATTATAAGCGTCTGAGAGCAGTATGGAAAGGGCTATACAGAGAAATAAAATGTTTTTCGTTTACGCTTCACTTGATCTGGTCTGTTGGTTATTGTGGCTCAATAAGTCTTACTCAAGAAGAGGTCTTGTTCTGAAATCTCGCAAGAGTTGAGCTGGCTTCGAAATGAATGAGTGCAAGTTAGCCAATTCACCTATGGCTAAATCCCGCCCTCAAATATAGCGGCGTATAGCCATTCACATACACTCGGACATTCTCTGCCTGCACGTCCATTGAAATGCATTGCAGAAAGTCAGTTTTCGTTCGGTTTTATGAGGTTTTTCTGAGATTTTAAGTTTAAATATGGTAACAATGTTCATGGCGTACATGCAACTCTGACACAAGGTATCCTGAGAGGCTGGACGACGGGGTGTATTTTTTACCCTTTATTAAGCCACATCTCAACTGAGAAAAGTGTCTTCTTTGGATAAAGTTGTGCGGTAGAACAAGGATGACTGTATCTGTTCTAAGGTAAATCAACATTGTATTTGAGGCAGCATATTGTCACTTTGCTGGAAAGAAATATAAAGTTATCTTTAACATCTCTAAAGTTAGCCTAACATTAGCTCCTAGCTGCGTTATTCATCATGTCATCACTTTGTTTGCTGGGAGTTAATTGGCCTATCATTGTTAGCTGTTGTCCAAAGGGCTCAAGTTAAACTAACGTTAACTTCTAGAGCTTAGCTTCATTAACTTATCTGTAATAGCCAAGATAACAAAGGTTGGCAAACGTTATGCTGAATGATTCAATGTAAATACTGTAGCACCAAACTATCGGAGAGACACTCTTGGTAAAGATGGTAAAAAGGCTGTTATATTTTTCTCATATTTAAAAGGCAAAAAACCTTAACTTGAGTGGCACTTTGATGTCAACAATGTTGTCTGACATGGTGATGGCAACGAGATGCGGTTTATCATGTTCTTTTTAACAATTTCAGCACGTTAGCTCACTAGCTAATGTCAATAGCTGATGGCTAATAGGACATAGAAGCCCAGCATAACAGGAATTAGGAGTAGTATTAACTTGATACCTCTTTTGCCATTTTCAGTTGGGCCAAAGTGTAATAAAATCCATGCAAAAGAAAAAGGACGCTGCTGAAACTTAAAACAACCAAATTGAATATTTCTGCCTGAAGAACAGCTCTGCCTCTGTGAAACCTAAGTCACCTCAAGAAGGAAAGTCTACATTGTCATTTCATGCATTGAGCATCTGCAATCTGGTTTTCTATCAAAGTGGCTCTCCAAGTGCTCAGAGGATTGGACTTCCTCGACATGGTCTCCGGAATCAGGGGCTTGTTGTCCCATCAGAAATCTTCCACCAAAGTGAAAATTACTGTGTTCTAGTTGGGTAAAGCTTGCAAATGTATCCTAATGCCCTCAGGACAGTTTTGTCTGCATTGTTTAGCAGCTTCTGTCTTCTCCAAGCAGGAAAAGTGCTTCTGCTGCCTTCGTCTGTCAGTGGTGACGTCACAACAACAAACGGCTCCAAGGTGAATATTCTCCAGGATTGTTGGAGCCCGATAACAATCTTACAGTATATAATAAAATAATGTGCACGTAGATTCATATAATGAATTAATTTGAGTAATCAATGAGTCATTAGCTGCTTTTTCATTCTTTATAGTGGAAGCATGTGCTGTTTTTTTTTTTAGAAATGTTCAAGCCTGCGACTAATTATTTTCATTATTGATTAAAGAATAAGGCTGGCAATATTCTATTTCTACTGAAATTGGCAGCTTTATCCTTTAATCCAGTGATTATCTAAATTTACTGAGTAATCATTTATTCCACAAAGCATTATAAAATGGTGAAAATTGTCCAAAGAACCCATAGTTCAAAGACCAGAAATATGCAGTATACAATGATATAAAACAGAGAATAGAAGCAAAATCTCACTTTTAAGAAGCTGGAACCAGTGAATATGCTTAAAGTATGAATTAATTTCTGTTCTTTAATTAATTTATTAATTGGCAAAATGTTTGGTCTCCATGGTTGGTCTCTCATTCATTATTGGGGAAGCTTTTAAAGATTGGGCTTTCATTGTCATAGATTCAAATTGTGCCACTTTTAAGTTAGCTTTAATCATAAAATACACATTTTAATGTGAATTATGTTGCCTGAAATGTCCCAGTGACACATTCCAGTCCACTGCAATCTCTCCTGAAACAACCAGTGCTGTGTTCATATAAAAATGCCTGCAGTTGCTTTTCTGTCAGGGAGCGTTTTTGCCACCGAGTGTCACTATTGCAACACTGTGCTGCTTCCTGCAAGTGCTCACCCTGAGTTTGTCTGAGGCGAGGTGGAGGAGGGTTGGGGGTGGGTGGGTGTAGAGAGACAGACAGACCGAGAAAGTGAGAGCGGCAGCTGCTGGGCAGAGCATCAGTCTGTCTCTTACAGTAGTTGTCTTCCTCCTCTCTCGTCCTCTGCCTCTCTATCTCTCTCCCATGGCTCTGCATGCCCCAGAAACAAGGTAGTTCGTCTAATTGCTCTAATGGCGTCCCATCCTCATTAGACTCTTGACCTTGGCTGTGCCTGATAAGAGTAGGTCAACGTGGATTAGAAGTGGCCCCCTAGGTCTCCTCCACTCTCCCAGTTACCACTCAATACCTCTGACTCAATTCACTCCCTGAAAAATCACAAGTGTTTCCCCATTTGAAACTGGTCTTGGTTTAACTCTTGTTTATTACATTTAATATCACTAATGTACAATACTGAAACCAGACAAACACTATATTGTCACATGTATGGAAGACCAAGTAAAACACTCATATTAGTATTCAGATACTGCAAGCTGTCCATTTGTATTAGTTTTAGGGCTGAAGTGAATGATTATTTAAATGATTTAAAGTCTGAGGTGATGCCATTGAATTGCTTCTAGTATTACATTTATTGTCAGAGATGAAGAAAAGCAGCAAATCCTCCTAACTTAGAAGCTGATAATAGGCCAATTTTCACTATTTCACTTAAAGCCATGGTTCGGCGTAATTTCGACCTAGCGTCACATGCACCATGAGGTCTATCTAATCAGCGCCTCAGCCGTTTATTTACATTTGGTCGGAAAATAGTGGAGTTAGAGCCATCAGCCGAATGTCTCAGTACAGGTGCTAACGGGACCACCAGTGTATCTTGTAAATTACCCCACTATTAATGCCTGGATTTTTATCAAAGTTCTACAGTAGTACAAATAGGGTCTTTACTCATAAATCGATGCATTCAAAAGTTTGTAAGTGAAATCTCGCGAGGCACCCACACAGCACATCTAGAGATCTGTGTGTGATTGCGCGATAGTTCGACGATGTTTACAGCTTTAGCAGTAGCAGCAGAGTAAAAGCCATGAGGTAAGTGTTTATTTTAATAAACTCGTGGTGTACCCACAAACTTTTCAATGCATCGATTTATGAGTAAATACCCTATTTGTACTACTGTAGAAGTTTGATAACAATCCAGGCATTATTAGTGGGGTAATTTACGAGATACACTGGTGGTCCCGTTAGCGCCTGTACTAAGCCATCCGGCTGATAGCTCTAACACCACTATTTTCCGACCAAATGAAAATAAACAGCTGAGGCGCTGATTAGAATTACGCCAAACCATTGCTTTAACTATTTATAACGAAATAGTTGCTTATCAATGTTGTGGTGTTTTATAATGAATCAACTCATCATTTATTCTCTAGTTAGTATCTTATTGCATTAGTACATGACCAGCTTAATGTTATAATTACAGTACGATGGATGGTCAATAACATTTTAACCCAGAATCAGTAGCAATACTGTAATGTCCCCTTAACCAGGTGCAGTTCATGGAAATCACTGTAAAAGTCTGATACTGTCGAGGGATCAAAATATTTGGACAAGATATTTGAGTGGAGGAGGAGATAAGAAAACCCAAACACAGGCTTCGAAGAAAATAACCAGGGCAGCACTTGAGAAGAGTACAAAGAGTGGAACAATATCAGTTGCTAAATTTTGGGTTTGGACCCATACAGATTATATCTTGACCTACATACACAGTATATCAGCCTCTGGAAAAAAGATGCAAGATGATTCGTTGCCAATGATTGTTTGCACTGTGAAAAATGAAAACAAAATAGAGAATTTGGGTATCAGTGATAGGACAGGTCATATTATAATGCGATGGAAGGAAAAATGCGGCACAAATCCATGAAGTGCTCATTGTAATGATCCCTCGCCGTGGGATATAATATTCACACCTTTTCTAATTCGTAGCTCATCTCAACTCTAACAGAGCCTGTGTTTGAGGGGGTGGAGGATGCCTAGGCGGAAACAGTGGCAAACAGACAGAGACAGACAGAAAATGTTGAGTTGTACCCCCTCAAGACAAAATGTAACAACTACATGAAAAAGACTGCACTGGAGTATCTCTGCCGGCAAAACAGCAGTGATTTGGTTCCATAGCACCATTATTAGATTCTTATCCACCTATGCAATTATACTTAGCCAGGTTAAGCTCTCTGGCAGAAACCACTCCCTCATCCTGCCTCATCATCAGCATACCTAGAGGCTGTGTGTGTGTGTATGTGTGTGTGTACTAGATCCTATGCATTTATGTGGTTAAGTGTATGAAAGTAGAAACAAAAGCAGTGACATGAAGACAAAAAGAGAAAGTGAACTGGAGAGAATGAGCTGTATTGCGTCAAAAGACAACAAATAGCACTTTCATCCCTTCGAAATTCAGTCCTCCAGAAACAAGAGTGCCCTGCAATCCTACCAGCACTTCCTGTCTGGAGAAGACCTCTGTTACTGAGTGCTTTGAGGCTTGTGGTAAACAATGTTAATGTGCTACCTCTGCGAGAAACTCCAGCTTAATGAAGGATTTACTTCCTATGACCAGTGCTGATGAGGGACCCAATGATTATGAATACTTGTAGCCTCTGGCTATCATTATGTTATGGCTGACCCTTTTCTTCTGGCAGCGATGTTTTCAAAACTCAGCATTAATTAATACGTAGCATGCTGCATTCATTGAGCGAAATCTAAGACATAATGGAGAAAAGCAATATAATATAGAGCCATAAAATAATGGACTAAGCAATTTGAGAGACAATCAATTGTAACCGTGTCATCTTTATGCTGAGGCTCCTGCTTCCTATTGAACCCAGAAATAGAGACTTTTGCACAACACTGCTGCCATCATACATTCATTTATTTATATATGTTCCTTTTCTTATCCATCGACTCACTTTTTTTTTTTAATCTCTGTAGATGCATGCAGACATTCTGTAGGAACAATACTCAACTGGAAATGTCAACAGCAGGGTGTGATTAGGTTCATTTACGAGGCAAGTCCATATTATAATGCATTTGTAAATATTCATGCTCTAGAGATATTTTAAAAATGCACAATGGCACGCCAGTCCTTAAATTGTGTTGTTTCACTTACTCCATATTAGATTTAATTTACATCAGTGCTTTTATTGACTATCTCTTGTGTTTTTTATTTTTTTGTTGTTGAGGCATCTGTGATAAAAACTAAATGCTTCAACAAACAAGAGAAATGCTGCCTCGTCTCATTATATCAAATCAACAGGGAGCAAGACTGTCTGACTAAATTACCTCTCACCAGAAATGACATAAGAAAGTCCCTAAACAAATACAAAAAGGAAAGAAAAAAAAGAATTATTACTGCCATCGCACTGTATCAGAGGAGAAGTGAATCAGTTTGCACAATGGTTTATGGCAACAAACCATGAAGCAAGATGATATCCTTGTTCAAAGAAAATCAATTTCGGGCTGAAAATGATGGAACTGAGGGATACTTTCAGTTGGGAAATTCTCCATCCCTCATGGTCTCCTTTTCTCTCTGCTAGTGTTAGACCCAGTTGCAATGAGATTTTTTTTTAAGTGAAAAGTGCCTTTTCTACTTCTTGATCCCTCTCAATTTGCAATGAAGATGTTTCCTATCATGCAAGGAGAATTAAAGACGGTTATCAACACTCTACATGTTAGATTAATTTCCCTATATTTAACATATTTTTTAGAAGTGACTGCACAATCCTTTGAGAGTCTTTTCTACACATACATTCCCACGTCAATTGCAAATCATAAATAAATAAAAATCCATCCTCATCTGCTTCGGGAAGGTGAACCTTTTGATACCTTGCATTAGGGCGGCATATTAATAGTGTGGGAAACAAGTAAACAAGCCTCAAACAAGGAAGGGAAAAATAAACCCTTACTGGCTGATTACAGCATAATCTATATGTATGTGTGGGTGTGTGTGTGTGTGTGTAGCAGGGGGATTTGTGTGTGTGTGCATGTGTGAGTAAAGGTATGTGCGTGTGTGTATGGAGGGGAGATGGACAAACCCAGGGGTCCGTTTATCTAAGCTGACAGAAACAATTTACAGCACTGCCAAATAGGCAGTAAGAGCTCCTCACACACAGAGTGAACTGGTGGGGAACCAGACAGAAAGCGGCAACATCTCAAAAACATCTCTAAACTCCGCCCCTCTCTAACTCTGTCAGATACAGAGGAACTTGTCAATGCCTTTATCTCCTCAAGACTGGACTACTGCAATGCACTCTTCACAGGTATCCCTGGCAGGAGCAACCAAAAGCTCCAGTACAGTCAGAGCGATGTTGCCAGGATCCTGATGAGAGTTCGAAAACACAAACATATAACATCAATTCTGTTTTTTATTGCATTGGCTCCTTCAGAATTTACTACAAAGTCCTGCCACTTACATACAAATCCATCAATTGACATCCTACCTACAAGAACTGACAACCAAGTCTCACATCAATATGTGTAAAAGCTATGTTGGTCCACAGCGTCAAACATATTAGTCTCACAATGATGTCTCTAAAATTGTGTGATGCCTACATTTTTTTGGCCTTTTCTTTTCCATTGAGCGCTCCAGGGATGCATTGAATTTGAAATCCGGTATTTAAAGCGTTGCCATTGGCTGTATTTTCCTCGCTGTCACCGTGTTAAGATTTTCTTTTAATGTTTATTTTAACATTTATCAACACAAAACCACAAAAATTTCCTTGATAACTCAACAATAATGACAAGTTAATGTTAAGGCCATCAGTTTAACATTGAGCTCTCCTTCAATTCTGAGACAATAAAGTTGAAAGAACTGAAAACAGACCTCCATCCACACCCTCAGATCTACCAGTAGCTCGCTCCTCTGGGTGCCCAGTACTAAGCTCCTCACTAAGGGGGATCGAGCCTTCTGCTCTGCTGCACCATAAAAAAAGCCTTCATAATCATCTGAGGACAGCACAAGTGTCTTTTATAAAAGGCCTAAAAACTTTTCTATTCAGGAAGGCTTTTTCATCCTAACTCATTTCTATTTTCTTTATGTTGTGCGTTCCTATTTCTGTGCTGACACTCCTTGTTAGATACCGGCAGAAATACATGCTGACACGAATATATCTCATCATCATATATCAGTGTTCCACAATTAGGTCATGTGATGAAAACTGAGTCAGTTCTGTGAACTGATGAAGATCCTGAGATGCTGTTGAAAGACAGTAAATGAATATTTGAGTTGAGATTAAGAGATTTGTCCAAGGTGATACATACCAATGTGATTTAATATCTGTTTACCAGGAACTGATATGGATATATGGATATTGTAAATATACATATGGGTCAAAACAGTTAGTGTTTACACTAGAGATCAGACTATTTGATCTTCCACTATTGTACCTCAATGCACAGGGGTCATGCATGCTATCAAACAATATCCTGTATGGTCATGTAATATCATACATGTGTCCCCTCAGCAGACCATAAATGATGTCACCAAAATAACAAATTAGCAATGGACAGTTAAGCCTGTACATATCATCCAACTCACTGTAAGAGCCCAGATCAACCTAGATTAAAAAAATGTCCCTGTAGATCTGTGCACTCGCACCTGCTATTCCTGTAATTATTTCTGATACTGTAGGTCAGTTGTAAATGTAATGTAAATATAAGTATTTTTATAACTTCATCCCCATCATTCTCAATCACACTACCTAACACCCCAGGCCTACCTTACGTGCTCTTAATTTTGCTTTACTGAATGTCCATTACCTGATCAATAAGTAATTTATGGTCAGCAATTTTAGGAGGATGACCTTGATGCTCTTTTTTATTAATGAAACAAGGCTGGATACAAATAATTTCTTCTCACTGCATGAGGCATCACTGCCCAATTATAACTTTCTGCACGCTTGCAAGACAGGGCAAACAAGGTGATTTTTGAATCTGTTTTCATGTCTCATTTTTAGAGTACCAGAGCTTTGAATATCTTGCTGTCAATGTACAGTGTGACATGACAGTCCTACTTCTGATATTTTACTGACCACCTAAATACAACTCTGAATTCATGAGTGATTGTTCAGATCTGCTGTGAAATATCTGTACTACACGAAAGTAACTGGGGATTTCCACCGGTTCCGTCAGCAGCGCGGAACAGCTGCGCCATGGTTTAGCTCCGTCCTCTGTCCAGTGTCAACTCAGTAGCAGCACAACTAAACAGCCCTATTTTGTTAAGGGTTAGTAGGGTTAGGGTTACTTGCTCAAATTTAGTTGATTTGGTAATTTTCTTAGATTTTTGTGCTTATATCATGTGTCAGCAGGCTACGTAGCTAGATGTTGTCTTTATCTATCTTTTTTATTCGTGTTTGTTGCTGAAATACTATCAGGAGACTGCACGGGTTGTTTTATTTTGAAAGACGGAAGTTTTATTATGCCGATTCTGTGTCTGACTTCCTGTCTGGTGCAATCTGCTCTATTGAGCTTGTCACAAGTTAGAAACAGTTCCGTCAAAAATGGAAATGCTGCGGATAGGTAGCGCTGCTGACAAGCTGCTGAGATGCTCCTGGTGGAAACACTCTCATTGATTATAGTGGTACCTATCAGCTCTGGTGACCGCGGCGCAGCTGTAACGCACCGCTGACGGACCCGGTGGAAATTGGGCTTAATTATTTCTGGTGATTTCAACATTCACATCGATAATTCCACAGTGTCCACCACAGCCTGTTTTAATGAGTTATTGCAGTCGTTTGACTCGACCTGACTTGCCTTAAACGTTAAGGAGCCAACTCATCAGCACAGACACATACTTGATCTTGTCATTTCCAGGGGTACTTATATCACAGTAAGAGCTGTCAATAATGTCGCACTGTCAGACCATAACTGTGTTTTCTTAAGCATACTCATCGCTGCTGATTGAGCTATCATCAGTAGACCTGAGTGGTACCTCTGTGAAACATCACTGCCGTCTTTTCAAACTCACTTTTTTAGTGCAAAGTCTTGCTTGTTGCCTTAATCTGAGAGCAGCAGTTCTGATGACCTGACCATTTGCTGTAATTCTTCTCTGTTAAAAAGTATAAATAATGCTGCACCACTAAGATCTAAAAAAAAAATTTCTAGCAAATGTAAAGCCCCATGGAGAAATGCTGAGATCATAAAGCAGCTCAAAAGAGACTGCCGAAAAGCGCTGAGCAGAGGTGGATAAAATCAAAACTGCATGTTGACCAGGACATTTACGAAAACACCCTCAGGAAGTACGAGCTTGAAACAGGCCAGAAAAGAAATCTACTCAACTTTTATTGACACCCACAAAAATTATCCAAAACACCTTTTCACAACCACTGATAAAGTCATTAGACCTTTGTTTGTTGTTTCTTATGATACTTTCTCAAGTGCCAAATGCAATGAATTTGCATGATTATTTTACCCACAAAATTCTTATTAGGTGCAATATTCAAATTTTTAACTTCACTGCTAATTATGACCTACATACACCATTGTGTGTTAACAATCTCAGTCCTCTACCAGGCCCCTTGATCCACTTCCAGAAATCTTTTTTTGTTTTTAATTTTTTCACAGATGACATCTTGTCAATACTAAACAGTTCTCTAAAGACTGGTATCTTTCCTCGTTACATGACAATGGCTGCTATTAGACCACTTTGAGAAAAAGAACCTGGGCCCTAAAATGTACAACTTTACACCAATCTCCAACCTCACCTTCCTGAGTAAGATCATTGTCAAGGTTGTATACCAAAAGAAGAATCTGGGTGGTTCTGTCTCGCATGGTTCTCCAGTGATTTGGCATAATCAAGATTTCATTGTCACACTTGCCGCCATCCACTCCAACAGTCACAAATTAGTGTGTGGGGTCCCACAGGGCTCCATCCTGGGTCCTCCTCTATTCAACCTACGCTTCTGCTTAGTTACATTATTAGCTGACAGAACATCAACTACCATAACTATGCTGATGACACACAGCTGCTCATCTCACTATCCACTGATGACTTCCAATCCATAAACTCCCCAGAGAACTGCTTGGAAGAAATTAATCACTAGATGGCAGCAAACTTCTTTCATCTTAACAGGAAGAAAACTGAGATTTGGTTGTGGGTGCTGAATCTGGATAATAAATAATAAAAAAGTGACCAAAATAAAAAGACTAGGATTAACTATGGATGGTAAATTCAGCTTTAAGGTATCGCCAAGGTTGCCTTTGTCCAATTCAGAAACATTTCCAGAATCAGGGGCTTTCCTTCCCATTCTGACTCAGAGAGAGAAACTCAGAGAAACTCATGCATGCATTTTTCATGAGCAGGCTGGATTATTGCAATTCTCCTCCAAACAAAACAAGCCATACATTATAACTTATGCAAGTTCTCACCTAGAAAGACAGATCAGATCGTATAACTCCAGCCCTCCTGAACCATCACCAGCTACTTGTTGTTTTCAGAATACACTTAAAAATCCTCCTTTTGATTGACAAACCACTTGCTGGTCTGGCTCAACAGTATATCTCAGACATGCTATCAGTTTATAAACCCAGCAGATCTCTCTGGTCACTAGGTAGAAATCTCCTCCATGTGCCTTGAGCACTTTTAAAGTCTGACATTTAGTATTTATGCACCAAAAGAATCGAGCAGTTTGCCTACTGAACTTAGACTTGCTCCAGCGCTCTGTTCTTTCAAAGCCAAACTACAGATCTTTCTCTCTTTTGCACATTTTTGCTGTTTTATTTTTTTTATGCATTTTGAACTGCTTTTGTATGCAGTGGTACTATACAAATATATTTAAATAGAATTTCCATTGAATTTAACTAAATTCATTGTAGAAAGAGGATCATACATTTAAAAAGATGATTACATTAAGTGCCTCCCAACAGATCACACGTTTAATTCGTGTGCACCGATAAAAGGCTGAAATTAAACTCATGAAAAGTATGACAGAGATGTATTTCAACAGGAGGAGTCAGTGCCCCACAAACAGCCTTTGATGAAACTACATCCTGTGATCAGCACATGAACGAGCTGTACAAAAGTCGACATACAAGCGATGGGTGCACTTACAGTAAAAGCTGAGGCCAGCCTCACAGAATAATGAGCAAAAAGAAAAGATGCCTAACAGCAGATGCTGGCAAAATATGCATGATTTACACAACGGCTGGTGGAAACAACAGCCAAGTGTACAATGTCAACCTCTCTAATATCCTCTTCCCATGTCACTGATAAACACCCACACACACAAACATACACTGCAAAGGCAAATGACTGCTGCAGCTGCCAATATTAGAGCCTGAATCAACCCTGACCAAGCACCAGAACCGAACCGAACAGAACAGACTACGCTTGAATAAAATAAAACAGAATTAAAACAAAATATGCTCATCTGGACACCAGGAAAGACAAAACGAGGCTAGAATAGACACAACCCAGTTTGTCAGACACAAATAAAATGGCAGACAACATATATATAAATAATGCACTTACTGGTAAATAGGGACACGGCCACTAAAACATTATTCAGGTCATTGCAGTCTATGAAGAGTGGCGAAAATACTGAAATAAAATATAGAGTGATAGTACAGAATAAATCAGAACCAAGTGATAACTACCATGGCTTAAGGTTATGTTAGTATTTTAAAGTGCAATGCCACCGATGGCCACTAGATGCTCCAAAAGACTCCCATTCAAAAAAGCGCCAACTTCTCTAGAAATACTAACTCCATCTTTGTTTTTCGGTGAGTAATTATGATTGCAATTGCTAAATTCAGACCCGCTAGTAAAGTTGTAATTTTAAGTAAGTGTAAATTGTTGCTCTGTTAATAAGATTTGAAGACTTATAGTTGCTTTGATGCCCTGTGGGTGTCAATTAACAGCTGTAATTACAGTTGCCTCACCACCGTTGCTCTCCTTGGCTCAGGGAGTCGCACAATTGTTGCAATAATTCACTAAGTTTAATGTGATCTGTTTATGATACCAGCTCTGATATCAATTTAGTTCAAGTAGCTAATATACAGGTAGCCAGCTTTATGTACACTCTATGCTCCTGACAGACAAGACTAGACTAAAGTAGAAGAGATTAGACTAAATAGTATTATTACTATTATTAGAACAATATAGATACAGTATGGTATAATGGGACAAACTATGATATGACAGAATATGATAAAACAGACTAACAGCACATAATATATTAGAACAAACTACTCTATAATAGACTATAGCTGAATGGATTACATTAGTATCCAGGGGGCATCAGTGGTCCGAGCTGCATCAAGTACAAGAAAGCGACATAAAACTCCTTGAGAAGAAAATAATTTTCAAGAAACTTTTCTCCTAATTTTTTCTATTCCTTCTTGTTTGTAGTTTTTCTCTCCATGTATGACACTTTACAGAGTGTGAGCGGGGTCACTGAAGCCTCTAGTTACGCTAATGCAGAGAAAACAAAATGCCGTCAGAAGAGGGTGAAAGGGTCTTTAAGTGGCCTTCTCTTTCTCTACCATTCTCCAAAGACTCAATTTAGAGTACACATGATTACACTTTGCTCTCTTCAAAAAAAAAAAAAAAAAGAGAGAAAAAATCAGCAGGTCCACTTTCTGTTGCATAATAACTTGCCTGAGGGAAAACCTGGCTGTGGGAGGTAAAGCTTGGCATTTTGTGACATCCAAATCAGCAGAAGCAGGCGTACCATAAAGAAATCTGTACGTTTTTCCATGCACACTAATGCTTTGATGTTAATGTGATTAAGAGAATGGTGAGGTAGACTCGCTGTCAGTCACGTGAACATCTTAATCTAATTATGTTGCTTCAATTAGGGCCATATTCGGAGCATTAACACCAGCATCAAGACACGGGGTGCTTGTACAGATGTCGAATCCCTATTCTGAGTCACACTGATCATGTCGTTCTCCATGTGTCGTTGTGACACTTGCCCAACATACATCGGGCTGTTAATTTTTATAGCTCCTATCTGTATTTACATCCATCTTTCCTGACTCGAGTCTCAGCACTGAATTATTTCTGTGAAAGTTGCTGTGAGGGAAATAATGTAACAACATAACAGAGGGAAGTGATTGACAAGGCTTGTATGCTATAGGGCAGCAATTATATGACAAATCTATTGTATTAAAAACCGGCGATGATTTAATGAATGAAAATGTAACCTTCTACTGCAATGCATTCAATCAGCTTACTGAAAGTCTTCTTATAGGGGGAACAAATGATTGTGTGCATATAAACAGTGTTAGACAAAACCCACTTGGTGAGTTTGTGTAAATCATTAAACCTCCTGCAAATAAATGAAAATGCCTATAGACGAGT
This sequence comes from Scomber japonicus, assembly GCF_027409825.1. Classification (NCBI taxonomy): domain Eukaryota; kingdom Metazoa; phylum Chordata; class Actinopteri; order Scombriformes; family Scombridae; genus Scomber; species Scomber japonicus. The sequence goes on from NC_070583.1 coordinate 19,159,480, forward strand.
CAGCGCTTCCCTTTGACTTCGACTGCAGTAATGGACTAGAGTAGCTATCACAGCCTTTTAAACCTTTTTCCTCATGGGAGGAAGTTTCACCATGAATAAATTTTGCCATTCAGATCATGAATATAGAGGGCTAATATGGAACATCTTTCTACCAAAACCCTCTAGCAGAATATTGTTGCTGGAGAGGTTTTAAGAATTGCACTGATCACAGACACATACAGAACATGGCCTGTATACAACAATACTGCAGTATGTGCAAGACAAAAATGACAAAGGTTCTTAATAAGGGTGGGCAATATGAATAAATAAAATCTGCTATTATAAAAATATAGCCGTAAGCTGCCAATTTGCGGGTTCAAATCTTTTTGTGCTCAACAGAAGGAAGCAGTTCAATTGGCCAAAATGAAAGCTGCGAGCAGCAACAAGCAGTTTTCAGGTTTAACAATGCCGAGCAGAGTCACTTCAGCTAGTTTAATTCTGTGTAAAGAAGCAGTGAGACCAAGATCATACTTGTTTCATCATTACAATGCTTGCAGTATTTCAAAAACTACACACTCAAAACTCTGCCCATGTGTGCATCCTGCTTTGAATGTGAATGAAACTGTTCAGGAGATAGCACAAGACATCTCCAGCAAGTTTAATCAGGATTGTTCAAAGGCATCTTGAGTTATGTGTAATTATGTGATAGGCTATGCCCACTTGCACTGATGAGTATGCCACTTCAGATGTTGGTTAATACTAGTCCCCAGAGCACGCACACCATTTTTTGGTGAAATTCTGTCCACTGGATTCAACTTGTGTGTGAAATTTCAAAACAGTTGTTCAAAACACAACACTTACTCCACATTAAGTTTTTGGGCCTTAATTACAGCGCCACCATCTGACTCCAACTGGGCTCATATTTCTTTTGGAAGCACTTGCACATCATTTCCAGTTATTGGGCCAAGTTTCATGGTTTTCACTCTTTCCTGCTCAAGGCAATTTGAGCCGCTGTGGAGAAACAAATAATAATTATAATAAACTGGCACAAACTCAGTCCCTTCAGGGTTTGAACCCTAATTACACATAATGCAGTCTCATAGCACAATTGTGACATATATTGTGGAATTAAGAGGCTGTTTAAAGATAAAATGACTGAAACCTGAATTACTAAAAAAACAATGTAAATGAAATGCAATGCCACCCAGATTTTATCAGTATAATGAGAAAATGTCTTTAATCTGCAAAGCTGTTACTTTATATATCAAAACTTTCACTGTCAACTTATTTAATTTCTTTTCCTATTGTATCTTTCCATAGCAACTAAAACATGATTATTGTTTTAATGGTGATATTTAGGCACTCACAGCATGTGGTTCAGGTTAGGGCTGAAACTAATGATTATTTTTGTTATCAGTTAACCTGCTGATTATTTTCTAAATTCGTTGTTGGGTTTCTCAAGTACCAAAATGAAACCTAAAATAACTTGTTTTGTCCTCACAGTCCACAAATAAAAGATTATCAACAATGACTAAATAAACCAAAAAATATTCACATGTGAGAAGCTAGAGCTAGAGAGTTTTAGCATTTTTCTTAAAAGTAAGGAAACAAGGAACTTTCAAGCATGTGTTTCTTTAAATAATGCCTTAAAACCATTAATCAGCTATTCAAATGGTTGGTAATTAATTTGCTGTCAATCAACTAATTGATTAATTGTTGCAGCTGCAATTAAGGTTAGGGAAAAGACACCTTACCTTAGCCTAAACCTTACCAAACATGTGACACTAGTCCTGCACCTAGTGACTGAAACAACTGAACTATATGCTATATTAAATGCTGCAATTGAATATAATCCAGGCAGCATTTACAATTCCTCTAAAATGTATTTGGCAAAACAAATGAACGTTGTATATTCAGAATTTCTCTGAAAAAGGGTTGAACAACCAGATCAGAAAAGCATTGAGTGATACTGACTTATGTTTTGGTATTTTAGAACAATTACCTAAATATCAACAGGATATAATGTGGGGATCTATAGTGGTGCTTTACAAAACACTTTCATATAAGTTTTTAATGAAAATATGATGAAATACTGGCAACAAGACATTATTTATATATTCAACAAGGTTTGACTCAATACAAGTAGTCTTGCAGTATTAATGCAATACAATTCAACAGCAGCACAAACTGCAGCCTCGATAAAGTTGAATTACACATCTTTGAAACTGCACAACGAAATCGGAACATTACACCCTTCATGACGGTAACATTTATAGCAGAGTTGATGTCTTACACTGCATAGGTTTTCGGTAGATGAAGCTAATAAACTGGAACTTAGTGTATGTTGATTTTACACTAACCAAACTCTAGATAATACTGGATGTCATATTCTGGTATTGATATTATATTGATTTAATTCTCCACCTCTACTTCATAATGACTAATGCAAAGATACAGTATGCGCTATCCAACGGGTGTGCTGCAGTTTGAGGATGTGAATGGAAAAGGGGAAAATCAATAATAATGCTAATGTTACCATATACGCTCTCATCTGCATTTGTGGCCACAGGTGCTGAGCTTTAACACTCACAATTCATGTTGTATGCTCCGAGATGAGAGATGAAACATTATGCAAATGAGTCAGTCTTTCCCTTTAGCAAGGTGCTCTGACCTTCATCCCACAAAGCCGCTCACGCTCATGCTTCATTTTGATCAGGAAATGGTTTATTATAAAGAGTTGGGGTTTTTTTAAAGGGAAAAGAGAAATTGTGAATGACTGTGATTTAAAAAATCGAGCAAATGGCAAAAGGGAAAAAAAGAAGAAGAAGAAAATCAGCGACCTGGATTTCAGCGAGGAGCAAGTGCACAATCACTGTTTAATTCTCCCATTTAATTATAGCCCACAAAAAACATCTTGACAGGAAGCTGGGGTGAGCAAATCCACAGCTTCCATTGTTTGCTTTGCTTTTTCACGAGTGCCTCATGTTCCTCAATGAGCCTTTAGGTCCCACGCGCTGTGGCAAGATTATCTTCTGTGGTAATCGTGTGGGTGCCAGTGGCCTGACAGGGTATGTATAGGAAGGCAAGTATTTAATAAAGGGTTTCTCTTGGCTCTTCATTTCCATTTTTATAACGAGTCGTCAGCTTTGCCCCATGTAATGAGGGTATTTATTCTGTACAAAAGAAAAGGGAGATTAGAGCATCACAGGACAGGATTATAAAAACCTGGGACCACAAAGACAGCCAATCACTTCAAGAAAATCCCTCAACATCTCTGAGCTTTCATCTGCTATTTCCCTGTTTACTCTCCACAGTCCCTCATCTGGCTGCCTGTCTTTATTTCTCTTGCCCTCACTTGCTTCTGTTTCCCTGCTTCTTTTGCACATGCTTACCCTTTTTGTTTCAGCTTTTTTCTGTTAAAAAAGACATCGAGAAACTACTGTGATTAGTAAATACATGAAAATAATATCTGTTAACTACTAGATTTATAAATACTTCAATATTCTAAGCTGGTCTAGTTCATGCTGTCTGGCAGTTTCTTTCAAACACTGATTATTGTGAATCTGCAGCAAATTGGCCAATGAAGTACAAAGTCACTTACGTCCAAAGGAATGTCAAGGACACCGAAAACTAAAAGTTGCAGAGGCAGTGATAGCGAAATGAAAAATTGCCTACAAAAAAAAAAATACCCAAGAGAAATGGATAAAGAGAAAACAACTCCACTCCCTGACTGCATAACCCATCCAAAGGCTAAGACAATATCAAGGCAATTTCAGTTCAAATTTAAACTGCCCACTTGTTCCTTTTTCATGAAGCAGATAGAATCTCTGAGCACAGGCCTTGAGAAAAGGTCACAGATAAGACCCGGCGCTCTGATGATCAAGAGTGACTGGCAGTGCCTCTACTTCAAACCCTTTTTTCTATAAATTGATGTGAGAGAGAAAAGAGCCAATCTACTCTGATAAACAAACTAACCATGAAACAAAGAAACATACAAATGTACGACATGTAGCCTTTTCATTACAATTTATCAGAGAGTGACAGTGAATTATTGCCTTTTTTCAGGGATTGTGTCATTTTGAAGGAGGCAGCAATCTGAATATCAAAAAAGAAATAACTGATTTGGAATATATTTGATACATGTCAACACACTGAAGCTAACAGTGGGGAGTTTGCAGGTAAATTAATTAGAAAAACTATTTGAGGAGCTGCTGACAGATGCAGAGAAGACATTTGTGATTTATGGACGTGTGATTACAGAGCATCGTGACTTTCTTGGATCCCCACAACTGTCTGTCGTTCTGCTTCGACCAACTGAGGAAAGAGGTGAGTGCTGTTAGGGTTAGGGTTAGCCATGTGAAGGAGAGAAAGGGCCCTGAAAGGTTGGACAGGTGCCTGCTATATTGTACTTAGTGCCTTCGTCAAAGAACATTATTCTACTGAAGTCTGCATGGTAAATGGGAAAATGGTTGATGGTCAGTAACAGTTTCAACCCAAAAGGTTCCCAATTTTTCAGGTGATGGTAATGTTGAAAATCCAGATACAGTATTGTAAAGATGGGAATGTGCAGCTGGTTAGCCATAAAGATGCAGAAGAATCGATACCAGAAACTAATTAAAGCCAGGCAAGCAAGGAATTAGTTGTCATTATTGAGAATTCTGAAAATGACTATAAGACTGTGATTTATGAGAACTGCCAGACCATGTCCAACCATGTGTTGCCTGCCGCCTGCTACATGTACTACGATCGACTGGAAGAAGTTAGAAAATTGTTAAAAAGATGCAGAATGCCTTGTGGAAGATCTCGGACTTATCAGGGGGATACATTAGGCCCACGACCCACCTATACTGTACATGCACATTGAAAAGAGAACACAAAGCAAAACTATGTCAGTATGTGGCATGGGATTCATATAAAAAATAAAAAACAGCTAAATTAAAGATTTACAGACTGTCAGGCACAAGTACCTGTCTGCTATAGGGAAGCTGTGGTTACTTATAATTGTGTATTGTGCAAAAAGAGTCGTGTTCGGCCAGTGTGCAGGGTTCTGTTCAGGACTGTTGCATTTTCGTCCATGCAAAAAGTGACTGTCATAGATTCATATGCCAGAAGTTACAATGGGATTCAGGTTATTGAAGAAATGAATATACAGACAAAGTAATAACCACACACATAAACATAGTAAAGGTTAACCACATACATACACATTATCAACCAGCACGAATAAGACACATAGAGGTTGAGCTGTTGAACTGTCACCCTCATCTCCAACGTCTTCTGCCGGCTTGCCCTGCGTTGTCATCCCAGGTGTCTGTGCTGACAGCAATCCAGCTGCAGGTGTAACATCAGCAGTTGAGCTTCAGAGTCAACTGACTTGGATTTTCTTTTTAACATCACTGTATGCTGACTACCACTTAACAGAGAAATGAATAATGTCGATCCGCAGGCTGAGCGTATATTATATTGTCAGTATTTTAGAGACCCCTGAGTAATGGGTGTGAACTGCAGGGGGTGTAGGCAATGAGCAAGTATGTCCCGTTCATTAAATTGCACTTCTGAATCCATAATCATGATTATTCTGTTAGTAAAATTATTAGGCTATTTATATAAAGAAGTAGGCTATTTAACCATTTAGGTTGATATATCATTTAAATTGACAATTGAAACTATGATATAATGCAAGCTTACAATATAAATATTAGGGGCCGAAACTACAACGCGGCTTGTCCACAGTTACTTTTCCACAATATAAACTGACTTTTTATTAATGACTTTTATTCATTTAATTGAAATATTGCTTATCGAAGTTATAGTTTAACTGACATCCCCTGGCATAATTCATGTTCAGTCATTTTTGTTTTTATTTCTGTGATGGTGTGCGCAACAGCTGAGACAACGTTCACAGCAGGGGTCATTCTTCCTCATTCTTTGTCTTTCTCTGGACCTTTAATTCCACCACTAACACTAAATAATAATATGTGTTTCTGTTCATCTATTTCTGAGAGCAGGACCTCAGTCTGAGAGATCATAAAGTTCTTATTCTTAGTCTTTAGTGTCATTTTCATGAATGGAGCTTCTCCACAACCTGCCACACGTCTGACCTTATATGGTATTTTGGGGGCGTCGTTCATGTTAATTTACTATTCTCGGGAATACGCGTTCATTTATAACAGGAGGGATTCACCATGTTTACGAAGGTCACTTACGACTATTTCCTGGTGATATGAGTATTTGGTGAATCCAACGTGGCACACTCGTAAATTCGACCTCATGAAAAAAGATTTAAGACAGATTTAAGAAAGAAAAATACGAAAATATTCTTGCATCTGGTCCATTGTATGTTACATCTTTGTTGGCCATTGAGAGAACAATGTTTAGTTGGCTGCTTAACAGTTTATCTATTAATAATCTAATCAACATAATGCTTCCATAACACTCAACATTCACTCAGCATGTTAACAAAGCTTAGCAAACAGCCTGATCTCAGTAGTTGATGTCTGAGCACGTCTGCCAGTGATATTTTTCCACCTCGGATTGAGACTAATTGAATTTTAAAAATAGCTTTACTGTACATAATTAATACGGCCAAGTTATTAGACGGCTAGACAACATTTACTTCCATTTCCTCTCTGTAAAGTATGTCCAAGCAAGCATGAGTAATGCTGTCCGCACATAATATAAGATAATGACTTTCAGATGAAAGCTAATGACTTGCCTTACTCTGCCTCTGATTGGCTTTCCCTGATGTTTTTACCCTAACCTGAACCAATCTCACTCCTCATGCCTAAATCTAACCAACCCAACCATGGCAACAACAAGTACCAGCCAATCATAGGGTGAGTATGGTTGGTCATAACCTCGCCATTGTATGAAAAAAAAGGCATCAAGTGTCATCAAAAAGGCTAAAAAAGTAGATGATAGATTAACTCCACTGGCAGGTAGGTATTCATATACTCTTATAACCCTCTTAACCTTGTTTTTTATGGTTTTAACCTCTTCCTAACCCTAACCCCTTTCTTTCCCAGTATCTAAATATGTTTATCTCTTTTCCACAACACTTTGTTTTTATAGGACTTAATGCATTTATATTTATGACCTATTCTTAAATATATCCATTTTTGACCACCTAATAAAATTGATCTATTATAATGGAGTATGTATTTGGTATTACTCCTGAAAATAAGAAAGCACTCATAAAGTGTATAAACCTCCCACAAGGCTTAAAAAACCACAAAATGAGTTGATAAAATGTTTTGAAATTTTATATGGACAACTAAATCCAGATCTGCATGAAAATACACTATACTAATAAAGACCCATTGAAAACATGTGCCAGATATGCATTCAAGTTAATGTGGTTGCTTATTAAGAACATGGCTCAATTATAGAAAATTGTCAGTATCATCCAGTGTTAAAGGTATCCTGTGGAGTTTCCTGGTGGTTTGAATCTTGTGGTTTATGACACAATCCTGCCAACTGCAGACAGCATTAACACAAATGTGTAGTAAATGCAAGCCAGATCATTTTATCAATCAACAGTTGGTGGGAGGAAAGCCAGGCTGAGCATTACGCTAATGCTACAGCAGCCGTGTGTGTAGGCTGACATGCAAAGATGTCTTATGCAAACCATAAGAACTGCATCTAGTCAGCTTGTGTTTTCTCCTACAAGTTTCGGATGCCGTAAGAGATTGTAAACAACATGAAGCATGTTGAAGAAAGGATCTATCTATCTCTATCTCTCCCCCTTATCTCCAGACCTCATTACAATGATGATGACTTATTTATCTAATTATATAATCGCATAATCATATATTTTACTATTATAACTTTTATTCATTTATTTTTTCTTTTGTTTACCTATCTCTGTACATGTTTTGATGTAACAACACTACAATTGTGTATGTGTGTTATTATGTGTGTGTTATTATGCATTTCATTATCTGTGTTGAAGTATGTGGGTGTGTGTATGTATTATATATGTATATATGTTATGATATTTGTTTTGGTCATCACGTGTCTAGATTTTCAGCCATGGGGAGCTTTTGCCACATTACGTGACACCTAGATACATGAGTTCACATGCATATATGTACTGTATGTTCTATATGTTGCATATTTTATCATGTATTATTGTTTTGAGCATGAACATTGCACAGCAGTTGTGTTTAAACTCCATTTCTATCAGTATGTTGTAGTGCACTGTTAGCATATCACAATTTAGAGCTGTAACGATTAGTTGATTAATTGATAATCAACAGAAAAGTAATCACCAACTAATAACTACTACTAAACATTTTCTGGCATTTTATAAATCCAACAATTAATAATCAACAGATCAGTCAATAATAAAAAATACTTGTTAGTTGCAGCCCTATTACGATGTAATGATAGTATGTAAACAAAGTAGCTGTGGGCAATATAATTAAAACATGATATGGCCTGATGATGTACGATTCGTTAGCTGCTCTCATCAACAATAAATCCAGCTTAATGCATCTGGACAAAAACAGCTAGCCAATGTACACTAAAACACTAAAAAAAGTGGCTTTTCAAATATTTTGGATTTGCCAAGGAAGTGGAAAGGAAAGACAGGAACATGTTTTGCTGGACCACAAGGATCAATATGTTTTGGCGAGAAACACTTTGGTTACCACAAAACTGCTCTGTAGCCTTCTGTGGATCTGCAGTGCACCACAATCTAATGACTCTCCACCAAATCTTTGAATTCTGCTGGCAGGGTTTGGCTTATTCTGCCAAATGAAATACCACATGGGCACAAACATATGTGACCACATATGTTAACCACATGAGGTGGTATTCTGCAGTTTTGAACTATAGGCATTATCATATTCTTCACATTCACAGTTACCAATTGATAATTTTTTCTTCTGTTTTGAACATTTATTCAATTAACAAGAAAGTCTTACATTTCTCAGCTTGTAATTCTTCAAGTCATAATTCACTTAACTGCACTTTGATGTACTTTCAGCATCACCTTTGGGTGTGGGATCTTTTTATGGCATGATTGCAGTGCACAAAGCAGGTTGGGTGAAGATGATGTGACAAAGACAGAGTCACTCCTGGGTGTGAATCTCAGCATGACACGTAGGCATCACACAAAACCAATCACTGTGTAAATGAGATCAGTAGGAAGCTAATAATGTTTCCGCTCTGGTGTCATTGTTTCAGACAGGCTTCCACTGCTGGCTTCCACAAAACTTTTGTGTCAACTACACCTAGTAAACAACAGAGAATACTCATAGAAAGTCCACCAAGGAGGGACGGCTATTTTGTTGCTCTAGTTTTTGCTTCAGTGCTGACCATGATGGATAGACAGCAGCACCAGTACAGTAGAACAGGCTTTTTTTGTTGTTGTTGTTCCCCATGATAAAATCATGTGAGCGCTGTGAACCTGCACCAGCTCCTCATCTGTCTGTCAGTCAGTGAAACAGAATATCTAGGACACCACCTATCAGATTTTTTTCCAACTTTGGGGAATGGCATGTCTCATTCCTCTTTTCTGACATTTTCAAAAGTGCGCTGGTTTGTTAGCGGAGTGCATCATCACATTTTGTTTTCTGTACTGAATCTCCTTCCCCCAGGTGTGTAAAAAAACAAAAAAAACAAAAAAAAAACAAGGTAACACATTTTCTACTCCTTGCCCCATTACCACTCTGCATCATTTGTGGTGGCAACATTTGTACTGGTTTATTGTTAGAGTTTGTGGAGGCACTTTTTCACACTCCAGCTACTGATGCGGTCTCTTTTCCTGCAGGTTATAGGTTGCTATTGTTTCCAAATAGCCAAACAAACAACTGCTCAGACAGACAAACTGCTGCATTTGATGAATGTAATCCATCATTTTTACTGCAACCCAGGAGGTTATGTGATTGCCTCCCTCTGTCCTTTTGTCCGTCTGTGTTTACGGGTTAAAATGTACTTTCGCATTCCCCTTTTACAAAGTTACTGCGGACTGGGGAGACTTGAGTAAGGCTGCACTGCCACAATTACTTGATTATTTCATCAGATGACAGAAAATGAACTGAAAACAATCTTTAAGCGTTGAAAAAACATGTAACTTATTTATCAGTACAAAATGCAAATCTTTTTCTATTTCTGTTTGTTTAAATATGAAGTTTTTCATCTTTTCTCTGTCTAACATAATTGAAAATTGAATCCCTTTTGGTTTTGACAAAATAAACAATTTGAAGATGTTACTTTGGGCTCTGGGAAAATGTGACAGACTGACTATTAATTTAAAATAAAGATTAGTAGTCAGTGATGAAAGGAATATTTAGACCGTTTACTTAAGTAGCAATACCACAATGTAAAAATACTCTATTACAAGTAAAAGTACTGCTATGAAGATCCTGCTTTGAAGTAGTATTATCAACTAATGATAATACTCATACTCATGATGTTAGATAAGACAAAAAAACATTTTTTTATTGCAGATGCATCAATATTTAAACAGTATGTTACTTTTTTTTAGCTGCTCAATGAATGAACAAGTTTGAACTACTTTACATACAGTTAGGTAGTTTAGTGCAGTGGTGCCCCTCCAAAGGGTCACCACATAAATCTGAGGGCTTGTGAGATGATTAATGGGAGATAAAAGGGAAAAAAAGTATTAATTAGGATTTTTTTGAACATTTGAGAGGACAGCCCATCATCTGAAACATGACCAACAACTACCCACTGACCCAAGAGCTCACAAGCCAAAAGGTTGTGAACTACTAGTTCAACTTTTAACAGTGCAGTATAATTTATAAATGTATTAACTTATTTAAACTCCTAACCTGAAAGGTAACTAGTGACTAAAGTGGTAGTGGACAGTATTTCCCTCTGAAATATAGTGAAGTATAGAGTAGAATAAAATTAAAGAGTACAAGTAAAAATTGTACTTTAGTAAATGTACTATGTTACATTCCACCACTAATAGTTAATTAAAATAATCACTTAAAGCCGTCATATTTACTTATTTTGTGTCATTTTTAAAAGTAAATGAAATAAAGAGACACAGAAACATTCAGTAATTGTAGTTTTAGGCAAAAATAAACACAACTGTACCCTGAACAGCAGCGAGGGCTGTGTCTGGACAAACATGAACTTCATTCGGCTGATCCTGTGTAATATGTTGGGGGAAAAAACTAGTCCGAGTCCCATATTAATAATCCTGTAGTTGGTTGCACATTTTTGCAGTTTACTGACATGACATTAAAAGATTTCTGGCTAAGAAAGGTCAACTTTTGAAACACTTGAAGCTGTCAACATGAAATTGCCTAAAGCAGATTCAAAGTGACTTCTAAAAAGCTTTCATCATAGCGGGATTCAAGCATATGAGACAAAATTTATGAGGCAGATTTTTCAGGGGAAAAGTAAGTCAGGGGGGAAGAGGCACACAAACATAAACTGTGTCCACACATAACATCCATATTTGCTACCAAGTGCACAAAATGTACTTTTTGCCATAATATTTTCAGGATCTTTTTAAGTGTAAAATGTTTGTACTTTAGTTTGTCCATAAGCGACTGCTGTATATAAACTTCCTTCTGTGCCCACAATGTAATCCTTTATCTTTTCCTCTGACGTGACAGCTAAATTACAGCTTTATAACACTTCACACGTCATTCTTGACACGGAATGATGATGATTTAGTGTCTGAAATATCAATTTACAGATCATGACAGTAAGACATATTGAGTGTTTAATATGTAGAAAACAGAGTGAATGAGTGATTTCTGTCATTGTCCTTTAAAGCAAACAGTGCCTTCTCCCTCTCAAGGCACTGGAAGTACATGACTGATCTCCAGCTTTCACCAGTCAAGACATTCGTTTCAGTCACCTGCGGGTGCTGAAGCAACACACCGCAGTTGAGGGTCATGTGAAGTCAGTAGTGAATATATGCTTCATTTATCCCTTTTAGTTACAGAATATATACACACAGGCACCGTTAAGGGAAAAGGGTTTCTGTCAGAACATTAATTTCATGATAAATGTATACAGGTCTGACACTTCTGTGACATTACACAAGGCCATCGCTGAACTGCCTGTGTAAGCCTGTCCTCAAAATGTCACTGTGTGCACAGTTCCAAGGCTGTCTTTGGAGAAATGAAAAGACCACACTGGAAGGAACCGGGTGTCTCAGATTGCTGCATTTTAAGCAGAGAAAAGGAGGTAATGAGTGAAAACAAATATTAAAACATGACATCTCTCCCTGCACTGTGATTAAAAGAAAGCTGTGTTATTTTTACTGAGGAGTTATTTGATTGTACCCAACATCCTTAAATACTGAAGCCAGATGCTCAGCCAACAATAAAACATTTGTGCTCTCTCTGGGTTAATAGCACTTGCAAATACATTTACAATGCAAGACAATCTTGCAGAAAAACAGTATTTTAACTTAATGCTCTCTGGCAGTTCTTGTTTGGAAATGGAAAAAAGCCCATCCTAAATCCACTGACACTGATGGTGGTTGCTTGTTTAAACAGCTGCACAGGAATCTGCTTCATGTATTGTTTTTCATTTTGGTTAAAGATCCATTTTTCATGTGTGTGTTCATTTGTAACAGTTAAAAATGCAATGCCTCCTTAATTAGGCTACAAAACCTCTACCTTTGATTGTAAAGCAATATTCAGCAGCTATTTTCTTGACAAAGCTGCCTGCATGTATCAGTGTATCAGCTTGATTTATAATTAATTAGGGATAAAAGATCTTGAGCAATTTGGTCAACTGAGAGGCAGTCATGTTAACGGTCAATAGTGGTGGTTAACAATTTATGACATACAGTGGATGTTATTCCATCATAAAACAGCTTTGAAATCACTGATGTGACCTATGTTTGCTGCAAAATCAGACTATATTAGCAATTTGAAGCAAAAGCAAGTAAACACCAATTTACTTTGCGAAAATAATAAGCACTCCCATCTTTTGCTATTCAATGATTGGTCAAACTAAATCCAAAGTATTAAACAAAACAAACAACAGCAACTACTAGATATATTTAAGGATATAAATTAGATCAGACTAGATCTAACAATCAAAACAAATGCAACCCAGTTTTCCTCAATCAAAAGTGCTGCAGCCTTCAGCAGTAAATAACATTTCAAATTGAAAAGACATAAAACAGATTGCTACACTCTTCCCATAACAGAGTAAAGTCTTACTGGTATAAAATGATATGTGTATCTTATCTATCATTATGGAGTGCTGTGGGCTGTTCAATGTTCGTCCTGCTGCTGGAAACAGCTGCTCAGCTGGAACAGATGTCCAGTGGAGGCACAAATACTGCTGCTCCAACTTTATCAGACCATGTACTGCCACCCCTAAAATGAGTTTATACTCAAAGTATTGAAATGTCACTTATACAGCATGTGTAATTACAGTCCTGCTAGTCCTAAACATTAGCACCACAGCTGCAGCAGTCTCACCAGTGATGTACAAGTCATGAACAAATCATTTGAAACAAAATACTTTTAAAGACTTCAAAAAACACAGGTCTAAACAGGCTGCATGAATCTTTTTAATTTGGCTTTTTTTAGTAGTTTATTTTTAACTCCATTCTGACTGATCAATCATAAAAATTAAACACACCTGTAATTTCTTATTAGTAGACTCTTAATTTTGCGTGACTGACTCAGTGACTTGAAAACTCGATTTAGTATAAAGAGCTGAAACTCCCACCACTAAGCCAGATTGTTAGCTAGCTAAACGGGACAGCCGCCAGACAACAGCTCAGAGAAGTTTTCACCACTTTATGCTGCAGGTTTAATCAACATGGTTGCCAAAGTGAGCAGAATGAGGCTCCTCCTTGGAAAGCAGGGAGGTGTGTTCATTTTACAGTTTGTGTGTCCCTTATGGGTGGTCAGCAGACACGTGTAACTCAATCTCATTAAACAGAGACAGGTACCACCTACTGGCAAAACTAGGTACTACAGGGAATCCACAATACAACAACAACTTACACACATACTTCTGCACTGTTATCTCATTTCAATTATTTTTACTATTTCAATTATATTACAATTGCGATATGATTTATGGTATTTGAGGAAATTTATTTACATCAATATTTTTGTTCTCATTGAAAAACATATTAAAATGATGGTGTGATTTTTGTGGGTAACTAAGATGTTTTCTTAAGACTGTAGAATATGATGTATAGGCCAGGTCTATCATCTCTGTAGTATGATACTTAATTTAGAATGGTATTGTGACAGGCATTTCAACTTTAACAAATATTGTGCCTCCTGTGACTTAAAAACTGTTTATTCACTGATATATACGGTGGCCGAGACCCGCCATAGCTGCAAATAAAAGTAACGCTGCAAACAAAAACAAACGCTGCTGCAAATAAAAAGAAACGCTACTGCAAATAAAAGAAACGCTGCAAATAAAAAGACACACCGCAGCAAACAAAAAAACCCCACTGCAAATAAAAACAAACGCCGCTGCAAATAAAAGAAACACCGCAGCAAACAAAAAAAAACACCGCAGCATATAATAAAAAAAACCGATGCAAATAAAAAAAGACAATGGAAGTGGATTACCGGGGACTGTTTTTGCCGAAACACCGGAAGAAGAAACAACAACAACAACAGGACTACGAATTGGAAAACGAACTACAAAGTAAGTGAAAATGGTAGTGTTTGAGGGTGACTTGTCTGTTTCAGCCAACATGGGGATGAGGATCGGAACTGCAGACACTTAAAACACGCTGTTCCGCCTACGGGACGGGTCGTAGGTTGGGAGGTAGCCACAAGTCCTTCTGAATGTTTTAAACACCAACCCTTAAACATATTTATTCATGCCGTACATTGTTAGAAAGCATAGGTTGCCCTGATTCATTCAAGACCACTCACGAATTATATTGGTTGCTCACAGCCGTAATAGTATTCAGCCACTCAGCTAAAGTAAAAACAGCTATAATCTCTACATACCTTCAAAGTCTTCCCTTTATCCACAACGATCATCTTATGACTCAGGACTTTCTGTACAGCTCGCCAAGTATCCATTCTTGTGAAATATGAAATCCGTTTCCATAACATCGAAATACTTTCCTCAATATGTCCATGTATTTAGTCCAACACGTAACGTAATAACACAAATAACAAACCATATACGGTCCCTTTTACGTCTTTTCCTGACCTACACGTACAAGCAACAACTTCTTCCGGTGTTTCGGCAAAAACAGTCCCCGGTAATCCACTTCCGTTGTGTCTTTTTTTATTTGCATCGTTTTTTTTATTATATGCTGCAGTGTTTTTTTTTTGTTTGCTGCGGTGTTTCTTTTATTTGCAGCGGCGTTTGTTTTTATTTGCAGCGTTTTTTTTGTTTGCTGCGGTGTGTCTTTTTATTTGCAGCGTTTCTTTTATTTGCAGCAGCGTTTCTTTTTATTTGCAGCAGCGTTTGTTTTTGTTTGCAGCGTTACTTTTATTTGCAGCTATGGCGGGTCTCGGCCACCGTAGATATCTCTACAATTTATACATTTCTGGTATAGAACATATTGCATTATTATTAAATATGGAATCTAAATATTTTGGTGGGAAATCTTAAAAATATGTTATTGATGATAACATAAGAGAGTTTATAATTCCTGTCTTGACAATGTCCTCTTGAGCAGTATTGGAGCTGAGTCCTCCTTTTGTATCTGACCTACTTTCAATACAGTATGGATTCCATTTGGCCAATCTGAGACCAATCTAATGCCTCGTGTGCATGTAAATGTCATCCCCGGCTCTACAGAAAAACCCTATCCAAACTTTTGCACCACTCAATTAGAAAAGGTCACCAGAACACTCTTCCAGGTCTCATTCAGTTTTCATTCAAGCATGTCTCAATTTTGCACTTAGTCTCGCCTCTTTATTTCCCTCACTATTTACCTCCATGAGAAAGTGCAAAATGTCACTGGAATAATAATTCAAGTCAGGAACTGAATTGCAGAGATGTCAGATTAATACTAGGAGGAACACTCTCAAAATTAAAGGTTTCTCTGCGCTCATATGTGGATCTTTTATTTCTTTATAGAGACATTTAGTTAAGTTCAGTTTGTCCTCAATACATTTCTAGAAAAAAGAATAAGTTGTTATTAAAAGCTACATCAGAGTAACAGGCAGTGTTTTGAGGCAGCAGTGGGAATCACACAGACTGGGGTCATGCAAACATAGACTGTAAGTCCGCTGAGTGCTGAAAGGTTTGAACAATTTGTTTTGTAGAAGCACACTCACTGGAGCCTTTTGTTCGTGTAACAGTAAGTTTGTTGGTATATGGATTTATTCACAGATTGACATTGTTTTTTTGTTTTTTTTCTTTTGTAGCATACAAGCTGATATTGTGTACTGGTTGTATGGGCTGTTCATGAATGTTTGAAAGGAAAGGATATTGATTATTGCGTCGGCTTGTTAGCTGAAATATCTAGCACTCTATCTGACTAAATAACACTTATTGTAGTGATTATTATAGTATCATGGTTATTAAAGTTTAGAAAAGTCCAGCAGTCCAAGAATGGTAAGTTCTGTGTGTATTCATATACTTAAACCTTTTCACAAGTCTTACATTTGCTAAGTGAAAATACATATTATGAGCAAAGTTTGTCAGAAACACCTACATACAGGGAACACAATGACCTACCTGCCACCTGTCAGTGAAAACAGCAGTTATTGTTCATAAGGATGCACTCCAGACACATTTTATGACATATAAAAATCCTTCGCTTAGAGTAACATTTTCCAAAAAAAAAAAAAAAAAAAAGTTGCTGTGTTAAAAAACCTTAAAATGCCATATTTTTCTTCTACCTCATTAGATATACAAATATACAACTCTCTTTCATTTCAAAAAGATGTCTCCTAATGCATGGTTGAGTCTATTCACTGTTTGTGCACTGAAGGCTTCAAGTCTCTACATCACACTTGTGTATATTGTATACTGGATCACATTTGGCTGCAAGCTATTTGTGATGTCACAAATCATGCTAATAGATGCACGCTTTTAACTCAGAAACTTTCCTTCTTACAGTAAGATAGATGAATGTGAAAACAGCCTTACAGTGTCAAACTCTGCATGTAAATCATTCTGCACAGTGAAGCTCAAACATTGAACTCCAGTGGCAGTGACAGTGATTCAAGTTGAATGAAATGTGTTATTTATTTCCTATTTCCTCTTCTACTGTAGTGAGCTAGTTCTGTCATTTGATTACATCTCATCGGTATAACAGTTACATCTGTCATCATGGGCTGTCACTGGTAGATGTAAGTGTTAATTAAAAACATGACAACTAGTTTGTGTGGTGCAAACTAATGTTTATATTATACACAGGCAAAATTATGGCAGCTTGTGCAGCTAATTATTGATCTACTGACCAGGCCAGATTATATAAATATCATTGTGCAAATATTGTATTCCCCTGCACAGATGCATACATTTAAACTGATGCAAATGTTACTGGTTCCTTTGACATGACAAACATGTACACTAATAAATTGTTATTAATAAATTGGTTCCTTTGACATGACAAACATGTACACTAATAAATTGGTATTCAAAAAAGTATGTAACAGTCAGACAGGAAATATGAAAAATGTGTATTAGAATAGCTCATTGCCAGGTAGTTCATTAAATATTAGCATTGGTGGTCTTGTGTACGTGATGACGTGAAGGAGCCAGTATTAAATCACACATTCATTCATTAGAAGGCAGTGGCATTTCAGTGGCATTTGTTATTATGTATATTATGTAGTCTTCTAGGTGAAGCCGGATATTGACTTTTTTAAAAGTCTGTTATCCATAGATAACAATTTCATTACATTATCTTGAGATATCAAATATTTTGTCAAAGGCAACTTAAATTAAAATTAAACTATCCAATGATAGCATCCTCCATGCAGCACTTTTCACAACCTAACTCTCTAAGTTCAGTTTGAGTGTGGAGTCATTCCCCTGAGCCTTGATAGAAAGCAGTGGGAACATTAAAAATATGCAAAATGAGAAAGTAAATAGGCCTGCTCATAAAACTGCCATCATGTGATAATTTATTAGATCACAAGATAATGGTTTGATATCTCGAGCATTAGGGCGAGATCAATCAAATTATTATCACAGGTCTGAACCCATTATTGCTGTTGGAAATTCTCTAAATCCAACACCTCTTGTCTTCTCAAATATCATGAACTTGTAGGTTTTATTGGAAGATCTGGTGTTATCATTCACAAATGTAATGGTGTTGCTGTGTACATTTAAGTGCTGAAATGATTCAGGTTATAGTATGGAGATACATCACAGTAGTCAGTAATTGTGATATTAGTACAGTATTTTAATACAGTTACTGCATTTGGATAATATTTGTCTCTTTTCTTGTACAAACTCTGGTCACATCTTTTGAAATAATTATGAAAAACCTTTTGAATAAAACATTTGAGGTATTAATGAGCATAATATCATTTGACTGTCTTCTTGAATGTGACTGATAATAGTAATTGTGTACAGATTTGCAAGTCATCGGCATGTCACTTCCCCAGGAATAATCTCCTGTATTCACGCTGTGATCTGGGAGAACCTGACAGTTACGGCAAACCCTTCATTACTCACCCCACACATACAGTTTTGTACTTTATATTTATGTATCTTTGTATTTGCACACTCCTAAATCCTTGCGGCAGTTGGACTGACAGCATTTGACAGCTAAATATAAATACGTTTTCTGTGTATTTCAGGGTGTGAATGGCTCATATTGTGACAGAAAATTTTATTTTGGATATTATGACTAGTGTGTTTTTCCAACAGCAAGTCAAACTCATCAGGAATACTTGTGAATACACATGCATTTAGATTGTCAAATAAATCTTATTTTCATCCTCAGAAACAATTATGTCTAAGGCACTGGGGTCCTGATGTGATACACAAATAATGTATAATGGAAACTAGTGCAGGAGAACACCCTGGAAAAAAGGCAGGTATTTTTTGCACAGAAGAGGAACAACATCACATGCAAGAAGACAAAAACTGAACATACATTTGCATGATGACAAACAGCAGTGGCCCATTACAATATGAAAAAGGAACACTGTCTTAGTGTAGTCTACATCTGAAACATAAAAGGCCACTCATGTAAGCTGACATGCAAGTGAGGACATTGAAATCTACATGACTGCACTATATTTTCACAGATACAGACTGTGGGCTTATATAGTCTAAGAAGAACCTCATTATTCCTGTGTCTACTCTGCTTGTGCATTTGCTGTGATGCATATATACTTTACATGTAAATGAACTTGAATTAAATTGCATGTATTTTTCTCAGCAACAGCAAGCCCGCTTTGTGTTTTTTTTAATACTTTAAACAAATATCAAGATGAGTCTGTTTAGAAACTTGTGTGTCACTCCTAACAAAAACACTGTTTGCTCATGACTTGATAGCTACATACAGCGCTAGTTTGTTTACACCTGGCATTAACACGTGTCTCGGGTGGTCTGATCACAAGTGGACAGTGGTAAATACAAGCGTAAACGACCACCATGATGATCTGTAATTCAAACCACTTGTCGAGGTGGTCTGGGACACATTTGACCACGTATCTTTTGTGTAAATGCTGATGCGTCCTGATGTGGCTGCTGCAAGGACTTAACAAGAAAATGTGTGTTTGTAAAAGCATGTGTGAATGGTAGAAAAAAAGGAGCACAAAAGTGTGTGGTTGGCGTAATCTGAACAGTTGGAATAGCCTGCACATGCATATTAGTTCATTTTTATTAGCTAAAAACTAATCTGGCACATGTCTGGTGTGATAACTGTGCACAGGGCCCTTTGACCCTCTAGCAGAAGTGGAACCTTCTGGACACAAGTGGTCAGCTTGAGATGCATAATGAAGACCGATGTGAACGGCAATGTGTTTCGGCTGTGCTCTTGTGATAGGATCAGGTGTAAACAGGACCTTTGTCTCTTTTTGCCTCGGCCTGCCAGCTCAGCTGTCAATCAAACACAGACACTGACACGCTGACTCAGAAAGAACAGAGAGAAAAGAACCTAATCAACAAAGCAAATTTATCTTAGTCCGATCTAAATCCATTATCAGCATGAAGCTAACAACAGCTGCTCTGTTGTAATGGAAATCTTAATTACACACATTAATTATGCCGAGATAAATGCAAGAGAAATGATATATAAGCCATTATCATCAAAATCAATTGAAGCATGGAAGACACAATAGAATCCTGCACTACATACAGATGGTTGTGAAATGTGCTATACTTTAAGCTAAGTTGTACTACATAGATTCCAGCTAAGCAGACAAAAGGCTTTCTGAAGACACAGGTCTGAGTTTTGTTTCTATCAGTCCTCACCTTCGCCCATGATGGGATTTTTATCTAGAGGCCTGAGGGAGGGATCTGTTTGAATAGAATCTGGACAGGCCCTGAGATAGCCTGCTATTACCACCACCTGGCACCACAACAACCATCAATCTCCGCAAGTTTCTCTGTTTACACGCAGGACAGCACAACAGTCATGAGTCATTGCCGCTTAGGATGCAGTTACTGTGAAATAATATTTCCCCACCTGCCCTGGCCCAGACACTCCTAATCAAGCTCTGGAGTGTACTGTCAGTAACAGAAGCATCTCACAAACATTGTGAGGAGCAGATGATATCCAACCAGTTATTACAACCCAACATTGTTCCCCTTGATTGCAATCACATGTCCAGCCTTTGTCTCCCGGAAGCTCAAAGGCTCAGAGATCTTTGTGATTTCTCGTGCCGCTTCTTTATAAACTGTCAGATGCACCTACCCTCTCTGATTTCCCACTTTGGCTGCACTGCCATCCCAATTCATTTGCTATAACAGCAGAAGATTGCTGGGTCTCCACAATGTAACCCTGATGAGGTAGGTTAGTGGGTGTGCACTGTCAGGGAGTAATCTCTCTCTCTCTTTCTCTCTCTCTCTCTTTCTTATTTATTTTTTCTTAATTCAGATAAAATTTGAACAGCACATTCTTCTAAAATACAAACCCCCATACAAAATCCCAGGTTTACACACAAAATGCATTTCTTTCTGCCATATGCAAGAACTACAGATTCCACATGCAAAAAAGAGTACGTCTGACATGATGGTATGCTTTCAAGCACTTGCACAAAAACACAGATACTCACACAGACATCCCGATGCTGCATCCAACTGAGTGATATATTACCATTACTTCACAAGGAAGGAAAGAACGTGTTGCCAGGATTTTAATTAATTGCGTTTACTTATGTTGGGTGTGCCATGCTGCTTTTGCTGGCAATTCACCGTGCAATAATCAAGTCTCCAATCTGACAATTCGAGCAGAAACAAAGCTCTGCGGGAAACGAGAGATTGACAAATGCCAGCAAAGTATAGACATCTAGCTTATAAATCAAATCAAACTCAAGAAACTCATTTAAGACCAGTCATAGCCCAAAGATGATGTTGAATGTAAAGATTTTACAGGGCAGTTTTTTTTAAATCGTCTGTGACTTCTGTTTCACATACTGGGAAGAATGCAAGCAGATGAAGTAATTAATACTTAAATTTGAATTTTTGGGTAGAGTTCTTTAAGCCAATATCATGCTTCAGCAGTGATACTTCAGTATGTTGAATGGCACAGAATAACTAAGCCTGCAGGCTAGAGCATAGGAGTGCTGTGGGACCATAAGGTTTGATTACTATTTAATCTGCTAAATATAAATTAGAATTAAAAAAAAAATAAAAAAGTAGGATATTGTCACATGAATATCATGTTGGTGAAAGAGCTCGGTTTCCATTGGCTCACTATCCCTTGGTCTATTTAATCTGTTACTGTACTTAATTTATATTCAACATAAGTGTAATTCTACATCTCAAGAGGAAGTTACAGTAACCAAACTTGGAGTAAAAATTGGACTTTTTTTTTACATTGTTATACATCCTCTGAATTTAGCTACAGGCACATAAACCTTCCCTCAACAAAACCATAAGGGGATCTGTTTTCACATTTTTCACTGATTATTAGAAATTCAGACTTAATTCAATTGTTTTCTCCATTGGAAGCTAAAAAAGAACATTACAGCCTTTATGTGCAAGAGGTTCCATTGGTCTAAATATATCTTACCATTAATAACTTTTGTACATTATGCATTTTGCCTTTCCTAATTGCGTTGGTTTGTTCACAGCAGGGAGAGGAGTGAAAGCCAGCACACCACTGCTTTTTTAGATCACTGCCGGCAACGACTCCGGCTCATTATGCATAGGAGAGCAAATCATTCCTAATGATTTTCAAAACAAAACAAAACAAAAAAAATAGTTACTGGCTTGTGATGCCATTAGTTGTTTTTTTTTTGTTTCCGCTCACCATCTACAAACTACCTCTACCTCTGAAAAATATATGGCTGTAATTAACTGTGATCATGTGCTCTCAAGTGTTGAACTCTCCTCTACGCCTCCTTTTCATTATAGAAGTGCCTCAGTTTATTTTCAGCTTGCCATACAGCTAAGTATTTTGAAGCTTTATTACAAGCTTTACCCAATACAGTTTGTTATTCGTCAATTTTCACATTTACACTGACTGTCACATACTCAACAACAAATATCTTAAATTATTACTTAATGAAGCAATTTGAGACTGCAAGACTCTATTTTTAAAGAATGAAATAAACATGAGAGGAGCCATTATCGAGGCAATTTTAGATCCAAAAGTGACATTGTACTAAACTTGCTCCTTGATTTTTTGCTATATAAAAAGGTCTTTATATTTAAGCAGCACTGCTGTTCCTTTGTTGTTGAATTTATAGCCTTTGGGAAGCAATTGTTTAGACACTAAATTGAAAAAGTCTTAGATAAAACCTCCTGATTTGCCTGAGGAAAGTTATCAGAGGAGCTGCTTAGTCTAATACTCCAAATAAACTCAACAATTGCTTTAAAAGTCAGTAATTTCTGTTTTTACAACGTATAATGCAAGCACTTCACAAGGGCAATTCATTTGAGTTACACTTTGTGAAAAACAAAGTTAATTTTACTTTTAATGGAGGTGTTTTCGTAAGTAAAAGGTTAAAGAAGGGTTAGATAAAAGGTAATCTAACAAACCTATTACCGCTTCACCTGAGGGACGCTCCATTTTACAATGTCCTGTGAAAATGTCAGGGAGTGACGCACTAATTTTCCCCTACTGATTTGTTTTTTTTTCACCTCCCCTGTTACTATTTATGAAACCTGTCCCATCTGGCTGCTCTTCACAACAATATTGCCCAATGAACTTTCATTTCCTCTGTTGTTAAATAGAAATGAATCTACGCTCCTATCACAGGTGGGAGGCACACTTAATTGACTCGTGTTAACATCTTTCCATGCCTTGTACACCTGGTCTCTTTCTATATTCACAATTTTAGCAATGCTTTTTATTCCAATAAGGTGATTTGACAGCTAGCCCACTGATGGACAGTCAAATGTAACTGACATGGTCCGGCTTTGGATTTGCATGGGAGCATGTTAGATACTGTGTACTTTTTTTATATTATGCTACCCCGGCTGGATTTCAGAAATATATACCTGAACAAACACAAAGTTACAAACTGATATTCATGTTGTCATTGTGATATATAGTTTGTGGAGCGTTAAGGTGAAGTGCAAAAATAACCTCCAAACCTCTGTATCAGGCAAAAAAAAGAGACAACTCTGAGTGGGAAGTCTAATTTGTCTTCCAATGCGCTGAAATGCTAAGGCTGTATAAATGGAAAGGAAAGAGAAAAAAAAGCAATGAAACATTCATTTTTTGATTGGCTATCTGTATATCTCTGGTCTTCAAAATGAACGTCAATTTCATCTCATCTATTGCCTGACAGAACTTAAATTGGATCCCAAAAGAGAATAATATGATAGAAAAGAAATCAACATTTCCATTTTCTGCTTTCACTGCCTCCTGTCATGCTTGTTGATTCAATGACGAAAGTATTTTAAAGTATTTTATTCAAAATAGCAGGATCATAGTTGGAAAACCTTTCTAACTGAAATTCAAACAGCACTCACAGAAACATCACACGCTCAACAGTTAATCGCAGTTGTTATCATAAATGCCTGAATGTCTGAGTCGACCTGGAGAGTCTGACCACTTTCTTGATGCCGGTTTATACACCGCATAAAACATACTCACTATTCTTTTCTTCAGCTTCCCTCCTCTGAGAATATTTAACAACCTGGAAATTCCTTTGGAAGAAGCACCACTTTATGGAGATTCCAGGTAATTTTAATAAACTGTAATGCAGGGCCATGACAATTACTTCATGATGCAAGAGAAGCTGATTTATATTAAAGAATCCCCTTATTTCCTACACAATTAACCTTGGGGCTAATGCTAATTTAAGCCTCCAGTGCCCACAAAAAACTTTATGAAAATGATGAGTAAACACAGAAGAGCCAGAAGCATAAAACTGCGAAGATTTAAGACTAAAGAAAGGGAGTTTTTTTTTTAAAGCCCCTAAGAATATAATATTCTGTGTTATACATCTCTAAGGCTGTATTCAGGCTGAAATCAGCCTTGTGTTAAAAGAATGCAAGAGGCTGTTGTTTAAGTTACGGAGGAGATAATGAAATACAATCCAAGAAGTCAAGTTGTAGCAACAGATGAATCCATATAAAGTTGCCAAAACATGACATAACTGTTTTTGTAATACACTCAGAGAGTATTTTATAATTCTGGCACGCTGGCGAGAAACAAACAGCAGGTTGGTGTTACAAAATAACCCACAAGAATGTGCTCTTACATGTAGGCCAACCCACCTGGTTCATCTTTTTTTGCAGCATGCATTGTTTTGCTTCATGCATGAGGCTACTGGCTGCTCTCACCATTATCTTTCACTGGATGTGGACACAACTCTGTGCATCATTATATGGCCGACATCCTAAATACACAGGCTAAATTTATGATCCTGGTGTGTTATTAACTCTTATTCCCTCATTCATACGAATATTAATGTTATTACTGTATGATTTAGAGGACAAGACTATAATTGGGCTAAATGTGTTTTCTCATGCGAGCACAAAATCATGTATGGTGTGCATAAAATCATCAATCACAGTGTATGTTTTATGCTATTATATATTGTAATAATAATAATAATACATTTTATTTGTATTGCACTTTACATTTCAGCAATCTCAAAGTGCTACAGAGCAAAAAATGGAAAAAAAAAGGTTTAAAGGAGAACCTGTGGTGACCCACAGTGAACACTGGAGACATTCACCAAGGGACTGTACCTTTAAGGGAGACATTTACGGAGCTGTGGGGCCCTCAGGTGGTCAGGGAGGGCGTTCCACAGCCTTGGAACTGCAGAGGAAAAGGCCCGATCACCCATGGTGCAGCGCTTGGTTCTGGGGGCTTGGAGAGTGTTTATGGTTGCAGAATGGAGGGTATGTGAAGTCTGGGGGATGAAGAGTTCCTTGAGGTATAGGGCATGTCTGTGAATGCTCTGGTCGGTGAGGAGGGAGACCTTGTACTCAATTCTAAGTGGGACAGGGAGCCAGTGAAAAGATCTCCGGATGGGGGTGATGTGATCTTATTTGCGCACCCTCATCAAGATCCTGGCAGCGCTGTTCTGGATGTACTGCAGTCTCTGGATGCTCTTGCCAGAGATCCCGATGAGGAGTGCATTACAGTAGTCCAGTCTGGAGGAGACAAAGACTTGGACAAGCTTCTCTGCATCTGCCAGAATGAGTGTTGGACGGAGTTTGGCGATGTTCCTGAGGTGGTAGAATGATGTTTTACAGAGGTGTTTCATGTGGGTGTCAAAGGTGAGTTGAGGGTCCATTTTAACACCCAGGTTGGTGACAGATATGGAAAGGGGGATGTTTTGGCCAGAGATGGTGATACTGGTGATGGTGGAAGAGCAGAGCTGATGTGGTGTGCCGACTAGGATGGCTTCCGTTTTGGAACTGTTCAGCTGAAGAAATTTGAGCTTCATCCACACCTCTATCTCCTCCAGGCAGGTGGTCAGTGTGGATGTTGGCAGGGGAGCAGAAGAAGTGGGGGTTGTCTTTAGGTAGAGCTGTGTGTCATCAGCATAACAATGGTAGGATATCCCATGCCTGCTAATGACATTGCCCAGGGGGAGCAGGTAGAGGGTGAAGAGGGTGGGGCCCAGCACCGAGCCCTGAGGGACACCGCAGGGGACGTTGTGGGTGTGCAACTTTGTTTTGGCCATGGCTCGGTTCTGTCGGTCAGGTATGAGGTGAACCAGTTGTGTACTTTTTCTGAGAGTCCAATGGTGTATTGCAGTCGGTGGAGGAGGATGTTGTGGTCAACTGTATCAAAGGCAGCTGTTAGGTCCAGGAGGATGAGTAGAGATGGGGTCATTGGTGACCCTGACCAAGGCTGTTTCTGTGCTATGGCCAGGGCGGAAGACTGAAACTTCTCAAAAAGGTTATTGTGTTTGAGGTGATCCTGAAGTTTTTTCCAGAACCTTTGACAGAAATGGAAGATTGGAAATGGGCCTGTAGTTGGAGAGGACTTCTGAATCCAGGGTGGGTTTTTTCAGTAGTGGTCTGATGACAGCAGCTTTTAACACAGATGGGATATGGCCAGTCAGGAGGGAGTGGTTTATGATCTTGGTGATGAATGGAGAGATGGCAGAGATGTTGGCCTACAGCAGGGCTGAAGGGAAGGGCACAGGTGGACGGCTTAATGGTTCTGATGACGTCCTCCACCTCTTCCTGTGTGACATCGGAGAAGGAGCAGATAATACAAATATATATAATGTCTAACATAATGTGTAAAGTTCTTTGGTTAGTCCATGAAGAATAGCAAATTAACTATATTTGTGCATACATGATCTTTATTCTGTACATCTGGTCTAACATGTATTGCTTTACGTAATGAAAAATACATTATTAAAAATATCAATCACACAAAGTTAAAATCAATGAGGACAGAGACACATAAAAAAAAAAAGTACCAAAATTCCAAGACACAGACGAGGATGTGAGCACAAAAGAAAAGGCAATAACTAAAGTGCAGCCGCTATTCAGACAGGGTAACCAAAAGCCTGTCTGAATAAAAACGTTTTCAGCTGCTTCATAAAAGGTGTCTCAGGAGCATCCATAATTTAGGTGTAACAGCCTGAAAAGCACGGTCACCCCGAGTTTTGTAGTGGATTTGAGGGACAGCCGACATAAAGAGTCTGATGGGGTACATAAGGGAGGAGAAGCTAAGCAATATACACAGGCGTTTGACCATGCAAAACTCTATCGGTTAGCACCTGTATTTTAAATTGGATCATAATTCTCAAAAAATGTAATTACATATTGTATTTATCAAAGAAATTATAATTTCTCTACATACAATATTGTTTTTTGGTTTTGATAAACTCTAATGAGATTTTAACGATAATACTTTAACCTTAACCTAACCATAACTTTAACCTTGCAAGAGTTCACCCCGCCGACTGATTAGACCTAGCATTTACGCTTCTAAACAAGTTATGGTAACCTCCACCCAGTGCAACGCGTTTTTAATATTTATTGGACAAGAATGGAGGCCTACGGCACAGAGCAATGTGATATCTCAGGCTTTGGATACAGGCACAATACTTGCAAGTAGATCATTTCATTATTGGTTTGGCTCTGCACATGAGATTTGTTGAAGAAAAATACAAAAAAATCGCAAGCCAAATCCTTTAAGCCGTTGATCTGTGCCAAGCTACTTTCATGGATATACTCATAACAAACACTTTGGCTTTGGCTTGCTTGGACACAAGTTAGTGATGCAAGAAAATGTTGAGACTTCTAAAAAGATTAAAAAAATAAATAGCCTATTCTTTTGAACTTTATCTGAAAATCATTTATTATGAAAAACGTTTTAGTTCAAATTTAAACTTGATTGTCTGGCTTCAAAGACAAAGTCAAAGATAATGTCATTCTGTCCATGTCAGTGCAGGTCACGGTTTACTGTAGATCCAGGCTTTCAAGCTTTTTCACATTCAGGTGAAGAGTGACAGACCCCAGCTAAATTTGAGAGCACTAATAGCAAAGTTATTATTAAACATATAGGTGAAAAAGTAAGGCTGTGCTCATTACAGTAAGGGGTTATATGAAGGGTGATAATATCATTGTGATTCCAATTTGGCACATTTTATGGAATAGCAAAAGCAGATCTACATGATAATACATGTGCTAATATTAGTAATGGTGCAGACGTAATGGTTCAATGCATTTGTACGAAGAATATGTTCCCCAAACGTGACCCAAACAATTACTGTTAAACTAGTTTAATAATCCACTTAGTCCGATGTGTAGAACAATAATTGTAGAGTGCAAGTTCCACTTGGAACATTTTGGCAGTGCACTACTTAGCTATATCATGCTCATGCAAGTACGTCTATATGGTCTGCGGAGTCGCAGACCAGATACATCCACTTGGTTAGTGGATGTATCATGTAGACCCCCCCCCCCCCCCCCCCCCCCCAAACCTGTGATAGTTGGCTTTTTGGCGTTTTACTCGCCCCTGAGTGTAGCTGTTCAGAACAACAATAGAAACATTCTTAGTTAAAAAGCATGAAAGTAAAAGTGGTTTGGTTATTATTATTTTTAATTTAACCTTTATTTAACAAGAAAGTCCCTTGAGATTTAAATATCTTCCCTGAGGGAGCTCTGCCTAAGACTGCACAAGTTAAGTTTAAGGGAATTCATGTATCAAACACACAAGGAAGAGACTAAATCCAGCTAAAATAAGGCTGCTGCAATTTTCAGTTTCAAGAACTTTTGACAAACATTTTTCAGTATATTATACATATGTTTATGATATTAGTATTAGATTATTAATACTAAAGCATCAGTGTGTAAGCAGCATGTTACTATTGTAGCTGCTGGAGGTGGAGCCAGTTTGAACCATTTTATATACCACAAATAAGCATAACACAGCTGTCAGCACACGTCCTGACTCCCTGCAGAAACAAAAAGGTTGTTTTCCTTTTCTACTACAGCATAACTTTACTGTTTCAGTAATGGTTATGGCCAATGAGCCATTGTTGAATGTTGACTTTTTTTAAATAAAAAAAGTAAAATGTTTATTATACAATCCTTTTTATCTGCTATTCCAAAAT
Organism: Scomber japonicus; assembly: GCF_027409825.1. Lineage (NCBI taxonomy): Eukaryota > Metazoa > Chordata > Actinopteri > Scombriformes > Scombridae > Scomber > Scomber japonicus. The sequence goes on from NC_070583.1 coordinate 19,188,528, forward strand.
CATACCCAAAACTGAGGTACATACCGAACTGTGAATTTCCATTAGTATGAGGTAATGTTTCTTTTTAAAACTGTTGGATTGTGCTTCTTGAAGTCTCTCAAACTGCTTGGTAGGTGGCAGATGAATCACTGATGAAACGCAGTTTCCTTAGAAGTCTGCATCTTTGAAAGTCTTCTGATAGTGCGAAAACTGTTGGAGGATTGGCAAAGATGAATCAAATCAGAAGTTCTGTCTTAATACATGTTTTAATACGAGCTCGGTTCATGTCTGCATGCCTGAGACACTGACAAAGATTCACTCCAGAACACAGGAGTCTTATACTGTCACAGAGTGGGTCAAATATCTTCAGTACACAGTTTGAACAGAATGTGATCCTTTGTGAGGCCCCCCTTTGTTATTCCGGTCTATTATCAATCATTCTTTGATTGTTTCTTCAGACATTATGGTACCCCGCTGAATATGGTATGGTAAGAGAAAATACATACTAACAGTCTTTACGCAGGCTCTATAGTAGGATTTTTTTGTACAAATAAAGATCCAAGAAATCTATGAATACATTGGACACTGACTAGCATTACCAATTAACGTGAGACACCAGCATGTGGTCCACAGCAAGCTGTTATCTGCATTACCAAACCATTAGACCAGGCACCTAGAAGTCGTAATGAACTGCCATGAAATCCTCTGTTCTCACTTTAATCAAAAGTTTGTTCTCTCCAACATAACTCAGGAAGCACGTTCTCCACAAGGACACAAGTATTGACTTGAGTGTTCTTGGACTTGATAATTACCTTTTATCTTGAATGTGGGCAGCACAAGGACGTATTAAAATAATTAAATTACTATTAGAGTACTATTACAAGATGTGATGGCTCTGCAGGGTGCATATCTTTATAACACTGTTGTCCTTTAACTTGATTAGAGTTGATTTATTGGAACCATCAAGTTAATGATAGATTTTGGATTCTTGAGTGTGAAACTAAACCCAGGGTTCATTTTAGAAAAGGCTTAGCGCTTCCTTAACCAGCCATCCAAGAATGTGGTGTCTTTTCTTGCACTGCGGGTCAGTAAACACACAAGCTTGCATAGACATGTTAAAACTGTAATGCTTTCTTCAAGTATCCAAGCATTGTCTATGGAATGCCTTTTCTTTGTGAATGCCCTGCAGTGTGTGTGCATTGTACTTTCAGCTTGCACAAAGCACAGCAGGCAAATGCATCAGGCTGGTAATAAAGGAATCTGAGAACTGCAAGCATGATACAGTATGGGAATGCTCCAAGAAATATTATTTGTGCTTTTCATGCCCTAAGCCTCTTGTCTCTAATCTATCCCACTTGATGTGTAGGTGTGTATGGGTGTGAAATATGCTTTCCTGCCATGGCAAGGATTCCACATTGTTCTTGCCAACAGGAAGGAGAAAGTGTTTGGCAAGATTTGGCATGGTTTTCTAAACCCTAAGCACCTACAAAGCAAATTCAAAAGAGCAGAATGAAGAGAGATTGTGCTCTGTAGGGTTTAGAGGCTTTGTACATAGCATGACATCATCATTTTGTGGTTATGAACAATTATGTCAGTCACAATACAGACGTGGGATGATGTCATGACCCTTAGATGATTGCGGTGCCTCCAATGGAGCCTTCAGAAACTAGACAAATGTTGCTATGATACGTTGCCTTTTCAAAATAAATTCCCAAACCTCTCATTTTTGACTCTCCTCAGCTTTTTTCTGGTAGAATAAGTTGATTTCACCGTCAGTTTCACTGAAATAATGAAACTACAATGAAATAGCTACAAACACATTAAATATGAGGCCTCCCATTGAGAAAAACCCTCTTAGCAGGTGATTCTCTATTTTGTAATCCATATACTTAGATAAGACTAAGACTTAAAAACAATGCTCATAGCAATCCATGCTGAGAGATTTTAAATTTATAGCCTTGAATTATAAATAGCGTGTTATTTATAATTAACAGGTTATATCTTTGGATTGCTTTTGCTCCAGTAAAAATGCTTGCAATGATATATAGGTGACATTCGCCCAAAAGGGTTGATTTAGTAAATTAATAGCAGTAATGAATCTCTTCTCATTTAAAGCCAGAGTACTTGTGATGATGTTGGCTTGCTCCAATTTATTGATTAGACTGTAGATATATGTTCCCTACATAACTTTAGGACAATCTGCACCTTCTCAAGTTATGAAATTAAGCTGAAATTTAAGCTGTGAAGTGCTCACAAAAGACAAATTCCATGTGCAGCCTTTTCCACTGTCTTTCACAGTAATAGGCCTCAGTGTTCAGTGCCTGAACAAATGAGATCCACAGTGCATTTATTAGATAACATTAAATTGAATAGATTAATAGATAAAGTTGAATTGCTGCTTCTGCTGGGCTCCTGACAAACAAAAAACATTGTTTGTGGAATTATTGTTCCTTTGTGGGTAAATCTTTAGAACATTATTGAGTATTTGTTCGCTGCATTTCTACTGTATCTATTTTTGTAGACAATATACAATCAATGTGTATAAAGCACTAGAGAGTTGCAGATCACCTACCCACACACTGTCCACAACGACAATATCTAAGCCTAGAGTGGAATAAAAGGTTGCCTGATAAATACACTGAACTGATGAATAGCAGTAATAGCAGTGTGCTGTTACAGTCACTGAATGGTCACCCCTGAAATACAGTGTTATGATTGGCCAAATATAATACCATTTGAATAGTAGCTACACAGGGTTACTTGTATAATTTAGTTGCTCAGTGTACATTCAATGTACTTTTAAAGGGCATAAAGTGTGAACAGGATGCATGCTTGGATAAGAAAATGTAATTATGGTTATGTAATGTCAAATACATATAATTGCTTCTTTTGTATGCACCAGCTAAAGGCTGAAAGGTTTTTTTCCCCACTTAATTCTCGTCAATTTTTACAGCAGCCAGTGTGTCCATTAAACGTGTTGAATACTGTTAAAATTATCTTGAGCAAGTTGCAAAAGTCTTGCCTTCTCATTTATTGTAAGTGAGCAAAAACTAGATGGATAATACTGTATGTTAATCTAAGGAAAGCAAGAGTGGGTGGTCCATGCTCAGGCATAATAATAGTAATTCCCTGGTGTGTTGGATGAAGACGAAACACAAAGGTGCCAAGATTTCCCAGAGAGAGAGAGAGAGAGAGAGAGAGAGAGAGAGAGAGTGAGAGCAGAGAGTTAATGATGATGGAGATACATGTTGTGCGGCACTGAGAAATGTACATTAAATATACAGTATGTTATAGAAGCTCAGAAGGTTTTCAGTGAGGACTAAAGAAAGATGCTCTTTGCTGTGTCTTCATGCTGTGGTGAAGAAGGTGTCAGGCCAAATCACAGTGTTAACTGTGCAGAATTTTTCGTGTAATTTCAACTAGAATATAGAATAAGTGTCCTTACACCTTTCTTTGCTAACTGCATTGGTTTTATAACTGCATCTACTGTATGAGCACTGAATTAAAGCTGCGCTAATCACTACTTTTGTATCCAAAATTACATAATTGACTTTACACTGTGTGAAAGGTGTTGGTGACCAAACAAAAATATTACTCGACTCTGTAGTTCCCCTCAGATTAGTGGAGCTTTTTTTTTTTAGCTCATCGTTTAAGTTTTTATGAGGAGAAACTTTACAGTTTTGGTTTACTTTCACCGCTCTCAGTCACCCAATTTCCAGCAGCAGCAGGCAGCTGTTTTCAGTGAAAAAGTTCTAATAAACCTACTGTGCACTTCCTGTTTTGCTGCTAAATGCTCCACTATGTTGTCAGTCTGCTGTTTGCTGCTAAAGAGCCAAATCATTTCCTTATGAGTAGGGTTGGATTTCCCAGTTTCAGTTCCAATATGGTTATGGTCAAATTTAGATAACAAAAGTATATAATTAAAGAGTAAATATTGGCCAGATTATTTGTGTTAATTATCGTTCACCCCGACCCATTCATTTTGTGGTATAATTTAGTTCATTTAATTGGTTAACTTGCAATTGCACAAGTATTCATGTCTATGCAGGCGATGTCTATGATCCAAAATATTTTCCAGGATACAGTATTTAAAATTTTGTGTTTTATGCAATATTATTTGTGGATGTGCTGTATAGGTCCCGCCATCAGGTTATGCTGCTGAGTCAGAAAAAATCTAATTGTGAAGCAAAAGGAGAAAACTGTTTGTTGAATTTGTATATTGCAGTAGAGTACTTGTTTTTTGTAGCAGTAACAGTCCTGCTTCCGCCTGAGACCTTGACTGCAACATTGCAACATTAAAAACTTACATTTCTTTACTGTATTGTTAGTTTTTTATCCTCAAATAACAATACAAGCTTTCCATCGCTGTGCACTCGAGAGCTGAGTTTGCTTTCTTTGCTGCCTGTTATGAAATGCTGCAATGTTGAACCATCATGGCTGCTATAGGAGCTGATTTCCACAAATATAGACGCATTTCTCGACTTGTTCTCATTCAAATTCATGCAATGAAGTCAAAGGAATAAGCATAATAAATCCCTGGAGTATGGGGGAAGTTTGCTTGCCAAACCCACATGCATAAAAAATGATCGTCATAACTGCCATGAGCAAAGGGCAAAAGCATTTGTTTTTATTGCACATAATCAATATACTGATTCATATGAGAAAGTTACAATATAAGTTCTGGGAAATTACATGGTAAATGACGGGAAGTTACACTGTAACTTGTATTATAAATTACCAAATAAATTTTTGGTAAATTTTTAACTGAACATTCTGTGTGTGTTTCGACTTAAGGCCCATTTATGTTCAACGTTAAATAGAGATACGGATACGGACGGAGCCTTCTGTCCGTGCTCTGCGTTCATTTCGTCCGTATTTCTGCACGTTTCCATAAAGCTTACAGATACGGACCAAACGGAGCAATACCACCGGAAACCATGGGGGCAGTGTTGCTGTTACTACTCGATACGTAGCTCTAGTGAGACACGAAGAAGAAATAACAATGGCAGAACTTTTTGATGTTTTGTGAGTTGGTTACAAACTTTAAACATATTGTTTTTGTCTTTTATGCAAGAGGAACATTATCAATATCTCCTTCACAGTCAACATGTTTGTTTTTGAGTTTGTTGTTGTCATAAACTTTTGACTCTGTGCTGCCCCCTGGTGGATGTATTGGTTAACATCCATGCCAATGTAAAGGACGCATGGAAGTATGTGAGCAGTGACGGTAACATTGTTTGAAAAGGACATATACATTTTCGTATGTCTGTTGAGCATAAATGGGCCTTTACTGTCACATCTTTCCCTCAATGATATAGTGTTACGTCCTGTAGAGGCCAATTTATGATTTCCACACTCTTCATCAGCGGACAGCTGTGCACTTGCACATAATTCCATAGCTATGTACTGTTTTTTGGAAGTTCGAGGACAAAGACACGCTCCAAATGCGTGCTTGCAGAGTGAAAAGTTTCCAGAGTTGTAAAATCCAGTCTGATAATTACAAACTGCTGTGCTGTGATTTTCTGATAAGCCCTTAAATACAATTTGTTACTCCACCGGACCGTATTTTATTGTCTCTTCGGCACTTTAAACACACCAACGCAGCCCCTTGTATTGTTTTACAGAAGACTGTTTTTAGTCTCAATGTAGCTGAGGAGATCCTGTATGCTGTTCAAAGACAAGAAAAAGTCGAAAAAGAAAAATGGCAGTTTATTGACAACAGGAATTCAGTACATGCATACGCTGGCTGATGACACACTGGGGCAAGGAGACCGTAGGACATCAAACACTAGATATTCTTTGAGATGAGCGATGTGCTGCCTTAAATGTTTGGTCAAATTAGAAGTGCAACCTGACTTACAACTAATTAGCTTCACACATGCATTGCACTTTGCTTCATTTTCTTTAATAAAGTTAAGCCACACTTTCATGTTGAGTGTTTACCGCAGTCCAGCTTTTACTGTTGATGTGATGTTATGCATGCTTGTATCAAAAACAAATCAACACAATGTTGCGTAGATACATGACGCAGACTGGTCCTGGCAGAGTGCTGTTCTTGCAGATATGTATCATTTTGTTTCATAAGGGCTGAACAGCAACAACAACAACGTCAGAAAGCTGTGAAGACAAACTAATAGAACTACTTGTCGCTGCTGCTTTTTCCTATGTGATGTTATTAACAATGATAACCTCCGCTTGAGTCAACATGTTTTGTTTGCATTGTGAAAATAAAAAAAGTCTCAAAAAATATATATTGTGTGTAGGTGACACTGCAGCGGCTTATCTATACATTACACTATTAAAAGCAAGAATTTCATGAGTTTTTTGTTTTTAATTTATGCTGCAAGAGGTGAAGCCAAAGACAAACCTTACCACTGAGGGCAATTAACTTCCTCACCAAAGGTTTAACAGCAAAACAAAAAAAAAGAAAAAAGAAAGTAAAAGCCTGAAAGTCATTCAAGGTAAATGACTATAAACGTAAACTTATATTTGACAAAGGTTTTACATAAAAACAATGTAATCTACCTGCATTTGCCTCTCAGGTTCCTCTTAAGTTGAGTTGGTGTTGCATCTTAACCACACTTTCAAAGTGTCCCTGTAACACAGTATGTAGGAGCTGGTATAGATTACACAATGATATTTAGCTCAATCTATGTGGAGGCACGAAGCTTTCCTGTCTGTTTTCATCAGTGGTGTCGACGTGACAGGCAAAAGCAAATTTGGCAGGCTGACTCATGCAGGGGCTGAGAGGGGGCTGGTTGCAAGGTTAATTGGCAATGGGAATAATTGGCCACTGGGCTCAATTTGTCTGATGGGAGGAATTGGAAACCAATCTTACTGTCTGTTTGGAAGCATTCCATGCAATTCCTCAATGAAAGCATCTTTATCTGATGCTCCCTGCTTGAGCAGCCTCTTCCTCGCTGATCACACTTTGTATGAATGGCTGTGCTGGCCCTGTATATCTGCTACAGTTGTGTAAACAACTATGAAATTCTGACAGCAGCAGTTTTAACAGTGCACAGTCATACTTTTAATCAGTATTTTCAAATGCTACGCTTGTATCGAGTCCCGCTCTGTGAATGCAGCAGAATTGAATTACAGACCAAGGTTTTATGCTTCTGTATATAAATATAGGATGGGTGTTTACTCAATACAGTGTTCTTTCAGAGAGATTGTGTGGGCTTTTACTGCAGACCCTCTCGGTCTTAGCTGCTTGCTAAGCACAGCCTTGTCTCCAGGGCATGATTTGCCTGCCTTTCTGTTGATGGCTATTTGTATCCACAAAGAGGGGATCAACAGAATCAGCGTCTGAAATTGATTTTTCTCTCTGACTACATATAAATGAACTTTCCAATGATTTTCAACTCAAAGCCGATGATACAAATTTAATGGGGTTTTGGCCTTGTTTTTACACTCCAACTCTACTCGGACAGCCTAATGAGATGACATGTGCTAGACTGTGCTTTTTAGATCAGATAATATTAAGTAATGAGAACATTAGTTGTGTGTCATATTCGGATGTTCTGATTATTTCTTCAGTCCAAATTGACATATTGATATAGTTGTTCTGACTGATTAGTGTGTTCATCATCTTTTTAAATGTCAAATAATGAAATGATATCATTATATAGAAAATATATACAGCGTAAACTTTATCAAGTATAATTTTAAAGGGCTTTGAGGCTCTCAATTCCTCTCATGCAGTAATGTGATGCAATATTTGCTGCTTGCCTGGGGTTCCTCAGGGATCCTTCATGGGCTCACAGGTGATTCTTAATGAAACTGAAAAGGATCTTAACATACTTTTTACTAAATAATCAATAACTAATCAATCCCCCCCCACCTGTAAGCTGAGTCCAGGGCAACTGAATTTATTTCAGATACTTGAAGATTTATTTTTACGAAACATGAAAAACATGAAAAGGATTAGATCAGGAACTATCAAAAGCCAGTTCTTTTACCATCTTCTATGTATTTCATGGTAACTGGTTTACAGTTAGGTTTCTAATATTTCAGGACCTGCCTGTTGATTCACTTTTTAAAAAAATGTTTAAACTACTCTCTTATTGATATAAAGCACATAATTGCAATGCTGTATTTACATTAGAGGAAGTAATTAAAGGAGAAAAAAATCATTTAGAAGAAATATTTAATATATAGAGACAATATATTGTCACATACAATGGTTTTGCTTGATCAGATTAAACCACTTGACTGACCTGTTTGACAAGAGAGCCTGTAAGTAACTAATAATGATGATGGTATTTTAGAAACAGACTAATATTGAATAGTTGCTCTCAGGGTGTTGAGTTAGTTGAGTTCAGTTTTCTGGTAACTTTGACATAACAAAACGTTTTGTCCTGTTGTGTAAAGACAGGAGTTAATAGAACAATTTTACGGTCTGAAGAGAAAACCACCTGATTAAACTGTCTATGTGTGCTTTATTATAATGGGATTACACACTTTTACAGGCTTAGGCAAGAGTTTAGGTGTATTGAAATGTTTTAATGGACACAGAATTGTATCAATTTCTCTCAATTTCAGTGTTTCAGCGTCTCAAATACACCTTTTTAGTTTTGGCTCCATATATCAGAATTTTTTAAATATTATACTTTTGTAATTCTTAGCTCTGATACTTCTTCAGTTTTTAACTCTCTTTATGTTTCCATACTACCTAATCAATCTATTGGTAAGATTAATACATTTATAAAAACAGGAACAATAATCACTGATCATTTCTTGTCACACCATGTGCTGCAAACCCTTGTATCAGCGCCTAAATAACAGGCAGTTGAGCAATGCTAGAGAATGACATCACATGATGTTGAACTACAGTTAATATGGACAACATGTGCGGAAAGTTGGTAATTAATATGATGAAGTGACAACTGTGTGTGCCATATGTGCATTTCATAACTCGTCTGATGTGAAGGTCTGTGAGCAAAACATTAAGTTGCATTCATGAATGTATTAATGCTGTCAATGTGGGGGAGTTCAGTTTTTTCCAGATGACTTCAACTCACCTGTCAGTGAGGTGTGCATTAGAATATTTAATGCACACCACATTGACAGGTAAGTACATATAAACTCTATGCTACTGTACATTTCACCACTCAATGTACATCATGTGCAAATGGAAATATTAATACCATTTTAACTTGGCATCAGTGTCTTTGGTAGAGATAGCTTCCGATGAAAAGCACAAGGTAATTTGCATTTATCGCTGCATTGCAAAGTTTCTCACTAATGATAATTAATTCCAGATATTTATAGCGCAGGGAGCTGAATCTTTTTCATTTGCAGTCAAATTCCTGAGGCAATTGCACTTAGGTGCATCTTGGAATCTATTTACACTTCTTCCATAATTCAGCTGACATATGAAATCAAATTAGAAAAATGAATTTAAGATGGAGTTAAAGATGAAAGTCAAGTGTGTTTTTTCATGTGACTCCAGGTCCTGTTTTAGTGATTACACAGTGTCATTGTTCGGGCTCCGCAAATTAACTTTTGCACCAACCTCAGCAGTAGAATCCAAAGCTCAGTTTGCTGAACAAGCCAATTTGAGTAAGGTACAGTTGAAGAAAAATAAAGTATTAAGGCTGCAAAACCTTATTTTTCTTTTACAGAAAGTAATATGATGAGAAATGTCTTCATCTTCTGTCTCTTTGAACACAAGCTCAGATGTTTTCTTTAGCGCGCGCGCACACACACACACACACACACACACACACACACACACACAAAATCTCCCCAATTATAACTGTAGATGCAATATCAGGTTTTTAAAACTAATCAACAAATTATGAATGGGATATTTATTTTCCGCGTTAATTTCTGTGAATAGCCAAAGAACCAACATTATAAATAGGCCTAATAGATTGAACATGAGTAACACTAGTCTACAATGCAGAGGAATTGGAGTTAAAATTTGTTCAATGTCATCCCCCTTGTAGAACAATTTAGCTGATTATAATGCAGTTGTGGGATGTTCACCTCACTCTGACTTTCTGCAGAGACGATAGCAAGTCAACCTTTCATCCAAGAGCTCTGCTAAACAATGCTTCCCTAATCATTAAAGTGGCTAAGCCTGCAGATGAGCTCACTGGGTCTAACGCACCCATCACAGTAATCATTACTGACAGGACATGCAGCTGCTAATGATCTTCTCTTAATCACACTTAATCAGGTAATAATGATTTTGAGGTGAGAGATGAAGCGCTTGCTCTCTGCTTTCGCCATGGAGAGGTCTGGTTTCACTTGACTGGTTTCGGTGTCAGTGGGGAGGCTGAAATGGGCGGCACCTCCGTATGCTGCACTTCTCCCCACTCACAGGGTCACTCTTTGGAATTGTAAGGAGGAGGGATTTATGAACAAGGTCCTACGGATCATAATGGACCTCTGAGAGACAGAACAGCATGCAAAAACACATTAATACACCTCCTTGATACAGCCATGGCAAATACAAACAGAGGTCCCTGTGCCGATGCATGAAAGACTGCACAATCCGACTCACAGTTTTTAACATTGGGGTTTTTTTAGCATTAAACATTAGATAAAATAGGTGCGCAGGTGGTCGAGTGGTTAAGGGCGCATGCCACATACGCAGCCGACCCAGGTTCGAAGGTCCTTTGCTGCATGTCACAACCCCCTCTCTCTCCCATGTTTCCTGAAAAAAATCTTTAAATAAAAACCCCAACAAAAACATTAGATAAAATGTGTTTACATACACGCAAATATGCAACACATATGAAGGAACATGGTTTCTCTGTGATCTGTTTTGTATGGCTTCAAGCCACCAGTATATTCCTGGTGTCCTCATTTTTATGATTAGGGGTGTTGTGTCCAACTGTAACTTTCCGAAACCAACGATCCGACACATCCACTTCACGCCATGATTGGCCGGGCATGAAGAGTTTCAGAAAGGAGCCAGGATTTGAAGTTCTCCCTTAAGCTCTCATTTTTCATTAAAATGTGCACTGTTAATCCTGTTTTTAAACAATACCGTGTCTCCCCACTCTGCCTGTGAAGGCCATTCAGAACAACTGTAAACAGATTTGATTTCCAAAGAAGTCGGGCAACTCGTCGTAGCTACTTACTACTTCTTTTCAAACCCCAAACATTAGTCGGTACAAAAGCTGAGAGCTGACACAAATTGATTTCAAACAGGCAAAACAATTATAATTTACAGCATTCAATTTAAACTTGCATTTACAAATTCAGAGTGCATAATTATTTTCTCGTGATCACAATTATGGCAAAACTAAATGTTTTCTCTTATTGAAGCTTAGACTCAAAGTGAATGTGCCCCTCTCATTATCACACACAAAGAAGATGTACTGATTAATCAATCCTCTTCCGCTTTATTGTTTCAAGACATTCACCGTCACCTTGCTGTTACTGTTTGGCTTAGCAAAAATATTAGTTAACTTGAGAAAACTTTAGATTATTTTGTTGAAATTCATAATTAACATAACACAATACTACACATAAATAAGTAACAACAACAGCTTGTATGTGACATACTGCACACAGCACTCTGGTTAATGTGCTACAGTATTTACATGGTATGAAAAGTCATTTTAACTGCCACATAAATAAAAAAATAAATAAAAAAAAACAAAAAAACAAGTAACCCAGCTGCATTAAGTATTTATACTTTCACCACCACTGCTCTCTGACTCATGTAATCAGACAAAACATCTCACAAGTCTCAAGAGTCTGGCAAGTGGAAGAACTTCGGTTTCAGATGACTAAAGCTTTTAGTGGCTATAAAAGACACTCCACCACTCTGACTTCCACCCTGTGACCAAGGTGCTGCTTCGGTGTCTGAAAACTGTCTGATTGTGGCACTTTCCATCCATCCATTTTTCAAATCTAGTTGTTTAGTTAGCTGGAGCTGATCCCAGCATGCGTAATGAAACAGGCTGGGAAACACCCCGAACAGCCAGTGGTCCATCACAGTGCTGAAACTGCAAGCGGAGCCAAGCTCATACCTACAGGCAATTCACAGCATCCAATTACAGAGAGAAATCTTTGTGTGTGATTTCTCTGGGTGCACATGTTTATTGCCGCAGTCCAAACATTCAAAGTCTATACAGATTGGACCAAAGCTAAAATAGTCTCTTTATAACCACAACCATTAGTTGCATTTCATCCTTGTGATCTTTTCAAGATGGGGAAACACAAACACAAACACATGCCTACTATTTCTAAATGTAGAATGAAGTCAATTCCATTTTTTTGCATTTAAAATTAGTCAATGTAATCAGGTAGAAATTGTCGAATATTGGCATGAATTTTCCTGCATTTCATTAAGCATTTTGTATGCACTTTATCCTTTAATTACATCAACATCATTAGCAGTCTTATTAAGAGAGGGGTGGACAAAAGCTGGAAAAAATCTACCTGTACATTGGTTTGTGGAACAGTGCACTTTCTTAAAAATATGTATCCCTGACATGCTAAAATGTAAAATACCAGTAGCAGAAGTAGTTAAAAAGTCACAAAACTGACATATATTTCAACAATACAGCTATAACAGGGACAATACAGCTATAACAGGGAAAAGTCACCTGACTGTGCATCCAATCTGTATTAAACCGCACCTGAATAAAGTCACCAAAAAATGCACTATTTACTTCTATCTGCGTAATAATTCCTAAGAGCTAGATCCCCCAGGTTTTAGCCTATTTTAAAAAAATGACCCATTTTAAAGATTTAGATCCTCAGTGGGAACCAATGGGCTTGAGGCTGGGTGACTCACGCATGTAGTAGAATATTAGAGATGGAGTAACACATTGTTGATTTAATGTTTTTTGATTTATTAAAAAAAAAAAATATATATATATATATATATATATATATATATATATATATATATATGAGAGAGAGAGAGAGAGAGAGAGAGAGAGAGAAAATGTCATTGAAGTGAAGTGTTTTACACTCCAACTCTTCCCACTCTGTGATAAATGTGTTAAAGGCACTTGACTTTGCCCACTCTCAGTGGTCACACAGACTGGCAGTGAACCGTGGCCTTTACTAATTGTAAACTCAATGAAGCATTCTTAACAGATGCTGCTTCATTTGGCCTTACAGGCGCCTGTCATCCACATATCAAAGCCATGAAAAGTCAAACTGTCATTATCACACGGCTCAAACCAAATCTATCCACCCGCCAATTTAATTCTTATTAAATGCACATTATAAGTGTAGATGGATGGCCGTGGTCAAGTGGAGTTACTGCTTTGGAAAGACTTTTGATAGAACACACACTCAAAGGACTCAGTAATATGACAGCTTTTTTTGTTGTGTTTTAAACTACAACGTATACAAACAGGAAAAATCAAGGTCATAATGTTGCTAGTATTGGAGACATGGAATGTATACAAGCATTGGATGTGATTTGAGTGGATTTAATAGATAAAAGGTGGTCCAGAGAGTGTGCAGACCCTCTGTAGAGAGTGATTGTGTAGGGAAAACAAAGCTGCAGTGAAAGCAACTGCACGTGTCACAACAAATAGGCTCTGGGCTGTGTGAAGCAGAGGTTATACCAAATGACTCCCAGACCACTCACTTATCTCTATGCAGCTTTATTTTTATAAATGAGGGATTAATTATTGTCTGCAAAAAGAGAGAAGGAAGCTACATTCAGTAGATAAATCTACTGTAGCGGTTGGCCCCCTGAGGGTTTCATGAAAGGAAAAAGGGGGCATAGTATGTTTTACGAAAGCAGAAAAGTAAATAAAACAGGCAAAATACAATCAAACTCATATTTATTTCTTTAACTAGCAAAACCAAACAGAAATAATTACTCCTGCAAATGTCTCAACTGGAGAGTGATGACTGTTTAAGCATTGTTGTTTATGTGTAAATGATTAATTGATACATATTAGTAAGTAATTAGCATACAATTAGCATTCTGTGTTTCAGCCATCCACAACAAATCAAATTGATAATACACAGTTATCTTTATAATATCCAGGTGAGATTCTGTGCTGCTAGATTGCTGCTTCTTTTTCCTGTCCTGTATACAGTTACCGCTAAAGGCCGTTGTCATGAGCTACAACACCAATGGTATTTCAGACAATCATGTGATTGTGACAAGGTGCATGGCCATGCTCCCCTGTGTGTGTAACAACAAGCCAGCTGCTCCTCAGGGATATTACTGCAGAAAGCTCTTGAATATTCATTATCCACTGTTGCTGTCACACACACACACACACACACACACACACACACACACACACACACACATCAAGATCATCATCATATACAACAATGTTCCTCTGATCAAAGAGAGCTCATTATCCCCCTGTCGTGCCTCAGAGTTCTGCTGAAATAACCAATCAGTTAAAGCTTTCAGAGTTGGGTCTTCTTTCTGCCTGTCTCAGCACACCATCTCCTTTGGCTTACCACACTTTAACCGAAGAACATTTCATTCCCTTTTCCTCACACCAAATGTTGATTCGGAGCCCTTTGATTGCATTAACGATAAATGAGATTTTGTGTCTAATTTATCTCTAGTGTGCCGTTTGATTCTGCCGCGATGAAGATTTCTTGTCAGATAATCAGCCTCTCGAAATGAGTGGTCAAATCGTTCCTCAAGATGTCCCATTTGATATGCGTGGGCTGGCATTAATGCATACGTGATGACAGTCAATTTCACGATGAGATTTGACCTGGATTATCCACTTTTGGCACAGTCTGAATTATAGCAGTAATAACAGATTACATTTTGTCATTTGTCCTCCACTCTTGTCTGACAGATCTGCTGATGATGACACCCACAGGAAGCAGCTTGTGCAAAACTATAATCCAGTTGTTTTTATATCTGTCTATAAATGTCATGGCTCAAATGTTGACAGCCAACCATGCATCCTCACATGTACACCTAGCTGCAATTTAGGGCGTATTCACACCTATGGTTAGTTTGCTCTGGTGTGAATGAGTTGATACATTTGGTGTGGGTTTCCTCTTAGTTCTGTTTCATTTCACATCCAACAAATCCAACTGAGCCAAAATGCATCACCACAAGCTATGTGAAAACATTAAATCTGCTTATTGGTCAGATGTGTCTCGGGTGGGAGCACGGACATAAACACAGGAAGAAGGTCATAAAGAGGATCCTCTGGCCAAATACTACATTCTTCATTGCGCTAACCCAAGCTGGACCTCAATTATTTTTCTGGCTAGCTGCTAGCGACTGTTAACTTCACTCATCCATACCCCAGTATGCAAAGCACCTGCCTACAGGAGCTGTTTAGCACAAACTGGCAGAGTGCACCTAATAGTCGGCTCAGATCGAGGTCAGATTATATTCCAGTTATATTATAGTCTTGGTGAGGTTGTTCTGGTCGGTATCAGAGTAAGATAGCTGTGTTCAGATCTGCTCCAAACAGATCAGAGTCTGATTTAACTGAACTAAAAAGTGCAGTTCTAAAAACGCCTTTAGTCTCCTGCATGTTTTTATAATGTGTAGGGAGCACAGTTATTCAAAACACCATCATTTCCATGATTATAAATTTTTACATGAATTGTGAAGTACAACGAGACTGGAGAGCAGCCTATGTCAACTCGTCATTTCAATAATGAAAATATGATGAAAGACACAAGTATAAAAGGAAAGTGTAAATAAATAACCTGGTTAAGACACATTTGGTGTCTCGGCTCTGCAGTGAGATTTGTTGTTGAAGCTTGATTGTTAGCGGGCCAACTTATTTAACTGATAATAAGCAGCTATCTGAACATAAGAGTTACAAATAACTTCATAGAGTGGCAGGAGAGATATTCAGAGCGATTTTTCATCCACAAGCACAGGTTCAGCAGTGAGATAAGCAGCTTATAGGAGCACGGGGTAACACACACTAACACATTCACAATTTTCTATGTGTGTGTCTATATGAGGTGCTGCTACTTTTATCATTTCCATAGGTTGTACATGTTTATGAAGTGAAACTAGCAGGGAATAATCCAACATAAATATTGATCTGGTGTTTTACATTCTTGCAGGACTCTTGGGCTACTATTCACTGATCGTCCTTTGCTTGAAACAGCAGGCTTTTTATTATTGTTTATTTGCTTTAATTTAGTTTTATTCTCCCAGTCTACCCAGGTAATGGTTTTCAGTATTTTCCCAGAGGCACACAGCCCTCCTGGGGTGTTTTTAGAGTAATTTGGTTCCACCTGAGGAGACACACATGCTTGCTCAAATGCAGAATCAATATTAATCGGTTTTGAGGTGGGGTGAAGCATGTCTTCAAGTAGATGTTGCAGCCTGGAGATAATATTTTAGGTATGTTGAAGTGTTCGGACAGTGTTGCCGTGGTCACCGTCAGGGTATTGGTTATTGGTCTCTCTTCTCTGTCTTACTCATTTTCCAAGAGCTTCACTGCCATCATTCAATCACTCTGGCAATTTCCCTTCACTCTCTTGTTCTTGAGGTCGATATCAATATCAGAATAGATGTATTATTAGACTATCAATTACAAATGATTAAAAGTTAACCATTGTTGACTTCTACTAATTGGTCTTTACAGACAAGGAGGCTATGCTGTGACACATTTGCATGTGATTTTATTTGCAAATTGACTTACGTTCCTCTCTTGTTATAATAATATGTTATCATAATATTATCAGTGTTGTACTATTAACGATTTATGACTGTCATGTTGTGTTACTTTAGTCTTGAAAATTTGTTCAGTTCAAGTTCAGTAAGTATCTTTAACAATTTCAAGGACTGACTAAAAGATAATTTTAAACACGATACATAAATAAGTACAAATTAAACATTATAACATTTAGTGTTTCTGAACAAGAACACAAGCTCCTGGAGAGCTTGAAAAATTGTTTTCAGTTGTAACATTTAAAATCATGCAATGTTTGCATCTTGTTTGCTAGCTTGTCTTTAGTAGACACAATCAGCACAGTGATTCAAACCAGCATGAATCAGCATGTTCCGAAACAGTCAATCACCTTCATCAGAGCTGGAGAGAGGCGCAACATCAGCCCGGCTCCGAAGGACGGCTTCTTTCTACAGCACTGGACTAGCAGCTCCAATTCCCAGAAAACACTGCAACCACTTCACACTACCCAGATATGGTGTTAACATCTGAGTTTACAAAGCAAGAGGTCCTGCTGGAACTAAATGTCCCCTGGGAAGACCAGATTGATAAGTCAGTGAGCGCAAAAACGCTAAATACGCAGATCTTGTCTCAGAGTGCTGGAGCAATGGCTGGAGGCCCACTGTGAGCTATTAGAAGTCTGGTTTCTTGGCTTTGCTGGCCATTCATTACAGTGAACTCCTTGGAGTAAAAAGACTGCAGTGCAGAAGAGCCACAAAGAGCATTGCAGAGGCTGCTGAAAAGGCCTCGCTATGGCTTTGGAGGGGGATCCATGGAGCACTGTGCCACTGTGACAAGTCAGGGACTGATCAACCTTGGTTGGGTGGCCCAAATGAGGGTGACCAGTATCAGTATCTTCATTATAGCTTTTAAACTGAACCTCTAAAAGACAGCATTGTGACCAAGTGGAGGAGGTTGATTGTTAAAACAGCCACTTTTTAAGCATTTAAATATACCTTTAGTTGAATTTTCACTGGGAGCAATAACGTTTTAGATAAGAATGCCATTGTGCATGTCTGTAATTGCTATTCTGACAAATAAGAATATAATTTTGACTAGCAGAAATGCTATAATAGATACCTAAAATATTATTGTGGATAGTCAATATAGCAGTAACCATTGAAAATGGTAGATATCTGAAATGGGAGGTTTTATTGGGGGAGAAATGGAAATATATCCAGAATATCATTCTAGATACCAAAAATGTAATTGTGGATATCTGAAATTGAAAGTTCAATACACAGGAATGGCAAAAATGACGTCACCTGTCCTAGGAAGAATGACGATGTGGATATCTGAAATATTCTTTATGACTAAAAAGAATTGGAGTACAGATATCTGCAATATATGTGTCCAGTCTAGCTATTAATTGACAGCTTGCATCTGATCTTGACAACCCTCCAGTTGCCAGCTGTCACTTTGCCAGGTTTTGTGCCATAGATTCAAACTGGCAACCTGTGGAATACTGTTCTGCTTCTCTAACCTTTGGGTTACTTACTACCAGGTGTCTATTTCTACCAGGCCACCCTAATACAGCAGTCTAAAACTGGCCCTGGACCCATTTGAAAAAACACAGTTCCACAGACCAGAGTAACATTAAAATTATATTTCATTATCAATCAAACGTGTTTGATGCTTTGCTATGCCAACTTTTGGGATTTTGGAATGTCTAACTTATTAAAAAAACAAATGACACAGTGTGACTCTGACCTAAAAAAAGATTTGCAGATTTTCTTTCAGTTATTGAAACGTAAACAGTGATTGACAGGTTTTAATTAATTTTTTCCCCCACAAGAAGCCAGAGGCTTCTTTGTAGACTCAAGATTTTTGCGCAGATCTTTTAAATCAATCAATCTTCAGAACAGGCAGAAATTCATCTTAGCAGGGGAAGAAATGTCTCATCTGACAGCAACCTAAATAGTTCACAATGGAGTGAAGGCGAAAATGGTTGCTTTATACATTGCTTTATCTATCTCACCTGTTCATATTCATGTCTTCCCTTTTTCTGGGAGCTATTGACAGTCATTCTGAGAAATGTGAGATTTTATTAACCAGGAAGTCAGTTAGTACCAAGCAGGTAGATACTTTTAAATAGAAAATGCAGCTCTTTATAGAATAAATGAATACATTGAATATAAACTTCACAACTCCTGAACAGCTTATATCCTTGTGCTGAACAGCAATCTCCAGAAATAGACTCTTAAATTATTCATTTAAATAAGTTCAATACAATGTGCAATACAGACTGCCGTATTTACACTGACTATGTTTATATGATGACTGTTATATGATTATGTTTTATATTTTTATACTGTCTTGTTTATGCTGTCTTGTTCAATGAAAATAAAGCATTCTGATAATAAAATGTAATACTGTGAGGATGTTCTTGTCTGTCTGGGCCTTGCTCAAGGGCACCTTTGTTAAAGTAAATAAGGATTTCATTGAGTCACTTTCTCAGCTTTGCATTCCTCAGCCTGCAGCAAATGTGAAATGATGATCTTCTGGTTACAAGCCCACATTTCTAACCTTTAGACCTGAGATTTCTACAATTTCTGAACTCGCAGAATTTCCTACTTGGCATGTGTGTCATGTGTGTCATGCCAAGTAGAAAAATTATGCAATTCATTATTTTTTTCAAACTGAGACTCATTGACCTTGGCTTATTTTCTGTGGACAAACATGTAAAAGATGCCACTATACATTTACATTTCATATGTGGTGTTCAGGTCCACAGAACCTGAAAAGCAATGAAAGTCTGGAAAATGTAGGTGAAAACAAGTAAACATGGTAAAAATGAAAGAAAAAAGGTTTGCTATGTAGCTGCACTCTGTCTTCCTCCTGTTAGTAAAATTCCTGGACTAAGTGTTTTCATCCTTCTGGGTTGCAGCCCATAGCAACAAAAGGAAGCACTCCGATGTGTGTGGCCTCCAGAAAGACAGGAAAACACAGTATACATAAATCAAGTGCAAGAAATACACTCACACAGTAAAAGTCCCTCATGTGTTGTGAAGACTGGCATCAATATATGTGAAATGGGGCATTTATAATTTCCATGAAGTATTGTATGCATATTTTTTCTTTACAATTTGTGCAGTTCAAAGCAATAAGCATAAATCACAATGAAAACTATTTATACTTGTTCAAGATAAACATGGTTTATTCTAATTATGTCTTGATTATAATTGACTTCACATTTTATCAAAAAACAAATTGCACTTTTCAAATGGCAAATATTAAGCATACGCTGCTTATATGGCTTGTAACTGAAATATAGTCAACATGTAAGGTTTTTTTAAATAAATTGTTATGGATGTATTGTTGTGGGTCCACCAGACCTGCAAACACTGCAAAAAACATAAATGCCACAGAAGGGTTAATGTTGCCAAGGGATTATAAATGTTGTTCTTATCCATTACTGACATAGAAAAACTCCTACATTTTAAGTCTGCCAGCTTGGATACACTGAACTATTGCTTGGCAGTTCTTACTTATGAGCAATTTTCATTTTACCTTTTAGTATAAAATCATATTATACATGCTCCGATTTTACCATTTGTATATTTAAGGTATTTTTATTTATATATATTTTTGTCATATTGATGGTGTTTTTTCCCTTGTACCAAACAAATACCTGGACCCCAGAGTGCCTGCAACAAATTCCCATTTAGAGCGGTGCAACATGTTGTCAGTAGTGGAAAGTGTTGATTGATGGGATTGATCCATTCAGAGGCCTCTCAGCACACCCAGGATGTAGACAGGTGAGGTTAAAATCCTGTCACTCAGCAGTTCAACTTTCATTACTTATTCAACACTCCTGTTTGGCAACAGAGAGAGAGATGGGGTATGGGGGGGGTGCACACAATTAATGAAGCTATCTCTTTGGGATTAAGCAGTGCAGCACACACAGCTTTCACCACATACGCCCCTACCTTAAATGGATTCCCGCTGTATAATATTGCATCCTCAAAACTCGGCTCATGTTATCTCCGTGGAAGAATGCCTGGAGGATAAACAGTTTCTTCTGCCCTTCAGGTGAAGCTTATTTTTCTGCATTTGTTTCAAGATGACTCAGTCAGCACATAACGCCAGGACAGTCAGGATTGGTTAGGTAGAAACTCACCGATAGTGCAACAATCACAGGAATATATGAGTTAGGTGAGATGTAGCCGTGTGTTCATGCTGTTGGCGTAAGATAAGACAAGGCCAATTTCATATTTTTACCCCGTTGACAGTGGCTGGCAAGTTTTATTCCTGCTGTATGGTTTGGCCATTGCTCTTGTGTCAGAAGTGAATTTAACTTGGCAAGATTCACAAACTTAATATTTTCTTTTTGCTTCTTCACAAAACTCAGCTGTAAAAAATGTGAAATTCATCTCTCTTTATATAGAGCAGTATGCAGTCTTTGTCATTAAGATGATGGCTTTGTAATCATTCTGTTTGATGTGTTTGTCAGCATGTCCAACCTT
Organism: Scomber japonicus; assembly: GCF_027409825.1. Classification (NCBI taxonomy): domain Eukaryota; kingdom Metazoa; phylum Chordata; class Actinopteri; order Scombriformes; family Scombridae; genus Scomber; species Scomber japonicus. The sequence continues at coordinate 19,209,592 of NC_070583.1, forward strand.
GATAAGAAATCTGATGTAGAAATGTTTGTTTTGACTGGATAAAATAAAGAACAGTATTATCACTGGAGTACAGGTTTATCTCACGGTGCATAAGACACACACTGCAGTAAGATATTTCATATGATATGTTATATGTATAAATACAAATATAGAGTATGGTCTAGATCTGCTCAATGTGAAAAGTGCCTTGTGATTTTGTTGTGATTTGGTGCTTTATAATTGATATTTAATAGAATTGAAAATATATTTTCTTACTTGTATGTTTCACACTTTTCTACTTTATCATTCCCTCACTTTTGTACTCACCTTTTTTTGTTCGTTGACACCGGCTTTCCTTCATTAAAGGCACCACAGACCCCACTGGTGTACATGTAAAAATCATCTTCTTTTGACCTCATCAATACCATATTATAGAAAAGAATGTAAGTGGTGACCCTTCCCTTTGCAACAAACTGAACTTGAAATTGACAAAATATGCATTTGACCACAAAGCACTGTTAGTACATCAAATAAGGAAATATTTCACAACTGTCTTAGAAGGGTCACTGAACTCTCTTACTAACAAACTCTAGTAAAATAAATCCAGATAGGCTTATCTGGGACTTGGAAGTAGTAAACTATACTACGTTTTACAGCTGAGGTTTCTGAGCCCTGAAACAGAACTTCTGTGTCATGGTCTTCAGATTGTAAAACGTGTCATCAGGTCAAAACCAGGTTTATAAGAAATGTTGTTAAACAGCTATGGGTTACATGGACTGCAATATCTAAAAAAGTAACATTTAAAAAGATACTGAATTACTCTTCAATGCAAATGAACACAATTCATTTTGCCTGCTTTGCATCAGACACACAGTCTCGTTAAGCCCATATAACAGCTCCTCTTTAAAAATCGAGAGAAAGGATTGGATCCGACACCTGTAAGTAATCTTAACAACCCTGCACAGCAGATGGGCTAAACATTTGATTTCCATCTATAATTACTTCCAGGTTGACAGGTCCCAACCCACTGTTTATTGTAAATCTACTCTTTGTAAGCATGTTTGCATGGATTCTCTTTCCTGTCAGAGGGGCTTCGAGAGCGCTTCAACGCACCTGTTTTTGAAAAACTTGCCACAGAGCTCAGCAGCGACAGCGTCGCCCCTGCTCACTGACAAGCAAAGAAATCATTTTATAGTTGATTTAGTATTTATGAGTGCATCTTTTATTTATCTATTTTTGATCAATGCACCAACTTTTCATTCTGCTGGAGCCTGCGTCGTTTTGTATGACGGGGATCCTCAAATCGCATCAGCAGTAAACATTATAGGTCCCAGCTGATACCCAAGAAATCACAAGTGTAGTCAGTGAATCTCAAATGCAGTTGCAATCTAGAGCATAATGGTATCACATTTTCTCCATCTTTCTCTCCACATTTCTCAGTTGTCATACTCAGACATGTCATGCTCATTCAACTGGGTTTTGGATATCTGGATTTTTTTTTTTACTGTTTATATATTATTTAGTATGTGTCAAATGTACTCTGTCATAGATCATACTTCAAAAAGTCACATACCCCTTTACTATTGGTTTCTTCCATAAGTTGCAGGATGAAATTGGTTAGTAACAGCTGCTATGGACGCGCACACAGCACTCTGCTGGAGGAGATGTAAGCTACAGTTTCACACTGTGCTGCTGAAGTGCTTAGTAGAGTATCAATCCCTTTTGCAATTAGTAATACATACTTTTTTGCATTTGAGAAATGTAGGCATAGTTTCCAAGATAGCTGGCTTTCATAGCAATTCCTCAATCCAGCTGCTAGCTATTTGTGGCTTGAACAGACTGCAGGATACAAAGGAGGGCTGATCTGATGGTTATTACAGCCCAGGCAGACAGGACAGAGGAAGTGATCTTGGAGAGAGTTAGGACTTCCCTTTTGGAGTCTTGCAGACAGTAGGCATGACATTCCTACACATGGCCATTTGTGTATTGTCCCCCCCCCCCCGACGATCTCCTCTCCCCCTCTCTCTCTAGTTACATCACTGCATGCAAATGTGGTTACAGGTTATCCGTACTTAGGCTAATGGAGAGGATAGAGCTTTCAAGGAAGCTGAGCAGTTTGCGAAAATAGGTTACCACTGCTTAGTCTGAGCTTTTATTGGCAGTGGAGCAGACACTGCTATCAGGTGTCAACACAGTCTCATCTGTGCTCATTCTGCTTCCAATGCATTGTGTTTCAAAATACAGCTATTACTATGATGGCAGGTACCTTTCATCTGGCTGTATTATGTGTTCTCTAAATTAATTTGCATTGTGGGTGTTGTCTTTTTATGTGAGTTTATGCCCATTTAAATTTTTTTTGGGTGAAGCAGAGAAGATTTAGCTCTTTATCAATAATAAGAAGAAGAAGCAATGAATGAATATGCAAGAGTCATTTTCAGTAACAGCACAAATAATTGACATGGAAATCTCTACCTTATATAAAGTGGGTGATTAGTGAGCTACAACAACTGATTTAATGAAGTTTTAAAAGTCTTTGAATTAGGGGTGCAACGGTACAGGTGACCCACGGTACAGTCCGTACCTCGGTTTTTGGGCCACGGTTTCGGTACGTGTTTTGTGCGTAAAGAGAACAACTTTTTTCTCCCAAAATTATCTCTTTATTTTTCTTGACAGCAAAAACTGCATTTCACAGTAAACAAATTCCAGTATCACTGGTGTACTGAATAATATAACACTTTCCTTTCAAGTTAACAGTTACCAAACACAACACTTTCAATGCTAAACTGCCTATTATTCCTTGACTTCTTGTATGCTATACAGTATAAAATATGTATAAAAAATTACACTGGTTTGGGTAAGGGGGTGCGCGATCGGTGTCGGTCCAGTGGGGGGATTGGTCTAATAAGCAACACAGCTATAAGGACGTTGTGCTCACTCACTAGACACCCGCATGTATTCAACGGTGAAACCGAAATTGACCCACACCGGAGATTTGAATGAAGCCGGTGCTTCTTCAAACTTTTCTCTCTCAACTCCTCCGCTAGTGCTGGCCATGCCTCTTTGTTTTCTTCAAGATTAACACAAAGAGCTAAGTCTTGACAGATTCTCTGAGATTCTGAGGCAGACGAGACCAATTACATGTATGGGAGAGCCGATAATGGACATGCCTGTGGATTGTTGTGTTCGCTTGTTGATTGTATTTCTAATAAGGAGGCGCATTTCCCCTCAAGAGAGGTTGAGCTGGCTGAGATAATACTCACTGAAGCAGACCCAATCACTGCCATCCACTCATGCAGAGAGATAAACCCCTGTGTGTTGTGATTGTTGACATGGAGGCCAACGGGTGCTCTCCAGGATTACAGGTTCTCTCTGGCTTCTCTTTGAGCTGACCCAGCAGGACCCTGGCAAAATGGCTTGAACCTAAACCCGAGCCCCGCATCACCGCTGGTCAGTCTGCATTACAGATTGACCTCCAAGTAGAATCTCAGCAGTATAGTTGGATGTGTGGTAAAGCTGCTGAAAAGTGCGAGGACAGCCTGAATTATGGCTGAAACGATGAGAGCCAAACATATTATTTTCAACACTGGCACTCATAGTTTTGTTCTCCAGGATGCTACAAATGGAGGCATTTTAGTATGTCTGGCACATACCTAAACCTGCAGAGATGCACTCAGAATTGATCCATTGCAAAGCTTTAAAAAGGCATGATTTATTTATAATATGACAAAGTTATTTCCAAGCATCGTTTCGGATAAGAGGTTCATAACAACTACATCGAACAAAAGATTACATGTAGAGAGGTATGTAATCAAGATTCATTGCAAAGTGCTTGTCTAATTCTATCTTATTTCAGGACAAAAGTGGAACAAAGTGTCTATTTATTAGGACAAAAAAATCACAAAAGAGAGATAGAAGGGGAACAATCTCTTCAAAATATGACTCAATGAGTTCAGTTCAGAACAAATATGCTGTAAGAGATCCTCAAAAAATCAGTCCCTTAGATGTTCCATCACATTCACTATTATCATGACGGTGCTCCATTATCATAAATTAAAAGCCCCTACATGTATTATTTGATGTGATTATAGCATCATTCAAATTATTCAGGTGGTCTAAGTATCACTTGTATAAAAATGAGATGATACTGGTGAGAATTGGTGCAACTTACACGTTATCATCTGTGTTTTGATCGGTTGCCAACCTCAAGAAGGTGGGTCTTGCATTATATTTGGCAGTCTGACGGCAGAGGGTAAGTGCGCAGAAGACGAGTGTGCTGTTTCTAGTTGGAATAAAGATAACCCTCATCTTTCAAGTATTTCTGTTTAATGTCTGTTTGTGTCTATTTGTTAACCTAAATGTACTGAAGTTAACATCAGCTGGTGGCACAAGCATACAGCAAGTGCAGGAGACGCTGCGGGGGAAGAGTGAAACAACTGCAGGAAGTCAGGCTGAGCTGTCTTCTTTTTGTTTTTTTTTTGTAATCAAGGCATTTAGCGTATGTTGTGGACTTTTAGAAGCTGATATCCCACAGGTCTAACAACAAAAACATTTTACTGCCTGTGCTGTGACAATGTGATTTGCTTTTAACACATTTAGGCCTTATTCAGATCAAAACAGGTGGTGCAAAACACTGCTGCAGGGCTGAGTGGAAGTGTGGGCGCGCTCCTTTATGCTGTAGAACGTAACAACTGTGACAGTATCAGAAAATAATGTTTGATAACGTCTGATTCAGACTTTCTCACTACCAGCGCTCCCTCTCTGGTCTTTTATAAAATGAGTTGGGAAGCTGACAGCAAAGTTTAACTCTAATTTTAATGTTAGCAAACGAAGAGAAATGTCCCCTCCTCCTCTTAGTAATGACTTTGCACTCTCTCATGGAAGCGCTTTCAGCCCTGATAATCAATTATCAGAATAATTGCAGGTGCATTTACTGTCCATCAACCAGTGCAGTAATTATTCTGCTCTAAAAGAATTAAACACACACAAACAACACAAAAAACAACTTAAGAATCTGAGGCTTACATACTGTTTGAAGAGTTTTGTCCAGAGCACAATTTAAAACATAAAACATCCTTGTCACCACAACCCCCCTGCACCCATTTGTCCTCTATAAAATCAGGGTCAGAATCAAAGGTGTGTTTCTCTTCTTTTTTTTTTTAGGTTGGATGAGCTGTATAGATTTTCTTTGTAAAGCTGAATTGCAAAGTGATTGTTAGGGAGCAAAAAAACTCACCCTGTGCTTTTAGATTTGAATAGAGTTAACGAGGATTGCTTCTTTTTGGTGTTCAAAAAGTGCAACAGAGTGATGAGTCTGTCAGTGAAAAGCTGCCTTGAACTGACTGCACACAGCATTTACATGTCCTGCATGTAGCTGGATCGCTTTTGAATACTGAATGACAGCTAATGCTAGCAGATAGTAGGCAATATTCAGAGTCCGTCATACTTTGAACAAGATTACATGAATGTTACGAAAATTCTCTTCAAGATGGCACAGAGTTGTTGGAATACCAATAATACAAAATCATTCAACGGGGGGGGGGGTCCTTATTTGGATGTGGTTCCAGGACTGGTCTCCCCATGCAGGAAACAAAAAACACCATATGCAGTAATGAAGAAAATAATGAAGTGACGAGAAACACACAAGCTACATGTCCTTGACTAATAAGGCAGTGTGACTTGATACAATGTGTTCTTTCAGCAAAGATATACAGTATAAGCATTTTTCTTACAATGAACCTCATTTCAAACACTTTAAACAGGATCTTTGGACATTCAGGACTGATCGATTAAGACAGATGTCAGATGTGAATTTCAACCAGGCAACTATATATTCACCACAGAATATAATCCACTCTTAAATGTAATGGTCAGAATCATGAAAAACTAATGTTAAGTAGTCAAAGTAATGTTAGAGTTATGGTGAATATTCAAAAAGGAAACAAAATGATGTGTCTAAAATAAGTTATACTCACATTTATTCATCTGGCAATAATAAAAGAACAAGCCAAGTTGCAGCGGATCAACGAGAACCCATTGTGAATAAGTGCCTCAACGTTCAGCTCCACATTCAACCTGAAACAAGTGCAACAAGGATCACAGGTGCTTGAAGTAATATATACGTGCATTGGAGGAAAAACTTTTTTTTCTTTTTCATGAGAGAGAGAGAGAGAGAGAGAGAGAGAGAGAGAGTCTGAGAAAGACTGAGAGATGGAAAATGAGCATATTAAGTATGCAAGTATTCTTGCAAGTGATTTTTGAAGGCAACTTGTTCCATCACTGAGAGGTCAAAGGGGAGAAGAGCTTAGATTGAGATTTCCCGCCTTTGCAGTGATGGTAGGACTAGTTGTCATTTGCTAGCAGATTGTAGGGAAAGGGATCACAAGCTTGAATGAGCTAGTTCATGGAAGTGAGTGCTGTGCTTGACATGAGCTTGTTTTTGTATAACAATAATAAGAATAATAATAATAATTCTCATATTACTTTAATATTTTGCACAGTTTGTTTATCGTCCCCTTTGAATGGAGCAGTGACCCTCTAGAAAAGTACTACTGGGTCAATTCGACAATCTTGGCTCAAACACATGCAAGTATTGGCCCTACTTACAATAACAAAAACTTACTGCATAATTCATGATTAAAAGAAACACAGATGCCTGCACTTTTTCTACACCAGCAGACTGTGTTCATACCACCAGTAGCAGCACACACAGCTCCAAATGTTGAACACTACAGTATATACCGGGTGCACAGTTGTAGTAAAGAACAAACACAACAGCGGCACTCACAGATCAATAGTCTTTTCATTCATTGAAGGTAAAAATGAACACGTTTTAGCTAGAAGCGTGATGCTGATTATGACAAAAATCCATTGATCATGCAGTGCCCGTTAGAATGACACCATCTGACAACATCTAATAGAGATGATTAGCCATTTTGATATTGATTCTTCATCTTACATATTTTTTTTTTTAAGCCCATTCTTATTTAACTGATTTAGTCTGAAGCATTACTTGTCTGATAAAGTTTGCTTATAGCTGCCTTCATAACCTCCATCTAAAATAAAGTCTGCAACAGATGTGCAAAACTGCTGCTAAATCTCACGGTCCTTTTTTATCATTGCACAGTCCTGTAAATAGAGATACTTGAGCTCCCTCACTCGGAGAAGCTGCTACCCTCTTTACACTTGCATATGATGGGTGTCCATTTGGTTTCAATGGACCGTGAGCTTCAGTGTGACACAGTTGAGATGGAGATCAGCACCTCAACATCCTGAAACCTGACTGGTGTGTGGTGGAGTGTAGTGAAATGCAGCTGCCCGGTTAGCATAGCCTCTGATGTCTGACTGCAGCACTTCCAAGTAAGTCATATATTTGATATGTGTCCATAGCTGCATACTGATAAAAAATTTGAAGATGACATCAAAATTATGTATTTGCACATATGTATTTTCATTATCGATAAATCCAACATTTATTTGATGTATGTTGTATGGATTGACTGTCAGTATAAATGTCAGGAAATTGTACAAAAATGTCCAGCACAACAGCTGACATGTTAAACTAGCTTCTTTTGTTCAAACCAAGCTAAAAGCAAAATAAATTAAATAATAAGTAAATAAATAAAAGAGAGAAAATCACCAAATCCTGACATCTAAAAAGTTGGAAATGGATCAAAAAATAAATGTATTTGTCTAATTTTGGTTTAAATACCTTATAATGACATTCCTATCAGAAGAACTTTGCTTTGTGTTACGTGCTAATTAGTAAATGTTAGCATGTTAAAATATGATGGTGAACATGCTAAACATCAGCATGTTAGCATTGGTATTGTGAGCTTGTTAGTAAGCTGGTATTATTGTTTGATGAATGAACTAAAGGTATTAACCGATCATAAAAACTGTAGCTGGTTAACTTTCAACTAATTGATTGTTTTAGCACTACATTATGCATGCGCTAATATGGTTGTCATAATATGAATGTTGAATGTAAATGTATAGCTTTCCAGTGGTCTGCAGAGTACAGCTTGCATATTGAATATATTCACCCTCCAGTTTAAAAACCTCACCTGACACTTCAACACTCCAACTATCAAGAGACCTTTTATGACTGTGGTTTTCATCAATTCCTTCGTAGCTGGTTTCTACTGTTTCTGCGTGCACTGCTGTGTGCTACAGAGGAACCCAAGTGATTATATGTATGATTTTTGGAGTGCCAGTTACTTTGAACAAAAGAGTATCCTTTATAAAAAGGATAAAGTGTATCCTTTATATAAAGGATACTCTTAAATTATGCATTTGAGTATTTTTTTTCACACCCCCACCCCTCCACAAGGGCATAATTTGGCCTTTGAGACATGCTGGCAAGCTGATGTCACAGCACAGATTGTCGGTATGATTGTGCGTACGTGAGTGTGTGTTTGTGTGGGTGATGACTACCTGTGTTTCCTTTGTGTGTGTGCGTGTATGTGTGTGTGTGTGTCTTCTCTAACCTCTTTCCACCCAATCAAGCTGCTTCAGAAAAATATTGTTTTGACAACCATTTCAATTCCTGCTGTAATCTACACACCAAACTGAACAGCCCTTTTGTACAGACGCTGTCCAGGCTTCTTGAAACACTGACTTTGAACGTCAATGTGTTATTTCTTTCCTCTCTGCAGCACATCATGCAAGGTTTTGTTTTTATTTCTTTGTACAGTCCAGTGAGACAGCTTATATGATGTTCCTCTTCACATGGTTACCAGTTGCCATAATTACACTGATGTCTGTTGGGATTTTTTTTTTTTTTTTAAAGAGAGGACTGAATGTTCATGCAAATCTTGTGACTTTTGAATTAGCAGTTACCCAAAGTGATAATTTATCATATGTGCTCTCAAGTTGTCTGGTTAACTGACATCCACAGTCACAACATTAACGTTCACAAAATGAAAATGCTAAAATGTTGATGTATAGCCAATATAATTTTATCATCATCATCAAACATTTGCTAATTAGCACTAAACACCATCTGCGTCTCAATTCCACACTACATACTATACTCACCATAGACTAATCTTTGCAGTACACTGTTTTACAGTTGCTATAAAAGAAGTCAACATGCTTAACTGTTTCATAATAACAGAAACGTACACATCATTTTGGCCCGAAACTAATGAAACTGCAGTAATAAAATGCCAATCAAACTTTTTTTTTTTTTCAAAAACATGATATTTATCATTTTGTTTTCAAAAGTTACAACAATTTAATTATTAATTTCTTCCAGCTGCGAGCGGGTCCTTTATTCCTCTCCCAGTTTTTTATTTTTCAATTTATTTTCATATACCGAGTGCCTTAAGTATGCTTTTGTAGGGATCACACACCATTTTTGTGGAACATTTCGATTAAATTCGCCTATCAAAAATGATTATTAATAATGAGATATAATTAATAATCATATAATGTAATACAACTTAATTTACATTTAATCCACCTCAGGGCACCATCCTTAAAGAAGGGAAGAGTCCAACCAAGTCACTGATTATATAAAATACTAATCTATTAATTTTGGACTCTGATTAATAATTAACTTAATAACTACAACCAAAATTACCATAGGAATAGCTAGTAAAGATTGAAGGATTTAGGAGTTAAATGGCATAGACATCAGAAATATTCATTTTTATACAACATTAAATGGACAGTGTGTATATTCAAAATCATTTTATGTAAAAATATAACCAAAGTTGAACTGAAATCTTGGCAAAAACTTAAGACTAAAACAAAAATGGTTGACTTGGACTCAAAAATGGCAACTAAACAAAACATGGCAATGTAAACAAAGGAAAACTATAAAACAATATATATATAATAATATATAATATAAAACGAGATGGCGGAATCAAAGATGACTGCCAGGACCGCACAGTGTGTATAGTGTGAGAGAGAGAGAGAGAGAGAGAGAGAGAGTGTGTGTGTGTGTGTTTCTTTGTCCTGCCACCCAGGTCAGAAACTAACGAGTCTATAAAGTGCATATAAAGCAGGAACTTTGACTTTCCTCTGGGCATGTGTCTGTGTTTAAGAGAGCGTGTAGAATAAAGGTGCCTGGTTAAAAAAGAGGTAGCTAGTTTACATGCAAGTGGAAAGTCCAGACCTATGACACATGTGTGAAGCTTCAACTAACATCAGCTTAAGCAGTGTAGCTATTCAATAACCTTACCATGAATAGACTACAATAAAACTCAGTGAATAACATTAAACCAGATTAGTACATGTACAAAATTGACAAAAATGAAGAAATCTTGTGTTTAACCATGTGTTATTGCTATTTCTATGCCCAGTAACGTCACATAAAAACATAAACCTCAAGAATATACATATGTATTCTACTTTGGTTTGGAAAGTCCCTCAAAAGGTAAACTGAGAGTCCTTTCCTCATGTTAATTGAGGACAGTCTTTCACTCAATGCAGTGAAGAATATTAGAGAAAAAGCAATTGAGGCGCTAACATTACGTTAAAAATACATTGATTTCATATTTCAGGAGAGGAGATGGAGGTTTTTTGTCATTTGACTTTAGTACAGTTTTCCTGGCGTCAGCATTTAGCAGCCACTAGAAGAGCTACAGCTGCAGTTGTCACTTGGCCCAGAAAGCCAAATCAAAAGTAGTCCCCCCCCCCATTCTCTTCACAACTTTAAGGCTGACTCTAACCATTGTAATTTACTAGTGAAACAGCAGGATTGGACAGCTTAATCATTAGCTGTCATTACAACATTGATCGTCATCAATGGTGCTGGACTGGTACATTTGCTGAACAAGCGGCCCCATTTCTGACCAAACAGTGAATGCTGCAGTAAAAAGTTAACATAAGAGCTTCACATCTGCTAATGCTATTTTCTGTGAGTGTGCAGAGAGTGAGTGTGAACAATTTAATTTACAAAGATACTGTATCTGCTCTCTTCGGGGTTCTCATTTATCTTTTTAATGAGTCATGACAGGTCAGCAGTGTTCGAATTATACTGTGGCCTTTTATTGGGGAGTTTTTGAGGGGAGGGGTTAAAAGCATAGCTCACATACAGAGTTTAGTTAATCCTAAGAGGTTAAGCTCATTCCGTGGTCAGGCCAGTCTTTTGGAGGTGATGCATTGGTCATAAGTGAGAGACTTTATTATTATTTGCCACCCCAAATATAAGAGGACTACATGAATTAGGCACACCACTTACTGTAGTGAAGACATTCAGCCTGTTTCCAGATAACTTTGTCATTATGTGGAATAATCATGAAGGCATAGTGGGTTTTTTGTGAAACCTAAGGTGTGTGATAGTGAATGAAGTAAAGTGATACTCTTTAATTCACAACAAAAGTTATGAAAGGGGCTGCTGGACTGTGCTGACTGGAGATTGAGTCCAGTACTCAACACTGCATGGACATGATTGCAACAAACTCGTTGAGAATCACTCATCTGACACCAAATTCACATACAATAATTACACAAAGCAAGATGAAAGCAGCAGAAACCATGTGTATAAATCAAGTTACAAACCTTGTCGACACTGACTAAATATGTTTGCATTTTTGCACACACAGTTGAAATAATCAATGACAGGACATTGATATATTTATCATATAATTCAGTGCAATATTAGAAATGTTGCTGCTTCCAGGGGGGGCTCAGGTTTCTTTTAGGGGAGATAAGCCTGACCTGGCTCCCCTGTAATTCAAACACTGGCCTGCAATTTCAGAGCACCTGTGGTTTAAATTAGATTTGAAAAGTGTTTAATTAAGTTTTGACTAAAGAATTGCTTTAGTCTTTTCCTGCAGGAAACATAGTCTAAACACAGTCATAGCTATTTATAGTTTAAATGGTTCCTTACTTTATCATCATGACAACTGACAAAAAATATAATAGAATATAAAATGTGAAACATTATGAGTTTATATATTCATACTATATTTCTGCATATATTCTATGTCATCCTGTGTACATGTTGCATTAAAATATATTCAAACAACAGTGCAACGTGTCAAATTATACAGTACTAGCTTTTACTGGAGCATTCACTGCAGCTCACTACAGCGCTCTCATTTTTTCACCATGGCAACAGAACAAACTCCATCCACTGAGAAAGACCAGGAGATGCTACTGAAAACTATAAAAGCTATATAAATGCAAGCAAGCTAACCTTGAGCTCCACTTCTTTTCTGTCAAAATATTTGTTTAAAAAGTTCATGACCTTTAATGCTCAGGCAACGCAACAGTGGATGTCACAGTAAAAGGGCTCTACACTGATTAGAACGAATTAAAAGCATGAACCATTTCAAGAAGTTGTCCATTAGTGGTTAATTGGCTGGATCATATCAATTGGATACAATAGATAGAGTGTGCATTAAGTGAAACTAAAAAACTGATTACCGAGTCATATCGTTTAAAGCATTTTTATAAATATGGATAACATTTATAATTCCATTGATATCATGACTTTTGCCACTGATGTTACTACTATAAAAAAAATGATGGAAGCAGATGAAGAGAGATTTTGTCAGGCTCTACAGTGCTGGCATAAACTCCAAAGTGCGGGATTGATACGCATTGGGTCTGTACTGGTGCGTAACATTTTATATGGCACCAGACTAGCTGCCAGCGATAAAAATAGAAGCATTACAACCTTAAACTGTATTGAAAACTCACTTATGTGCTGTGTGACAATTGCAGGTGGTGACTGACTGACACATGTTGGTCCCTCGGGCATAACCGTAGCTGTAGGCGCTTGCCTCGTTGCTGCTGAAATGTTAAGTACTAAAAACCCGTGCACTATCCTGCCTTCAAATGGGGTTATGTTTACTATGTCACAATAAGAGTCCATATGAACACCGCTATTTCAGAATACAACAACGTCAGAAGCTCCCGAGTTCACAAGTTGTGACATGTCGACATTTTCAGAAATGACAGAGGCCATGGAAGTTCATTTTTTGGTGGATGATTAGGGGTGTGACGATACACTCAGCTCACGAGACGAGACGTGACACGATATTGGATTCATGAGAGCGAGACAAGCTTTTAACTATGTTTTTAAGAAAACTTCAATTAGGAAATATATGACTTTTCTTTTATTTGAAATTCACAAAATGGAAATAATGCAGATGCATTTTGAAATGTTTTAACTAATCACTTCAGTTCTACTTTCTGAATATATAATTATCATATGCAGTATGCAGCACTGTAAAAGGTTTCTCCATATAGATAGATACTTTATAGATGGATAATTTAGGTATTAAAGGTATAGTAAGCGATGTGGGGGAAAACAAATAGAAAAGTTGTTGATATTTGAGTGAAAACCAAAACAACCCCCCACCCCCCCTTCGTGCTCCACCCCCGAAGTTCATGGACGCGCATTGTCATGGTAACGGACGTAACCACTGCGCAAGCTTCAGTTTGATAGCATTTATTGCTCTGATAGTACAGGTGGCCAGCCTGGCTAACACCAGACCGCGTCTCAATCTCATGTGAGATTAGTGTGATAGCAAACCTGTGTTTATATGTCTTCATGACTGTAAACACTTTGAAAACACTGAACAAACACCAGATACACAGCGAGCAACTACACAGCAGCTACTTTGTAGGTTACGTTAGCACGCTGCTAACGTTAGCTGCAAATCTAACGTGCAGAGCGTCAAACAGCTGTAGTAATAACGCTTCTACTTTACAGCTAACAAATTTTAACATTTTCCTAATAAAAAAAAGTAAATTGCACAAATCCTGTATCACATAAATACACAAGTAAAACAACATATAAATTGTGTTATAATTTGGTGGTGACTCGTTTTACTTTTTGCATCATTAGGCTTCCACAGCTGCCCCCGCTCCTCCTACCAGGTCAACTTACCACTGCTCCTCTCCTCATCTCCTACTTCTGACTGAGATCTTCTCAGCAGGTAGAAGCTGCAACAAGGTTAATGATCCAGAAGTGACATTATAAAATGAAAACATGAAGTGCAAATGAGCGATAGAAAACCGTTCGTCTTTTTTTTGCATGAGATCTCGTCACACCCTCATGGATGATAAGTGAATATATTGTAATTTTTTATAATGTAGTTTTTCTTACTCTTCTACACCCTGGGTCTCTGTCATTCTGAAGCTTTTTAGATTCCCAATAATAAATTATTTGAATGGGGTTTAATTATGGAAATCATATTGTGATGTGTAAGCCTATTACATTTATATAAATTATTTGTCCTTGTCTGACTTGGCTATGGCCTTGTAGCCTGCAAACTGCAATCATTTTAGACTACATTCTTCTCATAATCATTTCCTATACTGATCCACCCATTTATACACAATTCTTGGTGTATTATTGGTTTTCAGAGCACCTTAACCTAACTAATATAGACTAGTGAAGGTGGGTGGTGTGGAAATGCAGGAAATTTGTTTTAAGTTACAATCGATACAATTATGTATCTTTCAAAGTTTGCTCCCACATTTAAAAAAATAACAATGCGTTGGTTGCAGTTATACTATTGCTTCTATTTAGATAAACCTAAGAGACTAAAGTTTGGAGTATCAGATCATGGGAGCGACTTGGTGAAGGCTGAGATCTTTCTTATCCTATGTTCTGAATCAATAATACGTCTGATATCTGGAGTGTGTATTTTAAAATAAAGTGTTGTGAAAAAGGTGTTGGTTCATAAGGCCAGAGAGAGGTTTAGTGGATGAATTTACCAGGAATAATGTTTACTGGAAAACTCTATATTTAGAAGTCTGGACTTGAGCGTACTGAAAGAACTCAAACATTCCAACCACAAAGCATTACCACTATAATAACAGTGAAAATACATTTTCTTTGAGGGTAAGTACAGGCCCATGCCTCAAAAAATAGTCAGTTTATTTAGTATCTGACAATACATCCAGTCCAATAAATCAAGAGCTGGAGCCATGGGGACACATCCCACACACAACTCTAGTCAGTTCTCACACAATAGACTCAGTATGTTTAGGCCTGAGAATATTTGCTTTCATTTGGATGTTAAAACAGTCACATGACTCACACTGGAAACTTTTGGGATTTAGTTACATGGAATCAAAAAGAAATCCAACATTTCAGTGCAGGTTCTGTAGATTTTCACCACTGTATGATTATTTTGAAATTTACCAAGACTCAGTATCAGCAGCAGCACACACCACAGATATATTGACCATTATAGTGAGGGGACCTCCCCAAAGAAGAATCTCCTCCCTATAGGGGGGCAAATGGAAAGCGCTTTAAACGGTTTTCCCTTCAACACGGTGAAAGTGCCCTCGTGGGACCCAGTGCTGGAGGGCTGAAGGCAGAAGGACTGTATGATTAGGCTGAGGATCTGATAGAAGGTCGGGATCTGTGGTAGGCCAGAGACGAACACAGATGCTATCAGGATGTGTCTGGAAAGCGGTGATAGTCCTTCGAGACTGAGATCTACAGAGTGGCAACGCTGTCACTCCACCAGCCGTCTCACCTGAAGATAGCTAACAGCTAATCAATGATGATGTAAACCACATTTCAAACAACTCTGCTCAGTTATGTTGTAAACCTGTGAAAATTCGCATAGAACTTTAATGTTTTTGGTTAAAAAAAACAAGAGTTACAGCTTTGTTGGTGATTAGATCTGGCTTCTGGATTTTTGTGTCACTTGCTGTTGTATGTCAGGGCCAAGAGTGAAAGGTCTCTGAAGTAGGATGTACAATAAATAAATAATTAATTCTCCCCCATCACTGAGGCATCAAACATGAAACCCCCAAATACCTGAACAGATGATGACACCACCTCTAGGAATTTGCTTCTGACTTTCAAGCTGACAAAAAAATAGAGCAACTATTTTGGAAAGATTGTCAAGTTTCTCCAACACATTTCAACAAAAGCAGATACTGAATTGGTGTTAGCTCAGAAACAAGAAATAAAGTTGCAGAATTGTAGCATTTTAAAAGTTGACATAGATGCTGAATGAACATGTGCAGTAAAATAGATAGAAACTGATTAAAGTCTGTTGTGTGCTATATGTTAAAAAGTAGTAATTATCTCCTCTTACTAAAAAATGCAACAGAGGTCCCTAATTTTAAAATGAACATACGTACATGAAGCATTAAATGGAAAATGTATATCCTGACAATCCAGTTCAGTCTGATTTTTTTCATTAGATGCAAAACAAACAAAAGACAAATATTTAACATCCATATTAGTGTAATGCTGAATGTACATTTTAATTATCTTCCACACTAACTGGCTGGTAAATATGTTTTATATAAATACATGACTAGTCTTCTGTTAGTGTCTCAAAATTATACAAACCATTTTTTACCATTCTGTAATACCAAGAAGGGAAGAAGAATAAAACAAAATGTACACATTGATTTTTTAAAGTGTGGTCAAGCCTCAGTTCAGATCTGATACAGGCAATCACAAATTTCTATTTAAATTACAAGTTCAACCCTGGCCTTCACTTATGTTCAATGCGACGACAGCAAGGATACGACCTTGCTGAAAATAATATGTCTGTGTTTAAAGGCTTTTCACTAATTGCTGCCATTTATTTAATATTCAAGACTCTCCGAAAATGAGGGAGCCACTTGCCTGCTGAAATTAGTCATAGGATGTTAGGGTTAGACTGATTCAGATTCTTCTTTCACTGCTTACAGTTTACAGTTCAGCATGTATATCAATAAAATGTCTCTTTCTAAACAGCTATCAGTGTGAATTTTCTTATACCCCTTATCCGTCCTTGTGTATAATGGAGTGCGATATGTGCATGAATAGAAAGAGAGGAATAGCCCCTATTGTCTGCTGTGTTGGCATTTCTGTATTCACCACATGGAATACTTCCATTTGAGAGCTGAATTGTGTGTCAACATATCCCTGCTTCCAATCTTCCCTGAGGTGCTTTTCTCAATGCAAAGCTGGCTTTAGCCCCTGCTGACCTGTGTAGTTCTGCAGGAAGATGCTTTTAGCCCTCGGAGAAACAAACATGAAAACAGTCCCTCAGTCTAACACTGTCTTTAATAGTAATATGGGCCCTGTGGGTGTGACTCGTTTCCTCTGAGCTCCAGCACAATATCTCAGAGGACCAGCAGTGCTGGATTCAATGAATCTACCAGGAAGAATAGAGCCTGAAATCCCTCTCAGGCCTGTTAATCCAAAACATTAAAAAAACATCTCAGAAGGAAAAATAATTCTCTAAAAAATATACAGTGTGTGTGTCTGTGTGGGCGTGTACGTGTGTGTGTGTGTGTGTTAGGAAGCATCATCTAAATTGTGTCGAGATGAAATATTGTAAGTTCTCATTATTCATTATTCTGTCCGCTTCAGTGCCTGCCAGCAGCAGCAGGTATTACAAAGACAGATGACTAAGCATTAGACATGTGAGATGTCACAGTGCAGTTCATAAAATTACTCAACTCACTTGTCTGGCCCCTATGGCTTGATTAAAATCTGTTTAGCGTGTGTCCAGAGACTCCTTTTTTTAAATACAACCACAGGTATGAGAGAAAAGAATAATCGTCCATCGCATCGGAGCAGACAGCTGCAGTTCTTTCTTGACTTTGGGCAAGGACATGCAGGAGCATACCAGCCCCACATGGGACATCTGGATTTTCACACTTCTCAACACCCATGTGTAATCGACAGCGACAGGCAGTGAGTGACAGCATCAACTCTGAGTCTGAATACTCAGGTGGACAATGATTCCTCAATCATCTCTGTGACTGGAACAGATCACCGTCCATGCCGTGTGTCGATAATACTTTAGTCACACGAGTTGGAGCGGAGTCTTTTCAGTGGGGATTGTGTCAGTTAAAAACCCACGTTTGCATTGTTTGTTTTCGAGAGATGGCAGGTTATTTAGAAGACGGGTGACAGCTGCATTGTGATGATAAGATTTTCATGAAAACAGGGGCCACATGCAATCATTGCAAATAGAAAGCCATCTTTCTTCATATATCAGATGTGAGTGAGGGCAAAAGCAGGTTCTGTACAAAGTTTGGTGAGATAAATTAAATTTGAAATACATAAAAAAAATTACACTTGCTATACTGTATACTGCTATTTATATAATGCTGCTATAAATATAATGCTACCATAAATATTCAGGCAGTTTTGCAGGGAATCATATAAAGTTGGGTGGACACAATTAAGGCAACATCTGTTATATAATACACAAGCACCAAAGTGTGCTTGTATGGCATCACGATGCCCATATGTTGCTTTCCACAGCATGTAATTAATTATTTTTTAATTATTATTTTTTTCACATGGCCAAGGTTTCTTTTGATTAAAATTCCTTTACCATGACGTCTTTTTGCTAGATTAATTAATTTTTAATCAAGTAATAATGTCCATACCAACTATCACGTTTAAATTACTGGCTGTTTATTATTTTAGTAACAAACCGGTATCACTCCATTACAATGCAGTGTTTCCCACACATTCATTCTTTCGTGGCGGCCCGCCACGAAAGAATTACGTCCGCCACGAATAGATTTTTCGGCTTTTGGCTCGCTCGACCTCGCTCATAAAAGCATAATAACGGGACTCTGTCTGTGAATGTAGCTTGTCGTAACAATTCCGGGGCAGTAGGTGGCGGCAATAAAACCAAAGAAGACGCACTTAATTCACCTGGTCGGCCAGAAGAAGAAGAAGAAGAAGAAGATAGACAGACAGACAGACAGACAGACATATGTCTTTGCTAGAGGCTATCTGCTGGTGTGTGGTGTGTATGAAACAGGAGGAGTTCACGGACGTAAACAAAACAGTCACGTGTCCCACAGATGCACGTGTAGGTCAGGAAGTGACGTGAAAGGGACCGTATATGGTTTGTTCCGTGTCTGTTTCCTTACGTGTTGGACTAAATACATGGACATATTGAGGAAAATATTTCGGTTTTATGGAAACGGATTACATATTTCACCAGAATGGATACTTGGCGAGCTGTACAGAAAGCCCTGAGTCATAAGATGATCGTTGTGGATAAAGAGAAGACTTTGAAGGTATGTAGGCATTATAGCTTTTCTTACTTAGCTGAGTGGCTAGCCGAGCTAACCGCTAATACTATTACAGCTGTGAGCAACCATATAATTCATGAGTGGTCTTGAATGAATCGGGAGAATCTAAGCTTTCTAACAATGTATGGCATGAATATATATGTTTAAGGGTTGATGTTTAAAACATTCAGAAGAACGTGTCGCTACCTCCCAACTTCCGGTCCGTCCCGTTAGCGGAACAGCGTGTTTTAAGTGTCTGCAGTTCCGATCCTTCATGTTGGCTGAAACAGACAAGTCACCCTCAAATATGCTGAAAACCATGTTGAAGTTTGGCCTGCAGTTAGTCTTCCCTAATGTTTATGTGGCTTTGAGGATGTTCCTTACGTTGCCGGTGACAAACTGTGGGGTGGGGTGGGGGGGTGATCATTTTCTCATTTGGGGAGAATCAAAAATGAGCTGAGGACCACACCACCACAAATAGATGCCTGTCCTGTGGGAAACACTGCAATGGTGACCAAAGGTAGCTCAATTTGACAAATATTTCTTCAGTTTCATTAGCTCAGGTGTAACAGGCTGTTTCAAGTGAAAGCGACTACTTTAGTCAGCCCTGCTGCTGACATCACACTGGGCGCAGCGTTTCCTCTATATTCATTCTGCAGCGGAGTACCACTGCTACAAAATTACAAGCGCCACTGCTAAAAAAATTCACAAGATCATTAATATCACTGGGATACTAATGATTTTCACTCACATACTGTGCTAGCATGATAACACCCTATATTATCGTGAGGTTGTTTCCAGTCATCCTCACTCTCCTCATTCTTCAAAGGACGTACATGTGAAAGGTTCTGCTATAAGAGAAGCATAGCTACTCAGTCAGTATAGAGGAAACACTGGAGTGGTTATGGTGCAATTTCATTACTTCAAAAATATGGTGGAAAAACAATTTGCAGACATTTACTGCCTGACATTAACACATTTATTCTTTTTAACCATCCAAAAATGTATAGAAAGTGTACAAGCTTTTATTTAGGTGTCTGCCTTGAAACATTCAGACAACCTTTTAAAAATAGTTGCATAAAATCATCTTATTTTTCTTGGGAATCATTTGGCCACAAATGTATCTGGTGTCAGGAATACAGAGCCAATCAGCATTTTCCCTCCTTTATAACATTGTGAACTAAACTTCAAGTTGACACAAATAGTATTTATGATGTCAAGCTTTGTTTTCTCTGTGTAGGTTTTAGAAGAATGAAGCCATAGCTTGACACTCTAAAAAGGACCACTTGATAAATTTGACGATTTACTTTGAAACAACAACAGCAAAAACAGTTATACAGAGTAATTGTCTTTCTCCAAAGTTATTACTGATACCAAATAGCAAGAATCATTTAAAAAGGAGTGACTTTAAAAAAACTGTGTGGCTCCACTCTCCACATGCCTTGCTATCCACTTAATAACCCCCCCCCCAATCCTCCATCAAGGGGCAGTTACTATAAAGCAACAATAACAATCATCATTTAACAAATATTACAAATGTAATTTAAATTAAATTTTCTTCATTTTAAGATATCCACATAAATTGTAAATACAATCAAACAATTAAGCTGTTACATTATTGCAAATATGAACTATATAAATAGATCAACCTGTAAAATACTCCTTTCAGTTTCTTCTAAAGCTGCTGTTTTATATATGAACTGAAATGATTCCATACTAATTAATCAAACATAAATAAATTGCATATAGGCTCCTACGCTCTGTTTTCTTTGTTGAAGAGGTTGGCTGAATTAAAACTGATTTACATTAAATCACACAAAATTCATCAGAACAACTGGAACTGTATACAGGTAAATGGCTGGTTGCTTAATTTGTATGGAGTATGTGGATAGATAAGCAACGGCTGTCCAAGTAGACACTCCATCAGGTGTGAAAGACCACACTGCGACAGTTTCAACAAAACAGTCTGCTGAAGTTCCCCAAAGATTATTCCCAACCTACCAGCACCTCCTTACCTTGGCTCTAGTCTACCTGACAACTCGGAAATGTTAATGGCTTCTTTGTAATAAATGAAAGGGGGATAGGATGAGAAGTTAAACAGGTCCACACAAAAGTGCAAGAGACGCATCATTTCAGAGGTATTAACCAAGACAGGATTCAATTTCGGCTTGCCTGCCGGAGCGTGTCCTCCTCGTCTGTCACTTCCGCTGTTTTACCAGCAGTTCTGAGCCAGAGGATGCAGTCGT
Organism: Scomber japonicus; assembly: GCF_027409825.1. Lineage (NCBI taxonomy): Eukaryota > Metazoa > Chordata > Actinopteri > Scombriformes > Scombridae > Scomber > Scomber japonicus. The sequence continues at coordinate 19,230,786 of NC_070583.1, forward strand.
CACATTTCTCATCAAAGCTCTCTCTTGTTTCTATCACATACTGGACATGGTGACACGGTTAAATCAACATACCTATTCTCAGCCTGACACTGATCGTTGTCCTATTGATGGAATGCTACCGTCCAACCATTCCTGCTTTGCTGCCTGCTCCCTCAGCAGTATGAAAATAACAGCAGGCTTGGATATCTCTGTCATGTGAAGCTAAATAAATAAAAATGCCTCAGTAGCAATTTGAGGGGGCTAAATTCTTGGTTCAAATAGTGAGTATAGGTGATTGGCAGCTAAACCTGATTAGCCAAAACCCTGTTATTTGTCTGACAAAGAATGGCTGGAATGACTGTCTGCAGTGTTGACAGCTTTCAGTAGCAGCTTTAGTTATTTCATTTAAGTTATTTCACAATAAAAGACATGCATGTGATTTTGTTAAAACTTCAAAAGAAGTATCATATTAACAACTATTTAATACTGACTCTATATTCCAGTGTACTAGAGTTTAGCATTACACTGAAGCTCGAGCTCATGTGCCTAAAGGTAAAAAAAGAGAAAAATTATTATGAATTGATTAAATGAGAAATATAAGATGATATTGAAACTCTTTTTTAACCTTGAGGCCACAATGCATGTGTGGATGGATCCTGTGGTGAACAGAAAGATTCAAGTGTGAGTTGATAACCTATTTCTGCTTCCAGGTGATTCTTAAGATGGAGACATCAATTCATTCCTGATTGTTCCAGTGTTGTGTTACATCTTTTGTGTTATAAATATACATAGCCTGCAGTAAGTATTATACTAAAGGTCCTAGCTACATAATCTACCCTCCTTTATAACAACAAGAGGCTGGTTCTTTTTTTAATTAAAAGATCACTTGTTCAATTAGTCTTTACATTTTCTAAAAATGGGGGAAAATCCTCAGAATAACACTTTGTTTTGTCTGATTACAAAGTCCGAACCACCAAAAATATTCTATCAAAATCTATATAGAGCAGAGAAAAGCAGTAAATCCTTACACGAGAAGCTGGATCCTATTATCTTCTAACACTGGAAAACCTCAATACCATCACAGTGTTTGATCAAAATGAAGAGTAAAAAAAATTAAGGTGGAAATTGAACTTTTTACTTTCTACTACATTTTGTTATGTCAAACTCCTGCCTCTTTCAACTTCAGAACTAGGGTGGGGATTTATTTTTTGAGCAGGAAATTGATATGAGGTCATCTTGGCTTTTATCTGCCATCTCAGCACTTTGCCTTACAACTGGCTTTGTTTACTTTTGGGATCTGGCTGCGGTGTTAGAGACGCTTTGCTCACAGCATTTTGGTCATCTGTGGGACCTCCTGATTTACAGTCAGTGTACTCTCACCTCATCCTACCTGCATTTCTATTCTTGATGCGTCCAAGGTCACTGTGCAACCTATTCTGCTATAGTATATCAGTTTTTGACCTCCTGGAGGCCTGAGCTGCACTATTGTTCCCAGGAGATAAGGAAGCCTTACACACGCCATGCCTTCCTGGCCACAGAGAAACATAACTGTACCAAGCAATGCATGAGTTACATTAAGTGAAAAGGTATATTGAGTGTATGACCGTGGTTTTATGAAGGCAAGGGAAAAGTGCAACCATATAAAATCCCTCTTTACCAATTTAACAAACTCAAGAGTAAATGTGGGAGAAGGACAAGACTTCCCCTGGTAAACCAACTACTCATAAACTGGGGAAAAACTGCCACTTGTTAATGAATGTCCATATCAGTATCAGGTTTATTTTTCTCTTAAACAAGCTGAGGAAGGCAGGAACTCGCTAACTGTTTGAGGGCAGTTCTGCTGGACAGGTGCTGGATGAAAGCTTCGCTTTTGCTCGTGGCTCCAAAATTCTCTCTTAGTAAATGTTCTACTATCACAGTACATTACTGATGTGGAAACAGTTGAAGGGGGCTAATCAAAGGGACTTTAAAGTGGCTTTACTTTTCTTTTTCAGTCACAACTGGCAAATTAAATCCAGCAGAAATTAGTTTATTCATTGACACTGACATGAATCCATGGTGTATGACAGTTATACCTATCAGGTTTTTAAAGGCAACATATTAAATGTGAAGTTTAAATAATACTATAAAGCATTTGCAGATGAGAGCACTTGTGTAATGCATTTTAGTCAATAGTCTTTTGTCAAAAAATGTAAACTGTCATGTAATATTTCCATTTTTTGTGTGTTATGGCCAATCAGATCTAGTTCTGCTGCAGCCACTGAAAGCAGTTATATTCCCACTATAATTTAGCTTTCATATCAACCGTAACCCTGGAGCGTTTCTGTGTATGTGGAAAAATATTGTTGTTTCTTTTTGGTTAAAGAGACAAACTCTTTCTGTCAAAAAGCTCACGGAAACCACCCAACGTCCTTTTTGCCTTTCAACAAATGGCTGTGCATAATTATGTGGCACAGCTGGGCGAAATTACTTAGACAGGTGTCCGTCATGTCCGCTGATCAGCTCAACAAACCAAACCTACCCGACTTATCAACCTCACTGCTCTGCACACTCCAAGGCTGTGTGCATCCACGAATAAAACATAAGTCCACAGATCTCTACAATTCCTTTAATGTTTGGATGACTGAAATTGTATTGCACACAGGAGTGCACAACAAGTGCAGCATGTAGTGAGTGCACACTCTACTACACGAAGGCAGTAGCACAAAATGTAGACTGTGTGAACTTCTAAATGAAAACAGACATTGGAAGTATTTTAACAGTGTTGACTGGTGACCGAAAAAATTGGGGAGGTCAGAAGGAAAACCAACTCACAATGTCATGTTATTTTACACTAGCTGGATACTTATCTCTATTTTACTTATGTTTCAAGTTATGTTCTTATGCTCAAATGCAGGCTGTGCAGAGACCTTTAGAGAGGCAGATGCTCAAAGTTAAAAAAGAGGCACATGAAAGAAGATTTTAAAACAGCATACACCAATATATTTTATAGCATGACCTGCTGAGTTATAGCAACCCGTGCTCCTTTAAAGACATTTAGCACATCTAAACAAAGACGGGCTCATTTTAACCCAGGAGTGGTTTAGATATGCCATTTTACCCATGTGTAATGTTTGACAAAATGAACTTCAAATGTATAGTCTTGTTCTACAAGATATCAACATATCACATGATTTACTTGTGTTTCCTGTGTGTTTTCTTAATATACTGTATAGAAAAATATAACATACAACAAAGCTTATAATCTGATACAGGAACAGATCAGTGCTGAATACTAGAAAGACTGAACACTATAAACATTCACAGATCTATGAGTGTAGGTTCACATCAAAAGTATTAATGCATGTATCAAATACATGACTTACACACTTATATATGCATCACATACAGAAAACGGTGTTACCCATATATTCCACCGGATCTGGATCTGCTCCGGAACGGCTGCGCTGGGTTCCGGCTCCGTCCTCCTGCACTGCCTTCCCGGCTCCGTCCTCCGTCAACACCTACTGCCTCCGTCTGTGTTGCGGCTTGTCGCTACCCGATGTGAGTTGCTACCCAATGTGAGTTGCTACCCGATGTGATTCAAACATGCGCAGTTGAGTCCGCCAAGGTCCGCCATATCGGACAGTTATGTACAGCAACTCTGCTTGGAAAAAACACATTATTCACCCGTGATTCCTGAGAAATATTATTCCTATACTTAGTGTGGACTCGCATCCAACTGCTGAAACGTGTATGAAATACATCTATCCAACGTATAACAGTAGTATGTCCAAGTGGTGTTGCCGTAAATAGCTGGCCAAGATGGCCGACCATGGCCGACGCAACTGCGTATGTGACTCACATCGGGTAGCGTCTCGGCTCCGGCGGGCAGCGTGAGCCGTGAGGACCCACGAGATCTCTTGAATTCACGGATAATCGCGGGATGTACTTTCTTTATAGATAACCCCAGAACCAACACATTCATTCGGAGGAGTAGTAGGGGTGCCTTAAAACCGTGACTTCATGTCTGGCTCCGCCCATTATGATGTTTTCAAGGTATAGTGCTGGGAAATATGATCCGCCGTGAACACAGTGTATTTTATTTTGTATTTGTGCTCGACTTCCTGTCCCGCACATCTGCTCTGTGCTGAATTGCTGTGCTCTGATCCGGCATTCTGCAAAAATAGAAGCTCTGCGTATGGCGTCAGCCATGACGGATCCGCCGCCGTGCCGGATCCGATTTGTACCTGCAATTCATGATTGCAGTTACAAAGTTAAAATGAAGATGAAAATAAATATAATCCGAATGAATGGAGAATGAGCAACTGATGTCCTGCGTCGCTGATTTCTGTGATATTTCCAATATTTCCAGAGCACTGTGACTAGTTCGCGGTGGCTACTCTGGCTATCCTCACATTACATAATTATGACAAAGGCACGTTAGGGCGAGCTCTCCTGGAACCCATAGAGATTGCATTGGAACAACTGAAATTTGAAAAAAAAAAAAAATTACATGAGAGTCTATGAGATCTGGGCGATTTTCAGCCTGACTGAAATCACCCAAAAGGGGCAGTACTTCATCATCACAGTAACAATGTTACATACATTTGTAGCCTACCAATGTTTTAAATGATGTGTTTAAAAGTGCATGTCCTGCAGGCCGCCATCACGCTGCCTGATGCAACTGGCTCCACATGAGCGCACACAAGCAAGATAGCAGTTCCCAGAAAGAAGATATTTTGGCCTAATTTTTTGCATCAAGCTCATGGATGTGGATGGATGGAACTGGCATACTGTCTTTCTCTTCCAGTGAGTCATCAGCTTTGGTGAGTGAAATCATACTTTATCATCCTGCTTTTGTGGTGCATTGGCCATATTGGTGTGCTGGATTGATTGATATAGATGGTGAGTCAGTGTGTCCAAGCTATCTATTAAGGTTGTTGTCCCAGGTTGAATTAGTGTCCCTAAAATGATGGCCTTCAGTGGTGTTTAGCTCTTCTCTGTTTGCTTGGCTCATTTGTTCTGAGCTTGGTTGTGTGGTCTTATGATGATGATTTAGGCTTGTGACAGTGGTAATGTAACTTGTGTAATTGCCCTCTCTCTTCGTGTGTGTGTACAAGACGTGCTAGAAGTCATTCATTAAAAGTGTTTTGTGGAGCAATGCATGAATCCATGGCATGCTAAAAAATCTAGGGATGTACTGATTGGGGATTTATAGGGCCAATGCCAATATTAGGGAGTAATAAAAAAAATCTGATGTCAGTCAGCCCATAATCTTATGTAAACAGAATGTATAGCCTACAGTTTTATTGCAGTGATCCCTCAGATGTGGTTATCAAACACTTGGACGTGTTGTGGACACGTATGTATTGTGAACAAACATACGTATGTAATGGAGGTATGATATTTTACAGTTTAACAATAAACTTTATTGAGATGATTTTTATTGGGAATTAAATAATTATAAATCACTATAAATAAAAAAGGAACATAAAAATATATGATAATAACCCTGCAAATGATTATTTATAAGCGCCTTTCAAAACACTCAAGGGCACCTTACAAGACACATAAAACACCAACAGTACATCAAACATATTAATCAGCAAACACTGAAGTGGAAATATGTAGGCTACGTATATACTAAACATGAATTAAGAAAAAAGAATCAAATGTACATAAAATGCTGCTTATAACTTAAAAAATGTTTTTTTTCTTAAACAACATATATGCTACCGATATATCTGTGATAGGTCAATATCAGTAGATAATATCAGTTGACCGATATATTGGTCAATCTCTAAAAGAATGCATCAGTAGTTCTCCTGGTATGTAGCTCATTTATTTGTGGTTGTCCCACCGTTTTTTTATATATAAAAACACCACTGGAGGAAAAACCTCTTCTACTGTACCTCTTTGGACGAGACTCCTCTGATTTACAAACGTCGTTCATTGCTCTGCCATTGAAATTATTTGCAGAATTTCATTTATGGTTATGTCTACTCACTCACACATAATAGTTATGAAGTATGGGATATGAGTTGCTTGATTATCCTGCTTATATTACATGCAATATATTTTGATTTATTGAATTTAATGATTAAGTTTTTAATTAACTATGTTCAATTATTTACAGTACTTTATGAATATTGAACTATTAATTGCACTTCAGTAATTGGTCATCTATAGTCATCCTTCACTGCTTGTCATTATTTGTGTTATGGAACATGAGGTGATATATTGTTTTGTTTTTTTTCCCTTCTGTACAGCACACAATCAGCTTTCAGTAAAACATCACTGTCATACTTAATCCCTGTCTCCTCTTCTTCCTCCTCCTCCTTCATCAGTCAGCCTGACCCATGGCCATTACCTGCTCACCTTGTCAATCACCACACCTGGTTAATAGCCTACCCTAAACCTTTTTTTTCATTTTCAATGAATAACAAGTTTACAAAATTAGATTCAAAATTGACCTTTTAAAGATCTGAATGACACTTTGAATGATTGGTATGTGAGATTGCTTTCTTTCATTTGACACGTTTAAGTGGACACTTTGTGTGGGGGCAATAATTAAATGGCCTCAAATTAAACACCGCAGATAACTTAAAGTAGGAACCGGTCAATTAAGAGCTCACTCACTAAATGCACTGCAATTATAGTTATCAAAACATTCCCTTTTTTGCTAATCTTGCTTCACAGCTCTATTCCAGTGCAGCTAATTAAATCGCAGCAGAAGAGATATGAATGCTTTTTGACCAATCAACATGTCAAGATTAAAACCAGCCTGCAGTAATGGAATACTGTGTTGACTAAAAATTTAATTCAGATAGATCCTGTCTCCTGTCAGTAATGGTGTTGATGAAGGAGTGGAGGACCGCTCAGAGTTGTACTGTCGTCAGTTGTTTTAGCTCCACCCACTGCGATGTTAATCATAAAAGGTCTGAAACGAGCCTAAGTAGGATTTATTAACATCCACCAACAATGTGACTATAACTTCTGATGCTTGATTTTGTTATTACAGCACACAATTGTAGTTGGGTCAAATTTACTTTAAGAAAGAAAGAAAGGAAAAAACTTAATTACGACAATTTCTATTATAGCAGACAAAACGAGCACTGAAGGTGGTATAAACAACACACACACACTCAAGATAAATAAGCTGATTAAAGTAGATTTTTATCTTTTTTTTACATTGATTAGCTCCCAACTTTATGTGTTCCTAACCTGTGTGGGATGTTTTATGTCTTAATTAGTTCTAATCTAAATAAATAAACTATCACAAACAAAATAACACATTATTCTCTGAAGGTTGTAGCACCCCCCTAAAGTCATGAGTGTGTGTTTTGTATTTAACACATTTAGTCCCATAACCTGGGGCTTACTTGCAGTATAGTAGCACCCTCTGTTGAGTCATTTAAAGTGTGTATCATTGTTAAAATATATTAGTTTGAAATGAAAGTGTACTGTATGTTTACAGTGCATTGTTTTTTAATAGCATTTGCAATCGATAATGTGCAATGTGCCAACGTTTGGATTGAAATAATGACCGGCCTTTCAGCAAGTGGAGGCGAGTGCAAGTAATGGTGAAGGTCAGTGGTTTGACCTGCAGAAGCGTCAGCTTAGAAGAAAGAGAAAATGCACTAGTATCTGGAGAGCTGACAGAGGCAGCAAATGGAGAGCATGAAATGGAAGTACTGCTCGTTTCCAGAGAGAATTGCTGTTCTTAAAGTGGCAGAGCTTTCAACTGACTACTGATGTCATCTGTAAAAAGGCTGAACGAACACTCAGCTGCTCTGGCAGCAACTATTTTACAGATATTACTACAGTATATTGTTCCCTGCATTTTTAGGTCTGCTTTTGTTTATCTGAGCTATTTTTCATTAAAAAAACGATTTTCTTTCATCCCCAACTGTCTCTTAAAATCATCCAAAAGATTCTTACTAATCACAGTCTCAACAGATACAGATTAACTATGTATTTAAACCCGTGAGAAACTGTGCTGAATTATGAGCTTTATATTTTCTTACTTTCGTCTGTCTTTAATCTCTCACTCAAACTTGTCAGTAAAGAACAAAAATTGTCTGTTCAAAATTGTGAAAGAAGCCAGTAAGGTAATTGGCAGGCAGCATCTCTCTCTCTCTGAGATCTTTGACAGGCTTGTTTTAAAGAAAGCACGGTCAATCTTGTCCAGCTCTGATCACCCACTTTGTCCCACATGCAATCAATGCAGTTAACTTGTACAACCCCTAAACAACATTTCTACTTTTATTTGGATTGTGATTGTTCTTATCAAGTTTGGTTGTGCTGTATGCTGAGATGATGTTATGTCACTGTTTATTTATCTATTTATGGTTGTTGTGTTAGTTGTTTTTTTTGTACTGTCACTGCGAACATTTGAGTCATAAAATGAACGTGGATGAAGTGTTTTCTCTCCTTTTTTGTTAATTCATCCTCAGAATATGTTAGTGTGAGGGAAGCTCAAGTGGACAAGTGCAGTGACGGAGATGCATATCGTATATGGCCAGATTATGAGCCGTGATATGTTAAATTAAAACTGGAACAAATCAAGTAGGAGTCTTTTTGGTGTTCCATTGAATATTAATTAAGGTAATTAACTGAGGTAAATTGCAATTTAGAATGTAATTGGTAGTGGGATGACATTTCAAGTTCAAACAGGACTGAAATTCAGTCACCCCTGACCATATGTTAATGGGATTTCCCTAATCTTTAGCCTCGGTTTTGGATGTATTGGATTTTACTGTCCAATTAGTTTTGACCAAACAACCTTAGGGTCGGCAATGTGAGTGTAACTGAAAAGAGTTGGTGGAAAAATAGAGGGACATGTTGGCTGGGAAACCGTAGGAGCAAGTGAAACTTGTATACTAAATGGAATGAAATTCGTAAGCAGCGTGCTGGTTGAAGCAGGTTGAAGGAGGGGAAACCACAGCACAGGGAGCAAATAGACATAGGAGCTGGAGGCTGTGTGCTTATTCACCAGGGGTAAGCTTTGTACTGTTCCCTGATTGAAGAAAATCATACAGTATGGATCTGTTGTACTGCCAAAACTAAATTCCTCTCCCAGTGCTCCAAATGCGAGATACAAGGCTTGAGAAAAGAGTTGATTGTCTGTTCTTTTAGATATTAAAGCGGTCACACTGGAATAAAAGCTGTTTGAATACTTGAAAGAGATGTTTGTCTTCTGACTAACGAGTGAAACTCAAACAGGTCCTTGTTATTTGTTCCTCTAACAAACTTGTATGAGATATTAAGTGAACATCATCTGGATTCAGTAAAACATTAAACAACTTCTAATGCTATAGTAGTACTAGATATCGCTGACTTTTACATTATACTTATCCAAACAGCTTGTAATCAAACACAATTAAAATTGGAATACAATTCAAAAAATGATTTTGATAATGAAAAACAAGACTGAAACAGCCTTTAAAAATTCAAATAAATAAGGGAGTTTGTTACAGGATCAGATTGTGTTTTAAACCAAGTGCCTTCCAGCTTTTAAGGCTGATATATGGCAGGTCACTGGACAGATATGAATCTTGTATTGCTCAAAACTTTCCTTTCATTTAGTGCAACTGGAGAATTTTGTTAGGTCTCGGACTCTTGTCATGTAATGTGATTGGGCAGTATTGTTAACGTCGCCATGGAAATTCCTGTTTTCACTTTACTTCCTTATAGATATTTTGCTCTGTAACTCTAGATAACTTGTAACATCCATGTTTAATTAGTCACAGTCAGTATGACAATGTAACTACACAAGTCAGCTGAAGGAAAGGGTTTGGTTACCATGGAGACCATTGAAACCTTTCACAGAGGCATAAATTGTAATAAATGGATGGACTGTGGTGCTCGCATGACATTTCAAACAGAAGTGACTTTACAGCTGACTCATTGCTCTGGATTCAGCCATATTTACCTGTGGTCATCGCCATGGTAATGTCCGTTCATGAATTTGGGGTGGGGTGGGGGACAAAGAAGAGATAGGTCTGTTTGTTTAGGTGTTTAGCTAAAAAACTAACAATCTTGTTCCAGAATGACTGACTCTACCTTTTAAGACACTAAAATATTGGCTTTGTAAATGTTTTATAAGGAAGGAGATATTTTTGTCATTTTGACCTCAAGGACACACAGACAATATGTTTGGCAAGAAACACAATGTAAACATAACTTTTACTTGTTTACAAGAAAACTCCACAGGGTCCCTTTAAGGGCAACAAACATTGGTGGTGTCTGATGAACGTCAAAACACCTGCATCCAATATTTTCTATGTGCACCTGCTCACTTGTGGTATCTTGATCCATAGAATCGCAGGATGATTCGCTTCCACTCATCAGGATACACCACCATCCTATTTCCAGCCTTGAAACACATCAAGTAGAAATTTTATCACTTTCTCTCAACAGGTCGGATGTGTCTGCTACTGAACCCTGATAACTTCGGTCTGAGCAGCACATTCAGTGTTTGCTGCAGGTATCAATTGACACACATCAGAAGACACAACTCAATCTGTGTGTTGCACTTCAGAGTCATACTTGGTATACTCATGGTCACTCTTTATTATACACTGCCTGGCCAAAAACAAAGTCGCCACCAAAAAAAAAGGTCACACACTAATACAGCCTTTAGCTTTGATTACGGCACGTATTCACTGTGGGATTGTTTCAATAAGCTTCTGCAATGTCACAAGATTTATTTCCGTCCAGTGTTGTATTTAATTTTTCAAGATCTTGTATTGATGGTGGGAGAGTCGGACCACTGCACAAAGCCTTCTCCAGCACATCCCAAAGATTCTCATTGGGTCTGGACTTGGGTGGTGGACAAGCCATGTGTGAAAATGATGTCTCATGCTCCCTGAACCACTCTGAATCATGGCATTGCCACCTTGGAATATTACTGACCAGCTTAGTAATAAAAAAATGTAATGCATTAAATGCAACTGACAAAATTAAATATAAGCTCACACAGAACTACTTAAAAAGTTTTTTCTTTGCCTTGTGAGCTACAGTCTGACACTGGTTAGTATACTGTATAATGAAGTTTTGTATGTCCACATTTCTTGGCATTTGGCTTGATAAATTGTCAATTAATCAACTTATCATTCCAGCACTAAGGCTGTGTTCACACTGCAAGCCAAAATCCGATTTTTAGCCAATCTAGAATGGAACCAGATGGCTCTTATTCCATTCATAAATCACATGAAATCTGATTTTTGCAAACCAGATTGAAACCACCTTTGGGAAGTAGTTTCAAATCACATTTGGACAGATGTGCCTGAGTCTGAACAGCTCCAAACAGTCAAATCAGATTTGTCGGATTCGTCTCTACACTACGTCACTCTATGCGACACCAGACCTGCGCTTATTCGAGTTGTTGTTGCTAGCTGATATCAATGGGGGCAATGGAGGACGTCGAAAACATCAGTCCATGGACAGAGGATGAAACCAAATTCTTAATCTTTGGGGAGATGGCTCCGTTCAAGTGAAGCTTGAGGGTTTGTTGTTACTGTCGCAATTATATGACATCACACAATACACGCTAGATGACGCCTCTGCTCCGACGACGTTGCCACAGCAACCTGTCAGATTGGTCATTAATGTGGCCCAGTCTGAACAGAGCCAAATCCAATTTGGACACTTGCTAAAAACACTGTGGACAGTCAGGCCTAAAAATCGGATTTGAGAAGGAATCAGATTTGAATCAGATTTGCCTGCAGTGTGAACACAGCCTAATTCACACCAAAATGCTGCTGTTTCTTACTCTAACTCTAACCCTAAACCGGTGGAAATCCCCAGTTAGAAGGGACAGCTAGCGGATAGTGAGGAGAGATACAGTGATTTTGACCAAAAATGTATTGGATTATTATCGCTTACTACACCTTTAACTCTCCGGCTGTCATCGTGAGCTCCAGCACAGTACCGTACTATGATCACAACACGTTACTGAGCAATAAAATGGCTTTCGAGACAAGCGCTCAGAATCTACCTCTTTCATCAAAGACCTTTGTGTCACATTTTTAAACTGTCTTTTCTTGTGCAACCATAAAGAGTAACTAATGCTGAGTGTGGGCTGGATAATATTAAAAGTGGATCTTCTGTTTGATCACTGCACATCAGGACCAGCTAGAACTAACAACTTATTGATTAATCTGCTGCAGGCTTGTTCTGACTCATTGCTTATCAAAATGTGTTTGTACACTGAAATTTTTTGGCTTTTTTTGAGTGAAACTTTTTGATGACAATACTTTTTATATGGATTTTTCAGTTGTCAGTTTTCTGCCACATTGGATACATTCCTCACTGACATGTAAAGTGTTTATCATTTCTAAACATGAACAAATTGACTTTTTTTATTTGCTGATATTAAACATTTAGAAATACAACATATACACCTAGATAAATGCAGCATGTAAACACACACAGTTTTCTTTCTGACAGTTCCATGTTTAAAGTGGTCACACACATCGGCCCTGATTGTATTTGAAACCCATCTTGTGACATTTAAATTAGCACGGACGTCTGAACAAACGTTGCATCAGCCTGTCCACACTTATCTGTGATGACTCAGCCTATACACAGATCCTACACACAACAATAACTGTCTGAAATAGAGCCATTAATCTCAAGCACACTCCACTGCAATAACAAAGACACAGAAGTCACACAGCGTGGATCAAATGGAGAAGTACATATATCTAAATTTAGGCTTTTCAAAGATTGAAGCAGACAACAGCTCTGAGATGGAGGAAGTTTAGTGAAGCAGCAAATGATGCTGGGGCAACCGTTACCATCAAACCCTCACGCATCTTTGATTATTCATATACTATAACATTGGATTCTTAATATGAGAGGTTGATCCACAGAGCAAAAATCACTCTGCAGCCCTTGATTATTCATTAAAACACATGTAGAGCATTCTTAAATGAAATCACACCGTTCATTGGAAAGCCCTTGATAGGCACTGATAGCAGCAAAGGCTCACGGAAAGCAAGAAGAGGGTACATGAAGGTTCAAATATATTCTCTTTTATACTCCTCAAATCCAGCAGGCAATCAGAGCTCTACTTGAGAGGGCAGCGTATAGTCTAATCCATTAATCACAAAGTCTCACAAGTTGAACTGCTGTTTAAAATATCCTTGAATGTTTGCTCACTTTCAGACATGCAAAACCCTAATTTAAATACTGTTGTCTCCACCCTGTTGCACCTGTTTTCATTTACGCATTTATTCTTAGTAGATCACCCGCAAAACGCACGCAAATGAAACACACAATCTATTGCACTGTGCACGCAATTTAGTATTTATTTGACATCTTAGTAAATCAGGCCCTTAGTATAGCCAGTAGGGTCCACATAAGAGCTTTATAGCTAAATAAGCCGTTAGGATCCTTGTGCTGTGGGTATAAGACCTGTCTGTGAGATAAATGATGGGGATTATTCATGGTCCCCTGGAGACGGTCTGAACTGATGACTATTAAGGTGGGACTCATTGACCTCCTCTTGACTGGCAGGGACAACGTAGACCGCCTTGTGTGGGCCAAGGGTCAGATTGGATCAGTGTGAGGTCACTGCTGACATGGAATCCTGGACAGGTCCTCTGAGTAATTAGGTGAGGGAGGAAGCTCGGCTGCCTCAGACGGTTAGCATCCACCGCCAAATACCATTACATTTCAACTTTTGCTATTAGTCTGCCTTTCAGGGGCAATAATAGATTTTTTTCCCCCTGCTCTATAGCACAAAATGTCTGAATATATCTGGACGGGAACAGATAGAGTTGTTGATAAATACCAATGACTCCATGACTACTTCAGTAGGAGCTGACCTTTCTGGCGTTAAAAACTCACTCTCTGGACCATTCTGTCTGTTTGGCAAGAAATACATCATGCCCACGGGCACTTTGGGACACTCCTCATCCATCCACCTGCCCCCAGAACCACATCTCAAACCCTCAGCTGTTAATATTTTCAATTCTTCACTTATAGAAGACAGTACTGCATGATTAGGGTAAGATCAGCACCAGCTGACTGGCTCTATAGGGAACAATAGCCTTGAGGAGAATGTATAGATTATATTCATGCGAGGACTATTACTTGCACTGTAAGCTGTAACATAAAAACTATCTGCTAACCTTGCTGCTTTTTTGTCAACACACTACTTTGCATCCTGGTGACCTTTGAAGCACACCGTCATTTATCACAGAGCTTTAAAGCTGGTAAACCACAAACCCAAAAAGCTTGTGAGTATATTGTTAACAATATATTATTTAGTGTACGAATATTTAGACATTTAGAAATACAGATAACCTTTTCTTGAATGTCCAATCTAACTGGCTTTACTTTGTAGCTATTGCTGAAAATGTGATGTTTTGGTCTGTTAAAGCTGCAGTTGGTGAGTCTTATAAAAGTAACTTTTTGTCATATTTGCTAAGACTGTCACTATGTAAAGACAGCGTTACATGAAACTAGTAATCTGTAAAAAAAAAAAAAAAAAACAGGCTCATTTACATACACCGCGACCGGACAAAAAGAACCAATCAGAGCCAGGATTGTGTCTGGTGGAGTGTCTGACAGCTGTCAATCACTGCTCACGCACACAGGCCCCCCCCCCTTCCTCCTCAGCTCAGTCAAGCTCATATCTCAGAGTTTCTAGGTAAGGTATAGCCATGTGAAAGTCACTGTAAAGCGTTTTATATCTAGCTGTGTGGAGTGTAGTTCATGTATTACCGATTCATGGGCCATGTTGTTTACCTGGCCTCTTCAGCCATGTGCATGTCGCGTGCACATCCATGGTCGCGTGCAGTCGTGCATGTCAGCCTCCTGTGGGGGAGGGACTTTGGAGGCAGGGCAGGAGTGCAGCGGAGAGGGAGGGGTAGGGATCAGAAACTTGTACTTAAAATTTGATGCGAAGTCCTCTCTCTCCTCAAAGTTACCAACTGCAGTTCATCAACACTGAAGAAAGATACAGCCAGACTACAGGAAATTGTGTGTTGCAGTTTGTAATTTTGCATGCAATAAATATATTGGATTATGTAATTTGTCTTTACTTTCAGAGGAAAACAGCAACCTTCTCTGGAATTTACAGTAAGCACATTTTGGGAGCGTACAGATCAAGTGTGATTAATGTCTGTTTGTTGGATCAGGTTATTGGATCTTTGACTGCTGCTTTACATGTTAAACTTTATTTCACAAACATAATTTTCCCTGCAGGATCCTCGGCTGTTTTCACCTTTTTAAATGACTCCACATTCAGGGGGAAGTTGTCCTCATGAGCGACTGATGGACTCATTAGCATGCAAAGACCTAAGAGCAGATAATAATCGGCTGTCAGTCCGTCTCGACCGGACTGTTGCAGGCAGGGAATAAGCAGCATTTAGGTGTTCAGCATTCTGCTCAGCCTTTATGGGATCCTCTGATATGCTTAAAGGAGCTCATCCAAGATTTCACCACCTCAGCAATGCCAAGTGTGCAGGGCCGTGCAGGGCCGTCCCCAGATGGCCCCAGCACAGATATTTGTGAAATTTATCGGGCCTGCTCTGATGTCTGCTTCACCTGTGTGGGCTGGCCAGGGGGTGGAAAATGTATGACTTTTATTAAAGTAATGTTTTAATTATGTCTACTGGAGGGAATTTGTATGTGACTTTAAAGCCTATTATTCATAGTTGCACACATCAAAGCTAATGTACTAGTTTTCGCCCTGTGTGCTAAAGTTTCTTTTTAATTTTTGTAAAAAGATGGAATTAGTGGAGTGGTGTTATATAAAAAAGAAAATGATCTGTTACATTCAGAGAGATCATGCATATTTTGTATTGTGAGTTAGACATCTCAGCACAGGGAGGTCAAACAAAGGGCTTAAAATAATACAGATGAAGTACTCTTTCACCTTAATATAAACACAAGGACGTTACTGAGCATACATTTTACTTCAGCATTCATGAATGTGCCCTTCTACTTCATAGAGAGAAATTTGCTGACATTCTGGATGTTTACAATTTTCCTCCTACACAGGTTTTTTTATTTATTTATTTATCCCAAACTTTATGGACTCTTAAAGAAAATTCATCTTTTAAATGGCCATAGAGACATAGCAGTTTCCCTGAGCCTGGTAGTCACTGTCTGTCTTGCTCAAGGATACTACAGTAGAGCAGGTGCTTGCTGTCACAGGTGAGGGAATGTTGTCTCTATGACTGAAGGGTGATATGATATCTCATGATCCTTCATGCCCCGACTGTGTTCATTGTCTAAATTTTAAATTTATCATCCTTTTATTAGTACAGCATGCTAAGGGTGATTTGATAAGATATTTTAAAAAGGGACTATTTGATAGATCGATTAATGGAATTAATGGCTGACGATACATGTTTTATATTCTTCATCCATTAGCTGAACCCACTTATCCTTTGCAAGGGTGCAGGACACTAGAGCTTGTCCCTGCTGACATTAGGTAAGAGGTGGTGTTAGCCTACACAGGTTTCCAGTCTGTCTGTGGGAAGAAACCCACACAGGTTATGGGGAGAACATGTGGAGTCTAAAGTACAGTAAAGTAAAACCCCATGCACTATACTCTCCTTAGTTTATTTGCTTAGTTTCACTCAATTCCTGGATGCCTATGGGATCATAATAATGTTATTTGATCCGACAGACACTCAACAGGGGTGCAGGTGGGGGTGGCCAGATAATTAATGTGATGGCAAAATTAAGACTTTCCTGCAGGAGACTACTGTTTGCTTCTAGTCTATAACCACATTATTTTTAAAAACCTTAATGACCTTACAGTTTTATTTACTCTTGCCATGATGATGAAGGTTAAAATAACTAACTACATTTCAAGTGATAATTTTAACCCATACCATGATCTTTCTTTAACACTAACCACTAACCTTAACCACAGCGCTGTCACACCATCAAACGTCATAATTGTAACAGTCATGAAAAGTTGAATTTTACGCTACTATGGGTCGTTCTGGAGTGCTCATACAATCAACGTGTGTAGGGGTTTCATTATCAGGATGTATTGTAACAGCTGGTATTGCCTTCAAAATGTCAAGAGTCTACCTATACACTGTAACATATTGTGTGTCTCTTCCTAAGTTGAAAGCAGACATTATTTTATTCCGTCGCGTCTACGCAGAGTCAGCCGACTGGTAAATATGCCACTTAAATTCATTAGGCATTGGCTCATAAAGAGAGTAATTATTTGGAGTCCTGTGCCTCCATCCGGTTAGCATAAGAGTCAATTAGGGTGAACAACTGAATGTTAACTGGCTCATTAGATGGTGGGAAACAAAGCAAATGTCACATTGCATAGGAGTGCTGCTGTGTAGCATAGTGGAGAGTTAGCTGGCCAGCATAAAATCCATACAGACAATTTAATAACTTGTGTTCTGGACTAAATGCTTCACACCAACATCCTTACATTCACAACTGGCAGTTCAATCGTTACCAAATTGAGAACCCACACAGGACAGTGTTTGTTTCCTGTATTGAAATATTGACTATTAAGTTGCACACATTTATTTCCTCTGTTTCTATAGTGACTTCAATTTAGGAACGATTACATCAAATCAAACCATTCTTCCACAGGAAGGAGCTGTTTTGACAAAGATGAAAAAAAGTACCTCAGTAATCAATCAATTTGTGCTCATATCCTGCAGATGCAATACCGTTTTCAACTTAGGTTTCAACACAGTCCGCGAAGCAGTTAATCAGAAGAAAATCAATCAGTTAAAATAAGGCTTGTTTTTGCCAGTGTGTAAAATAACTTTAATAGCATGACACATTCATTTTGTTGAAGTGGTAATCAACACAATCCATAATATCCTTATTATTTTGATAGTAGCAGATTTTTTTGCCAGTGGTGCACAGTTTTCAATGATCAGTCCTGATTGCCATCAGGGCTACCGTATTCTTCTCTCATTTATTCCTATTCCAACCCATTATGATTTTTATTACTGGTGATTGTATTGGTTATTTTTATACAAATCAACTATTATTTAATTGATAAAATATCAAAAATCCAGATCATTTTTTCCTAGATTCTCAGAGTCAAAGGTTTTGTCATCCTTTTACAAGTTTTGTGCAACCAACAGTGCAAAAGTTAATATCAGAGACCAATGAAGGTTTAGTCTGTAAAAGGAGATTTCAGTGCATTCTTCAGCATATATGAAAGGGATTGAATGATTCACTCATTCAGTAATCTTGGTATTTCTTATTATCACTATTATATCATCCATCTAAGGAGTGTAAAAAAACCCAAGGAAGACATTTGTGTGGAAATATTGACAGTTATTATTAAAGACTGCAGAATCTTTCAGATAGATCAAATGTTTAATTTAACACCCTCCTTCCTGACCAGACATGCTGAGCACAAAAGGTCCAAATAACCCAAGGACTGAAAGTCTTATTATTTTCGGGGAAATTAATAAATTATTGCCACTGTAGAAACGTCTTTATAACCTTGTGTCTGGATGAATAGTGGTGGTTTGTGAGTTGTGTAGATTGTTATCTATAGAGAGGATAGAAACAACTCAACAAATAACCCAACATCACATACTGTATAGTCGCACACACACAAAAGGGATAGATGATACAGAGCCTGATAGATGTAGCAAGCAGAATTTCGGGGTGGTGATGAAAACACAAGGAATAACAATAGTGTCTCTGGACAACAGAGGAACCACACTCTTTTCAGATTGGCAAAGGAAGTAATACTGGTCCACAGAGCGGGTAAAAGCTACAGCTCTGATACTGACTGTCTGAGAGCAATAGCCAACAATATATGTCACAATCAAATAGAAGAAAAAAACTAATTGAAAGAAAAAGAACAGAACTTTAACAATAAAATAAATGCTGTGCAAATAAAACACACACACACACACACATACAAGCTGCTTTTCTTTTCCCGGTCAACAATAATAGACGGCTGGAGAGACTATAAGGTATAAGCACAGGAAAAATGTTATTCAATTTCTGCTCTCATCCATCTCTGTATATCCCCATGACTCTACGGAAAGTGTTTTCCTATTGGCAAATGTGGCAGCGCTTTGGTAATAAATCATGAGCAAAAAGCTGTGGCCCCAAGCTCAGCTGACATGATTCTCAACACTTGAAATTCTCTCATTGTACATGTTATCATTGGCACTGACACCAGCAAAAACAGCAGTGCAGCCACAATTCAGGTTATGGTTAATGCCAAGAAAATCTGCTGCTCTCCTACCACATATTAATCTCACTAATTTTGTCTCATTATATCATTTTATTGTCATGAGGGCATGAAAGAGTCACTATGAACTCACTGGTTTAAATACTGATAGTATAATAGCAGCTTCACATTAACTATAAAATTTGTGACTCATTCAAGACATCCATTAATAAAAGATGGATAGATTTCTTACCCTACAGGTAAAAATGTAAAGCTATGCAAATGACATCATGCAACAAGCAGTTTGCACATATTCCACACATTCAAGTCTTATCTTCCTTTGCAAATGCAGCTAATAAAAATCAAAGCACAACAATTGGACCTGCGAGCAAGGTTAAACATTTTCAGTTGTGCCCTCTGTGTGCACTATTTCCATCTCTGTCCAGCAAATGGTGAGAAGTGTTTAGTGAGAGGCAGAAAGAAAATGCAGATTAGTCACCAGAAATTGGATTTGTGCTTGCCAGAAGAGCATCCTGAAAACATGTGATGAGCTTCACACAGCCGGAAACTCAGAGAGAGGAGAGAGGGCGAGAGAGAGAAAAAAAAGAAGAAAAAAAAAAAACAGAAAGAAAGAAGGCAGTGGGAGTGGGGGTGGGTGTGAACAACAGCTACTGTAAGAGTTTTTGAAGAGACAGCAAATGATCCACTGGGTGAAATGGAGAGCGAAGGCCTGGTCACAGTCAACAATTTCTAAACTGAACAGCCCTTACAAAGTCAGGCTGCCTATCATTTTCCATTTTTCTTAATTTTTTTGTTTTGCTTCTTTATAGACTGTGATTTGAGAACGGTGCCCATTTTCCAGATGCTCACAGTGAAAGGCTTTTATGTTTGTTTGTTTGTTTTTTCGGGGGGGGGGGGGGGGGAAACCAAGAAATTCTTAATTATGATTCCCTTTTGCCTTTCTTGTTATATCTTGGCCACGTTTAAGAGTGCCAACAAGCCTGTGAAGTTGTGAGTTTTTTTTTCTGTACTTGTGTGTGTTAGCAGATGGGGAGCAAAAGGGTATCAGAGCATGACAATATAATGAGTCTACTAATCATAGCATTCAGCCAAGCAGACAGTAAGGCCATTGTCAACACTTACAATACTGGCTCTGGCAAAGATGTCGACTGCCCTCATGTAGGAATCAATAGAATCGGGGGACAGCAGTCACTAAATGGAGACTCTTGGACATTGTAACACTTGTCAAGCCAATGTTGAAAAATAGTGTATAGTGATGTAGCCTACTTGTGTGTTACAGTACACATGTTACAGTATTTCATGCTTGTAAATGAATCACAGTTTGAGTTCAGGAGCAATTTAAGTCATTTAAATCATTTTTTGGGTCCTTAATCGAAGCAAATTCTGTTTAGCTCTCTACAAATTTCACTAACAAATGTAATACATAATCTAATCATGAAGAAATATAATTCAAGTTTTACAAGATAGCCACATCTTCTGTTTAGTTGATTAAGTTGCTTAATGTGTTGTTATCTGTTCTTAACTGATAAAACAAACTGAAATATCTTTGTTTCAAGTATTTTACTAACTGGATCAAAAATGTTTTTAGCTAGCTGTAGCAAGCCAGCTGGATATTGTTAGAAATGTTGCCTAAAACGTTAGCTGAATTTCATATGTATAACAAAACACTACTTTCTTTTGGTTTTGTTGTTGTTTGAAGGGCATAGACAGTAACGTTCCTGTCATTTTCAATTTTTCCATCCATCATAGGCTACAATATCCGCAATGAGTGGATCTTTTTGTTTTTTCTAACAAAATATGGAAGTTTCTCATAATAACAACTCACCAACTTATAATGAGAAAAGTTTGTTTTTATGAGATATGTTCATTTTGTGAAGTAAAGATAAGGTGATTTAGTATCTTTCTGTCGCTGCCTTACACTAACATTGTATTGCCTTGTCTTAAATACAATACCTTGCTGAGATTGATATCATCAGCTTTCAAGTTGATTAAAAAATAAAAGTCAATAATAATAGCTAACCTTGGAGGCAGAATTTACTCATTGTCTGCATCCAATTGCAAAGCAGGGGCTTTGTAATTGTACAAAGCCTCAACGCATTCTCCATCGCCTTCATGTTCCCACATCAAGAAAATACTGTAGCTCTGTCTCTGTTATGCTCTTACACTGCTATGCATTGAAGCACTAAATGTGTTGGGTGTCAGCAGCAGTTGTGATTACAAGGTTATAGTTCAGGTGGAAAATGACACACTGACATCATGAACAGATAAATATTTATGCATGTATTCGAGTCGCATGTACAAATATGTATCATTAAGTATATTGTTTATGCTTGTTGTAAGTATACTGTGTAATTACCATGCATTGTTGTTCGTCTTGAAAAATGAAATAGAAATTGGTGACAAAAATATGGACGAACAGGATGTATACATTTCCTGTAGTGGGTTCCACAAGGACAGATACTTGTACAACTATTGATGCATTTTAACTTTAAAGGAGTTGTATATATAATATATAAGGGAATAAGTGGGACTGAAGTTATTAAAACATCTGGGTCCAAAGTGTCCTCAAAGGCCAACCTTCTCAAATGTTAAATGTTGTTCAAACACAAGCAGTCATAAAATAAGTTTGTCTCAGAAAATACAGTCTGAAATAGCCTAAATGAGCATTTAAATCAGGAAGTGACCTGCACTTGATCAAATAATAAGTACAGTTTTGGGCTGCATCAAAAACATACTGAAATTCAACATTCAAAACTAGTGCAGACATCTGTAATTCTGTTGGAGATATGTTTCCATCAAAACACCACATAATTCTGTTATTATGAAATATGCACTAACTCCCACTGAGAATATCAAATATGGATAAACTGTCTGTCAATGTGAACTCAAACAGACCATACAGATTTCAGTAAGTGCAATTGTCAGTGAGGCAGTTTCAGACATTTTTTTAAGGTATACCTTCAATATCACTGCATCACAACAGCTGACCTTTTATTCCTTGTGTTACATTAAAAAAACATAAAGTATAAGTTGTAATTTCCAATGCTGCTGTGAATAGAGCAAGGTAATACTTCTTTAGAGACACAATAGGTCTTTCATGCCTTGTGATCCTTTACTACACAGGTTCACTGTCGAGTCCACATTTCCATTCTCTCTTATTACAGACATCCATTTCTTTTATGTTCCCAGGCCTTTTCTTTCCATTGTGTAGCTGACAAGACGCATTACATTTGCCTGAAGTCTAATGATGACAACCAGTTCTGACATTGTTAAATATTGCCTGAGTGACATCAAATATTTGAGGTCACATAACACAACTAACGATGATCTGTCTGAGAGACTCATTTTTGGCTCCTGAACTGACACTGAATAAATGAAAAAGAATCAAATTTACTACTGAACAAATGACACTTTTTAAAAAAATAAATGTGCTTGATAGTTATTTTTTAGCGATGAGAAAGTTTCAATAACCTCTCCTAATTAGTTTGGACTTAAACTAAACTGCAACCAATGATTATTTTAATTATTGATATCCCCGGATTATTTTCCTTATTATTGTCATAAAATGTTAAAATAGTAATTAAAAAAAGGCTTTTGCAACTTCAGTCTTACATTTTGTCTTCAAATTGCTTGTTACTCAGATAATTAACTTACAGTAACATAAAACTGAGGAATCAGAAAATCCTCACATTCGACATTTGTGTGAGACAGAACATCTCTGTCATGGTAAAACACCAGTTGATGTATGTGTGGAAAGCCAGCTATTGTTTTTCAATTAAAATCAAGTAAAAAAAAAAAAAAGAAAAAAAGCTTGTTAGAAGAGCTTGATGATGTTGTGTGTGTTTAGTTAATGCACTTGTATGAAAACCAATAAAGCAATGCCAGGAGGAACAGCACCATCAGTCGCTTTCAGCACCAAGGACAGCTCCTCAAATAGCTTCAAAAGCACCAGCACAGTCAGCTTTCAACCAGGAGTATGTTATTGATAGAGGAACAGTGAATACACAGGGGACTGCAAGAGAAATGGTTAAACATTTGGGTGATTAACATTCACATTCACCATCTATTTAGCCAAGATTTAATCACCTTGAATGTCAGTGGTGCACTTCATGATATTGTAGTTTTTTGGCACAGAATGAAGCCCCCACTTAGTTTTTAATTTCCTCTTCAGGTTCATTTCTCATTTCCCACGACACTTGTCAGAGCTTGTACAATTCTTTGTGACCCTCAGCTGTCAACACACCCTATAACTCCACTTCCTGTTACACAACCTCTGCAACTATAGCTGAAAAAAAATAGGACTGGATAAAGAACAAAACTCAGTTCAAAAGACACTGTATTTCCTTCCCTAAGACCAATCTACAGATGAAGACAAAGGATATTTACTCAATGTGTAGGACATCTATTTCAGTGCACCTCATCATTGTTTGCTGTAATGGAGACACTGACTTAGTTAAGTATATGTGTTTAGCTCTGAAGGTTGTAGCAAAGCCATTGTAATTAGCTAGACAATGGGAGTTATTTTTGGAGGAGTTTGCAGTGGCATTTCATTCCTGTTTTCTTACACCCCTGCTGTTATTTGCCGCGAGACTGTGAGACTCAGGCTCTGAACTTCAATTAGCAAGGAATAAAAGAGAGAGGTCAAAAATACAGTGCTTGACAGTTAACTGTTGCAGCTTTAAAGCTTAACTCTCTGTTGGGGGAGTCGGTGCTATCTGTAAATGAGTGATTCTTTTTTAAGTGATACTTAGATTGACATCACTTGGACCCTTTCTCATATCTACAGAAAGCTGTTTGACTAGAGAATGATAGGTAAGATATCATCTGTTCAGTTGCAGATCCACCTGCATTCATAAGAGATGACTTTCTGCTATGTGTTGTAATCTACTTCAGTCGTGTTACAAAGCTATATTCTCTTTCATTTCTCAGATGCCCTATAGGCCAATACAATCTGCAAACAAAGAACCTTGAGTCAAACTGAAATCAAAGCTAAACTAAAAAACAGGAGGGCTGTACTGCCTGTTCCCATGATACATCTCTAAGGACAGAAAATGAGCAATGGCAGAATGTTTGTATCACAGTTTGTACCACTATGATGTTTACAATAGCAGTGTCTTATGTACAACATTACCACAGTTCATTCACAGTCACAGTAGTTTATTATCAATAAGACGTTGAATTACATGAGCTTTACATGGCTCAAAGATATTTGTACTGGGGAAACCATTTAAAAATCTGCTTGTTTTTTTCAGTTTAGTATCCACAGGAATATATGTCATTTTTAAACATGGGATTCAAAATATGATGGATATCAGTTGAATTATTTTCTGTCATCATAAATGAAGGAAAAGCGGAATTTGTTCAGATTCCTGAAGGAACTGTTGAAAAAAAAAACCAACTTTCAGATCTGATTTTTGAAAGTGTGGTCTGTCAGGTTTCAAGACACTTACATCACAGATCTTTGGATTCCTGTTGACATATTACCTGTCTGACATTCTTGGGTAGGTTTCTGTTGACTGTTCTGTAGAAAACTCACTACCAGGAACGTCTAAAATTCAAAATGGCCTGCCTGCAGCTGAGTAAATCTCACAATTAATTTACTTATTTCAACTCATTTTGATGGTCGTACAATTCAACACCCCCTGGATACACCCTTATCACTGCTTACTTAGAAAGTAATAATACGTAATATATTATTATGTAATAATAATAGTATTAATAATGATAATGATAATAATAAGGATACAAATATTGATAATCCTGCTGACTTTTGCTATAAGTCAAGAATTGTCACCTTTTCCTCATCATCATTTCCTACAATTGACTTTAAACAAATAAATGGGACTTTGTTATCCCCCTTTTCCCACTCCTTTGAGAAAAGTAAGTACAGCATTTAACTCTACTCTAGCTAGAGGTAAGATAAAGTAATTGGAACACACTGTGCACCACAATATGACTGAATAGTGGTCTTAATCATCACAAACTGCCTCATTAGTATCATCAACCACAGAGGGAGAGCGGGACCAAAGCGACTCCCTGAGGCATGCCAAAAACATTGCCCACCATTGCCCACATGAAAAGCAAAACATACTGTACTGCAGGAAACAACAAAAGTGTAACTGGTGAAGAAAATATCAAACAAAGCCCTCATGGTAATCCTTGCCACCCATTCCTCAATAATGCATTACCTAATTAATTCAGGAACACCATGGAAAATATTATCCTCATATTTATATAGCATTATGAGGGTGGTATACTGTACATTTAAGTTACTACTCATAATGATGAACTACTGTAATGGACACATTATGGAAACTGAAGCAAAATAAACAACAGAGAACGCCCTGAGGGTAATCTTTATTCCATTGTATTACCGCAGAATAAGCTGTCTGTTTTCTCATTGTTGACTTTGCAGTCTAAACTGGAGATGCAGTCTGAGATGTCACACATACTATTCAGGATTTGTGACAGAGGCCTGCAGAGCTTGCAAAGCAGGTAGCACCAGTTCCTCACAGGCAGAAGAAACAAATAGAATTATTTATAGGTGTAAAATATTTATTTGGGATGTCTGTACACCCATTGCTAAAATATAACTTACTATGTTATTCAGCAGAAACCCAGAGTGGTCGTGAGCAGTAAAAGATTAATCACTCCTCATTCCAGCGCTATATTAACCCTCATACCATCAACATATTTAACATACATGGACTACCGACCGGGGTCCCTGGGGACCCCAAGGATAAACCACTGTTAAAAACAACCATCATAGAAAAAAAGTTCCCTTATTTCTACACAAAACATTATTATTTATGTAATTAATGTAATAAAAAAACAACAACATACTGTTCTTATTTTAGGATAGTTATAGTTTATTTTCATATTGTGTAAAACATAAATAAGCACTTTTCTTTAATGCCAATTGCAGCTTTTTATCTCAAGTTATCTTTCCACAAAGCCTTCAAAATGACTGACAGACTGTCCCCACCCCCCAAACCCCCCACCCCCCCGATAATAAGTGACACTTTGAATTAGGACCCATGACATACATGAGCTAGATAAATAGGCTCATCTATTAAAACTATGTAGGTGGAATTGGATCATTTGGACTCGAGTGGGGTCCCCCTAAGGCCCCGTTAGGTTTGGATTGTTTAAAAAGCACTAATTAAAACAGAAACAGAAAATAACAATATTAAGTCATTAGAATGAAGCACCTGTGAGATGACACAAAATAAACCTCTAGGGTCTGCGGGTACCCTGATCAGTTGTACTGAGGTAAACAACCTTCTGATGGTTTAGGCAAACACTTGCATTATTTATCGCCATAAAACCACACATAATTAAAATTAAGTTGTATGTAAATATATGAAAAGTAGCTGCACTAATCTGGGATACCGCAGTCACAGAATGCAATGAAGAATATCTAATAATCATGATGAATATTACTCCATAGCAACATAAGTGATAAAAATCACTCAAAATTAGAAATGTATCAGATATTATAAATAAGAAATGTGGTACAACACCTACACTTACTGGATGTGTACAGTGAGACTAACTATACTAATTAACTACATTGTGTGAGGGGGAAAATGGAAATCAGGATCAGCCTTGTTGTTCAAATGCATCTGTGTAGCAGGCATACAGAGTACACACTCTTCTTTTTCATGCTCCAGAAGAGACTTAACAAGAGATCCATGGGTGCTTCCAAAAAAACATGACAAATTCAAAAAGTCAGACATCTCTATCTGCATACTAAAGGCTTGGAAGCTGCAATTTTCTCATTCTGAGTGAATATGACAGTGAGAATGTGAAATTAATTTTAATTTAGCTTTTTTACAAATTAGCTACAGTTCTTCATGGTCATCAAGAAGTACAGTGGAGCATTTAATGCACTGGCTACTGTGTCGAAGTGATGTCAATCAACAAAGATTATGACAGCTTTACATATTTGACATCATTCAAAGCCTTTTCCTATTTGTATCTATGTCAAGATGTTGTTTATATGTCTTTATAATGTTTTTTGTCATAATAGCAGTTGAATGCTGCCAAAACTGGTTTTAAATGTGAAAAAAATGTGTTTTTTGTTTGTCCAGTGTGCCATAATGTGATTAAAAATGCTTTCAAATGGCGTGTGTTACTAGAGCCAATATCAAAGAGGGGCTGGGAAATGTCCACTCACACAACTGCTTTTATCCCCTCAACTGTGTCTTGTAAGATCATAGACTTGTTTTAACACACAGCCGACCATATACTGTATATCGAAGTAAATTCACCAAGTTAGTAATATGAAGTAAAATAAGTGACACTTTTTATTTCAAGAAAAAAAACAGACCTTATAATAGCAATTCTATCATGTCATACCTATTCATGAACATTTCAGTCAGCGAACTCACACATGACAGATTTATTATGTGAATACCACACTTGATATTTGATGTTTGGGTTCTGACACTGTCACTCAGCAAGCAGACACAAGCTAAATTTGAAACACAGCTTGACATAAACTATTATATAGTTATAGTGTTGTTTGCTCCAAGTACCAGTCCCAGCCACTATGTTACCACACCCATCCAGTAAAGTAAAGCATCTCCAGACATTACAGAAATGTATTATCCAGTGAATTGAGATGTTCGAATCTAAAATCCAGCAATGTGCCTGATATACAGCAGAAGGTTAAGACAAGCAATGCAAGAGGTAATTACACACATCACAAGAATGCAAAGCATTAGCAGAATTCATGGTGTGTAGCAGACAATCTCTGCTTATAAAATCTGATGTAGTACTGGTAAAAAGTGGATGACTGTCAATACATCTTATGGTGGAAATGAGTGCAGCCGAGTTTATCAGCCGCTAAACTACAGAGCAGGAACTCAGCAGTTTGGAGGTAATTATGATGCTAAAAATAATAAAGTAAGCAATCACATAAACTTGCTTTGATTTGAAATGAACCATGTGCTGAAAATATTATTTTAACTACCTGACTGTTTCCTGTAAAGCCCATATTATAAATTGAATGTGTGCAACATTTGGTTCCCTTTTGTTTTTTAAAACTAGTATGCAATATTATTCTCACCTACACACCTGTTGCCTGTGAACTACAGAACATAGTACAGGCAGCAATCTGCAGGAGAAAAAGCTGCAAAACCAAATCAGCCCCGAAGATACAAATATGACGACTATATTCCACAATTAAAAAAAGACAAGAAAGAAATATTGTCATGCACAAGCCAAACAACAAAGGAAAGAGAGTAATTCACAATACAAACACTGTACATAGGTAGCTAATATTGGCATATACTGTAAGACGTGAAGTGAGCAGCCAGCAAACTCCAAGTCACTAAAAATAATTACACTGAAGCAATTAAACAGCAGCCTATAGTTTGCAGCTTCATAGCCCACTGATTAAATTGACAACACAAACACAGCCAAGATATCAACTCACAATATGCATGTAAGCACAAGCCAACACACACTTGGTTGAAGTGAAGCAGTGACTCTCTCAGTAACTAGTCTCTGAGCACAGTGCATCCCAGCGAAATGATCCGACTGTAGGCAGCCAGCTTGTTTGTGACATGCAGCATGAAAAGCAACAGTAGCTACAAATGTCCTGTAACTTATCAGTGCCACAGCAGAGGTGGCAAACCAGCACTGGAGCACAGAGCAAACCAGTGGGAGGGGCAATGACAGTTTAAACAGGCAGCGCTTTTATAAAACCTGCAGTGATGTGCTGAATCTAGTCTAGTAAGGTTGTTATTAAGCTTTGATTAGTGTCATGATACGTGCCTTTAATAATTATTCTGCATTTTAATAGCTTCTTAAAATAGATCTGTTTCACTTTCTACTCTGCAATATATAGTTTTATACATATGTATATACATTGATGGTGACATATTAAAGGATAAACCTGAATGAAGGAGTAGAGAAACATAATGAATGCAAATATTTCCACACAGGTGCACTGTATGGTACAATTAAGCAATTAACAACCAATCACGCTCTGTGGCATAATCTGAGCAGGCCCAGTTTTGGCAAACAGTGAGGACCCTGAGATAGTTAATGAACCCTGAGGGAAAATAATAATAATGACAGAACTATCCAAAGTACATTAAACCTGTTAAAATGAAACCATTTGAACCTGTAGCATAACTGTTTGTCCCATCACTAACAGACAGGCTCGCAAAATAATTAAAGTTGTATAATACAATAGTAATTTAGTTATTTTTAGGTGTGCTGAAATGTGTTATGCCTGAGTTTGCCTACGTCATTACCTTGAATATTGCTTCAGCATTACAAATCATGAGAATAAGATAAGTAGTAGTAAACTCAGAGTAAAATAAAATCAGATGAAAATAATAAATAATAAATATAACTAATAATCAAAACAGATAACACATTAGAACTGGAGAACTAAATATTAGGATTAACATGCAGACTAAAAGAAAATAACTGTCCTCAGAGTATGTTGGAAACATTGCAACAATAAAACCTAATATCCTAATGTCTGTATTATCCAGAGTGATTTGGACTCCCACTGTTATGACTTTAGTCAGACCAAATGTTAATCATATACAGCATAACATCATCACATTATGATCTGCAACAACAAAAAAAACCTGTACAAAACACTAATTTGGTTTGTAATGTAAATACTGATACTGATGGATTGAAACACATAATGAGAGGGTTGCTTGGCCTGGTAGACATTTCCATATAATAATAATAACCTTTGCTTTCAGTTGAAATAATGAGCAGGTTCTCTTTTGTAAGAGTAACTGGAGAATCTTTATGCAGCCAGGTTTGTCCATTAGCTAAGATGCCCTTTTTCTGTATTGACCATGCCCACTATTTAGCTGTTTCTTGTCCATTCTGCTTGCTTTGTGGTTCCTACAATCATTGAAAGAAAAATGCAATAATGACAGCTCTTTATTGCACATTTTTCACAGCAACAGTGAGTGCGGTTAATTTGTATTAATAATGGAAACTCCCCAGCGGCACAGATTGTATAATGTCAAGGCTGATATGTGGAGATGATGTCAACTGTTATCATGTCAGTTAGAAAATATGTCAGTGTGTTTTTGCAGGATGCCAATTGTACAGTTAGTCTCTTAATGAATTCCAATATCACAGGAATCATATGTGTGAGACAATATGCCACAGTGTGTTTTTCAGGATTTTTATTGTACAATTAGTCCTTTAATGAATTCCAATATCACAGGAAATAGATTTTTTTTTGTGGTGTTTTTAGTTGTTTTTTTTTTGCAATCAGAAATTATCTTTAAAGCCAACCCACATATTCCAGGACTTTAGGTCTTCTTCTTAGCTTTTTATTTCACTTTATGTCAGCTTAGCAGGAAAATCAACAGAACACCATGCATAACTTTACGCTGCATAAATTACATTGCTTAATGAGCCCCATAAAAAAAAAATCTGTCATGAAAATATCGTAAAGTCATCTAATATTCATAGTGCCTTATCGTATGTACTGTACTGTCTGCTGTACATGCAGAATGTTAAATGACAGTATTATTTATTTTATATATTATACATTTCTGTATATCCATATTTAATGTTGTGCATTTATTGAAGGAAAAAAATGTATTCACTGGAAACTAGGAAACCTAAAGGGGGCTCTGTATGAATGACTGCGGCTGTCATGTATGGGGGAGATGTGACCCCCCTCCTGGCAGTGCTTTACCTTGCAATACCCACCCACCTACCCACTCCAGCTGTGTACTCCCTGGTTCCATCTGCATCCTGTCTCCTTGGGCTCTAAACCATCATTAACAGGCAGAGTAAGCTGTAGCCTCTCTCAAACCCCCTTCTCTCTTTCTCTCAGTGGTTTCACATAAACATAAGCCTCCTATGCCGGTTCTGGCATTCTTGAAATGTCAGAAGAATTGTCCCAAGGCTTTCCGGCCCCGTTAAATTAAGCCAGACATGCAAAACTGAACCTCTAATGAAGTACATTAACCTGGAGCACTGAGCACACATTCACAGTATTGCACTGTTTACTTACAAACCACCATTGAAAAAACAGAGTGAGAGGAGGAAAGAGAGAGAAGATACATTTGACGAACATATTATTGAGGAAAAGAGTCACCAATGACTGGCTGGAATACACTAATACATCCTTTAAGGATAGAAAAGATGAAACGCTTTGTCCAACATCACTGATATCAGTGACAAAAGTAGAAGAAGGAGGAGGAAACAAAAACTCTTTCTGGACCACATTTGTCTGCCCGACACAGTTGATGTACCCAAAGAATGCTTCATCAAAATGAACAATTGTGTGTCCAGTAGGCTTTAAAAATGCATTTATCCAGTCATACATTTGAGATCATTTAGTCTCCAACTTTCTGTAGAACTCAAACTGCCATTTAGGTTTGGACTAATACTGAGATTTGTCAGCTCTTGATTTCGGCCTTCTGAATGTGTCACAGAGTTTGTTAAAGTGCATTAAGTGAAAGTGCCCATAATATATCTGCAACAATCTGCAATGCTTGGTAGGGATGTTGATCAATACCAATGAGTCAGTGATTACTTTGCTAAGTGCTGAAAATTCCGGCTTTCAGAGTTTCTCTTCCTTCTTCCTCCATTCTCAATTGCTTGAAGAAGAGAGTGGGTGCTAAAAGCAACGCTGAGCCACAACACATTTTGTTCCCATGCCAAAAAGCAAATTAAAAAGGTCCTCTAATGTCTGGTCTCTGCTCTATTTTTATGGCTTACTCATCTCTTGTTAAAATGTGTATTTAATTGCGTGAGCTGTGTCAGAGACTTGGTGATGTTGTTTTAGCTCCTTTGTTGCCAATAAAGACTGACACGAATGAAGACATCAGGGTGTTGAGAAGGTGCCTTTTAAGATATGGGTAGCTGCAAATGCAGGGTTTGTCAATCTGCTAGAGTATAGGGTATTATATAGTATACTGGCCATGTTATGAGAAAGAAGTGGATGTCCTTAAACTCCTATAGTAGCTCTTGCTTCACATATATACCGACAGCATATCTTTACAGGGTTCAGAAAACAGACGCTTCAGAGCGTTCAAAGGTCAGGGTGTTGCAGAGGGAGGATTTCATAACTCAGTTGAACACCATTGAAATGATAACATCCATCCTTTATTAATGTGTTCAAAAGGGAAATATTGGGTCAATATGGAGGTCTTGACTACATTGGGTATAACTTACCATTGATTGCTATCATTGTTATTTCAGTAGATGTATTTCAACACCATCAACATATCAAATCTATATAAGGTGCTAGGAAGAGCACAAGGGCACGACTCTACCGCTCATTGTTCAGCTGTTGGTCAGTCATATGGTTCTGAGGAGCTGCACAGAAACCTCACATGGTTTAGTCATCACATAAATGTGCCCTGAAATGCTACTTATTGTCATCTAATTCAGTGTGGTAACTGGAAAAAGGTTGGATAATAAGTGCATATAGTCAGTCCACATGGATTTAACGTGGACCTCTTGAACATATTGTACCCAGTACAACTGTACTACTGTCAGCCCACAGGGCCTGAGTTTCAGCATTGTGGGGACCACGTCCTCTAAGACCTACATTGACATTTCTGGATAAAGAAACCTTTCTATCAGTTGCAGCATCATCTAACAACTATGAGCAACTTATTAAATGGGTTACTATTACATTTGGCGCAAATATTCACAATCCCCAGACAAGCAACCCCTCACTTTTCCTTTATTGCTACTGAGAGGTTGACATCTGTGACTATGATTGAAATATCTCAATAATTATGGGATGAGTTGCCATAATATTTGAATCCAAACATACATGTCCCCCACAGGATTATTTGTGATAACTTTGGCGACCCCATCACTTTTCATCTGGTATCATCATGATATCAAAATTTAAATTTATTCAATTCTACTTACATTCACATCAGCCTCAGTTGTACTTAGTATGTTAACATGCTCAACTAATATTACAATAAAATGGATCTTCAGATCACAGGATGCTTTGTTCTATAAGTTTTTCTCTTATCTACTCACACCTGATGTAGTTTGTATAATTCCCATTCGACTAACTAATTAATCTCCCTCCCACTCATATTCTCATTGTGCAAGTAAAATAACCTTTATGGTGATAATAACAGTGTTGCAATATGACAACATGTTGTGACTGGTGTCTGGAGCCTTTGGGTGCTTCCAGTACTGTATGTACTTGGAAAAAAAAGAAATTGCCAATATTGCTATTTTTTTCCCTCTGACCTATCAGCTGTGAGTGTTTGCCAGTGTTACTGGCTTTGTGAGTGTGAAATCAAGTTCTTTGGGCAGAGATGACTCAGAGGAAATTTGAAAAGATCTTGATTATATTGATTTTGACACCGTCTGCTCTACATCACACAAGTATAAGTTACACAGATAATTCTTGTCTTTGCAGATTGGACATACGGCACTTTGAATGTGGCCAGGAGGAGACAATAACAGAGGCACAAGTCAAGAATAATGGGAAAAGTAACAGCCTAGGAGTTGAGCTAACTGACATATGGTAACTGGGTTGTCATGGTTTGCAGAGTGGAAAAGTTTGAAAAGCAAAACATTTTTAGAAAAACAGACAAAGAAGAAGGAGGAAGAATATTTTGTATCCACTAAATATATAATTTTAAGGGTATAATCTAATTAACAGTTACATAGTATGGGTATTAGAATGAACACTTTCTATTATTTATCACCAGGTCATCTGTTCATTAATTTATAAAAAATCATGGACACAAAATTAGGTGTTTCACATAATCTGTGCAATACATCCAAAATATGATTCTAAACACATTACCATTGCTGTGAAACTGTTTGCAGTATAATATATTTATGCTACATTTTCATAATATTACAGTTAATGTAATGAAAAGCCTCCTCTGCACTGGCACACTGATGATGCCTCACTTGGAAAGTCAGAGATACTTTTGCAGTGAATCATACTGCATTGTTGGTGTTGGATCACCAATTATGTGGCTTGAAATTCATGAAACAGCTCTGTGTTGCTGCTTGTCCATCAGTCTAAGTTAACCGTTAGTAACAGGTCAGCACTGGGATAATTGGCTACTTTCGTTTCATTGATTAATCCGGGGGATGATGAATTAAGTTTCCAAAGCCTACTAACTAGTGGTTTGATTTAAAGCAGTGGCTGTCAAAAGTCTTTGTCAAAGTTTCAGTTGGGTATATAATCCCAGCCTACTGTGTGTGGTGTACATGCCCATTTAGCTGTCACAACTTTTACTTGATGTAGACTATGTGTGCTGCTTGACACAATGCATGAATGAAATACAATGAAAAAAAGATGAATGGTAACATTTTAAACACGCATTTAATCAGTCACCAATGAATTAAGAATGCTACTGAACATTATTGCATTGTTTTAGGGTTGAATTATGTATAGATTGAATTGATTTGCCAGCAACAATTCCAGCACTGTCATGGTGGTTAGTTTTACGCTGCACTGTCATGTCACACTGTTGTGATGATATTGTTCCGACAGATTCTTAATAGAATAGTAACCTTTTTATTGTCTTGCTCTGCCACAGTCATTGCTCTTCATTGTTACACAATACCAAAGATTTTCACATCCTTTTGTCATATTTTGAGATAATGTACAATTTGTCAGTGAAAATACAATAATGATAAGTTTATTGTCTGCACAGTAGTGTTTTTTAAATTTCCATTGCAGTCCCAGTTAACAGCTGCAGCTGTCGTAGAGCACAGGCTGCTAGTGACATTATCCAACACCTTATATTAGATCAATAAAATATTATTGCCTGTAAAAGCCTGATTTCCTCACAATGAGTCACCTACATGAGCCTGCTGTCTCGTATAGCCCTGAACACATTTGTTGCAAGCGGGATTGTTATTTTCCCACAGTATGCAGCTGTTTTGGTTACTTAGTGCTCTCAACCACAACTTTACAGTGGGAAAACTCAAGTTCAAAAAGGCCCTGAGAGAATCACTAATAGAAAAGATGGAATCATAAAGCTTGTCTCTTTCTCTGTGTTTGCATATTTGTGGATAGATGGTGTAATGAAAACTTCACTTTAAAATATTTATTTTTGCAAGAATGGCACAGTCACATACGAAAAAAGCAGTAATATTAAGATTCAAAGGCCCTGTTAGAAAGCATGACAGACTCATTTTAGACTGTTTTGGTGAGGCTGATCCTCTAAACAGACGCCTGCCCTCTCCTCCATTAATTTTAACCGAGCCTCTTTGTTGTTCTTTTTTTTAATAGTATCACATTCAACTGCTTTGTTGTATTCTGACTCATAGCTGTGCATCAAATCGTGTTCAGAGAGATCACTCGGCAGACACAACTACATCACCTCAGTATTGTTCTGTGGCCTGGTAAAAAAAGATGAAACATAATAGGCTTTGAGACATATAAAAGTAATTGAATGAGACATTTTGAGCTAGTATGGCAACATAAAAAATAATTATCTATACATGTAATTATGAATAATGAATGGATAATCTAAGTTGCAAACATAATAGTGTGGTGATCTGTTTGTTTCTGCAGTTTATTTGACAATCATCACAATCAAACCTATTTTACTTCATTTTCCAGTGGTTCGTGTATTGTGGTCAAATTATATATTAAATTACAACATCTTATCGAGCCAGCAATGATTAAGCATCCTTTTTGCTCCCTGCACCCTATTTGTCATCACTGGCAGGTACCTAGCCTTTCGTTCTGCAATCTCTCTTCTGCTGCTGAGCTCCACTGGTGCAACTTAACTGTTGTGGCTTTGCTTAAGGGAACCTTGATATAGAAGCTTTGAGAGAGATCACCATTTCTCATTCTACACCTGAATTTTCACAGCTATAGTCAGAGGTCAACCTTGCAGATAGAAGTCAGGTTCAATATCTTCTGTACTGAACCTGCTCATGTATAATATCCTCACTTCAGGGGATACTAAAATGAAAGATACACACATTCTGAAACTAGTTAAATAAAAAAAATTACAAATCAAAGTCAGTTGACTGTTAAATTAAACAACATTTTATAACTGAATAGCGTAGCAAGAGCTGCAATGTGATAGGGTTTTTGTATTAGTAATTATCTGTAGTTGGATAAAAGTGCTTTTATTCATTATACTGATACAGTCCTCATTTTTATGAGCGCGTTTTCACTGCTTCTTAGATTAAGTTAATTGAAATATAGTACAGCTGTGATAGGAGCACTGAGACTTGGAAAGTAACCATTCCTTGACATTTGTCAGTTACATCATGTTTACAGCCAGGTCATGTGAAAGTGATAAAGTGCAGTGTGGTATTTATATTTATCAGTTCTCAGATTGGAAATGTACAGTGATGGTACAGTGGTTGGTGACAGATGGATTTATACATACATCCTCCTGTGGCCTTCTATAAGTCCGCATGAAAACAAACTGTTCTGAGATTTAACTTTTATTTAAACAACTCTAATTTTAAGCTAGTAAATTATTTTATTAGAATTAATCAACTGAGCCAAATGTCTTGATCAAGATTTATAGTAAACTCTCCCATTAGATGGCTCGGATGCAAAGAGAAATTTAATTTGAAGCTCAAAAATATCCAGAGTATTGAGTCCTTTTTTTTTTTTTTCTTTTTCCCCCCACTGCTGCTGCTGAGTAAGTAGCTGATTTTCATATTTTTGCATAGTTGGATGAATGCTTTTTTAAAATATTACCTTCAAATAGGACCTTCGGAGTTTAACTTTGATGAAAAGCTTTTTGTGGAATTGTCATCCGAATAAGAGCTCCTGCAGAGTTTACACAAGGTGGCTTAGATTGGACTTCAGAGTGCCGAGGAAAAAAGATGAGTGACGAAAGAACAGATAGAGTTAAGGGGACAGTGTCATCTAATCCTTGAGTGGTTTTTACATTTCTTTCCCTTTAAGCTTGCTCTTTCACTGTCTCTTCAGTACCGAACACCCTCAGTTAGGTCAACAACATGGACAGAACCGAAGAAAATCTAAAATGAGAAATTCCCTTTCTATGGACTCCCTGCAGACACTGTCATGAGCTGTTACAGTACATGAAAGCCTGACAATCACTCACTGCAGCAGTGATAAATTCCACAGAAGAAAATATGATAAATATTTATTTAAAAAGATTCACTAGTACAATTCTTCCACTGCATGATTCAGCAATACATTTTAATAATGTACATTGTACAAATCAATCTCAATAACAGTACCGTTGAGTAAAGTTGTAATACGGATGCACAAAAGATGTCAGAAAAAAAAGCCATCTTTGAAAGAGCAGCTACAGCTGGCAACAACAGCTAGACTTGAGCCACAACTCAAATCATTACAAGTGATAAACGATGATAATGAGATGCTCAATGCTTGTTTAACTTCACATTAACATTGTGGGCTTTTAGCTGTTACTATTTTTCAAAGAGAGTTTCACAACAATTAGTTAAAGAGGTAAATTAGCGTAAAATATCTCAATCTCCAACATTACAGGCAGCTAAGAATAAGAAGGATCAAAGGTCAAAGTCATGCTGACTTGATAATAGACTCTCAATTGACTGTTGTCGCTCTATTGAAAAGGCATTATCATCACACATCTGTTCCAAATATATGGACTTACCAAACCTAAAACCTAAAAGTCATCTGAGGTCAAGAGCTTTCTTTTACAGCTTATCCTATGCCTGTAGCCCCTTCTGTTGCTGAATGATAAGCCTTCAAATATCCATCTGGTTCAAGGTTCAGAGGTCAACATTTGAAAGCAGGAGCCATGTATCATCTCCAGACTGACATGATGTCACTCTCTAGGTTAAGACCTTTACGAAGTAAGTTTCATGGACACGACTTTGCCCAGACATAGCTTCACAGAACCTTTGAAAGTTGCATATTTTATTTCAATTTATTTATTTATTCATGTATATTTTTCTGTTTCTGGGAAAATAGTGAGAAAAATCTTTCAAGGTAAAAGGATCTGACTTGGCCTACTTTTAACCTTATTTTCATAATGATAATGCACTGTTTTCAGCCCTAATATCTTTCACCTTTTAGCCAAGAAATTCATTAAATTTTAACTGCACGACACAACTATCGCCTGAGTCATAGATTATCTCTTGTCTCTACCTCAGTTTGTCAGGCTTGATAACACACCTACATTATCTTAACTAAAACAGGAGACCAAACAGGGCACATTTTTATCCTTTTTACTCACACTCTGACTATAGACATAGTCAGGTGTCATGTCAAATCCAAAAGTTTTTGGATTGGCTCTAGTGGGCCCAAATTGAATGTTGGGAAGACCAAACAATTAAAGGAAGAAGTATTCATAGTGAGAATGAGGGGTCAGCAGATAGAAATTGTCCAGTCAAATAACTTGGTGTCTACCCGGACAGTAAATTAAACTGGAAACAAGAACACGGAGGTTGTATTCAAGAAGGCTCAGACAAGACTATTCTTCTTGAGGAAGCTCTGATCCTTTGTTATCAGCAAGACGCTTCTTTGTGTCTTTTTTTTATTATCAGGCAATCTTTGCTAATGCCCTCTTTCATGCTGTGCTCTGCTGGGAGTGCAGCATCACTAAGGATGATTAAAACAGGATCAATAAGATGATCAAAAAGGTTCAGCCTTGCCCCAGACTCACGTGAGGTCACTGTAGAAAAGACAAGTGCCAAACTAAAAGTGGTTCTATATTTTGAAGGCCCTCCATAGCACATTATTTTTAATGGATTCAGAAGCTCATTCAGTAAGCTGCTAGTATTTCTTCTACTGAATGACTCAGTAGTTCTTGCAGTGGACCAATTGTTATAATGAACACTTTTAGATGTGGGGTTTAGATCCAAAGCACCTTTTAGCTGTTAATCTCTCAAATTGATTTTTATGGTGTTCTAAGTTCTAAGTCTTCAAAACAGCATGATGTTCATTGTGTAAATTTTGGTCTCATTTCGGGTAAAATAGACGATAAAGCAGGGAATGCTTTAGGTCGTGGCTACCTTGTGATTGACAAGTTGCTATCACAGTGTGCGAGGAGCTGTAGTTGAACCCTGTGGAGTTCCTCCCCATCTCCGTGCTCCACTCCAAATGTGGTCACTCCTCATGACATCTGTTTCCAAAAAAATAAGATGGTGAAGGTCTAAATGTCAAACTTGAAACTTCAAAACGAAAGTAACTGACAAACTAAACATCATATACATTCACTGAATGAAGATGCTGAAAATAAAATGCAATTGCTTTTGCTAGAAATGTTGTCAAAATAAATTTTAATGCCAAAACTATCTTCAAATATTACATTTTCCACTATGAATAAAAGGAATGTCAGCCTTTTTTGTTGTCACGGAAAGAAACTTGACAGTCAAGTGACGGCACATGCCTGATAATAGGCTTTCTGTGCGTACTGGGCTCCACCAGCACTGGCTCACTGAAATAAATGGGTGATAACAGCCTCCTGATCCTACTAGCAAGTTAAGTATGCCCCAAATGCCTATTCAACAGTCTGATAATAGTAGATTGGGTGTAATGGAGTAAACAAAATATTTCTGTGCCTCCTGAACATTTATGAAAAATCACTCTTGTTTGTTGTCTTGCTTTCACACACACTCAAACACACACAGGCATACAGAGGGCTTCAACCTTTTGAAGTGTAATGTATGAAAATGTATCTCTACACGATAGCATGCAGCACCCTACCCACACCGCTTATCTCAGACTGTGTTTTGTTTATCTGCTTCCTCACCGGTGCTCTCCGTTTATCAGTTGCTCTGGCATTCCTGTTAAAGCATCCCGTGGCTTGTCTCTTGGACAATGATGGACACAGGTGGTCAGAGAAAATGTCCACATGGCTGAGACCAGAGCACTGTCCTGGGGCTCTGGCAGTGGCCTTGAAGGCTTATCATCTCTGCACAGAAGTGCCCTTTCATGCTTTTGATCTCGTGTAAATTAGTTTCTCTGGCTTTTCTGTTAACGA
Organism: Scomber japonicus; assembly: GCF_027409825.1. Lineage (NCBI taxonomy): Eukaryota > Metazoa > Chordata > Actinopteri > Scombriformes > Scombridae > Scomber > Scomber japonicus. Next base: position 19,270,836 of record NC_070583.1, read on the forward strand.
AATCCTCGAAAGTCCCAATGGTGATGTGTATGATCAGAAATGTATGGGAGTGTCATTTCTGATGCCTTCATGTCTGTGTTTGTGACTTTGATTGACAATCTTAAGGAGGGTAGTTTAGGAGATAAAACACAACAGGACCATTTACAAGAGAAACACAATTAACTCATCATAAGAGCTGACAACAGTAACACAGCATTGACGGAGATCAAAACCAACATCATTTATTTATTTGGATTTTGAACTGTATTTTTATTTTTTATTCACACAAAGAGCCATTAAAGAGATTTCTCTGTTTCGTGAAGTACTTGTCCATTCCGCCTCTCAAGGAAAAAAGAAACCTTTACATAATCAGCCTCTTTATATATCAAGTTGCCCTCAAGCTGTTAGCCATGGCACAAAGACAGACCTTTGCATTTCTTTCTTTTTAGTCTTATTTAAACAAGGACCATGCAGAAAAACATTAATCTCACAACAAGAGGAGATGATTTGTGCCAGATTTAGCTATTAGCTAATTTCCATCTGCAGTCCCTGGGCAGGTAAACACAGAACAATTACCAGATAATAAAACACTCATTTACATGCAGCACCATTACATAGTTTCTATCACACTTACAATTATGCAGACAGATCTAAAAACACACACACCAACATACAGATACCAGCACAATCATCCGGTACAACTATGGAATTACAACTCATAACATCTTAAGATCTGATAAATTTAATGTTGACATGACTGGTTACTCCATATCCTTTTTTTGCAGCATGGGAAAAAGAATGAAAGTACATGCTAGTTTTAAGTTTTAAGCATCATCCAATATTTGACGGTCATAAATGAAAAAGCAGATTGTGCAAAGGCAGTCCGCAGGAATTAGATGTTTAAGTCTGAGTTTAGAGCAGATCGAGAGGCTCTGCTCATTTGCTCAGAGCAGAGTTGCAAAAAGCTCATCAGTGGTTTCATAAAGGTTAATGCACTCTCGTCCAGTCATTGACAGCAATTGAAATTTCAAGTTCATCATTGTGCAATCTTCAAGTCCAACATACTCTAATAAATTAGGTGTTGGACGGCACTTTAAAAGCATTTCTTTGAACTTAGTGGACAAAGTACATTGCCATTTTTGCCTTCCATTCACCATTTCAATCACACACACACACACTCATACACCAATGATGCAACTTGGAGTTCAGTGTCTTGCTAAAGCACACTTTGACACATGAGCAGATTGAGGTAAGGATCAAACCAACCACCGACCCTGCGATCACAGCTGAACCACAGCTGCTCAGTACCTTGGTAGAATTGATACCCGTGTCTCACATTAAATCATTTCCTGGGAACACAAACACCCATTTGTTCAGAGAATCCAAACAACAGATGTTTAAAATTAGAAAATTGGTTGTGTGCTTTAACATGCATGTGATTAAGTGATTAACAGAGGATAGTAGAACAACTCTAATGTTTGGCCAACCACTGAAGTAATACAAACACTTTCAGTTCAATCAGGAGAGACCAGAGAATGAAGTAAAATAATGTTTATTATGCAGATGATATTGTCTTTGGCGCTTGGACTCTGCAGGGAGAACTTTTGAATAGAAGGACATAAGTCCTGAGCATCAGCATGATGGATCCCCCCTTGGAGTCCAGACACTTGGGGGTGGTGGCTGATGACTTCGATCAATCAATCTCGGGCCAAATCACAACAAGTCATCTTAAGGCTGAAACTGATCAGGCTGATGAAGTTGAAGTGTTGCATTGAGGAATATGAAGACTGCAGCATCAAGAAAGCACCTGAGCAGAGAAGGAGAACATTTAAAAAGACAGCTGCCATATGATAGGCTGACAATGGACCAGGTGATGTGAACAGCTGGTGTGTCAATTGATACTACAGAAATAACAGCATGAAAATATGAGCTTTGACAGATTCATGAGCCACTGAAAATTACTCACTATCTCTTTGAAACCATATTTTGTGGTATAACCAACATCTTCTAATCAACAGAAGTGACTATCTTGTATTTTTGCACACCATATTGCAAACGCTGATCATGTTTTTGTATTTCCACCAAAGAAATGTTTGTAGTTTACTTGATTAAAAAACATGAGTCATGTAGACAAATCACATGTGGCATAGTTTTATAAGTTGCATTTTCATCAAAACAAGTACACATAATCAACAAAGAGAAACAAAGCTTATTTAGACTGGCACAAGCTGTACTACATGTTGCTACATATGTTCTTCATCATGGATTTTGGGAAAAACTAAGATTGACAGATTGACGTGAATACCTTGAAGCAAATGGTGATTGTCAATGGCCACTGTGATAGAGGAGATAATCAAACACTGTTTATGGTGGTGATGATGTGAAGCAGATATATAAAAAACGTAAAGCACTATGTGTCTCATTATTTTTTACTGTAAAGTGTGAAAACCTTTTTCAATTCCTAACATGCATCTTGAAGAGAGAAGAAAGCTATGAGCGAGGATGCACAAGATATATCCTTTTGCGGAAGTCTTTTCGGCACCCGTGACATACAGTACAAGAGGCATGACACACAACTGGAATATATGAACCATGGTGTGTGTTTGTGTGTATATTATATCACTCAATCATATATATGATATATTGTATGTCACTTTGTATTTGTATTGTACTTTCCATACTTTTCACACAATGAAATATGTAAAGGATATATGTATATATACTGTATATCAGCATGTGTGGGTGTTTAATAAAAAATAACAATGTATGACATCTGTACATTCCTGTCACATCATGCCACACTGTGATTTAAATTGAAAATAAATGTATAAATTGTCATGAACACTGTTACTGTATGCTCATCTGACAGAGATCATGAAATACAGCGATAGGATATAACAAAACAATGGACAGATGATGCAGCTATGCCATACATCAAATTTAATTGACGTAGCTTTAAAATGACAGCTCCGAAGCAAGGATGTTTCATGTGAAATGCCTGTTGCCTCGACTCCTCTCTCCTTGTCTCTCTTCCTTGCATCATCCACTCACATCTCATGTGGGAAGGGACTAAGATGAAAGGAGAAGAGGAGAGGAAAGGAATTGAGGATGCACAAGCATGTTGCTATTGTTACAAATCTGTGTTTTTGACGGTGATATATCTTTGTTTAGCTTTTCCTATATCTTTGCTTAGCTGTTGGTAGAAGTGTCTTGTTGACTTTAAGGGTGTTGTGCCACTTATTTCGCCCCCCCCCCCCTTTTCCTGTTTTGTTGTTTGATATTGTGCATCTGTTTGATTCAGTAGACCAATTGAGCTCTTTATTTTCTAGTTACTGTAAGATTTTGTTGTTTATTAAATGGCCTATGAGACCTTGACACCTTATTTGCTTCCATTTTAGTTTATCTCCATTAATCTTTTTTTTGTAAATAAATGTTATCCATTGTTACACTTACTCTTTCAGCAGCCACTTTACTGTTTTACTTACATTTTTGCAAAGGTTTGGGTAATCTTGTTATGTTACTCCCTGTGCCCCCCTAGGTATTAAATAGAGGTCGTAACCGTGATACTCAGGAGTAACTTCAATTCTTGTTGATGGGCCCATGCTGCACTGATATTTAACTGTTCTGCTTCTGTGCTTCCTCCCTCCAAGCCAAATTTTTTTTATCTCCTATTCATTATTTGGCTTGTCATATCATATGAATTGCCAGACGAGAGAAACACTTCCAAATAATATGAATCAGTTTGCAAAACTTCATTCACAGTATCAATAAACTTCAGCCAAAGTCAGTCTACCATATCTGCTCTCCAACAATATGTGATTAGGGCAAGGAAAAGGGCTTTACTATAGGGATTGGGTATGATGTATAGCAGGATGAATAATGTTTTTTGTGGCCACTGTGAGGAAAAGGCCCATCTTTCTCTGCTGCAGAGTGTCACATGGAATTTGTTTCCATTTGTGCAAGGCAGCGAATCAGTCAATTTCATCTCTGTTTCCCCTTTCTCTTCTATGCATCCCAATGAGCTTAACACAATATTAAAATATGGCAGACAGCAGATGAGAAAAAATGAGCTTGATGCCCATCTGAGCTTCTGCCACCGCTTCTACTGTCTGTCCCTGTTTCCTGCATCCTTAGATGAGCTGCACCACCTCTGACTGCTAAAGTTTAAGTAAAAGCAAAAAACACATTAACAATATGATGTTTTTAATAGTCAACAACACACATACACACAAATGCACACACACATATGTGCACAGAGAAAAACAGATGCATTTAATATGCTAGTCTGAAAGGTCAAGTCTTCAAAGGAAATTGCATGGTCCAGCTTATTGGAGACTGTAATGAGATGGAATTGTTTATGCATCTGCTAAACACTTGTCACAACTGATGATTTTCCCCGGTTATCCTAATACATAACAGAAAATGAGAAATCACTTTACGTTCATTTAATATGCTCCTGGTCACTTGTGTGTTTGATTCCGGGTGTGACAAAAGTCTCTTTAAAGCCTGTGCACACACCAGGTGCCTCGAGCCCAGAAGTGTAATGGTCACAGACACAGACATGTTACAGGTGTGCTGATAATTCCCATACAGGATGCTCGAGCTTAGCTTCGCATGTTGCTATGCCACCTTGTGTGGTAACCAGGGAGCTTATTAGCAATTTTATTTATTTTCTGAGGTACAGGAGGTGGACAACATAGCTGGAACCTGCTCAATATTACACAATACAATACAAAAGACCCATAATATCCAAGCTTGTAATGTGACATAGACTAGACATAGTTATTTCTGAGGCTAGTTTGTCCTGCAATTGTGTCAGGTTGCATTATATTGTACTTCTGCAGTGTATGAGAAGATCAGAACATCCTGGCTACTGTGCCTTCCCAATTTCTTCTGTATGTCATGTCCACAGTGTGCAACACAGGTGTCAAATAACATGTTTCCCCATGACATGGCTGGTATGTGTTGCACTTAGGAGGTCAGTGGGAAATGGTTGGACAGCTTGACACCAGAAACAACATTTGCACACAGTCGTCTTCAATATTTTTTTCTTTTCTTTTCACTATGACCACAGTCTTTCCTTAACATGAAACATTCATTTTCAATTGCCTAAATTTGACATTCAATCACAGCGGTGGCAGCTGATAATCATGAATCACTCCACTAATGGTTATCTGCATTTTTAGAAGGCACTTTCAAACAGTGCCACTGACAATAAAGATGCAGAAGCAGAAAACACTCAGGTCCTCATGGAAGGTACTGGTGGGTGGATATACCTTCCTTGTGATGCTTGTTATGTGTCATGCAGGTGAATCAGCTGTCAAAGTATTTCTGAGGGGTTGTTGTATGAGACTGCATTTTACTGACCATATATCCCTGCTATTGTGTCCAGGTATTACCTTGCAGACACTGATTTAGCAACCCACCTGAAAATAAGAAATTGCATTTACAGAAGCTCTTTGTCTTCATATTAATGCCATAACACACACCAGCTAATCTAACTGTGAAAGTTGCACTATTCTAATGTCATACTGTAATTGGTATTGCCAGAGTCTGAGTTACTAAGATGTCTGATACACAGATATTAGAAAGACAAAGCAAATTAGGGAAGAGCGAAAGAGAAGCACGGCTACGTGTTACATGAAAGTGACACAAAGGATTTGTTCCAGGAGACTTCACCCAATCCAATCAAGTGGGCTTTTCTGGATGAGTTCTCAAGCAATTCTTGCATATCTCAGGAGAAAGCAGTCACGTTAACCTGCTCTATGGTAATCAGGAAATAGGGCTTCTAGTTACACATTTCTGTAGTAATATATACAACACAACTATATGATTTCAATAGAATACATACAAGATGGCTACAAGTGATCGTCATGTTTTTCTTCATATAGGTTTTAAGATAATTTGTTGCATGGAAATGTATTTTACAGTAGATATTTTGACAAGATGTTGTGTGCATTTCTGATGGGGGAACATCATGTATCTAATTGGAAGCATTTTGTGTCTGTATCCAACTACAGCACAGCTGATTACAAAACTCTGAACTTATGCCAGTCTGGTTTGAAAATGTTAAATGGACTGCTCTAACATAAAGCTTTTTTAGTATGATCAACTACTCAGAGTGCTCTACAACACATGCCAACATTCACCCATATACACACATATTCATACAGTGATGGCAGGTGCTTCCATGCAGGGTGCCAACCTGCTCATCAGGAGCGATACAGCGCTTCCTACTGCGGCTCACAATGTTTCTGTGCTCACCCATTCACACACACACTCACATACTGAAGGTGTAGCCATCTGGAGCATTTAGGGGTTCAGTATCTTGCCCAAGGACACTTCCACATGCAGACTTTAGTCGTCAGGGATCGAACCACCTACCCTCTGATAAGTTGCTCTACCTCCTGGCCCACAGCTGCCCAAATATAGGGCATGATGTGTGTACTTTCACACAAAGACATATGTTATTATGATAAGAGAAAAATCTACAGGAGCTGGAAACAACCTAGCAACAAATACTGTTTGTAATGCTCAGCTCTATGGTAATTTCTTAGGCTGTAGATTAATAACAATTAATTAGAATGTACAGTTGTTCAGTTTATTCTGACTGCTCCTCTTAGTTATTAGTAAATCACTAAGTATAATGTATTTATTTCTTAATGTTTTCCATATAGAAAAACAGACCCTGAATTATAATGAAGTGTCTGAAAACATTTAACACAAAGATGAAAACAATGCTAGGTTGTAGATTAGACAAATATTATTGTACAATAAGGATACATACATAGTGACATCAGCTCATCTCAACAAGCTAAGGGCATATCTAAACTATTATAGTCCCTGAAGGAAGGCCTATCGGATTAAAGCAGTGGTCACCCAGGATTTACATCTTATTTAACATGGAGCAAGGCAAGGAATCAGCAGTAAAGTGCTAAACAATAGTAATGAACACATTCCACAAGACAGCATAGTTTATCACATATTAAAAAAATAAACCCAACCGTGGTTGCTTCTTTACTTTTACAGAAGCAATTTACTCATTTCTCATTTCACAGTAATAGTGTACATTTGTTATGTGCATCAATTGCTCATTAGAAAACTACCAATGTGTAGCTGCTCTTGAAATGACATGGCAGTTGCAGAGGTAATGTAGAGAAAACATCAGTTATGCAAAATGCAAAATGTTGACGGAGGATCATAGTACATTATAGATTAACATGTGCACTCTACAGAAACCCAGTTTAACAACACACGTTTTTATATGTTGTTCTGAACCCTTGTCTTTTTATTTCTCTATGTTTTTGTTGGTATTTCTAAAAATGATAACAAACCTGAAGTTTAACTAATATATAATAATAATATATAAAATATTTTCCAATAAATGTTACAAATGTACAGTTTAATGGCAGTGACAACATGTCATCCTCATCAGTAGTTGTCTTTGAATTATTCATTTACTCCTCCATATTTTCAAAGCTACAGATAATATAATTTGAAACCCGATGACTGAGTTTTGTGATCCACTGACACACAAATGAAAACAAATCAATCAAGCAACCAGTCAATGCTCAGTACTAAAATATTCAGCAGTTAGATTAAATGTTCAGTTATTTTGCAAAGTTTTATTTTGATCACTCTCTTCAAACACTGTGCACAGTACAGTACAGTACAGTCGGTGTTGCTGACACAGCCCTTCTTACTGACCCTGAATTCCCACTAAATGAATTCACATCGGGTAAAACTGCTCTAGCACTCACAACTCATGGTTATACTGTACTATATCTTTTTTTTAATATTCCCCAGAGTTCAATTGCAGTTTGAATATATATTTTCCCCTCAGACACTGTTACACTTTTCCAAACTACAGTATCTACTTATATGCTACCTAAACTGGAAACTTGGTGATTTCTACAGCTTTTCGAACTTCTACACAATAACTATTTCAGTTTTCATACAAACATTCAGACAGATCACTTGTCACAGGAAGGCAAGGACACCACCCTGAGTCAAACTAATTTAGTCAGGTTGGTTAATGATGCACAAAACAGTGTTTCATGACTTATAAACATGCCAAAACTGTGATACAAACCTGACAATAGAATAATGAAATGATATTGGCAATGAGGTCAATCCCATAGATATGTAAGTCTATAATAAAAATAAAAAAAACATCAGATTATCAATTAAAGATTCGAATGGAGTAATTGTTTCTTCATTCTTATAGTGACTGCATTACAGCTCTTACCTTTCAATTGCAAACCATTAGTCTATAACTGAATAATGCAATAGCACTGACCTCTTAATGGAAAAGTGTCTTAATATTTTTCACTGACAAAAGGAAACAAGGCACAAGTTTTTGAGTGGTTTGGGTATGAAGGACATTCATATATGAAGAGAGTGGAAAGCCTCTTCAGGGTGAAACTGTAGGTGCAGTCGTAGGGCTAGATAAACAGCATATTTCAGCCAAGCAGAACATTTAGTTACAATATCACACTGCAAGGCATCCTCCCTATAACACAGAACCATACACATTAAAACAAAGTAGCCTGTTTGATTCAGATCCCACTCACCTACTCCCAGGGACAACACTGTGGTAACATTTCCACAAGCACGCGCCATGTGACACCCGGGGACCCAGAAAGATGTCACACAGCATGACTGGAGCTGAACATCAGGCTTATTACATTGATTTATCACAGTTTGAACCATTAGGTCCAACAGCCACATCAAAAGCCATATATATTATTTTAATACCAACAATCTGTGCAGGGAGGCAGCTGGCTCAGCCAGAGAGAGACACTAATACCAATGCATCATGGCTACTGTACCAAAGGCAAGAAGCAGGGAGACATTTCTCTTCTCTTCAGAAAGCAGTTTCATTGGCATGAACAGACTGAGATGTTAGAACATATCTACATTGATGAGAGAAATTTAGAGACAACTTAGTCAACTTTTCCTTTTTCCATTGATATTTTAAGATTGTGCACCTACATGAGATAATGCAACCCTATTATCCTTATCTGATCACCTACAGTATTTAAAGCTGGAGTGCTGGACTTTTGTCTCGCCTGTCTGGCAATGAGAGTAATTATAAAAACACTGTCAACATATGCTTGTATCATAGACACCGCCATCGCCTATTTGGCGGGTTGCAAAATTCCTTGTTTCACTATTTGAATTTGCCCCATTTGGTCTGATTACATTTGGAAGGTTTGCACGTGCTCTGTCCATAGAGCGAGTGCAGTATGCATTCATCCAGCCAGTGAAGGAATGTCGCCACCAACAGCAAATTTAAAAATGTTGTATACTGTCAAATTCAGAGAGATTTACCTGGCAGTGATAGGCTTAATCAGCATTGGATGGACTTGTCTGGCAAGGGCTTGAATGTAACAGACATTAATTATATGTAAAAGTTCTGCACCGCAGTTTTAAACATCTTATGGGTTTACAGTAATTGAGAATAGTAGAAAAAGTATGTAATAGATCAAAAACAGAATATTCAGGGTTGTTTTGAATGTGTTTTATACCCAGGACATTCACTGCCATTTCCGCTGTAATAGACTTTAAGTGGACAAAAATTCTCTGGCAATGAAGGTGTCTTTTACATGCAGGTCTTGCTTCGTGCAGCTCTGATCCTGGGGGCTTGCTGTAGGCTACATGCTGCCTGGCATCCAGACTTGAACTCCTCTGGCTTTGACCAACAGCAACAGGGAAGAGCTGTTTACACTTTTATATAGTATAAATCAGATATGACTGATGAATGGACTTCTTTTGTCTGAGAACTTAGCATTGATGTGAGAAGGTAATTAACAAGCTAACAGAGAGTTGACATATTTAACTTGTAATGTAGTTCTTTACATAGCTAGAAACTCCCAACTAGCACTCTAGTGTCTAATTTCCCTTAAGCATTACATTTTTATCAGTAAAAACAGCAATGAAAGACCAGCTGTGGCCCAGTCTTGGCTAAAAAAGCAGCGTGATTTTTATTTGTACTATGGCATTAAAGCTGCATCAATTTTCATATTTACAATCAACTGGGCGATTATTTCTAACCTTCACAGCATCAAACATTAGACAGACAAATGTAGCAAGTCGATTGGTGAACCACTTAGGAGCCAGGTAGTTTTTGTGGAGTTGATGGAGACTGAGACGCAGTGACAGGACAGTGAAAATTGAACTTAGTCAAACAAGAATCCTCATTATGTCAGTGTTGTTCCCTGTCTTCTGAATAAGTAAAAAAACAACAATTTGCCTGTACTACATATTCTTCACAATGATTTGTTAATATTGTGTTTTCAAATTACTGCGCTTCCCTTTGTGGCCCATAAACTAGAAAAGAAAATAACATCAGCAAATGAATGCTTCTATAAGCAAAGCCTCTCTGCTATGTTTAATATTTGATGCCAGCAGGGCAGATTTGGCGCATATTTGGCATGAATCTCTCTGGATTACACATTACATACTATACAGTATGTGTCGACTACAGGGAAGATAGAATAATAGCAAATATAGTTTGTGAAGTTTAATGTTAAACTGCATGACTTTTTTTCACACATCAAATTACATTGTTAATATTTACATCAAATGAAACTCCAAATTTAAAAAAGGAAAAAAAAGAAACAGGTTAAATTCTGTCACATCGTTTAATTATTCCAGCATGGTCAACAAAAAAAGAGTATATAACCCTAATATTTATTCAGGTATAATCCTTCCACAAATATACAGTAAATGTCAAAAGAAATGTGCTGCAGGCCCATATATATGTATATGTTTAAAAAAATAAAACTAAATGTTTTACAAAACACAAAACAAGGTCAAGAGTGAAAACAAACATGGCAATTATCTTCAGGACATTCAAAAGTATTCAATGTGACTGAAAAGATAAGGAGGAGACAGTGAAAATGAATACATGTAAATGGCATTTTATGCATACCTTGCTTAAAATGTAGCACTTACATACAATATAATAATAATAATGATTATAGTATTAATAATAATGATGGAAAGGAAGGATCTATTGAATAGTAGATGTGTCACTAAAAGATAAAGTTGTGTCTGTGTTTTTTTTTCTTCACACAGCAGGTACAGCAATAACAAACTCCTTCTGCTTAAACTAAATGCTACCACACATATCAAGCCATTGCAAGACAACAAGGTGAGCACAGGAGTAAGTCTCACAAGTTTTACTCTATCCCATTAACCATCATCATAAAGAGTAAACACTAAATTACCTTCAACACCTCAAGGTTTTTGTTTTTTTTTCACATTGAGCACAAACACAAGTATTTTATTTTATTTTTTCCCCAAACATACATCTGACATGGCAAAAAATGTGAACTTTCAGTTAATGCAAATTGACTGTATGTAGAGGGCTTGTGTGTAGGAGTCAGTATCCTGAAATTGGCTTGCCAAGCACATTAGCTTATATACGGTCTGAAATTAACAGTCACAGTGTAAAATGGACTCTAAAAATAAGTGGAGTGCTATTATATATAACTAAGCATTCTCTAAAAAAATACAGTAGCAAGCTTTTCTCTTCAGTGTTTCTTCGACTGATTTGAAACTCTTTATGCTATATTAGTACAATTGTACAAATTATATTCAAAAAATATTTAAATATGTTAAACATGTAGGCTGTCCTTGAAAAAGCCTGTCCCTTTATTTACTGTATGAGGAGAGCAACTCAAAAACTAGTTTAACAGTTTATGTTTTTTCCCCCAGCACAACCTGGGTATGTGATTGTCTTCACCTATATTGCACCTGCATAAAGAACAACTCCTGTTGGTTGATAACGCTGCACAAAACACAAAGAACCCACAATGTAATGAACCTCAAACCAACCTCTGTGAGGAACTCAAGTTTTCACATACAGATATGGAAAATACAGCATATGGTAAGTGATAATGTAAACTGGGAAGGTATAGCACATTTCCAATCAACTGTGTTCCCATCAAACAAGATAGTGTTAAATGTAAATGCTGGCATGAAAGCAAATGGAGAAAAAAACTGAATGAAACTAAATGTCTTTGGCAACTATGTAGATAATAATAATAATAATAATAATAATAATAATAATAATAATAATAATAATATTAATAATAATAATAACAGTAACAATAATAATAATGATGACCGGGATTGACTGATAATAATGTAAAGAGAAATAGAAAGTACTGTTGGATCTCAAGCCCTTTGTTTTCTGTCATAGCTAATCAGGATAACATTCACTTCTAATAATCTGAAATATCCAGTCAAACCTAATAACAGCAAAAGTCTGAAGGATTCAGTTGAGAGACTGCCAATTCACATATTCACATAATAAACCTGTCATTAAAGGGGTAGTCCATGTCATTAAAGATTGATAATTAGCCTTAAAAATCAAGTTTAAAAAAAAAAAAACATTTCACCAAAACACACCCGATCACACATAGAGTATATATGACTTTCAAAGAAGCAAGCATTTGATTGACAGACAAACAAAAAACAAACCAAAGAAGCACAATGCTATAAAAGGTCACTACCACTGTGGGAAATGTAAAAAAAAAAAAAAAGAAAAAAAAGAAGAAAAATAACATCTTGAGTGATACAATGGCATATTCTGTACACAGTTTAGACGGTTGGCAAAAAAAAGCAAAGTATTCAAAGGTGAGGAAGCAATCAAAAAACAGACAGGATGAAGGGCACACATGAGGGGTAAGGGGGGAGAGTTCTGCTCATGGTGAGGGAAGGAAGTCAGTGACAGCTATGCTAACATTACAAGGTGAGCGGGTTCCTAAAGACAGCGTCAGTGGAGCAAGCAGTGCACAATACACAGGGGACTGAGGGCCACAAATTACAGACACTTTCATCATGGCAGGGAGGTGGAGGAGGGGGGCGGGGGGGGCACTCGTGTTTTAAGTTTACAGAATAAACAAAAGCAAGGTGTAGATGGATGGAAATCCGTTCAGCAGAGCTTTGTTTTCCATGAAGCGTTTGTGGCACCGTCATGTTGCTTCTTGCGGAGCTTAGAGTTGTGTGGCATGTCACACGGATTGCTCCTTGGGGAATGTGAACGGAGCTCGAGGCCCAGGGGCAGAGAAGGTTGTGTTGGAGTACATGGGCTCGTTGGAGGGATGCTGCGCGTAGGAGTGCTGAGGCAGGAAAGTAACGGGAGGGTAGGCTTGATTGGGCTGAGACTCAGGGAAGCGTTCCATGTTACAGACGCGCTGGTAGCTCATGTATTCAGCTGGGTTCAACAGCTCTTCTGGATGCCTCCCAGAGTCCTGCGAGGAGAAGACAAAAGAAAAGGGTCACAGGGATTTCTGTTGTCTGAGGAAGGTTGGCTGAACCTGAAGAGGAAGTGCCATCACATCAGTACAACACAGTGCAGAGCGTAATAGTGTGTATCTGAACCACAAACAGGTGAACTAAGTGGTGCAACTGAGCAGACGGTATGAAGAGTATCTGACAATGTCACACTTCAGCAGTATTCCCTTACTGATAAACAGGAACTCAAATTCAACTGTCATTGTAATGCATTTTCATGCTTATATTCCCCTCAACTGAGCAACCATAAAGCCAAAATGGTTTCTACTGTATTTTTACTTTTTACACAGCTCAAAGGCAGGCACTGATCATGATCATGGCAATAAACACTTTCTTCACATGACATTGCTGTGTCTGTTCTTGTCACAACATGTGTATTAACTTGTCAGTAAATTTTCAGGATTTATGATTGATGTCCTTTTAGTTGTATGTTTACAGTAAAGTAAATTGTATGAGCAGTCCATTCATTACAGCACCAGATAAGGGCTTAAATATACCATATGTGCATAACTAACCGCTAACCTTTTCCACGCAGAGCCCTATTTTCATGAATTAGAAAGGTGCAGATTTGTTTTGGTAATGTGGCAGCGTGAGAAAGACTGAGACCATTCACACTGCATCTGTTTTTCCTAATAGGAAACCAATGTTACAGCTAATTTAGCTGTATAATAAACATAAATCAGAAATCATTAATTAGTTGCTTGTAGTTTATTTAACTGAACTGATTTTATATATTTATTTGTATTTATAGCACAAGGGTTAGCCTTTTTTTAATTAAGACATTGGGCCTCATGCAAAGACATTGTACTCTTATACTAAATCAATCTTACCCTTTTTTGTTAGGTTTGCTTGACCACAAGTGTTCCAAGTCGGATTTACTAAAACTCAACCAATACTCTCTTAACTGCACACATCAGTCGTTTCAGTCTGGTGAAAACCTATCATTAGTGGGTGTGCATTCATGAAATGTGGCAAGAGTTAAGTTTAACTCAAAAAAATGTACTAAAGAGTGGAAAAGTTGTGGAAAAAAGAAGTCAGAAATCAGCAGACCAGACAAATAATATATTTAGTAGTGTGCCAATTGATGGACCCGAAACAATTAGAAAATATTAGTACAACTGCAAATAATGTGCCATTAGAGCAACGCCATTCTGTGAGAAAAATAAACAGGGACTAGCTTGACATGAAGTTGGATACTAAAAAAAAAGAAAAAAAAGTCTCTTTAAAGCAAAGCGGTCCATGATGGAAGGTGGTCAAAGGGGATGAGTCACGGAGATAATAGACAAGAGAATATTATAGCCTCCAGTAGATAATGCTACACTGTCAGATGCAACTTAGGATGATGCAAAAGACCCGTGATGTGTCAAAGACTATTTTTTTCTGTCGGTATGTATTTCCCTTACATTAACGTGCACCCCAAGCAGTTATCTCTGCTACACCTTACCATAACTTAACCTGCTCTAACCCCAAATGCAAAAGGGGGAGCATCAATTTAATGGGTTAGAAAAACATTTCAAAGGAGTAAGGAGTTCAGCACAAGACTGGCATGAAATCACTGAGGCAGCTGTCGAAATAAGAATTTTCCTAAAGACTACTGAAAAATCTGAATTGCAAAATATGCTGATAATAATCATAAAATCTCAGTAAAGTGGCCATGACGATGACATTTAGGTTTATTGTGGTATCATATTCTAAATGTATTCAGATTAAAACATTGTAACTCTTAAGTGTTTTTCCACTTGTGAAGAAAGACTGACAGTCTGTACATGACTTATATGACAGATACATTTTGTTTGTACCTAAAATAAAATAAGAGTACAAGGAAATTGGTGAATGTCACACATTTTCTTAATCCCTGTACATGCCACTTAATGAATCTGTTCATACCAGTGTTTCTTGCATGAGGGCCAAATGCATGTTTAAGTTGTTTACATGATTTCATAATGTGATGCCTCCCTGCTGTTATTACATTTGCATGATTGAATATCAAGCATTACAGACTTGTGAGATGATCTTTAAAATCCGACTTTATAAAATCCACTTGTTTTCTTTCCTGCTATTGTCAATTCTTACAAAAACAACTGCAGCTCTTTCTACGGTTACGTTGTGTCCTTTGAAGCATCCACAGTGTGATAGTCTGACTGTTTATCTATTAGAATTCAAAACACACTGATTCAAGTGCTACTTAAAAGTTTAAAATGGCTTTCGGCTCTTTAATGGAGCTGTGTTCAATGTGCGTTTACGTTGTCACCCATCATGCTCATGTCACTGTGGAAACCTGGAGTCTGTAGCTGTAACTTAAATTATAGTCAACAAGTTCGGTCTGCAGGGATGTGGAGAGGTTTTTATATTTGTGTGCAGGTGCAAGTACTGATAATGATACAGGAATGCAAAGTTGTGCTGTGCTTTGTAAGTGCAGATTCACATTCAAAGGTACATTGCACAAATGGTGACATGTACGTGTTAGATGTGGCTTAATTAATGAGTCTCTGCTTTAATGATACGAGTTCCTTCATTAAAATATAAGTCTGCACCAAGATGCAGGTAAGAGAAAAAACAACACCATTGTCACATTATAAAGTTGCAGATCTTGAGTGTCCTCAGCACTAAATTGTACAGTATGTTGATTTGGCTTTTTGGCTATTGGGAACATTTTAAACTCTTTTTCAAAACATCATAGTTTGTCAATAACATGTACTTGCTGCTGAAAACAAGGAACATCACAACCCAGTCTCACAGCAAAACATATCATAGCTATGTCGGTCCACAGTGCATAACGTAGCCATCTCACAATTTTACAAAAAGCTTTATAGCTCAGAAATTGGTCTAAATACGTCTGAATTGAATCATTTCTTGAATCACATCCATATTCCCAGGATATCAGAAGCAATTAAAGAAGAACTAGAGAGAGATATAACTTTAATGGAATTATCTGTTGCCATTGACAGTATCAAAGGAGGGAAAACCCCTGGGCCAGATGGGATACCCATTGGAGTTTATAAGATGTTCAAACATAGAATGATGCTACCATTATTAGAAATGTTCATGGAATCTTTTCATAATAAAATTCTTACAACATCCTTGAGAGGAGCTCTAATCACTTTGCTGCCAAAACCTGGCCAATCAAAGGACAAATGTGAAAACTTTAGGCCAATCAGTCTTTTAAATGTGGACTTAAAAATGTTGAGTAAAATAATAGCCAGGAGACTTGAGAAAATGATTCAGAGTATTATTGATAAAGATCAAAATGGCTTTGTACAAGGTAGGCAAGGCGTCTATAATGTTAGGATAGGTTAGAATTTTAAATATATTGATTGGGGGGGAGATCCTTACAAATTTTGGTTTTGGGGAAAACTTTAATAAATGGATAAAACTACTTTACACAGAACCATATGCTGAAATCATGACTAATCGTAATATATCCAAAACTATTACAATACAAAGAGGATGTAGGCAAGGAGATCCCTTGCTGTTTATTATGGCTATAGAACCATTGGCAATAGCTATAAGAACACCCAAAAACATAACAGGTATGTTAGTTGGACAACAGGAACACCGTCTGGCTCTATTCGTGGATGACATAATAATCTTTCAAAAAAAGATGGAAATATCCAATCCAGAATTATTAAAACGTATTAATGTATTTGTAAAAATCATCAATAATGTTCCTAAATCAATTAGAAAGTACAAATCCTCCTAAAATAGCCACTCAATTTAAAACTGTAGATTGCTTCACATATCTTCAACTTAAACATATTATAGCTAGTAACTATGAGCCATTAATGCAAGAAGTCTCAAAATTACTGGATAGGTGGACACCCATACTAATGTCACTAATAGTGTGGACCAACGTAGTGATGTGTTTTGTTGTGAGACTGGATTGAACATCAATGTTTATTTCAAGATAGCTGCAGGGCCAACGGTTTGACCAGAATTTGATCTCCCATCGCTCCAAACTGAAATCACTGAAAGGAAATTGGTTAGATGGATAATATAAAAGATAATAATGTGAAGATAATGTGATAATAATGTGATTATAACAACTGTGTATGTACATTTTATTGTTGAGAAATCAAAGGTTGATGTGTAATTACACTATGTAAGGTAAGGCAAGGCAAATGTATAACATGTTTTCAAAAGAAAAGAAATATGATTAAACTGATAATGAAATGACAGTGACAAATAGTAAACAAAGCAAATAAAATAAAAAGATGAGAATGAAAATGGAACTTACGAATATTCCTCAAACATCTCTACGTCTACGAAAACGATGATCCCAGCCCTGAAGATGTTTCAGTGGGGCAACAAAAACCACAGAAAGACTTACAGTAAATCTGCCAACAAATAGATGCATTACAGTATGTGAAACAAAAGATGAAACATGAAAGGTTGAAGTTAAGCTGTGATAGCACAAAATATATTCTTTATGGGTGAGACAAACATGATATAACAAAGGATTTTTATTAAGTAGGCAATTAGCGCCTTATGAAGACAAGGTCAAAAAGAACGTCCCTTTGTGATAACTTTAAATCAAATAAAGATTGAAATACCTACAAGAGGAGGCTTTGTTTTAGATATATTATGAGGAATGGATAGTAAAAAAAAACACACACAGTGGATCTCAGATAGACGAATTGGTGTTTTCACAGCAGAAGACATGGAAGTAAACCTTTTCTGACACACGCTGGAGACACTGACTGAACCGTCTGAGAAGCTTATTTGTTTCAGGTCAGTATCAAGGTCTGCTCGCAGCTGAAGAAAACTCTTTACTTTGTCAGGTTATTAATTTCTTAGCTTACTGAAAACACCTTGGTGGTTTAAATTAAAACCAACAGTCTGAAGCGCAGTTACCCAACTTGTAGACTTGTCTCAATACTTTTCGAATTCAGACCTTAAACTTCACCAAACTATCTGCTGCAGATGAAAGTGTGACCCTGTGTTAGAGATGAAGTGTCACTTTGAACAAAAATACACTCAGCTCTAACTGTGAAAAATGAGCTGCTTCTAC
Source organism: Scomber japonicus (assembly GCF_027409825.1). Taxonomy (NCBI): domain Eukaryota; kingdom Metazoa; phylum Chordata; class Actinopteri; order Scombriformes; family Scombridae; genus Scomber; species Scomber japonicus. The sequence goes on from NC_070583.1 coordinate 19,289,131, forward strand.
TCAGACACTCTCTGACCTGTGAAAGCCATGTATCTCCAATACTATGTACATGAAACAATAGTCTGATTATTGTTATCATTACTATGAAATACACTAGATAAGAAGATTTATACCGCTCTAATATCTGTCTATTAAACATAAAGCTTCAGCCATTTAGCTTAGCTTAACAACAGCTGGCTTGGCTAATCTAAAGTTAACAATATCCACACCCTGACACCTGTACAAGCACACTAATTAACACGTTATGTTGTTTGTTTAATACATATAAAAACAGAAGTGTAAAAATGTCACAGTGTTGTAATTATGTGTCTATGAGCTTTAGAGGTGCTAGTTTGTTAGATTTTGTTACCTTTTGACAGAGCCAAGCTACTCCCCCCGTTTCCTGTCTTTATGCTAAGCTAAGCTAAGCTAACTGGTTTATGGCTAAGACAGTGAGACGGAAACAATACTGTAGATAGAGAAGTAGCCGTCCTGGGGTCAGCTGAGAAAAAAGGATCTATGTGTTAAATCTCTACAGTTTAGAAATCTATGCACACGGTTTATAAAACGCTCATAATCCGTGCCCTGGAATGAGGAAGGCATGCCCATGGATTTGTAGAGTGTGCCTTCGGATTTGCAATCCATGAGCTCATACAACATCTGGAAGTTTCCCATTTTTTTTACGGAACGTTTTATTTATTGTATTTCTCACTTTAAAACAACCTTTAAAGTTTGAGGCTAACAGGGAAGCAGCTAACGTTATCTCTCCACGCTTTTATTAGGCTTGTTAGCCAGGTTTTGTGTCATAATGTGCAAGACAATGTTTGTTAAAAAGGGTGAAGACAATTGAGAAAATTATAAAGTATTTCAAAAAAGAAAAATAATAATTAATAATGCCATTATAATTATATTTAAAAATAACTAACATTTTAGGGCATGGTTTACAAATGGACATGGATTTGTAATTCGAGAGCATGTTTTATACATTGACAGCACACCTGTCTTTTTTTTATATATTGAAGTTTTAAATAACTTTTCAAAAAGTTTGTCCTGATTCCCGCATTTATTTTGCTTCCTACATAGAAAATAATTTTAAAATCAATTTTTTCCATGAACTAAACTGATGCCTCCATACTTGTATGTGCCAGTTTGCACCTGCAGGAGTTTGACCTATTACTTTTTGTTTGTCAATCAATTTTTTATGACTGCAGTGTGTTTCACCTCAGGCTCAGCAACAGCCAGGCTGAATGAGTGTTTTTTTGTAAACATTTACAGAACTGAACTCTGGGATGTGGGCCAAAGATTTTGATGATTAAGGAAAATGGCCTATCTGAGGACATAAACTCACTTTAAAGAGGACGTTTAATGCAAAGCAGGTCATTAATGAAAAGGGGGATGATAAGATGGTAAATATTAATTATAGCAGATAAACCCTAATGTAACTGTATCCTGTCAGCCTAGAATGGGGCAATGAGTGTCCTTCCCCTCTATATAAGCCCATTATGTTTTAGTAATCAAACCCATTGTTCAAAGACTCACTAGTTTGAGGGCATTTATACACACTTAGTTCAAAAACTAAAAGTTGATTGAAAACATTGATCAGTAACTCCAGATTTACTGTTTTACTGTCGAGTGGGCAGAAACAGATGCAACATCTGCTTAAACAGAGTGGTGGGATAATTACATTTGGTTCAGTAACATCTGGACCGAAAATTGCGCTTCCCCTTAAAAGGATGTTGTCATGGACTTAGACTGTGTCCTGGTGGCCATGTTTTGATGTCCTCTGGGGAAACTCTTTTTTTCCCCTCTATTGCTTGAAATCATTATCATAATATATCTCAAATCATTGCTGCCATTATATTTTGCATGTTTTGTATTTTAACTTTATAAAATGCTCCATGTGGGACACATTTATTGTATTTGTGATAACAAAACATGTATTATTTTAGTACACCACTATTCTGTAACATTGATTTATTTCTGTAAAGCAACTTGTACTTTTCCCAAAAACTTTAGGAGTGATTCAGCAACTCAGTTATCTTATGTTAAATTATCACCTTTCCATTACTGTAACTGGATTAGTTCCTCTTTGAAATCTTTCTCATTTGGTGTAAATCTTAGATGATGTTTTGCTCTGTGGCATCACTGTTGTTTCATCTGTGCCTGCAAACTGTGTTGCCTTTAAGCTTAACAGTCTGAATATGTGGATGTTCCTTATATTTTTCACTTTTTCGAAGATGGTCTTATTTGCATGAAAAATCCAGATGCTGTCTCTCTGAGATTGCTGCACCATTCATCTCCATTGTTCCAGTGTTTCTTAAATTACATTTTCTACCATTTCCATAATTTAGTTAAACAGTGATTGGACTTCTTGACCCTGTTTGCTTGAGTTCTTTTCATGATGCTCCAACATCATCAAGTAGCTGCACTTCAATAAACTAATCAATAAAAATGTGTCTACAAAACATGATTTTACAATATGAAGTTATAAAATAAACCTTTTCATTCTGTAATAACACAAATGTATTTTCACTGGGGAGCAAAGCATAATGTTATGCAAATTAATGGATTTCACAGTCTGCCTTTTCCTTTCATGCTTGCATATCTGTCCACTCAGTCACGGACAGAAATTGCTCTCATAATAAAAAATCTCTTCCTAACTAATAAACAAAACTGTGTCAAGAAATAAAATAAATGTGTAAGTGTAACCACAGAAAGATCTACTCAAAATGGACAGATGACTTTGCTTTCATTTCTATTTTACTAGCCTTTTCACTGTGTTTAGTCTTCCAAACAACAGTCTGCAAATATCCAGAATCAAACAAAAACCTGTCTCTGGTTTATCCATTCAGTTTTCCCAGCTGCCTACAGCCCCAAAGTTGTATTGTCCTTTTTGAAGATTTGACACTTAAAAGAAGGCTGCACTTTATTTGATTGTGTGGTCTGAAGAAATGTTGTTATTGTTACCACAACAATACTTGAGGCTTTTCTTCTATGTTGCTAAATTAGTGGCAATGGTGGTTAAAAAATCCATGAAGTTCAGTGACCTTTACAGAGCATATTCGTTTTGTCTATGTTTGACTTTCTATCAGGTCACACTACATCAGTCCTTTCTCGCTGAAGTCAGAGCTCTGGGAATTTTCTCCAACTTTGTACAAATGTGAAGCAAAATAGGACAAGAGGAAGATTCACAAATGCATACATTTAAATCTGAGGGTTAATCTAAATGAAATCTGGTCCTCTTTAAAAGTCAGGGTGGAGAAGTTTACCTTGGAGAAGTATGGCCCAAATATGTTTTCTTATCTGATAATTTAATAATTCTGTCAAATCAAATCAATTCTGTAAAAATACAATCAGCAAGTGATTAACAGATGGCTGATTTATTTAACAGATAATTTTTAAATTACTCACCAAAAGATTAATTGAAAAACCTTTATTCTCCTCCAAGAAATGAAATCAAAATATTGTCACCCTGAATATGAACTAGTGGTTCAATCTTTGGCTCTGCAAACAAAGATTTTATTGAATGGTGTAACCCCACGACTGGAGCCAGACAAGACGAGGCTTAATGCCTTATTACAAACAGGGAATGTCAACATTCAATTCCCCAGAGGACTTTCATGTTGAAACTGTTCCACAGCTACAGTATCATCAATTACAGAGCTGCTGACTGAACACCTTGTGAAAGCTGACATAAGGATTGAATCAATATTCATTAATTTGCCTGCTCTGTCTCAACTGTGTAATCTCTTGGCTGAGCATGTTTTCAGATCAGATAATGGTTTTCAAATATTTTCTGTGTCCAACGTTGGGGAAAATAGTATCTTCAATAAATATGTATTATATCAGTGTTATGTAGATTTATATTTTCTCTGTATCAATATACAGCACACCAGGTTAATGTCTTGCATACTATTTTGCCATTATTCTGTCCAAAAAAGGTTTTAACTCACAACTAAACTGCTGATAAAATAAGATAATATTTTCTCAAATTCTCTTTTTTTTAACATGTTTTAATGATGTCCTAAAAACATAACAATAAATGTAAATGAGTTTCCTCTTTGAATATTTCCCCCCATATTTCATGAAAAGTTAAGATAATGTAATAAAGATGTTTAAGATTCATAGCCAGAATAAATGGTGTTGTACTTTGAATACTTTGGCAAAGTTTGAGGAGCTTCCTCCCACATGCAGCTGACTGTATGCACAAGGCTTCTTTAAACTGTTTTATTTTATGCAGGGATATTAAAATCATCTCATTCATTAATCTTAAATCACAGAAGGGTGCAGTAACACTTTCCTACTGAGTGAAATAGTGCAGAGTATATTTGGCTGATTAAATGATGATTTTGATCACCACTAGAAACTATTCTTCTTCTGCAGGTGACCAACATCTCCATTAAAGGATAGTATCCATTTTTGAGCATTTGTCCTATCACAAGGCACACATATGTTGCCTACAGTAAAGTAGAGCTGGGCGATATGAACAAAATCAAATATCATGATACTTTTCACCAAATACCTCAATAATGATATTGCGACAATATTGTAGGGTTGACTATCAGTGCTTTCACAAACTATTAACACAATGAGATTTTTGATCAAATAATCAGTGATGTGGATATAATGACTGTGTAAAGGCAAATAATAGATCAGCTACAACAGTCTGGTAAGTTCAGAAAATGACACCACACTACACTAATGCAGCCTTTAAAACCAGGAAAAGACAACACCATATCACAATATTATGATATCCAAAATCTAAGAGGATATCTAGTCTCATATTACAATATTAATACAATATAAATATGTTGCTGAGCTCTACAGTAAAGGCTCTTATTGCTGTCACTCCCCAATCTCTTATCGTATGGTGAGTGATGAGGTCAGATTGTAGAAGTTTAAACCTTGTACCTACTCTGTATTCAAATGATACAGCTGCTCCACATGAGTTGGCTGACTGAAATAAATTGTCTGTATTTTCTTTGTTTTGTTGTTTTCTTGTCATGTTTATGTGCTGAATAACTGACAGAGGAGCTTGTTGACAACAACAGATGTTATAATTATTCAGGTCCTTATTATTAATGGTACACTGAGCTCTATGCTACATTATTGTTGTCACATTGGGCCAGGCTATCATCAAGGAGCAAATAATTTAAATTAACAATAGTGCAAATCGTCTCCTGGCAACGAGGCGTTTTCGTCCCGAGTAAGCTGGACTCGCTTTTGTCTCTCCTGTTGTTTACTTTGGTGTAAAGAATCACAGGGTCGCTATTTACTGACATCACGTTGCATGATTCCTGACCACTGTGCTTGTCGAAATTCAAACACTATCTCCTGTTGCTATCTGAGGCTACTGATGGAATGAATATCTAATGCAGCTTTGAATTCTTGCTGTCTGGTGGTCTTATACCTGCAAATCATGTCAACAATGAATCCCACACTGCACTTCAAGTTGAAAAATTGTAATAATGTGCTCTATTTCCCATCAGACTGACTTAGTTCTGTATAAAATAGTATACACTGGCTGATTTTCGAAAATACCTAAAACTCATTTCAGTTCTGATATGATTTTATAAGGCTTTGTGTACAATAATGTATTTTACATCTACATTTACTTCCTTGGAATGAAATTGTCTCCAAATGAGAAGGAAATTGCTGCTACACTATTTCAATAACTCACAGTTTGTGGTGCACCTCAGCATGTCTCAACAATTGCCTTAAGAAAAGCTTCTGAATTGCCCTGAGATTACCTACCTAAGAAATTGCCATAGAAACCAGTCTAACCAGTCTAGCAGCACGGCTATTTGTGTAACCTTATATCTCTCTTTGCCGTACGCGTATAATGAAGATTTTAAGGGGCGCAAAGGACTGCATTTGTGTGTGATGGAAGGATTTCTCCTGGCTCGCTCCTGTTGGGTTCAGATGAGACATCAGAGGCGGCGTCTTGTAGATAAGAGTGCTTTGCCTTACTACCAATCAGGGTTGTCAAGTGTGGCATAATCACTTGAGAAACACATTTTGCATGTTTGTGACTGTTCACACACAAATATTTTACATGAGATATCTTCAATATTTTGCAGTGTCGTTTTTGTTAAGGCACAGCATAATTATAAATAACACCCTAAAGCACAGTTCAAATGTGTGTCTTACTAAATTCAGATGCATGAATAGCGATTTTGACATTCCTCTAAGATGTTCATGCAGAAGACTCATGCAGATAAATCTCCCTTATCATTAATATTAGTAGGGAATATTAAATGCTTACATGGCAAACAGTATTTTTCTCTATGATCTGGATACATGCATACAAAAAAACTGGAAGACAAGAGGAGAATAAAGTGTAGAATGTGTGAAATGTTTTTTTTTTCTTCTTCTTTTTTTGGTTTGCAACTGAGTCATTTTTTTACATGACATTTTCTGAAAATAATAGAGCACTTGTATGGCTGATCGTATGAGCTTTCACAATTGTGCAGTCTAGATTTAAGTTTCATTGTGTCTTTGTTTCGCCAAAGAGCAGCACGAGTGCTATCTTATGTAGAAATAATGGCCATAAAATATCTCCGCCTAAATCAAACCATCTGCAGAGCAGCGAGGGGGAAATCAAAAGAGATGGCCAAGCCAAAAGAAGAAAGTGGACAGAGTAACCATGTGTAGCACATAAAGGGAGGATGTGAGTGGGGGGATGAACGAAGGGAAGGAGTGCATCAGTCTGTGTACCTTGAGGCCAAAGTCTGAGGGGAAAGGCCTATAATGGCATGCGCTAGTGTGAGCTAGGCTGGATGGTTGCATACTCGACAAGGTCCCCAGGGCCAGTGTGAGCAGAGCTTCGTGGGCTGGGAGAAGAGGCCAAAGCTGCAGTATCCAGCTCCGCATACTGGACATCACAGTCCTTGTGGCCAGAGTTCTGGAGACAAGAGAGGCGAAAGGTGTATGAGGAGTGTGGCAGCCAAAAAATATGAGAGTGAGAATGACAGGAAGACTGATGCAGAGAAAGAGCGGCAGAGACAGAAAACAAAAACGACTGAAGATGTGATGATCATGGGGACATTTTGAGTTTGTGAGCGGTGGTGTTAGAGAAGAAAAGCAAAGAAAAATGCGAAAGCATGGAACATATAAAGTGTCAGATTAAGACTGAATGTGACAAAAAAGCCGGAGATGTTATACAAAGAAAATCATAATGGACAGACAGAAATTAATATAGAAATAAACACATGGGTGACATATTAAAGGGAAAACCAACATAAAGTGTATTAGTAAGGTGTTGGGCCACCATGTGCCGCCAGATTCGCCTTGGCATCGAATCAATGCGCCTTGGCATTGATTCTACAAGTCTCTGATCACGGCTGGAGGGATAAACACCATTTTTTCAAAAGATATTTCCTCATTAGGTGTTTTGATGATGTTGGTGGAGAGCGCTGTCTAACATGTCGATCCAAATCTCCCCTAGATGTTCAATTGTGTTATCTGATTACTTCGAAGGCCATGGCATATGATTCACATAATTTTCATTATGGACAATAATGAGATGTTAGAGATGATAAAGGACTCAGACTTTGTTTACATGACATTGTTTCTTGACTCACAAAATAGTCTAATCCAAGGCTTTTGCATGAACAACAGAAATGAACCATTATTCAGCAGCAACGTTTTTGTTTCAGATTTGTTTTTTTATGATTGTAGCTCATTTGTGCATTTCCCAGAGAAGATGCAATATTCAGAGTTGATGGGCATGAAAACTGTATTTAAACAAAAACAATCGCTGTAACCCAACAAACCAAACACATATTGGGTTCGTGTTACATCTCTGCTTGGATTATGGTGAACACATGTCTATTAAATCTTTCAAAAACCAAAAACTATGAAGACAGAAACTTATGTTTCATGGTCACTGTATAATTTAAGTGATTATAGCTCTAACTATAGTTACTGCTCAGCTGATAGTGGGACATTAACACAATCTGTAGGCGCAGTCATGGAGATGCTCCTGTGATTGCTTTAATACTGGACTATCTGAGTGCATGTAAACACAGACAAAGACCTTCATTCAATCAGCATTTGACCACTGTGCACAAACCCCCCCAAGCCCAATGATTGACTGACTGAGTCACTCGATGAGAATTGGCCAAGTGGATGATTGAGTAAATGATCTTAATGGGGTAATCAATGAATGACAATGAAAGCTTTGAGCACTGTTTATCCAATTCTAAAAATCTTTCTCACATTGTCATGGCGTGCTCTGGAAAGGAGACTCAAAGGCAGTCAGTAAACAATCACTACAAAAAAATGATGAATTCAGATGCACATGGACAAGACATGTCAATTTAGAAATTGTGGGAAGTACATTACGATAATAACGACAATAACTAAATATGAGATGTTGACATGGGGTTGTAAAATAGACAAATGATAACATGTCAACTTTCCTTTAAGGTGACAATGATCAACAGTTTTAATCTAGTTACAGAACTGAGAAATGGTTTATTCTGCATTTACTTGTTTGGGCATGTCATTTAATGAAAAGCAAAACAAGATTCATTCAGGACAAAGGGATTGAACTGCTCTGACGTTTGTGTCGCTGTATTACAAAGCAGAATTACAGGTGAGTGAAGTGCAGGCAGGAATCAAAAGACGCATTTTCCATTTCACCAGCTACACTTTGAGGAGTAAAAACTACATCTACTTTGTTGCTGCATGATGGGTTTTTTTTTCTATTTTGGGAACAAAAATGACTGCATGAGAGAGAAAGTCAGTGATTGGATCAAATTGTAGTGCAGCTCCTTTTAGTCTGCCCTCCCTTTATTCCTGGCAATGAAATCAATGAAGCAAAAGAGAGGGAGTTATGACAAAGTAAATTCAAAGCAGAGATGTCATGTATCCTGCATCTACCTACACAGCATCTTAGATGGATATTGAGGACGTGTGAGAAAGAATAAGCAATTGGATGATACCTGTTGTCCCGCCATTGCATCAGTGCACCTTATTTCCATCCAATAAAGGATTACAGAGAAATGATTGAAGCTCTTACAGAATTTCACGTTAATAATTTAAATCTACTGTGCAATCTCCCCACCACTGCATATTTCCCCACCACTCACGCTCAGCACTCACTGGATATTTAAATATCTGGAATATTTGTCATGACCAGAGTGCAATCAGGGGGAAAATTACAGCCACATCGCATTCAAAATTGGCAGATAGTGTTTTGCCCCTAGAGAATCATCATTAGTAACACTCGACGCTCTGCAGTCAATGCATGTCTCTCACAAATAGTATTTTGAAAACCTCAGTGATACCCTGTTCATCTTAAGAGCAGCCCTAAACTGTAATTTAAATGGAATCTTGAGAGATAAGAAATACATCTAAGGAAAATCTACCGTTGGTGTCCAAGTATCTGGTTCCTTTGAGCATAGAATTGAAGATGATAGTTTAATATGTTGAATAATTGCACAGAAAATCAAAATCAATTCGTCCGGGGGGGGGGGGGGGGGTCAGTGAGGAAAGATGAGTCATTTAAAGAGCACACCATAAATGCAAGGCAACACTTTTAACAAACTGTGCTGACAGACTAACACATGAAACACAAAGCATGTAGTTCAGCAATAACAGAAGTTGAAGCATGGTTTTTCATTTTAGATGATGTTTGATTGGAACTTAAAGGACCAGTGTGTAGGATTCAATGGCGTCTAGTTGTGAGGTTGTGGATTGAAACCAACCGAATACCCCTCCCCTTCCAATCATGAAAGTGAACGGCACTAATGAAAAATGTGGAAGGCGCAACATGGCAGGCTCCATGGAAGACGAGCCGCTCCCTCGGTAGATATAAGGAGCTCATTCTATGGTAACGAAAACTGAATAATGATTCTTGTTTTCAGGTGATTGGACACTAATTAAAACATACTCATGAATATTATATTCCATTTCTGCCAAATTTGTTCTGCTAGATGGCACTAAAGTCTACACACTGATCTTTAATCCAGAGTTGTCCACATCAATTTAGCATTAAAGAGATATTACTTAGATATTAGAGCAGACAGCAATGAGCATTCAGCCAATGTAAGTTATTTACCAGACAAGAATTTTTAGAGAAATATGAAACATATTATACATTGCAATGTCAATCTTATGTACTAAAAAAAATCAACTAATTCAAAACTCCACTAAAAATTGTAAAAGTTGGTTCAGACTCCTGATTGCTTTTCGTAATGTGCAACAGAAGTTGAGAAGATATTTGATCAATTCAAAGTGTATACTCGTGAAATTGTGTATTATTCTCGTTGTCAACAAATCCCATTGTTAGTATTTTGTTTTTACTGAAGATATACATTTATAAAAATGACTCACAACCCTTTTTAATCTTTAAAAAAGGTTAAGCAATTTCTTACAATGGCTACTCAAACGGAGAAAATTACGCATTTGTTTGAAAACTCAGTGTGCTTTAGCTGTGGATGTTTGGTGCTCTAGTGATATTTATGGCAGCAGGGTGGTTCATGTGGTATTGATTCATAATAAACTACAGCGAGTGTTTATCCTACTAAAGGAACATGTCACCCAGCATAACTATGAGGCTCAGATTGTCATGCTTGTTGGTATCTGGTGAGTATTTTTTAGCCGTAAGGAAAATATACAGTACGTAAGCCTCAAGATCTGAACTCACGATTGTAACTAACACAACTGTCCAAGCTGTACATCAGTTTACTGCAAGTAGCGCTTTTCCATCAACAACAGCAGCTGTTTGTTTGTTACATGCAACTCAACATTTCTTGCCTTCGTTAGCAATGCAGCTAACTTTGGACATACTAATGTAAAGCAGACTGCTCCTGTTAGCTATTGTACGGTGGCTACAGCAAGCATTCCAATTTACTACAGCGAAAAACAGTTGAAAGGCTTGGCTTGCCCACACGCAGGCTTACCCATGCACATATTGTCTAAAAGTTCAAAAGACTTTTATTTCTCTTTAACTGAAAACCAAGACACCAAAACAAATAAGCCAAAGCAAATAAAGCCTCAGAAACACTAAAGCGTGTGCCACTGAGGGAGGTTCACTGCAGTTAGTAGAGGCATCTGATACAACAAGGCAAACACTTCATAGTCAACTGGTAACACAGGGGCGATGATGAATTATAGAGCATCAGAGTGCAATTTATCTACACACCGTTGCCATGCAAACACACAAGTAATTACAACGGATTAGAGAAAGTGGAGGGGAGCTGAGGCAGAGGGCAGGGCGAGTGGTGAGTGTCGAGGTCATAATGTGAAACAGTCCACACAGCGAGGGTGTTGGCTGGACCAGGTTTAGATAGAAGGTGAGTGGGGCTGATGTAAATGATGAGATAAAGAGCTTAGTCAAAGCACCCAATGGATTTACTGGTCAGCTCGTCATAAAGGCTCCAATCCACTTTTAACACCAGATGAGCAAAGAAGCAAGCTACGTTAAAGATCCGCAGTGACATTCAGGAGGCATTAAAGCGCTGCGTTGCATTTGTAAATCAATTCTCAAATACCTCCACGCATAATGGCAGTGAAAGTTCACCCTTTCACCAGCAATTACAGCTGGCCCGAAAGGCAGCAGCTATGGATGACACATTCATAAAGAAGCTCTTTTGAACCCGCTCATGTTATGACTACTCACCGGCTTATCAGTGAAGGGGGTCGACTCAGAGGGCGCCATGTCGTAATAAGGAGGCTGAAGAGGAAGCTTCTGCATTTCCTCCTCCTTGTCGAGATGAACCACCTACAGGAAACACCGAGAGCTCAGCAAGACTCAAAATGAGCTTAAGATCTGCCACAAACCAGATAGGTCAACCAGTGTATTACTAAAGCTGCTCTACAATCCCCACCAGTGTTAACTTTGCAATCAGCGCATCATTGAAAAGTGCTACTATTGTTGCATACACATTTGTTCAGAACTAAAAGAGAGAATATCATGTTGAAAGTTTTTCACTTGTTTTGCTCATGTTTTTCAGTGGTAATGAGCAGAAAGCATCAAGATCTGAAGTCTGACTACAATACAGCTTGACAGCAGTTTGAACTTTTAGTTTCTCTGCTAAACTCTACATGTGCATCAAAGTTATTTTGTCAAATTAATCACTTCCATAGCACACAAAGGCATGATGCAAACATGATGCAAAATAGTGGAGCTAGCTAGCTGTGTCACACAGCCACTGAAAGGAAGCACTGCAGGGAATTTATTTCATACAAGAGGGTGACATGTGATTACAATACAGATATGCTGCAGCTTGGCAAGCATGTGTTGTTGATATATGGCAGAAGCTCCTTGAAACCACCTTCATATGTTTACATGTTACATCAGAATGAAAATAAATATATTTTGAATTAAAAACGCAATATGGAAATGTCAACTATTTTAATAGCATCACAAACTCCCTGTCCTTATGCAAAATCCCAGTTCGGTGTTCAGTGTCCAGGATTCTTTTAACGGTATGATTTTGCTTAACTTAAATGTTTGAATTTGGACCATACATAATGCCTGAATGGAGATTTTCTGCAGTTGTGCCTTTGCCTTGTCATTTTTATACACTTCTTATAATATGCCTACACTATTACTTTTTGTTATGTGTAGCTATTGAAAGTAGTGTTTGAGCACTTAGTTATCAGAGATTATATGACTTTATTTTAGAAAATTAGAAAAATAAATTAAGGAGTCACTCAGGTTCGAACAGACCAGGATACATTAAAAAAGAAACGTAGGGTGAAATGATGGAACAAATCAATCTAAAAAACAACATGAGTTACACCATGACACTACAGTTACACAATTTTTGCAACCCAAGGCTCTTTTTTTGACTGAAGCTTGAAAATGAAAGAGATGACAGTACCAGGACAGCTGCCTTTTTTCCCCTTTTCTTTTTTTGACATTCAGCACACTAGTTGAAGGCTAAGCTATATGCTCCTCACTTAAATATTCAAGGTTCTGCTATTAGATTTTCTTTTGCTGCAGTCTTCATCACAGTGGAAGCAGTGTGTGAGCAGGAGGTGGGGGAGGTGCTGCTCGAGGTGTTAAAGTGCTGCTTCTGTGGTTACCTTTTCAGCACCGGTATTGAACTTTCCCCATAGCACATCCTAATTGATCGATCAAACTTTGTCATAATCACAAAGCAAAGTTTGATGCCACTGAGAGAGAGGTACTTTTTAAAAGGTTTTTAATGAGGAATACAACAGGCTCTGGAGACATTTTATGGCATGAATTTAATTAATTTCAATGAATTTCAAATTAATGCTCACAAAACTTTCATTTAACATTCGTCAGCCCTGCACCTTACAAAATGGGAAAAAAATACAAGTGAATGAAAGAAATCAAAGTCATCCAGAACAATGAAGTTATCAACATATTAAATGTGAGATTCATATAATAGATGGTGAACAATGCGTTTCCCCTCCACGCCTCTGTGCTGTTCAATTTGTGAAATCTAAAAGGCTGCCAGACGCTGTTTGATCCCCAATTTTCTTACAGTGAAAAAAGCTGTTGAATGTCAGTCAATGGGCCAGATGCAAAAATGTGTTCGTATTTTTCTTCTTAAATCTGTCGTACTCTTTTCGTGAGGTGTGTGAGTGTGCTACGTCGGATTCACCAAACACTCATATCACCAGGAAAAAGTTGTAAATGACCTTCGTAAACATGATGAATCTCACCTTTTCTAAATGACCGCACGTGTGACGTCAGACGTGTGGCAGGTTGTGGAGAAGCTCCATTCATGAAAATGACACTAAAGACTAAGAATAACTTTACGAGCTCTCAGACTGAGGTCCTGCTCTCAGAAATAGATGAACAGAAACACTTTTTATTATTTAGTGTTAATAGTGGAATTAAAGGTCCAGAGAAAGACAAAGAATGAGGAAGAATGACCCGTGCTGTGAATGCTGCCTCAGCTGTTGCGCACACCATCACAGAAATAAAAACAAAAATTACTGAGCATGAATTATGCTAGGGGATGTCAGTTAAACTATTACTTCGATAAGCAATATTTCAATTAAATGAATAAAAGTTATTAATAAATAGTCAGTTTATATTGTGGAAAAGTAACTGTGGACAAGCCGCGTTGTAGTTTCAACCACTAATATTTATATTGTAAGCTTGCATTATATCATAGTTTCAATTGTCAATTTAAATGACTGATATATCTACCTAAATTGTTAAATAGCCTACTTCTTTATACTAAATAGCCTAATAATTTTACTAACAGAGTAATGTCATCATGATTATGGATTCAGAAGTGCAATCTAATGAACGGGACATACTTGCTCATTGCATCCCCTACAGTTCACACCCATTACTCAGGGTTCTCTAAAATACTGACAATATAATACACGCTCAGCCTGCGGATCGACATTATTCATTTCTCTGTTAAGTGGTAGTCAGCATACAGTGATGTTAAAAAGAAAATCCAAGTCAGTTGACTCTGAAGCTCAACTGCTGGATTGCTGTCAGCACAGACCTGCTAATACCCGGGATGACAACGCAGGGCAAGCCGGCAGAAGAAGTATGAGGGTAACAGTTCAACAGCTCGACCTCCCTGTGTCTTATTTGTGCTGATAAACTACAGTAGGTTACATCACTCTGTAGTGTACAGCTGCTTGGCTGTATTGTATCATACAGTATTGTTTGGTCTTGATACCCGTGTGGAGGTGCTATGTGTTCATTCAGTGATTATCATATCTTGCTTATCTAGTATATGATGTCACCCCCCCGGAAAAATTTGAGTTACCCCAAAAGACATGATATCGTTGGCACACTGCCATTAGACAATTAGAAAGTAACAATCATGTTTTATTGCTTTGGAGGACTGCAGGTTAGTTGTGCGTGACAGGTACGACAGGTCTGCACCACTCGTAAATTTTGTTCGTACCTAAGAGAAAATCCAAAATACGAGAAAATTGGTGAATGTGGCAAATCCTCTTAAATCACTTATATGAATGGTTTAAGAATTCATCTGTGCATACGAGTGGTTCTTGCATATGGCCCAATATGTGCTACACTTGATTGTGTGTGAGCTTTTTCATTCACATTACATGAAAAGGTGGAGAATTTAATGTCTGAGTACAGTAAGGTGAGCACCTGACTTCATATGCAATTAAGTGGAGGAAATGTTGCTTGATGCTTGGAGCATAAAGACATCGACCTCCTGGATGCTTGTCATCTGTTTGCCTCTTTGAGTCCATCTCACAGCAACATACACCAAGTGTTTGCAGTGAGCACAGATGTTGATACTGCTTTGCCAGCATTGCTCTGTGCATTGAGCAATGATAAAACCATAATGCTGCCAATTTCTTCAGGCCAGTCAAGTCATCTAGCAACCTATCCTTTCAGTTTCAATAATAAGATACACTGCATTGCGAGCCCATGTTCATTCCCATGATGTCAAATACTTTGTCTCACCCCTCGGCATCTGATATCAACGCACCATTTGGTATTGTCTGGCATCTGTTTGAGACACACCAGGCAGTCAACTAATTCCTATGTAAATCCATTACACCATTATTAGACTCCATGAGACTGATAACATCTATACTGTATAGGGTGACATTTTGAGTAGATGGCTAGATAGTTAGGATTGCTGCCATGACAACGTTTTAAGTGATCATTTTAACACACACCAGCTGTCAGCATGTAATATTGCCGTGCATAGTCTACATGGGAGTTAGTTGATGTTGCATCTCATACATACAGATGTCAAAGGGGTACCTTGGACATAGATATCGAACGCTGAGGGGTGTTGACAAAGTGTCTGTATTTTACAATCTGGGATGAGAACATGTCGGCATTACCCGTTCCATGTCTGTATGAACCTTTGTGTCATGCCTTATTTTTTTCATTGATGTTCATGGTGTTTTGGACTAATGGCTATTATTGTGAGTATAGTACCACAGAAACAACAAACACTTTTAAAAGGCAATAAGAACAAATTGTTTTTTGTTTTTTTGTTTATTTTTATTTTGAAAGTGTCATCAAGGTATCATCCTTGTGGCTATTTGCTTTTGTACCAATTTATTTCTTCTATGCATTATGCCAAGGATTGTCTGCACAAAATGAAGTTATTCTTTTGAGTGTTTTAGCAGAGAGATATCTCTATACCTTCAGGAATCTAGTAAACAATAAATAGAATTGTGTTATATTACAAAATGCCTTGCAGCTCCACAGATACTGATTATCTCAGTGTCACTTATAGAGACAGCTCATCATGCTGAGTGACAGGTTTGGTGGGGCGGGAACATGCACAGCTTCAGCATGAGGAGGGCAAGACTAGTGCCATTCCTAGATCATGGTTTAAAGTTGAAGCTCAAATGAACCCTCAACATCTGAAAGTGCAGCCTTTCTTGCGTCATGAATGCTGAATAAATTACATAAATACAGTATCATAAGTATGAAACCTGAAAGCTTGAACCTTAACAATATTTTGGTCTGTGAATTACTGCACATGCCCACTTGCATAGCAGTGATGCTTATTGTTTATGCATCAGTGATTATTGTTTCTTCATGCATACTTTCCCCATCATGTCATGAACCTGCTGGCGTGATTTTTTTTTCCTTTGCTTACTTTTATTTTTTCCAGATGCAAGCTTGCTGAGCATGCAGCTTATTTTAAAGCACTACAGCCATTAAACTGAACAAATGAAATCCTTTAAAGTGTCTATTACAGTCTCATATTTCTACTAATTATGGCATTAGGTGCCTTGCACAAGTACTCGTCTGCAGTAACATAATATAATGTCCTGTCTCTCCATTACCTGTCCTGCCCAGATGTCCAGAAGTTTGACCTTGGCACTATAAAGAACTATTATAAAGTTGGATTTAAAATCTCAGCAGTACTGATACACGGTGGACATGGCAGTTAAGTGAATCTTAATTTATTTAGATTCTAATCATACCTTTTGTCATCGATTCTTCCCAATTAAGAATGGACAATTATGTTGTACTGGAGTCCTTAACAACACTAAAGGCCACCTTACTAGGACTTCTTCAGATTCACGTGGAGAGGTCTTGATTGTTTATTGTGAATTGTAATTATGGTAACCTAAAGCAATACCAAGTTGAAATAATAACAATAATAATAATAATGATGATGATAACAGTAATGTAACAACTCTGCAGACTCCATTGAAGGTGATGTTTCAAATTGTGAGAGAGGGGCTTGGGATTTTTTTTTTTGACCTGCAGCAACTTCAGAGGTATGGGTCAGTTTTGCGAAATTGTCATCAAAAGTGCAGCTACCCTGTAGAAGGCCATATCTCCTCCAAGATATAAACTGTATCCCATTTCCGTACACATTTTATATGACACATTCTTTATACTAATCTTTATAGTATACTTTTCTTTTGCTTTGAAGAAATAAACATATTGTGTCGTAGTAAGAGGAAATATGTTAAAATGCATGCCAAACTATAACTTGACACTCCCGATCAAACAGCAATGATACAGTAAAATGTTTTTTTTTTTCAAAAGCCTTGTTGTAATTTCAGAGGTGTTCATGTAGCAATTAGTAAACACCAAAAAATCAAGTGTTTTCATCTGTTTTCTGACTGTTTTGAATCTACTAAATATGGCAACTTTTCCATTGTTAACACATGTAGTACACACTCAGAGCCAGGTGCTGCCACCTTCTCTGCATGTTTGTACAGCCATGCACTGACTACTGTACGACCATCAGGGCGACTGGTGGTGAGTATGTTGCCCCTTCACTCGAGATCAGTGATCTGAGAAAAATGATTATATCAGTAAATTGTCTTCACTAATTCACTCCAGACTGACATTAGTCTCTGATTAATAATAAAACTGCTCATTCAAATTCTGAAAACATGTCCATGGATTAAAAATACAGTCACTGCTGTGAAATGAAGCTGTTTATCAGCTACTTTATAATCTACACCACTCATCTATTAAAGTCCAAATACATAACACAATACACTGCACACACAATGACCATGTCTTACAGTAAATCAGACAAATTGGTATCAAATGCCAACTGCATAAAATATGCAAACCAGAAATAAACTGCTCTCTAGCACAAATAATATACCTTATATTTATGCCAGAGTACAAGGTCAGTATTTATGTGTAAAAAATGACCCACTTACCATTACTTTATGTATTAAGAGGGAAATTAATTAGCGTCAGACTGGTAATTACACTACATGTTACTGGCTTCTCTTGGAGAACAAGACATTTCTATATTAAGATATTCAAGCACTCTCAGCTAATTGTACTGGAACCAGCTGGATTGTTGGAGGAAATCTGCACCAAGCACCAGTACAGAGAAGAAGATGAGAAACACTTTGAGTGCATGATGGGAAATACTATACACATGTGGAAAAAATAGCCTGACATTTACTTGTATTGCTATTCCACCAATGCCATAAATAGCCTTCAAAAAACAAACATGAAGTTCAATAGATGTGGATTAAAATCACTTTTTAAGAAAATATAATGAAGGTTCTGCCTCTTTGTTTGTGTGGGTCTTATGATTTCATTTTTAAAGTATTTTTCTCATTTAAAAAAAGAAAAAAAATATTTGAAATATGGAGATTTTTTTTATAATGTGTGTCAGATCAGTCAGAAAGGATAGGAACAAGAGACTAGGAGGAACAGCAGGAGAAGGATCTTTACCTGGATGTCATCAGATGTCAAGTGTCCCTTCATGTCACTGTTCTTCTTTTTGGGCGGAGGAGGGGCAGGTTTGTGGGCGGGTGGGAGGTCAGTCCTGTTAAGAGAGTGAAAAGATAACATGACACTCAGCACAGTAAGGGATCGCCGCTCTTTAAGTCCCTCACCTTCTACAGCACTCTATAATGAGAAGGCCTGCCTGCACTTGCCTTTTTCACTCTTTCCTTGGATTTTGATAGATCTCGTGTTGGTGGCTTTGTTGCGGCGGCAGCCATTCCCCCTGCCCTTTCAAAGGCTCTCGCTGGAGAGACACTGTGCTAATGAGAGTGGGCTGTAATTGGACACTGAGGTGAGGAGATGGGGATGGAGGGGGTATAGGGGGCAGGGAAAAGGGCATGTGTGAGTCAAGTCCTCAGGGTGGATTGTGCCTCATCCAGAGTGCCACACGGACAAACACCCTGCCCACTGTGCAGCAACTGTTTGTTTGACATGTAGTCCTGAGCTGTGACTCAGAGAGCTCAGCAGGAAGCTTCTGCTCTCCACCTTTCCCTGGATCCCTGGTACTAACATCCCCTAATCCCCAGGTGCTCACCCCGCCCCTATGTTGACACACCTGGGGAAGAACAAAGCCTCAACAACCCCAACACCTGTGCTCATTTACATGCCGCCATTAACAGATCAGTGAACAGCTATTTTCTTCAAATCAACGATGAAATTTTCACTGGAGATAAAGGCCACACTGGCACACACTGATTGCAATGATAACCAAAAGCAAAATTAAATTGTGAACAGAAAAGACAGGAGTAATTGAAAGCTTGATGCTGAAATTGTTTGAAGTGCATCTGGATAATTATTTCAGACAAGGAAGCAGAAGGGTTGTTGCTATGAAATCGTTACAAAGAAAACCCCTTCCCTCAAACATGCTGGCAGTCAGATGTCATCTGCCGTTTTCTGACATGATATCAGGAGTGATCAAAGATAATGAAGTGGAGCACAGACACTGAGCTGTGTACCTACATGCATTATCTCCAGCTCCTCCCGCCTCCCATTCGCAGTGGTTCACGTCCTTATTGAATAACATGACCTTTCCGCAAGGCCAAACCGGCGTTTTAATGTGCAGAAAATTTGTGCATGAGTGCACCCCTTAACTCTTTCTTTCACGCTCATTATTTCCAGTCCGTATCACCTTGTCTCCAGACAGGGCTGCCGTGCCATTGCCAGATTCATGTGGCAGCCTCTTCAGCCTGCCTGCAGCACAAAGCCACAGCAAATGCACAGAGAGGCAGCATACAGCACACTCCCTCGTCTACAATAACCTCTTCCTTCGAAGAGCCTTCAGAGAGAAAGCATCCATTTTTCTCTCAGATAATTATGAGTCTTGTGGAAATGCGTTTTCCGCAGGTACGGCAGTGTGCTCATTATAAAGTATTGTAATCCGTTGCTTATGATTGACTGGATTGTGATACAAGTGAGAACTTTTCAAACAAGCTGTGGCAGCTGACAATATCATTTGCTTTCAAGAAATGTATGTGACAAAATGTAATTTTCAACCTGTCTGCACTGTGCATACACATTTCATCAATTTGCTGAAACAAAACGCTGCGGAGCACCTCATGCGCTGACCTAATTGTCATTTATCTAAAAGAAATGTGAGTATCAGTCAGTATTTGATGCAATATTTACTGTTCTTTTGCACAAATTAGTTACACATCTTCATGCTGGGATGGATTTATTCAAGCAGGATGAAATCATAAGATGTTTATGTATGATGCACAATTTGCATTCAGATCCTGATTTGATCCTGATGATTGCATTTCATTGCATATTATGTGAAGGAGCTTGCTCAAATAGGTCGTGTACTGGGGCTCCATATGCAGAGTGGGTTTATTAAATCTGACCAAACATGAAGAAACTCCCTCATCTTATGACTACCACCCCAGACCAAGCACTTTCTTCCTGTCATACCACCCCTTCTTGATTGAATTCAGCTACATTTGTAATCACATTACGCACAAGCAGCAGCCTCAGGAGACAGTCAGTGTATAGACTGTCACTACTGGTTGACACAATAGAGGGAAAACACAGCGGTAAGTAGCATCAGTGTTGTGATGAAGCGGTGTGTGTACAGAGTGCACAAACATACAGTGCAGCTGTTTGCTCAGGCACGCATGTACAAAGACAAACATACAGTATGTGTGTGCTCAGTCACTCAAGCTATAAGCCCCAATTCCAAACTAATACTACAGGAAGTGATACAAGATTTGCATCAACATCTGTCAAACTGCAATACTGAAAAGCTTCTTCCAACTTAAAAAGTGAAAGGTCGATGTTTTTTTTCCAAAGATTTAATGCTTTATTCATCAATAGCAAAAAGTCAAACAAATTTAGCACACATGCAGACATCTTTGAATCTTCTTAAACCATAAATGAAATTTTGTTTTTTCAACTTTGGTCTGACTTTTCGGCTTTGAACTTGAACTTTGAACTCAACAGTAATAGCTGAGATCTGCAAACGCATTGACATCACTAAGTCAAATGAGCCAAGAAACATCGGACAATCAGTCAAGTTGTTATAAAATGGTGAAGTCGAAAGTTAATACATCCAAAATATTGGTATTAATCCATGAAAACTGTATAAGCACAACAATATCAAATATTGTGTGGTGAATGAACTTTGAATGAAGAAGTCAGTCTGTAAACTGAAAAAACTTCACTATTCACCATTCCATTACCATTCACCACTACCTGAGAGTTTGTTTACCCCCCTAACCCCTCCCCCCCCATCTGACAGGTGATGTCGCCGTGTCAGATCCTTGCAATTAACCAAGCGAAAATTATTATGAATGATGGATGGATTGCCAAAAGACCAAAGTTGCAATAAACAAAGATTTATTTTGTTTATTTATTTTGTATTCTTGGATATTTCTTAAGCCGTCTGAACAATGTCCATAATTTGTTTTCTTTTGTCCAGCTGTGAGCAGTTCCTGTGTTACATTATGGGCATAAAAAAAGAAAAGAAAAAAAAAGAAGGTGCGATGACAGCACACTCAAAAATTAAGCACATTCAGTACATGTGAACAGTTTTGAATACACTTGTTTTTCAACGTCTTGTTAGAGACATGTGCAAACTGAGAGTATTGTAAAAAAAAACAAACCAAAAAACTCTTATCCACATGAAAATATAAATGAAACTGAAGGATTGAAATTCAATAGTTTTTATTGTTTGACTAAGGGTGCAGAAAAAACCTCACGGTGGCAGCTGTTGGAGTCATTCAGGGAATATGAATGCAGGTGAAGGCTCTTTTCTTCATAATAATTCTGTACAGCATTGAGCCCTGGCTAAATAATCAAATAATTTCTTTCCCATTCAAAGCTTTCTTTTGAGCAAGAAAAGATTAGCCTTTCATCCTAAATGTACATATTCTTTTTTGTTCTTGTCATTGTTTTCAAATTATATATGCAGCCTTTTTTGTTTAAACATTACTGAGCGACCAACTGTGGAGCTGTAACCTTTTGACAGGATGAAATTGCCATTTGGGATAAAAAGGATGTAATGTGTAAGACAGAATCAACCCAAATAAAGAGATGCTGTGCATTTAAAATACGGGGGCATTACTTTAAATATTTATTACTGCAATTCCTTTATGATGTATACGTTACCATAAGCAACTAAATGTTCAACACTTTCTGATTTGTGTATGATATTCCCCATTTTCTTCCCCAACACATTACAATCTAACTCATTCTGTGGTTTGTGCTTAATGTTTGCTCCATGCTTACGGCACGATGCTCAGCTTGACCACCTCATGTTCGCATCTCAGCCGTGTTATCATACACAGACTTCCTCAGAGCTGAATGTGATGCAGGCAGCATGTGGGTGTTGGCTTTGTGAGACACGGACACTAATGAAAGCTGACAAGCACCACAAGCCTGTGGGGAGCAGAAAGCAATGGGCAGGGAACCATAAACTACATACAAGTTTGCACTGTTTCCTGCTCAGACATCCACCTTGAAGACCTCACTTCTCTTCGCTCTGTTGGCTACAAAAGGCTCAGGGCAGCTTAAGGGGAGATTTAAGGGGGATAGCAAGGAGAAAACATTACTAATCCTTAAACTGAGAAGAGTAATCTGCGAGGGAAGATTTACAGCAAAAAATGACTTATACAATGCACTCACCAAAAACAAAGTGACTCTTCTATTTGTGCATCACACAACCAGTTGTTGAGCTGCAGATTATCAGAATTAAGACATGCTTCAGTGTGACAGTTAGAAAACACACTTCCTGTCCGCAGCATGAAAAGTGAAAGTTCGCATCCCCAGAAGCGTTTGGATTATGGAGCCACCGTATGACCACAGCCATCCTTGTGGAAAACAATGTGAAGTGTTTGAGCTGATCCTTGGTGCTCTCATTGATTTCTGTTGATCACAATCTTATTTGGCAATTTAAATGCTAATGATACTTTTAATTGCAAGATGGGATAAATGTGATTTGATCTTTAGGAGGCAATTACTTTCATGCTTTGTCTAGCTCCAATCTTTTCAATAGACGGACAACAATTACTCTGCAAAGCGCAGCCATTTTTTGCCCCCTCCTTTTTCTATTTTCTTTTCTCACAAGAGAAGAAAGAGCAAAAACAAGAATGAAACAAAATGACTTCTGTGTTTGTTCTTTGACAAGTTTATCAAAAACTATTTCTGTTGAGAAAGGTTTCGCTTTTTCAGAACATACTTGACTTTACATTTATACACACACGGCCAGTTTCCAAACCTTTTTCAACACCTCAGGCATTTATACTGGATTACATACACTGCTATACAAAAAGACATGGAAATAAAGGTGATTGTTATGGACAGTTGCATTGTATGTATAACATTCTGTACAGAGAAACCAAGCACCATTTTACTCATAAACAACAACAGTGAATGATTCAAATTCACACCCAGTACAATAATATAGAGTCCATGTTGAAAGACAGTGAAGACAAACCTACTTTGGTTAAAGCTTAAAGCTAGGGGGTGTCCAACAATAATTTACCATGTATCACATTTTAAAGGTCTCTGCACAGCAATGGTGACCAATTTATAAATCAAAGGGTTCACAAAACCAAATCTTGTCTCTAGGAAGAAGTTCTGCAAGTGGTGTCCCTTAAATTGTGCTGCAAAAGCAGACATTTTTGTAACAGCAACATCCCCTTTTTCACTTCACTGTAGAATCTATCAGTAATTTCAAGTGTCCTCCAACATCACAATGGTGCTTCATTTCAGTCCAGCAAAACCCATTTCCAGCCTTTAAGGTGGAAGAATTTGTACCCACACTTGAGAAAAACCGTGAAAATGTCTGTTTTATGGTGACATTGACACCCAGCTCATAATTTAACTTTTTTTTTTAATATTCTGCATGTGATTCTTCTCAGATATTGTGGTAAATATGGACAGGAAGTTGGCATCAAAGTGATTTATATCAGCAAGTATTTGCAACTGTGTCAACACTAGCTGCACGTCAGGAACAGTAGCGAGTGAATTCATTTAGCAAGGGAACGGCGCCACGATTGGCAGTGCTTTTCGGTGTTTTGGAGGTCATATATCACGTTCGGGCAAAAAGACAGTGCGATGAACACGTTATTCGGAGAACATTGCTTTTGACAATGCCCATCTATTTTGATAATCACTTGACTATTGTGCCAGTGCAGCCTCTAAAGGGCCAGTGATTTATTAGGACTGACCAATTTTGAGTCACATCATGTGCTGCTTTGTGAGGGCAAACAGAGGCGTGACTGGAGGTGCAGTCAGGCATGTTATCAAATGCCCAGGCTTGATTAACAGCTCATCAACATGCAGAATTAAACAGTCTGGCTAAATGCTTCCTCTTACCCTGACATCAGACACTCATATAAAACTATGAATCTCTCGCAGTGTTGTTTTTTTTTAACAATAAAATAAACCCCCAAACATTCACTTGCAACTTATCTGCATTCACATGATTAAACATTTCAACAAAAAAAAGTAAACAGTTTCTTCAAAAGACACTGAACATGTTTGATGACAAGCCACAGGAATATGGACAGAAGTGTTAATCTGGACAGTTGAAGCTTTCAATCACATTTCACTACATTAAGCATTACATGCTGAGCTACAAGTAAGAAACAATGACAACAAATACACAGATACTGGCACGAATATAACTCTTGTCATGCATTTTTCACGACAATCATGCACACAGAAGGAGGGGAAAGAGAAAGAGGAAGAGGAGAGAGATTGACATTATCATTGAGTTTGAGCTTATGTGATGATTACAAAAACCAAATCCTCTATAAGCTCACAGATTTCCCTCTGATTAACAATTTGATATGTAATGTATGTTCAATCTAGTGAAAATCAGAGAAATGATTAGCAGTGTTGGGTTCTGTCCGAGCTCCCAGAATCTGATAAATTCCAAGTGGAACTGGATATTTTATCTTAAGACTTTTTTTAATTAAGTCTGATTTATCTAGGCACTGTTTCCATCAAGCTTAATTTTCATTCATAGTTGTTTATCAAACTGCAGCGCCATTATTTGATAGAGCTGGATGTTGTTGTTTTTTTGTCTTGCAGAGATGTTTGAATTTCACTTCAAACATCTCATTTATTGAACAATATCAAAAGAGAAATAGATTTTTATTTAAGTTTCTTTAGACAACAAGTCCAGTGTAAATCTAAAATTAGCATTTTGATGAATGTTTGCTGCTCTCAGCGCTCACAAAGGTGTGCTCAAATATGTCACTTGGAGACCACCATTACATGCAGGCAACAGAATAGAGGATCCAGGAGGACAGGGCTCAGCAGGGGATAGACTGGGGTCAGGTGCCTCTACTTTCCTTGTGGGGGACTCTGGCTTCTCTGGAGCCTGTGTCACACAACTATCAGCAACAGCAGCAACAGCAATGCTGAGGGAGGGGAGTGGGAAACAGAGAGCAGTTATCAGAAAGAGAGAGAAAGATAGATTAGCAGGGAGGCAGAAAGAGACAGAAAGCAATGGGAGAGGTAAGAGTTTGTTTGCTTCATTTGTCTTGAAAAGCATTCCTGAGAGGTAGAAGCTGTCTTTGGTGGTTTCAGGGTCTCGGCGGGCTGAGTAGTAGATCTGCAGCCACCACAGAGTGCTGAGACGCACAGCATGCACAGCGGCAGAGGCCAAAAATCTGGCAGAGCGTCTCGACAATGCTTGATGTTAGCATAGCTGGTTGGAATATCTAATCGATTACAAGAGTCTGGAGGGGGACCTCTAAAATAAACATTGTAATCTCATCATGTGAGTTGATTAAAGGCTCATGTGTACCATCAGCCAGATTCTGCACACCCCCAACCTCAGTTGTTTTGGTAATATTCCCAGGAGGAAGATAGCCAACCCCTGTGCACAGCAGCATCATTCCCATGGGGATGTGGTTTGCACGGTGTATATCCAGTATAGCCAGGAGCATCATGGAAACCTTGGCAACAATTGAGCTATCTGTCAAGTCCAGGTGTTTCAGACAAAGACAATTAGCAGGATGTAACTTCAATGCTTGTTTCCTTCATGTTGAGATGTTTCTTACTATTATTTCTAAACAGATGGCAGTGACTTTTTACACTTTCGGAATATCACGAGAAGATATTTTAGATTCTCTTAGCTCTGCCGCTTGTTTTCTCTCAGCTGCATCCTCTTCTGTTTTCCCCTCTGTGTATGGGCAGCAGCTGGCAATGTTCAAAATTGTAATGGCCCCTGTTTTGCAGGCAGAACAAAATTACCTGGTTGGCTGGAGGAGGGGTGGCAGAAGTAAATAAAAGTAGGAGAGATACAGGGCTCCTAAATCTGCCTTTAACAATCTGCTTGGCTTAATTGCAGTGACAAGAGAAGTCTTACTTTTTCTAAAACACATTTTTCATTTTACATGACTTACAAACATCAGCATTAAATATGAAAGAAATAGACCAATATTTCAATCCTAAATTCATTATATTTCCTTGCCGAGCTGAAGAGGGTTTTTGAGTTTGCATGTTTCCCAACCCAATCATTAAACTGATCCACTGGTTTTGCTTAAAATTTATTTCCACAGCTATTCCACCGGATAACATGTAGAAACGGCCTGACCTCTGAACCTGCAGTATACAAAAGAATCTACCAGAAAATCTCCCTTCACTTCTTGATGATATTGTAACCCTCCAATAGATGTGAAACTTTCCCAAGAAGAGACCGCAGCACATGTGCCTGCAATCAGTCCTGATTAAGACAATAGCATTTTAATTGAAAATGAGCCAACTGCAGCCCACATTACAATCAAGTAACCTCTTAATGGCTCCTGCTTTAGTGATAATCATCGATTCCATCTTCCATAGTGAATGAAAATAAACTTGTTTTTTTTGTCTGGGTGCCATTAGATTATTTTTCAAAAGGTGACCTATAGGAAAGCGGATTATTGGCTCTCAGAATGAATGAGAAGGAGGCAGTGACATGTTTGCAGTGTGTTCTTGTATTGCCAAACACATTTACTCTACCCCAAAAGTGTTCTGTCCTTTTCAAAGTGTTTCACAGGCTGACAAGAGTGCACACCTAATCTTACCACCTGTCCAGCCCCCTGCAATATTCTCTGGCAGAGGCTTGGTACTCACAGGTCATTATCTGTCTCAGTGCGGGTCTTCTGCTGCCGTCGATGGACCATGAAAACGGTAACAGCCACACCGACGATGAGTCCAATGGCTACAACACCTCCAAGGATCCCGATAACACCACCCGGGGGACCCTGCGGCAGTGGCTTCTCTGCAGACAAGAAGAGAAGTAACAGTGTCATATAGGTGCTCTTTGAATAAGTGATGCTGCTGGGTTGAACTTACAACAGCAGTGAAGACAAAGAAACTTCACTAATGTGTTCTTAAAGCAACATCAGGTTTTCCACATCCACGGCAGGCAAACTGTTTGCAATAAATCACCAAAATTCTGGACACGCTTCAGCAGCTGGTTAAAAATATTTCAAAATGAGAGCAGCAACGCATCCAAAAAGAAAAAGAGGAAACAATAGACTATTGTAAAAGAAATATCTTTACAAGCCATTTGACACAGTATTTGCCAGGCTTGAGGCTTTCTGTCGTAAAACACATTCAAATACTATTTTCAGAGACATATTTCAGGATGAGACCATTGTCCTGTTTGCCCTGGCGCTGCATGAATAACACGCTGTTGTGGTCACTCCGCAGCTGCTGCTGCATTTCTAATGTGTACTCCATCAACTGTTCAAAAGGAACATAAATTGGCTCGGATTTGACAGTGAACCTAAATGCACTCTTGAGCACACGACAAAGCTATTATATTTTAAAGTCCTTCCAGCAGGCGGTAATAAATACAAAATATATTCCACATATTTTAGAGAGAGAATGTGTGTGGTTTTCTGAAGTAAAACAATTTGCCTAATTCTGTTTAGAGCAAAACATAGAAAAGTTAGTCTACAACTGTCAGCACAACTGACTTATGAAGGAGACATGAAGGTCTAACCCAGTAAACATGGCAGATTGTTGATGTTACGGCTCTGATCAAACCTCCAGTCCCCCCACTGTTGATAAAGCCAAGGTTATTATCTTTAAAAAAGGCATAGGGATTATAATGGAAAGCTAAAATTCAGGACATGGATGTAACCTATTTTGTAAGAGCTCTGCCGGGTTACAATCACCTCATACACTTAATTTTTATAAGTGTCTTTTGAGAGATAATCTCTGGAAGTGTCTTCGAGAGTTTTCGAAGGGACTGTCGAAAGCAATCTGTGATTAGTGCCAGTGGGAACTTGAGAAGATGGAAGACATATTGGTAAATAAAGACTTTCTTATGCCAGCATATAATTGTTTTATCTCAATATATGCTTTGAAACCACCCCCATTGCTTTGCATAAGGGCCTGCTGATTTTATGCTTTTACATCTGATGTTAACAATGATTCATCCTGTATGAGATCAGAATACATCAAAATGTAATTCTTCTGTTGTCAAGCAGATAAAAGACAAATTACTGCAGGTCCCCTGTCAACTTCTTCCATTGTTTTCCAACTGATGTCAGGTATTACTAAAATAGGACAGTCATCTCTTTTCTGAGGTATAATGAATCCTTTTTTTTTTGATGCCACAACACTGACATCGGTTTTCTTCTACAAAAGCAGTTAAAGCTGTCCTTTTCAAGACAGGCCAGGGACCAATCAATGGTTGTGAGCCTGTTGTGATGAGACACTGCAAATTCTCACCATCCCCACTTTGAAAAGGAAAGCCTATCTGCTGCCCTCATGATGTCTCTATTATTATCTGGCCGTCCCTCCTGGTAGTGACAGGACAAGGACTCGTTCTCAGGGGACCTCTTCTCAACAGCCACTGCCTGCTTCCCTGATTCACTGCCCATAATGATGGATACACAGAGGACTATTTCACATGAGGCCACACAATAGCAGGCACGTTACCCCACCTTGTACCCAACACTTGCTGCCTCAAAGTCAGCGATTACATACTGTGTCCATCAGGTTGTCGTGTCACACTGTGGTTGCTGTTGCTACTTAAAAGTCGCATAATGTCAAATCTGCTGCTGGCAGACAAAGTAAATAGGTTTTCTCGTAGCCACACACACTTCTTTCTTGTGATGCATTTCAATAAAACGGATGTGGAGTAGCTTTGAAGACTGGGCGTAAATGTGATCTTGCTGTAGCATGGCAACAGATAAGCTAAAACTCCTACTGTTGTCTCATCGCACTAGATGGTGAAAGCCAGTGGGCTGAATTTCATGGCCCTAATGCAAATGCCAGACACAATAGTCTGTTGTATAACACTAACACAGAGAGGAGTGGACTGGATCAGAATGCAATTTCCCTGTTGTGGCGCCTTAGGCACACAGCACACAGGATTTAGACTGTCACCTCGTAACACTTAAAGGTAGGGTGAGCCATCTGGCGCACAGTCTGAGCACTTTGTCTGCTTCTCATAGCTGGAGAATCATTAAAAATTAAACTGTTCATTTTCTGTACAAGAGTTCTACATTACGGCCTTTCAATCATCACAAGCTTCACATGTATAAATTAATTTGCAAAATGTTACAGTTGCAGATGTGGATAACATGCACTCCCAAAGTTGTGTACGATAATGCTGAGCTGGGATCATTTTATAACAAGAGCAAAAGCTACTCTTTGCTGAAGCCAAGCTGTACTATAGTATATGCAGCCAACAGAGCATCTTCAAATTCAATTAGTTAGAAGTAAGATAGTATAACTGTACCAAATAACTGCTGCTGATGTTTCAGTTACTGTAGGAAATGTATTTTCAAGGACAAACATGGTGTTACGACTCCAAAAGTCTATTTGACCAAATAAAAATTGTATTTTCCTAACATCATCAACGTGCTACACATGAGTTATTGATGACATAAAAAAAGAAAATAATACAATATAAAGCAGGTTATTTAGTGGAGTGAACCCAAGTTAGTACCAAAACCACTCAAGGACAGGAATTTCCAAATGCCACAAGAGCTGAAGACAAATAAGACGATGGCGAGTGTGTGAATGTAAATGAGTGCCAATTATTATGTCTAACTTTTAATGGTGCTCAGCCTCCACTCCGGTCGTAATCTTTAGCAGAGACTCATATTTATTTTTGTGTTAGTATTCTCTGATGCCTTTGACATAGTCTAGTGAAAATAATCATCTGTAAATTTCTCTGCGCTGCACACAACAGTCATTTCATGAAGACAACATTGTCCTTGTTGTAGAACAAACAGTGGATTGCCAACAGTAATAGGCATGCAGACTGAGTAACTGTATGTAGCAGTTCTCTAGTTCTTTGCTGCCTGCTTTCACACCCACTGTAACGGTGTAAATATCAACACCAACACAAACGTTACCTTCAGTGTCGTCATAAAACAGAATAAAAATTAACACTGCGCTGTTAGCAGGAAGAAGAAAATCTGTCTATAAACTCATTGCATAGCATGGTGCCAACCATAAAGTGTATAAAGCAATACAACTACACTCTTATATTGAAGTGAAATGACCTGCTTTGATACAAATAGTAATTTTACCTACATTATAATTACATGATGAATTGTTAGGAGAGGGTACACTTTTCTTTTTCAAGGAAATATTCATCGTTTCGCAGAAAATTCGTGATTTTGTGTTTATGAAAGCAGTGATTGCAGCTTGTTTTGAATGTAAGTATAGCTTTGGGGTACTTGTACATCACATTAGTATTTCATTGTATGTGACTTACTTGTGCAGTGCATTTCAGAAAGAATAATGCTTCATTTTAGCAAAACAACTGTTATATTGCTAGTTTCTACTGAAAGCCACATTAATCTTTTCAGACCAGCAATAGTGAGCAGAAAAACACAGACCACCATCGGGTTAGCAAACAATTGTCTACTTTTACATCCAGCACACAGACACAGGACACCATTAGCTATCACCCCACTGAAGCTGTTTTTATGGCCACATGATGAATCCACTATTCATCCTCCTTTTCTCCTTCTCCTTTGTTTTGACACCATGATCTCCTCGGAAAATGTGTCATTAGCCGCTAATATTTGACGTAATTCATTATGTCAGTTGCTAACTTTGTCCATGTGCTATTCAGTGTTGGGAAGTTACTACAGTGTACATAGTTCATCTGAGTGTCTTGCTGGAGACGTCCAAATCTGAGAATCTCTGACTCCTTCATACTGTTAAAGTAAATGTCCAGGTCGTAATACCAAAACAATGAACAAAAACAGGTTACAAAGTTCAGTACAGAAGCAAAATTGAGGATGTTTCAAGTAAAGAGTCTGTTAACTGAACATCTTCCAGCACTGAAAAGAAGTCAAACCAAGCTAATAAGCCACAGAAAGTTCACATTATTACAGTTTATATGACCAACATTTACAGCAAAACATGACCTCATAATGGTGTCAACAAAATCAAGAAACGGAAGAATGTTAAGGAATACCATAAATTATAAAAATCAAATAACCCCTACACCAGCTCTGATCTTTCACCGGTGGAAAACCTGCATAAAATCAGAGCAAACTCTATTGAGTAAATGCTGTTCAAATATGTCTTGTAGCTGCCACTGAAATATTGCTATTGATTTTCAATAAGTGTAAAGCACCCATCCATGCAGCAGCTCTCTCCGTGCTGTCAGTCCACCACTGTGGCACATTTGAGCTGACAGACTGACTTGACCATGGCTTTTCGTGGCTGCAGCTGCCTCTGAGGAGGCGGCAACCTTCATTCTTGTCACATCTACTCCCCAGTGTCCATTGAGTTGCACCAGATGTATGCGCTATTGTTGTTTTTCTCTGCTGCACAGTGCATGCACAACAAGGAGTACAGTGACAAACCTGCACATAGTCCTCAGTCAGCTTTGATAGGCTTTGTGGCATTACATTTATGTCAGCTGGTAGCCCACGGAGAATCACATTTCCCAGGCAATACATCAAGAAGACATCATTGGCTGAGTGCAACTTCTACCCAGCAGATTGTTCTGTTAGCAGCAGAGTTCAGACATTCAGCCAGTCAGAGGTCTCATGGGATTTGGGGGACACAGTGAAAGTGCTTTGCATGTGATTATTACTTATTCATTCCTCAGGCACAGCCTACAGATTTTTATGCATGCTCCCAACAGGGGTCGGATATCACTTTGAGAAGATATGGCAACATTTTTATGGAGCAAAAGCAACTGATCAGCTGAAGCTGTGGCCTGAAAATTGATTACTTTCCTACTACTGCTTGTGGCTCCTTTTTGAATGTGAACTACATGCAGCGTGACACAGCAATTCAGCATCCGGACCATCCAAAAATGTGAAAACAGCGTAATCTCAAGCACCAGCTGTACTCAATACCCAAAACATGTGGGCTCTAGTGTTACTAGTCTGCCATAGAACATGTTAGTCACACATACCAGAGCAGGAAGAGTTCAGGTGGGAGGCCAAAGGGTGAGAAGTCTCCAGCTGGAGCAGGGTTTACCCACTCCAAATCCAATCTGTCATATAATGCAGTAATGCAGGATTTAAATGGAGGTTTTTTTCAGATTCAGATGGCTGCCATGTACCTGCTGAGGCCTGTTGAGGTTCATCAAACACTGGAATAGGAAAGACAATTCACAGCTTAATGATGTCTTTAAATGTACAGCCACCCCTGGCAACTGGATAACAAAAAAGGAAGTGTATAGAAAGCTTGGAACTATAAGGCATCACACTGATGGTAATAAGAGGACATTTGTGTAGTGGCGCTTTGTAAAAATGTCCCAGTCATAAGTCTGATCGTATTCCAAGAATGGATGTGGCTCTTGGCGCTCTTCCTCGCTCCCATCAGAAATTGTAATTGCTATCTCCTCCACAGGGGCCAAAATACTTTCCAGCAGTACTGGGGAGTTTTTAAGTGGACAGATTGAGAGTCTGGCTACTAACCCACGCCAGCTCCACACCATCTATGCCAGTCCGAGACGGCCACCTGTTCCAAAGACTACAGTGACTGCTTTTCTGCCGCAGTCGCCAGTCGACCAGCAGAGTGAAGCAGTCAAGGTGTCTAGTTGCCTTTATATCTCTATTCATGAGTTGTACAGCTACCTTATGTGCAAGTAAAGACGCAGGCTGTTAGTAATTTATCTGTAGGAGGGTTTTTTTGTACCTTTTTTCCACATTGGGTAAATGCTGCAGACCCCAATAAAGAGAAAGAAATGCGGTTTAATGGAGTTCATAAATCTGTATTTCATGCTGCCAACTCCAAGCAGCACATGCTGTTTTGTCTCCTTCTGCCACCCCTCCCAGAGTTGGTAATCTCGTTAAAGTTCAATGTTTCCAGAGCTGTCTCCTCTGGGAACTAGGGGTTCCTGATGTCATCCTCTTTTCCACAGTAGTTTACCCTCTGGAGAGGTCTGCATCCTATTTCACCTAGATTCACAGTGATGGTCTGTTCTCCACCACCCTTTCAGACCCAGTGTGTCAAAACAGAGGCCGGGGCAGGAGGAGATTGGGGAAAGGGGACTATGATGGTGTGTGATTGCTGTTCTACATCACTCTACAGAGGGCAGCACTTCATTACAACAAATTGTAAACACATGGGACTTGTTTATTAAGATGAAACCAAGCCCATTATGATCCTAAGTGTCTTGGACCTGCTGGGCCACGATGAAGAACACCTGTTTATAATAATAGTAATGTTGTTTTGTTTTGTGTGATCAGGATTATTTTTTTATTTTTATTTATTTTTATTTTGATATTTATCTTATTTTGTGTTAGTTTAGGGAGATACTTGCAGTTAAGGACCAAATCTAGACTAATAGATGGATGTCACTGCATGGCTGAATAAATGCCTGCTGAGCCATTTTGCTTCACTTTATAGCCTCTTCCATCCCTGTGTAAACATTGTGACTCAGTGGTACATTAAGGGAATCTGGAGAAGTAATCATGAGGCTCCAATGATTAAAAAACAAACAACCCTTAACATGTGTCCATGCTTAAACAGACGACACTCAACATCAACATGGCAAGCCTCAAGAACACCATGATACCATGCACACATCAGCTAGAAGAGCCTGGTGTACTGCTGAGTCCGGTGGGATAGATGAAAAAACAACAAGCGGCACCAAAGCCCCTGTCAATGAATATGAGATTGCGGGTTGCCAAGCTGATGCTGATGCTGTCATGAGGTATTACCTCCTGTGACAGCCTAAATAACAACAGTTCTAATTAAAGAATGATTGGAATGGGTGGACCACTGCCTCCTAATGGGGGAATAAACCGCAACATCGCTCCAGGAAGTGAATTGTGCTCATTTATTAACTTCAGGAAGCCGGTAGCTGCTGTCAAAATGAAATAGCTTATTTTAAAAACTACATGACTTTCCATCCATTCTGCCCACTGGCCCATTCACTCTACTGCTTTAATTAGAAAAAAATATAGACATATAACAGTATTATATAAAGAAAATTGAAAAACAGCTGTCTATTGGACAGTCTTATAACAAGGTTTGAGGTGTACAGTAACTCGGCTGCAGTTTCTCCTGCTGTGCATGATCACTAATCCGAAAACTAGCTTGGGCTCTACAAAAAGAGTTGTCCATGCGGTGTTGGTGATAGGGCTCTCAGTCTGCTGTAGCTCTCTCTCTCTCTCTCTCTCTCTCTCTCTCTCTCTCTCTCTCTCTCTCTCTCTCTCTCTCTCTCTCAAGCCCTTTCATACCCTAGGTGAACTCCACTATGTGTTTAATGTTAATTTAATGGCTGCTCCCAGCTCTAAACCGGAGGAACCGCAGCGCTTATACAAATCTGTACCCTCGTCTCCACCTTGTCCTCCCTCTCCTACCTTCTTCTCTGTGTAAGCAAAATTACTTCTCAGTGTCTCTCTCTGGCAAGTGCCATGAGGTCACGGCTGTAATTTCCTTTGCCTGGTTAAAACTGGACCCAGTCAGTTATGTTATGTTCGAGAGGAGGTTTTCAATTTAGCACTCGGGTTGGTGAGTCTGCAGATCCCATCCCAAAGGCCACCCCCTTTTACTGCCCCTGTTGCTAAGCAAGTGTGTCATCTCAAGCACTGTACACACTCTAATATATTCAAATAACCTCTGTGGGATTGAGTATTAGATATGAAATACAATATATTTATATTCCTGGACTGGACTGTTTGTGTTCTCTCTGGAAAATTATCATTGATTTCTTTATACACTCTGGCAGGCCGCTGTATTTCAGGGCGGGAATATGAATTCACTCCTCAATATTCATTTAGTGCACATCTCTCCTGCTTGACATTTTGATTTTGTATTTTCCATCCAGTGAATTTATGTCTCAAGGTATCTGTCGTCGGCTGCTCTGTTTACTTTTAAATAGGTTATCATTTCATTTTACACTAAGCATTCTTAGAGCTTTTTGAATTTACCCACAAATTAACACAATTAATAGTGCAAAACAGAACTGACACCTACAGTGAGAAAGACTGCCTGTACATCACTGCTTCGTTAATGAACATCGACACAAGAGGAATGCTATCAACCCTCCTTAAAGGTGTGAAGAGACATATGTTGGGCCTTGACTTTGCTGTGGAAATAAACACAGCACATTGCTCCTTTCTCTGTTTCCTACCCCAGGCCAGGGGAAAATCACTCAAAGGCTCAAATTCAACCTTTTCAGGCCCCCTCCCCCATGTGTGGAGGAGGACCACCCTGAAACTCCAAACCCAGGTAACCCCTTGGATTCTCGTCCCTCATTGGCTGAGAGACACTTGACGTCACCGGAGCTTTAAAAGAGTCGCGCGAGGCTTTTTGCTCTTTTCATAGGCTATGTGTAGGTGGGGCACAAGTGTCCCTCCGAACCGCCAATGGCTGAGAGAAGACGGAGACCAATATGTGCTGCCCGTTTACCCTTTTTCTTTCTTTTAGAAACTTCAACTTGTCAGCCAAGATTGACATTTTTGCGTTCACTTGAGCGCATCTCATTCCCCCGCAGAAGGAATGGACACTCCTTCGTTTGGGGCCCGTGGACCTATACCCACGGCCCAAGAACTGCCAATGAGTCTGAGTTTCTGCGTCACCCCGCCAAAACAGCACCAAATCAGCCGAGGATCAGAACAGTGCTTGCGAAATCATTTGTGTTTTGGAACCGTCACGTCCCCGTTTGATGACTCCTCGGAGTCTTAATGTTTGTTACCAACACATGTCACTGTGGTGCCATTTTGTGTTATTAAAGTTACTGTTAAAGGATAGTAAGCCCCTTTGTCCTTCAGCTGGCGCACACACAGATCTCCACTGTGCGCGCGCAAAGCTGCTTTGTTTGGCCAGAATCAGATAACAACCCCACCTCCACGCTGTGCGCACATTTATCTGTGTACAAGGCTTTTTTTTTCTCTCTCTCTCTCTCTCTCAATCGCCATCTTCCCTCGCTTCTCTCCCTCTCTCTCTCTCTCTCTTTTACTAAACCCCCACACATGGACACACTACACATATGCATGAGGTGAGGTAACAAAGGAAAGCTATGCTACATCCTCAGCTATGTGCATTGATGCTGAGCAGGTGTGGTTGGGAGAGTGACCAAGAGTCGACACCATTGCTCCTTACTGTTCCCACTTGGCAAGACGTCCTATGGAGTCCGCCATCTTGAATCCCCTCGCTCCTTTGTGATTATTGTGTATGTGTTATTATGATAAGTGGCTGTTTGTTAACTGTTTGGATATTGTTCCTGGTGTCCGGGTGGTGCCCCAAATTTAAAATATTCATCATTCTTTAATTTCTTATTAATAATTAATAATTATTTAGGATAACATTTTTTGGGTGCCCCGTAGTGAAGCTACCCATACACATGTCATTTTCAGGCTTGGCAGTGACTATTCTGTGAGGCTCCAAATATACAGCTCAATCCATCTCTGAAGGTATGACATTTTCAGTTTCATTTGTCAGAAAATGTATGATTGTCAAATGGCAACTGTGGCCATGTGGTTGCCTCCTGACATGATTATAAAAACACTGAATGTATGAAATTGTAAAAAAATAAATAAAGATTTACAGGAGCTGAGCTATGATGTTCAATATATTCCATCTGGATATCATGCTATTAATTGGAATCTCTTAAAAATGATTATTCCAGTAATATCTGGTAATTAAGGCTAATTTGTCATACAGGTGACATCACTCTGATACTCTTTTATAACACCGGTAAATCAATTGTTGACAGTGTTATTGTCATTGTCACGGACACATAAAGTCAGAGAAGCATAAAGTCATTAATTCAAAATCGCTATCCAAGTTTTAATTAGAGATCACCTGGATGTTGTGATTGTTCACATACAAAAAAACAAATTAATTCTGGAATAAATGTCACTAAGTAAAATCCATAACTAATGGATTGACCTCTGCAACACAACCTGCAAACCACCTACAAAACATGTCTTAAGGTCATGACATCTTCCTGCTTTTTGGGAAAACAAAGCAAAACAGAGAAAAGTCCTTGAAAAAGTACTCAAGAGATGGCCATCTCAGAGATAACCATCTTGTCTTTCCTCATCACATCACAGCAGAGACAGAAGTAAACAAACATGTCCTCAAACATGGTAAGACTTGTCCGCTTAAGAAAGAAAAATCTTCCAAAACACTGAGTGTGAACCATTTGTTTTTGTGTGAAATGATGTCTTGCTAAAGCCAAATGGATGTCTCATCCTCAATTTAGTAACAAAAATAGCATTCACAAAAACTCAGGAAG
Organism: Scomber japonicus; assembly: GCF_027409825.1. Lineage (NCBI taxonomy): Eukaryota > Metazoa > Chordata > Actinopteri > Scombriformes > Scombridae > Scomber > Scomber japonicus. Next base: position 19,326,909 of record NC_070583.1, read on the forward strand.
CAGCACCAGAAATGATTCCTAAAATGATTCATCGGCTGACTGTAATCTAACATATTAATGCTGTTGTACTAGAAGAACCCTTGCTTCGCCCCAGTTGTATTTTTAGAATTTTACATTATCTGTTATCTGTTCAGAAGCTTAGTTCAATGCAGATTCAAAAATAGTGCAGTCTCAAGTCTAAAGAGCTTTCAGAAGACAAAATCGTAACTCACATATAAAATGAACATTTCTGTCTATTAAAATTGGATCTACACAGCTAAAATATCTAATAGAAGCCTTTTTTCATTTGCTGAGGCTATAGTGACATTGATAGGTGGCTTTACTGAGTCACCTGCAGTTGTATTGTTTGGATTCATGCAAAAAATATGACAGTGTTATATTGGGCTGAATTTGGAAACACTGAGTCAGAGAATCTCACAATAAATACATTATTCAAGTAACCCAATCTAAGGTTTTTAATGAGTAACAGAACATATGTCTGGTCTATGTTTGCTTGGTGACAAACTAAAAATAAATGAATGAGAGGGCTTCTGGGAATAAAAGAAACATTTCCTGGATTAGAAGTAGCACAACACAGAATTAAAGTCTGTGAGCTTCATGGAGAAAACATTTAAATATGCTATCTGCCAACAAAATCAGCAAGCTATTCACTGTTGATGAATCATGAGGCTGTTAGATGACATCACAAGTTGGAGTTTCCTGTTTCTGTCTTTAGGGGATGCTTATTCATGCTGACATTGTATGTACTGTTCAAACTATGATTCAAGAGAAATGTGACTTCTGAGCTGGAATGTTTTTAAAGAAACTGAAGACCTCCTATATTCATCCCGACCTGTACATGGAAAAACAATCAATATGCAGTGACTATAACAGCTGTAAGTGAGCCAGAACAATTACACTGGTAGGCACAGCCTCCTGCTGCTTGACTGGAATGCAGATTCCACAGACTGGCACTAATGTGCAGTTCATTGTGGTTTATGGAATGCCTAAGCCAGGTTGCTATAAAGGACTCCACACACTTGGCTGTTTCCACAATGCTTGAGTTTTCAGGCAAACACTTCAGTGGAAACATGATGCGGCCCTCATGGTGCAAGAAAGCAATCGATGGATAGATGAATTGCTTTCATCCTGGGTCCTTTGCTGACACAGAGGAGGAAGCTAAATAGAATAACACAGAATGGATGCATACTGAGTTTCCCCACGTTGAAATAAACCCCTTATATATCACACAGGGGATTCACTGGATGTAAGCAATACCCACCTTCACCGCTAAGAAAATACATTTGCGTTGCCAATCTGTTGTCTCAAAAGCCAAATCTTCACAATCTGTTCTGTGATGTCAGAAAAAGGAACACACGTGTATTTGACAGGTTTGAGTACTCGGCCAGAGTTGGCTACAATCCTTTAAAGCTGTGCTGACACAGCAAAGAATGACCATTGGGACAAATATGACCCATCACCACAAACCGCAATTGTATGGCTATTATAGTCAATGAGGTGGAGAGCTATTTGAGGGATTTTTGGCTATGAAGGTCAGCCACAAAAAAAAAATACATTGAGCAATCTCAACAGAGGATTTAAGTCTTCTTGTATTCATATTGAAATGGAGAAGGTATTCAAACAAAGATGAGTGTTTTTTACTCTGATGTATGAACTATGATATCAGTATTCATACATATCTTTCCTGGACACACTGATTTTTTAAGGGGCTGTGTGCTAATATAAACCAGACCTGCCCTCTGATGTCTGGCTCAGGGTTTAAAGTTAAAAGGAGGAGGTATGTCCTCTTCACGACAGACAAGAGAACAATCTCTCCTCTCTAACACCAAAGCTGCCTGAACTCAGATCCGCTTCAGACCACGTAACAGGGGTAACTATTACAATTCTGCACGCATACCATCACCCCCTCACCCCAGCCGAGTGCAGCTCCACTCCGAGCACACAGACACCAGAGTTTCAAAGGCATTTCATTGAGCTGCTGAAGCTACTTACTTCCACCACTAAATACTGCCAGGGAATCTCAAGACTTTGCTGCGGTCACTGAAATTATCTCTAGTGGGAAATCTGTGAGGGGAAAGAGCACGGGCAGAAGAAGAGAAGGGAAAAAAACAGCGTCCAAAGAAATTAAAGTTGTGCAAGTCTTTGGAAAGAAAATCAGTGCAGTCAAAGAAAAATTACATTTTTTTCTTCATCATTGCTGCAATTACCTCTGGCTGAGGAGAAATTTAAGACCATTTTAGAAGATAGATCTGTCATCTTTTTTAAACAAATGCAGCAAATTAAAAAAAAAATGTACACAAATGCACACACAAGGTTTAAAACAATAATCTTTCCCACTGTGCAAGACAGTGAAAAGCTACCAGAGTTTCAAATATTTACACATTTGAATCTTTGGGCTCAGTTTGTTACTTTTGGAAATGACTCAGTTCATGGCAAAATAAAGAGAGAGAAGAAAAAAAAGAAAAGATGTAAAAATGAACCAGTAAAAACATACTTTATTATTCCCAAGAGCCCAGGGAACACATACACACAGTATCTCCTTGAATACAAAGCAAACATATCTAACCTTAACCCTACCTTAACAGCGGTGACACAGTTCATTTAAATTCATCAAGACTGAATGGAGATTCAGACATGATGATTCCTCACATCAAAGCATCATATTTCAAGTAAAATAAACATTTCTAACCATAATAGCAGCATTCTTAGTGATGGTAATCTCGGTCTGTAAAAACTTTGGGTCAGACTGAAATACCTCAACAAATACCATGTGGATTGTTATGAGAAAAAAAAAACTGCAAACAATCATGGTCGTAAGAGGATGAATCCTTCTAACTCTGATGATCCCTTAACTTCTCCTCTTGCATCACCCATATGTTTTTTTGACTGAAATGCCTTTTGGATGGATTGCCATAGAATTTGGTACATATACCCTTTTCTGATTACCCCCTGACCTTTTATTTATCACTACGAATGCTCGCAAAACGAATGCCATCCCTGTCAGTCCCAGTAAATCTTAGCATGCTAACCGGCTAAACATGGTAAAGATTTGACCTATTTGACCTGCAAATCATCAGCTTGTCAGCATTTTCCCTCTGTGAATATTATCATACTGACTTTCCAGCGTCAAAGTCGAGCTTCACAGAGCAGCTATCATGGCTGTCATGTTCTTACTGCTTGTGCAGACTGAAAAATGTGCCACTTGAATCAACACGTTTCCATGATGCTGTACGTATTGTGACCGTCTGGATTAGATGGATTTGAAACGCCTTGTTTCAAATCACAACATTGTCAGAGGGTGTGACAACTGAAAAAATTGTTAGTCTTATCTGAAACAGCATGAAATATTGAATTATATGCAATCCAACACCTCAGAGAGTGGACACACAGTAAAGGGATTTTCTTTGTCTTTTGATTTGTAAAGCCTGGGCCATATATGTGTCTTGCAACTTGTTATGCCTCAAGACCGCATTAATTACAGATCAGAGTGTTGCCATCAAGCATCACACTTCACTGTAAAGTGAGATGATAAACACAACTGCAGAGTGCTACTTTGACTGGTAATCATGTGGGAATCAGGGGAACTGCTTGGGAGACAAGTCACTAAATGGTCCCATCCGCAAAGTGCTACCATGTGGAGGTTCACAACGCCATCTACAACCAAATGTGTTTCTTTGTTCAGTTTCAGTGGAGCTGCAACAGTGTAATTTCAAGGAGAATTGGAAGCAGGGACCCTAGTGGGAAACTTGTTTCAAAAACAGATGCTCAGATGATCCATTCAGTCTAGAAGAGTATTTGGTTTTCTAAACTTGAGAAGTTTTTAATGTATTCTTGTAATGGTAGTTATTCTATAATAGTCCGGTTAAACTTGAGGGAATACTGTTTTGCTCATAGAGGTGAGGTTTTACTTACAGCTGACTAGCTGCTGTGACACTGACTTCCCCTAGATGTGTGACTGAGTGATACTGATAATAGTTTGTACCGTTCATCTTGTACTTCCCCATTGTTCTGGATAGCTGATCAGAAATTATCTGTACACATGTGAGGTGGAGTCAAAAGGCTGCAGTTGAAAAATGCTCAAGTTAAAACATTTACAACTCACATCGATGGCTCAATCTGTATAAACTCCTGAGGTGAATTTACATTGTTTCTATCCACTTCCTGTTCAGTCCCTCCATCCTTACCTCTTCACTGACCTTTATAGGTATGTACGTAGCCAAACCAAATCCATGAATGGGAATTTTTTTCTGCTTCCTAAAGGACTGAAAAAACAATACATTAAAAAAAAACATACACAACAGAAACAATGGTCAGATTGTTTCACTGACATCACTGTGAATCATTTTCAGAAGAATTTTGTTGGTAGAAATTGAAAAGAGAATCTGCCTATAGCTTCCACTTATCTACAATGTAAACCAATGCTATGTACATAGCTAGATGCATCTATGGTTAAATAAGAAAATGTTTTTTTGTACTTTGGTTCCACCTACACCCCATAGGTTTTATGATTCAAAGGACCGTTGACTTTCAGGGTGCACCTCGTTGATTAATCTTTACACAGAAGGACAGATAGAGAAGCTACAGTATGTTCCTGTTAGGCTGACTGTCTACTGATCTCTTTCAAACAACTTGATTGCTCTTCTCGGATTATCGGGTGTATGTGTGACCATGTGAGCACAACTGTGTGAACCTGTGCACACAATGTGCATGCAAGTGTGTGTTTTAATTAAAGTTTGAAGAGGACTGGGAAAAGTTTAATTTAGCGAAGGCAGGGTGAAAAATTGTCTCGTTTTCTTGTCTTCATTTCTGTGTCATTTCTTATCTTCCTTTAAGCTTGGCCACTGCACAGGTTATCTCTAAATTACCAACAGAACTCATTTATTCTTCAATTGAATTAGGTCCTAGAGAGGAGGCCTGCACAACCATCTCTCCTTTATAAAACAACCCACCAACAGTGACTATCCACAGCTACAATGATTAGACCTCAGCATGACCTGGATCAAACACCTCTATCAGACACCACTGCTTGTTCTCTCTTTCTCCCTCTTTGTCTCCCTTACAATCATCCTCTCAGTCTTTCTCTTCCACTGAGTCTTAGAAATAGATTTTTAAAAGACCGTATTCCAGCTCACACAGATTCACAGAAATGCTCATAATAGCAGTGCGCAAAATGTCATTGTAGCTGTCATGTCAAATGCACCCAGAAAATGTTTTAATTACAGTTTTTCTCTCAGTGTTCTGCTGCATTTATACAACATTTGTGCATGTTTTGAGAGCAGGTGACACAAGACACAGAATGGTTTCAGTTTGCAAAATTGCAAAAATCATGCTCCAAATGTAATTATGTTCTCAAAACTGTTCAAAAAAGACTAGGGTCCTTAGTAAAAGACAAAACTAGCAAAGAATAGAAAAACAAGCTCTTTCACACCTGCAACCATTTAGTGAACCAAATCCAAAAATAAAATTAACAAGTTGTTAACTATTGTACCCTGTCTACAGTTCATTTGTATCAGGCCATTGAATTTTATCCACATCACAACTTATTATTCTTGCTGGCTAGGCACCTTAGTTAAAAATATAACCAATCCAAGCTTGGCTGAGTCCATAGCCTCAGTGAGTGTGACAAGCCGAAAATAATCCTCAACTGTGTTAAAGGTGTGAATTGTGGAAAATAAACAGCTGATATTACTCTAAACATTCTAGAGTGTGATCGAACCTCACATTGTCCCATCACACGGCTACAAATCTGCAAGTCCTGGCCCCACACACACACTTTCACACAAATTGCCTATTTCCCCTGCTTCATTTAAACAAAGGCGACCAACCTGTTACCATTTATATGTGAGCTTACACTGATAAGCAAGTTAAATGTTGTGTCTCTTAATGTTCACATGCGCTGAATGATTCAGCACAGCTGCAACACATTTTTGTTAATTGGTACAAAGTATGGGAATGTTGTGAGCAGAGAACAAAGGTAAAACCTGTAATCATGGCCTACATTTGTGTTAAACATTTTGCAATTCACATTTTTAATGTTATATTTCAGTGAAAAGTAAAGAGAAACAGAACCTGAAAATTCAGTAAATGCATTTGTAATGATTTGTGTGGCAAAGAAACCGAATACAGCTAACACAAAGGCAGGGTCTGCAAAGGCCGACTGGCTGACTGATGATAAGTAGAGTAGCAGGCACAACAGGTGAGATGAATTCTCCTGAATGACCCTCAATTCTATCCACCAGTATGCATGACAGGAAGCCCATTACAGTTCTGCTTATTCAGATCAACTCAATTTATATAGCACCTGTTATACAAACATGCAGCCCAAAGTGCACAATATAGTAAGATTGAAACAACATAGACAATAAATTAATAAATCAATGTAAAAGCAAAATACACAACGCTAAATCCAATTTTGAAAAAACATGACAATGAATCAATAAAGTGTTAAAAATCTATCAATAAAATAAAATAAACACCAGGGATAAAAATGATATAGAAATTATTAAAGATTAAATCTTAAAAAACTTAAGCTAAAGCTTGAAATTAAAAATTAAAAAATTAAAATTAAAAGCCAGATTTAAATGATTGTTTTTTAATGTCCTTAAAATAATACGGAGAGAGCTTGTCATTCTAATATCCAAAGGTTAGGGGCATAGAAACAGAAGGAAGCCTCACCGGTTCTTTGATGGCATAGACAACGAACATTAAAAAAAAAGCTACAGAGGAGCTAAGGCACTGCAAAATGGAGTATGATTATTTAAAGTCTCATAAAAAATAAACATACAAACATACAAATGGTAATTGACAGTGACAGTTATGGATGTTTTAAAGTGGGAATTAATGACAACAAAATTGGGCTGGGAATGATACAGAGATACTATGCTTATGTATCAGAGATACACCCGTTTCTCAAGTCTGTTAATTAAAATTTTGTGGTCGATTGTATCGAATGCTGCGCTGAGGTTTAAGAGAAGGACAGCTGCAATGTTTGAATCCACAGTTTTTCTCAGCACACGCCTGCCGCCTTAACTAACATCTTGGCCGGAACCGCTGTGTCCGACTGTCTGACTTCGACACTGAACACACCTGTAGCTCTCTGTACCTTCCGCTAGCATAACACAGACACGCCAACAGTTATATGAAGTTTAAGGAAACACACACAGACAAGCTAACAGTGATATTAAGTTTAAGGAAACAAACACAGACCGCTGGTTAAAACATAAATCTACATCATCTGAGGCAGAACCTGCTCAGAAAAAAACAGAGGAGCCTGAAAAACTAATGAAAACAGCCATGTGATGTCAACATTAACAACGTTAATCCTAAAACAGGTAACTGTGACGTTACTATAGTAACAAGTGTCAGGCTAACCGGCTCAGAGTATTATGAAAGGTTCCAACTAAACAGTAATGGTGCAATGTGTAAAATGCTGCTGCTGCACGTTTTATCAGCTGATGTCACAAAACGCCTATTTTAAATCACTCAGATGTTTTTCATTCAACAGACCTGAAGAGAGAGAGAGAGTGATGCAGATTCAACAAAAACGTGATGCTAATGCTACTGAAACTGACTATAACTACTTAACTGTATAATACTATATAACTTGTAATTACTATAAAATATAGTTCAGAGAATAGGTATAAAATAGACTCAATGGCTTAACCTGTGCAATCTAATTTAATCCAATACAGCAGCTCTGCTATAAATTCTACATTTATGAAGCTTATACATTTTTTGACAAGAAGGTGACAATTCTCCTTTATGTTTATTATTAAGTGATTGTGGTGCATTATATTGAACGGTGTTCCTAATATTTTGTCCACTCCATCAACATACATGAGGAGGGGAAAATATTAAGAACACCATTCAATGTAATGCACCCAAGTACACCACCACCACTTAGTATGACCTCAGTAATAATCAAAGTAGAATTACCACTTTTTTGACAATGTTGACAAAACTGAAAATGTATAAACCTCAAAAAAGCAGAATTTATAACAGAGCTGTTGTATTGGATTGAATTATATTGTATTGCAAGTGTTCCAAATGAAGTTGCAGGTGACTGTAGTTCAGAGAATAAAACTACTAAAGTGTATAACTAATTACTATATAATATAGTTCAGAGAATACCTTAAATTGAAGGAAAGTGACACATGCTATCTGAAATTATTATGATAGGTTTAATGTTTTATTGTCAAGACCAGTTGCGGATTTAAACAGCTTGGTCGGGATGGGGTCTAGAGCATGAGTGGAAGACTTCATCCTAACAAATGCTAATTACTTCACAGATGGCATCTTCTGACATCAAATCAAAGCCATAATAGATGGAAGCCCATGGGCAGGGATATCCCAGGGAGTTTGAGTGTCTACTCACAATGCTGGCTCTAAGAGAAGAAATAAAGCAAATTCTTTGCATTCAAGACATGGTGAGTAATTATGAAGACTGACAGAAGGTGATGGATTTATAAAACTGTCAATTTTGGGGGAAAAGCATTTTGGGATTATTTTGTTTTTTTTTTGGAATAATCTTTAGAAATGGTTTTGTCTCTCTATCCTCCATTAGTTCATAACTTGATCTTTAAAGATATCAAAGTGAACACATAGTTTAATTTCTTTCCATCATTCAATTCATTTTCAGCTGACAAATTGCAACAGTTGCCTTTTTTTGATTTGTGCAAGAGCAACTGTATCTAATGATGATCTTGAATTATCATTACAATCAACATGATAATCAATTAAGCCATTGGTGGATGGAGGAACAGTGAAAGGTATATACCACATTTCAATATCTGTGAGTAACTTCATTTTTAATTTTACACTTAAGTCTCTGAATAGTCATTTCACAAAGAAAGGGTGCAATTAAAAAAGACACAAACATTATCAGAAACAGAGACATCGGAAATTGATGAAATCTCACCAGCAGTACCTTTAGTAATAACTAGGTTCAGTGTATTTCCATGATTGTGGGTGGCACTTTGTTCATCCTGAACAAGATTGAGACAAGCTACAAGATCGAGGAAACCAAAAGCCCTCGAATCAGCTCAGTCGTTGATGTGAAAATGAAAATCACAGGGTAAAATGATTTTATCATGTCTCTCTGTCATGTTTGGGTGGTGGACATTTGCAGTGAATACAGGCTCCTGGGCTTTGACAGTCATTGCTAAGTATTAAAATGTTAGAAAATTGCCAAACAGAACATTAAGTGCAGGTAAAACTACTTCCTACCTTCCATTCTTTTATTTTGTCTACAGGCAGATAAAAAGGTGAAATTAGAAGGAGAAGACCAATAAAGTAGCTGATGAAGTTGAAGTAAGCCAGGCTTCAATTTATAATAAAAAGCTAAGGCTATAGCTGCATCTGAAACTCCATACTAACATGCTGTTTAGTGCACTAAAACAGTATGGGAGATTTTTTTAGTAGATCCAAAACCGTTGTTTGAAACCAATAGTATGTATAGTGCATAGTATTTCCTAAGAAATACTACAGTATGCAAGCACGGGACACTACACCGGCATAAGCATCCCACAATACAATGCAGTAGTGATGATGACAACAATAACATAACAGCCAATGGCAAACAGCACCCAATGCTGGTGTAACATCTGTAGAGCTTTAATTCAAGTAAGGTTTCACTTTGCAAGGTGTAATATATTTTTAAAGTTAGGTAAGACTTTATGGTAGGCACTGGTTACCATAGTTACACGTGCCCAAGGAGGCTCTCAGGAAGTGACATGACAATTACAGCTCAGTGCGTCCAAAAAGATACATACTACTGTTTATTCACACAAAAGTATGTTAAACACTAATAGCTACAACATATTGAGTATGTAGTGTCTAGTATGTATTTTAAGAAGCGGTGAACAGAAGAAATAAAATCACTAGGTTGGGTGTGGTTCTGTTGTATTGAGGGATCAATGTAACATTAATGTGCAAGACTTTGCTGTTGTGAAGAGTATCACATCATTTCTTTGTGTTACTGAAACCGCTAACTATAAAACGAATGGAGAATATGTCATTATTTACAACTGTTAAAGTGTGGTAGGAACAAGTGGGTATTTTTCAGGACTGACATTGCAAAATGACTGAACTATGACTGATTCCCACATGACATGGATCTCAGCCTTTTGACCGTTTACAGGACTTAAATGGGAGTTTTATATTGTAGGCTAATATTTGTTTACCCTCTTGCATTGTGTAACTGATAGATGCTCAACTGTTTTTGACTCGCTACTAGCAAATACTGTCTGTTTGCAGCTTGGTGGTGGGCAGGTAGCCTATGGTGGGTTTATCAGAGCTATTTTACTGAAAACAGCTGTTTGCTATTGCTGGAAATGAGGCTGATGAGAGCAGTGAGAAGAAACCACACAGTAAATGTGCTGTTAAACAACAACAATGAGCAAAAAAAAACATGCTAAAAAGCTGTCTAGAGCTGCGAAATGAGAAAAAAATGTTTAAGCAAAGTTCAGCACTGTGAGCCATCCTTTTAAATTGTCGTTTCATTCATTAATATAAAAATATCGGTTCCCCTCTTCCTATATAATTATATTATTAGTGGTTTAATGTAATTTATCATGTCAGCCAGAAAAAAAAAATGTGGTTCTTTGGCTCTGCCCCTTCGTGGTCTAGCCGAGTCAATAGGGTTGTTTGTGCCTTGCGAGAAACATTTATTTAATTAAAACCCCACTTTGCTGGCCATTCTGTACACAGCCTATATTGCTTAATAAATATTGCTTTAAATTTATTCCTACAGTATCTATTGCCTGAGAGACCTCTTGTCTTTGATGATTGCCTCTCACCCTTCCTCTCTCCTCTCTCTCTGCTTCTACATCTGCTTTCATTTTTCTCTGTGAGTATGACAAACAGCAAAGAAATTCCAAACTGTGGTCGTTCTAAGCCAGCAACCCCTCCTCCAGCTTTCTCTTGGCAGGATGGCTCGTGTCTCACATTTAATCATGAATGCATTGCCAGGCAGCTGGGCCTGAGGGAGACTCAGAGGGGGAACAGTAGAAACCTGATCTGGTGAGGGAGGCAGTGTACAGTTAAACCTCGCCATAAAGGCCTGGGAGCAACGCCATAGTAACACTATCATGACAGTTTTACCAGAAAAACAACAGCGTTGGACTTGTTTTTTGTCAGTGGCATTGAATTTGAAGAGCATGGCAGAAAGGCACTAAAAGTTTAGAAAAACAACAAGCAAATTAATAATGCAGATGGAAAAGGGGAGCATCATTCTCTCTGCATGGTGTCCATTTATTTTTAAGAAAAAGTTTCCATTCAAATATGACTCTTGTCTACTAATGAAAATAAAAGCTTTGCCAAGACATGTGTGCTCTATTAAGCTGACGAGATTTAAAGCTCCACCGGTGGCCAGCCCCACATCACAGTGTCCAACAGTCTCATTCACATCCATCCTGTATAATTGCATCCTCAACGAGAATGCTTTAAGGGAACAGATAATTGAGTGGCACATGAACCTAATCATTTTTGCTGAGTCTCTCGAGGGCATCGGGAGTGACAAACTCTTTATCTCACAAGTCTCAAAGGAGAACCTTTCCCTTAATCTCACTCTGGACTCAAAGAGAGAAGGGCATTACAATGGCAATGACCAGTCTTCTTCTTTTTAGTGCAAGAATTTATCCTTGGCTATAGAAAAAAAACATGGACACAGTGTCTCTGACGTAGCACACAGATCGATGAAGGGACATTTTGAAGGTTCACTTATACTCTTCAATGACAACTTGGCAGTTTCACCTTGATTTTGAAGAATATGTTGCCCCAGTATCAATGAAAGATGATAGAGTTTACGAAACTGTCGCCCCATGGACTCAACTGCTGGTAACATGACAGGATGACCCACCACCCACCCACCACAGCTCAAAGATTTAAGAGGCGCCCATGCAGCAGTGCAACATGTGGAGGCTGAGACAATTTCAGCCATTTGCGAGCCATGCTTGTTTTTATTCCTACATTATGTGACACAGAAGCACATAACAGTTTTTTTCTATTTCACTCAACTTTGAAAAGCATTTCAAACAAGATGCAGGAAGCTGTTTGTCAATGGTCAACAGCTTCATGATTCTCTACAATATCATTTTAATGAGCCACAGGCACTTAAATAAGAAAATGATTTGTGGAAACAGATCACTCCAGAAATGAACTACAGTACTTCACTCTCTGAAGTGTCTAAGTGAGAAAATATCTGCCTAATTGGAGCTGAGTATTAGGTAGAGCAGAAATGATTGGTTAATGAATTTATTAGTCAGCCGACAAGGCTTTGATAATTGATTAATTGTTCAAATAATTCTTTAAGCAAAAATGTAAACCAGTGTCTATTTCCAGTTTCTAAATTATAAATTAATTATAAATTCTATATTTCCTATTTGACAACAATTTTTGTCTTTTTAGGTCTCAGAGTGTTGTTTGAACAAAACAAGCAATTTGATATCACCAAATTGAGCTTGCATTTTATTTTAATCATCTGACATTTTACAGATCAAACAATGAAATGATTAATTGAGAAAATAATCTCAAGTCCTCACTACAAACATCCCGAGAGAGATTACTACTTTGAATTTCTATGTATGAACAAGATTAATAGGTTTTTGAGTATTTCATAGTTAATATTTGTAGCAGAATTTTCTGTTTAGATTTGTGGTCAAAGTGCAAAGGTTCAAGAGAAAAAGTAAATCCAATCATGGGTCAAAAAAAGTTATTTCACAGTTTGATTAAGATTTTGTGTCTGGCAGCGTCTGACAAAACATCAAGTGTCCTTGAAGAGAGAAAAATCAGAAAAAAGTGTTTGCAAAAGATGTCAGTTTTGTCAAGACATGCTGTCTAACTGGTCAAATACACAGGGGTTTGCTTCATTTTTTATGTTATATGATTCATATTGCAGCAAACAAGATGCATTGGGAACTACCAGTGCTTTATTATTTTTCAAACTCAGCTCATAAAGTCAGTTGGGGTAGAAATATTCAAATCAAGGCTTGTCCAGTGAAATTAATAACCACAGCTTGGTTCCAGTGTTTGCCTGTCATGAGTCATTAGAGACATCTGTAGTTAGCATGTCATTACCTACTCCTACACCACGTAGCTGACAAAACAGTTCCACAGGACACCTTATAACAGACACTGTGTGGGAGCCATAGTGGCCCGCGCTGGCAGGAGGTGGGAACACCAAGGCATATTTAAACTTTCATTCAGTAACAATCGAAAGCCACACAGAGGTGTCTGAAAAAGTCTGAGTCTGAACCATATTTGAATGTCAGCCTAACAAGCACGGTTGCACCGGAGACACACCGCTGCTGTCATTATGAGGCCCTGGATAATTACGGTGCAGTGAGAAAACCACAAGGCACAGAGCTCAAATAGAATTTCAATAAAAAGAAAACCTGAGAAAGAGATACGCACGCCTGGAGAAAAAAAAAGAAAAGAAAAAAAAAAGCAGAGTGCAGAATCAATATCTTCATGTTGGAAAGATGATTAATTCATTCATTCATACAGCAGCAAAGCTGTTAATGATATTTTCTGTTCAGTCCAGCATGATCAACACCGGCATTCCAAGGCCCACATGACATCATGTAACTACTCGTACAATACTATGATATCTGTTATTACAATGATTCACTCTCAAGCTGGGACTGTTCATGAGACTGGGACAAAACCACACCTCTGAGTAAAAGAAATGTAGTTTACAAAGTTCATACTGTGTGTAGTTTAATAATACATAACAGTAACACCAAATAAAAAAATAGTTTTTGTTGCTGTTAGCATTTGCAATTTTTAGGTGACAGATAATCCTGTGTCTGAACAGGCACCATTAGCTCTGCTGAGAAACAAGCTCGGACATCAGTATGCTATTTAGGGAAATGGTTTTGGGGTCACTAACCTAGACCTAAATAGACCAACTTAGAGGTTCATCAGAATATTATATTCTATTTCTTTTCTCTCATCACCTAAACAAACAAATGCATTGTCTGCAGAAGGGATATACACAGTTAGACTTTCACCAAGAACTCTGTTTTGTTTCTGGTTTCCCTCCATCCATGGGTGTCTAAACAGAGTCAGCACCTTGTTTATCCTTCAACTGGGCAGTTCCAGCCTGAAAAACAAGAGCATTGATTGACAATGCCAGCAAATTAAGACATACAAACTCCCTTCACAATTACTCTGCTCTCTTTGAAACAAGAAGTAACTGTGTTCACGATAGCTCACCGCAGCCCTTCTCATCCATCAGCCAATGCATCAGGCTAAATGGACAAATCCAAAACAACTCATGTCCCCTGTTTTCTCTCCCTTGTTGCAGCCTCGTTCCCGACATTTTCCACATCTATCAACATTTGGTTGTTTGCATGGAAAAACACTGCTCATTTTTCATTTGTCAGTCCTGAAAAAATATTTAAAAACCTCAATGTCTGGCAGATTAAACAGCTGCAATATAATAAATATGAAATATTATTTTATGTTGTTTTAATGAGAGCAGCCAATAATAAGAGTTTAAGTCTTTCTTTAAATGGCAGTGCTGGACAAAGCCAAATAATCCTGGCTATTTTGCTTTTTGTTTTGTGGAAAATCGCTGCACCAGAATATGATCTGCGGAGAATAATCATTAGAGAATATCACTATAATACCATTTCTATCACTGTCTAGGCACTGTCCAATGGGGACACCTCATCGTGAAATCATTATGAAGCACTGCCGCGTGGGTTTCACTGTAGCTCTTTCACGTCAGATTATAATGTACCCTGAAAACTTTCAATACCATTGTAGCATCTGCTTTTTGCAGCAAGTCATGAATTCAATAGAGAAAGGTCCCTCTCTAACACAATGGATCACCTGATTGATGGCCATTCCTGAAAGAACTGCCAGAACAAAACAAGACCCTCCACTCCAATTCCCTTTGAGGCGATGAGTTTTGTCGGGTGTCAAAATGAACAAAAAAGAGAAGAGAAACTGATTCATTCTGGCCTGAAAATAGATGACGTGAGAGGTCTGCTACAACATGCACTGCAGCTTGGCTCCACAAAAGTGTAAGACATCACCTGATGCATGAACAGTCACCTAATTATGAGGTACGTAAAATCATATCAAGCTCTATCAAGTTGCTCAGAAACACTGAAAGCGCTGTCACCACTCAAATAGGCCCATCTGCCCTGGTACAACTCTCTGTCATTCATATAAATAATAGCATATGATTACAGAGGGTGGACACAATAACAGGAACAAATGTAGAAAATGACACAATGTAACACAAAAGCATTGTAACAAATACTGCAAACAGGATGTAATGATCACAAGGTGTCCTTTTTAGAAACTGCATTGATTTGAGGGTTTATTCATCTGCATTTATTGTTTATTCTCATCTTTTTAGAATTAGGTTTTGCACATATTGTTAGGCATTCATTTTCGGCTAAGTCAAATGTTTGTTTTGATGAATGTCCTGTAATATCATCATGTTATTGATTTTTTGGCATCAGCAGCCATCCAAATAAATCAGAACATTTCAAATACACTGAATGACATGCATTTTGTCATAATCATGTAACATGTTGTTGCACATTATACAAACACTTGCTGACTGGGTTTTAATATTGAATAAATCTGCTCATTTGAAATTAAACCTTTTTGCCAATTTCTTATGATCTGTTCACTTCCAATGATCACATTAACAGCTCTGGCACAAGAGCCAGTCCTGTAACTGATGTCACTTTTTGGAGAAGATGCCAAGGCAAGAATTAATCTCATTATCAGAAACTAGAATAATCTATTCCAAAAATGGAATTTAAAAAAAAAGGATCGTTAGCTTGCCTCTGAAATTATATCCAAGAAAAATGTGAATGTGTTTTTCCCTTTTTTTCTGAATTTATTTCTTTTATATCATCCAGTTGTTTTTCTCGTCTGTCTTGTGGAGTTTTTTTCTTTGTGAGCCCTGTGGGTATTTTCAGCCTGCTCCTCAGCTTTGTTCATGAGCTGTCACTGTGGTTTGTGTTGTCGTTATTTTATAAACGGAATAAAGCGGCGTGATTGTATTTTAATTAAAGCCTGCCACCCAGGCGTAATACAGTTAATACACTCCTGTTTGAAACAAGGAAAGGAGTAAAGACTGAATTAGTCTGTGGTCATTTAGCCATAAACAAAGAGGAGTTGGGTACCATTGCCAACATCTACCTGTAGGTCTAATGTTACAAATGGCAGAAAATAACCAATTGATCAATCTGGGTTTTACTTCATTTGAAATCTTAATATATTTAACTTGCTTTTGTTAATTGACTGGGTTGCTTGATGGCAAGCAGTGAAGCTACCTGAACTGGCCTTTGCAATATGGATGAGTAGTTTGACCTCTGACCCAGTTAAAAGCTTGTTAAGTGTTTGAATAGTCTGTTTGAATTCACGTCAGTCACAACAAATGAGGGATGGTGACGAGTCAAAACATGTCAAACCTGGCTGTGGATATCGGACATCATTCCTTAAAATTGAATTTACTGTCTCAATAATGACAATCTCTTTGCCAGAAAATTGTTAATGAGAGGTGACATCTGCCATTTAATTTAATAACTTATTATTAGAACTTGCCACTTCTTCAAAGCTGACACACACACACTCTCTCATACACACACAAGCACCTCCAGTATGACAACTACAGTGGTCAAAATATGTCCTTAAAAATACAAGAAGAAAACCCTTTCCTTGTTTTTCAGCCCTAGAATATATAACACAGCAGTATTTAGCCAGATGTAGACATTTAACAAACATCATGGGTTAGGGTTAGGGTTTGCTCATGTATTGTAATAAAGTATTGCTTCCAAGTGCTAAAAATGCATTTACTGGCAATAAATGAAACTGAACATCATCTTTCCATAATGCTGTGTTTACTGCTGCACTGGAGGGTATAGTTTTATGTATCACTGTATGTGAATAGTGTATACAGCTGATGCAGCACTGTATACTGCAGCATGTGTTTTTTTTTTTTTCATGCCGTTGGGGATGAATTAAGTTTTTTGAACTAAACTGTTTTTCTCTCAATGCTGGAAGCTGTAATCTGTAAGAAGAGCAGATACAAACACTTTTGCCTTATGTTGAGAACGGTCAACACACTGTACAAACTTGTTCTTTTCTAGCATAATTTGGCCATTAGAGGTGCTGGAGGATTGGGTTATATTTGGAAAGCCTGTTCTCCCTATTTAATGTTTTTATGCTAAACTAAGCTGCGGCTTCATATTTATTATACAGACTGAAAGTGGCATCGATCTGCTGACTTAACTGTCAGAGCAAAGAGGGTATTTGAAGTGGTGTAAGACAATAATATTACAGCACATCCTTTTATTTCTTACATCATTTTTGTATTAATGAGACTCAAAAATAGTCTTCTTATATTTGAAGATTTAGCAAATTATCAATAAGCATTCATATATATCCTAAAAAATGTAAGTTTCATTCCCATCTTGTTTGCTTCTGTTTGATCCAAACAATAAAACTGTCCATACATCTTCCACTAATGGCACTCACTAGCATTAGATAAAAAACTGTGTTCAGAGTGATGTCCTCTGATGATGTCACTCTGCGGACAGTCGCCCTGGTCATCATTCGGATATGAATCTAAGCAACTTGAAGCCTGCTGGATACACATATTACAAACTCTCAGCTCTGGGGGTCTTAATGATGATACTCTGAATATTTCTAAATATTTACAAGATGTGTCATATTGATTTGTATCTGATTGAGGTCAAATGACGTCCTATGGCCTGTTGTAGGAGTTCACTCTGAGCCTCCAAGTGCCGTTTATAGCCACCAATGAAGTGTTTGTGATAATTGGTTGCTGGGATTCCTGACATGTGCATATAAAGATCTTTGCCCAAAATGTTGAATTAACATATACTTTCTATACTTTTTAGTTCATGGCTACTGTGCCAACAAACCTGTCACCTGTGTTTTTGATGAATATGATTCTTTAAAATGAAAAACAGATACAATTAATATATGGGCCTCTTATAGTCTCAGCATACTTCCCTTTCACTGCAGCCAGCTGATCTCTTTCTTTCTTTTTCAGTGGCATCAACAATTCTGCAGTTTGAGGCCCCAAGGGCCACTCACAAGAAAACATCCTTCATCTCAGTCACTGAAATGGAAGAAATAGCACACAACTATAGGTACTGTATACACTGAAACCATTTTGCGAATAACTGAATTTATGATTTTTGCAGTGAGTATATGAGCTCAGTACAGTGTTGTCTTCTGAAGAATAAAATCGTCAATGTTAGAACCTGAAAAAACCCCCAAAAGAACACATAAATGACATTATTGGCAGTGTTGTGCAGAACTGCATCCCCTCAGTGCATGTTAAGCTTTGCGGTGATGTCGTTTAATTGCAGCTTTAAAGTTGAGCTTTTTCTTCTTGTGTATTTTCTAGTCAAGAGTCATGCTATGCCAAGTTAGTCATGAAGCAATCAGCCATGCATCCTCTTGCCGTCGCTGAATACCTTCTTCTTCAAACAAGAAGCTTTTACCCCACAAGGTTATTCAGAGGAAAGGAAACCTGTTAAGTCAACACCAGGGTATCACATTTCCCTTTGACAAGAAGCTTCATGGCAGGAAGTCCTTTTGTCGATACCTGTGCATGTAATGTGAGTCCTTCCTAACTTCTGTTTTGCTTTGATCAGTAGCCAACAGGGCTCAAAGAATGATGTTCAAATGAAAGCATTAAAGGTTTTGAAATATTATCCTTTTTAAAAAATTACTGTATGCACTACTGTAATTATACAAGCTGCCAAGTGTCATCTACATCATATCACAGATGTCGACAATAAAACTGGTGGAAAACAAATCTAACACAAGCTGAGAGATAAACTACTCATGAGTTGACTTCATGGCAACAAATTCAAACCGTAAACATCTTGATTGTTTAAAAATGTTCATGTCATGATGAAGCGAAGCAGCAATAAAAGTGATTTGTTGACCGAATACACAGAGAGTGGCTAATGCAAAGCAAACATCACAATATTCACATTCCAAGTAATGAATAAAGATCAACAAGTAGTAAAAGTAATCAGAAATGCTTTGGAAGGCCACGGCTTCTGCCAACTTCCCAGCAAAAAAAAAGATGACAACGCTGTTTCGAAAAAAAAGCTCTAGTGATGATCAGCTCGCACGCTTTCATCGTCTTCAGGAGGAGGCAGATATAAATATACATGTCATCAGTGTTAGCGAGCATTAAATTAAACATTAATACATCTACAAGTTTGATTAGCAAATTAAAACTCAACATAAAATATGAAGGCACATCAGCCAGAAAACATAAATTTGCTTACAGTAAGTGCAAGCTGATTATTCCTGTTTTCTAAAATACTCCTTCCTTAAACCAAGCAGATTTTCTGATACAAGCAGCAAAACTGCAACAAGGATGACAAAGTTCAGCAGAATATGCTTGCAAAGTTAAAACATCATGCATTTTTCAAAAGCCAGTGGCAGACAGTTCATAAAGTTAGCCACATCTGTGACAGCACTGTAAGTTACTCTGTGATTTGGTCTCACAGCATTCCCAACCAAAATTTAAAAAGAGAAATCAAAATGTTATCCAGGAGCTGCTTGTTTCTGCAGTCTCACTGATTCTACAGTCCTCCAAAGTGATAGAATGTCTAAATCCAATATTTCCACAGACTGCCAATTCATTACAAACAAATTGGACCAATTTATGGAAAAACAAAACAAAGCGAAAAATCACAAGTCATAAGTCTTGTTCTTTCAGTCGCCTATGGTCGGGGGAACAGTGATCAGCAGCTCGACAAGATGACTGTCGATTGTGACCTTCTTTCTGTTAGCAACTGTTAAGTTGTGATGGACTCTGTGAATCACACAGACCAGACAAAAAGAAAGACAGTTTTGTATAGGCTGAAAGCCACTTGCTCACCAGCCTGTTAGTTTGCTACCTAATGTGTATTTTATATACAGCGCTGACCTTTGGACAAGTTCTGACAAGTTGTCATGGCCTTTCAGTAACACAGCCCACTCTCATGTCTAACATTTGTTGGCTTTTCTGGCTTTTGTGTACTAAGTGCAGTCCTATTTTGTGTCTCGTTAGAAATCAGTAATAGACCAAATTGGGTAAGTGTGCAGAAACGAACAAGCTTCTCTGACTGCCAGAGACATTACAGGGAAAACAACAAAGACAACACATTTTAATGAAGTGAGCCCTCACCAGACATAGAGACGGTAGAAACACCTTTATGTCTTGTGTTTCTAACAATCATATGTGCATTAGAGACACTTACAAGCAACCCATTTTGTTGTTTAGATATGAGGAGTTTTGTTTTATTAAGAGAGGTAAAAGGAAAGCTCTGAGCAAATTTGAACCTTGGTCATCACTCTTTTTGTTTTTCAATATCTAAAATAGATCCAGTTCTTTTGCCTACGTCCTTGAGTAGAGACATAATAGGACACATTCACAGAACAGCACAATATCACCTCTGCTGATGTGGGATCAGTGACTGACCTCAAGTATAGGTATTGAACACTGCTCCTGGCAACTAATTGGTTGTGACTTGTGACCGCAACCAGCCACAAGACTTCAGGGGAATTAGTCCCAACTGGTTGTGTAGTGAGGATCAGTACGTTTGTTTGCATTTTTGCATGGATCAGCTTTTCAGAGATGGAGTTGCAAATAGTGCTGTAATCTAATCAATTTCTGGCTGTGCATATGCATTTGTAGCAGATTAGCAGATTCATTTTAGGGGTCAAACCCCACAAGTCCACAGCTACAGAATATATGAGACATGAGTCGGTGTAAGATGTAGAACTTTGGACTCAATTAAATATTCTCTGATGACCTCTGGTGCCCAAAAATAATTGAGTGGTTAAGTCAGCCGCTACTGCAGCTACCTGCGTTTGTCCCTCCTGGCAGATAATCAGATCCTGGTGCTTTTTTTTCTCCACCTCAACTCTCTGTCTCCCTGTCTCATTTCCAACTGTGGGGGGAAAAAAATTAAACTGCTGCTCTTTTAACATCTAATCACATTCACATTTTAATTGGGATATTCCACCTTTTTTGGGTTTACCAGGCTAAAAATGTCTGGCGAGGAGCCATTCATTTCCTCGTATTTGAGGCGGGATCAACGAATGTCGATCAAATGCTTCTGTACGCTACTGGACAAACTTACAGCCAATCATATATCAACGATAGACGATGACGTATTCAGAGCCTTTAGTTTTTGTTCTATTTTCAAAGTGAACTTGCCATCCAATTTATTTAGGACACAATCTATTGCTGCTTCGAACAGTTGCTGCACATCCGTGGCCACCATGCTGGATGTAAACAGAGTCGCTCTACGGTCATCATTGCCTTGAGCCCGCCTCCCAGTTCTGTGATTGGTTCCCTATCTCAGGCGAAAATTTTGTCTTGGTGGCCATGCTACCTTTCTGAGTGAAGTGGAATCTGGAAAGAGAGTGAGAAATTATGTGACTGATGTCAATAAAGTTCACACAGCATTGTGTGATGCATTATAATGAAGGATGCTCAAAGTGAGAGAGAGGCAAATTACCTAACACGGATGTGTCCAGCTTTCTTTATTGCTGCTGTTTAGAAGGCTCTTTAGTAATTTTGACTAATATCTCCCTGTCTTTGGTGATTATTTTTACCCAGTGAACACTCAACATCCAATTTAATTTGGATAATTAGGTCAAATCTGTGGCAACTCAATTTAGGGAACACAATGCTTTTCTGTCATTTCTTCCAATAAACCAAGTGTGTTTGTACTTAAAAATCTGTCTCGCACAGCTTTTTTAAAAAATACTACCCATTATAATTTGTTTTGAGTTGAGCAGAGTCTCGCTGCTGTAATGACTGGACAGAGCAATGTCGTCCTGGTGGTTCATCTGAGGAGGATTGTTTCTGACAAAGGGTCATTGGCTCTGCATGACAACAGGCATGTATGTACTGATGGGCTGCCTCCTCTGGCACAGTTAGCCTAAATGTAGACTGGCACTGACACTAATGTACACTGATAAAGCTGTGAGAGTCAATAGTCAGGGAAGAGAGAGTGTGGGGGTGGGAGACACTGGATTCGTAATTTACCCCATTTGTCCCATTTGTCAAACTGTGGAAGTCAGTAGTAACCGGCTTGATAAATCATTCTGAATGCAGACGTGGAGCTCTCTCTGCAGTCAGCAAGCTCAGTAATTCTTAACAGGTGAAGGTTCATTATATGGCAAGCTTGTCGTCTGGGGGCCAGTGAAATCTTAATTCAAACTAACATAATGATGCTGAGTGATATTTGACTCATCCTGCATTTCTCTCCCATTGAGAGCAGCGGATTCATGCATGATGACCACCAAGGACACTGGCAAAGATCTGGATTTAGCCCGAGGACAGAGTTTCTTAGTAGCTGAATGTCAGTACACACTACAGATGCTTGGACTGAGGCCTTCTTTTGAAGAATAAAGTATAGTATTGTCTGCACATATTCAACTGAAAACACTTGTAATGGTGATGAAGAGCATGTTGTTCTGCTTTTCCTCTCTTCAGTCTCTTCAATCAGAATCACATTGCAGCCCATTGGCTCAGAATATGTCTGTCCTTAGCTAGTCTTGCATAGCCAGACCTATCTCCAGCTGAAGCGTTTATCATGGGGAAAAAACACCATGGCTTTTTTGTATTTCTTTAAACCAATCACAATTTTCTGTGGCGGCCCTAAGCCCTGGATGCAGCCATGGTGCCTTTGCATGTGTTGGGGGGGGGGGCTTGTTTTAGTGGAAAACAAGTCATGTAGGGAGGCAAGCCCTGGAAGAAAAATGGGGTTAATCTCTGCAAAAGAAAACACCACATAAAACAGTAAAAGACGTATGTTGATAATGTGATACAACTTTTACTGATGAAAAAAGACAAACATAACCTGGTCACTGTTGCCCTAGAAGTGAAGCCGGCCAATACTTGAGCCCTGGAGGAGTTTACTGGACTTGTTAAAACCACAAAGCATTTAATAGCTGTATGTAGCTTTGCAGGACGTTATTAAACCGATATCACAGAAACTCATGTGAAGTGGAACAGATTGGAACATCGATCCAAATCTTCATCTAAACTTGCGGTTTTCAGCATGTAGGTTGCTAGCTCAGAGATTGTTGTTGTTTCATGTAGCAACAAGGATTGTAACATTGTTTTCATGCAAGCCTTTGAGCCTTTTACCACAAATATGCATTGAAACCTGCTATCTGTTTCTAAATCACACAGCTAGTTGAAGAAGCGTCTATATCCTATGAGGCAGTCTAGTTTTAAATATGATTTTATCCTTTATTTTATTCAGGGAAGAGGAGCCTCTCTTTTGCAGGAATGCCCTGATCACATTCACACAGTTACACATTCACACCTGGAAGCTTTCCAGTAAATTCACAGTCTGATCTGCAGGCCACTGAACAGCTCCACTGGAGCAGTTCTGGGTTAAAGGCCTTGCTCAAGGGGACCTCAATGGTAGTAATGAGGTAGGGGCAAGTGCTGCTTTTTCCAATTTTCCCCACCCAGATTTATCCTGTCAGGGTAATTGAACCGACAACCTTCTGGCTGCAAGCTTGTATCTCTAACTTTTATGACTTCAATAATAGAGTGAGTTATTCTTGCACAAAATAAAATAAAATCAAGATATTCCCCAATTATGGCCTCAGACAAACACATTATTTCACAAACTAACCAGCTGATTTGATACATCAGTAAAGTCAATTATTGTTGGAAAACTCACTGGAAGAGTTAAATCTAAAAAAGAAAGGGTGTGCATTTTATATTTACATGTGGATGCATTAGTTTTCACCAAAAAAAAAACAACTCCTACACACTATTGCTTACTCCCGGAATATGTATTACTTTACGGTGTTTCAGTCTGTTTGACCTTCATCAGGTTTAACAAAAATCCAAACCACACCAAAAATTTAAATGAAATATTGTCAAAAAATCTCTATCTGTGCTTTATTATAACAGGGCCACTGGACACATATTGTGCCAATATATATTAACATGCATAGTAAATTTGGAAGGTTAATGTCCTTGAGCTCTAGCTCTCTGTTCTTGTCGCTGCACCCAGTCTCTGTGTAATTGAGGATTTCAGGGAGAATGTCATACACAATCTGCTCTACCATCTAGCAACTTTTAGGAATTAATATTCAAGGGGATTTTTAATTTCAGCCCCTGACAAGACAACAATTGTACGGTGCACTTAATCAAAGAAAATGTCACCAAACTCTCATTACAGCTTTGCCTTCAATGAACATTTTCATCAGCCTTTTTACCGCTAATATGCATACCCCAAATTCCTGCACATATTCTCTCACTGAAATCAAAACTCTGCGGGTTATCCACATTAAAACTGTAATTCAAGGGTATTTGTGAAGAAAAGGTCACTTGGGTTTTTTTGCAGAAAGAAATCATCGGTCAACAAATCCCTCCCCCCGCCCCCAAAACCTTACACAGACTCACTCATACACACAACTTCTTGGACGCTTGGTAAATGGTCACAGCGACAGAGTATTCCCAGCAGGACTTTGTAGATGAGGGTTGTCAGCACTTTTCTCACCAGAGGGTTTAGGCCTTTCGTTCTGCTCTGGGATGGCTGAGTTTAATTGGAGAACGCTAATGCGCAGCTGGATAGCAGAGCTGCTCATGCCATGACTGGCTCTGAAAATGGGAGGGCGTGAAAGCAGGGATGGTGTGTGTGTGTATGTGTGTGTGTGTGTGTGTGTGTGTGCCTCCAGCAGCTACTGCAGGCATCCCTCAAGATGCCAACAAATTTATTCATGGGATCCGAGCAGTTTGTTTATGAGCCGTCTCATTTACAAAATAATAGGCAATAATAATTTCAGCAGATTGATCCTGGGTTAATCCAAACAATTGCCAATTCATTATAATTTCACATTTTCTGGAAATAGAATTTACTTGTGCTGTCTATCAGTGGGGTGTAAACTGCATGCCCAATCGATCAGGTTATATGCGAAACATGTTTTCTCAAACAAAAGCAAAACTGAGCAAACAATGTAAGAAAATAATCTGCACAATAGAGAAGGGATAAGAAAACTTGTCAGTACTCCACTGTATGATTGTGACACATTTAAATGATGTGACAGGCCTATAACGAATTAAAATGGTATAAATAACAGCATGTCACAACAAGTCAATATAGAACATAAAAGCTTTATCTGGAAACAAACATTTGAGTTGTTACTTTTCCATAAACAACTCTCTTTTAGTTTGTAGATGATCAATAGAGTCTTTCAGATTTGTGCGTTATGACTGATTTAGCATGTTTCTGTTCTAAATATCAAAGAAACAAAGAGGTGCTCAGCTCTGACATATTCACAGGAGAGATTTGTTGTGAAAATGTTGCTTGACTCTTTAAGAGCCTTGTTTTTATTCAATAGCTACAAAGCAGAGGATAACTGCTGGTCAGAAGAAACTTGTGATTGGCCAGAAGTTTTATGCCTCAGCAGGTACTGTATATGTGCTCTTAATAATTTATGATGAAAAGTCAGCTTGTAGTTTAGGGCAAAATTCAATGGAAACAACATTATTTGGAAAAGAAAACATATTCATGGTAATTTTATCGAAATCTTTAGACATTCATGACTTTTTGTCACAGATATGTCCCCTTACAAACATTAAGGTTTGATGGTTTTGTTGAGATGTAGTACTTGAATGTCTGGTTTTCATGTCAGTAATTTGTTTCAGATGCGCCAGAATGATATCAGTGGTACTTGTGGATATGTTTGCCACATGAGAGTAATCTATGGTACAATGTAATGCCCACTGGATTATCATCTGAACGCTGAGGATCTCTCTTTCAGCAGCCTTTGATTCAGTTTTTGTTTCAAGTCTGAAGTGGTTTCAAGCTGCTTGCTCTCTTAATTTTAAGTTTCCAGTGATGTTTCATTCCATTGGGGACAATAGAGGTAAGCTAAATCCCCGCAGCATTGCTTTTGGTGTGGGAGGAGGATTGGGATGGTGTCCTAGTTGCTAAACAAGCATACCGGTTGTCCAGTTAAGACAGTGAACTGGATCACCATGAATGTCCACATGCATTATGCTCTCCTGTGGAACTGCTTTGATGGCAATTGAAACAAAGAGTTCATGAGCATGAGTCACATGGTGATTTGCACCATCCTCAGGCCAGCAGAGGGCTTAGCAAGGACAGTGGTGCTGCCCTGTAATGTGCAAAAATAATTAATTTGCAAACATTTCCCTGCAAAATATGGATGCTAAATGTTTTGTGTATATCATTTCATAGATTTTTCTGAGCAGTCAAAAGGCTCACTGTTTCAGATGTATAGCATTCAAAAATAACAGTCTAGTATATGTGCAAACAGTAGAAGAGAGTTATATATGAAAAGAGCATACATAAGCATTCAAAAAAGGCCTAATTGAATGGCAAATACCTACTTAGCTCGAGAACATAGCAGGAACAACAGACAGATCCAGCTGGCTGCAGCATTATGGAGCAAAAACAGGTCATTGTTGAGAGTGGTTTTAAAGAGATGGAAAGAACTATGTGAGC
Organism: Scomber japonicus; assembly: GCF_027409825.1. NCBI lineage: Eukaryota > Metazoa > Chordata > Actinopteri > Scombriformes > Scombridae > Scomber > Scomber japonicus. The sequence goes on from NC_070583.1 coordinate 19,353,425, forward strand.
GCTGCCTGGAATATGAATGTGTATTTTTCTGTGTTCATTTCATTGGTTTGGTCAGGGCAAGAATATAGTAAGTCTCAAAGTATGTGCCTTGCGTTTTGGATGACACGCTGAGTGAAACATGTGTCAACTTTAGTCTCGCCACTTGTTGCCTGAGAGACAGAATCCAATGAGACATACACAGTATAGTAAGAGTCAGTAAGGAGAAAATGTAGTTGGAAATTACGCATCTCTGGACATCTTTGATCGGATGACCAATAAAAATACCACAGGCTAAGGGGAAAAATATTGGCCGCCTCTTTCTTGATGATTAGTATGGAATAATGGTTTTGTTTGGAGCAAAAAGGGTAAATGGCTTTATTTATATAGAGCTTTTATCCAAGCTCACTGTACAATGTTTCTGATGCTCATTCACCCATTCACACACACACACACTGATAGCAGCAAGCTATCAGGCAGGGTGCTGGCACAACTACTGGGAGTAATTTGGGGTTCAGTATCTTACCCTAGGACATTTCAACACGCGGATAGGAGTCGTCGGGGATTGAACCACCGACCTTCTGATTGCTGGATGACCCTCTGTAACCCACAGCCGTCCCAGAGCCCCAGAGCAACATTGAGACTCCGGACCAATACCGAATACTACTGTAGTGTGGAATAACTGACATTAGATTTTTATCTGAGATGATGTTACTGTGTGCCTCTAAAATAGGGAAGCACCATTTATGCAATGCTTAGAGTTGCAAGCTCCTGAGAATAATGTGTCATGTGATCACAGTGACAAATAGGCCATAAATGTGGAACTGTAATCCAGCAGTGGTTGAAAACTAATCAGTAGATTACTTAAAAGTTATGCCTTAAGCTTGGCTACTGGATAGATATATGAATAATTTCATTCATTATTTTTGGTATATTTGTATTATAGCTGTTTAGTCACTGTCACTACTTTGGTGATAGATATACAGTATATAAACTATCAAGATATATTTAAGAAAAAAAAATCTTTCTTGTGGTTCCTGCTTAGTTTAGGCAGCTAGTGGCTCCTGCAGCAACATTTGTGTAAGTGTGAAAATGACAAACTTTACATTTATAGGCATGCAAGCGGTTTCACTTTACGGATGGCCTTGTTGATCTGGTGGCCCACCACTTTGCTCCAGACTGAAATATCTAAACTATTATTGGATGCATTGCTAAGAAATGATTTACATACATTTATGGTGTCCAGAGGATAAATCCTGTATGATTATGATGATGCCCTGATTTTACGTATACCACATTTTTATCTTTTTGTGAAATATCTTAATAACTTTTGAATGGATTTCCATGCCGATGAGCTATAATATCTTCCTCTGGCTTTTTATTAAGTGCCAACATTCTAATTTGTCTATTTGTTTATGAATACCTGCAAAAAACACAGAAGCATGTTGGCATGTTGGCATTGTCACTGCATGTATGTTAACTGTACAACTGTGTCTAAGCACGGGCTCCGAGAGCTGGCATCTCAGAGTGTAATGTCTCTTACCTAATTCTTGAAAACATTATTTATATCATTTAACATATCTATAGTCATAATCCTTTAAAATGCATTTCTGGTAGTGTAGTTAAATAGCCCTGGCTGATGAAATGCATATTTCATACAATGCAAGGCTGATGGCTGTAAGAGTGCCTACTTGCAACTTAATAACAAAAATGAAATGTATGACAATAACCTGTGTTATTAACAACTGAGGATGTTGAACATGAGAAGGAGAGCATCATTAACAGGAACACATTTTTATTATGGTCAACCCCATGTGACTTTAAATTGTACATTGAAAAAAATGTAGAAAAAAACATACTTCTATAAGCCATGAACAATCTGTTTATCCAAAAAAAAAGAAAACAAAGAAAAAAGAAAGAACTCTGCATAAACATACCAAGATGACAAAACAATGCACTTTATTTCTGTATTTTACAGGCTGTGATACAGGTTAGGTTGGTGAGTCTTTTGATAACAACAATATTACCTGCAGATTTAACATTTTGTGATGTAACTCACACAGCGTCCACTGACTATACAGTAGATCTTACATGGAAACCCTTATCATATGTTTAAATCATATTTGTTTTTCCTTTTATATCAGTGTGTGGATCGGTATGGAAACTTGCCTCAAAAGCAGAGACTAGTGCAGGCAAAAGCTGCACTAGTCACTGATCAATGACTAATGCTCTCCCCCATTATCCAGCCCAATGAATTGCTCATGCATATACAGTATGTTCATTAACCAGTTAATCACTCTAATTTAACGAGTCGTGTTATGTGGTGTTTGTAGGTCAGCCTCTCTGAAGCCATTAGGATTGAAATCTTTTTCCAATTTGTAGCCCATCGACGGCTCAACAACTCTAAAAGTCTCAACTCAAAACTCTAATTTGAAAGGTGATGTGATTCACAAAGAAAAATGTAAAGAAAACTCATTAACTCATGGGCTGCATTTAGATTATTAGAGACTTATTCAGCTTTGAATATAATGCTTGTCTGAACGTATTAGCACCATTAAATATTATAATTATAATCCAAAAACAAACTGATCCACAGTAAATCCCAGCAGGCATAGTCTGATTTTTTTTTTCATTTTTTTGTACATACTGTGTGCAATAACAGTAGCTATAATTTGTATTGTCAGCTTTACACTGTGTTGGACATTTGACATCATATATAAGGTGCTTTAACTCACTCTTGAAATTATACCCTACTAGGAACACATTTTAAAACGAAACTCCAGCCGTATTTCATCCTAATAGTAGTTTAATAAATTTAGTGTTGTAGATTTCCACTTGCAGATCTCTTAAGAGGAGAAAAAACGAGATGGCCATGCATTTTAAAAGCCTATGTGCCATCAAAGTCCCTTGGGCTACAGAGGGCTCTTTTAGCAAATGGATGGCAACAGCTGCAAACTCTGGGCTGCCCTTAATGTGCATGGTGCAGATGTCTGTACTTGAGTCCCACAGTCTGAGACAGATCTGTCTGGCTCTACACTGGGCCTCTCTCATCTTATTGCTGTAGCTTCATTAATCACTGAATTCAATATCAACATCTGCTTAACAGTTTCCGCTTTTAGTTATAACCACGAAAAGCCTTTGTTATATTCTCTATACATCCCCTTATTTTCTTGTGTTGGTGTGATATAATGATCATCTTTATTCAATAACAAGATCTGTTCAGCTCAGAATATGTTTTATAAAATACATCCTGCACCTCTGAAATACACTGTGTACGGAATATAAGACAATTCCTAGACATGTTTGGTTTGTGTTTTTTCAATTTTTCATGCCAGGGCAAAACAACTCAGTGTGAGCAGTGGAGGGACTCATGGATGCATCCAGAGAGAATCATCCTGCATTAACACTGCAGACTTTTCATTTTGAAAACTGGAACGGTAATAACTAGAAGAATATTGGACACGGCAATGTAAAATTGTTGTTCTATTTAGAAGCTGGATGCTTGAACATGCTCTGTGCTCTGAAGATTTGTCCACAAATACATTTGATATGGAAGGAAAGCAAAATGAGGTGCAGATTTAAATATTGTCTGTCTTTGTCAAAACTACATACGTTTATTTGCAGAACAAATCTTTTTTACATCTTACATGTAAGGCTCACAGAACGTGACGGAGCCGAAGAAATGAATCAACATTAACACCTGTGTAAGCTGACAGGGATACATTTCTGATCAGAGCTATTGGGAAAGAGCTACAATTACCTAAATCAATACAGCGATAAGAAATGTATTGCAGACCTAAACCATATTCAATCAGATACACACATCTATCCAATCAGTGAACTGGGACAGGGCACTGTTGACTATTGAACTCATTTAATGCTTAAAACAAATACAAGTTACTTCACTGGGTCATCACAATTGAACAAGAGATTTTTTTCATATTTGTAACACCCTCAGAAATATACATTCACATGGCTGCATACAGACAATTTCTCTCTTTTGATTTTATTTCAATAACATTAAATCAACAAACTGTATGCATCACCCCTTTGTATGACAGTGAAGCCGCTAGTGGCAATATTAAAAATGTACTGGAGGAGCATTTTTAGGTGGGACTTTGGAAATAAGCTATGCATCAACTTCATCTATTCATCACCAAGTCTCTCTGTTTGCAGTCAAAATAGGGTATATTTTACATGACCAGGGTCCCTACACAGTTGTCCCTAAATAAATCCCAACTATAATCTCAACCTTATATACATTATTTACAGTGGAATGTTGAACATACTGAATACAAAAAGTAGATTAGGATGGAATGAAGTTACAGTCATTATTACAAAATAGAAACTCATAACACCCCGACAACATGAAGACAATGTTTACGTCTACCAGTATACAGAATGTCGACTCAAATCTGAAAGGTCTTTCTTTCTCCAACATGACTGAGAAGCAAGTGTGGCAGTGGTTTCATAATGTATGCAGTAAAAAAAGAGAAATGAAACCCTAAACTTGTGCTTTCAAAAAGGGGTCAAGTTGATCTTTGCTTTGAGCCAAAATTGCATTTTTTTAAAATTCAAATTTACAAGTTAATTTTTTTCCCCCACTGGATTAGTGTTTTGATTGTTGTGCTTAGAAAAGTCAGCGATGTGTGACTATGTTGCAAAAGTTTGATCTCTTTCAAACATAAACTATCCAGCTTTGAGTGGAAAAAGTGCTGTATCACCATTTAGAAATCATTTAACTTTAAAATGGCAATGAATGCAGCTTTTAATAGATCAGTTGAGATTAAGATCAAGTAAAGATGCACTGTTAATATCGTGGTTGAGCTCAGATGGAATAACATCTGCACAAGACTAACAGAAATTCAATGCAATTAAAGAATCATCATTTGATCTAGAGGTTTGCACTTCATGTTATATTTCAATATTATGTTATTCATGATGCTATTAAATGGCATGAATAATTTAAAAGGTGCAGTGTGTAGAATTAAGTTGCATCTACTGTAGCAGAACAGACTTAAAATAATTGAATATAATATTCATAATATTCCTTAGTACATTTTAAGTAGTGTATAATCACCTGAAAATCATCGTGGCTTCATTACCTTAGAGTGAGCCCTTTGTATCTACGTAGGGAGCAGGTCCTCTTCCATGGAGCCCGACATGTTGTACCGCCATGTTTCTACAGTAGCTCAGAATGGACAAACCAAATACTGGCTCTAGAGAGGGCCGTGTTTTCTCGAGAATCTTGAGGCCACCCTAGGTTCTCCTACACACTTGGAACGGAAGGGTATTCAGAGAGTTGCAATCTGCAACCTCACTGCTTGTTGCCACTAGATCCTACACACTGCACCTTTTAAATGATGGAGCAGCAACTGTTCAGACTACCTTAATACTCCTGACTTTGATAGGCACTGAATGCAAGAAAAAGATAAAAACATGCTATTCATACATTTGTCTTGTGGAAGTGAAATGTTACAGCAAAGCAGTTTATCTGAGCAGCTGAACAATAAACCAAAGGCTATAAAATTGCAATTTACTTTTGCACTTGGAAAGGAGCAACCCCACTGCTGTCAATTAGTTTCCCCCCTCTGAAACTTTTTGATGCAAACCTCAGGTATCGCTCTCCAACTGTAGTGGAGACACTTAACAAAATCAGAAATAATCCTTGAGAAAATTTAAGTGAAGTAAGCTGATATCAGCAGACTTTTAACATGATTTCCCCACTTTGCAATGTTAATTTGCGTTTAAAGTACAATATAGTTTGAGGCTCATGATTAACATGCTCATCTAAAAACATACAGTAGACAAGCATGGACTGTAAGACATTCACATCTCCAGCCAACAGAGATGCTATTTTTTCATCTTTATTTATATATATATTCATACACTCTCGTGTGTTAACTGTAATATTGTCTCTGGGTACTGAGTGCCCATAAACTCATATCTTTGTCAATACTGACAACACTGAAAAAGTGCTGTCTTTTGAGCTGCAAATGAGGGAAGACACACTGGAATTGATACAGAAAAAATAGCAACATACGCACTCCCACACAAAAACATGCATAAAGTAAGGCTTAATACAGTATTTATATTGTTCAGAGCCAGTCAGATATCGCACTTATATCCATGTATTTAATTCTTTGCTTGTCTTATCCCATGTTTCATATTGAACTTTTTTTGTTTGAAGCAAATTCACTTTGCTGATTGTGTGATGGAGAGAAACATGTCATTTGCTATTCTAGCAACCACTGGCACTTGTTAACAGATTTAAAAAGCCATATATAAATATATCTATATATATATCTATATATATATATATAGATTTATATATATAATGCCTTTAGACAGGGTCATTGTATAGACATTGGCATATTTAGATGCCAATATTAAGACACAGAAAACCATTCATTCCTTTAAAATCCCCTAACAGCTACTTAAATTCATTTCAGAAAAAAAAGATGGAGAAAAAAAACCCACCATGAAAGCAGCAGGTGACTTATTGTACTCCAGGATGGCCACCATCATATTTTCAATTCCCTTTACATGTTAAAATATTTTCTCTGTAGATGTAACTATATGCAACGGGTGACATTTTCCTCGTATCCGTATTCTTTGTGTCCATGGACGACTCCTCATAGCAATGCTGTTGGTGTAAGTGGGGAGACTTAAGCGTATTCTCCAGTACACAGTCACACAATTATAAGAAGAGACAGAGTCATTATTGGGATACTCCCCAAACACTTTTCTCTGACATCCATTTGATAAAAAAAGGGTTAGAATAAAACATAATTATGACCACTCAGCACACACACACACAAAAAAGACATTTCATTGCAGTGGTAACTTCTTGAGCTCATTTACACGGGTAAAACCTGTTCAAGTCAAGTGACAAACATGACATTTCAGAGCAATTATTGAAGTTTTCTGTGAGATTCATCAAACCCCTTTTGGACGTGACTGAAAAGTGTGTTGTTATGTAAGGTACGGTTGTAGCCCTTCTCTCCCTTGCTACTCTGATTCATTGACGTGGGCCTTATTTTTATTTATTTTTTAATTTAGGAAAGGAAATTAAAAAGACCGTATGATTTTTATCTGTTACTGCCATATCCATACGGCTCAGTAGACTGACTCCCTCTCAGTAAAGAAATAGATCAAGCATATACACACAGGGGTCAAGTAATACTAAGCATGTCTTTGGAAAACAGCAATAACATATCTGTATTTAATGCTGTAAAAATACAAAAAAGTGTAATTTCATGAATGCTAAACCCAGAGAGAAACAAGAGAAATGATAGAGGTGCTTGTATGACTTAATTTTTTTTTTCTTTCTCTGAAACATTTGACCACAAAATTACAAACACTAAGAACGTCACCTGTAATTATGTCAGACACTTAACTCTCAATTCTCAGGTCACTTAAAAATCATACAAAAGGACATTAGAAAAATAACAAAACAGCAATGGTACTGGAAAAACAAAACAAAAAAACAAATCGTACATCCAGTGTAGGACTTTCACAAATGTGCTCAGCAAAACCTCAACCTGCAGTCTCTTTTTACACATTTAATACATTTATAACATAAAAAAAACATGACACAAAAAGAATAATACACCAGTATTAATCAACCGATCACCTCCCTGGTCTCGTACGTCAGTGACAACGAGTCCAATTACATACCTTAGTTTGTATTCTTTGCTCATTCGACTGATGGAATTGATACCAATGCCGTCATGTTGAGAAGTTGATGTTGCTAGCACTTTAAATAGACTCTTGATCTTCTAATAGAGATTAGTTGGATGGGGTCTGATGTGGGGGGGAGTCAGGGGGAAGGGGGTACTAGGTTGACCAAAAGAGGAAGGGGACTTGAAGGGTGCAGTTTGACAAATGGGAGGGTGGGGTAGGTGATGGAGGTGAAGGGTGTGGTGGAATGCAAGTGGGGGACAAGGGGTTGTTTGGTTTGGTTGTTGAATGCCACTACACATACCACTCTTTCTTAGAAATGACAGAGCCATCGGTTTGAGAGATCATATCATCGGCTATCTCAGGTTCAGGGTCATACTGGAAATCCAGAGTCCGCTCATCATAATCTCGGCTCTCTCCTTCGTCCACAGTGAAATAGGGCCTCTTCAGGTCCTCTGCTTCGGCATCAAAATCGCGCTCACTCGCCTCAAACCCTCCGGGACCGCCAATCTGGGCAGGCTTCTTCTCATCATCCGAGTCTTCCGGATACTGCAGGTTCTTGGGGATGGGAGGGTGCGCGGCTTTGCTGTAACCGTTTCCAAACACGTGTTTCTTGGTGCTGTAGTCTCCCTTGAAGGTGCGCTGGCGGCGGCGCAGGAATATGAAGAGCAGTATGGCCGCCACGCCCAACAGGGCAACTCCCCCCACAGCGCCCCCGATGGCGGCACCTGCATTGTGCTGCTCCTGCGGGATCTCATGGCCCCCAGGTGGTGGGTTGTTAGGGAATTCTGGGTAGGAAAAGACAGATGGAAGGGAGTGTGTCAGTGCTCTGGTGGGAGGAGGTGCGTTTGTGCAGGGTTTTTTTTTTTTTTTAGGAAAGATGAAGTAAGGGAGACAAGGACGGAAAAGCAAAGGGGAAAAGAAGGACCTCCGGCCCCACGACAAACCCCCCCAACCCCAAAGTAGTCTTGACCGGCAAAGTGGCAAGGCTCAGTCATTGACAGTCACATGCAGTTTCAGACATGGAGAGAAACAAATAGCCAGTCTACCACACACAACACCATAAAAGAATAAATGAGCAAAAAGATTAAAGTGAATGAAGCTTTGTCAGCATGCATTAACCATGATTTTTTTCTCAATTTATATTCATATATAATTAAACATTGTAATGAGCAAACTGTGGAAGAATTATGCCATGTGGCCTTTCAGTTAATACATTTAACTGTAGATTTCACACGAGTCAAAGTTGAATGATATACCTCAGTAATGTCCAGCATAAAACAGTACAAGACATATAACCATCTTCATCGGCAGTAATGAAAGCAATAATGAAATGAAAGAGCACTGCCAGAGATGATTATCAGCAGCCAAGCATACACAGCCATGATGCATCAACAGAGCTGATAAACATGAAGCTCTTCTGTTCAGGCAGCAGTGCAGACAGCAAAAGATAGCATATGCTTCCCAGATAAAAAAATACACATCATTCAGATTCAGAAGACAGTGGAGAAAATAGAGGAAATTATCAAATGACTCAAGTATGAGCTCTAATCTAGTACAGAGTGGCAACGACTAACGGCCTGCTAGAGACAAACAATAACTAAGATACCAGCCTCCACAAGTACAGTGTGTGAAGGCTGGAATTTTGCCTTGTAAATACAAAAAAAAAAAAAGATATGTTGTTTTAAAATCACAACTCTCATGACTACACCAGATCTGGAGCAAACCTGAGCCATCACATTCATTCCACCATTTGAAGGAACATATAGCCTTCTCACAAGGAAGATAAACAATGTTTATGAGTGAAGCACTTGAAGCAATTGTTGAAAACCATGTCCCTTACATACACGCCTTCACTTAAAACTGAAACACGAGCAAAGCACCTTCGAGTAAAGAGACAGCAGAAACTTTTATCTGAAATGTGATCAAAGCCTCGGGGTGCACAGGTAGTGCTTGTCTAAACCTGTAGAGCATAAGCACATTTAACTTCAATGGTAAACGCTGAATCCTCAACAGAAAGTGGAAGAGAAAACAAAAAAAAACAAACAAAGAATTACAGTGTCTCCTAAACAAATGGTGTGGGAAAGGGTTAGAGAGAGAGAGAGAGAGAGAGAGAGAAGAAAGGCGAGGCTTCCTGTTCATGCAGAGCAAGCCACAGACTCATGTACAGTAACAATGCAAGTCAAGTCAGACAAGATACAGAAAATATTTACTGGCTCTGATAACGTTTCTGTCTACTGTTGTAGTGATTTATATTATATTATGTCATGTCAGAATCTAGTTAACATGGATTTAAACAATGTTTGTCAGGAAAGAAAATATCTGGATCTAGTAACTACAGGCACCTGGGAAGCTAATTAGTTTTCAAAAACCTTAAATATAGAAGTATGATGCTCTGTTTGGATGTATCAACATCATCATGCCACATCTTATCTCTGACACATTTTCACAATTAGGTTTTAATTACAGTTTATATATGCACAGATAATCTATAGAATTAACATCATAAGGACATTAAAAAGCCTAGACACGCTGGCATATAACACGGCTGTTAGTACTGCCTTTAACAGGAAGGTTTTTTTATTGAGTAATAATTCAAATTGAAAGCTCATTTACAAAGTAACTGGTCATAACTGAGCCAAAATGAAGGTTTATTTTCAGCAATCGCAGAAGTTCCTTCGAGATATGAAGTTATCTGTGCTGCTACTCAGTAAGTCAAATAGAGTCAAATCAGAACATCACTGCAACAAACACATTTCCTGCGTAAGCTATGAAAGAAACCGATTTTTTAAATTATTTAATCAAGTGCTTTGTTGAATCAAAGCCATTATACTCATTTAGTGGAAATTATACATCCCTGAGCACAACTCTGGTACATAAAGGATGGGGTTGGAGGTGAAGAAGCTACTGGAGCCTTCATCTCTTCTTTAATTACAATGGCACTCTATCAGTCCAAAGGAGAGACCTCCCAAACACAGTCACTCTCCTCTGCTGCTCTTCCTCTGCACCCTTTCTCCCAGGGCCGACAGTAAAGCTCTCCAATTTCTAAAGCAGTGCCGGGCACAGTCTCAAATATCAGCTCAGGTTTTAATCTGACCACCTAATGGGATTATTCAGACACAGGCCTTCATTACACACATGAATGAGAGAGCGGAGCCAGGTCACCCCTGCTCGGGAACACATCCTCCCACCAAGTCCAAAGAGCGGTGAAAATCTAGAGGATTGTAGGAGCAGAGAGAAAAGGGAAAACCTTCTCCTGTAATCCTTTCCCCTACCCTTCACTGCCTTCCTCAGCTAGGATCTGTCTTTGCTCTCATCAATCCCCTTCAATACAATCTTAATTAGGTGGATTTTAGCCTTGCGTTTCTGAGGCTGCCGAGACTCAATATTTACCATGTAGAGAGGTGAAAAACATGAGGAAAGACCATTAAAACTACAGAGAGCCTTCAAAGCTGTTCTCCATCACCTCCATTTTTATAAAGGATCAAGTGACACTACCTCTTGACACCTATTTTTGAAGAATGTGAATGTAAACACTAATGATTGAACAATGGGTAATAGTCCAAAGATAAAAGCAGTTGTAAACACGGTGGTATTTTTGTGGGGTTTTTTGCACTGCATTATAAACCTTCAAGGAAGCCTTGGAAGTTCCTGTGCTGAAAACATGAGATAGAGTTTTCTAGTTATTAAGCTGTTTTAATAGAGGAGGGAATGTAAGGGAGGAATGTTGAAGTGTTCAAATGGCTCACCTTGTGTCATGGGGAACTTTACAATCAGTGACTCAAAACAACTTGGAAAAGCTCATCAGATCACTTCAGTGCTGTGGAGGAGCACAATGCTTTCATTTTGCAACTCAAAAAGGTGTGTTGGCAAAGAGAATTGTCTGTTTTCACCCTGTCATACAGAACACTTCTGCTCTGTACTTATCCCTTCGCAAGGTTACATCACAACACCACCTCCAATTCAACTCCGCTGGCCTTGTGCATCCACGAAGATAACAAAAAAAGCAAAAGATTCCACAATTTAGACAGCTCGGCGGCATTGCCTTTGTCTAGTCCATGTACTCAGTGAATGTGAGTATGTGAAATTAGAGTTGCCATGGTACAAACTAATCACATTATGAAAAACACTAATAATAAAACACATTTGAAATGGTTGGGGTACAACGGGGGGTTTGACAGCACGTAGGAGGAAGGAGGCGTTCCACCAGCACGCCATCGCTACCGGCAACACCTGCCAACAGATAGATAAAAAAGACCTCAAAGCAGCACAACAACGGCGCTGATACTGTTCCAGGCAACAAAAGGCAGTGTCTATTAACACCACTCTGGAAATATGTAGATAGTGGGGTAACCTTGAGTTTAAACGACTAAAATGTACTATTGAGATTAATAGGTGCCAAGATGTGCTATGAAAGGCTATAATTCAATCCAGAGGCATGCTAGATTTATACAGGTAATGAATAACATGACATACCGCTGCTATTTAAATGCTGCAACCATGCCATTTTGTATTGCATTAATCATATTATTTTGAACATTCACATCTGACTTGATCAGGTGGAAGATTTACTGCCTCTAAACATTTTAGTGTAAGAAATCCGTTTCCTTCACAACTCAATGAGTGTTCTCCCCCTGAGACATTTGTGTAAAAACAGACGCGAGTTTTAAAGGAAAACAAATGGCGAACAAATGCCGTGCACTCAAAAAAAAAAGACTTCTTGTTGTGTAAATGATCACGTCCATGGCAGGTTTGTGACTTAAAAAAAAACAACATAAGGTGCGGGATTTTATATTTCAGTGTACGCTATAGAATAGTACACAACAAGCTGCAAGAAATGTTCAAAGATACTGAGGGAGAGGAATGTCTGAAGCAAAAAAGGGGGCTTTAAAGTAAGAGAAACTGTTTCACAACTCTGTCCTGAAGGTACTGTTTCTGGGTGTGTTCGAGTCATGTCTGCACATGAAAAAAAAAGAAAGAGAGAGACAGGTACAAACATTCCTGAGTCTTAGCGCAATCATTTGGACAAGGTGTTATGACAGAAGCTGGGGAAATGAGAGAGGATTTCAAAGAGTGGTACAGGGAGTGGTATTTTAATATGACTAAATGAGGAACAAGCAGCAGACAACAGGAGATGAAAAGAAAATAGAGGGCCACTTTGAGAAGCCGAGGAGTGGCAACAAGGAAAAAAAGAAGATGGAGCGAGTGCCTTTGAGAGGTTGGGGTGTGACAACTGCGAATAAAGAATGGTATAATGAGTGAGTGGGGATGGGGACAATCGGGAAGGACGCATTAATTCAGTGATTCCAATGATCCTCATTACTCCTGCGTCTGAATTTTCCAGTGGTTGTGAAGTCATGGAAATGTAATGCTGCCACAACGAATAAAAGCTCATCACTGACAGGAATTTAACATGCTGCCTGGGCAAGTCGGTGGCAAGGCAAAGCTCTTTTCTACCCTATCGCATACACACCTTCCAATATCTACCATTTTGTTCTGTTTGTCAACTTTTTTTTTTTCTTTTCTTATCACTTATTCTACAGAGGCATAAGCTTGCCTCGTACGTAGGTAAATGCTGCCATTAAAACCTTCAGACTAGTGATTCAAATTAAATTCCTCGTAAAAAGCCAAAAGATAAGAGGCACGGGATGTGTTGGAGGAGATAACGCTGTGAAATACTTGCATCAAAACACAAGTGACATCATCGGTGCCATGCTGTGAACATGCAGTGACTCGCAGGATGAGGATGGTCCTGTCAGAGGAACAGAGACTGATTCTTGTTTTCATCTCCCGAGAACAGCAGCAGTATGTTTTGTTTTGTTTTTTTCCTTTTTTGGGTGGCATCTACTGGTGACCAACGCTGAGCAACAAGAGTGTATATAAATATATTTATGTATCTCAATAATAAACATGAATAAGCTGTCAAATTAGAGAAGAGATAACATGAATATTTACTTGTGTTCCATATCAGAAAGTTTGTTTTGCTCCCTCGCAGATATATTAGGGTCAGTTTTCGCAAGGGGGCAGGGAGGGGGGGGTGGGTAATAATTATTCTTAATGCACCCTTAATGAGCAATGAATATTTACACCATCGTCTAAACACCAATGCCATTTTAAAAGCCATGTTTGCTCATAAGGTACCATTATTAATGCATCTCTACATTTCCCTACTAGCCTCCATGTGTCTGCAGTGCTAAGTAGAAGTGCTGTAAGGATGAGTTATTGGGTCAGCAGACATGCAGCAAACAAATCTGCATGTTAGTACGCATTAATCCAGGAGAGGTCGGTGCCCTGTTTGTTTAGCGCACCATCCTACCCTCAGCATCTCCTCTGTTGTTTTTATTTCCCTTTTTTGTCTCCTCGTTGTTATTTTAGGGCTGTGTGTGTAATGAGTGAATCACCACACAGCATCAGCAGCAGCTCTGGAGCCAGTGGTCAGACCCTGGGACAGCATCTGACCTACTTCATCAGGCTCTCAGGGAGGCGTGACAGATCCCACACCACATGGGTGGACAGTGTGGAGGAGGAGGAGGAGGAGCCAGGCTGGGCCGAAAGGACTCAGCCAATCCCCCTGCTCCATCTGTCTGCCACATCCCTCTCCTCTGCATCCTCTGGAGAGCAGAAACAGCAAACCATGCAGAAACAAATGTTAAGATAAATCACTACGATCTCAGCTGCTCTGCTCTTACATGCTCTCCCCTGGTGACATTTCCATTTCACTCCTCCAGCCGGGCTATCTTTTCCAAATAAAAAAGACCCCTTTACACTCTGAGCATCCCCCCTCCTCCTCCATTTTATGCAAAGAGAGCTGCAGCCACAATGTCTTCCCCCTGAGTGCTTTCCCTGGCACAGCACAACACAGAAGAGGCTTTATGGGGCGGCCTATGGTGTGCAAACGCAGGAGTGGCTCATGCTAATGTCTCATTTGGATAATGAGGTGTGATCTTGGCAGGATGTGAGCAGCAAGAAGCCCCTCCTGTAGTGAGAACCTGGGGGCTAGAACGTCAGCCTGCAAACCCAAATCCTTCTAGGTTTGCAGATGCCTGATCAGGAAGTTCAAGGGTGAAAATGAGGAAGCAGGGAGGTGCAAGAGACCAAGACACTGAATATGCTTCTCAACCTGCCTGACAGCATGTGTATATTTGAAGTGAGGGTGCAATGATATACAAGATATACACATGTGGCCTTTGGATCTATGAATAATGCAAGCGGCGATGTGAGAAGACAGAGCTATGTGCTATATAGCGCACAGATTGAGACAGACTCCACCATGACAAGCAAAGACAAACAAATTTCACATTGCTGGGGGATCCTTTGCAAAGCTGACATCATAATGTCTCTTTTCTCTGTCACAGAAAAGAAAGAGACAAATGGCTGCGTGGAGCCGCTCTCCTGTTAGATAATATATGGTAATATATGGTGTGATACTTGTTTTATTCAAGGATATTCTCTCTGTACACTCTAAGAAATGAAACTTGGATGCTGTTTGAATTACGTAGTTGTTTTATGGTGAAAATATTTAATAATTGCGGTTTTGACCATCAAAACAAGACGGTTTCATTCAAGGTTGATGCAACCTGTTTAATACAATCAAATAAATGAGTGTGTAATTCACATAACTCAATGATGTAGCATTTAATAAAAACTGTTTGGTAAGATTTGCTTGACAGTATTTAGTAATGATCAATTATCTGTTAGTTTTGTCTCATTTATTTGACTTATTACTGCAGGACTGTTTGACATAACTAAATAAAGTAAATATAACATTTCATTTCTTAGAGTGCAGTCTAACAAGTGTTACTGTGCGATCAGCGTGCTATTACATTGAGAAAACCGACAGACCCAACAGTGAGGAAGAAATGCCTGTTTCTCCGCTGATAAAAATGCACCACACCATCAACACCTGCTGTGATTTACAGTTTATAATTAGCTGAGTGGCATAGTAGCTCAGTGGTTAGCACTGTTGCCTCACAGCAATAAGATCCTGGGTTTGAACCCCAGCTGTCCCACGTCCTCACTGTGTGGAGTGTGCATGTTGTCCTTGTGTTTGTATGAGTTTCTTGCAGAAATACTTGCAGTTTCCTTCTACAAGGAGCAGTCAATATGGCCCTGAAATAATATTGCGATAATTCAAGGTAATTCATAGTGATCATGATAATCTTGACGTTAAAACAAAGCACTCCTTGCAGGATTTTTGGCTCTGCTTGAGGTGGTGCAATAGGTTTGTTGTATTTTCCTCATTTGTTGTTACATATTACTGTGGTTTCTTGTAAATCTGATGATCTTTAGTAACCAGACCTCTTCCATACTACTGAAATCGCTCCCCTTTTTGGAACTAACTAGAGCTAGATGCCACTAAATCTTACACACTGATCTTTTAAGTACAAGTTGTAATACTTGTTAGGACAATTATAACGTGTAATGTCAGCTCAGACTAACATCTTCTGCTCAGTAATTTAAATTTATGCTGAGAAAGCTCCCTCTGCTAGTGCCAACCTGCTGCTGCTTTCCTGCCAACCCGGTGGCAAGCATTTGGAATCATTATATAGACATAACTAATGTTCTCGGCAATGGTCTCATTTGCTTGCATTGGTTATGCGAAGCCAATTAAATTAAAGTGAGATCGGTAAGGAAAACACAATAAAGGAAATGCAGGCACTTTTTAAAAGAGTGTCAGCCTTTCTCACCCACTTCTATGTCTCCCTGTCTTCGCCCATCATTGTGCTGTAGGACATAGAGGATAGAGGATGTCACAAGGAGTGAACACCAGGAGTTGACACAGGCTGTTACATAAAGTCATGTAAACAGCATCCTGCCCTTTCTTCCACCTCTGCATTTCTTCCTGTTTCTGTTTGCCTGTGAGCCCATTTCTGGAATCCACTTTACCTCTTCAACTAAATTCCAAAAATCAGACCCACTGAAGCATATCGTTCCGTCACATGGATACCTTTATTTATTTATATTTCTATTGGACTGTCTATATTTTATTCATCTCATTTTCACCATGTGGGTACGATTTTTTCCCCTTACCTCTTTTCGCTCTCTCAAGTTCATTTTCTCACACGGGAGCGAACTATTGCTTGTTCAGGCGAGCGTGAACAGATGTCGACACCCGTTGCCTGTGCCTGTACAGAAAAAGATCCATCCTCATGCTTTCTTGCTAAATTGAAGAGACTCCATCCAGTTTAACCCAAGTGGTAAAGCCCTGTAGCAAAGCTGACTGCACCTCTGCTCTCTCTCTCAAAGTAGCCTGGTGTCCCGGCTCGGACAAAGGTGGATGAAAGGCTGTAAGTGGAATCGCCGAAAGGTTCACATACAGGCTGACCCTGAGCTGATCTGATATCATCCTTCGCAGCTGATCCTGCTAATGTGGCAGGAATTATGCATTGTATTTCATTCAGTCTGGCTACATTCTCCCACAGATTAGAGCTGTTGTGTGGAGGAGTCAAGGTTAAAAAATATCTAATCAAGTTTAAAAGATTATTCAAGTGGGTCAACAATTGAGTTCTGTTGTGAATGTGCTGCTTCACTGAGATAAATTTTCCCACATGTCACAGTATTGTGTGCTGCCAAGAAAACAACCGCACATCTTCTTTCTCAGGGGTGATAATGACATAATTTTAAGGCTATCCCAACAAAACAGCCATTCATCATGTCTTATTATGCGCTGGGAAGAAATTTAAGATGGCAGCATTGATATGTTTCGAGCACAAAAACAGAGTGTGATGGCGGAAAAACTGATTATCTTAATGAAAGACTGATTTTGTCTTCTTAAGTTGGGGAAGATCTTTGAGGTTTAACCACATTATTCAGCCCCCTTTTCTGTGGCTTTTTTAGCTGCAACATTTCACAGGAGTTACTGTCTGACTGGTATCCCTGGTAGATGGTTAAAAGCTGCAGAGAATGAATCGTCAAAAATAACTTTCATTGTGAGTCTCTGAAGCTGTTTAATTGTCTATTTTTTTTTAACATGGCCTCTGATACCCGTTAGTAATTAGGCGATTAATCAGATCTGACAACTTGTCAACTTTCCCTCAGGAGATTTCTGAACTGAATGTGAATGAGAGAGGTATTTGCTTAGAAGAGGGCCATTACATGAAGCTCATCTCTCTTGCTATAGATCCTCTCCTCCCCCCTTCCTCTCCCTTCTCTGCTTTTTCTTGCAGACTTCCTCTTTCACCTCTTTTTCTGTGAGGGAGGATTGATTAAAACAGGAGAGTGGTTCATTAGATTCTGACAAGCAACACCATATCTGCAGAACACATGTCCTTGGAGAAAGCCGTCTTAGCCCATGTGACTTACCATAGTCAATGCCATCTCCTCAGCAAACACTTTCCCCAAACTAATTGAAACAAGGTGCTCTGTGGCCCTGCTATCTGCCGAGGTGACAGTTATGCAGCTCCCACAAATCCGTCCATGAAAACTGAGGAGCTTGATTAAAATGCGCTTTTCTTAAGTACTCCATCAGTGTTGTTTCCCAGTGTGAGAAAATAGCTTTTCTGTGATACAAACAAGTTGTCACGGACATTTTATCTTCCTGACACTGAATGCAAGGTTGTCTCCCTGGCAGGTGTATATTGCTGTGTCAATCTAAAGATCTACTTCAAAATGAAAACAAAAGCGTTACTGCCAAATTCATGCATAATGCAGATAGCAGTAGTGCATTTGGATAAATTCAGGTCTTGAAAGCGACAGAACTATGTACACTGGTGGTATGAAGTGACAGATTGTTTAAGTGACATATTTGTCATTGCTCTGATACAGTTTACTGCAGACTAAAAAGGCCAGCTATAATGCCTGAGTTATTGACTCTGGAAATACAACACTCTCCCAAGTGTATCTAAATCCAAAGACCACTAAAAAACTGCCCTTTTACAAGGAAAAGAAACAATTATTTTATGTTCGGTGCTGGTCTAGAAATTGCAAGGTCTGTGAGCAATTCAACAAATGCACTGCAGCTATCAACTTGGTCACCTTCCTTTTCTGCAGAGAACACATAGCTAACATTTTGAGACCCAATGCTGCAGCCTTGAACAGCAGCCAGCAGTGGGCCCTCTCAACTGCCATTTCTCAGCCAGGCCTGTCTGAGGCTTTTGGAAGGCACAAAGATGCTCTTTGAAGTTAATGAAGCATCAGCATACTTCTTTACCTCCGCCACCGGGTCATTATGCACAGCCAATGTCAAGGTTGCACAGAGCACTTCAAAGAATTAGAAGGAAATGTGGAGTCCTCCCTCAAGTTCACCTTAACAGTCTTTTATTCATGTCATTATAACAGATACTAAATCTACTACAAGCTGCTCCACATTCACATAAAATAGATTCTAAATAGGAAGATTTCTTTTACGCATATATGTGAAGCTTAATGGCATTCTGGAATGGGGTTAGGGTTAGGGTTATGCTGACAAGCCCACGTTAAGACAGGAATCGGCTAGCATTTCACAACATCAGCAAAGAGCACATGAGCACATGCATTGTATGATCCCGGTGTAAAGTGTCCATGTTGCACTTGCATGAGACACAAGGGCAGGGTAGTTCGGTCGATGTTTGCTCACGGTGCTGCACTCCTCTCTGCATCCTAAAGCGCTAAAGCATACAAATGTTTGACAGTCAACTAGCTGTTTGTGAGCTGTTGTACAATTTGACTGGCCTCCATGTTGGAGCTGAGCCTCTGAACTGTGCATTATGAGGGGAACTGTGTTGGTCTTGTCAGTGCTACTATGGGAACTGGCAACATGCTTTTAGGGCTTGTATAGTACCCTTTGGGAATGTACCCTAAACAGAAATGCAGGACTCTTGCCATCTAACAATATAGAACAACACTTGCAGCTAGAATCCAGCCAGCCTTTTACTACTGAGGATAAAAACAGACCACCGAGTGCTTTGCGGCACGTAATAATGTTGGTACTTACAACTCCAAATATCCAAATATCAATAATGAAGTTCTGACAGCCAAAGAAAAAGTGACAATCAGGTAGTCAAGTAGAAAATGTGAAAACACTTTGCTTTAATACATAATTATATATCCCTGAATTATAAGTAATAACTTTTATTAATTACCGTGAACATGCAGAGAAATAGGAAGTAAAAGAGACCTACAGCTGAGAGCGAAGACTGTTTTCACCGCTCCAAAATCAATTATTACACTTGCTTCAAACTGCTTCTGAAAAGCTTTACATGGGCTTTAAATGTTAAAGAAAAAAAAACAACACACACACAGAAAAATGCCTGGATTCAAATTCCGCATGCAGATAAATTGAATCTGAATGTGCTCAAATTATTTACCCTCACATTGTTCACCTCAGTCACTCAATAAAATTATACGGACAAATGATGAGAATAAACATAACGACTACAGGGACAATAGCAGTGTGGTTTGTTAATTTAGGCAATCAATGAAAAGCAGAAATAGAAAATGACTTTGGTGCCTTTGTTTTGTCTTTTAAAATGCAGTACTTTATGCCGAGGTGTAAAACTCAATAAAAAGCTGTTGTATGGTGATTTCCTGATGGCAGATTACTTCCTCACTTTCTTGTTTGATAAGTAACGGCCGTTCATGCTCCTTTGAGACTTCTATTATCACATTATTAACCCTCCTACATCGGATGGTCGACTTCTCACAATGCAGGTGATGACATCATATCCGGACAAAGCTGCTTTGTCTCAGTTTTACCCATACCAGTACAGAATAGCACACTGAGAAGCAGGAAACAAAGTAGGAAAGCAGGAAAAAAAGTATGCAATGATACTGTCAGCCACAGCTGTTCACTTCACACTAAGCTCGCATTCCCAGAGACACAACATGAGTCAACATGCAAAGCAATGCAAGTTAGAACACCCCCGCTTCCGAGAAACCAAGCAGTACAAACAGTAGAGGAAACGCCTTTCCAGTCTGACCAGAGCAAAACTGTGACAGTCTCCCATACCGCACACACAGATGGTACCAATAGAGAAGGGTCTCCACGTAGCACGTATAGCAAATACAGATCTGGTATATATTGTAGCAAGGGCTTTGATTGCAAAATATCGTCTCCTATGGATATGAACCCAGAGGAACCACATTGTGTGTGTTCCGACAATTATCTAGAAAGCGAGGGAATTGAATCAGTTTTGTTCAGCATTTTGTTTTCCCCAGAAGACACATGGAGAAGAAAAAGAAGGAGAAGGAGAAGAAGAGACAAAAGAACAAGCGCAGTGCTCAACTGCAAGATAAGCACGGGCTGTTCAGAGAAATGTGAGCGTGATGCAAGCAAACTATGATCAATACAGTACCATCACCTCAAACCCCCATTTTCCTTGATGTTATTTTAGGTGCTGATAATAGAACTGCTTTATACCGCTCCCACACAGGCGACTGGATGCATAACAGGGAACGGTGGGAGGGGGTAGCTGTTGTATTCCCATAGTGAGTGTGTGTGTGTGTGTGTGTGTGTGTGTGTGTGTGTGTGAAGCTCTGATACACAAACCCTTTTTTTTGTTTTCCCTCTAACCTGCCACACGGTGCAGCAGGGAGCCGCACAGCCTGGGCAGGTAGGAGCCAGATTGAAAATAAATCGTTGACCTGCTACAATCACTTGGTCTGTGCGTGCGCATAGATATTTGTAATGAAATGAGCTGATGGGGGTCTGATGGTTGCTGACAAATGTTTTTTAGAGGGCTACTGTATTGATGCAAGCCATGCCAGAGTTACTGAAGAGACGGAAGAACAGACATTTCAGAGACCGCCTTTATCGAAGTTACCTGTGATGTTGACGTCCACGATGCCAGTGCGAGTCCCTATGCCGTTGGTTGCGTCACAGACGTACGTGCCGGCCAGGTCGTAGGTCACCGGCCCCTTGAAGAACAGGGTGTTGTTCTTGATTTCCACATTACTGGGCAGGGAGCCATTCAAACTGTGAGGAAAAGAGGCAATAATACAGACACCATAAAAAGACAGAATTACACCACACCACAGTAAAAAAAATCCCTTTCCCAGGAGCTGCAAAGCAATTCAAAGCACATGAAAAATACAGTCTCTAGTGCCAAACAAACCTGCATCTATGTGTGTGTGTGGGGGGTAAGATAAATACCAGGAACATTTGACAGTGCTATATTTCAGCCATCATCCATCAAGTCCAAACTAAATTATGAGGACAGGGAATCCCAGCAGGTCCAAACAGGTAAGACATAAACCGAGGCCTAAGGACACAGGCTTTTTTGGCATATGGAATATAAAGCAGACAGTGGTGGGGTGGTTGATATATATACTCAACTACAGCACCGCTCACATGGCTGAACTCA
The DNA here is from genome assembly GCF_027409825.1 of Scomber japonicus. NCBI lineage: Eukaryota > Metazoa > Chordata > Actinopteri > Scombriformes > Scombridae > Scomber > Scomber japonicus. Next base: position 19,375,363 of record NC_070583.1, read on the forward strand.
AAACTCAGGGGAGCTGTCAAAAGAGGCAGCTGATCAAGCGATAAATGCAGAATCTACCAAATGCTGGGCTGTCAATGAGAACTAGAGCCTGTTTTTCCTGCCTGAGGTGTTTGTCTTCATGGTTCACTATCTCTTTTGCATTCAGGCTCGCTCATGTCCTTTGATCAGGTCAGCACACTTTGAGGTCATGGATCATGAGCACACCAATCCTCCATTCTATTATCTGGACCCCTTTTATGGTGCCTGAAGGCTGAATAAGGTATCAAATTTCGTGAAATTATCCATTTCCTGCCGCCTTCCTCTCGATCAGCTTCATCAGCTGCTGAATGGATCCAGCTTACAACTAAGGAGACAACTGTGAGAAAAAATAACTAAATAAATAAAAAGCCCGCTCTGACAATGGTGGGTTGCTGGGTGTTGGTGGCAGTTTCTGGATTCTGTGAAGAATAAGGATGCTGCTAAGACCTTCTTCTTGCACTCCTGGGCTTACTCTCTATTGAAAAGACAATTTGAGATCCTCTGGTGTGTGAGATCATTAAAAACAACGTAATGCTCCATTTATTAGAGCAGAGAAAAAACAAAATGACATTACAGAGAGGCGACAACATTAGATCTCACACTAACAATGGTCACACATCAAACACTTGAGCTACGCTAAACAGGCTTTCAACAAGGCTCTTCAATGGCAGGGGGGAACAACATAGTGATGAGTTATTTGTTAATTAATCTATCATAGAATGTCAGTTGCTAACAGCTGATCCACATGTGGTTAAAATGCAATTAACATTGCAGGTTTTCAGGTTGAATCAGAAATAAAAAGCACACTATGTTTTTTAAATTTTTATACTAATAATTTAAAAGTAATGGGAACAGCTCGGGTTATGTTGTTTTTCATTTTGCAGCATGGTGACACATTCACAGTGGAGTTAGGTGCAAACATCTCTCAATACTGTATGCTATGATTCAATATGATTCAGTTCCCTTGTGAGCCTATATCAAATGCTGAGTTCTGCAAAGCCCAATTGATTTGCTGCAGAAATAAAAGGCTGGCAAACTGCGATTCACCACAGATTCTGTGGCCACTTACGATGTCTGCATTTGTGCGAGACATCAGAATGTATGCATGGTCGTGTGTGTGTGTGTGTGTGTGTGTGTGTGTGTGTGGAGCCTGAGGGGCAGTAATATGAAAGGCTAACAAACAGCTTGAGATTGATGCAGATTCTTTGATGACTTGCTGGTCTGCTCATGTGCAAATATGTATGAGATGTGTGCGATAGATCTGGGAGGTTTGAGTTGAGTTGAGGGGTGGGGGGGTGGGGTGGGTGTTTCAAGCCTCTACATCAACTCATCATCCAGAATGTGTTACAAACTGCATGATTGTGAGGAGGCGGTTTTAGACGTAAATGCAGAAAAATATTCGGTGTGTGCTCAAAAGCTCAATATGTGATATTTCATTTTACGTGCATGATCAGGTCTATAAATAAGACTGTTCACAGTGGCAACTGGAAACTCATTAACAGAGATTATAATAACCATTCAAGGAAGAAATTGAGGCTGCTTGCTGGACTTTAAGTGCAGTGTCTTTAATTAAACATTTATCAGTGTTGCTGGCCTTTAAAGCATTTTAACATTCAAGTTTAATGTTTATTGTGTGATTTCATTCTCTTGGAATAGTTGCAGACAACATTAGGGAGTACTTATGTTTAATATGAAAACCCATCAGCCTTTGTAACGTCCATAGCATGGCTAGACTGGCTGTGCTACACCCTGCAGTGATAATGTTGTAGAAATAAACTTAAATATCATTTAAAGGGGCATTGAGGATGAAGTGTGTAGTTTAGTGGCATCCAACAGAACAGCCTTGGCAGAAATGGAATATAATATTCATAAGTGTGCATTTATTAGTGTATAATCACCTGAAAATGAGAATAGTTTATACTGTCATTACCTTAGAACAAGGGACAAAGGGAGAGGGCCGTCTTCCACGGAGCCTGCCATGTTGCTACAGTAGCCCAGAGCTGTCAAACTAAACACTGGCTCTAGAGAGAGGACCTTTCACACTTTTCACAAATTTCATAGCCAACATAGGTTTTTCTACATGCTTGGAAGGGGACTGGGAGGGGGTATTCAGTTGGTTGCAATCTGTAGCCTCCCTGCTAAGATGCCATTAAATTTTACACAATAGGCCTTTAAGTAATCTATGACTTTCATTCACCGCTATTGGTGATTAAAGAACTGCCAGCAGTTTTCTTTGGGTAGAGATTAATAGACCTAAAAAATAGAATCACATTTCCACCGTAGCAATAAGTAAGCTAGCTGTGTAATTAGAGGATAGATTGAGGTAATAACAATAATACTGATTTATTTTTTTATTTATAGCAGCATTTCTGGGAAACTGAAAATGCATCATGGAAGGAAGGTATGTGTGCGCTGTTAATCTGCTAAAACCAATTTCAATCTTTAATCTTAGCACATAAATAATTAGGGATGCTCGATATTGGCTTTTCTGCCCAAATCCAATATTGTCCAACTCTTAATTTCCAATACTGATATCACCCGATACCGATATATGCAGGCTTTTTGCACTGAAACTGTAAGATAACAACATAACATATCTCCTATTGTGGAATAAACACATTATACCTAATTGTATTGCGATGTCCCACTGGATGCATATATAAATGCAACATCACTTTCCAAATGTAAACACTGTCTGTGCAAAATGGGGTGTGTCCTTTTTTTAGTTGACTCTCGCTCGCTATTTCAGAGCAGTTCCCCATTAACTCATTTTGAGAAATAGCTCCGGCATTGTGCTCTGAGAAAAGAAAAAAAAATCAAAGATGCCTTCTTCAAGGACTGTATGCCAAGGCTTTCTGCACACTCCATTCAATTGAGAGAAAACAAACAGAAGAAGGGAGAAAAAATGAATGCAGACGATGCAAATACAGAATCTTTTTTTATATAATTTTCGTTGCTGTAATGGGTCACATTCATTTTAAAGAAACCCAAAGACCTATGACCTCATTAAATAAGATCAATACAACTGAATGTCTTTGGGAAATAACATGGATCTGTATCAAAGGTATTATTGGATTTGGCTAAACATCTGTGTAATGTGTGTGTGTGTGTGTGTGTGTGTGTGTGTGTGTGTGTGTGTGTGTGTTTGTGGTCAAGTGTGACGCAATCTTGCCAGCCTGTTCTGGATTGTTCCGTCACAGCCTTGTGCTGACCTCCACAGTAAAGCCCTGGGGAACCTTCACAACAGATTTGGCATCTCATTTTCAGTGCAGCAATGGCCGTCCCCTCCTATCTGTCAGCACAGTGCCCTCGTCTTTCTAGATCACATCTCTTCACCCTCCTCTTCTTCTCTCCTTATCTTCCATTTTCTCTCTAGAATCTTCCTTTACCTCCGATAAAAAAAACAACCTACTCTATCTACTCTATCTTGTCTTCTTCTGCTGCTGCTATGTGTATATCGGTGTTTCTGCCCTGAAAGCTAAATCTATGCATTAAGTGGCTGTGGCTCAGGAGGTAGAGCGGTCGTCAGCCAATTGGAAGATTGGCGGTTCGATTCCCAGCTCCTCCAGTCCACATGTTGATGTGTCCTTGGGCAAGACACCAAATTGCTCCCGTTGCGGTGTATGAATGGTTAGTTTCCACCTGATTTGCAGGTGTGCCCCTGCCATCAGTGAATGAATGGGTGAATGTGACATGTAGTGTAAAAGCGCTTTGAGTGGTCATAATGACTAGAAAAGCACTATATAATTACAGTCCATTTACCATTTACCATAAGGAAAAAAACTTCCTGTGCCTCATTAAAATCCAACAGGGGCCTGTAGAATAGATACAATGAGGGCACAATGGTCTATTAATCCACACCCACTCAAGTCCACTGACAAATTTCTTAACCTAGCCTTCACTGAGCAATTACAGGACAAATTGGTACATTTATCTCACAATTTCGCTGTATAATGCTTTCATTACAAACTGTGACTGTGACTCAGAAAAGTTTGCTTATGTTCTAAGAGATAAAGCAACTTTTGTTTGTTTTGATTTTTTTGCATCTGGCACCAATAAAGAGTTCAATCAATGCAAATTACAGCAAACAATTCTGCTTTGTAGTTGTACCCCTTCACTTTTAACAGAGCTTATATTTTACTGTAAAATAGCATTTCCGCATGACCAACTTTCATGCCATTATTCAAAGCAGATCAAACCCGGGGTTTTTTGACGACTCCCCGAGGCTTGAAAACATGTTTGTATCTCTTCTTGCTATTTGCAGTGATGTCAAATACACTGATGTCAGCCTTCCGGTATGCCGACCTAATCCACGGCTGCTACTCCAGCTTCAGCCTCACTCCCCTGTGTGTCATGGACAAACAGCTGCATTCTGTGCCCTCCAGAGAACACAAAGGCACTAACAATGAAGCTTTCTTACCCCTCTACCTGCATGCTGGTCCCTAGACTTCAAAGCACAAACCCAAAAGGAAAGCAAACCACGCTCTGTTTGCATTTATCTCCCAGTATCTGTGACCATCAGGAAGATATGGGTGTGTGTAGCTGCTTTAATAGACCTATTGTGCTCTGCCTCAGGTCCACGTCTTATCTTCATTAAAGGTTTCATAAACAAACTAGAAGAGTGTAGATCTACGCTAGGTATGTCTGGGATTCATGTACATTCTAGGTTTTACTTTAAGATGCATAGAATAGTGTAATGGTGTCCATGGTGTCCTCCTGGGTCCGGCTAACCGTATAAATTTAATAAGGTAACAACACACAGGACAGTAAGTCCAAACTTCGATTTAAACATTATCTACTCAGAACATTTTATTATAACACACCGCATAAAATAAAACCTCTCCCTGCCTCCCTCTCACCTCCCAAACAAAGAGGTCCCTCTCGGTTCCCTTACAGTCAAGATGGCAGTTAGTGGATCATAACATATCGGGTGTAAAATTACTCTGCAGATGCTCCGGTTCAAGATGAGACCAAACGTTTCTTTCGAGTCTGTTTTTGTGGCATATGGAATGCAAAGGATTTGTTTAAAGCCTAGCCGATTGCCAGAAATACTTGTGGCCCCTACCAGCCAGTTAAGAGGAGTAAGGAGTCAGCAACAAATGAGTTTTTTTCAACAAGTGTGAGTCACTGTAACCATGAGAGGTCTCCTTAGCATACAGTCATAAATGTGCACAAAAAAATAAAAAGGCTGATGGTTCCAGTAGATGCCAGAGTGGCTGCGGACAGATACAGACATGGACACACACAACTAAACACATGATAACAAACACACAGAGACACATTTCTGGAGAGTATAAAGAAAACGAATGGTGGAAAAGAGCAGGACTCCATTCAACTAGCACATTGTATGAAATTGCCTCCCTGTGCTTTAGCAAGCTCTCCACAAAAAAACCCCACTTTTCTTTCCCCCCAGCCAGAAATCTAACGTGAGAGAAACAACACATAGCCATGCTCTCGTCTTCTCAGCCTTAAGGGGTTTTGTTAGGGTTTAGTCAGACTCACAGTTTCCACTGGTAGATCGTGACAGGGGGGTTAGCATCAGCCCTGCAGGTCAGCTGAACATTCTGACGGTTCAGGTACCAGTTCCCATCAAAGCCCTCGATCTTCACCTCGGGTTCATCTGCAAGACAGGCATGCTGATGTCAGTGCTTCCCTCCACAACAAAAAACTGTTCAATTATTTCAGCTCTGGTAAAGCGTACAAATATTTGATTATAACATACTTGTAAAACAGTAATGCTTCAATTCCATCCATTAGTAATTAAGTGGTTCTCTATTCTTTTTGTCAGTTCAATCATCCCAATTATAATATTTTTAATGATCTCAATGCATATATGATCAAATAAGTCAAATTTCAAACAACTCTGTTTTCAAAACCCCATTGATGCAAATAGTTTCAGATTAAGTCTCATCTGGGGATCACAACTGGACCTGGTGTCTTTTTACTACACTGCTGAAAATGTTTTTTTGCACTTATAAAAGGGTGTAATTTAATAAAAAGCAGTAAGCCCATGCATGCTGTCAGTAGAGGTCATGTTTCAGTTTTCCTGAATAATCAATGTAACAATATAAACAGAAAACTGGGATTGGGCGGGGCAACTGGATGAAAACCAGTTTTAAAAATACCTAATACGCCTGGTGCATAATCAGCAGCTCATTTGTGTTTTCACATTACATACGGGATTGAGCTGTGTTTGCAGGAAGACCTTGTTTACTATAAACTATACAGTGACCGGCAGAACTAGTTTCAAAGTTTAGTTCACAAATTTTAAAATTAACTAGTTCAGTTCATAGTTCATAATTCAAAATTTTGAACTAAGTTCTAAAAATGAACTAGTTCATAGTTCTTTTTTTTCAATGTTGCTGCAAACTATTATTTTTCAAAATTATTGCCACAGCTCATGTAGAACCACAGACAGCAATTATTTGATCAGTTTTAACACTGAAACTATGCATCAGATTTCAAAATAGTTTTAAGTAATCATACGAAAATGCTGTATTTATGATGGAGGCAGGTAGTGCTGCTGCCTTAGCACAACACTGGTGACAGGCGTCGTTTTACTGGGGAAACATGATTTGGTACATGGAACATAAAATATAGGCAAAAATTCAATTTATTTTATCACAAATTGAAAAAAAATTGTAAAAACCAAACACTTGCTCATATAGGAGTTTTGAGAGATTGGATTCTTACATTGCACATTGAGCACCACGCTGTCTGTGATCTTCTCATTTCGGTACGTCACAATACATGTGAGCTTCTGTTTGTGGGTCTCCCGGCTCGGTATGACCACGTAGTTGCTCCGTACCGTCACCGTCCCATTTTGGTTGCGAGTCTCCTGGTAAGTGGCTTCACCCTTCAACCTGGTGTCCCACTTGATCACACTTGGGGGCTTCCCATTGGCTGATACACAAGTGGCAACAGTCATCTTGCGTTTCTGAGCCCTGGCCACAATGGTGGGTGTTGTCAAGGTCATACGTGTCATAGGGCGAGCTGTAGAAAAGAAAGCACAAAGCAACCAAATCACTAAAATGTAATTGAAGCTAATTAAACAGAGATCTTGTGTTTTTTCTTTTCTTTCACTTTGCATCTAATTTTAGAGCCTAATTTTGTCTACTTCACCTACACTCAGCCTTAGATTTGATGAAAACAGCTATTTGAATTAAATTAAACTCAGGGGCTGAGATGAAAACTGTGTTGTAACTCAAATCAGGCAAAGTTTTGCTTCGTTCCCTTCTCAAAGCCAAAGCAGTTGTCAAAGCTCTCACAGATGTAGAAGCCACTTGCCTACCCAAATGCACAGTCATCCAATTTGAATCCTTTGTAAGTTGCCAATTAGCAATCTACTCTTAGTACATCAAAAGGCAGGCTTGAGCTTGAGTGAATGCACAACTGAAAGAGATCTTTGAAGGCTGCTGGTTGGTTATCTGCACTCAGGTTCCTGATGTTCACTGAGCCACAGAAGCCTAAAAAGACCTCAGAGGCTCAGTGACACAAAATGGGGACTCAGAGCTGACAAGAAGCTCTGGCAACAGGGACTACTTAAGCCAAGTACGTTTTCTTTTACTGGGACTTAATATAAAACATACCAACACTTAATTTCTAATTAGATCACTAATCAGAGTCAGAGAACAGCCTTTTCAAAGCTGTCTCTCTTCAAGATTAACTACATCTCAGACACTCCTTTTTTACCCAAGATAAGATTATTCAAGCCAAATTACACACTCTGAAGTGGCCTTATTGATTTCCGTCTCACCTGCCATTTTTATTGACTGCTCTCTGCGGTAGTTTACTATTTTATAAAAGCCATATGGCCCAATCTGGAATTGGTGTTAAACAACACATCATCCCACTCATTACATCATGAATCAGTTAAAATGATTTTCATATCAACATTGAACATGTAGAATCAACTACAAGTTCCACAATGGAGTGAGAGCCTTGTGGCTGCTGCAGTACAGAGCTTTTCACAATTGCAGACTGGGAGATATAACTGTAAACAACCAACCAGCAGCTTTAGCAAACAGAAACAGGCCATCTGGTTTGAGGTGCTCTGAAGGAATTCAGCCTACTTTACAACAAAGCCTGTGGCAATGTATTGTTGATGAGCAAAGCTGTAAAACTGTTTCTTTTTGCCTCTCACTAAAAAGGAAGACATCAGTTTGACCCTGTTTGGCCACCAGTTATCTGATTTTAAAGGAAAATGTTTGTTTCAGTCAGATAGAAACTAGATTTGACAACCAATCAGGACAGCAGTAACATGTTCTCGGAAATCACTTCACTTTTTTTTTTTTGGTTAAAAACTTGAACCACTGGACAATTACACAATCTGAAAAATGAATTGATGACTCAGATTTGGATCTGCATCGTTCACTAAAGCAAAATATTTTGTCAGTTGTGTAAAATTCCACTGCATATTTAAAAGCCTTAAAAATCATTAAGTTTACCACAGTTTCTACAAGTTCTTACCAAATACTGTGAGGTTGACCATGTTCTCACGGTTGCCTGCAGGAAACGTGGTGTACTCGCAGATGTAGGCAGCTTCATCAGACAACTGCAAGTTGGAGAACATGATGGTGGTGTCCTCCAGTGAGGGCGTACGGTGACGAACTGCTGCTTGCTTGAAGCTGACTCGCTCCTTGAAAGGTGGTAGAACGGACACACCGAGGGCAGGGTTGGCTATGGCCACATTCTGTTTGGTGCCATTAAGGAGCTTCTGCCAGGTGACTTGAGAGATCTTGACAGGTGGGTTACTATTGATGAAAATGCAGCGCAGCTCCACTTGTGAACCCACAAAGCCAGACTTACTGGGGTCCATCTGGACCATCTGACTGTTGCCAGCTAGAAGTAGAAGAAACACAAAGAGAGAGGAAAAAGGAAAAAACATTTAATTACGATTAACAAGTGTCCAAGGCCAAGCAAAGCACTCCAGTCAATAGCAAGTACATGCACTGAAAGTCAAGGAGTCAATTCAGCCTCCTAGGTAGTATATAGCACGCACAACACTGGCAGGATTTAGCCACACACTCTCCCATACAGCAGTAGCAGGGTCAACTCTCTACACATCACTGTAAAAAGTTGGTACTTTTCACAGTGGTTGTGCGTGTAAAAGCTTGGGGAGTTGATATTAACATAATGGGCACATCTATACAACCCTGTCTTTGTCCACGAGGGTACTGTTTCTGATGAGATGGGAGGGCTGAGCAAGAACCAATGCATCACTAATGAATGAGTACAAGGGCAGTGAGTTGGAGCCAAGTCATCGTCTGCTGTGCTCCCTCCACCTACCCAGCTCCACACTGGCTAGCCCATTGTAATTTTAATTACTTTTTACTCACAAATACTTCAGTGATGCCCGCAGCTACGTGGAGTCTGTGTAAGCACTCAAAACAATGAGAACACACACATTAGCTATATAAAAAAACACAGCAATTATGTTCCTCTTCCCTACTACTTAAGTCTGTGAGGAGTTTGGTAGTAAAAAAAAAAGTGTCAAACTCCTTTCTTTCTCATGCCCAATATGTATGCTCACATTGTAGTTAATGTTCTTGAATTAGATGTTCCTTACATACAGACTGCTTTTATCTGGTGGTGAAACTGTGATCATATTAGGATGTTATTGTCAAATGCATATCTTTAGGATTCTTGGTCAGACAAAATAAGCAATTGCTTGCTCTCACCTTGGACTCAGCAGATTAACTGATATTGACAATAATCTTTCATCAATCTGTAATTCAGTGTGAATCTTAAATACAGCTAAACAACTGCAAGTTTCATCTACACCTGATCTGATCTCAGGAATGATTGCCGTCTGAACACAGGTGTCGTGAAACTGCTCCAGGGACTGTGCATCCTGTTGTCTTCAATCTTTGTTACACATCACACACACACACACACACATCTTTGTTATCTCAGGCACTGATTTATGTTCCTTTCCAGGTGAAGTCTGATGATGTCCCATTTCCTGGTCCGACAACCCGCGGCTGGGACTGTATTTACAACCATCCGCAGCTATAATTATCTCCTATGGATAGACGAGGGCCCACAGGAAGAAAGACTGAAATTCCTGTGTTAATCACATGAACTCATAAAGCCACCAGTGAATCAGGTCATAAACAGAGAAAGTATGTTGTGGTCTCAAGTGGAGGACTGGGGTCTACACACAGGCATCACAAACAGAACAGCTCTTTAACACTGAGTAACTGCATTACAATGATGGATAATCGCTGCGTTCAGAGATAAAGTTTCCACAGGGGGCTTTAAAATGTAAAAGAATATGTGAGAAATATCCATTACCGTACATACCCACTGAATACAATATTTGATAGTCTATCTTCCAACTATACAGAAATCTGAAGGGGTGGGGGGGCTTCTCTGTGTGTAGGCTGTCAAATTGTCTAACCAGCAGCACCAGCAGCAGTTAGGAAGATTTTTCTTATAAAAAACTGAAGGTAGTCAGCTGAAGGACACTGGGGCACAATACATGAATGGAGAGAGGAAACAGTTGGTGCAGACTCTAGCAAGGAGATTAAGATGAACATGTATTTTTTCCCCCATCCTTCACAGCTTTCATGCAACTCTCAGATTGAATGGCTTATGCTGAAAAGCAGTGCATTATGAGAGAAAGGCAATTTCTATTTATTATTATATGCTTTCGCTCAAGTACAGCCTTTGCGGCCTACATCAATTCAGAAAAAAAACAAAGTGACAACCTTTTGAAGTTACTGAGTGCACATCATCTTTCATTTCCTACTGACCACATCAGCAAGACCCTCTCTATAGAGATTTAAACTTGGGGGATTTGAAGATGACAGATTGATTTACTAATACAGTTTGACAGGGAGGACTGGCAACCTTGTCATCTGTACCTTGAGAAACACCTGTGTCCTTGCACAGCTCAGGGCAATGCTTTACTCCGTTTTTATCACTACTTAGATTACCAGTTGCAGCAGATATAGTATGATATTTTTTTGAACAGCAAACACAATTTATTGTGTGACAACACTGGTTAAAGTTTAATCTTTAGTTGGGGCGAAGTAGGGGGAGATGTTTGTGCAGTGGAGCTGTACTCACAAATATGTACCTGGCCAGACCTCAACCACTTGAATACTAAAACAATACTGTCAGAGGCGGCTTGTGTGAAAAGCTGCAGCCCCTCCTCGCTCTGCCCTTCCTCTTTTGAGTCAGATCCCACTCCCCACTCAGATTGAACCAAATAAACAGCAGCTCACGCAAATGGAAGCCAGAGGAATAGGCATAATTATACAGCTACAGAGCCCAAATCCCCTCCGTGAAGGACCAGGGGCGCCCACAGGGACCCCTTTCACTCAAGGACTGGAGGAGTCCTTGGCTGAGCACACAGTAGAGCTGTAATTACAGACTACACCACAGAGCGGCAAAGCCATAGAAGAGCAGAGCCACATACACGCAAGAGGCATTAAGAAGGTAGATTTTGGGAGGGTTATGGGAGCCAGTGATGCAGAAACAGAAGAAGAAAAAAAAAGATAGGCAAAGTAGGGGAAATGCAGAGCTGGAGAGGGGGATAGGGAGACAAAGAGGAAGGTGGAGCTTCTGGGAAATTTCTAGGTGTTCTGCAGGTTTGAGGTTGGCTGCCGTTGTCACTTCTGCTGCTTTGTTCTCACACTGACAAAAGGGTGACTGGGGGGACAGTCATGCTTTAATACACCTGGGGACAGACACTGCCTTGAGAGTTGCCAGTGGAGAAAGAAGCCTTATTTCTGGAAGGAAAAGCAACAAGACAAACAAACAAAGCGGAAAGTATGCCCAAGCTGGCAAAATATAAAAAAAAGAGTGGTTTGATTCACATAGGTGAGTGAGCTGACTTGGATCAAGGGGGACATAAGGGGCACTATTAAAACAGCTGCTGCACCGTCTGGCCCAGCACTGATAGCAAGAGACTCCCAGGGCCTCAGCACAGAGCTGTGCAGAGAACATTCGACTGTAATAAGATCTGGCCTGTCAGGCAGCAAGGAAAAGCATGTGCTTTGTGTTGTTTGCATATGGAGCATTGGACAATATGCGGGGCATGCTACACTGAATAACAGCCTTCAGTGAAATGGCCTTCCTATGGTGCATGGATGGAAAATATCCAGAAAGATGCAGGGCAACCTTTACTGCAAAGATTTTATTACTCAGATGGGAAAACAAACAATAATATGAAAACAAGCTTGATTCCATTCTGTATTAAATCAAAACTGACTGACAAATATGGCATTAAAATTTTACATTTGCTTTTTGTCTCTGCTGCAGAGAAAAGAGTCAAACATCAAATATATGACATTCCTACATCAGTTTGTTCCAAATAGTCTTCAGGACGATGTAAAACCAGAACTTATTCTATACAGAAAACAATAACAACATCATAAAACCTTAAACAGAAAACCAGGGCTCCATTCCCTATAGGCTAGGAAGCTCCTTTTCCATAAAAGGAGCTTCTTGGCAGCTCATGTCGGATATGTAACACTATTCTTTTTTCAGCTGAACTGGCCAACAACCAATATTTCAAAAGACAATTATTGGCTCGTTTACCATCACTTGGTCCAAGCTGCTCCAAAATAAATCAATTTGTGCCGAAGTCAAGTAAGTTCAAATAATTCACCTCTAGCTGCCTGCTGCAATGTGAGGCAAAGAGGCAAATATTATAGGACTGAATTTTACAAGAGACACTCATTAATGTCTTCTATTTAAAGCTGTACCAGGCAACTTGGCAGACTGTCAGTCCCAAATGGCAGTGAGACGTCTCTGTTTGAAGTTTGAATACTTCAAAACCCAGGAAAATGTGTAATGTGATGTCATTAAACTGCACACTTCTTGGACTTAAATGTCGTCTTCTCTGTGGTTTTAGGGGGGCGGAGAGAGTGAAGAGTTTCCATTTTCACTGGACTGAGCGCTCACTTTTTACATTTAATTTAGGCATTTAGGTCAAATCTATGACGTCTCAGTTTGTAGATATGAAACTGTCTCCTCTGCTGCAGCTCTGCTTTGTGAGTCAGGCAGATAAATCACGCATATTTTTGTATAAACTTCGTTCTAAGTGCAGCTTTAAAGCTTAACACATGAAGACACATCATCTCCTCATGCTTGATATGCTTTGGTTACTCCATTGTTACTTAAGTGGGATGCTGATAGATAAAACATGGCTTGAGCCACGCGGGATAATGACTGTTTAATGTAGTCCCAGTTCCCACGGCAATGGAAAAGGCCTCTGTGCTCCTCTATTCATGGCCACACATGGGATGTTTAGGGGGAGTCCAAATCTACTGTCTGTGCCTCTCTCTCCCTCACACACACATTCACACATTGCCCATTAGATGCTTGTTTATTCCCCTGGTGGAATCTTTTATTCTGTTTTTTGCTCATGTTATCAACAGATAGAAGACCTTTTCAAATGCTTTATAAAATAATTTGTGGTGTTACTATCTCTTAGGGATAACTGGGAGCTATCTCACTATGCTGGATGCTTTGATAAATCCATATAGAGCATTTCCATATGCATGAGGGGCAATATTCTAGGTTTAATGTTGCTTTTTGCTCACTGTGGCCATTTAGCCTTTTGAGATGGAGCAGAATGTGTCAGAAAATGTGTTTTAATCTACACTCAGACACTATTTGATGGCGCTTCAGCCAGGTCTCTTGGGTAAACAATGGCGTACCTGCCAAAGCAGCTCTCTTTACCCTCTGTCTCCCCAAGCAAACATTTAACTGCCTAGGCAAGCAAAACCTCACTGGAACAGATGGTTAGTAGACCTGTTTCTAATTTTCCACTATCTGGTTCAAATTTGAAATAGTCTTTTGTACAACACACTTGTTCGTTGAGGACAATGTAACATCTGCTGCGCTGTAAATGTTAATGATTATCAGGAATATTTATTATGTTAGGCAACTTCCCAATCTGGGACTACTCCATGAAAGAGGCTGTGCATTTTATTTTAACTATTCCCAATGGCTGTTTGTTTGGGGAAGGGAGAAGCGTAATGACCGCATACCATGGAACAGTAGTCGTGTGTATTCCTCCAGGGTTATAAAATTACAGCTTTCAGGTTGGTAGTGCGTAGCATCGGCCAGTCAGCCTCGCGCAACGATTCTCACCTAATGTAGCTGCGTGCATCGCTTCTGAGGAAACACGAGGTTCTGAGCACAAGCCCACACACACACACACACACACACAGGCACACATGCCCCTCGAGCGGCTTTAAGGCATTTCAAATGTCAAGGGGATGCATCAGTTCGCCTGCAACGGAGCTTCTCATCTTAGTTCAGCGGGATAATGATTCATCCTTGAATGAAAACACTGGAAAACACCACAACTCCATTTTGCTATCAGAGGATTTCAAAGAACCAAACATAGAAGATGATACAGTGGAGCATATCACGCTCTATTTGTTAGCCTCTTATTAACCTCTTTGAATTTAAATGTACAGTATGTAGCTACGCCTCTGGATTTACTGTAATTAATGCTTTTATATTCTAGTCAAATAGGAAATATGCTAGAAGTAATCTGGGATTTTAGTTGTCTTTGACCGCAGCAATGACAAAAAAGCTGGGCCAAAAATAAGGCTTTTGCCCTAGAGAGGGAGAGACAGAAACAGAGAGAGAGAGAGAGAGAGAGAGAGAGAGAGAGAGAGAGAGAGAGAGAGAGAGAGAGAGAGAGAGAGAGAGAGAGAGAGAGAAGGACAGAGAGAAAAAGAGAGAGCGAGACTATAGCACGTATCAAGTGTAAACACAGTCTCAGAGAGCTCTGACCCTCCTCCCTACCCCTGCAGCTTAACTAAACAAGGCCACCACGGTTTCGGTCCTACGGCACAAAATAAACAGAGCTGACGTTACCTGACTAAATGGTTTGATGACATCATATACTGATACCAGATAGCGAGCAACTGTCAGTACACAAAAGGACAGATTCCTGTGAAAGGGAGAGAGAGTCCCCTGTAACCTGGTAAATCATTACCTGTAAACTCTACAGTTGTGGTTGTATGACAGAAACTCAGGGAAAACCAGAGCAACACATCCAGATACTGTATCTTAAAGTGTGGTAGAATAAACAAAATGTGCTGTAACAGCAATAATAGCTAGATAATAAAACTTTTTATCAGACAGATCTCACACCAAGACGCTGGGGAGCACTTACAAAGACCAGACAATTAGTCAACAAAGCATCTCAACCACAGAATGGACTCAGCACACAAGATGATGCACGCGGGTTATTATTCAATAATGCAAAAGTTTCCAGAGGCTTTCAAAGGAGGGCAGCTGTTGGGCGCCTTAATAGGAAAGAGTTGATCAATAAATAAAAAGTGGGCCACAGGCACGCTGCAAGGTGATGCATTATAGTCTCAGTAAGGCCGAGCCCCAGCAGCTGCAGGTATAGCCTGGGAGCACATTAAGAGTTAAGGGTGAGATGGGGTTACATAAATGTGATGTAGAGGATTTTGGGGAGTTTAGGGGGAGGGTAAGCAGCAAGAGTGACACACAGTGGGTCAGACGTGGTGAGCAGATTACAGCACTCAGGATATTAAAGTGGGGGGGAGACGATGCTGCAGGCAACACACCTCCTGTGGAAATCTCAGTATTAGCAGAGGGTGACACAGAGGCTATGTCCACATTACTTTTGACACAGTCTACATAATGGTACAATAACACAACTGCTGCAGAAGCAAGCTTTTCCTCATGGCTTTAGGTCAGGATGCAGTCCTGGCAGGAAAATCTTCTTAATGGACTACAAATAAACTGTATCCTGATATACATTCATTTAACATCTATAGGTAGTGAAAGTACCCCTAAACTCACCTGATATGACACCTAAAAAGGCACAAAACATGTTAGTTAACGTACGTAGATAGGTAAATCTATATTATCATTGGTTGACGGCTACTCTGTTTATTTTTTAATAATTCATTATTGATTGATTTCTTTAAGTCACTTATCAAGTAAAAATGCCAAATATATGCTGGTCCATCTTCCTGATATGAAAATGTGTTGCTTTTCTATTTCATATATTGGAAGACGTCAATAAATCTGAAAATTAGACAACAGATAAATTGGTGATGAAATTACTAATGCTTTGCTGCCTTAATCACTGCTGCTTGTGAAGGCTGCTCACTTTTCTTGCATGCATCAGTATTAATGTGTGTTTTCTAATCATTTGCACATTAATAACATTTTAAATCATCACTGAATATGCACAGAACAATAAAGTGTACAGGATTAAAAGGATGGTTTTAAAGTGGGGCGTACAGAATCGGGAGGGGTTCTAAGTCTAAACCAGCACCACTGCAGTACCCTATACCTCCGCTAAGTACCCAGCAAATACACCATGAAACGCATATATAATGTCCTGCCAAAAAGTGCTGAGAAAGAGTCTGGCTCTGGACAACCATGCATGACAAATCCTCCTCTCACACCATCTGTTCCATTGTCCACAAGTAAAGATAAGTCTTGCACAACCACTGAATACTTCCATGTGATTATGCCAAGCACTTGTGTTGGATACATTACAAAACATGACGATTTCAAAAATCAAACAACTATTCAGCTCAAACCGGTTGATCAATTATCGGTCGGTAAGGAAGGAAATGAACATGTGGAGACAGTCTGCCGCTCTGAAGGTCTTGATGGGTGTAAATCCATACACCACATGCAAGGTGACCTTTAGAAATACTCTGTGAGAGCACAGAATATTGTTTTTGGCATCTGACCTGTGTCAGCCTTTACTAGAGGAGTTTTTTTTCCACCTTTGTTGACAAGGCCAGCTCTTAAAGGCTTGCAGGAGGGATGAAGACCTTTGGGGGGTAAATAGGTCCACTGTAATCGTACTGAGAAGCATTGTTGCATGACCAGTGGCTTATTAAACCAAGAAAAGAGAACGTACAATCAATATTTGATTAGAGTCACTTGTGATTTTTTTTTTCAGACATTTCCCCTCTGTGTTATATGGGAGCGGCCTCCATAGATTTCTTGAAAGAAATGAATGTTCTGCATATCATACATTTTTAAAGATGTGTGGAAAAAATAGAAGAAATGGCTGTCATCAAAGTGCATCTCTAATTGTCATTGGGACGTAAACAGGACAGCAGGGGCAATGCGCACACAGCTCTGCTTGTTGGTGTGTTGCATTGAGCTATTTTTCTCCAGCATTGCTGGCACAGGCCATTTACACAGCAGATCCATTAACATATAGGAGAGGGAATTCACACTCCAGCTGGATTGGGCAGTCGGCTGAAGCCCCAGTCTGCTATCAATCAACAATCACGCTTAGTATGTGTCTGAGTCATGATCATCATGGGACACTGAAAAATGTTGTTCATTTGCTGAGTTTTGTCACAATAGCGAATCTTAGCTGATTGCCAGCCCTCATATCACATTTGAAGGTCTAAAGCAACACTATTGCACGCAAACTGAAAGCAATACAATCTCCTCATCAGTAGCATCGACCTAATACTGTAACAAACCAGTCATCTCTTTGCACGTGTACGAGGAATTAAGTACAAATAAACACGATTATAAATTTTGCCCTGCAGTGACTATCATTTAGGCATGGATTAGTATCCTGTTTTTCCACCAGAGGAATGAATGTGCAGAGTTACTTAAGCTGATAAAGTTAGATGTGCTACACTAATTTTATCCCTGAACATGTTATCTTATCTTGTTATTTAAATCTTTTTTTACATCGGTAATGCATGTACATTTTAATAGGCATTCCTTGCTGCAGTTTAAATGAAAGATGCTCTGCATGCTCTCTAGCTTGTTTCAGGCTTAATATTGAGGATAAATTATCTGTAACCTTGACTATGGACTGGCTTCTTAAAAAGACTGACATAGAACTCGCAGAAGCATCAACAGTGAGTACACCATGTACACAAAAAGACAAGATTCACGCTAATATATAGCAGATATGGCTACATGGGGACATATAAATGCTGGATCCTAGTCTTTGCCAAATTCCGCTTTTTCATGTGTGTTTTGATCAGAAACCTCTATGAAATCCAGCGGTTCTCAGCAGAACTCCAAGACCAGGGCTGAACCATTTCCTAAACCACGACCACAGCCTATCTTTCCAAGGCGAGTAAGGCTCCATGTTCCACATACATATAACCGTTGGAATGCTCACCACATCTCAGGACCATGTTCATATTCTGCTGCATGTGCTTTCCAGCTGTGATCGAGTATTGTCTTTCCCACCGGCCTCTGAGCTTCACCATATAGTGTTTTTTCCATACATCGTCTTTCAGTACATGAAGGCTGCGTGAGATATTATCCAGTATATGAAATATCTCTGATCATGGCTTATATGTTCATTTCCATCTATCATTAACGACTGTTGTATACCCAAGGATAGAATAAACAACACTGGGAAACTGAGATACTTTAAAGACTTGATAATAATATCAGATAAAGCTATTTTCTTTATACTTATTTTTGGGGCCCCTGTACCTTTCATTTCTCCTATTGTGACACTGTTTATGATGGAAAGCTTTAAAAGAACACATGAAATAACAGCACTTAAATGTCTGCACAGCAACTGGTCTTTCAAGCGAAAAGCAACTGGCACTGAGACATAAGTAGGGAACCACAAAGCCACAGCAAGGGAAAAGGAACAGACTGAAAGCTCAATAGGGTGGTATGAGTTACTCCAGTCTCCACTGGTCGTTAGATGTCTAACAATGTGTATTGACACGGAGACCCAGGACACAAAACCATTCGCTACATTCTCAAAGATGTGCAACGCAAGAAAAACAGGCCAAGCACTTCTAAAATGTGAGTGGAAAGAGAAAGAATGATAGCTGTAATCAATCATAGGAATCAAAAATCACGACTCGACTCTGGGTTTCTGAGTTTTTTTTTGAAAACATTGCAGTGGGTGGGCTATGGTCTGGGGGCATAAAAAAGGCAGGAAATGAACTTGCAGTGTTTTTTTTTTTTTTTGGTAAGTGCATTTGCGGCTGAACACACTTCACCCACAAGTGTTGAATAGAAGCTGAAACCAGATTAAAAGTAGCGGGATCAACAATCACGTGCTACAAATCTCAACATCTAAGTTTAAAACTTTGGCCTAATACTTAGTAACATCTAGATAAAAATGAACAATGGTGAAGAGAGCTGCCATTGAATGGAGATAATTGCACAATTCAATGCAATTTCAGTGTGGCCAAATTGTAACTGTGTGACTGCTGTGTGACTGCTCCTCTGACAGCCCGCGCTATTAACTGCAATAAAACCAGCACCGTAATTACCCTTCGTGTTAAAATACATTCTGTAGTTAAACTTCACAGTGTGCTGATTCGGACGTGAAATGCAGAGGGATGCACAGTGAAATGAGCCTGCAAGAATGGAAGGGGTTCTGGCTCGTAAAGCTTTGATGAAACAAAGAAAGAAAAGTATAGCTGACAAATCCTGATAATGTATTACTATTGATCAGAAGCAGGGTAAGTGAAGCAGGCAGTCAAAGGCAGATTTAACAACTCAATTAGTCTGTATTGAAATCCCTGTCACTCACTCATGAGAGTAACCAATGGCGATAACGTACTGCTTTTTGAAAGAATAAAAAAAAAAAAAAAGAGAAGAAGTCTGATTTGAATTCTAGGCTTGTGAAGGGTTGAGAGATCTGTCTCCCTGGAAGCCTGCATCTGTCTCTTAAGTGATGATATAGAAGACAACCCTAAGCTTTTTGTAGCCACAAACAAACTTTATCCCAGATGAAATCACTCACGTGAACGCCTACGCTTTGACATTAATAGCCTTTGAAATCTGCTGACAGGGTTTAGACTACCTCGGTAGCTGACTGAAAAACACAGGGGCCTGTCCAGTGGGAGCCCAGATGAAATAGCTGTACACTGCATATACACACTTTTTCCTCAAGGCTGCAGGAGTATTATTTGGAGCTCTTATCCTCCCTTACTGTGTCTATACTGTGGGTTGCTCATTGTTTGACAGGATTGACAAGCTCCCTGGCAGAGCTGATTAAAAGCTTTAAGGTCATAGAAGTGGGACAGATATCGAGCGAACACCTGTCTCCTCGCTGTGAGCCAGTCCCCTACTGGGTGTGTCCTCCATTGGCGCAGGATCAATGGCTCCATTAAGACTCAATGTGGACTCTTTTTTTTTTTATTTGACAGTTGACAGCACTGCTTTGGCTTGCAAAGAACCTTTCACCTGGCTCTTCCTCTTTTTATTTCCCTCTGCTTTTCTTACATTCATACATAAAGGGGAAACAGTTTTTTTCCTTTCACACAGGAAAGAGTTTCTCAGCAGGTGATCATCATATTTTTGTACAGCCAAGATAATCAGCTAACCTTTACTTTTGCTAAAAGAAGGTTCGGAGTATAATCTAGTACGACAAGCACACATTGCAATGTTTTTTTTTTTACGGCTTCAGACTTAATTTCATCATAGATTTCCACATCCTGGTAAAAAAAAAAAAAGCTGCTCACTGAAGATTTGCCAAAGGATTATAGATCATTAAAGAGATCTTTGAAGTTCGCGCAAAGCCTCTCCAAATAAGTTACCTGAATCACAGAGTTTGCAATGTTTCTGCCACTTGCTTTCTCTTTCAGCTGAAACCAGTTTTCTATTTAAGAGAGGGTATTCACAACCTGCAACAGCTGGTCATGCTCCCTGGAGTCATAATCCAAAAATGGACATTTCAATTTACTTCAGCTTGAGTTTGGATGATAGTGAATTAAGATACTTGCTGCTATGGATACCATGCCGATTTCATCCCCTATGGTAGGCTTTCCACTCATAACTTCACAGAAGTGAAAATGTTCTTCTTTTGACATTGTATCTCACAATAATCTATAAAATGAAACCTAATACCATAGCTTTAGCCTTGGGATCAGACTTCAAGGGATGGATGACTTTCACCAAAAGATATCTTGAACCGTGTCCCACACACCTCTCATCACTACTTTCATCGGCAGAGTACTTCCATTTTCACAGCTTTCTGGATCCCTCCCCCACATAGTCACCTAGCTGGTCTTTCTTGATATGATTCAGTGGTTGAGCACAGATGCACATTGTGCCTCTGTGTTTATCACATGAATATGGTTTGTTATCTTGTGTCTGTTTTCCGTGAGAAAATAAAGCAGAAGATTTACTGACTTAGGAGAAGAGGGTGAAGTTAGTGCTTTAGTGCACACGAGCATTATCAAAGTGTCAGACCTGCTCATTTTCACATTCCCCACAAAGTGATGTATTTAATCTCACAATTTGATGTTTTAATTTCATTATTTTTGTTTCACTGAAGAATGAAAAAGATCAAGGAACTGTTGATTATTTTGATGAAAATAGATTAAGTGTGAAATGCTTCAATGACTAACTACAAATACAGACTATAAAGGAACCTTGCTGTTTGAGTTTATTAATGAACTGGTAATTGACTCATTACACCAAATAAACAATGACAATACACGGCTGATTCGGGGGGAACCACACAAGCGCCTTTTCATTCTGTTTCCACATTTAGATATTTGATGACATTGTAACATAACAGTAAGGTGAAAGAAGTGAGCTCACATGTCTCCAGTAGTGTTTTCAAGTAGATGTGAAACTGTGTTTGCTGGAGTAAAGGGTGAAGGTGTGTGAGTGGAGAGCTAAGTCACTCTATTCACAGCTGCACTTTGGCCCTTTTTCATGTATACATTTTTCCTTTTATCTATCAGGAGTTGGTTGTCAAGTGTGGTCAGAAGAACAGAGGGGTGAAATATAGTGTAATGTCCTGAGGCTACATTTCTAAAATCTATTGTGTTAGTGTATGGGGGAAAAAAACCTTTAAAAACAACATTACTTGTGTTTTCTTTGGGCTGACTATTGAATCCCACTGTTTTTTTTGGTGCCAATTGAAATGTGCAACACCAAGTATAGAAAGCGACTGACTCTCAAAAGTTGGCTTTGAACGCCTCATCAATTTGCAGACTTGTTTAATCTTTTTCTATTCATATATTTAATTGTTTAAATAATACGTTTTGACTGTTTATTGTCAAATGAAACATATTCCTAAAAGCAAAGTTCTGTCCTCAAAAAAATGTGATTTTATGTTCTGTGATTTTTAATAATGCATAAAGAAAGACAAAAACAGAGAAGTTTACACAAAACCACTTATGTTTTAAAAGCTCTTTTGTGTGATCACATTTGTTGTTTGACTAATACAACCCTCTAATATATCTTAACTATATTCTAAATAGTAGTTTTCAATTTAATTATTGACTACTCTCAACAATTAGAGCAATGACATTTAAATTGCTTCTCGTTAGTTAAGGATCAAGCCTTTGCCCTGCAGCCTGGGTATTTTTGTAGCCACCTAGGGAACACTTACTGCCACCAGGATTATAAATGCCAGTGTTTTCAGCAGCAGTTCATTAGATAGTGCACATATCTGTTACCTAGAAATGGCAGAAGATTGGGTGAAAATTTCTCATCATCTCGGTGCCCTTCACAGATTGCAACTGTCCCCTGTGCTCCCACACTCACTCACTTGCAATCCTAGGCTTGCGAGAGCTGGTGGAAAATGTCTGAGCAATGAGAGTGAGAGTGCCGGTGTCCTGACAACTGACAAAAAAAAAACTGGATTTGTGCATTTGAAGTTGGAAAGATTCATATTGCAGCACACACATGGGCGTTGTGAATGGATGCTAGAATAAGGCTCGACATATGGGCTAAAGCAGGCCAGAGTGAAATAAAGGGCAGTGAGTTGTGACAGTGGTATTCCTTGTGGGCACGGTCTTGTGTTTAATGTTGTTTAAAGTATTTAGATTGTGTTGTACATTATTCTGTCATGCACATCTGTGAGGTAATTAATTTCAGTGCAGCAAAATGTACACGTGGCTATTTGAGACTGCAACTGAATGCACAACAACAAGACATGGCTGAACTAGAAAGGGAGACTAAAGGCTAGCATCCAGTCAACACTATATTTGACATAACTGCAAATGTTAATGTAACCGTTTTAACATTTTGACTGTGGTACTATATAAGAGGAGTATTTCTTTATATCTTTATAACTCTAGATGTCACATAAAGGATTGTAAGGAAAAAAAAAACAAAACCTCAGCCTACAGTCCAAAAGCATGCAAGATTCATGCTAGACCATCACACAGTTACTGTCTCAGAGTAAAATTCAATAAATCACTGAGTGACCAAGGCCAGTGGTGGGCTGAGGGATTTCAACAGAGACTGGTCTCTTAAAACGTCCTTTATTTTTTCCAGCATGGCTGCTGTTCATGCTCATATGCTCTACAGTGACACAGCCGACCCTTCATACATAATAGATGTGTTGGTGTCCATTGAACTGCAGATGCTATAGAGACGAAGGGTTGGTACAGGGCAGAGACAATATGAGATATTTTATTCAGTGTTTTATTAGGATTAAATGCGTTCTACTAAGCAGAAGCCTCTCCTGTGGTGCTGCTTGAATTTATCATGCTAATGCGGTAGCCGAGGATGACACCATTTAGTATCGATGGATGGGAAAGTGCATGATCGCAGAGGCAAATGTTGTATCTGATTGGATTAAATCTTCATTCATTAATGTTTTTTAAACAGGAGTTATTGACCTGAGCATTCTAACTAAAGTCAACATTGTATTTTTGAGCAATAAATGGCAAAAATGTAAAATAGTAAACAAAAAAACTGAAAAATACATAATCAAAATAAATGTGAAATCAATAAACTGTGAAGCTTTTCTTTAGCCACCGTAGAGTAATTCAGAGCAGGAGTAGTTTATTAATTTGTGGGCTTATTGTTCCTAATGAAAGTGGATTAACCAACAAACTGGCATTAGCTCCATTTAGATTTAACTGCATATTTTTATTTCAGCAATGATCAAAGGCATTAGCTTCCTGGGAAGTGGGAACATCGATGGTATACAGCAATTAACAATATATTGTATTCCTATTCCCCAAACTGTTAGTTGTTTAGCAATTATCATGCTCACCATCATTTTGCTATAGTTTTGAAATGCTATTTACTTTATGAATACAAATATCTTGTCCCTTCTTTAATCCTGCTGTTGTACAGAGAGGAAAAAAAAAACAAATTTAAAAAAACTGTTAAATATTTATGTAACAATTTCTTAGCTACGAGCAGATCTCGCTCGACTGCACTAAAATGAAACTCACTGTGACCTAGTTAGGAGAATGCGACATGACAAGGCTGTGCCCGCCCTCTATCCGTGAGACTAGCCAAGCAGAAACGGCCATATCTGGCATGATATTTTGCATGGGGATGCTTATCGACGGTTTGTTAGCAGGATGCGGGGCAGCCAGGTCTGTGTCCTACTCCTTGGCTGATTAGGTGGGTGAAGGACAGACTCTGGCTGATACTGCTCTACATTGCAGGAGGCTGAGGTGGCTGTGCTTTGTTAATGTGCTGCCACTCCCCTGCAGGGTGAGCAGGCCTGGACAGGCTAAGGTGACGCTCCCCTCTTTTCCACAGCTCAGCCAGCTTGACTTTGCTTGGCTGATGAACTGTGACGGGACACAACTCCAAGGTTGTTTGTGCTACTCCCCCCCCCCCTGCAAAGCCAGTTGGAGCAAGAGTGTGAA
This sequence comes from Scomber japonicus, assembly GCF_027409825.1. NCBI lineage: Eukaryota > Metazoa > Chordata > Actinopteri > Scombriformes > Scombridae > Scomber > Scomber japonicus. Next base: position 19,399,938 of record NC_070583.1, read on the forward strand.
ACATTGTTGAACCCTGCTGATGGCTCTCAACCTTCATATCAGCTGGCTCGGCTGCACCCGTAACACACTCCAGTGAACACCTGAAAGATCCCCACTGTCAGGATGTAAGAGATGCAGGCCGTACAACCAGCTGCTTATGTTTCAATATGAGAGGAAGAACATTAACAACATCACAAACCTGCCCAGACATGATTTACCTTGCACAACTTAAAATGAGTCAGTCCTGTGATCGCAGACACTGTAGCATTCAAACTCCTGGGAAGTTTCCTCACAAGTCAATCTAAACAAAGGGTTCTGAGTAAGTGTGTGTGTAAAGAGATTGCATTTCTTTTGAATTACTATTCAGATCTCTTGTATATGCCATTCTTTACTAAGTTAGATAGCCTATAACCATAATTTATGGGTCTCAAAGCACACTGTAGAGCTTTCTGCTAGTAGCTTTGTGATAATTCTCCCTTCACAACTAAGAAGTGTTACAAAGAGCCCTGTGTTCTGTTAAAGGTGCAGTGTGTAGAATTTAGTGGCATGTAGCGGAACGAACTTGGCAGACATGCAATATAATCTTCATAAGTATGTTTTAATTAGTGTGAATTCACCTGAAAATCACAATTGTTGCGTTTTTGTTACCTTAGAATAAGCTCTTTATATCTACATAGTGAGCGGGTGCTCTTCCACAGAGCTTGCCATGTTGCTCCACCATGTTTCTATAGTAGCCCAGAATAGACAAACCAAATACTGGCTTGAGAGGGGGTTCACATTTTTCACAAATTTCACGGTCACTGTAGGGTCTTCTACAGCCTTCGAAGGAGAGGCAGGGATGTTCAGTTGATTGCAGTCTGTAACCTCACTGCTAAATGCCACTAATCCTACACACTGGTTCTTCAAGGTTGTCAGTTTATGCTGTTCTCTCTGCAAGTCAGATATACACAGTCCATCATGTCACTGTGCTTCAAGATCTCCTTCACATTTCCTGAAATACAATCCAACAGCAGTCGGGTCATGGAGAGGCTACTACTAAAAACCAATCAGTTAGTGACCATTGTACGTTTAGCAGGATGCCTAAAACATTCCAAAGTGAGAACGGCTGCCAAAACTTCTGCATGCTTATACCATAAAGAATCCTCTTAAAATGGTATGATGGCCATGTTAAGACACAGAGAGCATAGTTCTATCACATATTTTCTTTCATTTAAAATTCATGCAAACTACTCCCTTCAATGCTTGTGCTTTTCACTTTTTACAGGCATAACACACCTACTGGTTTCATCCAAGACCTTGTTCACACCCACTGCAATTCTACTGCAATTTTAAACAACAGGTGAAGTGTAAAAAGCCCACCACTGGGACTCAAAAGAGCATGCATTTCCAATGTTTAAGCAGTCAGTGTCCACTGAGACTTTGCAAGAGGAAAGTTGTTTGGATTCACACGTTCAACTTCCATATACAACTCCAGTTAATCTAAGTTATTACACGAGACAGGCTTTCATGTTGAGAGAGTGAGAGATGAAAAACACTTATTCACTTCAAAACAAAGAAAATTACACATTTCTCTGTGATTGTAGGTTGTTAAAATTAGACAGACAGTAAGAAAATCACCAAGCGAAGCAATTTTTCTTGCAATCTACCATTTTACTCCGCAATCATTCTCCCAGTTTAGTAATTCATCTGTCAGAGTTACTCTTAACCCCTCTCCAAATACTCCATGACAGGTCTCTACTGGTGCTTCACATCCACTTAACAAGTATTGGATTTCCTTTAAGTTTTCGCAAGTTTTTATTTTTTGTTATTTGTGAAGAGCTAATTTAGCAGACTCTGCATGTGTGGCTGTCAGGGGATAGCTAGTGTAGATGTGCCCTGTTTGTCGGTTTGACTACATAAACCAATTACAGAATGAGGCACCATTAGAGAATTAAAAGTTTGATTAGCCGTAGGGTGGATGGCAGTATAATTGGATTGGATAATAGTTGAACGGTTGCTATCTGTGAACAAAAGTGGAGCTAAGATTCCAGTAATGGTAAAAAAGGTTTCACATTAAAGTAACAATCTGTGAAATGTTCAAATAAAGAAGTCAATCTTTCTGACTGGTATGAGACAGATGATTCATAGGTACATGTAAATATATATTGAGTAGCAGCACCCTGTGGAGAATCCTCAAGTAGGAGTGATGCATTGTATACAGTTTTGATTTGAATTTCAAGTGCACAGCAAGCTGCAAGACATACAATTGACTGTAAGTGACTTTTACTTGAAATTATTTATTTGAAAACTATTACACAGCCTGGAAAATAATACCATGTACTATTTGATTTTCTTTTGTGATGCATTGCACTGATTGGACTAGCCGATCACAGCCCACATTTAAACAAAACAAGCTCTGACTGTTTTTTGTGCATTGCACCTGCACCTGTGGGCACACACAGCACAAAATAAGAACTGAGAAGTTGCCAAAGAAAGTGAAACTGCATTAAAATAATCCAGTTAAAACATATGTTAACAGGTTGAAGAAAGGAATGTATTCCTGCAGACTCTGTGATATCAATCTCTAAGAGAACCCAAATTACTGAGGAATAAATGAACACAACAACCTTATTTCAGACTAGACTAGAAGTATGAAAGCTTTCCTTTATTAAATGCTGTGATGATGATGATAGCGATGCCAAAATAATTATGGCATTTTAATCAAGTGGGCCTGAGCTGGTAAGCCAAGTCTGAAGAGTTTTCAAGTATGAGAACCTGTGCAGGTTTAACAAGTGAACTCTGGGACGTGCAGTACAGCAATGAGCTCAGTAGCTCAATAGATGTCACTAAAAGTAATAACAAATCTAAAACTGTGCCATGAATTATATAAAGCTGCAGCGTTAGGCATCCACTTGCACCTGAGGCAACAATCTGACGCAGACTAAGCTGACATTTCTATTTTAGCCGTGCTGGCGTTTAAAGTAATCAGACAAGTTGCTGTCGAGCACTTGGCTGACACTTCAACTCCTGCCTATATTTCCTTCTTATCATAGCAGTATGCCATGCACTGATAACTGATTATTATTTCTGATCTTTCTTGGAGAATTGTTGCAATTTGTCTTTGAAGATCTAACAAAGATGCCCTTGAACCAGCCGGTATCTGAAGCAACACCACATTAATCCAAACTCTTCAAAAATAGAGGCTGCTCTGCTTACAGAAATACAGCACAAGGAGATGGTGTAGATTAACTGCATTTAATTCAGTAATTAGTTGAATATTTCTGTATGTAATTTGTGATTCACTGAAGCAGTCATTTAGATTCAAACACCTACAGACAGGATTAAAGTTAAGATAATTAGTTTTTGGGATTCGTTGACCTGAAATAGCCTCGTTCCACCTTGAGCAGCTAATGAATAAAAACAAGAGTAATTTCATCTAGTCTAAATATTCAATAAGTTCAACATGGTTAAAGCATGTATAAAATAGCAGTTCAGCATTTTTCATGCTGATATGTCTGAGTCCTCTATTTAAGACATCACTGTCCTTGACCGACCTTGCTGGGTTGATCACCTTGAGATTTGGCTCTGACATGTTTACACCGACTATGGCCAGCTCTGTGTGCTTCACAGAGTCATGTAGCAGATCCTCTAAGGGGCCGGTGACAGGAATAACCAGTGAATACAGTGACATAAAAAACAGATAAAGAAGAGGCCATCTATAGCAGCAAAAGAAAACTCAAGTTTTCTTATATAATAATTTGAATTTTCATTTACACATCCTTAATGCTGTCATATCCAAGGGTAAAAGTAACCTACTACTACTCTACAGTACAGGGATGGCACAGTGAAAGAAGGCGTGGGAGTCTTATAAAAAAAGGCAGGGAGAAACACAAAAATAGACAAACAGTGGGATGAGAAAGGAAAAGACAGAGATGAGCACTTTCATTCCTAAGAGATTCATTTTTATCAGACACCACTTATATTTGCTGCATCTCCATTGTCTCCTTTTATGTGTTCAGTGAGATAGTGCTCTCTGCCTAGTGAATGTGTAATGCCCACACCATAAACAATAAGGTTCCTGATGGAGGAATAGGTGTTTGGCAAACTGACAATGTGAGGGATTATTATAGGAACTGGTTCAAAGACTTTCAAAGTGACATTTCTGAAACACAATTAAGGATTGTGTTTCAGATTAATGGAAGGATATTTATTTAATCCGTTCTATTTTGACTTTAGCTTTGCTACTAAAATAAATGACTAGTGACAAATAGTAACAAACACTGAGAAAAACAAAGTGCATTTTAGGACAGTGCAGCAGTTTTCCCCTGGTAGTTCCTTAAAAGCACCCAGAAAACCATGCCTGTATAGTGCTTCTACAATTCCTGACACCTAAACGGTCAGTCAAGGGTTAATTTTTCATGAAGCCTCTCAGTGGGTTCCTTTTGAAATTTGGAAGTACCTCACCAATGTACAATATACAGTAAGTGTGATTTCTGATTTTTTACACATGAGGAGAGTGAAAAGGGGAAATAGAGAGAGAGAGAGAGAGAGAGAGAGAGAGAGAGAGAGAGAGAGAGAGAGAGAGAGAGAGAGGGAGAAGATCCAGGAGGTTGATGGAAAGGACGGAGAGCAGAGAAACAGCTGGGGTGCCAGATCAAATGGGAATGTGAAAGAGAAAGCCTTATTTTGCCCCTGCGCAGTGATGGGAGAGAACCAAGCGTGTAGTGCATCAAATTTTCATATGAGCATCAGTGCACAGCTTAGAACTGCATTATGGAACCAAAGCAGCAGAAAATATCCTTGAGGAACAGCTGAATAAAAATGTGGCTTATTTATAGACCATGATGAGAACACAGTTGAATGATTTAATTAAGCTAATTAAAGGACAGTCAAGGGCCATCAAGCAAAATGTGTATTTATATTGTAATGTGTGTGCAATTATTCTGGAATGTGCCACATTATATTCTAATTTATACCTACATTTCATTCATCTCAATGCAAATATTAAATATTAATGAGCGGAGGAAAAAAAAAATCATCACCACGCTCACCACATTAAGCACAAAGAAATAAGAATCAATGATTATTCCAGTCCTGTACTTGTATGTCGACTTTACTTTTATGTTGGGTAAACATGTGCTGGAATGTCCCCACGGAGAATCGTGCCGAAATGCTCTCACAAACCAACATGTCGGGGCTGGGAGTGTTGTTGATTGTAAACAAAGCCTGCATTCACAGCCGTGCATGTGTGGTCCAAAGTATGTTTCGGAAAGAACGAAGAAAAAAAAAAACAACCTTTCAGAATATTTCCACTGTTCTTGACTGAGATATATGGTGAAGACACACGTCTGCACTGCAATATATAAAGTATGGAGCTGTGTCCATCTGCTATCTACTATGTGAAAGTAATGGCTTTTGGTTTTCACACATACAGAAGGTCTCCATTACTGAAACGTTTCATGCTGAATCTGTTCAAACGTGACAGGATGGCAACAGATAGAGATGCAAAGCACGCATGATATTAAGCATCTGGCACGCAAGACAACGTCGGCATGTTCTGTATAATATACGAGACGAGTTTACTGGAACGTGTCGCTAAGCTGTCTTGTTATTTCATCCTCAGTGCAGAGGTAGAGCAGGTCTCTAATTTCCACTTGGGATTCATTTCCAGCAATTTCTTACAACCACAGTGCGGCTTGTGTAGACTCTTTTTCATAGTCAAATGTGCCATTTCAAAATGATCTCTATGATCAAAGAGAATGATTAGTGCTTCATTGCTAGTCTCCTTCTCATGCTACATATAAAAGCGTCATGTGATTGTGTGTGATGTTTTCAAATGGGGGAAAAAAACGGGGGTAGATAACACCTGGTGTAAGGTGCAGACTTGCAAAAAAAAAAAAAAATCAAAACAAACAAAATGATAGAAGGTTAAACAGACATTTTGACAAGGTGTCTGTAATGAAAGGCTGGTTTTAGCATCTACAAAACAAATGTATGGTTGGGTTGTTTTTTTTCTTCAAAAACAAGGCCAACATGTTAAACTGGCACAGCATCTCCAGATTACAATGCATGGATGTAAGGCGGGATGAATGTTCAGCGTGACAAATTTGGAGTCTCTGTGTAATACTTGGGTCATGTTCCACAGCACACCTGGTTTCCAGCCCTGGCACCCGCTTCACAGATGCACTTAGCAGATGTGCCATCGAGAAGAAATAGCGCTCCATAATGTAAAAAGAATGAGTAAACAGCCTACAGGATTACAATATTCGCAGACATAAAACAAGTTTATTAAATCGGAGTCAGGCTGCTTAATAATTTTGTCCAATAAAACGTGTGAACAAGCAGCACTCAGCGCAAAAACAACAAGGTAGCACGTCCATTTGTTTCCTTCTCTCTGCTTGTTCAATATCTCAGAGACAAGACAGCCTTTGGTTTAGTGCAAGTCAATAAAGCAATACACTGAGGTCTTCTTGGCAGACAATGAGGCAATAGTGCTATATAGAAAATATGATATAGTAAATGTAAATAGTTTATATTATGGCCAATGAATTTGAAGTAAAAAAATTACTTGAACTATGAATGAGAAGGCAAGAGCAGAAAAGCCTAAGAGCAGCAGACAGAGAGGGCTGGTTGGTGTGATAAGGATGTTTCATGGTCTGTACTGTGAAATTGGGATATTTCAGAATGGTAAGGTAATGGTGTCAGAACCAATCCCGCTTTCAAAAGTCACACGGTTTTCATAGTGAAATTGCCATTAAGCACAAAATTGTAAGAGGCACATTCCAGTTCTGTGAAAGTTTCAGTGAAGGAGACGCATCCGTGTCTTTCAGGTTCGAGGCGAGATTCGTAAGCAACATAAAAGATATAATAACAGTAACATTACACCAAGTTAAAAAAAAAAGAAGAAAAAAGCATTTTTAATTCTGTCATGAAAAAGCAAAGGACATTCAAAAGATTGTTTAGTGCTTTCTCTCCATGTTGTCCCAATTAATGTTTCATGTAAACCTTTCTAAAAATGTGTCCATGCTGCCTTTGGCGCTACATAACACTGTCCTATTAAAATACAGCCATTCACCCCTGATCCTCTTCCTCCCATATTAAGACATGTTTGTTCACAGCAGTCACCCTGACAGTGGCAGGGCTGCGAGGGTAAGAAAAAAAACCCCATGCGTTGTGATTGATGTAAGACATGTAAAATAATAATTGTACTACTGAGATCGAGTAAAAAGGGGCAACGTTTCTTGTATAATTAAAGTGGAGCAACAGAACTTTCTAACTTGGCAGGTTCAAATCGGAGCAAGAGGTGACCCAGAAATCCTGTAACACGATGAAAAGAATACACTGAGCACAAGTTTGGTGATTGGCAGGTCAAAAGATGCCTTGACTTCTAGGTTGATACTGGGATTCATTTGGTTTAAAGATGTCTAGAGTACATATAACTGTCTTCTAGTAGCATCTCATTGTATATATGCACTGTGAAGCAGGTCACATCTACATATTGAAATATAGCCATTGAAATATTCTCATAAGTTACCCGCAGTTTAATCAAATTATTTAAAAAAGAGAGCAAGCTTGAAATAATAATGGCAATAATGTCATTTTTCTCCTCCAGTGTCCATAATATGCTCTTTTTTTTTTTTTTGTTCTCTCAAATATTATCCACCTGGGGTGATGTTTAAGCTTTCCATTTAGAGCAGTTCATGCATGGTGGTGAATGAGAAACACAGACATATCATTTGTGCACATTTGTGACCCTATTTAGCAATGGCAGTGTCCACTTGTGCAAACTCGACTATACTAATCCCTTGCTTTCACAGTGTCTAAATAACATATTCAATACACTTCTCCCAAACTCAAACAAATCCCTAATGGAAATGAACACTTTACAAACACTCCCTCTTTGACAAATGTACACGTACACACACCAGTCCAAACCAGGGTGAGTTTAACGGCTTTTTCTAGATTAGGACTCTCATCCACAGACCGGTTTAACAGCTCGGCCCACAGCTGATGTCACCCGTTGCTACTTCTTTTTTTTTTCTTTTTTCTTTTTTCTTTTTCGGTTTGGCGCAGACATGTGGGCGAGCCGGGTGTGGCCACCTCTGCCGCAGCTTACTCTCTGGCCAAAGTCACATATAATTTCTACACATTTCACTAACCACAACATGGCCAATATGAGACGCTTGAAACCCCATGAGCACCGCTGCCAGCCAAACACGCCTGAGCCTCTGCTTTGAGCAAACAAGCCTCAAGGTTTGACAGCCACTCAGCACCCATCCCCTGCCATTATCCATAAGGAGCAGTGTGTCTAAAAGGCTATGAAAACGCTCCAACCACATATAAAATCTCAACATCTGTACCAAGGACGTTGAGCCTCTGGTTGAAAACAGCGCAGGCGATAATAGAGCCTTACTGTGGGGGAAGCACCTTCCCCTAACTCGTCCATCTGTTTGGTCCTTTTCATTCCAAACAAATGGCTGTATTTTAAGGGCCTCCACAAGGTGACAGCATTCTTGATTCCTACCTTGTCCTTTCAATATCTGTGAGTGAACACTGAACTGAGTGTCAAGGTTGGTGTAAATGTACAGGTATATCAAGGATGATTCATGTGTAGAATATTCACATGGCAACAGCGAAAACAACAGGCCTATTCAGTAGTCTGAGCCCCTGGTATTATGAGTAATTGTTTCAACAGCAGCTAAGAGACAGTTGGTTTGACGATGTAGGTGCAAGCAGGAACTTGTCCTTCCTGTCGGAGCTCAAACCTGAACTTACAAGAGATGGGTGTGTGTGTGTGTGTGTGTGTGTGTGTGTGTGTGTGTGTGTTTGGAGAAGGAGGGGCAAGAGAAACAGGACAGGGAAAGCAGCACTGTCAACTGATAAGTGCATATTGTGATTATTTATTTAAAACCTCCAGTGACAGCACAGTGTTCTGGAGGGGGAAGGGCAAACAAAGGAGAAGAAAAAAAAGTGGATGAATACCCGAGAGACTGTTAGAAAAATTGTTCAGATCTTCCTGTTGCTGTAAATTCACAGGGAGGTGGTGACATTATTATCTCCACTGATTCGGAGCATCAGCCACAGTTACAGAAATCTTCCAATTTATCCGTGATGGTTTTTGTCTTCTAATTGGTTCACTAACAGGGATGCCACCAAGTCAACTAAAAGATGTTTTCTGCAAGGCAACTACTGCTGAACTAGCACTGCTCCACTTCTGTCCCATGGTGCATCCTGATTTCTGCAGCTCTGGCAAATTCTATGTCTCCTTGTTGATAGACCTCACATGAATAAAACATTGGAGATTTAAGCATGTATCAACCTTGCACATGAGTAGCACAGTCAAGCAGAAATGTATAAAGCACAAGTTCTCATCTGAAACACACTTTTTTTATTGCTGCTAAAACAACTAATTATTTGCCAGAAATCTATTCTGTATAATTATGATAATTGATTGATCATTTCAACTATTTACGAAGCAGAAGTGGCTAACATTTGCTCTATGCAGCTTCTCAAATTGAGACATTTTCAGTTTTTCTCTGTTTCACATCATTGTAAATTGAACATATTTGTTTTCACATATGGCTATTTCCCACCACTTTGTAACATTTTATAGACTAAACAATGAATCTACTTATCACAAAAATTGCTCACAGGTCAACTGCTAATGAAAAGAATCGATAATTGGAGCCCTTGTTTTTTATCCCTTTAAATGACTTATTTTCAGAGTTAACTCTAGCATATAGCACAATTATTGCCAAACAGACTCAACAGGGTGCCTTGTTAATGTCAAAGTATATATAAACAGGCAAATTACTTACACATGAGTATTTCTGCACTAATTTTACACTTTCCTAAAAACTGCCTGTTCTAGTTAAGACTCCTCTAACATCTGAAGCACAGCCTTACCTATCTTAAGCATCACTATCAGCATGTTCAAACCGTGACATTTAAAGCATCCATAATGAATCTCCAAGTTCTGATGATGTCATGCCCCCCACCCCGTCACCCCCTCTCTGAGCTATATTCTGTGAAACAAAAGGTCTCCACCCCTCCTCTGTCACCAATCAGATTTGAGTCTCGTGAAAGAATCAACTCTGTATCTGCCGTCAACACAAATTAGAGCTTAATTACTACAGAAATACCCATTCACTATTGTTTCCCTCCAGATTGCTCCCCTGCGCCTAACCATCTGCATTACTTCAATAATATTTATCATGTTACACTGAGCAATCTCACTTTCCGACAATATGCCGCCTTAATAAGCTGTGGACCCAAAAGCATGCTGTGTGCGGGTAATTTATCTCACGTCCATTCCAGTTTATTGTTTCCTACACTGTACTGAGCTACTTTCCCTCTGGGCAAAAGTCCTCTTTTTTTTTTTTACTTCCCGTGGCCCCAACAATCCCATCATAATGCGTTGCCAACACTTCTGTGTTCCATTAGCGTCTGGCATTCCTCCACTAATTGCATGAAACTAGGTCTGCAACCTCTTTTACACCCAATCAGCGGGGGGCACAAGGGTTCCCTCTCTTGATTATATGCCACAGGAGCTGGGTAACGGCATCAGTGCAGATTAGACGAGCAGCAGCTCAGGTGGGTGTTTGGGAGTTGGGCTCCCCTTACCTCGCTGTGTCACTGTGTTTGTCGTCACCACCAGGAGTAAAAGGGAGGAGGGGTAGAGGGGCAGCTGGCGACGAAGCCAATTATTTTCACCTATCCACTGCTCCCGGCCAGCAGACATGTAATCTTAAACGGTCTCAGTGATCCCTGGGCAGGCTTTGAGCCCTTGGAGAATATGGTTTCACAGATGAAGCTGTCACAGGAAACAGCTTGCGTTCAGCAGCAAGCTTTTCAGACGCTGCTCACCTGTCGCCCATTACAGCGTTATGACAAGGATTTACAAAATCATAAATTCCTGAAACAAACAAAGGAAAAACTAGCCTGTTAGCATTTTATCTAAGGATGTCTGTGTAATCACATATAATTGTGTTCCTAAAATAAAATTTACTGCTTGCTCAGTGCCTTTTTTATGTAAATGAAGTGTAAAGTGGCATATGAAAAAGTGATCGCAGCAGTGAGCTCTCAGAGAGAGCAGTGTGAAATTTCATCTCTGCTGCAAAGAATGGCAAGGTGGAGGGAGGGATGCTGTTACAGCTTATGGATCAGGTGATACAGACTGACAAAAAGCTGAACCTCAAAGTGTCCCCAGGATATCACTATAAATAAAAGACAGAAGGCCAGGTGAATAAAATTGTTAACTTTAACCCTAAGGAGAAAGCTGAGACTTCTTTTGATGAGTCGACCTTCCCTGTTGTGAGCAGGAAATGCACAGCCTTTAGTTTGGTCTCTCAATATTTCTACTGCTGGTTCACATCATGAAAGGTCCTGTAGCATTCAATTCTCCAGTTCATTATCCACAAAGTTGTACCAAAGTGGCTAATGCTAAAGAAAATGTCAGGCATTTAGGCTACTAACAGTTACAATTGTCACATTACAATTCCAGCCCTTCTCTGGAGATACTGATACTTTTTTATAGATAGTGAATTGCTAGGCTGAACACTAAATCCATATCTTTTCCAATGGTAAGAGTGAAGCACCCTCTTGAACAACATGTGGCTGTGTCATTCCCTAACCTGCCCCTGAAATGTATCCATTAAAAACGGCAGATAGCAGGGTTTCAAAAAAGCACAAAAAATACAAAAGACTGATAGTAGTCAGATACTCCACCAACACAAAAGGGAGTCTGTCTTTCAAGACACACGTAAACCCATTCCAAGTAAATAAAATAAGTACTTCTATCTGTGCTGAGGTAAACAACCTGGTTGTGAATGCAGACCACTTGATCCCTTTAACCCTTTACATAATAACAGTTTTAATAGCCATCAATGCCTTGATAAGCACTCTTTACAAATGGCTTTTGGCACTGCATCATAAAAGTGGCCACTAATACACTCTAGCATTTAACCGCATTTCATTTTAATCATTGTAAACCTTTTCATAAAGATAAAGGTTCATTCTCAGTCACCCAGGAGAACAATTTGCTTATTTGCAATCAAGCCCACATGGTTTCAGGGGCAGAGCAGAACAGAAACAACCTTTTAGCTTAATCATGAGTCTTCAAAATATGTTCTGTTAAGAGTTCCTAAAAAAATGTAAGTTTCAGTTGTACATCATTACAAAGGAGATGTGAGAGTGAGATTGGAAAGTCCCAGCAACCTTTAGAAAACATAAGGTCTTATGATGAAGTTGTGATTTATGTCTTTACTACATGATTACAGTAAATGAAGGAAACAAATCTAATGCACCTTTATCTAGACAAGAGTCACAGAGCACCCGCCTCCACCAAGGAAATATTTTCATCCTAACAAGTACAGGCGTCCTTGAAAAAATAGCACATATTTTTTAAATGTACCATCTTGTCCATCCCTGGATCCCCACGTACACTAGTTGTTCTTAGACCAACCTCTTAAATTTAACCAAACTGAAGTTTTTAGCCATCTTGCTGACAAACAATGTGACTTCAGCTTGTTGTTTCCAGGTGGATAACCAGTCACCTGTGAGTGTGTAACACTACATGTCATTTTGCTTTTATCTCTAGTCTCATCTCTGTTGGGTTCAAAGAGGCACATCCTCACAGAGCCTCCTCAGATCTATAAATACCTTACATTTATATTTCATTCATTTCACTACAGGCAAATCATAGCAAGCTTTTCTTCTCTCTAATGGAGCCCACACATTGAGACTGACTGGACATCAAAGTTGCATAGAAAAAGCTTTGAAATGAGGCAATTAATATAATTCTTCTCTTTGTGGCGCTGGACACACACTGTATTTGCAACACATGAAAATACAGCGAATGACAGTAAATGCATCACAATTTTTATCTTCAAAAATACAGATACCTTTCATGTCCAAAAAGTAAAGTTTGAAATGGGAGCCAGTGTCATATGTATGGTATAGTGAAATATTGGAGACAATAAAGGTTTTACAAGACACTAATCCTGTAAGATTACAGCCTACAGCTGATACAGTAACTGCACAGGCACAAACACAACTGATGCAAATCCAAAACCAACCTAGACACACCTAAGCAAGAAAGACAACTTTGCAAATGGAAAGACTGTAATCTGACTACAGTGTGGAGATGTGTCTATGTATCCGTATCCCAGCAAAAGATATGACTGTAGATATGGATATATTTTATATTATATCTCCTGGGCACCAAAGAGAATGGATGTAAGGTAAACTGAAACTAAATAATGAATATTATTATTACACTTCTTGAGGCGTTTGGCAAACTCTAATCCAGGTTGATTTACAATACACAATGGTTCAGTTTGTAGCTCCAGGACACTTCAACAGGACACGCAGTTGATGTTACACGTTAGATAAGTTCAAGTGAAATCGTGTCAATTTAATGGTTTTATACCACACTTCAAAACTAACCAAAAAGTTAAATCCTTCAGAGCTGAAATGTCATTTTTAAGCTTTTTAAATCATAAGTGTGCAGAAAGACACTTCACAAATATAACTTTCAAGCAACACAAAGGCAAAGAAACGAGTGAGAACTACAAAGCACATTTCAATCTGACATTCAGCAGTCATATCAGTTCAGGAAAAAAAGTGTTTCCTATCGAGGGAAATTACAAACATCAAAACCAGGCCAAAGAGGTGTCAAGAGCGGTGCTGTAATCTGATTTTGGGTTGGGCCTTTAAGTCAAGTCAAGCCTCTTCTCTATGGAAAACAGCCCTGTCAGGACCTGCGTGGTGGGCCCCCTCTTTGTGTCACTGTCATTTAGCATCTGCACTGGCCTGTCAAATAGAATGCCACCCTCGCACTGGCTGCAAGCCCCCATATGAGACAGGATGCTGAACAAAGGCCCCAGGATGATAGATGATGTTATACAACAGCCACTGTTTTTGTCAGTAAAGGGAGGGGGGGCTCTGCCTGACACCTATTGATGGATATGATTCTGAAAATACATCAACGCACGAAATGAAGCTATCAGAGGAAGACAAAAGACAAAAGGAAGCAAACGCAAATATGAGTATAAAAGCAGGAAACTGCAGATATCAGGAAATGACTCAAGAGGCCCAGGTTCAAGTAATTATTATACTATTAAGACATTTTCATTTATTTAAGTTGTTGTTTCTTTTCTGTTCTTTATCATTAATTCATAAAACACAAAAGCACTCCGGCTTGGGTCACAAAGCTTGTTCTAAACACTGCATCACTCCTGGGGAAAAAATAAATAAAAAAATATGTAGGAGACGGTGATGCAAAAGCTGAAAACAATAGTTGTTTGTTGTTGTGCTAGAGAGGTAGAATGAGCAGCACTGTGACTGAGCAGAAAAGAAAAGGCCAGTGCCTAAACAGATCAACTAAATCAAGAGAAAATCCAAGGAAGCAGATGCCACAGAGCTGGACGCGCTGTTTGCTTGCAGAGGGAACCCCGGCAAACGCAGTGCAAAATGATCATAGTAATGACTGTTTAGCACCAAAGATGTTGAGGGGAAAAAAAGGCACATTTACCACTTTGAAAATAGTTTTGCAGCCCCAGCTGTTGTGATGTAAAAGTATTCACTAACACCTCCTCATTAGTACTGTCCACGCCATTCTCTCTCCCTCACACTGACATATATATTTCAGGGTGCTGAACGTTAAACTGCCGTGTCTTCTCTGTGAGCTCTAGCACGTAGAGGGTTCATGTGTGAGTCATAGCTACTGGCTGGCCTGATACACTATGACAGACCAGGCCTTGGGCAGACAGAGCAAATGCCATCACGCCACACTCGACTCATAGTGCTGCAGTGCAAAACACAGCCATTAGATATCTAAGTAGGCAGCTGTGTTTTAGGCAACACATCCTCAAAATTAAACAAACACATGGGTCGATTGTACCTGCATGCCAAAACGACCTCTCACAGTTATGGTTAGGGGAAACATGAAATATGGTATAAAGGTACTACTTCCTTAAAGTTACACAACTTGTATCATCATGGCAACAGTAAACACCACAACAATTATTATGGTGTTCAAAAAAAACATGTCCCAACTCGTAGATGGAAACAGCAATCTCCCACAGCTAAATCCACTTTTTGCCAAGCTTTAGCCACCTTATCTACTCATCCACCCCACCCCACCCCCCCACCCCCTTCTAATAAGGCTAATTGTCACCTTATATTGACGTCAGCAGAACTGTGTCACTTTCCCGGATCATGTAACCATAGGCTAAATTTTAGACCTACTGTATGATGTCATTTTGTCTTGTGAGGATCGCCTGGTTTTAAGAGGGACGTGCCATTTTTTCCACACAAATACATCACTGGGAATTGAGAGAAACAATATGCATGTAACAGACTCAACAAGAATCTAACTGACACAATACAAGCTTGGAAAATTCCACATTGTGTGTTTTGCAACAATACAAGGCCAAGAGACATCCATGATGTTCTTTTCTAGATATCTATCATTCTCAAATGAGCTGTATGCCAGAACTGGTAGTTTATGATTCCTTAAAAAAAAAAAAAGAAAGAAAATAAATTAGTTATTTTCTCTGCTGGTTACAAATGCAGACCAAGTCCATATGCTGACAAGAGCCAATATAATAGAAAATCTCACTGGCATACTGATGTGCAGCTCTGGCCTTATTCAAATACAGTCATAAGCAATACCATCAAAGTTATAATGTGAGTGTCACACTTCAGTGAAGGATAGGCCTGGCTTTCTGCTTACAGATATGTATGTAGGTGGCCTTGGTGTATTGTTTTACAATCTACGAGGGATACATTAAACAATGCTGGTGCAGTATGTGAAATCAAATGTCACAAAGTTGTAACAGAAAATGTAATCAGTGAAACCAAAACTTTTGACACAAAGTACTAACAGAATGATTCTTTGTTCAGCTACAGTGGTGTTTTGTTGCTCTCAGAGACACGGTGCAGAATTCAGGGGTCATTTGATGAGCGTCTGTCCATAGCAAAGAAACGTTTGAAGGGTTTCGTGACCACTGTTTGATTTTGCTTTCCATCAATAAACATTTTTTTCCCAAAGACATTTCCACCATCCTAGCATGACTCGCTTGTTGCTCATTCCACAAGTTGCATGTAAAGTTGACATATAAGGCTGTAACCTAATCCATCCTGCTTTTTATTGCTCACACACTGCATTTGGTGTGAAAGGCAAATGTCAAAAGATCAGCAACAAAAGGAAGCCAAGTGTACTTTGAGTGTGACACACCTGGCAACAGCTCAACAGACCTCTAGATGAGTGTGATTAACCCCCTGGCCTGCTAGCTTTGTTTTCTTCTAGTGGCATCTGCTCCAATGAAGCAGCACAGGCAGCACGAGTTAATGTACCGGTGAAGGAAGCGAGCCAGCTGCAATCTTTGAAGGTCCAAGAGGGGTGAGATGGGACTTCTCCAAAGCTAAGACACTATGAGGAGGACACCAGAAGATGGATCTATCTGTCTTGGATCACCTTTGGACTGTCTCAAAAAGACAGCAAGACATCTGTGGCAAGATGTCAAACCATGGGGGCTGCAGCTTGTAAATAAGACATTAACCCCTGTGTTTACGAAGGAGCAATGTGGTTTTGTCATTACAAAGTGCTTTTCCATAGCTTTTGCAGAGTTACTGTAGCTCACAGCACCCTATGAGGGATGGGTGGGTGTGGTGAGACAAAGAGTAATAAAGCGTGTCATTTCCTTTCTAGGGATAAAAATATTGAATCTTTCAGTTTTTCAGAGAAGGGGTCCATTTTCATTTTTCACTGCTTCCTCTCCCTCGCAAACCGATTTGCGAGGATAAAAAATGTTTTTCTGTCTTGGATATTTGTGCCAGGGAAATCAATCAATTAGCTATACGCGCTGAGATAAGTCGCTTTCTCATTATGCAGAGGGGGGCTGAGCACTGATGCTGCAGAGTGCACTTACTCATGCACACAATGAGGTCAGCACGTGACCCCCCTCCAGTGCTGGGTACAAACACATCCCTTCTGCAGAGCTCTGGGCAAAGTATATAAGACCATCTGACTGAATGCTTAACATGATGCCGTCTTGACACATTGCGTTGCAAACAGATTGCTCTGTGTGTGTGTGTGTGTGTGTGTGTGTGTGTGTGTGTGTGTGTGTGTGTGTGTGTTACTAAAAATACTTCCACACATGCAGGCATGCTCTGGAGGATGGGATGGTATAGTAGTACTTCACCAGTGTGTGTGTGTGTGTGTGTGTGTGTGTAAGTTAACTTTGCATGAAAAGAAATCCTCCATCGTGACACATGATTCGCAGCCGTGGTACCTGAGCTCATTCAGTCTCTTGGACATATTCATTTCCTCCAAAACTCACAACATATAGAGAGAGGCGCAAACAACTTTGTACTAATAAATCAGAGAGTAAGTCTGCCTGCGGAAAGGTTACACATTTCTAATTGGATCCTTTTTATTCATCTTGGTGGGATTTTTTCCCTGCTAACCCTTTGATTTATATAGCACATCAACTAGCTCTTGAGTTTTGAAGCCTTGTTGATTCATCGGAGGCTGACAGCGCCTGAAAGACTCCTATAAATATTAATCATAAATCTATGGTTCAAGTCATGGCGGTGAATAATCTGAAAGACATAACAAGTTGAGAATTTTAATTAATTTAATTTAATTAACCCTCTGAATAAACTTGTACGGGAAGTCGTCTCAACCGCCTGTGGCTACATGACCTGACTAAGACAACAACAGACGTAAGGCACATAATGACTATTCAGACCTAGCTGTGTGAATATAGGAGCATCAAAACATGTACATTTATTCTGCTGCCTGCATGCTGCAATTAAGTTTTCAGCACAGAGCCTCTAATTAAACCTTTGTTTAAGCAAGGAAGTCAGCTGAGAGCAAAATTTGATTTAAAATACTGACTTTTTAAAAGTCAAATACAGCCTGCATATTCAGGAATCAAACCTGTGGGAGCAACTTCTAGACTCCTGCAAAGATTGAGAAATAATAGACAATTATGTGGTGTCGAATAAACCAGCATTATCATGAAAAGGTAATACCTGTAATCCTCTCGTTACTCATAAAGTTGACTTTCACATCTACCGCATGAAAACCTGTCTACATCAAGATGAGCTAAACAAATGCGTCTACACATGCAGCACAAAGGGCTTATTCATGCCTGGGAGATCCTGCTACCAAATGCCTTTAATTCAAAATATAACACAGCCTTTAATGGTAGTTTTTATTGGTTCCATTCTAAAATTTCTGTAAGCTTTTCAAATAAAAAAAAGCAAAAAAAAGATTAGTCAGATGAGAACTCTGTTCAAGGTGTGTGGGAAGGCAAACCTCAAAGGCACATGGATAAGCCTTTCATTCCTGGCTTTTGTTTATCTCGCAGGGAATTTTAAAAGGATAGCATTCATTATTCAAACTGTATTTGCAGAAAACAGACTCTTAGCTGTGCTTAGTTTTGAAGACGCTCTTTGTGTAAATGTTAAATAAACCAGACCTTTGCTCCAGGGATTACCTTGCAAATGCATAACTGTCATTCCCATACTCAATAGAGAGATTCTCCACAATAGTTTGTATTATTATGCAATCATATAAATGACAGAATATTTTGTACCTTGCTCTTTGAGACTGTGCAAAAACTGTTAATCCATCACTTTTCTGCTTTTTTTTTCCTCCATTACATTTTATATGATACCACTCACCTTCAGTTTTCTAATTGCCTCTTTTCCTTTGAATATCACACCACTCTGTCCAACTTCACAGCCAGCTGTACTTAACCAGTTGCTCATGCTGTGATTGTTATGATTATTTATTTTGAGCTTGCAGTGATTGTGATTGAAGATGCCTAATTGTGCTGCAGGCTTTCATAGAACGTAGGGTATCAAGAAATCTTTTCATTTTCTGCATTATCTTTGGCAAAAGAGTAGCATCCGACAATGATTGCACATCAAATGGCAGTGTATTTATAATTTGATGTACTACTAAAAACATGAAAAAATAGCAGCTTCTATGCTTGCTGTGTGGCTAATACTACTGCTCCAAACCATTAGGATTTGTACAGGACTGTTGAAAATATTGCTGATTTTTTTCAGTGGGATTTTTAGTTTTTGCTTTTCTTTTCGTTTCAAAATTAATGCTACAAACTCCTAGAGGGTCTCGTATTTCTGTGATCCATCCAATTATTTTACAAATACATACTGTAGTGTAACTTGGAGAATGGCCTGATTTTCACACTGCATGAGCATGTTGTCACGTATTGAGATGTGCGAGTAAAGACATCAGCATGTTGGTGTTCGTACCCCGATGTGTGTATGTTTGTTATAAGTTATAATAACCATGTTATAATAACCATGTGGATACAAACACTCCATGCCTGAACAAACAGCAATGTCTTAATCTATGTGGTAAGTACTTGTATTCTCAGATGGCACTGAGTTTCTGCTTGATGGATTCTCCAGGCTCAAAGCGTGAAAAGCAGTTGTGGATGTCAAGATTCCCCTGACACCCATTCACCAATGATCAATTTCCCATCCTCCGTCCTCTGGTCTGCCCTCACACATCAGCATCAATCCAACACAAGTAAATACAGTGAGTGGCTTAATGCATTTTCCTCTCGAGGGATTCTGCAGACCAAAATGGCATTGGGAGGGTAAAAAAAATATTCTGTTGAGTGGTGGAGTGGATTGCATTCTGTTGAATAGCGAACAACCTTCCCCCCCCCTCCCCCCCGATGTCTATATAAAAATGATTTAAATTCTTTTTAGCGTAGGCTCCTAAGCATAAACAGCCGTGGACACAGTTGCAGGAGGAGAATCCAGAGTTGGAAGATAAAAGTAATGATGAAGCTTAGTTCAAACGAGTAGACAAGAGGCAGTTGTCCCTTGTTAAACAAATCAAAAGGCACCACTGTCGAGTCAGCATGTGCACTTGAGGAGGGGGTAATTAGAGTCCTCCTTAATCGTGGCCTCTATTCAAACTGCAATCAGGAGTTTGGCACAACAAGGACTATGAAAATCACTTCAGCTAACTAGGTCCATCCACAGTGCTCCACCATGACATAATCCTTTGGAAAGATAGTTTATTTATCATTGCTGCACCAGTTCATGTCAAGCTATAAATGCACTGTCCCTTTGGCAATGACAGGAAGGACAAACAAACCAGCATTCAACCCAGCCTAAGGGGGCATATGTTGGCAAGAGTGGCCGAATGAAACTTTACTTGGGCCTTTTTTTTCATAGCTTAACATCATACAATTTGATTAATCTCTCCAAACACATAATCTAGTATGCTTCCCACAGAGCACAGCAGTTCTCACCCCACCTCTGCACAGCAGCAGCTGGATAAGCTGTGATAGGACGAAGGGCATGGTAGCAAATACAACACATCCAGCGCTCGACATCGTGACCTTGACTGGAGAGCAGACTGACAGACAGCCTTTCTATCTTTTCACACTGCTGAAAAGGGCCCGGTCCAATTACAGACACTGGGTACATTGTCTTGTTAACTTCAGCTCTGACTGTACATTTGGGCAGCTCAGAGATCAAGCACTCACTGGAGTTTAAATTGACAGAGCTACCTTTTCCACTGTCACAGCCTCCTGTGTTACTCTGTCACTAGCGGGTGATGGAGGAGCAAAATAAGCTGTCTAAGGCATCTATGCAGATAGTGACAGCATCAAAGTCAGTGGATGCTGACAGCCTTCGAAGGAGGTCTAGGACTAAGTCTTGTTAAGCAATCTGGCAGACACATACTGTAATTCTGATGCCAGGCTGTAGTAGAATTCCATGGAAAAGGGGTTCAACTGCCTCCATAGTTAAATCTGCCAGGGTATGTTGACTGTAAACAAACACAAATTACTGTTCATATAAAAGGTCAACTAAAACTGTGGTGGTTTACGGCAACACTATTTGCAGCCCGATGTAGCTTACTAGCAGAAATAGTCCTCGAAGTCTATTCATCAAAGTTGATCAACTAAAAATTAATTCATAACCATTTTTATAACTGTTCTGTGTAAATATCTTTGGGGTTTTTAACCTGTTGAATGGACAAAACATATTGTCCTTGAAGACGTCACCATGGGCTCTGAAAAAGTATGATCAGCTTTATTCATTATTTACTGGAATTGTACGCAATTGTACACAACAATTTGAAAAAATGTCAACGCATTAACTGATAATAAAAACAACTGTTAATTACATCCCTTAAAGGGATAGTTCAGGTTTTTTGACATGAAGTTTTAGTGTTGAAGAAAGTAGTTCTGGCAAAAGTAGTTTGCTGGGGTCACAAAGATAAAGCGTTTTGCTTCAAAAACAATATGCGTTCAAGAGAATAATACATTTGCATCACAAAATCGTAAAAAAGTCAGACCTCACAATCACCTGCCACTATTTTCCCTCCCTTTGTATCACTGCGCGCTGCCGCCTGTTGACAGCTGCGCACCTTTCCATCGGCTGTTTCACGGTGTTTACATGCTCGGATGGTAAACGTAAATATGTCTGACTATGAAACGAGTGATGAAGACATTCCTTTTACCACAGAGCCAAAGGGATACCTTTATGAACCCGAATATACAGATACTGAGCTTCGTCAGATGGAGTTAGAACGGGCAGAGAGAGAGGAGAGAGACAGAGAAGCGGTCCATGCTGAAGTTGGACCTGCAGCTGTAGCTGTGATGAGAGACAGAGTGAGCGATAAATGGTGGTGCACTTGTTCAAAGTGTCAATTAATGCCGACGGAGGTGGAGAGCTATTGCTGCCACGAACGGGAACTAGTCATGCCACAGATGCAAGATCTCTCAATTGATGAGGAGGCCAGCTTACCAGCTTCTGTCTGCATCTCAAACCATCAAGACTTTCCCGCAATCCTGAATGCTTGTCTAATAATATATTTACCCCTCTCTAGTTCTCACGTCAGCTCTCTCGCATATCCGAGCATGTAAACACTGTGAAACAGCTTATGGAAAGGTGCGCAGCTGTCAACAGGCAGCAGCTTGCAGTGATACGAAGGGAGGGAAAATAGTGCCAGGTGATTGTGAGGTCTGACTTTTTTACGGACAACGAGTTTGTGATGCAAATGTATTACTCTTTTGAACACATGTTGTTTTTTTGAAGCAAAAAGCTTTACCTTTGTGACCCCAGCAAACTAGCCGGAACTACTTTCTTCAACACCAAAAGCAGGCCAGAACTCTGCTCACAGGACACAGTAGGGGAAAAGTCACTGCTGATGCATGACACTGATGGTAAGGATGTCATACAACTTCATGTCAAAAAATCTGAACTATCCCTTTAAGTAAAATTGGTCCTGATTTTTGTATCTAAATTATATCACAGATGTCAGATTTTGCATCAGTGTATTAGCATCATGTGGCTTTGTTCTGAACTTGAAAGTGAGAGAGGCTGCAGCACAGACAAGACAGCAGCTGCATTTGATCAAAACTCCCCCAGATTACTAATGAGCTATTGACCTATAAATGGCACTTCAGAAATGACAGCTACCAATATTGACCTTTAAAAGAGGAGCAAATATAAAGAGTGTTTCCCAGAGCTCAGCCTGTGCATGTGCCAGAGGTCAATACCAAGACTTCATTAAAGCAATTTAAGTAAAACATTCTGGTATAAAATGGCATATTTTAGCTATTTGGCCAAATTATCCTGTGGAACTGGAAAGGAATATTTGAATGTTTAAACAATGTGCAGGGTAGGCTTGACACAAGTGCAGCTGGCAGACTGAGGAAGCAAGAGGCAACCTAGCCGTGCAGACCACAACTCTTGAAATACGCCTGAGTGTTAATTGGAAACACGGCGCAACTGCATCCTCACTGAGGCGTGTCATTGGAAAGGAAATAAGCAGAAGCAGCAAAATATACAAAGACGCTCATGAGGATAAAAGAACACAGCTCAATATGATAGGAGCAGGCAGATGAGCCTGACACTAAGTACACATCTGACTGAGGCAAGGCGGTAATCTTAACACAGACAAATAGCCCTTTGTGTAAAAATGTGCTTGTAGCAAAATAAAATGTGTAATTTGTAATAATCAGGACTCAGAATGAATAAAAATGTATGCTAAAAAGTTCCAAAAAGACCTCAGGTGATAAAACCTTTTTGAAAAGTGATATTCCATCTTACAGCTGGTGTACAATAAAATCCTCCTAATTCCAAATTTCATTATTTTCATGTTTTAGCCTAAATTAAGGGATTAACATGTTCTGCAGCTCTCAGGTTTAGGAGAAGGTTTAGGAGTCTAGGGGCCTGTTGAAAAAAGAACAGATTACACATCCTGAAAAGCACCAATATAGTTCTAAAAGTGCTGAGAGGACCTGACTGCATCTATTTTAGATGTATCGTACAGGTGTTGCATTGCACTGTCAGATGAGTATCTCATGACACAGTTCTCATGCTCCTCTGACTGTCCAACACCCTACCCCCATTCCCTGACCTCTATTTCCCTGTTGGTCAGTCCACCGCAAATCCGAAAAGCCTCCCAGCATCTCCATGGCGACGGGCCTCAGTTGAGCAGATGGCCTCAGTGTGCCGCGCGGCAATTAAAGAGGGAGCGACGAGCGGGGAAAAGAAAGTGGGTCAGGATCAGGGGGAGCAGGGCCAGCAACGTGAAGCTGCCTCTGCCTCGGGCCTGCGCACGGACCTATGTATTTGCGTACTCAGCGACGCACACGCACACACACAACGATCATGGCTCAGTGCACTCCTTCCTCGGTCTTCCCAGCAAAAACAAATACCCACCCCACACCAGTCTCAAAGCGTCAGCAGTGTGAGTATAAAAACAAGAGTCAGAGAGACAGAGGAAGTGTGGTGCACAACAAACTGCCCCCGAATCTTAGACACCTAATCTACCCAACAGCGGGCGGTCAGAAGAACTTCCACCAGAATTACACGGGCAAATCCCACCACCCAATCAATGGGATTAACCCTTTAAATCCTATATAACGACACACAGAATCAACCCCCGTTATTTGGATTACTTCCACTGAAGCACAGCTCACTCTGGCAGGAATAGCACCCCTCCCCTCCCCTCCCCCCCAGCTTTAACCAAAATTTCACAAACAGCAGGGATGAAACACACCCTTGGCGATGTGGGGCAAATCCAATCAGTTTCATCCTCTGTCTACTTTCACTGCATATTGTGCACTCCATTGAAACATGGGACTTCCATTTCATCTTGACTTGGTCCCATTTATTACAACAGATCTGATTGAGCTTCTGAATCAGTCATTACTCAAATTAAGAGAGGATTTAATTAAACTAATTTGGCAGACAATGTGATCTTTAGCACATTGTGGAGCTTTTCATTTAATTTACTCTTTATATGTCATTATATTCTCACCATTATGGAACCATTGTTTGAAGTTAGCTTTAATGAAGAATACGAGTTGGTTTTGGTGGGGTCCACTGGCTTCCCACATAGAAACGGAAAAAAGGCCTAATGAGCTGGAAAAAATTGAATGAACTTTTATTTGCACTTTTCTTCCAGCGAGCAGCCCCAATGTGCCTAAATAAAGCTGCAGCCAAGAACACTATTCCAAGGCAAACTAGAATCACCCTTGGAACATAGCCACAATCAGGAACAGCATGAGCCACTGTAAACTCCCATCCCCCGCAGCGTCTACATGTAAATCTCCATTTCCCCTTTTCCTCTTTATATTTAGGCTGTTATTTTCCCTTGCAAATTTCTTTCCATGACTTAGGAAAGGAAGGTACAATCTGTAAACCCTTTCTGCAGAACAATTTCAAACTTGGCAACCTGAAGGGTATGAGTCTGCAGGCCCGTAAGAGGGAAGGTATTTTAAGGGTTTTGCTGTGGTATTAAACAGCCTCTATATCAAGTTTCTCATTCCAACATTTGTTCCTCTTTAGCTTCTATTTTCAGTTTCATAACACTGACTGAGAAAGTATGCAGCATCAGGAACAATTGCCAGACCCTGCATCCATCTAAAATACATATTTATGGTGCTCATGCTGTATATGAACAGAACATATGTTTAAAGTGGGTGAAGAAATTCAACTCATCAATAAAGCCAGGAAAATGCACTATTCTCTCTAACTCTTCATCTGTGAAGCTATGAGCTATGTGGGTGCAGGGTCAGCGAGTGGGTGTTCTTGTAGCCACTTATATCTGCATAACTTCATCATCATATAAATGCTGTAACCCATATATTCGACATGTGGGCGGTAAGGGGGGGAACCTATGACCCCTCAACCTTCTGTTTCTCTGGCCCGACATGACATTTGGCATCTTCATGGCTCAACTGACAATTGTTGTATGCTACAAAACTGCCCTGTGTGATTCCTTCACTAGTATAAAAGCCCCTTTCCAGATTCCTGACTGGTTCATTCCACTTGCGAACCTGTAGCCAAGTAAGTGGTGTGCTGCCAGACTGGAAGCTCCCATGTGGAAACCCCTGGCAAAGTTATTCGGCTAGAAGAAGCAAGAAGATGTGAGGAGGAGGAGAGAGCTGGGTGGGGGGTATAGCACGCATTACCTTTGGGGCGCAAGAAGTAACATGGATAAAATGTCAATGCCGACTTGTAATTAGGTCGAGGTTAACTATGACATCAGTCTTTTGCTAACCTTAACCAAGGGATTGTTATCTTCTAAACAAATGCAAAACTTAACCGTACTTTAGTTACCATGGCAGTCTTTTCCTAACATAAACCATGTGATTTTAAGTGCCTATAAGCTTTGACATAGCTACAGAAATATTGACTAAAACACAGTGTCAGTCACAAATCTGGTACTGTTATCTGATACGTTTATTAACAACGTTCATCAAGGCATTAATTTTCTGTAGAAGATGGCAGAAATTGACCAATGTATTTGCTGTGATGGACTTCCATCATGGTTCTTAACTAGGTATGAGTAGGTGTGAGTTTTTTCATAGAATATTTTGATTGCCAGTGAGGTTTACAGTTCAAAAATGAGTAATTATCTTGCATTTGCTATCATCTTGCATAATAAAGCTTCTTGTTCAACTATAAAATATCCTCATTAATACATAACTTCATCACAGCTAAATAGAAATGGTATTTGTTCATGTTAAAAAGAATGTCTGATTTATCACTTACAACTCCTGCAACATACAAAAGAAGTATAGGACAGAAAGGTGCAGGAGTTCTCTAGAGATACACATGCTTTCCAGTCTCCCAGCCAGTCAGTCCCAAAAATAATGCATTAGGGATACTGCAGTAGCCCTGTGTGCACTCTCTGTGATGGAAACCCACAATGCAGAGGGTGTGCGTGTGTGCACATCTTCTATTTATGAATATGAGTCCCCTTGGCCCATACTCATATAAGTTGGTCATAATAAATGGCAGGTATGAAAAGAACTGAATTTAATGCATGTTCCCCTTGTTTTCCTCCCTTATGTACTGTATTTCAAATACCCTTTTGCATTTAGAGGAATGAATATAGTGTTGCAACTGTACAGCTATACCCTCATGCAGACTATAACTATGAACTCCAGACAATGTCCAGAGAATCAGGTCTAGACATTGTCCACAATTGCCCTTTCACACATGCAGCACACAGGAGGTAACTATCCATGTCAGATGCAGTGTCAATGACTGGAATTTCACCATTTGGTTTTGGCGAGGGATGCTATGCAAAAAAGTATGCTGCTGTTATAATTTGGCATTTTTAAGCTTTTCATCAGAAATAAAACAACTTTTATAGTGTAAGAAATCACAAGAAGTCTTCTCTCCCATTAGTGCTAGCTTCACTGTTGAGTGTTCAGGTCCAGTCAAAACAAGCCAGCGCCAGCCACATCTGTGAAATGGCAGCTGTAGATGAGAAAGAAATTGACTGCTGGAGGTCAGAGACGTCCTATTTAAGTTTATGTTCTGCTGGTTCAGCAGTTGTTTAATAAATTGCTCGTACTGTCTCTCTGACTGCCAGATTTTGTTGTTTTTACGACAGATGCCTTGCTGTGAATTCAGTGGAAAATTCACTGCTGTATTCACACATGGGCTAAACTGGACATTTCACGGACTTTGTACTCAGGAGCTGGCAGGTTAATGCCATTTCATGTTTGGTCGTTCACACATACAGCTCCTCCAGGTGATGCCCCCAAAATTTCAGTGTTGCAGTGCATGTGTGAAAGGGGCTTCTGTCTGTTGCAGCTTGAGATAAAGGGATAAACAGAGCCCCTTTCTCCTCTCTGAGGTGGGACTAGTGGTTAGATTACTCACTACACACACACTCACACACTTCACACACATTTAAATACAAAATCTTCTGATAGCCAGATACAACACAATACCAGATAAAAAAGAGAGGGCATACTAGAAGAAGGGTAGGGGTCATTCAGCACCTGACCTTCTGAAAAAATGCAACATTGGAGTGAAATTCAGCGAGGCTTGAAACTGGAGAATCAATAGCAGACTACATTAGTTGCTTTGGCATAGACCCTACTAACAAAATGGAATGATCAATGCCAAACTGCAGGCCAACTCTGTGTTTATCCTCATTTCTATCATAATCAAGCTGAACCATGTGCTCTAAAAATGGGCTCAGTGAAGAACTTCTATCATGTAGGTTGACCCCAATCTCACTATAATGACAAGCACCAGGAAGCCATCATGTCAGGTGGAGTAAAGAAATAATAGCTGAAAAATTCTCGGAAATGTTCACACATAAGCAATTGAAAATCCTTTTGAATTGAGCAATTATCTTCAAAGTCGATCACAGCAGGGAGTGGTGCAAACATGAATGAGAGACACACACTGAGAGAAATGTGACAGACACAGAGCTGACCTGTTATCAGTCATATTTTTCTAGTCTGTCTGCACAGGACGAGGGCACTAAGGAGCTTTGCACCGAGCTGCAGCACACTGGGAGCTTAGCTATATGTCAGGGAGAATAAATAAACCTGTGTTTGTGTTTTCTAAGCAGCACCACCCCTCCCTCCTCCCCATCCCTCCATCTTACCACCACTGCCACCGTTGCTGCCGCCCCCTATTCACCCACTCCCATTTACAACCACACTGTTGCTTTGAAGCACAGTCAGCTCCCGGAGAGATATCAGTGCGGAATATTAAATGAGCGAACACCATCACTCATTAAAAAGGGAAACATTTCATGAAACAAACCCCCTTTTGTATCAAATGCTAACCAAGCCGACTCTCAGTGCGCACCATCCTCAAAGGCAGAGTGAAGAGACAGGAGAGAGGAAAAGAGGAGAAGAGACATAGAGGGGGGTGGGCTGGCTGTGTGTGTGTGTGTGTGTGTGTGTGTGTGTGTGTGTGCGTGTGGGATAGGAGAGATGGGGGGGTTGCCCAAGTTTGCGGAAAGTACAAGAAAAAAATGTAAAGTTCTGGCAGGAGATCATCCCTGAGCCTAGTGAAAGCCCCAGCACTGTGTCACAATGATGGAAATTTTGATGGTGCTTTGATTCCAAAGATCTCTGAACGAGAGATTCAAACTGCTGTGAAATTTTTAAAATGTTCCAATACTAGTTCTGCAGGCTAATATTACATTTCAGCTTCACCCCTGGAGGGTGTTTATCAGTGGATGTCATGTGTTGTGGGTGAGCTGGAAAGCTTGTAATTGGACTGACAGATACGGTCACTTATTGCAAATATTCAGTTTCTTAGAAGTTGACCTGTGGACAAGCCATAAATGCAGCAGTTAGACAAAACACTGAAAGTCTAATAAAACCAAGACTATAAGTGGCTCTTTCAAATACCCAATGCTATTTTTTCAAAACTCCATAAGACATAATTGGAAAATGAATGAAGTAGCTTTACTACTGCAAAGATTGGCATCAAAATGACTTTCAGTGAAAAATCTCTATAAAATATTTAATATAAGGCCCATACTGGCCCAATATACCTCAGCCGACTGATATATCAGTCTGACCAAGGCCAGTAATAGGCCGAGCTGCAGGCTGGGCTCCTGTCAGTAGACTGCATAAGTCAGCACAAATTTCAACTGAGTCAAACTGCAGAAAACATGGCAGCCACATTAACTAGTCCACCAAGTTCCAAAATGAATCATATTCCACTTACACTAGTTCACAAAGTAAAGCCAAAAGTGAAGTGCAGGAGTGTTTCGGCCAACAATGAGCTCACAGACAACACATGAAAACCTCAAAGATGATCACATCAGCAGTCACATGACAGAAATTGCACTGTTTTGTTGTTTTGTTTTCAGTCATGCTGCTTGATGATTTTTGCACTGGTATCATTTATGGTATCATTTCCGTCTTAACCCCTCAGACTCAGCAGGTTGTTCTCTGTCCTGTTATCAGAATTTATTTGCTCTTTAATGGAGGCACATCAGCCCAGCTGTCTGTCGTAAATTGACTTGTTCAGGCAGTCACACAGGGGGGTGGGAGTGGCACTGATCAGAGCCACTTCATTTTTAAAGGCATACAGCCTTAGTGGGAAGAGCAAGAATTATCCACTCTCTCAGTCCCAGATCAGCCCGTGACTAAATGCCCAAGTTGTACACTCAGATACTATGAGCAAAGAATGGTATTCCTATATGGTTTCTTTCTTTAAACAGAAAAAAACACTTGATGACTGCATTAAAAAAAACCATTAAAATTATGCATTAAAAGTATTCCCTTAACACAGCCGCTCAGATATAACAAGGAAATAGATGCACATTCAGTAAAAAAAATTAATGTAATTTCCCTTCCACTGAAGTGACTTTACAGGCAGTAACTATAGTAACTGAGCGCAAAGGGAGGAATAATGCAAAAGAACTCAACAAGGTGTTGGCAAGCCAAGACAGTGCCACATAAAAACAGACTGTCAAAATCCATCCAACATGTGAGATTATTTACTTTCTTCAGTGAAGATTTACATCAACTCAGGAACCATAATAAGCCTTCCCTCGGATGCTGGAACAGCTATCTGACAAATGGCAGAGAAAACATGGAACAAGTGTAGTCAGTCAGTGCCATACTCATTCTCAAGAGCAGAACAGGAATTTTACCATTTAATCCCTTGACAAGGATCTGCTAAAAAGAAAGAAAAAGACTCCACAGATTAATGCCAAATCAGAAAAGCTCAGGGCGAGATTTGATCCCTTTTATTGATTTCCTTTTTCCCTACTTTGCTGATTCTGTGATTTGAGTTGAAACAGACACGAATTTCAAGGATTTAAAGCATAAAATTGCAGCTGCAGCTTGCTGATAAACGTGTTTTCCATCCTGATCCAACATGGTGACTGTCTGGTGTGAAGAAGGCAAAGGAGCAGAGAGGACTCCTCGCTGCCACTACACACCGAAATAACAGCACCGGAGTGCAAACACTGCCTGCATATGATACTGAACTGCATGTTCTGACAAAACAAGCTATCTTGTAACCTTAGAAAGCCGGTGTCTGGGACAAACATTACTTGTGATATTTGGATACATTTCCCCATGCCCTAAAATAGATTCCTGACAGAGTAATGCAGGGAAGATGTAAGCTCCTGACTTGAGGCCTTGAGACATTCATTTATTTCTTATCATGACTAAAATCATGCATATAAAACTACAGATTCCAAGCATTGAAGGCAGGTGAATATAATTCAACATTTTTTCAGTTTTGAATACTATTTGTGCAGTCTTCCGCACACAGAGGACACTCTATTTTGTCATAACCTTTCCATTATTTAGGTGCAGTGCTTATCGTCATGTTTTATTCAACTATTTTGTGATATGCAGCCTTTATGCAGAGACCATAGGGCCTGCAAATGTGCTTTGTGAAATTACAAAGAAAGCTGAGAGTGGGCTTCTTGGATCAACTGTGGTGGTGGATGGAATAAAAACTTAGTTATTTCAAATATTTTGCCAAAGAGAAGAAAAGCAAATCACTTTTTTTTAGAGTAGCTGCTGAAATTAATGGAGAGCCACTCCATATCCATATCTATATCCAATACGACGGAGTGTTAGGGCCAGGCTAAGAGAAAAGAATTGGGTTTTTTTGGAGATCACGAAAATAAAGTAATAATATCACGAGAATAAAGTCATTATATTATCAGAATAAAGTCATTATTTTGCAATTTTATTCTGGTAATATTATGACTTTAATTGTGTAATACTTCAAAAACTGTATTTATTTATTTTTCCTCTAAGTATGGCCCTAATACTCAGTCGTACCAGACCCATTGCAGACACAAAAAAAAAGAATCCATACTTTACAGTGACATTTCATGCAGTGTTTTGAGATGGATTTGCTAAAGACTGACAGCGGAACCACAATGAGCTAAATGCTCAAAGAGATGAAGTTCAGTGGCCAAGTGCCTCCATTAGTTCCAATGGCAAAAGTAAAGCTTAATCTCCTGTCAGCTCCCCTCAAGCAAGTCTCGCAGGACTGAGCTCTCTCTCCCATCCATCACCTCAGCAGGGACCAAAAGGAGACTCCCCAAAGGAATGAGGATCAGACCAATTTGCATTCACACTCAAACCATCAAGACCCAACAATCCCGTAGCGACTCTCTACCATTTCACCATATCACAGCTGTCATCCCAATGAAATGCATAATGCCTCAAACAAGCAATTATAGTCTTCTTTAAAATGAGAAAAAAAAAATTAGCAAAGGCAAAATGCTAATTACAATGTTCCAAAAGAGGCTATATAACCCATTTGAGGAAACACTTTCCTGCCTGTTTCAGTGCTCAACATCAAACATCCATTTTAACACTCTGTCTGAACATGCCCACAACTGTGCTCTGACCCCGCTCTCCATCAATCAATCCATCCATCCAACTGAAGTATGTGAAATTTCATACACAGAGACAGACTTCAACGTGCATCAAATGAGTCTGAAAAAAACAAATACGCACTGCAGCAGCTCAGCATGTGACCATTTGTCATGAGTCAAAATTAACTGCTGTGTTTCAGGCGTCAGTGACAAGCCTATGCATGGAGATTTGGCAGTTAGCAGCGCAATTAACCCTAAAGAGTTTAAACAATAAAGCTGTCGATCAAAACAAAACAGGACACATCACCCACGGTTCACATCGCTCAGGAGACATTGCGTGAGAATCAACTGGCAAATCAGTGTTTCTCTCCGTATTCTTTCTGCAGTGGCACACAGTCATTACAGTCAATGGACTACTAATGATTTTCACTCCTCACACTCCTCATTATTCAAATGAAATCTACATGAAAGTTACTATTATAAGAGTAACGTAGCTGCTTTAAGGAACAGGTCAGTGTGTAATGTGTGGGCATAACGAGTGATGGTTGAGCAAGGTTGTGAGTGAGTGAGTGAGTGGCAGTAAAGTGACGTGAATGCCAGCTGAGCAGAGGAACATGTTAACAGTAAGTTGTCAGTCCAGCAGTAAATGTATAGCACAGGCTGCAGTGTGTCAGTTAATAAATGCTGCAGCTTCAAGACCAGTTGTTTCCCCATCTGCTAGAACAGTGAAGGGGGTTTGCCCCAAAGTTAGCGACAATACCTTAACCTGACCAGGTTCATTTCAAGTAGACTGACTTTAAGGTGGACAAGCTATTTTCATTTTAGTGGCAGTGTCGAGGAAGGGACCTTCTCACTTAGGGAAACACTGGGCAAATAAAGTGGGTGTTAATGGTTAGGGCCACACACAATAACACAGCTGTGTTGTGACAGTGAGAGTAAGAATAGCAGGATAAAAGATTGTATCTTCATCAGGATAAAAACACTCAAAAAAATGAATCAGGGTGAATTTTTCATTATCAGGATAATTATACATACTCACGAGTGACTTGAAAAGCTGTCTAGCTCACTAACATACAATCCTATAGATTTCATGATTTATTTTAAATTGTCATTGAACATCTTTCTAGTCATTCATCACCATGGCTGAGGGCTCAGTATGTGAATGCTCAGATATCTGGCTGACAGATACTCTTTTTATAAATTGATTTTATTTTCTCTCTCATTGTTATTACCTGCTGGGTTTTGGCGAGAGTGAGTCAATCTGTCATTTTTTTCATTAAAAAGGATATTCACAAAAAAGACGTGTCTTATGATGCAATAAATATGGTTTAGTGCCAATTTCAAAGTTTGAAGCCTATTTTGATGATTATCAGGATAACCTCATTAATTGAAATTACTTTGGTCAGAATAATTGTGACATGAGATTTTCATTTGGTCCCATGTCTTATTAGTAAAGAAGCTTACTACTGAACATTTAAGATAAATGAATATATTCAGCTCTATGACAGAACTGAATAACATGGGTTTCCAACAAAATGATTTTAGCTTGCATGCTGCCAAGCTATAACAAAGACTTTAATTCACAGCTTCACATATTCCTACCCTGAATAATAATGGTACATTCAAAGCTGATTCTCGTCCACCATTCTGTTTTCTTTTCCCAAATGTTTAATCCAACTAAGATGAAGTATTAGAGCTGGAAAATCTCCTTATCCCACCACAGAGAGTGATATCTATATGGGCTTGTACAGCACCAGGACTAGAGGATGGAGCCAAGCTATAAACAACCACCTGGTTGCTAACTAAATTCACACGCAATTAAATATCAGTCAGGAATACTGAAGAGACCAAGCTCCAATATAAGAAAGCAGGAACAGAGCTGCTGTTAATATTCACAGATCCATTATTCTCTGTGTTCCTTTTATTTGATAATTATTTGAGCCACTCAGAATATTTTCCATTTATAATTTTGGCACTCTTGTGGTTTTAACAAATGTTTATTACCATGACAAGCACAAATGGCTTTCCCTGATGAATAACTGCAACAGGATTTGCTGCTACTTGCATTTGTTAGAACCATTCTCACTTGTTTGTGCTTGGGTAATGAGGGTAGAGTCTGGAACATGTTGTATATCAATTTGGCCATCAAAGACAGCAGGCATTTATGGCATCGCCCTTTAACCTCAGGGTTAAGAACCAAATTCTTGTTTTTGCATGTCAAAAGAAATGGATCCAAACAACAGCTGAAATAAAAAAAAATTCAAAGCTTTTCCTTCCATGAAGATGTCTGAAAGAATAATTTATGCAGTCACTTTGGTTTTAAATAAACTTCTTCACAATAATAAAAAAAAGCAGTAACAGCAGAGTGTACGAGTACGGTGTCTAATTAGGCTTAGAAAAAACCTCCTGTTTTACTTAAATAAGATGTTAGTGCAAGTGTTGAGACATTTTCCGCTCCCTTGATTGAACAGCTTCAAAAGATTTCCTATGTGAATCCCAAGGGAACCAGTTAATCCTGATCTTCTCCACAAGCAAAGGGATCATCTCAATGTAAATCAGACAGGGCTTTTGATCAAAGTATTCAATCAGTCTTAAACACATGACGCCATAAGGAGCCTCGCTGTGAACAAGGTCAACATCTTAGTTGTTCTGGAGCTTGAAGGAGGTGAGAAAAGAAACAGCCTGGATGTGCCAAATTTGACAAGAAAATACATGTTTAGACCTAATACACACACTAATGAATATCACTTTAAAAACAAAACTTGGACAATGACTGTTAACATTATATTGAATACACATGTCAGAGAAAATGAGGACATCGATGCCATTTGAAACATGATATGACATTTACTGACCACACTTGACCCTCCTCTATTCCTTTGTAAAAAAAAAAAAAAAAAGGGCCACCCGACCAACTTTACCAGTCTTAGATGTAAACACACCAGTAATAGTTAAGCCTTAAAACCCCTGTGCAATAATGGACCACAAACACACACACACACACAAACACAAACACACCGGGGCGTGTAGATACATGGTGCTTTGTTTGTTGGCTTGTTTTGTATTGCAATTACAAGCTTGTCAATATAACCAGAATAATGATCCTCCTTCAAATAAGAGTCAAATATAGACTTATTAAGTATGTGTTTGAATAATTAGGCTCACTTTAGGAAGCTTTAATGTCAGCATGATCAATGTCAAATTATCACTCCATTCATCAACCACCCTCTACACCTCATTCTCCGCCCAAAACACACACATACACTCTGTCTCAAAAAAAATCTATTATATATTCAGAAGAATTTCTCACTATATTTTGTGAGTGTCACTGCAGCCAATTTTTTAACAGATAAATGTCACTGTAGACCCTGAGTCATTCTTTATAATTGAATATTAAAACAGCAAAGACATGTAAATTTAATTCACAGTGTAAAATAAAGAATTTGGACATTATAAGTCATTCAATTTAAATTATTTACCATACTCTACTACCAGACAGGAAAGCTGAGGATAACAGGCCACAGGTTTCAATTATTATTCAAGAGCACTCTGTGGCTCCGAGTTGCCATTAAATGAGATATTGGGAAACTTGGACAGTGCTGGCCTACAGGGTTCGCACACATCGCCATCTGCCTGCTGCCTGAGTAAATTCATATTTTGCAGCCAAATAAGTATTCTGCAGCCGTTTTGTCAGGGGCTGGATTCTAACACTTAAAACATTTACCAATTTTTTAATCACACTCATTTGCACAGCTTATTGCACAAGCACAAACCAGGCAATCAAATCGATCCACCCATTCATACATTAATCAAGTCTGTGTCATTGCAAAACATCATGCAGAGCACACACGTACACACACACACACATATACACTGGATCAGGGAGGTGATGATAAAATAAGGCATAGCTGTCTCCCTGCTGAAGGCTATGTATGTGTCTTACCTTGGATATGCAGCGCCAACAGGAGTATCCATATCCCCACACACATCGCCATAGCCTCAACTATCCGGATCTTCTCTGGAGAGTGGATGGATAGGACTCACTCGAAATGACAAAGACCAAGCATGCAACTTCTGCAAATCCCACTTCGTACTGAACTAGTCTACCTCCCTCACTGAGCAGTAGGAGACTTTGGCAAAACTAGAGGATCGGTCGTGCGCCTCTGCGTACCAAAGCATCAATTTCACGTCTGTGGTGATTCCCTCTTGCACTAAGTAGAACCTGGCCGGGTTCCCAAAAAAAAACTGAGATCCAAGAGGCTGCAGGTTTGCCTTTACGATGATGGGAGTCTTTTTAGGAAAACAGCAGGCGAGGAGAGAAAGGAGAGTTGTGTGTTTTTTGAATCAAAGGAGCTCTTCTAGTTGAACCATAGCCTTTGTTTCTCCATCCACTGCAGCGGGTGCAGAACTCTCTCTCCCCCCTCTTCCAGTAGT
Source organism: Scomber japonicus (assembly GCF_027409825.1). Classification (NCBI taxonomy): domain Eukaryota; kingdom Metazoa; phylum Chordata; class Actinopteri; order Scombriformes; family Scombridae; genus Scomber; species Scomber japonicus. The sequence goes on from NC_070583.1 coordinate 19,435,975, forward strand.
GTGGATCAGAGGTAATGTGGGCGGGAGGTCCTCGATCGATGTTGCGCTGGGAAGTTTCCAACACTTAGAGAGTTCCTCCTGGGGAAACGTCGCCTTTTTTTTCACTGCACCTAAGTTAAGAGATAATCTGCAGGCACCGTCCGTGTTTTAGTTCCTTAAGCTCCCCGTTCTCCTTCTCTGCAGCCAGGGCTAGCCGGAGGGATCAGCACACCAGGCCGGTGAAGTTGTTGGAACTCTGGAAATGGTGGGATGCGCCCCCCTGTTCCCCCCCTTTTTTTGCGTGGATGAAATACAGTGTAGCTCTAACCCGCTTTGCGCACCGCCCCGCCGATCAGCCACCACAGTATGCTGCTGACTATCGCTACGCATTGGGAGAGATCGGGATCGGGTGACGTTGAGCAAGGGAGGAGCCTGGATTGTCCTGCAAAAAAGCATATGCATCGCCAGGGAGAGAAAAAAGAAAGTCCTACAGCAGCCTGATAGCCCCCCGGTAGGGACTCTCAAACTTTTCTTGTACGTGAAGGGGCTTTAAATATGACACGTTTGGAGCAGAAGGCGATACATTTATGCGCAAAGGAAAAACAATTTTAGGAGGATAGTGTCGATTCGAAGGGACTGGGTGGGGATGTGGGAAAAGGATAGTAACAGTACAGTCATGCCGAAGTGGAAAACTGTGATGAAATACTGTTTGAAACCCCCCTGCAAAGGCCCACGGAGACATGGAAACATTTAAGAAGTGAGATTCATAACCACAACACAAACGTCACTGATGACTTAAACAAATGGTAAAAAGCACTTCATGCTGAAAAAGCTTCTTGGACCCCCAACTATAGTCTTTGGTCCAGCAGCAGCTAATCCATCTATAAAAAATACTGTCATAACATTAAAAGGTCATATTTCACATTTCACCCCCCCTCCCCCTCCTTCCCCACAGTTTGGAATGGACACAATACAGTATGAAATACAATAAAAGCAATAATGTAATTAAGGTGGGGGTTTGATTCAAAATGTCATCTCGGCATACTCTGTCACTGAGGTAGTGTTTTGTAATTAATTGAAAAATGACTTCAGAGTAACAGTTTTCTTAAAAAGTATATATCTTAGCCAAAAATGAAAAACAAATTAACTTGACAGCTCTGTCTGTTTGCAAGGGGGTCTGTTTTACTTCAGGCAGTTGTTGACTCACAAACACACACACACACACCCACCCCCACCCCCAGTACTCTCTCTCTCTCTCTCTCACACACACACACACACACACACACACACACACACACTTCCCTTCCTTCCTTCCTCCTCACTCTTCAGGCAGTTCATCCTCTCCAGCAACCAAACAGGTTTAGGGCTGTGAATGAATGGGAAGATGAATGTGATATAACACTTCCCTCTTGTGGACAGTAGTTCTTCAGATAATTACAAAAGGACCAACATGCTTTATACTGCTTTTATTCAAATCACAGTTTATTTTGTTGTTTTTAGTTTGGAGCCAAACTCCAGTTCCTTGTCCTGAGAAACACTAGAGAATTATCTGCTGAACAGCAAGAGAAATGACTTGGCATGACAAAAGAGCACTGGGCCAATTGGTTATTAGGGGTAGTGTAGTGTTTGGGCTACAGCAACATAAATCATATTATATAAAGTGGAAAAACCACAGGCAACATACACCATCCATTCTAAGCAGGAGGTAATAAACATACCTACACTCTATTAAATGTAATGAACCCAGAGGAGTACTTTTGTTCTTGGAGAATACAGATAAACTCAAGACTTGACATTTTGTTTTGTCAAATACAAAGCTGTTAAGAAAAAATGAAAGTGCTGCTACTTGAAATTCTGCACACTTATCCCAAAGTAATGGTTTTAGTGAAATGGAATCATGTCAACTGAGCGCTATGTAGTGTGCAGCAGAAATGTATTACTGTCTATTGACAAGGCACACATGGCAACTGGAAATTCATGGGTATCACGCAAGATAGCAAGAGTATTTCCAGAACTATGAATAAAATATACAGGATGAATTAACTATGTCAATGTTACACTACGTATTACCATTTGGAAGATAATCACTTTACTTCATAAACCTTGAAAGGTCAGAGCAGCAGCAGCAGCCTTAAGGTATTTTGAGATGGGTAGTAGTCTAAATCTGATTGATTTGGAAAATTTGGACAGGGGGAAGGTACCATAAAATCCTTTCCTTCAAGGACGACTACCCTCAATTTGCCCTTGAGCAAAGTACTTAACAAGTAACTGCTCCAATGGCAGGTGCTCACTGGTCAGCAGCGGATGTACTGGCCAGCTTGAGTGTGTAGCTGTTGAGTCTCGGGCATCCTGACAAGAAGCTTGCATGCTCAGCCAAACTTCCCATGACAGGTAATGGCTGAAGAACTTGGGGTTTGCCCCTTGGCTTTGGTGCATTAACTTTGATGCCCCCTTCATCGAGCGACCAATGTTGTGATTGATCTACAGGTGAGCTGATGAAATTTGATGCACCCATTCTAAACTACAGTTTGTGCCAGAGCTCAAGGCGAGGCCCGAGCCAATGTAGAGATTTAGGAAGTGAGCTGCATACTAAATATTTGAAGATGCATAATAAAAAGGGGTGATACCATGGCTAAATTATAGAGTAAACTCAGGAAATTATTTATCTATCAGTCTATCTACCAGTCATAAAAGAACCTGAGCAGAAAGATAATCCCTCCTAATACCATACATGAACATAAATACCACACAAGCAAGAGGTTTGGTGGTGGGAGGAGCTGTGTGTGTTGGCATGAGCATAATCAGCAGAATAACAGTGATAAGTGTCAGGTTATATTGTCCTCCCGCATGAACATGATTTGATGTTTCTCGCAATACCGCTGTGAATGTGCCAATGATGGGAAGCATAATAGAAACAGTGCGACTTCAGGTCTGAACTAACACAATGCATCACTCACTTAAATTATGTCTTGTATCAATAACTGTGACATATAGGGTGATTCAAATCTTCTCTCAGTCCCAAATTCTGTCATCACCTCGGCCAGTGATGCAAATATAGATTTTGAACATCTGTCATTTTGGTGACCTAATATAAGCTGTCATGAACTTGCGAGCACAAGAATTATGGCAGAACTTTGGCAAAGTGATGATGAGCAAAACAGAATCCAGGTTTCCAGCAGTCCAGAATAGCATGAAATCTGCATTGGGCTCAACCCAAGTCTTTCTCCCTGGAGAGGAGACAATTCTTTTGATCCAAAACTGTAGGTTCTCTGGCCTGAAAACCATTTGACAGCGAAATATATGTCCAATAGAGAGAGCCTCCAGTTGTCTGTGTTTTTTCTGCACAAATAAATGTTCAACATATTTAGCATGTATGTCTTTTTTATAATACAATAATAATAATAATGATGATAATGATGATGATAATAATACATTTTATTATGAAAAGAGACCTTACATCATACTCTATGATAACCAAACCTGATCCTGGAAACAACAAGCACTCCTTTCAGGCTGCTGTTCACTGATTCCCCTCAGCTTTTAATACAGTGACATTATATTATAGTCAACTCACTGGTGACTATTTTAACTTAATGACTGTATAGTGGATAGTAATTAAGCAAACAGAGTATGCTGGAAATGTTTTCAGGTCAACATTCTCCAGATAGAGATGTGAATCAATCTGAATTGCTCAATGATTGAATGATGATTAAATATTCTGATGACAAAGTGTTGAACAACCTCTCAACAGCTGATAGACAGGGGCACAGATGATTATAGATCATTCTGAGACATGAGTGCTATTATAAGACTAAGTGGTTGGAACCAACTGTGCGGCATAAAGCCAGAAATACAAAAGAAGTGTTAAAACTGTTAAATGCATCACAGTGTATAATCTTAAAGTAATAGATTCTGGACATACTATAAACATATTTGTTTGCCAAGAAACGCTAGCACCACACTGCATGAGGCAGACACTCTCCTTCAGGTTGCCTGGAAAAATCTTATCAACATTTGGCAATGTTTTATTGACACTAGACAAGGCAGTTTTATTTATATAGCACATTTCATACACAATGGCAACTCAATGTGCTTTACATAAAACAGAAAAACATGTAATTTGAGAAACATTAAAACATACAATTAACCCCCCCAACCCCACACTAATAATAAAAACAAATTACAGAAAAATAGAAAGAGAGAAATAAAATGCTAGAATAGGGCATTAAATATAAGATTGCTGCATAAAATAATGATTTGCTTTAAAATCATTAAAATCTTTCTTCAAATATCAATCAGAAGGACAGAAATAGTCTCTCTCTGGCAATGTCGGCATATTCTCCATAATCATTGTAGGAAGAGAGAGAATGTCTTGGAGAGGTTAACTCTCAGTAGGTTCTGAGCCCAGAACATTATATGAGAAGTCATTTGCAGTCCTCTCACCTCTGGTCATCCAGTATTGGACAAATTGATGGGAAAATACCTCTGCGGCCAATGATAAAAAATTAACTAAAAGGTTTTTTGAGGTCTCTATCACTGGACAATGGTGAGGTATTTTAATATTTCATTTGACTCCTGACCTCTGCCCATGTTCTGCACTTCAATAGGACAATATGCAAATGCTGTGCAACATCATTTAAATTTACAGTGTATTATTTGCATTATGTTTAATGTTGCTTGCACACTTAATGGCATCTTTTGAGCAGTCCTATATGGTATAAATAATGTTGCAGGAAATTAGCTAAATGTATTTCATTTTGGCGCCTGATTTGCAAAAAAAGTTTAACATTTCCACTTGAAATGGATTCTGTTTAACACATTTATGAGGCATCTGTGGTCACCCACATTTCATCAGTAACATTTCTGTATTGTCAAGTACATACTACCTTCATCATGGGATAAATAATTCACATATGCTGTCTCTGTCTAAAGTCCCCAAACTGTTTAAATGTATTGTCAAATTAGTAATCTGATAAAAAAAATAGACTGCTCCTGATTTAGAACTAGATTTGAACTGATTTAGCAACTGGTTTTTGCTATAGTAAGTGCTTAAAGCATGTCATAATTGATCATTAGTATATTTATTTAAAGGTGCATCTTCAATAAGAAAGCTGTAAACAAAAAAATAAATAAAGTGTGTACTGATACAACATGTTTTCTAGGGTGAGACAGGAGTTTAAGGATCCAAATACAATAGGTGCATAATGATGAGGAAAAAAGTGATATTACTAGATCTGTTTTTTCCATAAGAATGGAAGCAGAATGTAATAAAAAGAAAACATCTCCTAATCATAACAAAGGACCTTATTACTGCGAGAAAACCTGGTGATTTTTCCTTGTCAGGCCAAATGCAATATGCTTCCTTAGTTCAGGGCTTTAGTTTTGTTATATGTATGTATGTGTGTATGTGTGTGTGTGGTGTGTGTGTGTGTGTGTGTGTGTGTGTGTGTGTGTGTGTGTGTGTGTGTGTGTGTATGTATTGGTGTGTGTTTCAAAACCAAGCTCAAATTCAAAAAATGTTGGCTAACCAAAGAAATACAGATGACGTACTGTAGCCTACAGCATTTCAAATTGTGTGTACTGAGCAGGTTTTCAGTCTTTTATTCATGAGTCCTGATGTGTTTCAGTTACAAGACAAGGAAAGATGATATATTTATGCATGCTTGTGAATGTGTGTAGCCATTGTATGCGAATGTGTGTGAAAGACTTTGGCTACTTTATTACAGGTTGATTTTCCCTTTAAGTTGAAAACGGTGGCATTTTCCTAAACGTTCCCCGAAGGGCAGAATGATCCAAAGTCAGATCTTGTTATGTCCCTGCTATAATAGACGAGTAAACAGGTTAGTGGTGAGTGAGTAAATAACAACTCACAGTGTACTGCATTGGTGGAGATACAATTGACCTCTGTCTGATGGTTTGATGCCACTAATGAATGAGCATTAGTCTTAGCTCATGTGCTAGTAAACAAATAGCCTTTGTTAGAAAGTTGAGTTGGCAGTTGTTATTGGCTCAATTTGAACATACCATGATAAACTATCACATAAACAAAATGTAGTGTTTTTGATGTACGCGTATTTAAGGTGATATTCTTTCATCTCAAGTATCTAAAACCTTATTCATACTGACCTAAATGGAAAAGTAACTGATGTTCTCAGTCACAAGAATCAGCCCTGTCAACTTCACAGGAATAAATGCAACCCCAAAATTTCCTATTATTTGTATTTTTCCAAAGTCAGAGCTATACTTAACTTTTTCACCCTTGATTTCTGTGTCTCTCAGCTCTAGTGGAAACTGTGCCGAAATGTTGCGATTGCATTATCTTTGCAGACTGTGGATCCAACAGCTACATCTCAGCACGGAGGCGCTTTTGCAGTAGCAGCAGGATAAAATCTCTGCTCTGACGATAATGAGATGGATCGCATGCATGGCAACCCTTGCTAAGTTACATGGTTTTAACTATCAATGGGCTCATTTTCAAGCCACTTCAACCTCCTATAGCCCAGCTAGAATGTCCCCACTTTGACTGGCTGCCTTGTTCAAATATAGATGTATCTGCTATCGTAGAGAGGCAACTAGACTCTCCCCACACGAAAAATAAATTATCATTCTGAGCATGTGATCAGCAGTTCCTAAATCACTCATGGTTTCATAATCACAGTACCTTCCTGATGGCAATAAGCCACATTTATTTAACTCATCAGTGCTAAAAATAGACATGGTTTAGCATGAGTTCCTTTTAAAGCTGTGGAAGGCAGGTTACTGTCACTGATGTCCATGTGTGCCAGCTGAGGTTGATTTGCTTTCAATCGAGTCAATTCATATTGTAAAAAAGAAACTGCATCATTTGCTAATTATCAAGTATTCAGTCTGTTATCTCCTGGTTCATTCTGATATCTCCTGGTTCGTTATGACAACCTTTTCATGCCAAAGGCTTTTCAGTGTTTTGAATTTTGAAGAATATCCACTTTGCTGAATTGAATGCTGAATGGAGGATATACTGAATCCAGCTTTTATGCCAGTATCCAAGGTTTAGCACATCATTTGCAGAAAACACTACAGGCGTGTCCATTCTGATAAAATTCCTAATATAATTGACATCTTGCCTGTTACTATAAAACTAATACTACCACATTGATGAAAAAAATAACCCCAATGCATAGTGCTGGAAGACCCCTAGTAGAAAATGAATCTGATACTTTACCTTTAAGACACACCAGGAATACTTAAATCTAATTTAAAATCAACTACACCCACAAACCACACCTCTAGACTCTAGACTGCAGGGAGCAAGGAGTTGATGCAAATGTCTACAAGGTCGAAAAGCAATGTGGGGAAAAACGTCCACAGTATGTCAACATATAGATTACATCAGTTAAAGCAATAAATTGAGGGAAAAAAAGAATATCTCCCTCTGTCAGACTCCAAGAAGGACATCCAAATGTGACACAGCTGCTCTGCCACTGTGTTCCTACTAGAGTTTAAATCTCCCAGTTGGGTTGTTTGAGGATTCAAGAATAAGTTAACCAAATTACTTGTTTAGGTAATTATATTGTCTGTCATCTGCTGTGTCACCTACAACATGATCATTAAATCCAACCTCTTGTTGAGTACCAGTGTGCCTCAAAGATGCTGCTTGCAAACAACAACAAATATCAGTTATTTCAATAAAAGTTTGTTTACTGATATATTTATGACAGATTGTGTCTGTGCTTTTGACTGCAAGTAATCACATAAGCAAACATGCAAACAAACTTACAGATAAACCAACAAACAAACTAAAATTGGGTGATGACAGAGAAATGGATTTATAGGAAATGTTGTTTTCCTCTGACTATGTAAATGAATGCAAAGTAAATGTACAAAAACCTAGATTGGACATTTTGAAATGCTGAATGCATCATGCTCAGGCTATTCCAGACTATTGCCTGAGGCGGGTGATTTCATTTCTTGATTTCAAAGGAATACATCATTAAAAGTGTTTGCACAGACACACATGCTTTCTGTTGGTGCCTATTAACTTCTATTTATAGTTCATGATTTATTTACCAGAAGCTTATTAGCTTAAATTTATCAGGAAGGAGTGACACAAAAGGCCACTATTGGTTTTGCACTGAAAAAAAAAACCTTAAATGAGCTGATGGTTAAAAATAGGGGCAGCGAATGAAAATAAAGTTCTAGTATCAGGATCGACGGTGCAACTGATGCAGCTGCACCGGGGCCCAGACGCCGTCAGGGGCCCATGAAGGAAGAAAAAAAAAAGCAGCTGTCCAGCAGCTGTATTGTTTTTGTGAATGAAATAGCTCGGGTCAGTAAGGTAGGCTAACGTTGAGTGGCTGGTATGGGAGGAGGAAATGATAATTTGTCCAATCACCTTGACAGCTGTCAGTCATGATGAGTCACGATGACATGATGTAGTTGTTTCTCCTTTCAGCAGGAAAAAAAGCAAGTGGATGAAAGTTGACTAGAAAAGATAGTATCATGTTTAGCAAGCCCAAACAAAAAGCAGCGCGCAAAAGAGGAAGGAAAGAAAGAAGCAGGATGAGGGTAAAGCTAAAATGCCAGCTAGCTCTGTAAATGAAGCGGCATTGACCCTACCGCTGCATCCCGCTTCTCTGGACTCAGTGGACTGGCTATACTCTCTATGAGAACAGCAGAGAGGACTTTGGACCTGAGCAGTGTTGTAAATGACTTTGCTGAGCGCAAGGCCCATAAGATGAGCTTCTGCTGAGTGAGTACAGCTTCTCTTTGTTATGAAGTGGAATTAGTGGGATTTAAATCTATGGAAATGTACTTGTAACCTCAAATGATTGTGTGATACAGGTGCCACATCCATTCATTAATGCTGCGTTTTTGTAAGGCATATAATGAGCTGTGTTTTTCTTGATGGTTGTGCTTATGGACATACTGTGCAAGATATCTTTGTGTAGTGCATGTTAGTGTTGGCTATATTTGAATGTTTGATAGTTTGGAGACATCAGGCTGTGGTAGATTGAGCCCAGGTCAGGGCAGGCTGTTAGATAAGTGTTAATATGGAGCTTTGGCTGCTGTCCAGGATGAGTGTGCGGCCAGTCACCTGTGTTACGAACCGGCTCAAAGTCCATAACAGAAATGGGAATCACACATGACACCACGTATCTAAAATAATATTTATTACAAACTTAAGTTAAATAACAATGTTAATCAGTTATATCAGTCATGAATGCAGTGTGTGGATGAGTGAAATGTGTGGTGCAATATGTGCCAACAAAACCGAAACCAAAAGTCTAACCCATCTGGTTGGTTGAGGCCTGGAAGGAAGAGAAGAGAACAAGTAATTACAAAGCAGCCAGCTAAATAGGCTGAGGTCTAAACTACACAGGTGTAGGTAGTTTCCCTGACATCCTCTAGTCCCACCCACTGGCTCCTGAGCCAAGAAGCCCAAGGAAAAAGGGAGAGAGGGACGTCACACCTGTAATATTAGCCTACATAGTGACAATAGCAGTTCTCTCGTGTGCGTGTGTCCAAATGTTTGTGTGTGTGCTTGTGTTTAGGCCGGGGGTGGGTGCACAAAAAAAATTTTGCACCGGGGCTTATCACCATGATGTTACGCTGCTGATCAGGATCCAAAATTTAGTAGGGACCATTGCCTGTGCCACAGTGCTGACTCATTTAAACTTTAGACGGATTAACTTTATTATTCCAAAAGAAAAACTGATGCACCCTGCCAGTCATAAAAATAAAATACACAATAACCAGTCACGCATGAAACACCAAATAATACCAACAGGCTTTGTGATACCATAACATGTAGGCAGCACAAAAGAACATTGCAACAATACAGTGCTGCACTGAACGTGTCTGCTTATACATGGACATGATAGAAGAACCAAAGTACATATCTGCAGAAGAAAGAACAATAAATATTACACAACAGAACAAAATATCAGCTTATGAGAGTTGTAAGAATACCATGTGCAAACTGAAGTTGGTGCATGGCAACGAGAGCTTGTGTGTCGATCAAGATAACGCCACGGAGGACAGCCATGGTATTTTTCCCTCACTCTTGTTCTATTTTTATTCTTCTATGTTGCATTTTGATTCTGATTAAGAACGTGGTAGAAAGTGTGTTAAGAGCGTACTGATAGCTGAATGGTTACAGCACACGCCACATAACTACAACATCTCTGTTTGACTCTGGCTTGTGACCTTTGTTGCATGCCATGCCCCTCTCTCTCTGCACTTGTTTCCTGTCTGCTTCTCCACAATTAGCTGTCCAACTGAGACAGAAAATGCCCAAAAATAGAACTTTATGAAAAAAAGAAAGTGTATTAGAAAGTCTAGTGGCAGATTGGACAAACGAGTTCTTGGCTTTTTTGACTTTTGGAGCTAGACACCTAAAGATGTCATCCAGATTGCCTTTGTACCCAACAACTGTATGTACTTTATGTTATTAACTATGCAAATAAATGTGTATTGTGTATTGTATTGCATCTAAATGTTCCATATTCTACTTGTAGTACCACATACTAACAGTATACTTTATGTTTTGTACATATCATTAACAAGACAATAAATCATATACTATTTTGCTCACTTCCACCTGGATCATTATTGGTTTTGTTTACAGTACCATTTAAAATTTCAATGCGCTTTGCTGTCATGAAGTTACATCCTTCCATGTCCACATAAAAAGGATGTGTGTCATGCATTTCCTATGACTTCATGATCTCATCAGTAATCAGTCATTTTACAACAATAAGATTATAGAAGTAGGGGATGGTATGTGTACTTTAATAAATCAGTAAGGGAAAGACATGATTTGACTTTTTAGAGGAGACTGTCTGCTGATTCATACACATAATAAGCAAGACAGACAATGTCTGCACTCCATAAATACACTTTAATGCTTTTAACAGCATGGCAGCAGACAGAAAGTAATTTCACTGCTTCTGTTCTTGCAAATTCCAACATAATAATCTGCACTGCCATCAATATTAACAATTATAAAAGCCATCAGATGTGCATCCAAATTCAATCAATGGCTCTTATGTTAAGCTTTCAGGAAATGCACTGCAGGCAGGAGATATATATTATTCTGTCATTTGAGCAGGATTATTATCTGCATGCAATTGTTGCATGGTCAATACAATAACTTGTTTTTGCGACAGTATTAAAAATTATTTTTTTCTTAACTGACCAAAAATATTAAACACAAAAAAAAACACAAAAGAAAAAATAACTCATACTGAAGAAAACATGAAATAAATACATCAGCATACACTTTTTAGATATTTTGTAAAGCTTAACCAAGATATATAATGTATAATTAATTATTATATGCAATAACATTCAAATTGCAAGACTATGATTGCAAAGGTATCATTTGGGATCAGTTTAGTGTCAACCTTAATATCGAAGCTTGTGAAGCGCAGTTTCAGGAGCGGGAACACACCCCAATTTCGCTCTCATATTCGAGCCCCCCCCCCCACTCTCTCTTTCTGTTCTTCTCTCCTTTCTCATAGGTTCCAAGGGGTTCCTTGCTGCCCGAGAGCTGCAGCGGATCCTTCATAGGGCCTCCCCACACAGCATCAAGAGCACCAATGATTCATTCAAATTTTGTTAATAACTTTGTCAAACGTATCTCATTGGTGGTGTGGTCCTTGCTCGTTAATGACCTTAAGTCTATTTAGCTAGTGATCCTCACAGATTCACAGCATTTCTATGTATTGTCTTGACTAAAAATACAATAAAGTACAATTTGCTGTACTGCACAAAAATACATGTTTCTGTGTGTAGCAAAGTCTGTGGACTTAAACTGCTGAGCAAGTTGGAAAAAGAAGACCCAAGCGCTGCAAGGAAAGGATTCTATCTGGAGATCTTTAATTTCAGTCTTGGGCTTCAAAGGCCTGCAGAGAGAAAATGAGAGAGTTGGTGAGTGACCAGTGGGGCTATCAGCAAATGGGTGGGCAGTGACACAGGGCTCATCACAGGGACCGTTCTGGAGGTGCAGACAAGACAAAATGACTCTGTCTGAATAAATTCTAGCTTTGGGCAACAGCCAGTATCATCATACATTTTATTATGGCTCAAACATCAGAAAAATAAGTCATGAAACATATAAGATTATCATTTTTCATCTGCAGCAAAGCCTCAGATAAACTATGATAAAACAGATTTAGGTGTCACATTTTTTCTTTTTGTAAAAGGTTGTGAAAATCACATTCTGTTTGATATAGAGATGGGAAGCTGTGTCTGGAGTACTCTAGTGCATCTTGTTTATTTTGGTATTATCACAGTGGGGGCATGGAATCAGCCTGAGATCAATCCCCTTTAATGCTTATGTGAGAGAAACATCTGGTTTTCAATTAGATATTTAGCAAGCCCGACAACAGGGGGTTACCTCAAAGTAGCGGTAGTGTCACTGGGCCTGCAATAATCATGTGGCTAATGTGCCTATCGAACTACACGTGGATATAGCTCAGCCTGCTGCAGTATCTCAAGATAGCTCTGTGCAGTCTGTTACTTCTGATAAGGTGCAATCTGATTCAAAGAGATCAAGCATGCTGCAGGAATATAAGTCGTCTAACAGAAAATAAAACCCAGTCAACAGCCACAGATTAATAAATCCAGCCCCTCAATCAGAAAAAACGTGATCCTGTCATGCTGGTCTAATGTTCCTGTTTGAAACCCCAACAGTCCACTAGCCTATCTCTGATGCCTTTCTGCCTGCATGAGTTTGAATAATACTCTCTGAGCATGCCAGGAGGTTATCAGCTTTCACCTCCTGGTAACAACCTGTCATAAAGTTCTTGTGAGAAAAAAAAGTGTTTTTTTTTATTTCAGCCGAGGTAGCAACATTTGATAATACGGAGATAGCTGAAATAAATAAATAAATGAAAAGGTGGATCTGCAAGAGCTGATAAGACTACAGGAAGGCAAAATTGATTACAGCCTGTTTTCTTCAGCATGTGGATTTTGCTGATCCTAACAAAATCTACCAAACAATACAGTAGAGGGAAATGGATTTTGACTTGCAACATCATGTATCTCGGATAGTCAAACATCTTAGTTCAAGGGCCACTTCTGGGACATGATGGGGGCTGAGGGGCAGTTGACAAAACTAAGGTATTATCACTGAGGGCCTTTAGAAACATGCTGTAAATGTTTATCTATGCAGTCAAAGCATTTATATTTTGAAATTTGAGTTCTGTGATCATGTGGAGTCCACCTAAGGGCTCTAAAAGGCTTGGAGCAGGACCAACAGAGTGATGGAATACTTGTTAGTGAGAGATGTTGTAACACTGGCCACATCACCATAAAACCGACACTAAAGACATTGAGCTGTTGGAAGTGGATCGCTATTATTTACCATGGGGATTCAGCAGATTAAGTTATTTGTAGGTTACATTACCCCTCCGTGGACACACACACAGGTAGCCGCTAATACCATTTATGAACTCCTAACAGGCTGAGACCGAGGCCCCTGAAGCAGCACATTTCATACACAGTGATTTTAATCTTACTTGAGGAGCAGCTCCCAGGCTAGTATGTCACCTGTTATACTTGAAATGATACTTGGATCTCTGTTATGGAAGCATCAAAAGTGTTTGTACTACTTGGAAGCCCAACCTAGTTTACATAGTTCTGACCACCACATGCTTAAGCTATCACCTGCATCACCTGTGCTCCTGGAGCTGAAGTTACTACTTAAACAGAGGAAATTACTTGTTTTAGTCCTGGGCAGGCAAACAGTAGAGCAGAGCATTGCAGAGGAAACTCTTTACTAAGGATGATAATTCTGTATTGTTGCCTATATTAAGGATGCTGCATTCATCTGTTTTATATACTCTGTACATAAATGAATGCCAGTAGTGTGAGCCAGTTTCTTAAATACACAGATAGCACAGCATTGGTACGTTTTAAAGTATCACGTATCTAAAATCTAATTTGAGAAAGATGGTGTGAAGATAACTATCTTCAGGTCAATGTTTAAAAAAGCAAGGACATGTTGAATATAACAAGTCAGATGAGGCTTTGCCTGAGAATGAAGGTTTAGTTGAAGAAGTCTCAACCTTTTAATACCTAAGACTTGAAGCTGACACTAATCTAAAGTGTACTGACTGTGCTGCAGCAAGAAAGCTGCAGCAAATGATTTACTTGTATCAATTAAATAAGCTTAGAATGGTGTTTTACAATATCTGTATACACTGGGGTCACAAATTGCTTTTGTCCGTGTGCGTGTGCGTGTGTGTGTGTGTGTGTGTGTGTGTGTGTGTGTGTGTGTGTGCGTGCGTGCATACATGTGTTTGAATGGATTGTCCTTATTGTTTTACCAGATGATTTTTTTTTTTACAGATTTTGTGTATTGTTACCAATTTGTGCTGTTTTCACCCCTGTGTGAACTTCTGACCAAATTCATTTCAAATTGTGTTTTCTCTCTCTCCTTCTATGCGTCTGACGGGTATAGAGAGGAAAACTGAGGCATGTTCCACTGCTGCTCTCTCATAGCATACGTGTACAAACTGGTGACAATGGAGATGCTGGCAGTTGATGGGAATGTATTGGGCCTCTACATGTTATGACCTGCATCTCTGGAAAGAATGACCTATACATCACAACATGACAACATCCCACCTTTGATGAAACCTTGCCCACTTATGTTGTCCCTGTTGGAGAAAACTGGATGATAGGAAACGTCACTTTCAGTAACAAGGAAGAGGAGACAGGGTTTTTTTCCCTTTTTCCTAACAACCCACTCATCTGCAGCAGAGAAAACCCTGAAACTGAAATGTTAGTTTGTCCTATCTAAGCAACTGATTAAAAAATACAGTACAATACAAGTCAGATACAGGAGTTACAGGAGGTCCACTTAACCAGAAAAGATACACTCTGGGCCTGATTTACTAAAGGGTTGTGTGTGTAAAAACGTGTGCAAACCTGACATCACCCGCAAAAAATGTGCAAGCTGATCTACTAACACAGTGCACTGAGGTTTGCGTCTTTCAACTATGCAATATAGTACGAGCTGTCCATTTAGTGCGTTTGCCATAATGAATATGTAATGTGGGGCGTTTCAACACCAGTGTGCAAAATACAGGGAGGAGAAAATGCAAATATGTTATTTAGCACACACGTTGATATGTTGTTTTTTTCTGGTAATATTTGTGTTTTTTATAACTCAATATATTTGTTAACCTCTTCCACTAGAACCTGATCACATTTCGTTTTGTGCTTGCAGCTTTCTGCTCGTCCAAACTCTCCATTCAGACATGCAAAACCCTCATTTAAATACTGCTGTCTCCACCCTGTTGCACCTGTTTTCATTTACTCAGTTATTCTTAGTAGATCGACCGCAAACCGCACGCAAACCAAACACGCAATCTATTGCACTGTGCACGCAATTTAGTACCCATTATTTAGGATCTTAGTAAATCAGGCCCTCTGTGTGTTGATTATCTTGCTAAACAGAGCATATGCAAATTGTAATGTAAACAAATGCAGATATGAGTGACTGAAACTACCAAAATACATTATTAAAGAGGGTCAAACTTACAGTCTGCTGGTGATGAGGCAAAACAAAAATTTGGGGCCTGTATGATCAATACTGACATCCTCCCATTGCTACAGCAAATATTGATTTAATAATTTTCTAAACATCATGCTGTGTTTCCAACTGGTTAAAAAGAGGACATTGAAGGGCTAGTATCAGGTTAGTAAAGGTCATTTTGCTGTAAATACTCAGCTGTAAATATTAAAAAATAAAATCGCTTTTAAAATTTTTAATCAGCTGATTTAATTTTGATGATCTCCCAAAAGTCAATTTCATTTTTGTGAAACATTGAACTTGGCTGACAAGCTAATTACCTTGATCAATATGTTGATGTCTGATAATTACATGCTTTACAATGCACTAGTATTTATGTAACTGAGAGATTTTACAAGCAAAGACAACAAAGATATTAACACACACATACAGTATATAGAATGATATACTGTTTATGTGTAGTATAATGTATAGTTGTCATGGAAACATGGTCAAATAGAAAAGTCCCAAATGGCTGCCAGATGCTGATGGTCTGAGGCTCTTTTTGATGATAAGCCGACTGGACAATATTTTTACTCTCCTCATGGAAGCAGGAAGAAGCCATCACACTGACTCCATCAAAGAGAATCTCAAACATAATTTCACCCAATAGCAGCGTTGTATTTGGAAGTCAGCCTCACACAGGAAAAACAGCATTTGCATAATGACCTATCCAGTCACAGTACAAGTGTAAAAGAATGCATGTGTTGCTTAAGATTAATGATATACTGTGGCTTTTTTTGGATAACTACAGTGAATTCTAAAAATATTAACCCTACTTTGATGTTTTACACTAAAAGACATCATTATTATTTATTTAATTTTCATAACTTAGCAAGCAATCTATATAGAAATCTTGTTTAGTGTTCATGTAACAACAATGTCAGGCTCCACTTCAATGTGAAAACCATGGTGTGTTCAAGCAGGGAGATAACACTTGAGTTGCATATAAGCAGATTTGCCTCTCAAATGATTCTAAATGACATTGAAAAAAAACAGTCAACACATAAATACACAACTTGAAGTGTGAAGTAAGCCAATAAATAAATTGATGTTAAAAATGTAAATGTAAAATTTGATCTCTGAACTGATTCACTTCGAAGACAAAATGAGTTACAGCCAGTAACAACAGTTAGTTGCTTAATTTATGATTATGTGTATTCTCAAAGGTCTATGGATTATTTTACAATGAACTCTTTGATCTATGAAATAATCATTTCCTTTCTCATCAGCAGCTTAAAAATATATTCATTTCACAATAGACAAGAGAAGACAATCCTCACATCTGAGAAGCTGGAAGCTGATAGAAAACTGATTCTTTCAGTTGACATTTTATTTGTTTCTCAGATATTCCTCCGAAACCCTTCCAGTATCTTAATGTGTGAAATGAAACATACATGAGTGAACAAAACATTCTCAAAGATTTGATTCTGCCTGAGTCTAGCTTTGCAAAAGTGCTACACTTTACTGCATGGACGCTTTGATGGGAATGTGTGTGTGTGTGTGTGTGTGTGCGTGTGCATCTGTGTGGTGCTGTTCGATGAAGAGGGAACCTGAGGACTCGAGGAAGGTGATGAGCTTCTGTCTGGGTTAAAGCCAGCTTTGGGATGCGTAGGCTACACTATCTGTTTGGCCGCCAGAGCACAGGGCTGTGCTTGCGGTGTGATAACAGGGGACCCACGCATAAAACAGGCTTAGTCTCCTAGAAAAGTTCTTTAATCAGCCTGATGCGCTTAGTGAGCAAAGACTGAGGGAACTGAAGTGAAGAAACTGAGGTCAGATAATGAGACTTACATCTGTAACATAAAGAATGTGATTTCCTTGAATCCAACGGAGGAAGAAGAAAAGCTCATTATCCTTATCACTTGTCAGAGAGGCAAGATATCGATATTATGCATATTTTGTGATTCTCTTGTCAGAAATGAGCTAAATCCTTCGGTTTTTTTTTCCAGTTTGCATTTTATGTGTCCGTTTTTATATTTCACACTTTCAAATGCATGAAGCCACTGTTTCAATTTGTCTCCTGCCTTATCAATGTACTTTATTTTTGCACCCTTTTCATTCATTTCTGAGAAAGCTGACAGTTAATTGAACAGATGGATGATAATCACGTCTGTCGCAAGTTCTCCCCAGAGACTGTCCTCTCCCTATGGTAGGGAACAGCCCTGTTTTTTATATCCTCCCAAGCAACAGATACAATAAAATGTGACGGGTGTGGGGAGAGATAGAAAAACAGTTTATCAAGCCACGAAGCAACAGACATTGCAACATTGAGTAATTAAGTCTGACACTGATTAGCTCTTAGACTAATCGTTGCAACAGTTGGGGCCAATTTCCACATTTTTACTTAAAGCTTTACTTATCTGAAAGCCTCTTATCCATTAAGTGAGCTAAGTTACAGACCTTGGTGTATATTTTGAATTTCATTCATGTAATCGAAGAAGAAAGCTCTCCAAGTTTTATTGTGTGAAATACTGCAGAGACCTGAATGGGAATTTCTCTTTTCTCTTTCCAGTTTCCGCACAGAGGTCAGACTGTTGTTCCAGTTGAGCAACAAGCCTGGAGCTGATGCAGTGTCTTGCTCAAGGGCATTTCAGTAGTTTGCATGCTTGCTGTCACACACACAAACATTTTTTTACTACCGTAGTAATAGAAGCAAGTGCCATGGACACTGGTATCACCTCATCAATGCATGCTGTTGATAAAATGCAAATAAATCTTATAGGGTTGCTATCAGGAAATTAAAATCTCATTGGTATGAAAGGCATAAATGATGGCCTATCTGCAAAATAATAACACATCAGCTAGCTACCATGATTTAAACCTTGGCCTTGTTTGATGTTTATTCCAGCAGTTGATCAGTTGATGTGATGTTACAAACAGGCCCATGGTTAGAGAGACCCCCTATCTATCCAACAGCACCACAGGTTACAAATTTAAAATGCATAATTGTGTCTCATTTCTTTGTGATAAGAAGTCCTTTTATATTACATAAACCACAGGCTCTTTTTTTTCTTTTGTTTTCTTCAAAAAAAAGCAGCTTGGTTGGATACAATTCATTCATTCTATAGCATCAAGTGCTGGCAGTCGCTTTGATTATGGAGGATTCAGACAGGTTGAGAACTGCAGCTGTGCCACATTTGACTTCTAAATGAATGCAATACATCCCACTGTTGATGCACCCAAACACAAACTGCTTTAAAGACAGACTTGAATTACACCTGATTTGATAAACTGATTCAAAACTGTTATTTTCTTAAAAGTTTTAGAAGTTATAATCATCAACTCCAGCTCTGGAACGGAACCAAAGCATCTTTAGCGGGCTGGTCTCAGAAAATCAAAGCTCATATGGTGTGAAATGTCATTTTTCATCTGCTCCTGCTTTCATTTAAATCATAAAAGATAAATGAAACCCCCCAAAGAAGGCTACAAAACAAAGTGCTTAGTGTCTGCTTTAGCTAAAGTTTTGTTTGTCAGGAAAAAAACTGTTATTTTTTCAGCACATTCAACACCTAAGGCACCACACAATGCAAATGCTGCTTAAAATCAATGACGCATGTGTAATGGATTTCCTACATTTGAAATGACTGACTGAGCAATGAGCACTATGTGCATCTGGTGTGAGCACGGGAGTGCATTTAAGTCAATTTGAAGCACACAGATCATTCATTTTATTTATATGAAAAAAAATAATAATAAAAGAATACAGGTGAGGTGAAATGGAATAATTTCTTTTGTTGAAATAGCTGTGGTGGAGCCATCACAGTACAGGCAAAGGCCGGTTACATCCCAGCGTTGTATTCCCCATTAGCATTATATAAGAGATGTCAAGGCTGGCTTAGCTAACTCTCCCCATGCTACAAGCTACTCATGCATGTTTTACATCCTGTTATGCTGCTGAGAGATTGGGTTGTTGAACCTCTGGAGGCTGAGAAGGGACTCCTCTTGTAGAGGTCATTGCCTTTGCCCTACATTTTCACATATACATTTATACAATAGCTTGCTTGTGTGACAGCGGATGAATATATAGCTTCAGTAGGTTTTACATACTTCGCAAGAGAGAAAAAAAGATACAAACCAGTTTGGTGATACTAGTAGTACTTTTCTGCCTAATAGAAGCTTCTTTCCTCTAGTTTGCTCCCTGCAGAAAACCAGTTACAGTTGTGTCTAATGTCTTCACACAAAAGAAGCCTGAAAGAGTGAGATTAAGATTACTAGTCTACAGCATATGAGGCAGCAAATGTATCATTTGTCACATGGAATATAAGGTTGTCATCGCACTGGGCAGATCACAGTGTGTGCATGTATACATGTATGTGCGGTTTGCTAGGTCTGTCTGCGTAAACATATCTCCCTTCAACTATTCCCCCAGCAGGCTGCTGCACATAAGAGGGAAGTGTCCTCATTTAACTTGTCTGGATAAATAAATATTACAAAACACAACAATATTAAATGTGCAATGAACTGATAATGCACAGAGTTTGATTCTTTACTTAGAAATTAATTAAGGTAGCTGTTTAGTCACTGGTGCAGTATTGTATCTATTGTAACCTGTATCACATCTTTAAAGGATTATGAAGTCTCAGTGGAATAGACACCACGGTATGTTGCTGTCATTGTTATCACTATTTATATTTGCAGTGAGTGAAATGGTGCAGGCAGCACAGAGTAGCTTTATTTCAGGAGAAGTTCTGAAGCAAGTGCAGGCTGTGAGTCATATACCTTTGCTGTTTTGTTTATACTTTAGCAATGTCAGTACTGCCTTAACAAGCTCAAGATCTTTCAACCTGCTCATCCTTGGTTTACACTCCATAGTATCATCTCCACAGCCGGTGTGGTCACTGGAGATTTTTGCACCCGGTTTTAACTTGTAACCATTTTCTGATCAACAACATGCTATTTTGGCATCCTACAGTAAACACAGTATATCACTGAAAATGAAAAATGGATGCAGCTGTGATATTGCCCTTAAACACTAAAGGAAGCAGCTTTAGAGAGACTAGAAATAATCCAAATTTAAATGATTCACATATGAATTTAATTTGATTTTAGGTGGTGCAGCTTCTCTAAATTGATATACATAATTCACTGCACAACTCAAAGTTGCATAATACGATTCCTGTCACTTTGAGGTCAACTTGCAATTCTATAATCAGATATGATGGACAAGTTATTACAATTTATTACAAAGTGTTGCGTGAGCAGTGTTATTTGTGTTAAAGTCATGCAATTAAAAATTCCATTTCTGCATTACAAATGACTGGAATGATAAATTTTCCTATTCCATACTGAATGTGATCAACTCCATTTTTGGCAACAGAGTACCCTCTCAATGTGTTTGTGTAAAAGCCCTGAAAAGAGACGTTAAAGATCCACAGACACAAACTTTCCAGTCATGTCTGTAATGACTAAACCCAAACCCTAACCCTCGCATACAATCAATACATACTGCAGCAATTCACAAAATAAACTGTGATAACTCAGCTCATTTGTATTGTGCTGATAACACTGACTCATAATTTATAACCTACCGCCCTAACAGTACATTATATTAATAATACAGACATTTCAGCCAACATACCATACAGGATAGTCTACAAACTAGAGCACCAGCTGTGTGGTTTTCCTTTCAAACTACTCCAAGAAAAAGAGTTGTTAGTATTGTATGACGTTAGTCTTGTTAGCTTATTTGTAGTTAGTTAGCATTACACAAGGTCGGTATAGTTATCATATTCTATTTTTTTATAATTATTTTTTATTGAGTGAATAGAGATCAATTGCAGTCATACATTCATCATTTTCCCAAAATTAAATCACACAGCCCAGTCTGAGTCATCAGACTATAGCTATAGCTGATTATTTGGGCCAAGTCAATATTATTTAACATTGTCTTTAACACATAAATTTGAACTCCATAACACAATTGGTCTAAGAAAAAGACCAACGCAACAAATACAGAGGAAATAAGAGTTTAACCTATCCTGTGAGGTATGCTTATGTTCTTGTTTACTTCTTAAAATAGTCCTGTGAGGTAGGTTTATGTTTTTACATCTTAGTTCCGGTGGGAGTCTGGGTGGGTGTGAACGGCCCTGATTCTTGTGGATCCAGGAGAGATGACCATCAGTTTGTTAGCCGCTGTTCCTCTGCAGCATTATTCCAGTGTCTTTAGAGTCTTTAAGTCTTTAAATTGAACATTGTAACATCCTGTTATAAAGGAAATATCTCTTTTACTGGCATCATGTCAGGGTGAGGAAAAGGATTGCGCCTAATGTCATGTGTGTGTCCACTGCTCCTCTCCTGTAGAGAGCTAAGTAATTTTATGCTCTAATTCTTTCCTTTAAATTAGGCAGGAGGCATAAAATATGAAAAAGGCAGAGATATTTTGAGAGGTCATGTGATTTGTGGCATAAATACTTAGCAACCACTTAAAATGAAGCATTTCATTATGTCATATGTTCAAACACTGTTCAGATGTAACTTGATAAAATACGAGAGTAGTCTATAATGTGTTCTTGATCCTTTATTTACCCGTGAAATAAGATGTGATGCAGCCATTGGATAATCTGCCAACTGGTTTTGCATTAATCTCAGTGTAATGCACTATATGCAAACCCCTGCTGTGACTGTCTCTGGCAATGCCTAATCAAACATAACACACAAGAAATTAGGGAGTTCATTTTCTTATGCATGATTACTAAGATGACAACAAATTTCACAGACACCTGCAGAAATGATGGTGAACTTCACATTGCATTAGCCAGGTAACCTAAGAGAAAGATAATCAGCTAAAGATTAATTTTATGTGTGGCTTTTTTAAAAAATTGACAGCTAAATTATACAACTGGTTCAAGAACAGTGGAACTACATTTGCAAAAGCTATAAAATTATGCTGATTATCTTTCTTTTAGGAGACATGAGTAATGCAGTATGAGTTTCACCTATCATTGACCTGATCATCTGCATTTACAGTGCATGTTATTTTCATCTGAACCTAAGTTCTCAGGCATCCTTTCTCTCTCTGTTTGATTTTAGTTTTAGATAATATACTTTAATTTAAGCTTGACATGTTTCACACCTTCATTCTATATTATAAACTATGGGTTGCTGGGAATGAATTAATTGCTGTCAAATCAACATTGTTTCCCGCTTACCTTCCGACATTTATGAGGTGTTATTTCTCCCATGTATTAGTAAATTGCATGCATGCAATTCGTTTCCCCCCAAGGCACCTTGTCATTTTTCTCATCTGAACGAAGTGACTGGGGCAGCGAGCTATATGGGAGACATATTAGTGTCCAGGAGCACAGCACCGAGAGGGTAGGGCCTGTCTCTGTGATTTATTCAGAATCCTGAAGCCCTGCAGGAGCGCATTGTCAATCCCATTGGCATCACCTTTGGGTCACATCAAAGCACTGAGTTGGAAAAAACAGAGACAGTTGTTTACAAATTCTGCCACCTGTTTTGTTCTGTGTTGAAAATGGGAATTAAAAAGTAAATTGGAGCTGCTGTCGTGGTATTAAATATGAAGATGAGGTGACATATCTGTGAAATTTGACTGGCATTTTCTTTGCCTGAACAGCAAGAGGCATTGAGACGGCATCAATCAATTATGTTTATGTTGTTCTGGAAGATATTTAGAAGAGTCCTCTGAAGCAGGATGTACTGTACAGTGATTTACTGCCAAATGCTTTCACGTCTCCATGCAGAAATGTATGCAGGTGGTTGGCAGTTTAAAGAGGATACTGGAGGGTGTGCCATTTTACAAGATGTCACCAAGAAGCACACATCATTAAATAACAATGCAAAAACAGGATATTCAGCTTGTCATTAGAGTCACTGCATCCTCTTGAATCACACTGAGTGTATGCTTGAGTCATCACATTTCTGTTAGCATGTTATCCAGAGGTCACTGTGCTTATGAATCATCACACACAATACATAACAGTGTCTTAATAGCTTTCACACAGGTTCATTGTACAGAACTTCCACCATGAAGAGGCATCCTTACAGACATAAAGCCAAATGTACAACGTAATCCTTTAAATAATACAGTTTACTAAATTAACCCTTTTTTTTAAATTTAAATTGATTTTATTTGCAGTTTGTAGAACCCCAAACAATGTAAAAATGATAATGACAATAGCAGAATTCATCTTTTATCATTCCTTTTACATACTTTTTGGCTTTTTTAATCCAATATGTAGAATAGTATGAAGTGGGAACCATTCCCTAATAAAGTAATGTAGGAATTTTTTTTTGAGAAATTAAATATATAAAATGTATAAATTGTGATGAAAAGAAGATTTACAAAATAGAAGTGTACATAGTATAAGGCCTGAGCATATTCCTCTTGTAATTGAATCTGTTAATTTCATACTTGCTGAAGTTGTTCATGTATTCTGTCTCAGTGTGATGGAAATGCGGACATTACCCCCCCATTTGCTTCCATATTGTATTCCCAGTGGGAGGCATTCATCCCAGTAAGGTTTATTCATGAGGACAGGCAAGTGGCCTGTGCATTATAAATAGAACAGAGCTCTCAGCCGTGCTCAGGATCTAACTGTATCTCACAAGTCGCTACAGGTTTGATCTCTGAAAACACCACATTACAGAACACTGAAACAGAGCTTAGTAAAGATCATGGTATGAATTATTTTCTTTTAGTCCCAATCAAAGTCAAAATTATGCTTGTTTTCACAATGTGTTTGTTATTCCTTCATTCCCCCAGTTCAGTAGCATTAGGCAACACGCTGTGAAACTCAACAACCCTGAAATCCTGCTTGCTATGCTCACAGTAAAAGGAAGGTTTACTATTGAATCAGAGTTTATCTTGGAACCACCTTGATTGGAAATATGTTTTTGTCTTGCTCTCAATGAGATAAAGCACATTAAAAAAATAAAACTGTGCAGCTAGATATGGCAGGCGACACTGCAACATCAGTGCCATGAGTATTAAGTGACTGCCTTTGATGCACGTTATCTGCATCTCTCTAATTTTCATCTTGTGCTGAAAAAAAAGTAGAAGATTCAACTCCAATCCAAAGAAAACTGAACCTCCATTCATAAGAGCACCTTTGATTATTGAAATTCCACCCTGTCTCCCTTTCAATGGCAAAAGCTGGTTTTAATCTTCAGCCATATTTTATTCAAAACGGTCATGTCTCCAGGACCCTCCTTCTCTATCAGACTTCTGAAAGACTTCTTTGTGCTGCGTTCTGCGATTTAAATTTTGATACAGTCAAACTGATTGCACCGTGAGAAACCAAAGGTGATTATCCTGATGGACTAGATAGCAAAATGTAGCCTATTATCTGTGGTGAAAAAAGGTTGATTAAAATGAGTTTCTAGTCGACTCTGCTCCTTCTTTTTCACCTCTCTTTGCCTGACGACATATTACCTCAAGGCCTTTTCTAGACTTGTGGGAGTAGCAAAGACACACTTTATATTTCTAGATTATTAACTAATTAGTCACAATGATTGAAGTATGTAAAACCCAATCAATCATCAGTGTACAGTTTGGGACATTCTTGAAAAAAAAAAGTTTATTGATTTACAGATTAATTAAAAACACCACTACCTTTGTGAAATGTCAGAGAAAATGAATGCAGACAAGGTATTTGAGACTGGATGGCATATTACAAAAATAGGAGAGTAAATGCTTGTAGCTGTATAAAAGCAATAGACCTGTGGTATTCACAATGTTTAAGGGCCCTTATCTATGTTGAGATCCTTGAACACTAGAATCTTGTTTTACAAAGCACAAAATGCCCCTGTGTGTGTATGTGTACATCTTTATATATATTTTAAAAAAGCAAATCCTAGTTCAACCTTCAGTGAATTTCTTACTGTGAGATTATCATCTAATTTATTTTCATTGTACTTTTGTTATATGTTAAGGTCATGTCCTGTTTTACCTTGAAGCATTCGTATTCTTCACTAAGGCTAGTAATAGACTATTCCAGAGCTATGGTCCCATCAAAATTAATATTGTTGAGGCATTGTAGAAGTTTGAGCCATTTCTTGATGTATGTACTGACTGTTCTCTCCAGCTTCTTGACATTGAAGAGAGTAACCTCATAGATTGCCGGACTACCAACATTTTAACTTAACTGGAAGTAGGGTCTTGTCTAAATTTGCAGGACCTTGTTTCATCTTTCAATTGCTTACTCGGGTCTGAGTCCTTAAAACTTGCATTGTACCACCATCTTAAGCTCTTCACTTGCATCTCTGACCCCAACCCTATTGGTATGGATGTTCAGTCAATGTGGAATCCCTGATCTTTGAGCTTTCTTTTGATAATGGAGATGGTCCTGAAGTCACTGGGCTTGAACTTCGTCTGTGCCCATATTATGTTGGGATTCAATTTGCCGGGAGTCCCTTTGTACATTCAGTGGTTGTGGTCAAATTGGTCATGTCATCCATGTATGCAAGGATAGTAGGTAGTCATCTGAACTGCAGGTATTTTTTTCATACCAGCTATTTGGATCACCTGACAATCAGTTTCATGGCCTTGGTAAAAGGCAGTGGGGAGATGGTGCATCTAGCCATTATTCCTACTTCCAGGGATCATCAAGACATGGTGTTCTATGATGTTGTGAGGCAAAACTGCAGAACTCGAAAACAGTTTTGTGACTGTGGTCACTGCAACACAGGAGAACTCAAAGGCTGTCCAGAGGATAGTATGCAGAATAGATCAGGTCATGGAATTCAACATGGTCATTTCCTTCCTTATTTGCAGCCTGAATCTGATGCCATATAATGGTTAAATGTTCTAGGCATCCTGAGAAACCTGACATACCAGGTATCTGTAAGGATGTGTCAGTCAAGGTTGTTGTCTTTCAGGTGGGTTGCCATCCTTTGTGCATCAATGCTGAAGAAAATGTTCTGTTCAATAGAGAGAAGATTTATTTGTTGTTCTCTTTGGAGATTCACAATCTCCTCTGCTCTTTCCTATGCTTTAAGGATGTGTTTATTCTTCCACATCATCTTCACTAGTCTCAACAAAAATCTCAGGACATGTGGAGTATTCTTATACAACCAACAGGGACATACATTTGCTCCATTTAGGAGGGCTGTCATCACACTGGTGTTCTGGTTGAGGAAACTGTGGCATGTCAGGAGGTATGTTCCTCTTTTAATGTCTCTGGTTGTCTGTGTATATTGTTTTCAAATGATCTTCAGTTTCCCTCTTTGAAACTTGGAGTACTCAACTCTTTGTTAACAGTCCTTCAACAAATCTGATCGGATCCTAATTGAATTATTTTTTTGCCCTCTCCTTTTTCTTATGTTGAATTCTGAGGTTTTCTGCCCTCTGTACTCTAGTGTTAGATCTCTATATAACCTTTACACCATTGCTTCCTTCTCTCAGTACTCTCCTTGACTAGGCACTCAATTTCTTGGTGCTTTCTGGACTCTTGCTCCAAACCTTTTTACCCTGTGTTCATAAATCAGTTTGCTCATCTTCTCCAACTTCTTCACTGCTGTTCCTTGAAGTCCTCGCTCAGATCTGCATTGGCTGTTTCCCACTTTTTTGGTGTAGAACTTTGGTCACTTCAAATATTGCCTGTGTCCATGGATCTTCTTTTCAATTATATGTTGTGTCTAGATTAATTCCAGGTTCTCAGATATCATGGATGAATTACCTTCCTCTATAACTGGGATATTGATGCTTGTTGGACTTTGGGGTTATGTCCTGCTGCTGAGCTTCACTTCACTGACTTCATCTTTCTCTTAGGAGATACTGGTTGATGCGATCCCAGTCCCGGTCTTATCTGAGTAGTACCAAGTATTTCAACTTGGTGTATTCTTATTCCTTGGAGCAATGTTACCTTGGACCAGCCACAGCAACATGTTTGGAGCTTGTGTCCAGCAGCTGTTGTTTCTGTGCCAAATATGTGATTTGTTTTAATTTCCGTGCTTGTGTCTTTTACCATTGTGTCAGCCAATGAGCCATGACTTTTGTTGGCTTTCCTTTTCCTGTCCACTGTCTTTCCAAGTTGTGACAACTCTTTCCCAGTTTTAAGCTGCGTTTTCACTGCAGTCACTGGTTTTATTTAGCAGATCAGTTGAGCTCATAGGACTTAGTTTTACAAACATGTATTATAATTAGCAATTATTCACCCTGCTTCCTTAGTGTTCTGTTCATAGTGGTAGCATATGGGATTACAATTTAAAATTCAGTCATTATATTATTACAATTACTAATTACAGTAATCCTCTGTTACTTTTAGCCTAAACTTGGTAGTCGGTGTACCTGCTGTTTATTGAGATTAATGGAGGGTTGATATCAGTGTGGTCTCTGCATTCAGCTGTCAAACTGCTCCAGAGGAGCTGAAATATTGTCTTATTCACATGCTGTGTGTTCTTAGGCTTCCTACAGCCTTAAAAATTTTACACAGTTTGGGTCAATAAAGCAACAGCACAACACTGGGTTAACTTTACCCAGGAGCTGTTACTTTTACCCAGTGTAACACCCAACAGTCTTTAGTAAAACAATATCAAAAATGTTTTGTTCCTTGTACAAAAACGATTTGCATATGACAATCAAAAGCTACACAAGTTATTAACAATCAATAACAAACTGTAATATGCATGTTTAAAAAGAGTAGAGTAGATTATAGCTTTAGTTTGGGTAAATAAGCCACAAGTATTAAAGAACACTAAAACTGGGCCAGGACACCTTGTCTTGAGTGGCTTTCTGGACATCATTAATGCTGTGTCAGTGCTTTATTTAACTGGTTCAAGTTTTAACCAGTGATTTTTGGTGTGTAATGTTAACCATGGTTACACCTACATTCAGGAATTACCTGACGTTAGTTTAGTTCATCTGGAGTGCTATGTGCAGTCTCTGAGGCTACACTAATGCAAAATCTTTTTAATGGTAAAATAGATCCTTCCAAACTGTATCATGCCTGCTTGTTAAACCACAGGCATTATCATTAGCAGCGTGTGTCGAGGATTCTAAGCTGTTTAAAGACACACAATCTGCGCACAACATATTATTTTAACCAATATGTCACCATAACCCAATTCGAGGGGTGTCTGCACAGCTGCTGTCTGCAGGCAGTCCTTCCTCCTGTCCTCTGTCCTCCTCCTTATGCTGCTGATGTGATTCTCTGCCTGCAGGTAGCGTTGGTAGAGAGGAAGGGCTCGTTGGTCTTAGTCAGCAGCTAGGTTTACAAGAATTTGCCAAATTTTGAGATACCTTCAAACTTCAACTGGTAACCGCTGATAAACAGTTACAGTTACATTCAGACAGCTTTTGTGTTATTAGCTTAAATAGAGCACTATGGCTTTGTATAACATACCAGAGGTTGAAAATGCAGTTGAAAATATCACTTTTAAACATGTCAATGCTTGTCGAACAGGTGGTTTGATGAAGTACTGATTGGCTTTTTACTTGCAAGAGCTTTGTTGTACTTACAGTAACAAGCACAATTGCCGTCAACTTAAGTAAAAACATTATCTTTCACTTCACCCCCACCCCCCCACCCCAGATGTGGGCAGGTATGGCTTTCACGTAACTTGTTCAATACTGTTTATGGTACAACATTTACTCTTATGTGACATATTTTTTCTTCTCACATACTGAATCTTGGAACAGTAGAAAATATCTTTTGATAGCATGCCATATACCATACAACTGATTTTTTTTTCATATTTCACAGCATCTGACTTTGTTGATGTGCCAGTGGTGCTGAATGTGAACAATATGAATTAATTGCCCACCTGTTTCTTTTAAAGCCTTTTAAAATGCAAATAAAATGTTTATGCACATTATATCAGCTACATCGGCCCAAAACACATTATACTCCTTTTTACTCTCCATTGTTTTGCCTGAGATAAATAACAGCCAAAATATATTAGAGAGATTATATTGTGAGTAATACGGAAGAAGTGCTGCCCCTAGCAATGTCAGAGTAAGTTACAGTCATCCAGAAATAGGTACTGAGGATGGGAGGTGAACATGTCATCCTGACTTAGGTCAAGAGAACAGGAGCTTTGCAGAGAGAACAAAAAAACAGCCTAACTGCTTCCCTGAGTCGCATAAAATCTTTGTTTCATGCAGCAGGCTACAATTACAGCTCATGTGCACTCCCATCAGATCACAGTTTCAAATATGTTATGTCCTCAGACCAAGATGAAGCAGCAAAGGCTATCAATATTTCTCTTATGAGCCACAGAGTTGATATATTCAGAGAAGTTTTCAGAAATGATGTATTCAGTGTTTACTGAGCTCACAATTATTTTATGTTATTTTATTTTGTAGATCTGTAGTAGGATTGTATCACAGATCTCCTGACTGCCACAACTGACAACATCATGGAGGTCCACTGAAAAACTGTCCAAACAGCCATATCACAAAAAGATACCTGAAAAGACTGCTGTCATGTAGAATTAACTGCTGAAAGATGAAAGACAGCTAAGCGCTGTGAGTGGGTGAACAACAGTGTATCATTATACGTCAGGCTCATGGGAGCTGTAGTTGTTAAATGCTAATGTTGTAGTTACAATTGTTAAAGAGATGACACGTTCAAATCACATCAGCATTTATATCGGCAGTATCAAATTGTAGGTATACAGAAATGTGCTTTTGTAGTTCTTCTGATACATGGTCAGCAGTAATGTAATGTTTGTGTTAACCACATGGCTAACACAGCCTGCCATGTCTCTGGCTTGTTTGACAAGATTGTAATACACAATACGTACTGTACTACTTAGTCCTCAATGGCCTAATGTAGAGTTACCATAAAATATAAATGGTGTATGTTCACACCCTGATCACATCTCGTCTGGACTACTGTAACTCTCTCCTCTTTGGTCTTCCGCGGAAATCTCTCCACAAACTCCAACTTGTACAGAACGCAGCCGCTCGTATCATAACCAGAACTCCCTTCATTGAACACATCACTCCTGCTCTGCAGCAACTTCACTGGCTCCCTATCAAATCCCGCATTGACTTTAAGATTCTACTCCTCACATTCAAGATCCTTCACAACCTGGCACCATCATATCTCTCTGAACTTATCCACATCTACACACCTTCTCGAACTCTCCGATCCTCCTCTGCCAACCAGCTCTTCGCTCCATCTGCCAACTTAACCACCATGGGGTCAAGAGCTATCAGCCAATCTGCCCCTCGCCTTTGGAACTCTCTCCCACCTGACATTCGCACTTCAGACTCTGTCTCCACCTTTAAATCCCGCCTGAAAACACACCTATTCAGAGTGGCCTACTCTATCTCCCATTAACTATGCAATCTTCATTATATTAATGCACTTTGAAGTCACGTTCATATTTATTTTTATTTATTTATTTTCTTTCTTTCATTATTCTTTATCTCTGCACTAAATGTCACCTGATTTGTATTTGTTTGATGTACTGTTTTTGTGTTCCATGTGCCTTGTAAGGTGACCTTGAGTGCTTTGAAAGTCGCATTTAAATAAAATGCATTATTATTATTATTTATTATTACTACACATCAGAAATATACTACATCATTAAAAACATGTTGTCTTGAGGTCATCGTCAACACCAGTGTTAATAGCAGTTGTTAGTTCTAATAGCATTTTTCTCATTTTACTAAGCGGTTGTTTGTTTGTTTGTTTGTTTGCTTGTTTTAATATAAACTGTTTTATTATTGTTTTATTTTGTTCTGCTTTATTATATATTATTATTATTATATTATATTATATTGCTGTACAAGCTAGATTACTGTTACTAGCATGGGGTAGATATTTTGTTGTGACTATATTTGAGGGAAAATAAATTAAAGAAAATTATGCCAAATGTTATACACCGTGTTTTTTTTAATTTTCTTTTGAGTCCTTGATGCATGATTCACACACAAGCAACAGTGATGGAAGTCAACAACATATCTTCAAATTGTCTTGTTCATTAAGTCAGAAAAACTCAGAAAATATGGTTTCCTTCCCAGGACACTGACACAAATACCCTGGCTAATCCCACAGCGTTGGCAGCCCTAATTATCAAGCGTGAAAATCAGATGTGTTGGGCCTGAGACAGTGATGGTTCCATGCTATGGTTTGCAAGCAAACAAGCTGACATCGTCCCAACACAAAATCAATCAAATTTATTAGTGGCAAATTAATTTCCCATGTCTTATAAATTTAATTGAGACATCAAAGTTGCAGTTTGTGTTAAGAAACACAATCAGCTGTTAAAAACCAATGAAGCTGAGAGCTGCAGACCTCCAATATGGATGCAAGGGGTGTGTTAAATCACCTGACAGACCTCTACTGGAAAAGGAAGAAATGCCAACATTACTTTATTCACTCTATATTCTGTTGTCGAATATAATCTTCTAGTATAAGTTATTCAGCTACAGAATAACAGCCACATGATAACACAACCAGACCCCCCACCTCCCCTCTCCATCTCTGACAGCACAGATGCTCAGACAGGCTGGGACTGGTCATAGAGTGTCACTCACAATCAGTCTCCGAGTGCCAAAGTGCATTCATCCAGAAAATGCCAGATTCCACTATAATCACTTTTTCTTATTCTATCTCCATCTCTTCATACCTTGGCTATCTGAGAATCTGAAGACAGGCTATTGAAAATCTTGACCTTCAGGATGACAGTTATCACTGCTCAGAGATTTGTGTGTACTGTGAGTTTGTGAAGTACAAATCTTGGAACACTGCAGGGGTTACTGAGGCTTGTAAATATATTCTACATTATTTGAAAGAAAAGGCTGAATATTTGTATTGCGTGACGAAAATGACCACTGGCATTACTTTTTAAAGCATATATGTGAGTATATTTAATAATAATTTGTTGTATTTTTCTGCTACTATTAAAATATGCTGAGTGGTTGTTGGGGTTTTTTGTTGTTTTTATCAAAAATACAAGCAAATGAACAGAAACTACTGTTTTTGTGTATATGGAGATCATAGATAAAACACTTTTGTCATGGTTGGCAAACTTTTCTTCACTCAATTCTTACAAGGAATGATAGTGGAGGAGACATTCTTTATTGTGATTATGAGTATGACAGTGATGCCGCGAGGTATGAGGTACTTGTTCTCACTGCATCAGTGTCAGTACAGGACTTTCACAAAGATATAGTTTTACATACAAAGCCTACCAATGCATGGTTACTTGCGAAGAAAAAGAAATGTTTTTTTGGCAACATTGTGATCCTGCGGAAAAAAGGAAGCACGTAGACTTACTGTATCGAAAAGTGGATAACAAACTGGTTATTATTGTACCTCAGTAAGGATCACATTAAGTGTGTCTGTATAAGCTCAACTGTGGTACTTCAAACTGCCAAGAGCTTTTGCTTTCAGCTGATACACTTTGTTTTAAATGGAAGGACATTACATGGATTTTCCATGTTTTGCAGGGGGAAAAATGAATGAAAAAACTGTGTTGAGCTTTCTTCAGAGGGAGGTAATTTCTCTTAGCAAAATACATTTAAAATGCATAACACTGCCCCAAACAGACTGTAGATGATGTCTGCAGTCAGGCATAGCCATGAAAGCCATCCCTTCATGCTTAAATGGGCAGTCAAGATGCGCAATCCTTTGTGTGATGTCAGAAAGTAACCTTTTAGCAGGTACAGTGTGCCCAAAACTCATTGATGATGCTTGTGCATATTTAATGTGAAATATTTGATGGAAAATGGGAAGGATGATGTTGCTGAAAAGTCACATCTATACTTGAAACCGGGATTTGATCAGCATATTAATGCAAAATAGTGATTATACTTTGTCGGTGGTACCTCAAGGCCGGATGTTCAATGAAAAAAGAGCCTGACCTTCCAGCCAAGCAGAATCAAGTTTTCACAAAAACTTCACTATCAGCATTCAATCTTAAATGAAGTCCTGTTTATTTACATAATTCAAATTTGGATCTCCAAAAGAGTCTTTTCATGAACACCACTGTTTAGTAATATGTGCTGCAGGACATCCAAATCCTCCTCAGAGGACAAGTGAATCATTTTAAAATGGAGATAAGGCAGCATGTTGCAAAGACTTATACATGAGTTCAAACCAAAGGAAAAACCTTTCTGCTGAGAGACGCTGATGTAATGTAGCTGCTGGGGAGAATTTACTGTCTGTCACTTGGAGTATATAACTGCTGTATAATTTACCAGTTCTTATCTACCCATGTAGCACATGCTGATCTGGGATAATGGCATTGTTTGATGAGGCAGCCAAGAGAGCAGACTGCAGAGACATAAGATAATGTGCATCCTTCACACATCCATGTGGGTAGTGTTTAAGTTTTTTTTTCTCTTTTTCTTTTTTCTTTCATAAGGAAGCAATGTAGAATGGAACTGAATTTATTTGTATTCAATGTTTGCTGAATATATTCTGAACTGTAATTCAGATTATTCAGATTAATAAACTTGCATCAATCAGAAACCACATTAGAATGGAAAGGAAAGCAAAATGCACTCTTTTTTATCCCTTAGGAATATTGTGCAGCGGAGCAAATCCTGCATCAAACTATAAGCAGGCCTGGAATAGAGACTGTGCTTGTGTAACCATAATAATGCACTCTGTGTACATATATCCACACCTACAGGACTCCAAGTAGCACAGGGAGTATGGTGAAATTAGAAGAGCAGGTCTAAAAGCTCGGTGTACACTGCATTTTGATGTCAATTTATGTGGATTAGAGTTAGTCCACCTTTCCAATAATATAAATGACATTAATTAACTCCTGAGAGACAGCCATATGGCTGTTCAAATAACAGCCCAGAACACAATTCATCATCCAATTAAAGTAAACCAAATTCAGGGCAGATGTTATTAAAACAAAGTTTTTAAATAATTATGTTAATCAACAAAACCTTGTCTGTCCTGTTTATATCTGGGTCAGTATCTTCCTTTTTTTCTTCATGCTGATGTTAACCTTCTGCCAGATAAATTCCACTTTTGATGAAAGAAAAAATTGAAGATTGAAATTCAAACAGAATTCCCATAGAAATTTGGCAACATTAAAACAAAACATTTGCAGATCATTATTGACTTGTTTGAGGTGTCTGCAATGTGTGATGATGTTGCTGATATACTGAACTATGGTGTAGCGATGAAAAAATGTACTACAGTACTTGGAAATTACTGAAATTAGAAAATACTTCAATTTCTATAAGGGAATTAGGGCTCCTTTCTAATATTCCCAAGCAGAGCCAAGTACGAAAAATATCACATTGACAGCAGGGTGGGTATTGGTGCAATATAAAAGGAATTTTCTGAACTGGGTACAACATTTCTAATTCCATTCTGTCACTGTTATCAAGAGTTTGTCATATTTGTGTATGATGTTCCAATACTCTTTAATCCCTTGTGACAAGGTCTGCAAAATGTACTTTTTTTATGTTTCCTCTTATTTTTTTCAAAGAGGCACACAGTCAGAGCAAGGAGCACAAACTCTGACTCTTATGTATTGATGCTAGATGTGGGATTTTTTTCATTTCTAGCTACAATATTCCTCTTCTGTACTGCAGCTGGAAGAGTAAAAACTCAGAATGAAAACCCCAAAACATATCTTATAGTTGTAGTTTTTTTCTTTTTAGGTTTGTTGTTGTCAGCTTCAGGAAAATCTTCACTCATAGTTATGGATTGTGTTGGACAGATCTTCACATTGACCATTCACCTTTAGCTCTGGGCAGTGTGACCCTCTGCAATGCATGACAACAAAAAAACAGTCCAACCAGGAGCAATATGCTGCCAAGCTTTGATGGAAAACTGCAGAATAGGGAGAATTTGATCGAGCAGTCTTGAAGACTGGTACAATTCATACAGCAAACACACTTCAGGCACTATTAGTACAACATCTGCCTCTGACATTGCTTTAGAAGGACATGGTCAACATGTCAAGGCACACTGCTGGCAATAATGATGATCACCTTCTTGTTTATTTATAGTACTAATGCACTTTGTAGTCACATTCATATTTATTCTTTATCTTTATACTGAATATTACCTGATTTATATTGTTTGATGTACTGTTGTTGTATTATATGTGCCTTGTAAGGTGTCCTTGAGTGATTTGAAAGGTGCCTTTAAATAAAATGCATTATTATTATTACTATAACTGAACAACATCATCTGTTTTGTGGATTTATCCAAGCAAAAAAAAGAAAATGATTTTTCTGCACTGCTGTAGTGAAAACAAAGAGAGGAGAATGGTTTGGGAGAGTAAGACTAAGCAGCTTCTTGTTTTGCCCCTTGATTGTTTTATGTTTTAGTAAATGGTGGATTACAAAAATGGATTGTGCCAAGAACGGGGAGGTATTCCAAACTGAAAAAGCGGTACAAAGTATCACTCAAGAATCATTCCAAGTGTCACATCTAAATGACTGCATTGCTATACAGAATTTACAGCACACACGATTTTCAAAACTGAAAAGGTGCAGACTGTGTTTGCATCCAAGCAGAAACATGGGACATGAAGAAAACAGAAGGGCTTCGCTTCTGGGCTGAGAAGATGAATCTGTTTTATCCAGCAAAGCAAACCCTGGCTGTATACTAAGCGAGACAGGATGTGCCCAGATATGTTGTGTGTTTGGGTTCCACTATTCATCACTTCAAACACATTCTCAGCTCACTGCCAATACAGTGTCTCATCCCCAATGCAGCTCAGCAGTGAGACTGCCACCGGTGCTCTCAGCCCAGGAGCTATAGCCAGTGATTTACTATCTAGCTGTATTTTGTCTCACTTGGGTGCACACCGCTAGCCACACTGTTCCCTTTCACAAGCTGCCTCGCCATATTTGTAATTCTGTGTAAAGCGGTACCTGTGAGGTGGTATCTCCGCTGCATTCATAAGAGGATACTCTAATCTGGTTCTGTCTCGACTCTGCCTCCGCAACAATGAGCAAGATGAGTGTGATGAGGCAGAACCAAAGGAAAATATCTTCTGCATCCAGCTGATCAGATAGTGTTGCAATTACTTACTGGGGAAGTTTGCTCTGTGATTTAAACAATTGTGTCTTTTGCAACCCCAAGAGAGTCAGTCATGGGTGGAAATGTGATGGTTTTTACTTAAAGGTAGAATATGTAGAATGAGCAGAACAACGCCATCTAATGTCTCGAGATCGTAGTTGCAACAACCAAAAAGTAATTCCAGCAGTCGGGTTGCCAGGTCCGGTGCCGGATTTTATTTTAGCTCTAACTCTGTAAATATACCACTTTATCCACATGTCTAACCTTTTTAGGCGAGAACGTAGCCCTTTAAATCCACAATGTGACGCTAATTTGTCCAAATAACATCTGCTTAAAGTTTTGTTCCTGCGAATTCGGAGCCACTCAAGTTAGCCGTAGCGAGTAACGCACTTCCGGTCATTTTCACAAAATAAAACACCCGTTGCCTTTTATTATTAAGAAA
Organism: Scomber japonicus; assembly: GCF_027409825.1. NCBI lineage: Eukaryota > Metazoa > Chordata > Actinopteri > Scombriformes > Scombridae > Scomber > Scomber japonicus. The sequence continues at coordinate 19,472,879 of NC_070583.1, forward strand.
ACCATAACGATAGAGTTGGTGCTTTTATTTTGAAAACAGGAAGCAAACATACCCTCGCTGTAACTGACTTGAAACCACCGAGGTACATTACATTGTAACGCCAGTGGGAGTAGCAGCAATGTCTCTGCATGTACTGCCTAATCCTAAACACCGTTTGGCTTGTGTGTGGTGTCGTCAGAAGCAGGAGATGCTCACGGTCGTAAACATCTAGTCACGTGTACTCTGAGATGGACGCGCAGGTCAGGAAATGACGTAAACGGACCGTATATGGTTTGTTATTTGTGTTATTACATTACGTGTTGGACTAAATACATGGACATATTGAGGAAAGTATTCCGGTTTTATGGAAACGGATTTCATATTTCACAAGAATGGATACTTGGCGAGCTGTACAGAAAGTCCTGTGTCATAAGATGATCGTTGTGGATAAAGGGAAGACATTGAAGGTATGTAGGCATTATAGCTTTTCTCACTTAGCTGAGTGGCTAGCCGAGCTAATCGCTAATACTATTACGGCTGTGAGCAACCATATAAGTCGTGAGTGGTCTTGAATGAATCAGAACAATCTAAGCTTTCCAACAATGAACGGCATGAATATATATGTTTAAGGGTTGGTGTTTAAAACATTCAGAAGAACGTGTGGCTACCTCCTAACATCCGTCCTGTCCCGTGAACGGAACAGCGTGCGTTAAGAGGTTAATGATCAAATGTCAAAATCCGAATAGCGTCAGAAAGTCAACCCACTCTCCACATTTCCATTGCTACCGTTTTGATACTTCATGGTACACAAACAAATAGCATCTCATATGAAAGCTAAGACCCTGACGAGTTCACCAGTACTACTATTATTGAGCTAAAAATTCAGTGAACCAGCAGCCAAACAATACAAAGGTCAATAACCACTTATCTACAGCTACTAACAGATATTCTGTCTTACCTTCGAAGTTTTGTGATGAAAAGTTGTACTTGAGAGCAAAAAACGCTGGTTTTAGTAAGTCCAATACGGCTCTGCTTGTTTACAACTCCATTTCACCCAGTGCCAGCCTACAGTAGCTGCGCCGGAACAACATACAACCCTGGCAACCCGTAATTCCGGCCGCTAAATGGCTGGTACAATGTACACAGAACATATTAATTCAGACTAAATTTTTTTTTTATGGAAAAGCAATACTTTCATTCTGTACCCCTCAAAACGCCCCGTGGCTGTATTATTTTTTAAAAAAATATAGCTTTTAATAAATATTCTACATATTCAACCTTTAATGCTGGACATTTGCAAAGAATGGTCAGAACCTTGATAAATATGCAAATAACAAAATGAAAACTACAATTATTCTGGTAAACACATCTCTTAATGGGATTAAATATGTATGCAAAGGTTTTGATATGATTGGCTTGTTACATTCTATTACATATAATCATCTAATGGCTGTATAGGCAGCTTATTCTCATCTCCCTGTGTTTTCTTTTGTTATTTGTCCATGTTTTTCATGGGATTTGGAGACCTGAATAAAAACACAAATTAGTGTGTAATGGAGGTTCTGCCACCTGTGCCCGCAGGCCAAATGGTCTTTGCAGAGTGCATTTTCCACTCAAAATGAGGCATACGGATTTGAAAAGGCCATTTCATATTTTCACATGTGTACATTTGTGTAATGGCTTACTTAAGTACAGCACCTTTCATTCTTCCCCTAAGGGGCCAGTTTAGACTTTGACATAAAGCTGCACAAAGCAACTTGTCAGGCACTAGATGGAAACAAAACACACATTTTTGAATAAATTGAATATCCAGAAATCCTTTCAGTAAGCTACACACAGCATGTTCACCATCTTAGCTAGATGTGTGATCACATCAGACCAAAAGATACAAAACGGATACAAGAGGCAGAAGAGCAGACATTGTAGAATCTGGAGTGAGCTCTTCAGGCAACATATATGGATTTCACTATTTAGTTTTAATTTGTTTATTGTTTTGTTCTTGTGTGTGGTGACGAGTTCATATGACCAACCAAAATTTCACATAGGAAAATCGGAGGGGTCTTAATTAAGAACGCTGCAGCTCTATTTTGTGATTTAGGTACAGCAGGTGTAAATGTGAAGTACATTTATAGAGTGCAGCATTATATTCTGAACCAGTCTAAACATATATAGTTTCATTCATTATGTACATGTCAATCAAGGCTTTACACTATGCCAATGTCTGACTTATAAGCCCATTTATGTGTCTTTCTTTATCGAAGAGCCTCACATAATATCTAGAACTCACTTCAGTTTTATCCCTGCACATTAACAGCATCATAGATATCAAATTAGTTGAGTCACAAAAATATCAAGGTGATGAATGAAGTTCTGAATAATTGAAATGAATATTAAATTTTCAGTCCCCACACAACTAAACAAAGATGATTCATCTTGCCATTTAGATGACTGCATTTTTGATCATTAAAAAAGAGTGATATTGCCGGACTGCCGCTTCCCTACATAATATTTGTGAAAAGGGCCCTCTGTAGCACATATCGTTAGCAGGGAAACAGCACCTCCTTCATAATATTACCTCTGCTACTTTTCAAGTGCAGTGGTTAAAAGACAGAGTTTTGCACCATAAAGGCTAAACAGCATCTGCATCTTGCAGTACTTTTTCTGTTCTACAATAGATGTGTACTCAGCAAAACTGCCTGCATGAATAAGAATATCTTCATATTTCTGCTATAAAAACATCATTTACATGATTTCTTGCAGTCCAAAATATAGAGCAGCATAAATCATGTCACATTAATGTACTGTAGATTTGATTATTCTGTTTTCCAATTAATGTGCCAGGGGCATTTATTCTGCAAATTCAATTCTTTGTGTGCCATTCTCCTAACCAAAACTAGTAATATAGTACTTCAGCTGAAATACTTAAAAAGGAGGAACATCAATGGACAGAGTTGAATGTTTTACAAGTAGGAGGAATTTTTAAAAAAAAAAGCAAAAGTATGCCTATAACGCAACAGAGGAAAACTCTAACTTTAAACAGGTCCAAATCTCTCAGATGTTTTTTGTACTCATCCATAAACTCATATAATAACTATCCCTATAGTCTATATACAACCCAAATATCCATCCGATGTTCATACAACTTAAACAGTAAACACCTACACTGAAATACACATCCCCTTCATAACTGTGTGAAATTCTTCCAGATTCATAAACTTCAAGATATATTATGAAAACAGCTTGTTGGTGCGTTCACTATATCCTACATTGTTTACATTCCTTATGTTACCCCACACTCCCAAGTAACTAAGGTTCAGCAATACAAGTGAACAATATACGGTGTACAACTCTTTTGATCCGTGTCTTGTTTTTCCTAGTATTGCAATAAGAAACAAATAATCTTTGCCAGCTTCACTCATACATATTTTATATTAGTTTTCAACAGATATTTTTGGTCTAATATCACATCTGAAAAATGTTTTTTTATATACTTTCTATATTGACATTGTCTATCATACCTTGTACTTGAGTTTTTATTTATCAATTTCCAAACAACATAATGTTTGCTTTGTTCTGATTTAATTGACATGTTTTTTATGTCACACCACTGTTTGTTATCACCGCTAAAAGTTTGCTGTAAATTCTCTCCAGGACAACACATATTTGTGCCGTCTGAAAATATTCCAAATTTCAATATTTTTGATACTCTACATATGTCATTTATATCAAAAAATGAACACAATTTTGGGCCTAGTACCGACCCCTGAGGTACTCCACAAGTAACATCCATGCACTTATCTTTACAAATTGTTGCCTGTTTCTTAAATAGCCCTCAACCAATTCAGCACATCCCCTCTTACACCATACCCTTCCAATTTAGTGAGTAATATAAAATAAAAAAAAGTTGTTGCAATATCTTGGGGAATTGGGAAGGTAAAGAAACAGGCCTATAATCTGCAAAATAGTGTATATCCCCAGTTATTTAATGGGATAATTTTTGCAGTTGTCATTATGCTTTGAATTTGACCAGTTTGAAAGGACAAGTTACAGCTGTGAGTTAATGATTTTGCAATTCCTTTGATGACTTTCTTGACTATATCAATTTTTATTTCAGTGAGTAGGATGAAAACCTGAACTTGTATTTCTATCCCAAAAATCATCATCAGTCACTGATTTTTTTTACTGCAAATTTTAGTCCCCCACTTTAAAAGAATTTATTAAAACCACTTACCACATCATCTTAATTATTAATGGTCTTCTCATTATCTATAATTTATTAAGGGTAACTTGAATTTCTTGATCCATTTCTAATAATGCTGTTTAACACTCTCCATATACCTTTGATGTAGTTTTTGTTATTACTTAATATTTTAATATAATATTCCTTCTTACATATCCTCATAATATTAGTTATTACATATTTTTTATATTTCTTTTCTGCCTCGATAGATCTATACTTGATTAATTCTCTATCAAGTTTTTCTTTTGGCAGGCATTTCGTATTTCCTTTGTGATCCATGGTATCTGTATATTTTTGTTTTCTACTATATTGTTTCATTGGACAATTTCTACATATCTATATCTTTTTATCTTGTATATTATTTTCCAATGTTGTGTAAGTAATTCATTTTTAATGTATTGATGGATTCCTCTATTCTCATTTATCTTTATTTAAAGTTAGTGGCAACATTAACCTTCCTGTAATAACAATCATTGACTACAAAAAACTAAATGGTCACTGATGTTATCTAATAATAGCCAGTTCACTGTAATGTCTTCCATAATGTTTGTGAATAAATCACCTATTAGCGTGGCACAGTGTGATATTATTCTGCTGGATCTAGTGATTTTTGTACATTGCATTAAAACTCTTTTGTGCATATTTTGTTTTTAACCAATCTATATTTAAATCTCCACATATGAGCACAACCTTTTAAATTGTTTTAGCAAATCCTATTTACCATCCAGTCCTCAATATTTCAACATTAGATCCAGGTGCTCTAAATATACAGCTCACAATTCTATTTTTTATTATGTATTATTGTAAAACATTCTACGCATCATCAACAGCTGTTGATACTGTCGTGCTCTCCACCACTTAATAATTGATGCTTTCATCCATGTATGAATCCACACCCCCTCCATTAGGTTACTGTCCTAACAGTTCAGTGCATTTGTGATTGTTAAATTACATAATGCTGTTTCCTACTTTGTGATATCAGTGCATGACAAGTGAATCCTTCAGGAACATTCAGGAGTTCTTAGTAAAAGTAAGGTAACTTATGATATTCTTTTATACACTAGACATATTATGGAACTCAATATTCAGTAACTGTGATGTTTGCTAAACTGAGATGGATTATTTACATAGAAATGTACTGTAGTCATCGTGCCTCAGTCTGAAACCTTTTTGTCTCACTGATATGAAAATTCTTGTTATATGATGGCATACTATCTCGTCGAGTTACCTTAGATATGTTTTGTATTTTAAGAGGATTTTGACCTTATTCAGATATATTCACAAGCCTGGAAAAGGTACAAAAGCTCTGATGCCCAAAAGCACTGGAGAGTGAAATACCCTTGGACCTGTGCACAGAGGACTATCTCAGAAATAACAATAATAGTGTTAAACTCGAATAATAGCAGTCTTTATGTGGTGAAAAAGGACATGTCACAGTATGCAGAGTTTAGGAAAACAGTTTGTTTCTATGGTAAGTAGACCTCACAATATATGACATTTTGGAGGTTTCATAATAGGTATTCTTTCAGCTCCCATTCCTCATTCACTACTAAACTGTGTGATGTGACATTGAAATACCTTTTCATCCCAGTGAAAGATTCATAAAAAAAATTCATGATGACAGGCTCTGGTATTACGGGTCAATGCTATTCAGACCACAAGTAGCTTCCTGTGGATAAGCAATGCACAATGGATGTAATGGAAAACAATATTCAGCCTTACAAAACTGGATGAAGGGCAGCCTGCTGTGCTGGAAAGAAAAGGCCAGTTGAGATTCAAAAAAACACGTCTAAATGCCCTGTAGCCAGCAAGGCACTCCATATGCAAAGCGTTCCTTTCACTGTTTTATTTTAATAATTAAATCTACCTGAAATGTACATCAAATACATAAACTTCAAAGGCGCAAAAGTGAAATGCTTCAACAAAGGCAACAGAATGAGAAGGCAGACACATATTATTTCTCCACTGAACCACATTAGGCATTTTAATGAAATTCTGTAAACTCAGCTAAATGCTAAAATTTAAACAAAACTGCATGAATTTCCTAATTATATGAGTAACGTCACTGGTTCAAATTGCTGATTCAAATGTTAAACGTGTTCATCTAAGAAAGCAATAGTGTGTGAACTGTCAGGAGCTGCAAATTGGCAGGAAGTGTTGGTATATAATTACAGCTTGCTATATTAAACAACTGTCCATCACAAACAGGTTGTGCTCTCACTTAGATGCTATTTACAGATGTGTTGACAGCAAAATTACATTATGTCTCAATGTAGTTATCCATACTTTTTTAGAAAAAGTATAATATGCATTTTTCCCTACAAAAAACTGTTTTTCAAGGAAAAAGCTGAAACAAAATTAATAAGGTATGTAAATTATGTTTTTAGGGTTAGGGTTATGGTTAGGGCTATCAAAGAATTTTGAAAACAAAACATCTGCTTCCCAATTCAAACAAGTTTTGTTCTCAGTGAGCTCCCAGGAAAAGGAGTTCACAGGAAGGATGGAGAAGAACCCGTGAGACACTGTTTTCTCTGAAGTTACCTTTGAAATGCTCCTGGGTCAGCTACTGCAAGGTAAAGAAGCATTAAAAATGATCAAGGAATCAAAGTACCAGGTCATGTTTCAAGCTTTAGAGGGTCTTATAGTCAGTGAGAGCAGCTCCACTTCATACCCCTCCTGGAAGCTTATATAATTCTCAAAATGCTGATGAGCAGCAATTGCTTTCATGGTTACAAATGGCCTGGGATATTAAAATGAACACCTCTATCCTAAAAATCTATTTGCTGTATGCTGATGTGAAAGAATCCCTTAAGTGAAATAAATGCATTCCCTATCTCTCATAATAACAGTACAGTGCATCTGTGAACAAAGCTCAAGCACCTGCTCCCTCTGTTTAAGGTAGAAATCACAGCAAGCCAGCAGATTCCATCGAACCGATGAAATGTTAAAATTCTGCCATGATACATCAGAAGCATGATATCTCAATGACTACTGCAATAGATTCCAGTTCAATTAGTTTAGTCTTTATCGGCGCAATACCAGTCTTATTAAGGTAGTCGGCTTTTGACCAAACATTACCAACTTACATTGAAAGAGTGCACCACCAATTTAGTAGCACATTCCTGTTACATGGCCGAACTCGCCATGGGTTTTTTATTTATTTTTTATTTAAATAGTATCAAAATTGATCTAATTGAATATCCTTCTTCCTGGTCAAACTTTAGCACCTACAAGATTCAACGAGCTAAGATACATAAAGCTATTATTGATACAGTATCTGCATGTTCCTGCATCTGCTAAATAATACATGCATTTTATTGCGAAGGCAGAGATAGGCCTTTACTGTAAAACTGGATGTACTAAAACTGAACATTTTTTGTCAGGAGGTCCCCACTTATAGCAAATGGAGTTACTGGAGGATTTATGTTGGTCATCAGGTCAGTTCTGGTCTGTGAAAAAGACCATGAACCATGCTCTGGGTTAGGGCTATCTGACTATCAGACTGACGTATTCCTATTTATTTAAAAAGCACTTTGGGACATATGTGGCTAAATCTTTCCTTCAATTTATTGGTGCAAAACATATTTTGCCTCATCTTGTGAAGCAAAGGTGTCAAGGTAAAACAGATGATTTATCCAATCACCTGACAGGTATTTTTTTAGAGTGCCTGACCTTTTCCAAACAGTTTCTAAGGATGACTTCTCAGATGGTTCTGTGTAACAAACTGGTGCATCAGGTTAATTTTTCAGTACTGGCTTCACACATTTGTGCCTCAACACATTTTCTTCATTTATTTTTTACTCACTCCTACTAATTTCAACTAATCTGTCAAAATAATTACAAATCCACACAAATTTTCATAACTCTTTAAAAGATGAGAGATTTAAATGATCATGAGTGTGGCTCTGTTGAAATTTTAAATAACTACTCCTTTAAAAAATAATCCTGTTGACAGGATTTAGATAATGTGAAAGAAAAACAAAAACATGCTAGCGAACAGTTTACCCATGAGGTGAACTCAGGTGCAGATTACAGAAATTCTATAGAGCTATGATCTCCCACTGATTTCCAGTTTTCCTCTTTTGTGAGGAGGTTGCTTTTCAGCAAAACACTCGAGGCTGTGACTGGCTCCTTCTCATGGTCACTCCAGACTGAAAACACTTTGAAAGACACACTGCATGTACAGTATGTTGTTTCTTCTCCTCTTCTTCTCTGGTTTACCGAGTGTGGGCAGCTCCACTCCAGCTCCTCTTGCAGTCGTACTATATATAATTTCCAACTGCAGGCAATGGAGAGTGTTGTGAATATCTCATGCACACATCATTATTTTCACTCTCGTTTATATCACGTTACATTTAACATTGCCTTGGCCATGTTCTCTAATATCACTGACACTATAGGAGCTACAGTAGACAAAGTAGTGACCTAATGTAATTTCATGCACTCTTCACTGATTAGACGTGATGATAGTGACACTGATTTTCTGAGAAAAGAAACTATTTCTGAAGATGATTCTGTATACCTTGGAAAATGAATGAACCTGATGAACTTTGTCTTTTAGTATCTCAGACATTTCAAAAACATATGGAAGGATTTCAAGGTGTTTTGAAGAGAATAAATGATTGATTGATTGATTGATTGATTGATGTAACTATATATGTCCAGTTTTTGATTGCAATCATGCAATCTTGCTTTATGTCTAATCTGAGGTCACTTTATTACTACCAAATACCACAGCTAGCGCATGCTATCAGCCCTTATAGGGATGTGACAGACTTTTCATTCAATTGTAGCTGCAATAAGAGTGACCCAAAAGTATCTGTTGATGTCAAATGACGAAACTAAACTACATAAATGGAAACTTGATACCAAATCCTTATGGTATATATTTGTAGAGTCAAAAAGCCTTTTTAACATACATTTAAGTGAAACAAATAATGCCTTTGTGTTTAACAGCATGTGTTGGCAGAGCCCTGCTATGTGCTCTCTAGTGTCGGAGAGGATTGACCCCCAAAGATGAGACAATGTATGTAAACCCATTACTAGTACAAAGAGACAGCAGCGAATAGCATCTGTTTCTTCCCTGTCTATGGCCCACTGAGCACAAGGCAATTTAGTTTCTTCTTTTTACTTCTCTCAGGTGTACCTAGATGTTTTATTGCCTCGCACTGATATTGCTCAAGGACAAAAAAAGAATGCCAGATAAAAAATGAGATCTTGTAGACACTCAGGAAACACTGAACTGTAACATACTCATTATACCTCTTCCTCCATTTGCTTATATCAAATATACAAGCACAAAGTGATAAACACTGAGGGGAAAGAGATTAAGGTAGACATGTACACTTTAGCAGAACCACTGTGGAAATTACTGTGAGTGGTCAAACACCTAAAGAGGTCAGAACCCGACAGATCCCTGTAGGAAAGGAAAGTGCTTTAGCAATTGCTTTTTCGTGTGGCTTTTTAATCAGATAAATGGGGACCAATTTTAGATTTGCAGTCAGCAACTCACAAACTGAAGCACTGTTTCATAAAACTCAATTAACACACTATGCGCAAAGTCATGCAGTGTTGCGGTTCTTTAACTTTTAGGTTAAAGTATTTGAGTGTTTCTGCAGCGATAGCAACTGTGTATTTAAAAAAAAAAGTGTATCATACTTTTTTGATAACATCTGGACATTTAAATTTGCCATATCAACAAAATCCTGACAATGGTAGCTGACTACTGCTGAGAATGAAATAGATGTAAATTAGCAAAACATCTAAGTCTGCACTTTCATCATAGAAACATTGCTTTAATTTAAGCAAAAGAGGATGTTTATGCTAGATATGCCTCAAACCACTTTTCATTTCATTAGCTCAGACAGACATTTTGAAAGAGACATCTAAAAAGAGCTCTCACAGAAGATGACTAAACACTGCACATCAAAAGAAGGGAAATGACAATGCATTTGACGAATCATTCAGGTAACAGTGCTGAGTTTCTTAAAGAAAGTAGTTTGCATACAAAGCGTATGTACTTTCAAGTTTCAGTCATAATCATTGGAGGAGTGCATTTTGTCTGTATGCTCTATGACTCAAGCACCGTAGTGATAGACTGTCTGGGGTAAATTCATGTGATAGGTGACAGCAGAGTCCCCTAAACTTTTTTGATTTGTGTAATATTTTGATGAATTTCCAGTCCTGAATTGAAATAAATAGGTGGAGGGGAGACATTTCTGGCCAAAGCTAGAGGTGACAGTGTCTCACATCAGAGGAAATTTGCTTCAAGTACTGGATGTATTCACACATTTGATTTTTTTTTTACAGAAATTTATGATATGTATGCATCATTCTGATAATAAATCTAAAGCCTTTTCATTTGTTCTTGTCAGCCACCTCACCATTTTTCATGCTAGGAACTGTATATCCCAGAACTTAATCTTTCCTACACATTTGTCATTCTTTTTTAATAAGAATCAAACATTGTCTGTTGGATGTGATGCACACTATGTGAAGCTCGGAAGATGTGAGGATCGAAAAGAAAAGTTAACATTCACAGATGAGGATGCACTTTTGTTCAAATGTTCAAATTAATCACAAGAGAACTCTGATATAACTGAGATACTACAGGATCAATAATGCCAGCTTGGAATGGAAAATATATAGCAAAACAAAAAGCATTTCAAATAGCCTTTATCTTTCACTGTCAAAACTGAGACACAGTCAATCCTTTGAAGTGTAAAATTTCCCTTATAGTGTAAACAACTCTCTCCCATCCATGACGTTTACCTCTCCTCTTTGTGCCTGCAATTTTCTACATGAATAAAGAAGCTGCTCCTTTCTCCCACTGGCTAGACCCTGACTGGAGTGCAATCTGTTATAATATCAACTCAAGCCCCCATTGGCAAGCATCATTAGATTCTGTTCTTTCTTGCATATTTAGAGCTGGCAGCATCTATGTGGCAATAGACATACAATTAACTGTGGTGTAGTAAGATGATCAGAACTCAGTGTGTGATACTGTTCTTAACACCACATTTGTATTCCTATGTGACTATTGCAACCTACAAAAACTCATTCATCAGTTATAACAAATTTCCTTTACTTAATAATGTGAAGTGATCCAAATTCCTCACTCTTGACTTTCTTATTTCTCTCTTTTATTCTGTGCTTGTTTTTGACAGTTCCTCGTAAAAGATGGGTTACTCCATTTAAACAATCTTGCAGGATGTAAGTGAAGAAAGCTGTGACAGCGTATGAAAATGAAATGCCTCTTCTTCTGACAGTCAGCTTAGTATCCTGATGCCGCTGCTAGCTGTGCACCTCGCACTAGGTGGTGAGGCTGGCTTAAGATTTCACACACATCTCTGTCATGAAAGATTGAGCATGTGGGAGTCATTGAAATGTATTCATGCTCACAATGTAGAGGAAGCACAGGGCCACAGTAATGGTTGTCGGTGGCTGGTATGCCTCAGTGAACTGAAGACGACATTTTCTGTCTCACTGGCTGCAGGGATGTTTGAGTTATATAACCCTGCAGGAAGCCACAGATGAGAATGTCACATGTGAGCCCTAATAAAATGCTACATTTAGTATGTATGCCAAGAAGAGCCTCACAACATGCACGTAATTAAATAAAAGCTATGTTTTTGTATTGCCTTTGTAAGATTATGATGGTTTTATGGAGCACTACAAAGTAACATTTACTCCACATGCTTCAGTTCACTTATGTTTGTGAGGCTATATCAATATGATGTAGGGCAAAGCAAAAAAAAAGTAGAAAGAAAATCATGTGGGAATATTCAGTATATTCATAACCTTCAGCTGTATATTTGAGACAATGAAAGCCCATCTGAAGTCTGTTTATTTCCTAAGCCAGTGCAGATAGCTTTGCTCAGTTGTGAGTGTTGAAATGGTCTCACATAACATCCGTATCTACTGCAGATTTCTACAATATCGCCACTCAGGCTAGGGTGTCATTTTCAGAAATGCAAATGTCGCAAAAAATTAGAAGAATGCATTTCTGCACTCTCCCATTACATTAATGAGGTAGGAGAATGAAAATGATATCAATGGAAAGTTGTTCTGGGGTGTTGGATGAAACCATCTCACCGGGGGAGAGTCATTACGTGTCTTGGTTTGGAAATATTTCTTTGCAGCATTTTTTTTCTTTTTTTTATTCCCAGAAGGATAATTATCATCATTTTACACTATCCAACACATATTTCAGGGTGTTGGGTTTGTGATGAGACACTGCATAGAGATATCCTGACTTTGATGAAGATAATATGTTAAGTTGTTTGGTGAGTAAAGGGTCAAAGGATATGTTGTGAGCCCTCTGAGACAATCTAGCTATTTGAGGAAAAAACTGACTTGACTTTATTACCGCATGTGCCACAGGGTGACACCGTTTACAGTCAAAAGTTTGGATACAACTACTCACTTGAATGACAAAGTGCATCCAGATTTTGACTGGTTCTGTACAGTCCTGCCACTGGTTTCACACTATATCATTGATCTATAGGGAGTGGTAATGTGGTCATTTTTTTTAAATTGACTTTAAAATGCATTCAGTCAGGGCCAGACCTAGCACATATGGTGCCCTACATGTGTTTGGTCTGTTGACAGCTGGGGTCTATTTCAGAGAAGTGGTTTTAACAAACTCTGAGCCTTACCCTGAATTTAGATACAGAGTTGTAAGAACAGCTGATCAGACTTCGTTTAATCAGCTCCAAGAATTTTCACTCTGAATTCAGCCCGTGCATGGTGAATGAAAAATGCCATCATCAATAGTACAATTCACCATGGCAACAGGTGAATATAGGCAGAACCTCCATTTAAATCCAGTAGACGTACTGTAGAGATATTAATGGATGTGTATGCCGACAGCGCACATTAAACTTTTTGAAAAAAGGAGCCTCAGTCAGAGCGGGGAAAAGTGTTAATAAGTTAACACCATAAAGTTTTATTCAGTGTTGCTCATTAATTCATCATTTATCAGACTTACATTTCCTTAATGGATGATAAAGTGGAATCTGACTGTGTATCTGTCTGCAGCTGACATTACATTTGTTCAGCTTTAATCTCACAGGGGGACAAAACAGGAGGCAACAGCTGAAGATGAAAAATATAGTTAATGATTTAACAATATACAAATCAAAGACACAGAAACATGACTCTGCTCCAGTAATACTGCTTTGTGGATTTTAAAATTGTAGACATCTATTTCTATCTGGGCTCAACACCATTCAGTGATTTATTCCAGTTTATTCTACAAATGTAGTAAATTCAAACATTGTCACATGCTGTTAAAACACATTAAGACACTGTTTAAAAAAAAAACTTCACTTTCAAACTACATTTTGAAGCTACACCACGGTCCTGCTCACTCAGAAATATTAACATAATCTCCAATATTATAGGAATTATGTTTAAAAAAAGAACTTCCACAAGCAAGAAAGACATGCAGAGGCTTTATTCTGAGCTGAGGGTGATTTGACGCTGTGTAGCCTAATATTTGAATTTCAGTACAAAAATCACTGTTCAGTAATGACTGATGTGCATAAAAGCATTACATTTAGATAGTCCCTGAGTAACAAACTGATATCCAACCAGGATTTGGATTCTGACAGACAGTAAACCTGCTAATTAAGGTGCTTTGATATGCACTTTGATATGGACTGAATCAATGAGGAAATGAAACAGCATGGCTCAGCAGGAAGGAGGAGACGGAAGGAAAGGAAGAAACTCAGGGTTTGTTGAAGAAAACCTGCCAGTGAGCAGGTTAGGGTCACAGAGTTGGTTACCATGGTAACTGAGTTAGAGTTTAAAGTTCTCACTCTCACGAACTGAAAACCCAGAGTTTTAAACCGGCTTTCTGTAATCCACCCCTGATGTGTCAACAGACTGAAAACAGAACTTAATACATACCCTTATGTGTCTTTATGTTCCTTTCTTGATGTATAACCACCTGTGGCCTTGATGGCTTTTGTCTTTTCATCTTGAAATTCACTCATCTGGCTCTTCCAGTCCCCAAACACTCCACTTCCTCAGCTCTGAGCCTTTGTTTGATGTGAAGAGTTGTAAACAGGGCCACCCTGAAATTATGTAATTAACACTGCATCTTATGCATATCTGCAACAAGAAAACTCCATTCTTGTTTACTTGTTTTGTGCGAGCTGTTTATATTTCATAGTGTAGTGCATATATACGCTGTACTTTATTTCACCAAGCAAGACATTAAGGTCAGTTTCTTATTTACAGTGACAGCCTAGTAACTTGGCTCTTGAAAGGGGGAAGGAGGCTAAGGGACAACAACAACAACAGCAACAACAACAACAGCAGACTAATCAGATGGAAGTAAACCATTAGTATTAGTATTAAGTATTAATCAAACCGAAGTAAAACATTTACAATTATCATTAAGTATAGAGCCTTGTTTACAGTATAAATTGGAAGTAATTTCTGGAATTAATTACGTTGTGAAATAGTATTCTTTTTTTTTGTGGGGGGGGTGGGATTACTGCACTGTAACCCTGGGTTCCCTAAAAGTGTATCAATGCTCTGGGCAGGCAAAAGATGACAGGGCATTCAATAAGAGCAATGGCTAAAGCTGTAAACATCGTCAAAATATCGCACGATCATGCACAGATCTCTAGATGTGCTGTGTGGGTGTCTCGCGAGACCACACAGTATTTCAGTGATCCCGCGATATTTCAACGATGTTTACAGCTTTAGCGGTAGCAGCAGAGTAAAAGCCATCAGGTAAGTGTTTATTTTAATAAACTTGTGGTGTACTTACAAACTTTTCAATGCATCGATTTATGAGTAAAGACCCTATGTGTACTACTGTAGAAGTTTGATAACAATCCAGGCATTATTAGTGGGGTAATTTACAAGATACACTGGTGGTCCCGTTAGCGCCTGTACTAAGCCATCCGGCTGATAGCTCTAACTCCACTATTTTGCGACCAAATGAAAAAAAACCTCATGGTGAATATGACGCTAGGTCGAAAGTACGCCGAACCATCACTTTAACTGCAACTTGTTCTGACACTTGTGAAATTAGCTTGTTATATCAGGGCCCACCCATTAGATGGCGCCCTAGGCAGTCGCGTATAGCTAGGCTACAATGCTAAGTAACCCTGAATATTAACAGAAACACCTGTCATTTTCTCACATCTTATTTTTTGATTCTTCTATTAATAGATTCAATTAAATGTACTCAGTAGTCAAATTGTAATGATTATAATGCATTCATGTAATGTCATCAAAATAAGAAGAGCAGAAAAATCTCCTGTTACTTTGTGTTGAGAGTATTTATGCATTTGATACCCTTCCCTGCTAGCCTCATAGTCAAAATTGTTTTGTTTTGCTGTGTTACATGTTTGTTGCGGCTTATTAAGAAGTGAAACCAGATACAAACAGTGTGGTTGTTCTTTCCATAATTTCTCCTTTGCTATTTTGTGGTATTCTGGAAAACTCCTTGGTAAAGTCCAAATGACATAAAAACCACTGCTATGAACTGAAAAAGTTATAGTCAGACATTTCCTGATTTTTTTTATTTTTTATTTTTTGCTGTGCCATTTTATCTCTCTTGATTTAAACTGATGAAGTGAATTTGAGGTTAAAATCTAAACAATCCGCTTAAACACTTTGCTGTTTTTATCCACAGTGGTTCAATAGTTTGAAACAAGATGTTACACTTTATGGTGCTGTCATCTCAACTTGTCAAGCAGAAAGTTTATTTTAAGTAAAGTCTCTGCGAGTCAAGTCAATTTCTGAGTTCTCCTGATATTCATTTTGCCTAAGACGGTTCAGGGATTAATTACAGTTATGAAGAACTCTTTCCCAAAGCCGAAAACCGGAGAACTGCTGTGCGATTCAAACCTGTGATGCCATCAGGCTTAAAAAGCACAGTCTCTCATTAGATACTGTAATGAAACAATTTTTTTCAAGTGACTACAAGATTACTGAGGGCAGTTTCTGGGAATGAGGGAATATTTATTTGATACAATGAAACCTGCAGTGTCATGCAAGACTCTGCAGCATACCAAAATATGAGATCATGTACATAATGAAGACTTTGTGATAAAGTCTTTGATTTTTCTTTGTTGTACTTTTTCTCCTGCAGTAAGAACAATTCACTCTTTAATAATTTATATACGCTCTTACAATGTGTCAAATGAGTTTGATTTTCCTGCTCAATAGTTAATGTGTCTACAAACTGTCAAGCATCAGTGGATGACTCAACATTGATTAGCCTAATGTTTTTTTTTGCTAATCTAACACTGATATAAAATCTAAAGCAGGAAACCAGATGAACGTTAGTGACAAGAATAAAATGTTTATCATTTTGAAGATGCATATCTCAACTTGTTGGATATTGTTTTTACATCTTCCCATTTTTTCCAATTGTATTCAAACACAAAAGGCTGAAATGTTATTCTAGGGGTACTGAAGTACAAATCTATTATATTGCTCAGTGTTATTTTGGTGAAAAGATACAATATTGTACAAGGTACAGCTACACAGCTACAACATGATCCCACCCACATGGTCATTGTTCAAAACGTGGTGCAGAGATCAAATAAAAAGGTCTGCTCTGGGAATCTAAAAGGGCAAACAGTTGAAACTAAAGTTATATCTTAGAGCAGAGCTGGAGTGAGATGATTCCCAGGTGGGAGGGCCAGAATATGAAATCCATTAACTTGCACACTAACTTCTGCACACATACTTGACATAAAATGATCTAGTAACAAATATATGCAGTGCAGCCTTCCTTCGAGTCTTTAAAATTTGCTCTAAGGCATGGCATTATGAAGTATCATCAAATAAAAAAATTTGAAAAAAAGTTTAATTTTTCCAGCAATAATTGCTAACTGTAAAATGTTATAGCCACTGTATAATCAGTGCATTTTAGCACCTAAATGCTTCTCAGGGTACTTTTAATACCCATACAGTCTTAAAAGAAAGTTACAACCTGAATATTGTTATATGATGAACATTTAATGCCAGCAGTGCATTTACATCTTCTTCATCATTTGATGTAGCAATGAATATTTATTGTGAAATTTACCAGGAGTTGCAAAAGATGTAGAGTGAATGAATTAAAAATGAATGAATGAATGAATGAATGAATAAACACTGCCACTTAAATAAATCATTTGAATTACTTGAATCTATATCTGACATTTTTCATATCACTGCCGGTATACACTGACGATTAGAGTGAAAAAGAGTAAAAGTAAATTTAATTGCGTCATTGCAGAGAAAACGCATAGCAGGGAAAGCACTGTGAACGGTAATATTCAAATGTACTGTTCCTATGTTATACCTACAGTAGCCTTTTAAACCAACTTGTATGTACTAAACTTCCCAACTGATGACTCCACTAAAGTGTCCAAAGAGGAGAACTATTGATTTGTGTTCACCATCCAAACGGATTTAAATCTTTAATTAGCTTGGTGGCACCTGGCCAAATGCAAATTAGACATCTGACTTGTGATTGTGTCAAGATGTTGATGAAACATTGGCTTCCGGTGGGAAACAGTATTGTCTATGGTGAAAACAAATCTGATTAACAAAATTGAACTGTAGGTGTGTGTGTTTGTGAGAGAGAAAGAGAGAGAGAGAGAGAGAGAGAGAGAGAGAGAGAGAGAGAGAGGGAGGAAAGAAAAGTGAACTTGCAGTCTAATGCACAAATGCAAATCTAATGCCACTCAGAGCTTATTCATTGGTTATTTTGGTTGTAATTTTTAAAAGGTCCAGAGTGTTGAATTTAGTGGCAGAATCTAGCATCTAGTGGAATGGACTTGGCAGAAATAGAATAGAATATTATTTATTACGTATGTTTTCATTAATATGATTACCTGAAAAGAAGAATACACACACATACAGACATACGTACATACATACATACATACAGTACATAGGGAGCAGGGTCCTATTCCACAGAGGCTACCGTGTTTCTACAGTAGCCCAGGACAGACAAACCAAACTGCCTCTAGAGAGGGCTTTTCACATTTTTAGTGACTTTCACAGCCACCGTAGGTTCTTGTACACTCATAGAAGGGGATAGTGAAGGGAGGTATATTCATTTGCTTGCAATCTGCAACCTCACCATTAGGTGCCACTACATTTTACACACTGGTCTTTTCAGTTTAAGTAAAGCTAAATGCATTTGATCCAGTCTGAGTTTCAACATTGTCTCAAACAAATAATGCTTCCAACAATACTCACCCATGACCGACTGCTAAGCTCTCATCGTTGCTTATTTGTTGTGTTAATATGTTACTTCTGATTGACTGATCTGGCTAAAGGGTATTGACTCATATATCCAAATGTCACCCATGTGGCAGGAACAGGCCACAGACAAGCTGCAAAAACACAGAGGCAGTGACAAAAATAGCTTCAGGGTATGCTACAAAGAGATTCCATCTGTTTTATATGTAATCCAAAATGTGCACAGCAATGTGTAAGCAATTCATTCTCATTTGTGTGTTTTTCATGCAATGTAACTGAAACAATGTTTTAACTTCACAGGATCATACCTCAAATAGTAAAGAATGCCATCTCTGCTTCACATCCGGCATGGAGACAAGAGGTGTCGACAATCCGACAAGGCACAACTGGCAAATAAATGTTACCTGACACACTATTAAAACACTTGACAAAACTAAGTGTTGTTTTGACATGAAAACAACCAGACCCAGCCGCTCAGCCCATTTAATCAACCTCAAACCCTCAGAGGCTTAATAAATGTCCCTGTCAGGTTTCATAAATGGGGGATCAATTATAATTGATTTCACAGTCTGATACATTTATTAAAGTGACATCCATTTATTCATGTGCTTACCTGTTTTGCCCCTGCTTGTGGTCACTGAGAAAATGAGCTGACTATCTCATACTTTATTCAAAGTATCACTTTGAGATTTTCGTTACGCTAAAATAATTGCTACATCGCCAAGGCAAATTTGATACATACAGAGGAACACTCCATTTCTCACACTGGTCAGCTGAAGAGACATCTCCATAATTTGCTAATTACATGATATGTACTATTGCGTGTGCACCGGGCAGACAAAAAATGGAATTTCCCTTAAGAGCAGAATAAATTAGTTCCAGGGTGTCACCTCCTGTCACATTAGTTGCCATCCCCCCCCTAGATGAAACCTGCCACTCAGCAGAGCAGGAGACCATCAGTGATTATCTCATCTAACCGATGATGTCGCTGACATGCTGGGGCAAGCCATGAATAGAGGGCTCCTCCGTGTCCAATTGGTTTGTTTTGTCACCAGCTCAAAGCCATGTCCATTTCTTCAAATCAAAGAATGTGTCTGTATGTGTGTGTGTATGTTTTTGAGAGGTGGTGGTGAAAGTGGATTTGAGCATTTTACACAAGCCAGAGGAGGCTGTGCATGTTAGATGATGGATAGTCGGTGCTGGAAACTAAATTTGAATCAGGTCTGCTGCACTAGTATTGACTTTCATTATAGATTAAAAAATGAAATGACAAGAACTTAATGAAGAAAGTTTGAAATTCAAAAAATATATATATTTCTTTTTTTCCATTAGACACCTATAACATTATTATGTTTAACATTTGTCGTCATTTGATTTATTCCTGAAAATCTCAAGTAGAAATAACCATCTGTTCCTACATTTTCTCACCTTGTTCAAGCTTTGATATACAATATATGATTGCTTGATACATAAACAGTGGTTCCATGAAGAAAATTCTAATCAGCTTCGACTACGCTCCTACAGATAAGCGTGCATTGACGAAGATGGAAAACTGGGTTTTCTCATTATCAAAAAGTGAAGGAAGTGAGCACACGCTGATGCTTCAGCTGAGTTTTTTTTGTGTGTGTGTTCTTGACAGTGTATCTTTTCTCTGCACATGGCAAGTTGTATTTTCACTTTCTCCACATTGCCAGAGTACACAACAACCGATGGTTATTTCTCCAAGACCTTTGAAAAGAAAACTGGTGACTGGAAGGGCTATAGTTTGAATTCAATAGCAGATTGGAAAGTGAATAAGAAATATCCTCTCCTTCTTAGATAAGTACTGCCTTGGTACTCATGGGAAAGACAATAAATCTGCAAGAGCTGCACAATTGTTCACAGGTTTAAATGTTATAACAATGTCAAAGCATCTTTAATAATAAATGTGATTATATTAATGAATAAACCCTCAAACCTGCAGCAAGTAACAAAACTGTAAATTTGTCAGTACATTCCAAATCACCTAGAATAATAGGAATTTTGTTAAACTGGCTCCACAATCAGTAGAACAAGGGCAAACCAAACAACATGGTGAAATGTATTTGGTTAAGGTTAGGGAAAGATTGTATAAGATTGTGATAGAAAAGCCTCATTGAATGTTGTAAGGAAATATTTATCTCTTTCAAAACCAAAACATCCACCAGACCTCCTCTCCAAGACAGTTCACATTGCTAGCATTTTGTAAGCCTTCTTGGTGCAACAGTTATCATTTTTCATAGAGCAGATACAGTACCAGTCAAAAGTTCACATTCACTTAAATGAGAAAATGTGTCTTAACTTTTGACTGGTACTGTATGTATAAATCCTCAGAGAGAAGAGGGTGTGACATGCATCAATATGCAGCCAGTTCAATTATTTTTAAATGATTATTGTTAATAATATAATTGTTGTTTTTATTGTTGTTGTGCACATAAAGAATCTCCACAGGAAAGCATTCAAATCACACACGTCTCCTACTTTCTATATGTTGAACTTGTGAACATGTTAACTTTAGTATGGGAAGCAGTCACCAATTAAAACCATAATGTGGAAGATACCACAAGCAAGAGTGAGCTTGCTCATTAGCTACACATATGGACACCCTCCCATCCCAAGTCCCAATAATTTATATTTAATTTTACATTGGTATGGTTCAGAAGTGAACTGCCATCTCTGTGATGCCCTGAACACCAGATTACAGCACATTTTAACAGGCTGCAAATCAGCTTTGACACAGAACCGGTAAGGATTGTGCAAAACTGGTAGAAGTTTTTGAGGCATGCAGACTTGAAATGAATAGGACCAGCCCATCAACATCTCAACTGCATATACACTTCATCAGGCAAGGAACTGAAGCACAGAACATCAACCAGAAAGAGTGGTCTGAATGGGAGTGGAACATGAGTGTCGACCAAGAACAATAGCTGAAGTTTCCATGTGAGTTCACTACAATTTCTCTATGATCAGACTGTGGTCCACCTCCGCTAGTAGGCTACATAATTATACAGTAGCTCAACTTACTGGTCATGTTGGAGCAAGGTATGGAGGCAGCCTTCGAGAGGAAAAAGGAGAAGTGCACCAGACTGTCTGCAGCATGCACAGAGGCAGAGTGGAAGTCATCCACCTACCGAGTGGAAGTCTGCTGCAGGGGCTTCATTATAAAATCCACCCACCAAATCCTGATGGTTCTTGGAGCAAGGGAGTTTCTTGTTTTGGCTCAGAAGGAAAGATGCAGAGTGTTACAGTATAAGCAAGATCTAAGGGTCAGCTGCAGAGAGCAGTAGGGAGAGGTTTCTACGGCTGCTCCACCACCTTGAGATGTTCTGAGATCAAAGGGGTGAAACATCTGTGAAGGGTGGCTCCCAGCTGACGACCCCGCAGCTGGCCTGGTGCCACCCGCAGAAGTGCGACAAGCAACAAAGGTAGCAAATACGTGTGCTTCCATTAAGCAATAGTGATGAATCAATGCCTTTGCCTTCCGTGTCAGTATAAACTACAGCTACGTTAGCTACTATGCAAAACAATGCCATTTTTTCTGTCTACTTTTCATGAAGTTTGCTTGAAAAATATTTTCATCCACTGAATTTCTGATAATAGGCAGCCTGGTAAAGAAAGATTGGAAGACTGTAATTTGTATGTTCTGGTTCTGAGTACAGTGACATTCATAATGATTTGAGTCAGTGTGGATGAATGGATCAGTGTCTTAACAATGATGTCTCACATCTGGTCTGCATTTCAGGGAAGACCTTTCACAATGATATAAGAATGTCACGCTACTTCTTGTTCGCTATTGAGCAAACACTTGAATAAATTACCTAAGCTGTTGTTTCTAGAAGGAACAATTATTACTCACACAACCACAAGAGGTCAGGAAAACATAAATATTGATTGTTTCAGACGGTTTGCACAAGCTGCATTGGTGACCTTTATTTTCGGTGAGGACAAGATAAAATCGAATAAAGAAAACAAGACAAGTTACTTGTCGAAGTTTACTGTCTACTGTACAGTACATTGCTGGTTCTCTGTTGTGAAATTTACAGGTTAGTGCTGACATAACACCAGCAGAGACAGAGTTCATGAAATCAGTGGGCTCTGTCTAGCAAGTCTGGCCTGTGCACTTATGAACCTCTCACTCCTGTAAGGTTAATAGTGTGGGACGTTACACCGCTCTGTTGATTAATTAAAGCTGGACTGAGGTCAGTGCCTCCAACCTTTAGCTGGAACTGTAGCTCATAACAAACAACTGTATTTACATGGGAGCTATGAGGGGGCGGACAGCTCCAGAAAGACCTGAGCCAGATGAAAACACTGCGGCCTCCAGATAGAAATGTGATGAGTCATAAAAAGATTGAGAGCAGTAAATTTACCATAAATGCTTTTCCTTGTTGTTTCTATTAATACCTTGTTGACCTATATTTATGGAAACTGGCTTGGAGCTCTCAATTACTGCAAAAAAACATAGTTAGATCTTGCTCTGAGTGATAAGCCCTTGAAGTCGTTGCTTAAAGAAAAAAATAATTTCAAATGCAACTTTAGCCACACAGTAATAAAATGAAGGCTTGATGTTGTTGTATTGCTGAAGGCATAAAAGAAGCATCATGTTTTATTCAGCTGCATGAACCTCACATACAGAATACCTTAAAGTGACCAGTAGCAGGCCTGGAAAGCTCTGTCTTTGGGCTCCATCCTTTGGTCATTATGCATAACTGCATCAACAAATATGCTCTTTGGGGTTTTTATGGCATTAAGTAGTCTAGGTAGTAAACAGCAAAGAGTATCATCTATTACATGGTTGCTTATTTTTCTTATATTTCTTATTACTTGTATGCTTGCTGGCATTTCCATAGATGAGATGGACACTGAAAAATATCTATTTGTAATAAAAACTTTCTTTATGCAAAACCAATTCCAGACTCTTATATGGCTATACTTAGCCCTTCTAACAATCCAGCCTGACACACTAACCAACCATTTTTTCACCCAGTGAACTGGCTGACAAGAAGTAATCTACAAACCATACAATATTGTGGCTGATTAGCTCTCACACATCACTCCAAGGGACTTTTCATTTTCCAAATGAGTTATCCCGCCTGCACAAATGATGTAGCCGCATGACATCAAGTGTTAAATAAGCTTTGGACCAAGGCTATCCATTCTACTTTGTGGCTGCACTGTAATGTCTACTCCACCATAAAAATCTTATTTTCTATCCAATGCAGGTAAACGATCTCCAGGGATATTCATGTGCTCATTTAACTTTCTAATAGGGGACTTTAAAGACATGCAGATAGCTTCTCACAAAGACCAGATAGGCCTTCTCAAGTGCATCCTGGCATGAGAACAGTGGACTCTAAAAAATGCATGAGAAATGTGATGGTTGATAGATGCATGCTTTCCAGGGGAAAAAATGCAAGTAGGACAGCATTTTACATTTATTTTCTTTCTCTGCTGATGCAGGTATGATAATAATATAATTTGTGATAAATAGTTTGTATTGATTATGTATCCAAGGTTGTTTTTTTAATGTTGATCACTGATCTGTTATGTGGAAGAGACACAATTACGAGTGACTAAATTCAAGCAAAAACTCATGCACTGAGAGAATATTCAATTGCACTATAGCTGTTTAAACTGACACTGTTTATTTCAGTGTGCTTCGAGTTCTTCACAAGTAAATGTTACTCTTTCTACCAAAGATACCCTGAATACTATCCAAAACGTCAGCTAGTCCTTGGAGCACAGTGGGAGACTCTTACTCAGGCTTATAAAACCAGACAGAGCTGTCAGATGAGCAGAAAAATAACACTGATTGAATAGCTGTATGTGTGCGCACTGTCAATGTGGTAGGAAAAAAACATAATAGCCTACCTGTATTCTGCAGGAAGTTGTTGGTTGAAAGGCAGAATTTCACCTCATGGATAGGATGTGGTTTGTGCTTTTACACTAGTGCTCAAAACACAAAACATAAATATGATACAATAGCAATGTACAATGAATAAATAAAGCATATTTTTTCTAAATCTAGACACTGGGCTTGAATGTGCACATTAGTTGTTGTTCACATTAAAATGGTCATAGCACACCAATACCAATACTACTCTTCTATCTATCTTTTTTCTCTATTGTTTTCTTGGACAAATTGTAATGTGATTTCTCCTGGTGCAGGTGCATCTTCTGGAGTCAATGTCAACAACTTATTCAGGGTAAGTGTTGCGAAGGAGAGTACAGCTAGTGAGCTTAACAAACTCCTTTGTGTTGCTCAAAAGAAGCTAAAACCAAGCGCTCTGGGTATTGTCTTTCTTACTGATTTGTGCAGGGCAGCGACTTTTGAAACAAATGTTGCCATGTCTCTGGTCCCCAGTGAGAAAATTTAGAAAATGTTTTCAGCAGAGTGCTTTGAGCTACTTTGGTTGCCTGAGGAAGGACCAATAGTAGTTTGAATTAAGATGAAGACGTTAATGCTTTGCCTAGGCAGTGCAGTCCCTTTTCATTCATCAGGTGATGCAGCAAATTGTGATGCATGCAGTTGCTGCATTATGGCACTGACAGTGAACAAATCAAGCGTTTCCCAAGCCGTGGGATTTTACTGTCGGCAGGAAGCTTGGTGCTATATTGGTCAGATCATGGAGTGGCTCTATGACTCAGCCATGCTGTCTTTCCTAAGAAACAGCTGCAGGTTTAGCCTTGTTTACCTTCTACTGAAGATGAAATCAGCAAGATTTATGTTTCATGATGATCTGTGCAATATCCAAGCATATGAAATACTATAAACTTATTTTTCACTCCCTAATTGACTTTAGATGAATTGCCTGTAGATGATAATGTGAGTGGGAATTTGTAACATGTCTTTATGTGTTCCCTACCTCTCATGCAGTGCATGCTGGGATAGATAGCAACTCTGCATAAGATGAGTGGCATTGAAAATGACTGTATGCTAATTTCTGAAAGACTCATTCTGTAATTTCAAGACAGATGATTAAAGAGTATCACTTCCAGATTAAACATAAGCACCACCTCTCAACTGAGCATCATCATATTTACATATGAGTATTTTATGTAGTGCAGGGTCTCCCCCAACAGACACACACACACATGCACACGCACACACACACACACACACACACACACACACACACACACACACACACACATACACACACACACACACAGACACACACACACACTCTATCCCTCCAAACCCACAATCAAATTTCACTAAACATCTGCAAAACATTCCCAGCAGGCCAGAAACATATATATTGGCCTGGGGGAAATTTGTAAGACTGGTTCACCTCACCAGTTTTAGTTTTGTTCCAAAGTTTCAGTGTGTTGTTTCCTATCAGCCCGTGAGAGGTGGCACAACACCTCTAACAAAGCAGCCTGCTCCACTTAAATTCTTCTTGTTTTTGCCCAATTAAACCATAAATCATCCATGGTTCATTATGACAGTTCCGGGTACGCTCTACCACATTACTTTGGGAAAACATTACAGTTCCAGGTTCAGATATCCCAAATCGTAAAATTGCAATTCGGTTTAGTACATTTTGTCACTCTTCAGTGCCTTGGTTGATGCAGTCGCGGTTTTAATCATGGTTGGTTGGTCGGACGAGTGAGTGAGGGATTGTGTTGGAAAGTGTGCATGTTGAAGCCAATTCAAATTTTTGTTGTGTCAAATTCTCTAGGGCAAAGCTGCTGATGAGAAACAAATCATCTTACCTTTATGGGTGTTAAATATCTTGTTCTACACTGTTGTTCTACACTTAATGATACTGTTACTAAAAATATGCAAATTTCTGTAGCTGATATTGAATTAATCTTGAATGTTTAAAAGTGGCTGTGACCCTATGCTGTCACATTCAAGTAAATTCCATAAAATCAGCCTGCAGTGCTGCAGTGGTAGTTAGTATTGTATCATGTATAATAAGTCAAACATCACATAACCTGGCTACCTGTGACAGTTAGCCAATACATTTATATGACATTACATTACATACCGTAAATTGTCACAGCACTTTAACCATTTCATTCATCTGTCACTAAATCTGACACAGATATTTGTGAGAGGGCTCTAACTTTTGTACCACAATGAGGATAAAGAGCTAAGCTTCTGCTCCATGTTAATTTTCTTGTAGGGAGAGCAAACCTCTCATGTAAAGGATGATTGAATGGCAGACTGTAGCACAACAGTCTGCTCATATCAACAAACTGTGTCCTGGGAGGGATGGAGAACTGTTGCTAAATAACCATTTATGTCTAACATATGTGATGTTATTGTAATTAAAATGTAAATATTATGGTATTATTTTACTTCTGGAGTAAAAATGTTGTGGACATGGTGTGATACATAATAGAAAATGTATGGCTTTCATATTTTATATTCCATATTTTTTTGTGATTTGCAGATCAAACTATGACAGATAGAGTACAGGCAAGAACTGGATTACCAACCATTATTAGCTGCACAGGAAGCAAAGCTGATAGGATTTCCCTGCGTGTCTATGGCAAGAGAGACAGGAAGAAATATGTAGTTATTGTGCTGTAGCACAGAGGGTGTTGCTAAAGATTTCCCATAAAAGGAGAGCCTTGTTTATTTGCCTAACCTCTGGCACCTCTGCAGTTATTCCCTGTCTCTCCACAGAGCGGATTACTTTGTTTTAATCCAGCTCAGAGTGCCCCCGCACAGCATGCGTTAGTCCTTCGTCATCATAACAGGCCAGGTATTGACACACAGGCCCCTGTTTACCTCCATAGGGCAGAGGGATTAGGAGCACAAGCTTTGATGTCAGATTCACAGACAGTAGTGGAGCAAAGCTAAAGCCTCTCAGGGTTATTATGATATCCAAGTCCATTTTTTAACCAGACATTATGAAGCAACGAGAGAGCAATGAAAGACAAGAAGAAATGGAAAAAGACCAGCTGCAGCAGCCTTTCTTTTATCTTGCATTATAATTTTACTTATCATAAAATGTTATTTATTTATTTATTGCATCTCGTTTGTACTATAGGGATGAGCTATAAATTATCTTTGGTGTGTTGATTATAGTCCATCAGGAGATTTTAAATTAGCCCTTGACGAAATGTCCGCTCTATCTCCTGAACAGCTAATGAGTGATAATGTTGTCTCATTCAGTATTAGCACTTCACTAAATGCTACTCCATTATTTATACTCTGCTGTTGCAGTCAGATGTAATCTATCTATTGTCTTTGTAATTGCTTAGAGGAAATACAAAGAATGCGCTCATCCTGTATGTTAGTGTTTTACAGCACTACTACCACTGAGGGTCAGTGTTTTTTGATTATCTATTAATTTACCTCATGGTCTACTGCAGTAGCAACAACATCCTTTCAGCTCTTCGGTCTGGAGTCAGTAAACACTGCCAATGTGTTTCCCTATTGACATAATCAGGTTGAGTGGTGCTGATGCAGTAATAGAAGACTGATAATCCTCACACAATTGCTTCTCCACTATTGTACTATAGGGAAGGCCAAGGGGGACATACTGTGCTTCTGCAGAAAATCTGCTGCTTACTGAGTGACCGTGAACATGATAGCCTAGCCCTCACTCTTTAACTCTTATTACCCTGTGGAAAATGGGAGTCTTGCTGGATCAAACCGACTGTGCTGACTTGGTGAATGGGGAGCAGGAGACCTGGCAGAAATAAAAGCAGCAAGAGCTCTCTCAAGTGGTAAAATGGAAAACTTCTCTCTGCTCAATAATCAAGAAGTTCTTTTTTAATCCTCTTGGATTTTTATCATCCAGCCAAATAACTATTCTGTCTAAGGTTTTTAATTGCCTTTTTAAAACCTTGAAGTAATTTGTCCTGATCAGATTTTTCTCTACTGGCTAAATAAAGTCCTGGAATGGCACTAGAATACAGAATTGCAGCATTACACCATAGACGTTTAAATTAGTCAAGGAAGTGTCATTATGGTTTATAATTTTCTTGTAAGAGGAGTCTCTAAAGTGTCAAATTAATATATCGTGCTGCATACACATACAATGCTCAACAAATTTACCATTTTCAAAGCACAGACAATCGGCTTTACCACATGCATAGTATATACTCAGATTAGGGTTTAAGTCTTGAATTGATTAAGTTGATCAACAGAAAATTAATCCACAGAAACTTTGATAAATTATTAATTGTTTAAGTCATTTATCAAGCAATAAGATTAAGAGTCTACACCCACGCAGCTCTGTGAACATCTCAAAGTAAATCAGCAGTGCTTTGAGCTAAAAGCTAACATCTGCACGCTAACATGCTCACAATGCAAACACTAACAAGCAGAAGTTATGCAGGTATAATGTTTACCATGTTCACCACCATAGTTTACTGTTATAGCACGCTAACATTTGCTGATCATTACTGTAGTTTTGCATATATTTTGTCATAAACCAAAGTATCATTAAACAAATAAAAAGCTTGACCTGACGATGCCTCCAATTACAAATTTAACAGATTACTAAAGTGATTAAATGTCAATCTCATGATGGCACTAGATAAAAAGTCACATGAGTCATTGGGTTACATCATCTGGGTACCATGAAGGCCTGCACAAAATTGTGTGCCAATCCATTTGATAGAAGTTCAGATACATTGTCTAGTTCCATCTTCTCAAACAAGTTCTGTTACCTAACTTTGATAGTCCATTTGATTTGTTCCTTGTCCTTTTTGAGGTAAAAACAAACAAACAAATACATCAAAATACCCATTAATAATCTTAATCTTATATTCAGGGTGAATAGTCAGTTTCTTTGTCACTTCATTACATTCGCTAATATTTGGCTGTTCATGGGGGTAATATTTCATTTCCCTCTAAATTACAACAATTTCCTACTTAATTATAACTGTCTGTCACCCACTGACATTATCGTGAGACAACAGTGAAGTTGTATTAACTAGTTTGCTAAGAAATACAGTTGATAATGACAATCAAGACATTGATGCAAAGGCAGTTTCCCGCATGGTGAGATTTCCAGTTAAATCATGCCTTTGCAGCTTTTAAGAAAGAAAGACTTCAGACTGCTGTCTCACCTAAACTGTGATTCTTTAAAAAAAATGTAATACACTCCATATCAAAAGCATCTCCAATATTAAATAATAAACAACTAAACTAAGACATCTGTGAACTAAAAATGAATAAAACAAAATCAGCAAACAAAACATGAATTTTATGAAACTACAAACTAACCAAAAATGACAATCCATACCATCTGAGGACATTTTCTTGTTAAACGTTATGTTTCAGCTACTATATTTCAACATCAGATCTGCCTCGTCCTTTCAAAAGTCCAAAACGCCTGTACCTCAATGAGATCTCTCTTGTGCCAGATCATCGCTGCTAGTAATTGGAAATAACTGAAAAAGGCTTTGATCTGGAACCATTTTCATCTCTTACACACATTTGTGAGAGATACTTGCAGTAGTTACTTTCTGAAGCAACTAGACAGCTGACAAGCTACAGTGTTTTCATGTTGGATGTTTGTGTTTTGATCAATCTCACCTGTACTGGCTACTTTGCCCTGCAGTGTTACCTGCTATTTGTGACATGCAACAAAACTTATGTTTGACACTACATTTGTTTCATCCATCAGTGTCTGTTGCCATGGTGATTCTTAGAGCCTATGCCCCCCTCTTCATTTAAGCACCGTAACTTATTTCTGTTGTATATGTTGAATTATTCCTGATTTTGTGGTGTTTCATCTCTGTTTTATTTTCAGGATCTTTATTTAGACAAAAGCACACTTCACCAGTTTATGACTGTAAGCCATATTTTGTTTCTAAATAGCATGCCTGATTTTACACCAAAGCATCTCTGGATTAACACAAAATGGTGGACATGGGAATGCACACAAATGACTGGCTTTGCACTAATCTAGACACTTACTCCACAGATTTTACCATACAAAGTGATGGAACACCACAGTTTACATTATAGATTGAAAGTACTGTGTAAATATTGATGCTTACGCCGGAGATTTGCTGTGTGTACTTAGAAATACAACAGTTTACACCAGTGGTTCCCAGCTGTTTTGTCCTGAGATGACTTTATCAAAGAAACATCTATTCGATATTACTCATCACAGTATGAGATGTTGGCGGTTTAACTAAAGAGGATTTTTTCCTTGACTGTTTCATTTTAATATTTTTTCTTACATTAAATTATCTAATATTTTACAGGAAAAAGGGAACAATCAGGAGAAATTGTTCACTATTCAGAATAATTATTGACTGTAGCTTCATCCAACTATGTCTTCTAAAACTCATAGTACTTTCTATAAGTACTAACAATCACCCAATGCATGTCTAAAAAAACTAAGCAGCCCAACAATATTTAAACACTTTAAACCATGCTAGTCCTCTTTTGGCAGCTAAACAGGTAACAGTCAAATACATATTGCAGCAACTGTAGAGCACCACAGTAAAAATAGATGTGATTGTGAACTGCATTTTATGAAAGGAGTTTCAGTTTGAGATGCATACAGTAATAGCAATTATGTTCTCAATAAGCTTCCCAGCTGTGCAACATAACCAAACACAAAACCCTCCAACAAGCCTCTACTCACCAAACTCCATCACTGCATACAGTTGATGGAATAGAATAGCTTATCAAGTCATCATTGTGCCTCCATGCCAACAGATTTGAGCTATCAATAACCAGTTATGAAACTTTAATATTCTGATGACTGCATTGTACAAACAAAGCAGCATATCAACCCTGCTGATGGTGAATACATGAATAATTGTCTTGGTAGAGTTTGATTTTACAGGAGGCAGCAATGTAACAGCTGGTAATAGCAAAGTTTTCCTGCAAAACCAGTTTCTCATGGATCCGTCAGCCTATCTCTGAAAGACTTCAGGACCACTGACCCACATATTTAGCAGCCCATCCCTAAAAGACTGCAATGAATAACTGTTTCCTTCACTTGCTCGGTAATGGTTTCACACCATTTAGGATGAAAAAACATACATATTTGGCTGCTGATTCCTCAAACTGATGAGTCACTCAATTCACTGTACATTCATTTCACACTGCCACTATTTCTGTCTGCAA
Source organism: Scomber japonicus (assembly GCF_027409825.1). NCBI lineage: Eukaryota > Metazoa > Chordata > Actinopteri > Scombriformes > Scombridae > Scomber > Scomber japonicus. The sequence continues at coordinate 19,504,402 of NC_070583.1, forward strand.
GCTGGTGCTGGTCATGTTTCACTTGTCCTGGCCAGACAAGTATGCTCTAATATTTTATCTGTCTGCTGAAATGGTGATATTAGTATCAATGGAGTATAAGTATCAATTGACAAATATTCCAGGCACATTTTGTATTGCATCTGGCAGGAACATGATACTACCTGTCCAGTTTCTTGAATTCAAATGAAGCACCGGTTACAGACATTTGGTGCAAACACATTTGCGAAAATATAAAACCAGAGCATTTGGTGCAAACACATTTGCGAAAATATAAAACCAGAGCAGATGCAGAGTGCAGATGATATCTAAGCAACAGTTCATAAGAATTCATGTTGATGTCAGATGTGACCTGTATGTCTTTTGAACACATCTTAAATCCAAGATGGTGTATGTAATCAGTGTTGCCATGTGGCGTGAGGCTTTACTGCAATAACACTGATTTACTCTTGTTGCTGGCCTGTGTTCCACTCAGTCCTGATGTGATGAGCTGAAACATGCCCCTGAGGTTTTGTGGCCATTGTCAGCTAAATGAGATGGATAAAGTACTTTTGTACTAAACAGTAAAATCTGGAAATCTTTTAACATAAAAAAAACAATTATTAAATGAGTACAAATCCCACAAAGCATAGACAGCATCTTAATAGCTCTTTGCTATGAGCAGAAATCATCTGAGTATCTCAGAGACCAGTTTCACTCTCTCTACTGTTGCCATTGAAATAGTGGTTCTGCACTGCTTAGTCATTGTGGCCTGCATTTTTGAGTTAACCAAATACAGATGTGCCCAGTGCAGACAAATCTCAAAGTCCACCTCTGCTTCCACCCCTTTACTTGATTGGCTGTTGGAAATGCTAGAAGTCAGGGTAGGAGGAATTCTATACCCAACTGTAATTTAGGTGTCAGGGTTTTCTTCTTTGCCATTTCTCTCTGCTTTCTTTACAGACACTGGTAAGATGGCCTCGGCACATGACAGAGCTGTACTCCAGGCTATATTTGACCCCACCACCCCCTTTGGAGACGTCCCTGGCCTAAACCAAGAGGAAGAATTAATTGATGATGGTGAGTGTGCGCCTCTGACTTGATGTGTCTCTCTTCGTATCATGCCACAGCTTTTTATGTTCATCATTTCACAGCATATTGAATTGATTTGAACGCATTTCATTCCTGGACTAAAATAACATGACATTTTAATCCAAGTTGAGTTCTGGGTGACATTTCTGTGTTTTCCTTGCCACGGCACCTGTCACTTGAGTTTGAGTGCTTTTTCAACCTGTTTATCTCACCCTGCCAGACAGTGGCTTTGACACAGAGTTGCTGAAGCAAGTGAAAGAGTTGGAGATGCAGGGTGTCTCAGCAGCAGAGGCTGGGGATTTGCAAACTGCACTTCAACTGTTCGGCCAGGCAATCCAGATTCTGCCTCAGCGAGCCTCAGCCTATAATAACCGGGCACAGGCCCTGCGGCTGCAGGGGAACACAGCAGGTACATGCCACAAATTCAATAATAACCCTTTCCATAGTGTCTGAGGCCAGCATGACACCATATCAGAGCTTTGTCTGTCTGATGCACTTTGTCAACAGTGTTACTGTATAGGCTCTGAGCTAGCTTGGTGTTAGGATATTTTACCTGCCTTCTGTCACAGGGTGGAAGGGTTGTGTACCCTGAATTTACACAATTAGAGGGATATTTAGAGATATGTTGCTTGAGTTGTATCTGTATGACGCTTCAGCTTATGGATTTTCTGCTTATTTTCATTTGCTCCTCTGAAAGCAAGGACATAAGAAAACGGTCTCTTAAAAATCACTCAAACGAGCAAGTGTTCCTTATATTTTCTACTTTCAGTGTATTATTAAAGACAACATTGCCAAATAAAAATAACAAATTACAGCTACTGTAATGCTAATGTTATTCCCATGGGGTTTCTTATTTCTTGAATAATGCATCATCTTCAGTGCACATTACTGTGGTGATGTTCACGTTCACTTTTTCAACCACACTGTGTACCCTAACATATTTTTACTTGCATTGTCTGTGTCTAAAATTGGGGTTTGTAACTGTGGATAGTCATCAATTTGCTTGTTACATGTGGCTGTTTGTTGCTTCTGATAACTATAGAGATCTCTACATATTCCAAACAAAATACCTACACATCTGTTTAAAATAATATGCAGCAAATGTAAAACTTGTAAACTAGACTGAATCAACACTGAATTATGTAGTAGCAAAATATAACTATTGATCTGAAAATGTAAATAATGAAAACACTACAGGTATTAGAATTAAAACATGTGAGACTACAGTATTTTTTGGATTATTAATTAATCATAGTAGATTTCGTGAATAGAGCATGATCAGATTCACAAGATACATTACCTGGGGATTGCTGACTAAATGCACAAGGATCAGTAGTCTGTAAAACACTACAAATTGAAAAGCATCTTTCCAGACATAAGTGTGTCTCACAGAGCTCCTCTCTCCTCTCAGGAGCCCTGAAGGATCTGGACCAAGCCATCTCTCTGAGCGGCAGCACTGGACGAACCGCCTGCCAGGCGCTCGTGCAAAGAGGCCTTTTACACAGATTAGCATGCCAGGACAGTGAAGCCAGAGAAGATTTTGAGAAAGCAGCTGTGCTTGGAAGTGAATTTGCTCGACAACAGGCTGTAGTACTTAATCCTTATGCTGCCCTGTGCAACAAAATGCTGTCAAAGGTGATCAACCAACTACGCAATCCTGAAGTATCTGAGACGCAGTTATCACTGTAGAAAATGTTACTTGTCCACCTTTTCTGTTGTATGATCTGTTTATTAAATAATAATGAAAAATAAGTTTTTGCATTTTATGTTTTTCCTCTGAGTGTGCTGTTATAGAAAATATTAGGCCAACTGCAAGTCAGATTTATTATGTCAGTGACACACATACATAAATCACAATTCTCTCCTTTTACTCAACTAGTACAGTCAAAATTAGAAACAAAGTCATCAGTGTTCTCATCGCAGTGCATGCAGTGCTGTATTTGATCAAATGTCTCAAATAGAAAATAATATCATATTCAGAATTCAAATCCCAAACGTGTTTTACTGTGTGTAATGTGACACCATTGCAAACAGATGAGGTGTTTCAGCTTTTCTCCAGTAGATGTCAGTCTTGTCATGTTGAAAAATAGTTAACATCTGCTGCCCTTATTTCTTTATTTGAATATTTTGTTGAATTTCACCTAAAGAACAAAACCTGACATGAAACGACAGAAACAAGAATGTTCATAATATGCTAAATAAAGTTAAATTTAGGTCAAAATATCTCATATTACAGAATATGAGCACCCTTATCAAACATATCTATAAATTAATGAGAGGGATTATTTAAATTTGATTTTCTCTCAATACACAGCGTAAATAAATACATGTTGCAACATTGTGCCAACTTACAGACAAAATTATTTGTGGAGATATTAAAAGAAAACAGAAAATTATTAAATCACAGAAGTGTCTTCAGAAATTGCAGTTTATGCCAAAGTGAATCCTTTACATTGGATCATTATGGTGTCTGTCTGCAGGGCTTCAACACATATCAGCTCTGACTTCCCTTCTTTTTCTACACAGTAGCTGTGCATGAAAAGGCTTTATCCACTATTCAGTTTCGTGGGTGAATACATATCTCGTTTCAGTGATTCTTAACATGGCATAGCTCGTATAGCTCTTGTTGTGGTCAACCCACTGAGATCTGGGACCATGAGCATTATCTTGCATGCTTTACGTCTCCCCTTTGTCTCTGACCTCTCCCAAGCCGGCTAAAGCCACTGGCTCAGTGCGCTCCTCTCTCTGGTAGAAGGAGCAGGTTTTCAGGTGATCTGACAAGGTGGATATGTTGCTGAAACTCCATCTGTCCACAGAGGAAAACAAAGAGCTGAACTCCCAAACCTGTAAAACACAAACACAGCTGATTGAAAGATGGGTGGGAGACTGTTGTTATCAACTGCAGTGTAGCTCTGGTCATAAGGATATATTTATTTTTAATATCCATGGAATCTAGATCACAGGGTATTTTTTTTATCACGTGTCAGTGCTTGATGTTATTTCTGTATCCATCCATTACAAATTTATACAGATTATGCCCTTCAAATACCCAGCTGTCGCCCACACAGTGTTGTCAACATCCTGTTTCCATGAATGATTACATATCTGGCTTGTTATGGGAGAACTGTGTTTACTGGCCGCCAGGCCTCAGACCATTCCACATCACTGATATCATCTGCATACTCCTTATCCTATGATCACTGCGTACTGTGTAGATACAGTAAGGGTAAAAATACACACATTTATATTGTCTTCATTCATTCATTACCTCCACTAAAGGAGTTATGTGTGTCTGTTAAATGTATCACAAAAACTGCTCTTTGGTGTATTGCTATCATGCTGTAATCTGCACTTATCCCATTTAATGTTTTGGTTCATAACGCTTGAGCATTAAATCAATGAGGCAAACATGTTATTCTGAGGATGTCTTGTTTCAACCTATGTTGCCATTTTGATTTCAACATGACTGATTTCATTTGATCTTCACCAAATTTGTGACATTAAGTGTTTATATGATTCTGCAAAAGTTGTTAATTAGCTTGAACATTTCTCTATTGTTTTCTCACAAGAAAATTATTCTGTTCTAATTCTTCTTCTAAGTGATCATTTGACAGAAACTCCTTCCTGATATTATCTAAGTAATCTCCAAAAATAAAAGCAGCTGGGAGTGTCCACATGGCTCAGACCACTCGACCATTCGGCGTCCTTGTGGCCTAGAGCTTTAAGCCAAGGGGTCTAAGGCGCATACCATGTAATTGCAGCTGAAATGCTTCAATTTATCCTAGCTGTCATTTGTCATCCCCCTCACTCTGTCTCCATCTGTCTTGTAAATCTCCACTATCAAATCTAAGGCATACAGGCAAGGGAGATACTCTCCGATTAGCATGATTGTACATAACTGTGTGTATTGTGATTCAGGTCTGACTATTTTCTATTTTTAAAAAAAAGATGATTGTGCAGCCTATTGTGTCGTGGTGTTTGTTTATGCTTAAAAGTTAGCAATTACCAGACTACTGCTTGTACACCAAACTCAGGGAGAAAACCAAATCTGCTGAACTTCTATGTGCAGTCTGTTTGCAAAAGGACACAGTAAAAAAGTAACAAATCTCCAGCGGCTGCTTCAGTGGGAACCTATTAACTGTTTCCAACAGGGCTGTGATTCAGTTTGTAATATTGTTAGAGAGCACTGCCGGGAGTCTGGAGAGTGTTTACAATGCAGCAACTGTCATGCTGTATGAATGACTGAAATTTTCCAATGACAGTATGGAGCCAGATACCAAAGTGGAACTGATATAGAAATTTGGCCTCGTGTTTGCTTCCCTTTAACTGTGTACAAGGTTGAGTATCAAAATAAATTAAGATTGTAATACATCTTCTTCTGAATATATACAACATGAAGTGATGGTTTAACACAATTTCAAATTTACTTGAGTCATTTAATGAATAAATAATTAAATGTAAAGCAAAATACTTGACTTGAATCATTAGTGACAAGTTTGTAACAAGTTTCCAAAGTAACCATCCAACTGAAGTCATTTTGAAGATCAAGAGGGATTGCTTATTGCTTAAGAAGTTAATTCATTTAATAATATATAAAAGTAAAAAAAAAACAAGAAAACATTTTAAAAATTGAAAGGATACTTGCTTTCTTTCTACATTTCCAGGAGCTTCCCCCATGGGAATATGTCTTTTTCTCCCACTTGAGAGATACCATCCCTCTCTCCTGCAACAATGTGGCACACACCTCTCTCATCAGATGGGAAACCTGGGACAGCTGGGATAATGTGAAACTGTCAAGGTAACCCGCAATGTGCTGAAGGATCTCTAGGGGCAGACTACTCAGGGGATCCAGATTACGTGCATGATTTCTCTGAGGGCTGAATGTTGTCCTGCCTTCAGAGAGGGATGAAGGGACGTCTGGCTGGATGACAAAGGTGCTGACATCTTGGCAGTATTTGACTGTAGCTTGGTGACCTGCAGGGTGAAACCTTGTCTGGGTGAAAGTGCAGCCAAGGTATGCTAAGGGGCAGCGTTGTTGAAACCAGCCGTTTAGACAGGCCTGTATGTCCGAGTGCACATTCCTGAAATGAGAGCGGTATTCATCACGGCGAAAGAAGTGGCCACACATGTAGCTGAAGGCAGAACTTGATTTGTTGTGTCTTCTGGTTACAGATTCTGCTTCAATATGTACATGAAGACCACAAGGTTTGCCTGCGATGACATTTGAAAGCGACACATCCGTTTTGAAAGGAGCAGAATCAAAGTTGTATGTTTGTGTTCCTATATCTACATAAAGACCATCTGTCCCTGTGCTCTCTGAGATTAAATGACCTTTCATTTCCTTTTCGAGACAGCACAGCAGTGTGGCACTAACCTCGTCAAACTTTGGAAGATCCTCAACTGACATGCCCAAATCTGCAGTGTCAACACTTTGGTGTTTGGTCTTGGCTTTGGTTGTAGGGTCCTTCAGATAAGTGCGCTTTGCTCGATAGCTAGTAGGAACATTAAAAGAGCGAACCGTTTTGACTTCTATGGGCTCCAGATTCCCATACACAAAATCCTTTTCCCTCGGAGTGCAAGCAGCAAGTTGGCCAAAGTTAATCAGCATCGCTCCATTGTGCACCAGATACATGTTATAATCAGAAATGTTGAGCTCTTTACTCGCCCTTTCAAGGGCTCCATCTTGCCATGGTGCAAGGCCAGTTTCACCATTCATGCTTGAAGCTGCATTTTCTTGGACATGGTGGTAGTCTCTTGACTCTCTCTGACAGTTTGATGATTCTTGCTCTTCCTTTCGTTTTCCTTTTTCTTCCTTTTTATTCAATTTTTTGACAGTTTGCGTGCATCCACCCATCTCCTTCTTGAATATGCTGTCCCAAGTGCTGAAGTTCTGAATACTCTCTAAGTCTGCGCTTTTAGCCAAAGCATCCCTCTCCTCTTGACTCAGTTCATTTTCCTCCATGCTTGTAAAGCCATTTTCTGTAAATTCACCACAATCTAAAGAACAGGCTGCTTCGCCTGCTGGACCATTGACCTCAGCAGCAATATCCTGAGGGGCAGGATCCTGCACCATCCACTCAGGAAATATATCCTTCATTTTGATGGATTGAAATAGCAGCTCTTGGTCTCTGAGAGCCATTGCAACATCGAGGTGTAGCTCAGTTTGCTGGTTTTCTGAAATATTTCTGTAGAAAGCCAAATCAGTTTCTGAAACAGGCCAGCGGTTCCACTCCTGAGAGCAGCTGACCACGCTAGCAGGACAGACCTCCAGGTGTTTGGCCAGCCTGTGACGCAGCATGGTGAGAGGACAGCCATAGTCAGTGTTAAGGCAGGGGACTGTCTCATTGGGACAGAGAAGCTCGTGCTCCTCTTCCTTGCACATATGCAGGACAGCGCCACAATTTTTACGACACTTGATGACCATGCATGAGATTGAAATCTGAACTGGGACTTTACAGTGGACGCTGTAACACTTGTTGCAGTGCTCATGATGACCCATTGGCATTGTTCTGTTCTTCACCTTAAGAGAAACAAAATTACATAAAACAGCAGGCAATGTGCAACACCTCACACATTGTAAGTAATTAAAAACTTTTATACCTTTATTTATAAATGTTAAATTCTGATTTAAACCCAAAAAAAAAAAAAGATATGCACTTACCATTGTGGCTTATGAACACAAAATATGATCATCTGAGAAGAGTTTCATGCCAGAGACACTGTTAGAGAAGTCAAAATATTGAAATTTTGCTAGTACTGTACTGTATATTTTACATATAACTTGAACAAAAATAAATAAAGCAATATATTAATACAGTCTGTCACATTTTGAAAATGCAAGAAAACAGAAAGCAAGAACAGAGAACGGTGATGTGTTCTGACATGCACATTAACATTAACATAACAATTGCATTTTTAATATTAGTTTTATACCTTTAAAAAAACTATATATACTTAATATGCAAAAAGGAATCCCATGTCTAGCTCCTGAATTCTGAGTTTTAGTGAATAAAAAAATCAACAACAGGAACAATAGCAATACAATTTCTCACCCTTTGTTTCTCTGTGGCCGTCACCTTGTGTTTGCTGGCACCTCTGAATAACCTCTTGACTGTGTCTGGACATTATAAATAGACACAACAGAGGGGCAGACAGGCCAGTGGGACGGGGCACTGTTGTCGCAGCCATTAAGAGGCAAGGTCAAGTTACAGTCTCCACCACTGCTGTTCTGTGAAAGGGTGGTGGTGATAATATCAGGTAATCCCAGTACTCAACACTTTATGTTCAAAACATCAGCATCCTAATGTGCAATATATCATCTGTACTTACAGAGTATTATCAAACCCATGACACATTTCATAGCAACATTTGAAAGTACCATGTACGATCTTTAAAATGATTTTGCAGATAGGTTTCTCTGCTTGTTTTGGTGATTTTTTTAAAATCATAACATTTTTATTAATAGTGAAACTCAGTGATACAGTATAAATAACACACAACATAAAGAACATAGTAAGAGTTAAGATGAAAGGTGAGAAAGATTTGAAAAAAAAAAAAAAAAAAAAAGAGGATCTGTGCTGCCCTTCTCTGATCAGTTTCTGTAAGTAGAGAGATGCATGTCTGTTGATGGTGTCATGTTTTTTTCACATGGTTTCAGTCCTACCTTTCCAATAGGACTTAAGTGCAGAGTCTGACAGTCCAATGGCAGTGTGAAGGCACTCTAAGAGGATAGTGTGATCCAAAGGGTCAAGGAGATTTAGGAGAGAAGTGGATTGTGCATCAGCTGCCATCAGCAGGTCATTCACATCCCAAAGCAGAGCTCTTTCAGTGATGTGTGCTGAATGAAAACCTAGCTGAATTTAATCAAACAGGCTGTGGTATGTATGGTGGACCTGAAGCTCAGAAGCAACCTCCTTCTCGAACACTATGGACAGGAAAGGTCTGTGGATGGCAAGAACCTGGGATTCTTGAGGAGGGAGTGGTAGACTTTGGGGGCAGATGGAAAACTACCAGTATGAAGGGAGAGTTTGACAGGTTGGGTGATCGGGGAGATCAGAGTCGATATGTATGATTTGAACAGAGCTCTAAGAATGGGGTCAGGGGTACAGGCACAGGGTTTCATCTTACTGACAATTTCCTCAATGTGGCCCTGCTTGATGCCAGTAAAATGGAGTAGAGATGGCGAGCTCCCAGACAGAGGGTCAATGCCAGGAGGAGGTTGAGCGGAAGAACCGGACATCAGAGAACGGATGTTGTTGACCTCGGCTCTGAAAAAGTCAATGAAGCTGTTACATCTCTCTTCTGTAGCCTCAGCTGGGGAAGATGATTGTGGCTTCAGGAGATGATTTATGGTGGAAAAAAAGATGCTGGGGGTTGCCAGGATTGTTTGTTATTAATTAGGCGTGAGTAGAACTGTGATCAAGCATCTTTATGGGCCTTTGAGTAAGTCCTTTGATGTTCACAGAAGGTCATGCCAGGACTGTCCAGCTGTTTTTATTTTCTACAGGTCATGAATGAACTAGGGAGCAGAGCGTGAACAGTTGACCTCTCGCATATTGACAGGGGCATGAAGATCAAAGACAGTGTTCAGAGATGTATTGTAGAGTGCCACTAGCTCATCTTCAACTAGTTCGTTCACTGATGCTGAAGCTGGGAAGTTGCTGTGCTGAGGTCCAAAGTCATGATGGCTGGGTCAATGCTTTTCTAATAAAAAAAAGCATGTGATGCTTAGGTTTAGTAGGATTTGATGTGAATGTTAAATCCATACAATCACCTTGCAGTCAGACACACCCAAATCATAGACCTGAGGGTTATTGAAGGGGGAGGAGTCCGTAATAACTAGGTCAAGTGTGTGCCTGCTGGTGTGTATAGGGACATCAACATGCTGCTTCAGGCCAAGTCATTCAATCAGACTCAGGAACTTCAGTTCAAAATGCCAGGAGGGGATGTCAACGTGTACATTCCTGTCACTAACATGGCAATGTTGGTTGACATGGAGCAGAGTGAGGTGAGAAATTCATATATATCAGGGAGGAAATTTTTGTTTGGTGTCAGTGGGGCAGTAGATGAGACATACCATCAGGGAGTGTGGAGGCTGACATTTTAGAGCAAGTCATTCAATAGAAGAAATATCATGCATTGGCAGGGGAGACAGTTTTAGTTCAGCCTGGTGTACGACTGCTTAATCTTCACGGCCAGAGCTGCTGGCTTTTTCTGTGTAAATATAGCTAGGAGGGCAGGCCTCATTAAGCACAGAGTAGTCCCCTGGTTTGTGCCAGGTTTCAGTTAGGAATATGAAATAAAGCCCCTTGTCCAAGATGTGGTCACATGAGGAAGGATTTATCAGTGAGAGATTGTATATTAAGTAGTTCCATGGTGGCAAGAGAAAGAGCTGATGGTGGGGTCTCTGCTATCTCTGCAGTGAACTGATGCACTCCATATTTACATCTTGTCTAGTATAGGGTAGTCTCATGATGTTTCCAATGATGATGCCCAAGTTTGTTTTGCTTCCGTATTCCACATTGAATCCATGGTGCAAGCCTCTATGGATGTAAGGAGGTCTGTTTCTTAAAATCCCAAACTCTTGGCAGCAGGTTAAAAAACCCTTGACAGGTATAATTATAAAGCTGCGAAAACTCCATCACTGTGCTGTGGTATATATCATAATTAAAGCAGTTGTGTCGTTTGTGTAGAACTACAGCATTGATAACAGCCACAGTCACACAGTGGAAATCATAACAGCAAACACGAGGGGAGCTCCAGTTGAAGAAAAACCCCAGGAAGCACTTTACGTTGAATAATCCAAAAATCCACAAATCCCAGTAGAGAAGGTAGGAAGCACTTTACATTGAATAATTCAAAATCCGTAAATCCCAGTAGAGAAGATAGGTGGTACTTTACTTTAGTTAATCCAAAGTCCACCAGTTCAATAGAATGCATTCCAACCCAGCGAGCGATCAAAGCACGCAGACAGAAAACGGAAAAACATGAAAAGCTCAAGCAAAATGCAGGAGGGCCTGTAATCACACAAGCAGTGACGATTACACAAAGAGTAGCAGCAGACAGTATGTTCCAGCACTTCCTTGTGATGCAGAATAAACTCTCTCCCACCACAAAACAAGCACCAAAACAAACCTTGTATGTTTTCTGGTTGCTGTCTCATAGGCTCATTTGTCTTCATCAATGTCTTCCACTAGATGTCAGTGTCACACTTTTAAGACTCAAGCAACATATCTTTAAGCAGCTGGCTCTGTTATCAAAGAAAATCCATAACACGGATTTGTTAAGTTCTTTTAGGTTACAATATAAGTTCATAATGGATATTTCTTGATATTTTCCAATGTTTTAAATTGGATTTAAATACATCTCAAACCTGTTCAATTCATTATGTCCCAGTATTATATGAACATTTTTAGTTTTAGCTGCATAACATCAACATAATACACATACGGCAGCTCATTATATGTCATTATATGTCAACCTCTACCAACATATGGCACTGAAACGTCAAATTATTTTACAAAAACATGCACACCACATCACATTTTGTTGTTTGTCATATGTTACGCCTCTTTCATTCACTTGCAAAAATACTGTGTTGTGCTGCATAATGGGGAATTGATCCAGTCTAACTAGCTTTAACTAATTATACTGATTTACATTAAGGCTGGCTGAACTATCATCCCCTTTACTCCCCCACACCAACCTGCAAACACCTCCTGACACTCATTTTCCACCCCCTGCAAAATGTGCTGGAACCACAGTCTACATCTGGAAGTCTTCATGCATTTTTCCACCTGGCACAGATTACAATAAACAGCTTATCAGCGACAGCTGCCCTACTCTCTATAGGCTCTGCAATCAGAATACATTTCAACAAGAGAGAGAGCGAAAGAGAGAGAGAGAGAGAGAGAGAGAGAGAGAGAGAGAGAGAGAGAGAGAGAGAGAGAGAGAGAGAGAGAGAGAATTTAGTGGGGGGAAAAGTCTTCCAGTGTCTTGTTGCTATAGAACAGTAGCAGAGCTCAGACTAGAGACTTTGTCGGATTAGATCAATCAAATGCAGTTTAAAAGTGTTTCATGGCAGGTGTTGAAGTAATGCATTAGATAGTGTATAATTGTTTCCAAATCTACTGATACCATTTTCAACAAAGTTAAAAACGTATCTGTGCAGGTACATGAGCTCATTAAACTGTCTCACATTACATTGTTATACCTCATCAACGTTGGTGTTTAGCCATGTCTAGACTGAAATGTCATCAATTGAGAAGGTATCTTAAAGGTTAATGTTCTGTTTACATTATCGGCATGGTCAGGCAGGACAGGTACAATCTTAAATCATGATCAACATTTCTCAGTAGCAGAGTATAGCAAATCATATGTGTTTTACACATAGACAAAAGATAAAACACAAAGATAAAAGAACAATGTAATGTTACAATTTGCAGTGGGTTCATTCTAAATCCATGTATGTACAATAATGTGACAGAATTTAACAATATGTAGCAACATATTAATCATAGCATTCACCAGTATGATAAGATGTGTGATAAATGATTTAATCAATAAAAAAACTTTGGACAAAATGTAATCAGAACACAGGAGTTTTACTCAATAACATTTATTTGAACACTTAGCTTGAGCTCTTATGCAACCTGGCAGCTCAAAAAAGGGATAATTACAGCGTGTCCATTTTCTGTAGCACAAATCTGAACAATTCTGAGGCTACGGGTTAATGATTCATGCAAGCTCCATGTCATTTATCTCTAATTAAATGTTCTGAAATGTGACTGGATGGCTTTAGAAGAAAAAAGTCAAACTTTATTAGTATTCAAGACAATCCAAAAGCTGTCAGTACACAGCAGGACTAATAAAAGCATCATAAGTTTTTGAAGGTTTGCCTGCATCCGTACTGTAGGTACAGTGTGTCCTATAGACTGTATGCTATATAGACTGCAGAGCCATATAAATATGAGATTGTGCTCTCTTATTGCCATTCTTTTTTTAAGATTTCCCCCATTTCGGGATTTCCATCTAGTTTACCTGACAAACATATAAATAACCACAAACGATTGGGACAATATAACGAAAAATATGCTACTGCTGAATATCCAAAGACCTGGGAAAAACTTGGCCCAACTTACAAAGCTCGGCCCAGCAGACCTATAAATAAGCTCTAGAAGACTATGGAAATGTATAAGGATAATGTACCAAATCAAAACTGAACTTAGCCGCTAAACCAAGCACTGGTTATTATAACTGATTGTATGTTTTGGCTCATATGAAACACACAAGCACACATATTCAAGAGTGTGTATTGATTAAGAAAAGTCTATTGAACTCTAAACTATAAACCATCTCAATAATTTTAAAGCGCAAGAGTCTATTTAACCTCACACTGAAAATCACCTCACAGATGTAGGATACATTTAATAGTACATGCCTTTGGATGAATAAAATACTATGAGCCCCTTCTGGACGACATATTGTAGCATATGGTCAGACGAAAATAGGAGAGAAATTATACTTCACACCCAGTTTTCACTTCCTCATTATACAGACTCCCTCCCTCCCACTTACACAGACACACACATCCTTAATCAAGAGGGTGTCATACTCGTCCTCTTTTAAATCCCTCTGCAGTTCAACTCTGCAGCCTCTTGTCAGACCTGGCTGGGTAAAAACGAGACAAGTTTGCTAACCCTGACCAATGAACATGCAAATGTTTATGGGCATATCAATTTAGCTTCCAGCCTTTCTGCACCCAGTATTCTGCTTTTAATTACAAAGACTAATTAAAAGTACCTTGTAATGAAGTCTGTATAGGTTCCCCCCAGGGCAGGGTACTTTGTGTCATTTTGCATCATTAATGTAGAATACGCTGAAGAATGACAAAATCTCAAAAGTTGTAAATGAGATGTTTCACTTCACTTATTTTCATAATGTCCGGAGCTAATAACTGCTAAGTGAAGGATGTGGTATAGGGGAAATTCTCAGCACCATGTCATTTAATGCCCAATATACAGCCATAATAAATGATAGATCATATAAAATTCATGAAAGTAGTAAAACAGCTTGTTGTGGACAAGTTAAATAATGAAGGGCACTGAAGCCATTTATCTGTCCTGTCTTTTCCCAGCAGGATGAACTTTTATATATATGATGCACAGTCAGGTGATCTCACACATAATTCTATGCTGAAAACAAAAATTATAAGCATGAAAACTAAAATGTCAGCGCTTGCTAAACCTTTTTTTTTTGACATAGTGCTAGTGTAATGGAGTTGCCTGGTTGTTTGAGTGTGTAGGTCTGCGTAGGTTTTAGTATGTGTGTGTGTGTGTGTGTGTGTGTGTGTGTGTGTGTTATATTTCCTAGCTCTAAGATTGGCATCTGTCTAGGTTTGACAGGAAAACATAAAGGTCTACTGGCACTTAGGTGAAATGTAGAGGCAAACTGTATCTATTGTGTTTATATATATACACCCCCATACATTATTGTATACATGCACAGAGGATGGATTCCTGTACCATAACATTAAACAACAATGGAACAATTTCTGCTTATTGTATAGCTGGCTGGAAGCAGAAAGTGCAAAAAACAGCTACTAACACCACATTGAATGGCAGATTATTATACTGGGTGTTATTGCAAAACAGCTTGGGTCCAGGGACATGGCTATGTGGAACATGTGTCATTTAAGGTTACATACCCAATCATTATTTTGTATGTGTTTGCTTGTTTGTAAGGACAGTGTAAATTCTTGCAGTAGACAGTAGTCAGTGTTGACATATCTACTATGTAACCATAACCAAAGTTAAAATTTCATCATGGCCATTGACCAATTATCAAATGAAAAGCACTGAAAAATGTAAAACTTGAATCTGTGGTTTGCAAAAAACATGAAATATCAAAGTTCTCTCCAATGAATGCTTTGGGTTTGGCACTATTTGTGTAACAAATCCCTTCACAACACACCAGTATACTGTCTAAATACTATACAGGCACACTAAGACAATACAAATATGCAGATGGTGATAGTGTTAGTCAAAAATCTCCTGAACTTTGGTGTGCGAAGGTGCTGAATATAAAATATGTACACAAATATCATTTTTCACTTATTTTCTCACAGTTTCGGTTGCTTGTCTGGAATGCATAATTTTATCTGGGATCCACAGGGGAAAAAACAGCAGAATGTCATGCAACAGACATTGATAAAGATAATTTCTTCTCAGGTGGTGCAGCTAAAATAGTCTCTGTGTGTTTCTGCTGTTGTGGGGCTGAGTGATAAGAAGCAGACACTGATAAGAGACCTCAGCGGAACCACAGGATGTCACTCACTCCGCTAACCCCTTACAGTACTTTCCCAACAAGTGTAGCAATGCTCCTCAGAGCTGTGTACATAGTATGTGTGATTGTTCACATATACATGTTTTGATGTTATCATACTGGAAGCAAAATGATATGCATTTTCTGTTTGCAGCATTTTTGTGCCAGCACTGCTGTGACTACCACACTACATATCCAGCTGTTAAGCACATGCGGTACATTGTACAGGTTTTCTTTGTTATTTTGACAATTTCAGTGTGCAACATATTACAAAAAGAGATGATAACAGCACTAAATGTGACTTGGCCAATGTGTCTTATGATAAAGTAGTCACATCTCTGTAAAACACTCTCAACAAAATGTACAGGCTTCATAAAGGTGGTACATGTATTAACTACAGGGCTTATATAATTACATAATTCTTTCAAGGTGTTCATATTATGCAATTTTTATGTCAGCTAATTATACTGCTTTTATAAACCAAAAGGGACAAGTACTAATGCAAAAAGAGGGAAAAAAGGAGAGATGGATGGATTGAGAAGAACTTCTTTAAACACTTGTAATGGATGACTAATGATATTGATTCAATCTAATTGCAAATACAGGACTAATAGCTCCGTTGGACCTCCATTAAATTAGAAAAAGTGATGGACAGCAACAGCTTGGAGTGTTAGCAGCCAAACAAGCTCTTTATCTACACCTGTATTCACATGTACTGCTTTTGTCTTAAATCTTACTCAGCATCTTGATTCAAAGGATTTCTTCTGAGCAAGGGAGTTTGGTGCCTTTATAATCAATGAAATGTTGACCTGTAAAATATATGTGGATTATGTATCATGGGGAGTTCAGCAAATTCTATTCAAAAACTGAAAAGACCTTTGACATACAGACGTGCACTCCTTTTCAACTCAAAAACTCCACAGTCAGGATATTCTTGCCTCAGCCACATGGATCTGAAATGTATGAAATTCCCTGCTGTGCTGTTCTCCAATTACAGCCACTGATGTTTACCCCTGAATTGGCCCAGACTCTCACAGCATGCCCTCTTGGTCTCGGTCTCACACAACTGCTGCCTGCAGCTCCTCTCCAAACGGGGGCGTGACTCAGCTACACAACTCCAGGGGAACTGTCACTCTCATGCTCCATTAGCCCTTGCGTCCCCAGTGGATGAAGAAAAATGTATTCACTACTGGGATGCTGCTTCCACAGACATCTAAATAGCAACCATTTGTCCTTTCTGCAACATCCCCAGTGCTTCAGATGACCTCATGACTGGGACCGTGCTCGTGGCTAAATCAGTAGAGGGGAAAGTAAGTTTATAATCACAGCATGGGAGTTAACATTGATTGTTTTACCCAGAAATTTTGCTGAAAGATGAAAAGTGGGTTATTTCATGCAAACAGAGCTGGCTGAATAGATGAACCAATCCCACAGTATATCAAGCTGATTTTTTACCACGAGGCAGTGTAGTGACTTTCAGACAAGGTTTTCAAGGATTTACTGCAGGAGGTGGGATGATGGCATTAGGTATCAGTGACTATGTAGATGTGGAAGTAGCCACGTAAAGCAGGTGGATTTGCCATGGCTAAATCCAGGGGGAAATCATGGAGTTGTCTCTGTCAGACAGCCAACTCTGTAGCTCTAAATGGGATGAATCACAGAGCAAACGCTCAGGTCACTGCTGCAGTATTGATTACCAATGGAAGATGTCTGATTCTCTTTCTCAAGTCTCACTCTTTCACCCCACCACCCACACTCAGACATACACCAGCACACAACTAAATTACACTTTGCTCTTAGTTTGAACTCATTTGCAGTTGGACTGCATGTTTGAAATGTTTATGCACAAGCTGTAAACGTATCCAATCAACAGCACATACTGTACATGGCAATTGCTTCAAAACCTATTTTCAATTTACAGTGGAAGTGTTTTGCAATGGGTGTTTGTTGAACATACAGTATCATTTATTGGGCAGACATTAAATTTGAAAGCTTGGTAGGGTGTTTATTGAAGTCCTGACCCTGTCCTCCACTCATTAAATTGATTCATGGATTCAATAAGTGGGGAACAGGCGGCAGGTGTGCATGTCGGTGTGCACACAAGGCTCACAGGCATCCATCACACTGATCAGGTATCTTCAGCTGCTTCTCGATGCAGCACTCTCACAAGACCCCTGCAGATGTTGCTGGCTTACAGCCCAGCCTGACCCAAGGCTAAACTCTATGCAGATGCATACACATGCACATACACACACACACACACACACACACACACACACACACACACACACACACACACACACACACACACACACACACACACACACACACACACACACACAGAGGCTTACTGATTTACGCAAAGATGCAAACACACACACACACAAAATAAACACAAGCATCCAGGGCTAGATTAACCATAAGGGCATCTGGACAATTGCCCAGAGCACAAGCAAAATATCTGGTTAGTTTGTTTTCCTGTCCAACTGTGCCGTGATAGCCTACTCACACAGTGCGAATGTGCAACTTCAATCTTATGGACTTTCCATAAGAAAGCCCAAATTACCTGACACTGATGCAAAATTAAAAAAAGGTCAAAGTTGATGCCAAATAAACATCAAGTTGTCATTGACCCAGTTGAGTCAACAAACATCAACAATCATGTAGGCATAGACTTAGTCTGCATTTAAAACATGCAAAAAATGGAGAAGTCTGAAGGGCAGCTAAGTGGGAGCACCAACACGAGAAGACATCAGAAAGGAGGGGAATTTAATACATACACAAAAAAAGATTACATACCCAAAAGTTTCTTAACTTCTGTTACTTTTAACAACTACTCTGCTAAGGCAGCTACTTGCAAAGAGAACAGCTAAGTTAGTGAAGGCATTTCTTCTCCTGCCATCAAAACCAGTCTGGACACCCGTAGCGCAAATGTGG
Source organism: Scomber japonicus (assembly GCF_027409825.1). NCBI lineage: Eukaryota > Metazoa > Chordata > Actinopteri > Scombriformes > Scombridae > Scomber > Scomber japonicus. The sequence goes on from NC_070583.1 coordinate 19,522,729, forward strand.
AGCGAGCTAGCGATGGCTTGCCCATTCTGACAGTGAGCAGCCTGGACAGGGAGAAGTCCCCAACAGCAGCTTGCAATGATGGCCCTGCTCTGAGTGCGACTGTTGAGGGAATTAACGATGAGTTGCAATTTGGGACTGCGAGCCGCCTCCATGTCTCTACGCTGCCGCTCCCTGGAGATCCAGCACTGTGGGGACCTGTTACATAGCATCTCTAGGAAGAAGCAATTGACTGATTCTGTGAGTGAGTAGCCTTGACTCACAGTCGTCATGTATTTATCAGTATTTAGTTCTTTAAATACAATACTATAAGTGTGTTTACAAATTCAAAAATATGTCAGATTGAACATTTGTGCATCTGTTCATCAAAGTACACTTGATGACTGTTACATATTGAAGTATTGAATATATTTACAGTATGCTATTGCATGGAGTTCTAATCAACAAAGCCTGAGTCTTGATGGTGTCTATATAATTATTATTGTGTTAATACAGTCCTGTCAGCATCTCCACTGTCACAAATGGAAAGCGGAGCAGGTGGATCCAAACACAGAGACTGCTAACATGGCTGCAGAATTTGTCTTTATTTTAAGTAAAACACACAAAAACAGGCTTTACCAAAACAGGCGAGTGAAACGGGACAAGAATCAAACAGACGCAACCAACACAGCAAATCAACACAGAGAATCCAACAGAGACAGAACAGAAAACCAAGACTTAAATACACAGGGGGTGATTACAAAAAGGACACACGGGGAATCACCTAAGGCGGGAAAACATAGAAAGTAAAGGTAACAACCCACACAAGGAGAAAATCGTTCAAAATGAGACAGGAACTAAAACATGGAAACTACAGACAGGATGTGGCAAACTGTGTGTTGCTCAGGTCAAATTCCTGTCAAAACTGTTTTCGGTTTACTGATGCCAGTCATTTTTTGATGTTTGGTGCAGCAATAAAAACTTGGAGGTGTGAGGAGAAAACAACCAAAATAAAATGTTGAAATCATCAATTCCTGTTTGTCTGTATGTGTCAATTTTAATATTTTATCTCAATGACTGAGGAAATATGACATTTCTTAATTTTATTGTTACTACAAGATAAAATACCACAAAGAAAGTTAATTGCAAAAAAAAACAAAACAATTGATAACATTTATAGTATGGATGTTGTGCTTTACTGCAGAACCTTAAGGGAAAACGCTGCCATCATAATATAAAGGTACAATATACTGCTGAACAAAGATATTGTACTCTTAGACATTTTCATATAAGACAATGCTTGGCCTAGCATCCATTAATGAACACACGGTTGGGAATTTCATACTGAAAAACAGTCAGCAGTGAAGAATTAAACAACCTGAGGCATTTCTACCTGACCCTCTAACATTTCCCGATAATGACTGACTAAAATATTAGATAAAAAAACAGCTTGTTTTTGGCTCATTGACTTTTTAAAATGAAAACATTTTGCCAGTGCAATTTGTTTACCTGGTGCTATGGCTCATACTTGAAAATCAATAAAATCTTAAAGTTGGTAGCATTACTAAAAAAAACAGGCAAACAGGACAAGGCTTATTAACAGTTTGTTATCCAAGTTACTTTGCAGCCTACACATAAAATGGTTACTAAGACATCATGACACTCACCAAAACAAAGTCATTAACATTTCACTCAGCCCCAACCTCCATGCTGTTGGACTGAGTAAAACAGTGACACTCATAAATGCAGAGTGGAAAAAAGATATAAGATGTGATATAAGATGCAACTTCATCAACCTGGATGAAGCCAGAACAGAGGATGACATGAAATAGGTTTTAAAGACAACTGGCACTTGCCCATATTGTTATTAATGTTAAGCTACTTTTTAGTACTCATCGCTTTTTATATTAAATTGAAACTACATGGAAGCTTAGCTCTGGTTACGCCTTGTTTGCTGTTTCTTTTAATCATCACACTGGCTCAGTAGCCAGCAAGATTTGCTTCAGTTCCTCTGTCGTATTTACTCTTCAGGTTGTGCTGATGGCTTGCGGGATTGTCCCAAGAACAACCATTGTGACACCTCAGCTTCAATTCTCTAGATGCATTTCTTCTCTGTTTTCCCAAACAAAAAGGCACTGACACAGTTTCAGGTCTCTGTACAGTTTATCTATGGTAGCAGGAATAATCACATAGAAAGAGACAAGATAACTTAGGAAAATCTCTTTCTGTCACCTCTGAAGGATGATGGAAATACAGGTTTGTGAGTCTCATCTACTGTATGTTAGACTACTGCTGTCACTGCAGGTCACAGTCAGTTCTTTTCCACCAGCTCTCCACGCTGTTTAGTAAGGGCTGCAGACAGGAATACCTACTGGTGTCTTCATCACAGCTCTGAACACTTACTGGAATTGAAGTTTTATGCATGAAATCTCTCTCTCTCTCTCTCTCTCTCTCTCTCTCTCTCTCTCTCTCTCTCTCTCTCTCTCTCTCTCTCTCTCTCTCTCTCTCTCTCTCTCTCTCTCTCTCTCTCTCTCTCTCTCTCTCTCTCTCTCTCTCTCTCTCTCTCTCTCTCTCTCTCTCTCTCTCTCTCCCTCTCTACTATTACTGAAGTGATGAAGTTAGCTGACATTGGAATTATCAAATGGAAAGATGTGACTCAACAAGTCTGATCAACATTTCTTAAGAGTAGAGAATAGAGAGCATCTCCACCCACAGTAAATCTGCCATTTTTTTGTTTCAGGAAGTTCAATCATACATAGAAATAATTTAATTTCTCTCTATTTGTGATATTTTATAATGCAAATTTACAGATAGAGTTCTGAACTCTTGATTGGCATCTGCACATGACAATTATGTAGCCAATTCTTAGTTTTTGAGTCCCTGGTAGAAGAGCTGCATGAGTCCAGTGAGGATACATGAAAAAACCATAACACACCAACATGATGGCTTCCACTTTAAGCTACTGTACATAACTAACGTCTCTACAATACGTCAAAGTCCTTGAAAACATGATGCTCAAATCATATGATGACCGTGAGCATGTTTTATAACCAGTCAAAACACCTTCTATCTCAGTTTATATATGATCTACTCTTCCAGCTTGGAGACAATCCATTACGAAATCTATAATCTATTTCTTGGGCACATTTTATTTTTATCTAAAGCATCCTTCTAAAAATACATCTACACTCCTTTTGTTAGTATCAGTGGGATCAGACAATCTGGCAATTTACAGGACTGCATAGTTTTTGCATAGACATATTTAGAGTGTGGGAGATTATGTTTTATGATCCAACAAATATATTTAATATTCAGATCCCCTACAGACTTGTTTTAAAGAATGTTTTTAAGGCCTAAATTATTGATACTCTTGCATTTTATTTAAAAAAAGGAACATTCACAATGAACAGTGTTGAAATTAAAAGATATTTTATTATCAGTGCATGTCAATTTGGTTTGCAGTGGAACAAAGCAAAACATTGTGAAAATAATTCTAATAACTCAAGCTTATTATACAAAGACATTTGTTTGAAATAAGTGATTTGTAGTTGTAATTTAAGTAAAGTAATGTGTTGTAATTGCTATCACAGGTGCTTACAATCTTGTAATCACTCGTGCAGCCAGTTTATAAGAATAAAATGACTGCTGTTTTTTGCCACTGTATGCATCACATTGAACATGGAAAATAGAGGGAAAACTAGAGTGGTCTGAAGACATCAGAAAAAAGCCAAGCATTGTCAGCATAAAGGAGAGCTTGGTGTTCCAATGACCACTGTTGCCAATATTATTAAGGATGTGGGAAAACTGGCCCGGGATTGAACAGAAAGATTGCTTGAATGGTCAAGAAAGAACCAAGAAAAACTTCAATACAGATCACAGGCTGATCTTCAAGTTCAAGGTACAATAGATTAAAGTTACACCATTTGTCACTGTCTGAATAAAAATGGGCTTAAAAGCCAGACTGGACTTTGCCAAAACGCACGATGACAAGCCAAAGTCCTTCTGGGAGTATGTGCTTTGGACAGATGAAACAAAATTAGAACTTTTAATATAAATCCCACCAAGGGCCTTTAAAAGAAAGAACACCTAAGCCTACTGTGAAATATGGGGGAGCCTCAGCGATGTTTTGGGGTTGCTTTTCTGCCTCGGGCACCAGGTGCCTTTAACCTGTGCAGGGCACAATGAAATCAAAAGACTATTAAGGCTTTACTTTTCCTCTTTCAAGGAGGGCAATATCCAGTATAAAGTGTTACTGTCGTGCAATGCCCTATCAGCATTTTCCATATCTCCCACAGTCAGATCTTTACTGAATGTCACCTTTAGGATGTCACCAGAATTTGTCATCTTCCTTCCTTGAGGTGTCCCCAAGAGCGATGTTTTCAACTTCAATATCCAAGCTACACTCTATCCAATCTAAGCAGTTCTCAATCAGTTTACTGGTGTGACTTTTTCATGTGGAGAGAGAGACATTTGTGACATTTTCTATGAGTTCTTTGGCCAGTGGGTTTCCTCCTTTTGCAGAAATTCTGGTGCATGTAGCAATCTTTTAGACTTCAGGGAAGATCCAGGGTTTAATCCCAGTGAAGCATCATCTGCAGGATTATGTATGAGTCCACATACCTCCACTGAGTCTTATTTGACCAGTCATGAATTACAGCAATTCTATTGACCACAAATGTGTGGAATATCTAGTTCTTATTTCACATATGTTCAAGTACAGACTGACTTTCTGTCCAAAAGGTTTAGCTGTAACCGTGAGTGTAACATCCCAACAACTTGTACAATGGAAGTGGCTGCTATAAGCTTGAGTTCGGGGATAGTCATCTTTCTGAGGGGACTTACTATAGACTTTCTCATCACTAAAGAAAAATGAACTTCCCCAATACTCTTGAAGAATCTGAGATAGATGGCAGTGCCAGAACCATGCTCATTAGCGTCACAAAAATTATGCAAGTGTGAAGTTCTCATTCGGCCAAAATCCTCAGGTTTCCAACATCTGCCTACCTGCGAATATTTTAGTTGGTCCAGCTCAGTCAGCCATTTTTCATATGGTTTGGAGAATTCACCAGGAATATTTATATCCCACCCACCCTTAGCCTGGTAAAGATCTTGAAGAATCTGCTTTACCTTTAGTACAAAAGGTACAGCCAGACCTAACAGGTCGTATACTAAACTGAGAGTAAAAAGTAGCTCATCTAGTAAGAGATCGGTTTTAATTGCAAAATGTGTCTTTATAAATATTCCAGTATATCCGAAGAGCCTTTTCCATGGGTAACTTTTCTCTGTCCACAGCTGAAGATGAGTCAAGTGGTCCATTTACCACCCATCCTAAGAGGGTTCTTTCAGCGTAGGGACGATTGCCTTGTGATTTGCCTTTGGGACATCTAGTCCAATTAAGAGCTCCACATCCCCATCAATTTCTTCAGTTTCCCCATCAATTTCTTACAGTCGCATTTCCTTCGAGTAAGGCTACCTGATGAGGTCATTTTGAGAGAAACTGTTCCCTATTGTCACTGGTATTTTTTGCCAGAGTGTATATGTGTATGCAGCTCAACTTCAGCCACTAGCACAGTTATTTCAAAACTACTGACTGGTTTCTTTTGACACATTGTTTGCAGGAGAATTTAAAGGTAGATTGTGTAGAATGAGCAGAACAACGCCATCTAATGTCTCGAGATCGTAGTCGCAACAACCAAAAAGTAATTCCAGCAGTCGGGTTGCCAGGTCCGGTGCCGGATTTTATTTTAGCTCTAACTCTGTAAATATACCACTTTATCCACATGTCTAACCTTTTTAGGCGAGAAAGTAGCCCTTTAGATCCATAATGTGACGCTAATTTGTCCAAATAACATCTGCTTAAAGTTTTGTTCCTGCGAATTCGGAGCCACTCAAGTTAGCCGTAGCGAGTAATGCACTTCCGGTCATTTTCACAAAATAAAACACCCGTTGCCTTTTATTATTAAGAAAACCATAACGATAGAGTTGGTGCTTTTATTTTAAAAACAGGAAGCGAACATACCCTCGCTGTAACTGACTTGAAACAGAGACATTACTTTGCTTGAAACCACCGAGGTACATTACATTGTAACACGCCAGTGGGAGTAGCAGCAATGTCTCTGCATGTACTGCCTAATCCTAAACACCGATTGGCTTGTGTGTGGTGTCGTCAGAAGCAGAAGAGGCTCACGGCTCTGAGATGGACGCGCAGGTCAGGAAATGACGTAAACGGACCGTATATGGGTCATTATTTGTGTTATTACATTACGTGTTGGACTAAATACATGGACATATTGAGGAAAATATTCCGGTTTTATGGAAACGGATTTCATATTTCACAAGAATGGATACTTGGCGAGCTATACAGAAAGTCCTGTGTCATAAGATGATCGTTGTGGATAAAGGGAAGACTTTGAAGGTATGTAGGCATTATAGCTTTTCTCACTTAGCTGAGTGGCTAGCCGAGCTAATCGCTAATACTATTACGGCTGTGAGCAACCATATAAGTCGTGAGTGGTCTTGAATGAATCAGAACAATCTAAGCTTTCCAACAATGTACGGCATGAATATATATGTTTAAGGGTTGGTGTTTAAAACATTCAGAAGAACGTGTGGCTACCTCCTAACATCCGTCCCGTCCCGTGAACGGAACAGCGTGCGTTAAGAGGTTAATGATCAAATATCAAAATCAGAATAGCGTCAGAAAGTCAACCCACTCTCCACATTTCCATTGCTACCGTTTTGATACTTCATGGTACACGAACAAATAGCATCTCATAAGAAAGCTAAGACCCTGGCGAGTTCAACAGTACCACTATTATTGCGCTAAAAACTCAGTGAACCAGCAGCATACAAAGGTAAACAACCACTTATTTACAGCGACTAACAGATATTCTGTCTTACCTTCGAAGTTTTGTGATGAAAAGTTGTACTTTAGAGCATAAAACGCTGGTTTTAGTAAGTCCAACACGGCCGTGTTTGTTTACAACTCCATTTCACCCAGTGCCAGCCTACAGTAGCTATTTTTTTTATGGAAAAGCAATACTTTCATTCTGTACCCCTCAAAACGCCCCGTGGCTGTATTATTGTTTTAAAAATATAGCTTTTAATAAATATTCTACATATTCAACCTTTAAGTCTTCTGTCTTGTAGCATTGGGTTGTCCTATAAGATTCTCAGTACAAAATGTTGCTATACTGCCAGGGTCATGAAATGCTTAGGTTAACATTGTTTTGCTGCTATATATAAGTGTTTATTTGTACTGGTACTATGGTCCAATAATACAAAAGTTCCACATGCAGATCTTTTGTCAGTTTTACTGTTCCTTACTCCAATTGCCATGGCAAAGCTACTATTTTTACCTCTTTGTTTAGTTTGTTGTTGGGAGTCTACTGCCAGTGTCATGGACCCATGGTTTTTGTTCTATTGGGTCCCTGTGGTCACTATGTATGTCTGTTTGATTCTAGTTCTTCTTTCTGGTTATCGAGCCTATTAAGTTTCCTGTCACGGTATGGCTCTGTGTCCCTTGGTTGCTATTCTCCTTTGTTCCACCACAGACATAAGCCTTTTTACCCTTTTGTATTAAAACTTAACTGTGTTGGAGAAGGCTGATTTGAGTTAAGTCGCTAAAAGACTATCTGGCATGATATTAAGTCACCGTTATTAGTCTGTCTTTGTTTTTATTTCATTCTGTACTCAACACAGCGTATTCACTCAAGTTAGAAAGAGGATTGCTTATTAGGGTTTTGGTTTTCTGTTTCAGATTCAGAAACGTTTATAGCGTCTGTTTTGACCAGTGTTGTGCCTGAATGTGTTCAATGAACGATCGTTCATGAACTTGTTCATATTTTGGGCAAACGTGAACTGAACGTACTGTATTTCTGCCTGATGAATGTTATTGTGAATGCGTTCATTCTGGCGTTTGTGTAAGACTCTCTCTCACAGTTTAACTTCGTTCAAGAGAGTGCCAGATTTCCATACAGCCTTCCAGGCCAAAACCCGGCTAAAACACACCGTAAACAGGCCTTAATATGTAGTGAAAAGAAACCCAATCTGGCAACACCAACCACCACAGAGTTGCACCACCACATGCGTCATCAAAATGCGAAGCATGGAGGCAAAAAAAAATGAAGGCAGCAGCACTACCTCAGACTCTGCCTCCATCATTAATACAGCATCTTCGTATGATTACTAAACAATTTTGAAATCTGATGCATAGTTTCAGTGTTAAAATACTGATAAAACAATTGCTGTCTGTGGTTCTACATGAGCTGTGGCAATAATTTTGAAAAATAATAGTTTGCAGCAACATATTGAAAAGAAAGAACTATGAACTAGTTCATTTTTGGAACTGTGAACTTAGTTCAAAATTTTGAATTATGAACTATGAACTGAACTATTTAATTTTTATATTTGTGAACTGAACTTTGAACTAGTTCATGTAGAAAGTGAACTTTCCCAACACTGGTTTTGACAAACTATAAAGAGTGTGTCTTAGACATGACTCTACATTTAAAACTCTGACTGTACAGTTCATTTTCTTACAGTACTGTACATATTTTTTTCCTGTGTTTTCCCCCTGTATCCCCAGCCTGCCTTTCCCTCCACACCTATCCTGCATCTAGCCTCATTAGGCATGCTGTGCTCCCAATGTCTTCCTAAGCCAACCAGATCCTTGCCTGTTCCTTGTCTAGTCATCTGTTCCCTATCTCTTTGTTCAGCTAATATTTAAGTCCAGCTTTCAGTTTAGTTTTTGTCGAGGTGTCTGCTCAGTTTGTCTTGTTCCTGTGTGAGTTTCTTTTGATTTTTTTCTTTATAAAAATTCTGCTTTTGATCCTGTCTGCCTGTCGTCTCCTGCATTTGGGTACACCTGCCCCGCTCTCCCCATGACAGCCGTGCTACTTTTTTGGGATGGCTCTCTTGGGCATAGAATCCTGAATGTCATCGAAGATGGGATAAAGAATGCAAGTTTGTTTTTCAATAAATGTAACAATGTCTGAGAATCAGGCCCCCTGTTGGTTTCATATACTGTGGTTCTCCAATATTCCTTTCGCTTAGATATGGCAGTTTTGACACAATGAGCTTTAAAGTAGATGCACGATCTACTTCTCCTATGCTTTTTAGCTCTTTCATTGCATTGGAACATCCTCTAAGGTAACAGACATAGGCATGTAATGTATTTCCATCATCACATTTAATATAGATCCAGCTGAGAGTTTTCTCCATGTAGGCATCTGCAATTTTCATTCCATCTCCAAAGTAAATTTTCAGAGGTCTCTGTGCCTCACAGCTCCTCACTAGTTCCCTGGGTTGGCCACTAGTTTACTTTTCAAGGTAGTAAGGTCTATCTTCATCACCATTAGTTTTATTTTCAATACCTTGCTTAAATGCTCACAATTGTTTGAAAACTTAAAGGGTCACCATCAAATACTGGGATTTCTCTTGGGGGAAGTGAGGATTGTTTTTGTTGTAATAGCAAATCTGCAATATCATTTTGTCTCGGGATAACAACTTTTTGTTTTATTAATTGTTATCATTATTAGTAGAGTCTGTTTCCTTAGAATTGTCACTCCTTGGGTGATCAGGTGCTCTCTGATCCTGCATTGGAGCTAGTTTAAAGGTATACAATTGAGGCGGCCGACTCAACAATCTCTGAAGTTTTAGGTATGGCTCCCAGTTCTGTGTATTTAACAGTGGAGGATTCTGATTCTGATTCACCCACACCCACATACTGTATACTTGCAACAGTCCACATATTCATTCATACCATCCTTTTCTTGTAATGTAGGTTGACCTTTAGAGCTTTCATGAAAACTGTCCAAAACCTTCACATTTGGCTTCAGATGCAGCTATATCTGCCTCTAGTTCCATTCTGTCTAATTAAGCTCTGTTTTTTTTTTCTATTTTCACAGCATGTTTCTCTTTCACTGCAGACATACGTGCTCGCAATGCTGATTGTCTCGTCTATTTTTGAACATTTTGATTTCTTGAATTGTTTAGACACATTGGAAATACTATCACGAGTTTCAACAAACACCTGAGGATCTGATGAAAACGTTTTTCATGAATCGACACCCAATAAGAATTTCTTAAATGTTTCCATTTTGGGCTCATCCCAGTCCCTTGCATCATTTTCTTTTATTTCATCAGGAGCATGAGTATTTTTAAAGATGTTGAGTGTCATCTTAAATTGTTCTGCATCACTTAACACCCTTTCAGTATTTCCATCATCAGCAAGCAATGATCTGGGTTCATTTATTTTACGAGTGCAAACGCTAAACTTCCCTTGGCGAGTTGCACTGACAGTTTTTAACTTGTTTTCCATTTCAGCACTCTCTTCAGCCATCATTCCGTTTTAAGCCTTAGGATCACAGTTTATTGATCATGCCCATTCTTTTTTGTTTATTTCCATCAGCATCTTAATCCAAATATTGCATCAACACATATTTCTCTCAGCTCTATTTCCATTCATTTTGACAGGCCTTTAACACTACTTATGATGTTTATTTCACACTATGCATCTTGACTAATGGAAAATAATGTATCTGAATTAAGCTTGTTTTATGGCCAACAGGGAACAAGTCTATATGTCATCAGATTACTACTTCCCTATGAATTTGAACTAATGTATGTGTATAATGATGTGTAAAAGCTTTAAAATAAAAAAATTTGATGTAATGAGGTGTTGTTTAAATTTTGAACAAATAATACAGTTTAATTGCTGAAAGTTAAAGTGCTGCTCTATCTGAAACAGGCTGTTAAATGTTTTAAAAAAAAACTTGGTTTGTGATTAACAAACCTTTTTCATATATTACATTCTTAATTCCATGTTTTATTCAGTAGAGTTTCTGAAGACTAATCAATGGGAATATACATTTTGGTTTCTTAACTTTATCAATATTCATGTACTGCTGCATACTCTGTTATTCACATTCATTATCACACAGCCAGGAATAAAAAGAAATGTATCTTTATCTTTTAGGAACGTTGCATTTGCTTGGTAATGTTAATAAACAAATAGTGGCAAATAATAATTGGGGATAGAGTGAACAAATTAGATACAAAGTCATTTCCAAATGAGTCTGATGAATATGGAATTCACGACCTGGTATTTTAAAATGAATGGCAATGAAAAAAGCACTAAAAAGTTAAGTCAGAAAAGATTATTCAGGAATACATATCTATCTTTATATGCATACATATCTGATCAAAGATGGCCAATGTAGATATTAAAATTTGATCTGTTTTAGTTAGAGGCAACTAAGAAACTTAAAGTCTAGAAAGGCTATAAGACTGTTTTAAGGGTTTCAATTTAAAATTATTGCATGATTAAAAAGAATCTTTTTTACTACTAAAAAATGAATACTAATTAGAGGAGCTGATGTTGCAAATTACATTATGGTCCAGTATTGTGAGTGTCTGTGAGCAATTGTCTTTACATTTATTCAATAAATGTAATTTTCTCAAAATTGCTGTTATTTTCAAAAGATCACTATTATCCTCAGCCATCACACGCAATTTAAACAAAATCATGACAGCCGAAAAGCACCCTTCTAAAATCAGTGTTGGCAAAGGTTGCCCTCTGACTTAAATGCCTCATTCCTCATCCCAGTAACTGTAACATAAATGTCTGGGTGACCATTATGGTTATTGATGGCTTTGACTGGGGTCATTATACATGCTGTGGGCAGCATATGCTCTTCCACTGCTCTTGAAAGTCCTGAGGGTTTAAAGGACTCCTAGAAGGATGTGTGTCTAGACCTCAGAAGGATGCATGTCTAGACCTCAGTGTTTACACCAAAGCAATTATGTGCCTCTGTTTTCACAGCAATTGCAATATGCATATGCAATCACATGTGTACTCTGAGTCAATAAATCAAAATGCTGGTTGCTCATTGTGATGGCGTTAAATTCATACAACTGAACTGTGTGTGATTATGCTACAAAATACCAATAGAATAACCATGATGAACTGAAGGTGCATCAAAAACTATGTTCATTATAGATAGTATAAAGTAAAGTAATATTATATAGCTAAATTGTGCATCTTTTTAAAAATGATGAAGACATGAGAAGAAATGTGCATTAACATTACACTCAGGAGTTGTGATATCACTGCTTTTGGTGTTACTACATGCCTGCGAGCCTATATCTCACTATCTGACAGTGTAAAAGGTTATTGACTCAGTTGTAGATATCTAGTGAATGTCATGCTTGTGGCTAGTACAGTATGTTCTTCAAAATCAGAAGCAGTAATAAAAACTGGAAAGCAGACATAAAGTGCACACTTCTGAAATGGCTTCTCTTAATTTTTTTTTGTTAGTAGTAGAAGTAGTGTCTGGATTTTTAACTGGGAATGAAAATTGAAAAATGCCTCTTAATGTTAAGAAATTGATCTGAAAAAGGCTTGACCTGCATCAAAACCTGACATCTGTTTTTGATTTGTTTTTTTAGATATTGTGAAATCAAGCAGACAGATGGAGTTGCTTAGAAGGTTATATCACCACTACCCATCAAAACAAAGCATTTTTTTTTTTTTTTTTTTTGTAAATCTCTTTTATTGTTTTTTCACGTTTTAAATACAAACATAACAGTGAAACAAATGCCTCACACCTTTACACGTATATGTACACGTTCGGCAGTAATGTGATCTTGCATCATAGAGACACAGAAATAGAAATGATGTAGTATAAAAATATATATATACATGTACACGAACATAACTACATATATACACACACACACACACACATACCTACAAAACAAAGCATATTTTGAGTGTTTTTCTTTAGGTGATCCCCAACATGGTCATAAAAAATGACCTTTTACATTTAGTTGAAATGTGGAAGTAACAAATATGTCATGATGTCTTTCATTCATTACTGGGTAATATGTCTGGGTCTACTTTCATGGTTGCTGACTTTCAAACACTTGTTCCAAGCTACATTTATCATCAGTGACTTAAAATAGCAGTGATGTTGTCATGAGTGATCGCTGTTTAAGTAGGGATTTGCTGACGTGCTCTAAGTGTCTGTTTCACTCTTCTTTGTGAGCAATATCTCCACTTTTGATTGAGATGTCAGAGGTGACCATTTCACTGCAGACTAATGGACAGAGATGGATTGAAGATTAGAAGAGGTACGTATATCATATCTGAAGACCTGCGGAGAAAAGGAAAAGGCAAGCATGTTCCAAAAGTTTCGGGATAATGTGCTTTCTTATTACAGAGTGAGCCACATGCAGCTGTTGTTTTGTTATACATTTATTCATAGGTTTCCACGCAGAAACATAGACTTTATGAAAAAAAACATTTTGGGGGGATTTCATTCACTTTTCCCTTAACCTTAGAACACCAACTTGACTTCTCGCTTTTTTTCCTTCAATTTCAATTGTAACATACAATGCAGATCCTTCTCAGAAATATATAAACCCCCTAAATGGCAAATAAATCATTTTTAATCCCTCCCAATATGTGTAAGACCTTGTCTTGAGGACACCACTGACTACAATGTACGTTAGGTAAGAATATGATTAAGCATGCTGCAGTTTGCATACGATTCTTAGATATTCATTTAAGGATGGTTATTGCAGCTTTAGCACCTAAAATATTGATACATGAAAACTGGAAATATCTATTTATATCTTACTTTATGGCTTTCCTTGTATGTGCTGCCATAATGTTCTATACTGTATGTATTGTCTTCAGCACGGAATACCCAAGAAAAAAGAGAAGTCAAAACCAACACCCACACCTCCCGCTCCCTGCTGCCAGGCCAGTCTTCAACTCCTCAGCTGCCTCCAGTGTGACCATCTTTATTGGTAGAATAAAAGTGTGGTTGAAGATACAGAGTATACAGTCTGTACAGTTAGTATGTAGGTAAGTAAAGTTTGTTCAATATAGCACCTTTCATAGAGCAGGTCATAAAGTGTTCCACAAGAGTACATAAAAAGTAAGACCTAAAATAAGAAAAATATAAATACAAAAAAAGAAAGAAAGAAAAGAAAAGACAAAGACTGTCAGGAATGGGGAGTAGAGTGGGTGGATCCAAATGCAGAGAATGCTGACCGAAGCTGAACAATAGGTTTTTATTTAAACTTAACCAAACCAAACAGGCAAGACCTAAATAATTTAAACTGATGCAACTCAACTCTGTGGACAATAAGAACAGATGCAAATAAACACAGGCAAATACAACAGAGACTCTGACAATGACTGAACTGAAAAAAGCTTATATAGACAAGGGGTGATTACAAACAGGACATAGGTGAGTAAAAGATACAGGTGAAACACATGAGAAGATCAACTAAGGCAGGAAAACACAGGAAGTAAGACTAACTACACACACAATGACTGTGTTTGAAACCGCATTCTACATACTTCTATACTACATACTTCCAGTAGTATATATATATATATATATATATATATATATATATATATATAGAGAGAGAGAGAGAGAGAGAGAGAGAGAGAGAGAGAGAGAGAGAGAGAGAGAGAGAGAGAGAGAGAGAGAGAGAGAGAGAGAGAGAGAGAGAGAGAGAGAGAGAGAGAGAGAGAGAGAGAGAGAGAGAGAGAGAGAGAGAGAGAGAGAGAGAGAGAGAGAGAGAGAGAGAGAGAGAGAGAGAGAGAGAGAGCTCATTGATTGTGTATGCCACTTATACTAAGTGAAATATTCAAATATATGTCTGCATAATTTGTCGTAGCAATGATGGACCCCTAGTTTGTCTGGCAGCGTTAAAGGAGTATAAGATGAGAGATGCAGCTAGTAACTCAATCAATCATCCAATCAGTCTTTATTTATATAGTGCCAAATCACCACGAAAGTCACCTCAAGGCACTTTTTTTTTCACATAGAGCAGGTCTAGAGCTAAGTCTTACTATAGTAGTACTATAGTATTGTAACTATAGACAAATCTAAAAGAAAACAGCAAAACCATCATGAAATGAATGTAATACCTTGTGCTATTTAATATGATGCCATCTATGTTAGCCATTATTGGTTTATACACATGAATTTATTTCCTTAATGGCAAATGTGAGATAGTGGGAGTCCAGCATGATTAATTATTTTCTAAGAACAGACCTGCAACACTAGAGAGTCTGCAGAGTTTAAATGCACTTTGATCAAGAGAGCCACTTTAATGAAGAGCCACTGAACATGTCAGAATATTAAGAAATCCATTAAACTACATATTAGAAATTATAACGGCATGTTTCAACAGTTTGTATAATTTCACAGCACATCATTGAATTCAGCACAAGTGGAAAACATTTTCATTTCAGAGCTCTTATCAGCTTTAACCCAACAACACTACTCAATACTGGTAATATTTCTGAGTTGTTCTATGTGTTTCATAACCGGATAAGAAGAGTGTTTGTTATTATTATATTTACAGAAGGCATGATTCATCCATTTGTTCACAGTGTAATAACACAATTGTGTTTTCCAAATATGCCACTGCTGCATTCAAGTTCATGCAAACCAGTGATCCTGACATGAAATATGTCTGTGATTTAATTTTGAGAGGCTTACAAGAAAGCTGAAGTTAGAAGCTGCTAAAGATCAAAAAACTGTCACTACAGACCAGCTGATATCTGATATCAAGGAACGCAGCATTTCAGTAACAGAAATGTGATCTTTATTACAAATAATGATGTCAGTGGCAATATTTAAAGCTGCTAATAGCACAGTAACACATAATAGCAGTAATAATAATAGTAAATAATGTCAAAATGTGATATCACATCATATGTCTGAATACAGCTTTCTATTTTTTCCCACTATGGCTTATATTTTATAAACAACTTGAACATTCATACTTTAATACTGTAGCAAATTTTAAAAAGACTGACCTTAAAAATTATGATTTTATTCAGTGTTTCTAATGCAATTACATTCAGTAAGAGTCCGCTTATTTTTCATTCAGTGATCAAATACATGCGAAATAGGGTGACTGAAAACACAGATAAAGAAAACTAATCAAGAGGACATTGTTCATAACAAAACCCTCAAAATGGCATTCCAGTTATTTCAGGTTGAAACAGTTGGTAGTTTAGCTGGTAATATTTATGGCATCCTTTTTTCATGTGGTCTATTTTTCATTCAGAGCACGCTGTTGGAACACAGATGCCATGCCTCCTTTGAAAAGATGCCTCAGCTTCTTCTGTCTGCACATTTGCTCTTGGTTTGGTGAGCAGTGCAGGTGTTTACACAACTGTTTACACTAAAAGCATGCAAAAATCACTGGTGCAGATAATCTTGACCCATGTCTTCTTCCATATAAGTACCCCCTTAACCTGTCCACATTTAACACATCTTTTTAACAAACCTTTGTAACAGGCATGATTCCAGCTTTGTGGAAAAGCTTCTTAGTGGCACTACACAAAAGTGGTGATGTCTCCCATCTGAACAACTACTGTCAAATACCTAAACTTCCTTTCTTACCAAAAATCCTAGGATCATCAGTCAATTTACAGCTTTATTGATTCACTAAATTTACTACAGTCACAACAGTCTGGTGTTTGCCCAGCTCACAGACCAATTACAGCTGCAGTTTCAGGCACTAATACCACTGTCTCCCCCTTGGATATAAAACTACTTCATAAACTGCAGTCTATAGGTTTAGATGAAGCCACACTTAATTGATTTCAATCTTACCTTGAGCTCAGACTGTTGTTGCTGATGGTACTAAGTCTAGTTATCTTATTATCAGAAATAGGTTGCCATAGGGATCTATCCTTGATCTATTGCTGTTATCATTAAACATAAATAACATCATTTTTTCTTATCAATACGTCAATGTCCTTTTTTATTTGCATATGACACTGTTTTATATGCCTCAGGCTCCAGCCCAGTCCAGGCCCTTCAGGTCTTCAGTCTGCCTTAAATGCTTTCCAAATATCACTCCTTAATCACAGACTACTTTTAAATGCAGAAATGACTGCCTGGGTACCTGATATTCTCCACCTCTGCCAGTGACTCTGAATATCCTGCCATTAAAACATTAAATATTAAAAAGCACCCATATGCATACATGAAATCTTACAATGTCTACAGTTAGAGAAGTAAAGGTTCTCACAGAAGGGATCTCTGACATCGTTCCATAAAACCTGGGGCCCCCTGCCAGCCTATATTAGCAATAGTCTTACTATTATTCATAATGATGCTGAGGACACCTTTAATGAAGATGTTCTAATGAACTGTAAAGTTGATATACTATTTAATACTGTCTGCAGAAACTGAATTAAAAAAACACCTATATTATTGTCAAGCAAATACTAAGGAATTTAGCTCGATAACAGATCAAACAAATCATTCAAGATTCATATTCAACATTTGACTAGATTCAAATTCAAACTAGGCTTCTTGTAACAAATTTAAGGTTGACTGTCTTTTTCAAACTGCAAACTATTGTATATTTAACTTTAATGCCTGTCCTTGACTGTGGAGATATTCTGTATTATCATGCAGCCTCACATACACTTCAGCAGTTAACCCCTGTGCATCATAGTGCATTAGGCTTTATTACAAATGACACATTCATACTCATCGTTGTTCTCTGTATCACAAGGTTGGTTGGACTTCAGAAGAAATCGCCAGTGTTGGGAAAGTTCCCTTTGTACATGAACTAGAACTAACAAATTTTAAAATGAACTAATTCAGTTCATAGTTCATAATTCAAAATTTTGAACTAGTTCATAGTTCTTTTTTCTTTCAATATATTGCTGCGAGCTATTATTTTTCAAAATTATTGCCACAGCTCATATAGAACCACAGACAGCAATTATTTTATCAGTTTTAACACTGAAACTATGCATCAGATTTCAAAATTGTTTAGTAATCATACGAAGATGCCGTATTAATGGTGCGCCGGTGCGACTCTGTGGTGGTTGGTGTTGTCAGATTGGGTTTTTTTCCGCTACATATTAAGGCCTGTTTACGGTGTGTTTTAGCTGGGTTTTGGCCTGGAAGGCTCTATGGAAATCTGGCACTCTCTTGAACAAAGTTAAACTGTGAGAGAGTCGTCCACAAATGCCAGAATGAACCCGTGCACAATAACATTCAGAAATACAGTACGTTCAGTTCACGTTCGCCCAAAATATGAACGAGTTCATGAACGATCGTTCATTGAACACATTCAGGCACAACACTGGAAATCGCCATCTAATGTCATTCATCTGTAAAGCTCTACTGTTTAAGCTTTCAAACTACTTCACCTCTCTTCTCTCATTTAAATCTAGTAACCACAGTACACAATCCAGTAACTACTTAACCTTAGAGATCCCCCCATGTACATTATGTTGGCAACTCATTTCAGGTAGAATGCACCTTTTTAAATGGAATGAACTGCAAACTGCCCTCAAATTTGGGTCTTACATTCCCCTTGTGTAAAACTTTATTAACTGATGTTTTTTTATGATTCTTTTAACTTCTTTTTTTTTTGGCTTCCTTTTTCCTCAGATAGAGTTTTTATTTTTTATTTTACAATAAATGATTACTTTTGGCTCCAAACCTAGTGTGCAGTTTTATATGTTGCTGACCTCCTCTTTGAGCCATGTTTTATTAAGGCCATAACACATACCATATAGCTTGGATTTTTTTGTATGGGTCTTGAAATATTATTCTTGTTTTGACAACTCAATTTTGGCCATCATCCATGGACTATTATATGCTTCATGTACAGTATGTCTGTGAATATAAGGTAAATATTAGGACAGCTGTAATTTCAGCTACAGCTGCTACAGTCCTTTCAAAGTAGTTATTAATAATAAAATACTCCTTTGATATCTGCGCATGTGATAACATTTGCAGTCCAATAGAGGTATGATGGTTCCCAAGGAGTGGCAGATTTATCCTCCCCTGCCAACATAACTGAGGCCCTATTTTCTTGTTCAGTGAAGTGGAAGTGGGTGGTTCAGCACTGTTTGCCAATGTAATACCAAACAGATCTTATACAAACGCAATTAGAGCACTGCTTGGTTCTGCTGTGCATAAAATTGATTGACAATTGGAAAGTAGCATTATTGAGGTGCATTCTGCAATTCTGAGCAATTGCTTTCTTTAGAAGAGAAAGGAGAGGTATGCCTGTTGCGAAGGTGAGGACTTATCCTCTGAGCTGCAGGTTATTATGCTGGGAAATAATCTGCAAGCCCCCAAGGGTATTAGATTTGGACCAAACCAAATATCCAACTTGTGCTCAACTCCCACTGAATCGCCTTACTCAAATGATGCACAAAAATAAAGAGGAAAATTGTAGAAATGTGTGAATTCTTGGAATTGCATGTGCATATAGAAAATATAAACATTCTGTATGTGTCATTCTGGTCACGCATACAAACATACAGTATGGACATAAAGTGAACCATTTTTAGAACAATGCTCTCTGTTACTCACCCATCTCTGCTCCATTTCCAGCGCTCCTCACTGCACAATTTGCATTGCGTGAGTCTAGAAGCCCCCTACAGCTGGTCTCTTTGATGTCGGTCAGCATTTGGAAGAAGCCCACTGATACGTATATTGATTGCTGTGAACCACAAGTATACCTCCTGCCGTTCTGTGTTTCTTTTCCTTTCCTTCTTTTCCAAGCTTAATCTCGATATTGATATATTAGATGAAACAGTTTCGGCCACAAAAAGCGAAGACCTGCTTTTAGCAGTTGAATGAAATGCAATTTATGTTGTTAAATTCAGTTTTCTTGAAGATTTTGAAGGCTTTGTTCCTCAAATATAAATGGATAGGCGTTTGAATGTGGTTTTCTGTTTATTTGATATCATCAATTTATAGTCAACTCTTTGATGTTTTAAGAACTCTGCTTAGGAGAGGTTTTTTTTGTTTTTTCCAAGTTATTTTTCATGTCAAATTCATATTAATAAGTTATTAAGCCTTGTCAGAACTTAAACTTGTCTTCCCTCAACAACCTTGGGCTTCATTAACATTTTGAACCTTGGTTATGTTTTCTTCTCGCTTCATTGACTCTCTCCTTCGGTGCCTGCTCAAACTCTTATTTTTGTCCTTTTGAGCTTCAGTGAGATGACTATCCACTGGGAGTTATACGTAAGTTTGTAATGTGCTTTTTTCCCCCAACAGGCGTAGTAAAGATAGTTCTGCTTGGATGATTATTTATGCAGCGTGATAATCTACACTCTTGGTAAGAATACAACTGATGTGTCATATGTTATTGACACATCAGTTACAAAGCTTGCACTTGGTGTTAGAAATGTATTTCTGTGATTTCCTATTAACTGTCGTGAGAGTTACACTGTGAAATGAAGTGTTTAATTGTTGCTAATAAGATGATACAGATCATTTTCAGTTCTCTATTCCAGAAGTAGATTCAAAACTATTCAGCTGAACACTGATCAGTACAGCAAGTCACATATCAGCATGTGGTGACTCCCAGGCTGATGTTTCAGTTCAATTTCAGCTCCCAAATGAAGAAGGTGGCCATGCCGTATCCGCCAACAAATTTAGATCTCCTGGTAATGTGAAACTTATCTCAAGTCAAATATTTGCCCGTAGATGCTGTCAAGGAGAGTAAAGAGCCAGGGGATGATGAGAGACAGCTCTCTGCAGGCCACTGTGTTTGTTCGATACTCATGGGAAGTCCTGATACACACAAGTCAATAATGGAGGACTGAGCCTGATGTCAGCTCTGTGGACAAGGCTGGCATGGCTAAAGCAGCACTCAGAAAAAGAAAAAAAAAGATTTCAACTATAGTCTTTAAGATCAACTATAGTCTGTATCATACGCATTTCTAGGTCTAAATTTACATTATACGCTTTGATGGTATATCTAGTACAGATGAACAGTTTTTGTTTTTAATCCTTATTTATATTATATTAGTTCTTTATGAAGCCCCTCAGTTCAGTTTCTGTCTGTAACAGGCTGTTTTAACTGCTAACATTTTAAGGCCAATGGCTCGGGAGGCTGCGTAAACAAACAGCAAGAGGAGGATTTCACTGCTTTTTCTCATTCTTTTATCAAAATGTAAATTCCTCAAATACATCTGTACAGCCTGAATCTGTGATCAGAATCATATCAGTGGACACTTCAAACCAACTTACCAAACCAACCTTAGCAACAAAGTATGAAGAGCAGATGGCTGTTTGTGGGCATGTGCCAGTAATCTGATGTCATCCCAAAGAGGAAATAGAGGCAATTTTGGAAACTAACTGCTGCATTTTAACAGCCAAGGAGCATTTTTACATAAGTTCACCTCAACCTTTGGACTATTAACCATATTTAGAATAAAAAAAATAAAAAAAACTCTTTTATTTATTAAGTTTTTACATAATGTGTCTTTCTGCCTCCACCCTGTGCAGAATACTGCAGGACTTCTAGGTGTCTGGCACTGATTTCTAGTGTGACTGTAAACACTGTTGGTGAGTTGGTCATGCATGATGAGCACTTGAGCTAAAGATGGGAATCTTTACATTTGAAAGGGTTGAATGATGATGGTGTTTACTGATTTTGTCACCCAAAGCTCAGTGCACCGCTGCTGGTCAGACAGGATGCACACCTGAGCTTAGCCTGCTTTTATGAGCTGACAGTCAATCAGGCTCACATCTCTGCAGCGCATGTAGGTTAACTCTTTCTGTGCCGCTTCTGATAAAGTGGAAATGAATAGGATTTCATTTCTGGTGTCACCAGCTTTGAAAAATACATTTTAAAAAATGACAGCAGTATTCTTGACACTGTGAACAGTTGATGTTGAGGTCTGTGGATTAACCAGGATTTTTGGACATTGTTTCTGAGATGTCAGGTTGCTGTTTTATGGAAGATATGATTATCTGCTTTCTTGCTGAGAGTTAGATAAAAAGATTGAAACCACTCTCATGTCTGTAAAATCACTATGCAGCAGTCAGTTAGCTTAGCTTACCATAATGACAGGAAACCATACAGACATGAAAGTGATATCAATCTTTGAATCTAGCTCTCGCTGAGAACGGGGGTAAGTGCATTTGTGTGGAAATATTCCTTTAGGCAAAGCAAGACAAGTGTATTTGTATTGCACATTTCAACAACAAGGCAATTCAAAATGCTTTACATAAAACATAAAAGACATCAAGACAGAATGTAAAAGCAACATAAGGCAATATAAAAAAGACATTTAAATACAATTAAAAAGTGTTAAATTGGAAATAACTGTAAGCTAAAATATAATAGATGACAGATAAGACAAGATAATAAAAGTTACAATGCAATGTAAGATATTATTTGAAAGCCTCAGATTTGATTTAATGAAAGATAGAAGCAAACAGAAAAGTCTTCATTTCAAAAGTCTGATTTAAAAGGACTATGAGTTGCAGCAGATTTGCAGTTTTTTGGGTAATTTGTTTCTTCAATGTAATATTTTCTGCCAATACCTCAAATCAAATTCTATTCATCTTCATTGTAATGGGGTGTAGGACTGAGTTAAAGGGCATAGAGGTAAAATACCTTGAACCAATCCTTTAACTGTCCAACTAAATACCTTAAAACCTTTATTACTGCTCCCTGCTGTGTCACATACACAGGCAGTAATTTTCATTCTCTGGTAGTCCCTCCAAATAAATATGTATATTCTGTTGTATGAATAACAGTAGACACAAAAGGTGTTGCAGACGGCATATTTATGCAGAAATATGCTATTGTAAAGAGGAACATTGAATGAGGATGGGATTAATGCTTTCAAGTCATTGGCTCAGGAGACACAACAGCTCTAAAATCGGCTACAAACCATTTGATAAATCATTCATGGAGTCGGACCAAGGCATTTAGTGGTAGAGCACTCAGTCCTATAAGACACCCCTGAGGGTGACTTCATTAGTTTAGTTTTCTTTTGCTGAAAAGCTATGATATTCTACAGGAAGAGCTATTCAGGGAGCAGAATGGTTGACAGCAGCCCAGAGGTTAGGTTGGACTTTCAGGGATATCACTGTGTTAGTTCAGGGTGTTCCTCCATCATCTTTAAAATAAGACAGGACAAGAAGATGTGTATGGGTGTATCCACCTTAAAAGGGAAGAGGAAAGAGGAGATATTGATTTATGGCCTCCTGCAGCTTTCCTACCTCATTCATCATGCTGTCCCTGTGCACGCTGCCGTCACTCCCCAGTAGGGAGCTTCTCTTCCTCTCCATGCAGTCAGCCACTCATTCTCATGTCTGGGTAAAAAGCTGTATGCTCCACTCAGACCCCCAGCAACCCCCCTCCAATGCCCTTCTTCCCCGTTTTACTGTCACACTCCTACACCCGGAGACGCACCATGACAGGATTACTCACAGCACGCAAGGTTATGAAATATGGCAGAGCTAGATATGTGCGGACGAATACCTCCTGTCATAGCCCATCAAACAGCTTATTAATTCCCAATTCATTAACAGAATGCTCTATTTGTCAGCTAATTTGTTTTAGTTAATGTTTGATGAGCATAATTAAGTGATTGGTTTTTCGGGGGAAAAAAATTGTCATTCTATGTGAAAATGTAGCTCAGAAAAGATTACACGTAGGACTGATATTGGTACACGTGGCCTTTCAGAGAGCAGGTCTGACTTTCACGCACAGATATGAGAACAAGAAGTAACAAGCCCTTGAAACAAGTGTCAGCTCCTTCATTATTCAACAAAACAAAGTGACAATTGCACCTGTGTGATACTGGCTGGCATCATGCTGAAGTAGTCTGATGCTAATTAGTACCATTTCTCGCTGTGGGAGGTCTAAATAATTTAATTGCTCATCTTCATCGTTACATTCAGAGCGCTATTTCCTTTTATTATTCCCTCAAAATTTAATGACCTCCTTCAGATAGTCATACACTTTTATTGCGTTTTTACTGCTGCATTCATTTAAAAAAACATTTTGTGTTTTATTAATGCATTCAAACACCGAGGTCTACAGTATGAGCTGTTTATGAATATTCAAATCAGGCTTTGCCCTTTAATAAGAAAAAAGGGTTGCGCAGCCTTTAGTGATATGCTGTCAAGGAAAGAAAAAAAGAAAGAAAGAAATGTCTCCAAGAATGTTATAACACTGGGCTACATGCTATTTTTGACTTCTTTTCATTGTCAAACTTCTGTTTTGCATCTACTTGAAAAGACAACATGATGACATGAAGCAAGGTCTCGGCAATGTTATTGTTTTTTTTTCTCTCGGGTCACTCATGAAAATGGTAGTGTCATTTCACTTTGACGTTGCCATTTGAATAAGATTTTCCTCTTCCTTCACGGCAATGCCACTGGCCCGGGTCATCTGCCCTTCACCCTCACAAAGGTTTCACGAAGCTTTGCCGCTTCCCTCACGTAACATTGCCATTGCCTCTCATCTTTGGAGAATATTATCCTGCAGCATAGCAACAGCACATTCTCATTCCATTCCCTTTCCCTTCCTTCAAGGCCCTCACAAAGTCAACCTCAATTTATTCGCGAGGAATGGACTCATCATCGCTCTAGTCTGCCTCTCTCCAAGCCACACTCTGCATAGGGATAACAGAGCCCTGCTGCTCATTCACATGCAGCTGTTCGTACTGTATTTCACATATCTTGACTCTGAGTCACACTGATCCCTGGTCAGTCAGAGTAAATTAAAAACAGCAGCTGCATTCAGATGAATTGAAAGTTAATCATTTAAATGAAACTAAATTCTCAAATGCCCACGATTCAGTGGAATATAACTTTCACTCTGTATATCCACTACTCTTATAATCTTAGTCAGAGGATATTTACATAGTTTGTTGCCAAATTCCAAAAAAAATGTTTTATTTATTTTTTAAGTATTTTCTCACTGACGTTTATCTACTACAGCAGATAGTTTTTGGTTTTGTTTTCCCAGCTTTCTTTGTAAAGACTTTTCATTTCTATGAGCACCAAAAATGAAACTCACGTCTCCTTCACTGAGTGGGAACAGAAACCTCTCAAACAGGTTTTTCAAATTTTTGACAAATAAACCAGACATATTTGCGTGGATTCATACTTCATGCTATAAGTAAGAAAATGTGTTGCTTTTGTCATTTGGGAGACCTGACCCTTTAAATTGTTTGTTTTGGTGGGAAGACAAAATGCGTCTGAATCAATCAATCTTCTGTCTACTTTCAATTTGCAATTTGCAGCTGCAGCGTGTTTGCTACACAGCGTAAAGCAACGTTTTTGAATACCTGGTTGTGAATAAAGTCAGGCGGTATATGTCTAACAACAGAAAATACCATGACTTTACTCCTCTTGACTATTCAGAGAGACAACAGAGGAATGTCAAGCAACCAGTGGGCTGAGACCCCTCTCATCCTTTATTTACCTTTACAACAAGCTGGAGTTGTTTTCATCCTCTATCTGAATAGACATGCCACAGGGAGGAAATGTAATTTTCCCCTAGGATCAACCCCCATGGTTAGCATAAAAAACATTGTTGTTGTTTGTGTTTTTGTTTTTGCCACGCATGTTTTGTTGAAACATTGCTTTCTTCAAAATCTCCTCATGAACATAATCAGAGAACTGAAATAAACATGTCAAACAAATCTTCTCAAAGGAGGAGAATTTATTTTGTATTTGAACACTGAATTCTCCCATTTTGTGTCTGTGTTCTCACACTGAGCATTGTCTTCTTTTTCAGTCTGAAAAGAATCAACCTGGGCCAACAGCTGCTGCTTTTGGATTTGCTGTGTTGGCTGACTGATTCCAATGCGGGAAAACATTCAGATCTTCCCTGAGATTTTACTGTACCCACATCATGTCTGCCTCTCGATTGAGTGAGTTACATGTCCTTCAAAAACAATTCTAGGCTGACTAATGAAGCCAAGCTGATTCAGAGGCAACCAGCCTGCACAAATTGAGCACAGCATCTTTTCATTCCATCTCCTTACAGGAACCATGTTCTTGTTAGAATTTACTCAGAGATTTTCTTTGTGCACTAACGTATGACCAGAAGCTCTTCTTTGACAGGCTCTTTGTGCCAAAATGAATGTGTTTGCATTTTAAAAATGAAAATCTTTATCACAGAAGGATAACATACGATATCCCAGTTTGCTGCTGATTCATGATCCAATGGGTTTGAGCATGTAATGTCATCTTACAGCAAAGCAGAGCTTATTGTGAGTGGATCCATTTCAAAGGTGTGGCTGATCCTGTCCATGCTGTGGTCGTCTCTGGGTGATGGAGAGCATGTGTCTGTGGCCATGCGTGCTGTTGAGCGCTCCAGATCACCCACTGCAGGCATGACCTTCCCTCTCTTGCTGCTTAACCTAATCAATTATGGTTCAGAACAGAAGCCAAGAGAGAGGGGAGACAGAAAGCCTATGACCTTGTCATAGCCCTGAGGAGACTGTGAATAATTCCCTTTGAGCCCCATAAAGAAGGTTTCAATGGCAGGAGGAGAACAGTAAATGTACCTTGTTGAGCAGAAGAGAAGGAAGTTGGACAATAACATGGTACGAAGGTAAGATCAGGACCTACTCAATAAGCTCAGAAAACCACAGACATGACTCAGGTCAGCTGTCTGGTGCTTGTAGCATCAGACATGTATTCTGCTTTCACTGCACCCGACCCAACCTGCACCAAGAAGGTGACGAATAAAAGTCAGAAAATGAATCATTTCAGCAATATTCTGATTAGATCAATATGTTAACTACATAATATATGTTGTTAAATATATATTATTATAATAACTGTGGAACTACATATATTATATAACATATGTAGTTATATTATAATGTTTTCCCACTGCTGCACTGAAATGAGGACATGAACAGTCCAAAAAGTACAGTTAGTATGAGTGATATCTACTGTATGTATTTTGAGTAGTTATATTCTTATTAATTTTATGTTTTTTATACAGTACATTAGATCACGACGTGATCGTGACGGTTTTAGCTGGGACAAGGCAACTTCAAATCTTTTGGACCAGAATCTGAAGATCTGTTGTCTCTCTGTTCAAATTATCTAATTACTTTCCTCTATTCAGAAACTGTGACTTCTGTATTTATGACAATTCAAAGCCACTGTTAACTGTGCCAGAGATCTGTAGGTATTTAGTGCTGAGTGACTACCAGTCACTGGCTCCTTTTTGTAATCTATATGTAAAATACATACAGAGAGAAACTGATTGACACTCTTATACACACAGCTTTGAGCAATGAAATCTTTCATCAGTGACAGAATCTCCAGCAGAAATGGTTTTATTTGTCAACACAGCATTGATGTCGATGCAGCTCAAAGCTCTGCTGAGTCAAGTTAAGTCCATTTTATTTATATAGCCTAGTATCACTAATCACAAATTTGCCTCAAGGGGAAATTTGTACAACATATGACACCCTCAATCCTGAGACCTTCAATTTGGAAAAGAACAAAGAAAAGACCTTTAACGAAACTGTGGAAGGAGAGAAATCCTTCCTGCAGAAAGGAGAGACATGGAAAATATGTTGACTGTACAGAGCACACCAAAATAGCTAAATGTGTGAATATGGAAAGTCAGGATGACTTAATTACACTCAGACTGTTAACATGTATGAAGAACGTGATCAGAAGGACATCAGGCAACTTCCAGATGCCACCAAACAGACAGCACCTGAGCCACACAATGTCCTCTCACAACAGCTGAGGTCTCCTGTCGCCTCTCTGCAAAAGGGCCTGAAAGTCACCCTGGATCTCCACTGGGCTGCAGAGCCATGGCTCTGTCCCACAGACAAGTACAGTAATTAAATAGCCCATGTTGAGATGAATGTGTAATAACGTGGAGGCTGGCATGGTGATTATTTCATGATTATCAGCGAAAGCTCAGCAAGTCTCTGTGTTTAAAATCTTCAAAATTGTAATAATGCCTTCACTAAGGTATTCAAATGAAGAGGGAAATGTATAGTACATGTATATGTATGTATGTACATGATCTGCTCTACCTATGTTGTTTTTATTATTTCACACAATACAGCTCTTAGACCCCGTAGATCATAGATATTGCTGCCATTAACCATCAAACATTCCCTCTGTAGTTTATTTCCTCTGTAGTCAATGTGCATTTTATTGTAATAATCTCAATCTCTGTCAGAGATTATTAGCCAGATTTGAGTTCTGATGATTTTCAGACTACTACTAGCTGTTCTATTAACTTTCAAGAGAAGACTTTGGTTTAACTGTGGAAAATTCCAGTTATTTGGTCCAGAAGTTCAGCATCTTCTACACGATTGTTGTTAAAGAAGTCCAGATTCTTCCAGGTACAGGCGATTTTCACCAAGATAGTGTGTTCAATATTTAAAATCAAGATATTTTAAAATTCAAAAAAAGAATTTCAACAACCCCTATGTCAGATGTCGATATCAGAGAATGCTATGAATATATGCTGTATGTATGTTCACTTTCATCTGATCATTGAAAATCAGCTAGCTGCTTTATTTATGTGTTATTATCATTTAGTTGTTATTTTACATGTTAAACCTTTAACCAAATGCTTTACTGCAAATGCTTTACTACTCGCAGGCACTTTTTTCCAGCAATTATTATTTCATACTGAACTAGCTCTACAGACAGTTTCATCTGGAGGCTTCCCAGTACAACCACAGTCGGTGTTGAGATTAGCATTCAGGGCTCAGGGGACGCTTTTTAAAGGACACACCAGTGGTTAGTGTTAAAGGAACCGGCATCAGGATTTCAACCAAAAACCTTTAGAGTCCTTTAGCCTACATCACTCAGGTTTACAACATAACATAATCATCTGTAATGACTGAAATGCACTCCACAAGATTTCTGCATCCTTTTTATATGGCACTTAAAAAGCATGGGTGGAATTATATGAGTTTATGTTTTACACAGCAGTTATTCATTTGAAATTGTTTCGCTGAGGGGTCGGGTGGTAATGCAACTTAGAGCTATTTCAACAGCTTGTCTCTGCATGAATTCTTGTCTTTAGAACAGCTTATTACCTTTCACCGCTGTATTATAGCCTAGGGAGGGCAGAATGTTGAGTTTGCACTACTATAAGATACATTTCTTTAAGGTTTTTAAATCCCCCACAGTCTAGTGGGTATTTTAAATCACCAAAGTGTCTTTGGAATAAACAAATGCAATAGCAAATCATGCTGAGTGACACTGAATATAAAACATGTTTTTCATACAAACACAAACACTGTCTCAAGATTTGTGTCCTATTACTGTTTGTATTTGCTTGCATTTTTACTTTGTTTGATGGTTTTTCAGTTCACTGGGCCAGAGAAAAATGGGACTTGATCACAAGTCAGATCTAAACTTGGTGTGATAAAGTATGCAGGTTTCACCACCCTGATTTGAAGAGCTGCAAAGCTATAGCTGAAAAAAAAATTAGTAAATGTTCAGTGGAAGGTTAAAGCTTCCCATCATCTAAGTGTTTTTTTCAATGGCTTTTCCACTGCTGAAAAAAAGATACAGAAGGAAACACTGCTTGTATGCCCTTTAGCCAACAGAGCCAGCAGGACAACCTGCTGCCTTTTATATGTTAATTGCTGGTAGCAGTTATAAAACACTCTGTGTATTTTTATAAAGAAAAAGTCTTCTATCCATGTGCTAATCATAACATCCGGCCAAATCCAAGTAATCTGGAAAGCAAAACATCAACTCTCTGTGAAGCAACACTGAGCTTCAATGCCTCATCCAATCAGAGATCCCATAAGGTGCACACAATAAAAACGTGTTTAAGAGTAAACCACATATAAATACTCTGTCATGATGAAGACAATGCACATATGGTGGAATGAATGCCGTCTGCATGATTCTGCAGTTGGTCCACCTGCAGTTTGTCTGGCTTCCACACTGATTCCGGCAGCAGCCGACGGTAGCTTGTTTGTTTCTAACACATCAATCATAGTCACCTCCTAATGACTTATACATTAACTCCTCCAAAACACACATCTTGATGATGAGACTGGAAGGAGCATGTTTCAAGACACACAGTTGCCGAATCTGCAGTCAGCATTCTGTGGAATTAAAGCCACTATTAATCAATTTTAGCTGAGCTGGAACCGATCCCAGACGCATGGTCCTAAGAGCAAAAGACTGAGAAATGTGCTGCAAGTGTGTGTGTGCGTGTGTGTGTGTGTGTGTGTGTAGTGTTCATGTGGTGTCAAAACAGAAGGGGTGGAGGCAAGGCACATTCAAATACTAATGATGCCTTGCAGACCACAAATACACCATGATAACAGCAGATAGATCTATAAATACTGGAGGACACAGTCAGATAGACATTTGATTCAATGTTTGCCTGAAAGATTCCCTGATGCTTGCACTCCTTCAAATCTAAAATGATCAATTTTTATATTGGTGATCAGGAGCTTATTCCACTGTTCCACCCACAGGAAAACACTCTCAATTAGACACGCCTAAAATGTTAGCAAAATGTGAAGTGATTGTCACCATGTGAAGCATTATGCCTTGCAATTTATGTTTCTCCAACACTGGAACAGGGATATTACTGTGATCAAGGGTAGATTCAAAACGTAGCTGTGGGATACAGACAGCCTTTCCTGAGCTTCCTGCAGGGAAAGGACGACAACATGTGTCCAGCTGTCAGGCACAGCCACTGGCCTCTGAAGTGATACCCTGGGTGGGTGCAGCCTACAGTGGGTGGTTGTAACACAACTCCTGAGGTGGCCCCATCAATTAGGTTATGACAGTGTTGTGACCCTGTTAAATATCAATGTGTCCTTGGGTTTGTACTGCTGTGTTGCTATTATTGATCTGACATAATAGAAATATTACGGCTTCTGTATTTTCCTCTTTTGAAGGAATCCATGTCATTTCGTATAAAATTGCAGGCAGCTCCAGCAGAACTAAATGAATACATTTGTTGGAGGCACAAACAGCTCTTTTTGGATAAAGACAAGTGATTTCAAAGCAGCAATTATTGCACTCGTTTGTTTGTGTGTTTTTCTTCACCCCAGGGAAGAATTGGCCAGTTTTCTCATTGGTGACCAAGTAGAATATGTTTTCTTCTATTTTTTTTTGTCTGTAGGGAGTATTTTCATTGTTCAGGCACTCGGCACAGAACCAATTTTGCATTGCCTTCAACTCTGGAAAAAAACAAAAAACAGAGCTGAGACAACTTGACTGATATACTGGTTTCTGTGAAACGCTGCCTATCACACAACTTCGATAATGGCAGTAACACATTCTTTTGTATATGCTTGGTTTATCATCTATGATTTGGAATGGAGTCACAGGTGGAGTGAGCGATGCCTCTCTCATTAAAGAGGCTCTTGGCTGTGCTGTGACACATGGATAATCCAACAAGGAATCAATCATTACGTAGTTATTGAGGTAATAGGTGAGCAAATATGTTTCCTGGTGGCTGTCCTTATTATTCCGGGGCTAGCAGGCCCCCGGGAGACAGTAGAGCCAGATGGAATTGAGGTGTTGTCACTACTGAGTGAACAGGTAATGAATTACTCCAGGACAAATGGGTCGCCACAAGGGAGATGAAGAATCCTCTCACAAAGAGTAGAAACAGAGGGTGAATGGCAGCATCCACGAATACGGCTCTGCCTCGACTTTATTACTATATGTTATTTCTTTAAAATAGACTTAAAGTCAGTGAATGGCAGGAGTTGTGAATCAAAAGAAGGAATGAATGACGTAAGAACCCTTTGACATGGAGATAAAACAAATATTTCCAAACCTACTTTGGAATTATAATCCCATTTTTAAGGATTCTGATGCAGCTTTTTTCCAGAATTGCATGACATTACACAATACATGATACTGAACCTTTCAAATTACAGTGTCCAACCTCTCCCTCCTTCTTCCTGGCTCCTGTTCTTGAAACCAGCTGATTTGTTATGACATTAGAGTAATGGTATTTCTCTGGTGACAGTCATTGCTGAGGGATATGATTACGCTGTGGTAATTATGATTGTTACTTCCAATCACAGCTGAATGAAGTCAGAGTGTGTTATTTCAGCATCGTAGACAGCACCAGAGTGACTATGTGCACTTGATGATTCTGATGGGGGCGATTTGAGATGCAAGCGTTCTGCTGGCACAAGCACTGACAAATGCATGCTGTAGTTCTGCAGGGATACAGCAGACAATCTTAAATTCTCTGCAGGTGGATCTACTGGTCGCTGAGGTGGCTGGATGACTTTACAACACTCCAGTAAAGACATAGAGGCGTGCAGCAAAAAGTGTAGTGTGACCTTGTGTACAAAATGAAACTTAAATAATTATAATAACTTAAAATCATTTTGATTTTGAATTAAACTATTCTGTTTTCAAGCTTTTTGTATTCCTGAAGACGAAGAAGATGAAACGTAGCATTCTTTAGTTTTTAAAGTAAATATTTAACTTCCTAACAGGTTTGATATATTTAATTAACCCAAACTGTTTTATTTCTGTTGTTCTCCAATTGCTTTAAGTAGATTTTCCATCTTTTATCCCTCAGAGTGACTTTATGCAGCCTCTTGCATGCATAAATACTCTACCCAGCAGATGCTGGTGCTACCGGTAATGAAAAGAATCAGTCTACCAACCAAATTATAATTTACCACCTCTATCTAGTCAGCATCTGCTGAGTAATAAATATAAATTGCTCAAATTTGCTAAGCATGTTAATGTAAGTCACCATCTGTACTAGTATACCTTTCATGATTCCCTGACGTTTATATAGCAGGAGATTGTGAACACCAGACAGATGAAAGGTTTACACTCAACAAATAAAACACTCACACGTGCAGATATACATTCATATGCACAAATAGAGCAGAAACTCTCCTCACATTAGCATTTTTCTTCAGCAGATAAATCCATCATCATCATATTTATGCAACAGTAATAACATATATAAACATACATTTCATTAAATTATTCTAAAAATAGGGTCCTGCTATTTCCCAACTTTGAATCAGAAGTTGGTGCAGCAGCCTGAGCAGTAGAGAAGTGGAGAGCAGTGTAGCAAAACGTAGCTCTTGGAATGTGTAATGAAGATAAATTAAGACGTTTTGTTCGTGGATAGTGCTGTGTTTGCTCAAATGCCATCTCTTTAGCCTTTTCTTGGGAAATTAGGATTCAGTCAGCTGCGACATCACACACCACCTTGCGAAGCGCAGATGTCAGATACTTGTGTTGTTAGAAGTGTGAAGGCGTTACTGGCAGAAAAAGAGACAGACTTGAGTGAAGGAAGATTATGTAAAGAACAGGTTCTGCCAAGTAATATGAATGAGGCATGCAACTGATATTCTTTAAGGTACAGCTACAGTAACCTGTGGGGCTGGCTGGAGTCCCCACAGTTAATTTGGATGTAGTTTCATGTCAAGTATAAAGGAGAACAATTAACAGTCCAATACCATTCAGGAATCTCCATAAAAGTACACTAATATCATCTAAAGTTTGGCTCAACAGTTTCAGAAACTCTTGCACCTTACCATATAACTCATATAGCTACTTGCTATTAGTTGTCAGGCCCTAATTAATCATCATTTTCCTGCGAGCACCATCTCTCTAATTATTTGTGACTGCTGTCTCCTTACCGCTGACAACATGTCATCATTTTCTGCATCCGGTATGACAGTTGTATCTTGTGGGAAGGATCGACTTCTCTAAACTACAGTTAAAGTTGAAGCTTCCTAAGTCTCTTTACACTTCTCAGCTGTAATTATTTGAAATTATGTGTTTGCAGGTGGTTAGAAGTTTGAGTGTACAAAAAAGGTCAAGGGTAGAAAGACAAGTCATGTTACAGTAGATAGAGGATAACACAGGTTAAAATTGTATGAATCATTTAATCATTGTATTAATCACTATATAAGCTTTGTACAAGTTGGCTTAATGTGTCCCCAGTTTAGACTACCATTGTTTATTTGCGTTTTATGTACATTAAATACAATATCATGCTCTCAGGTGTTACTGCCATAATGACACTCTAAAGCCTTTGCCAGAAAGTAATTTGAAACCAACATGTTCTAATATTAATACCTCTGTTACCGTGCTAGAAACCTTTCTATACATAATAACATAAATCATTTTAAAGGAAGTACTTCACAGTGTTGCAAGGCCTTGGGACGCAGAAAACACTGCACAATTTCTGGACTCAGCAGCTAGACAAGAAAGTTGCGTGTGTGTGTGTGTGTGTGTATTTGTGCATGCATCTGTGTTTGTGTTGCTCAGTGATTGCTTTGGTTTGCAAATCTTTAAAAAATGCTGTGGACTTGCCATCACAGGCCTGCCATCTTGTTCCTGTTGCCTAGTTAACAACTTTATTTTATTAGTTTATAGTTAGTTTTATATGTGGCCTTGGGTCAGATTTTCAGTTTGTCTTTAGTTTATTTACACCTTTCTTATTCTTATTTGCCGCTTGAGTCATGTTATGGTCCAGCTCTTTCACCACAACAAACAGCAGACACACCACGCTAAAGTTTCAACAAAATTTTATTAACCAAATTAAAGAGTTAATTAAGTATTTACAGTATAGCATGTGTAAAATCAGTGGTGTTAATAGTGGGATGCAATAGTGGAAAATATGTGTGTGTGTGTGTGTGTGTGTGTGTGTGTGTGTGTGTGTGTGTGTGTGTGTGTGTATGTGTGTGTGTGTGTGTGTGTGTGTCCTGTGCTGCATCCAGGCTTAAGTAAACTGGGAACACCCTCAGGTATTCCCAGTTGTTCTAATGATCTCCTGCAGAGAGAGAAAACAAACAGGTGAACAACATGGCAAACACAAGACGTCTTCACAGTAGCTACATGGACCAACTGTGACACAAAGATGAATCAGCTGCAAGATATCTGAAAATAAATCCATCCACTGAATCCGGTCCCTGAGTGCAAAGATCTACAGTAGGAGACTGGATTTTTACCCATTGTGCAGCTTTGAATCCATGAACATTACAAAAAAAGACTATAGCTCCAGACCATACAGTGTTGAAGCAGAGAAAACTGTCTCTTCATTAAAGTTGTATTTTGATTGATTGATAATTTTTAGCTTTATTTACATGTGTGAGAATAGGACTGCTGAATGGATGACACCACATGATGATGATAATTCAGTGTATATTCACTCTGCTGACACAATAACACTGCCATACATAATGAAGTATTGGAAACCACAGTCCTATATGCATCTTTACTGCAATATGTTTTTACAGTGAGCAAAACTCTCCAAACGATATCAGCACTGACAACCAATCTTGTGAAAAGGACCCTTAAAATACTGCTTTTTCAAAAGATGGCATCTAAGACCTGATAAGAGCTACAAGCATTGGAATGGATCAATTGCGCAATAGGAAGAGCACTCAGTCATGGGCACTGTTTAATTAATGATGGGGGATAGAGATAGGCTGTTAGCTCCATATTGTCAGTCAAACGCTCACAGCAGAGTGTGGCAATATGAGCTATGTAACTGATACATGAAACAGAAGGACCTAATCTATACTTGCCAGTCTAGTACCATTAATGTTCTGTTAGGAGAACAGGGGTGCTGCTGCATGACATACATACACTTTTTAGTTTCTTTTCTGAATGCAAAGGAGCGAAGGTCATGGATAAATATGGATAAAATGTGGAAAGAAAGTATGGTATTCTCTAAAGAATTTGGAGTTTGAAAAGAATATGCATGAAACAACCCCACTGGACTGCACATGTACTTCTTCAGTTTCACTACCCAGAAGACTATAATTTGAATTTACATTACAAACAAGCAATCCAACAGATGGAAATAATAAAAACACATGCATTTTATTACATTATTTGTAAGATTCTTTGTTTTTTGACACTTATCACCATCTGGTGCCTCGGTCACCTTTATATTCAGATTTTTATTCTGTAACTTTCCTCAATGTTCTCTAGTTTATAATTGAGGACAGGGTATGCTGAAAATGAGCATGGGGTGTTCTGGGAGAACAAATTAAAAACAAACAAACAAACAAAAAATCAATACAAAGGCAAAAAATTAAATAAGAATAAAGAAATAAAGAAAACCAAGTTATTTCAAGCTTCAGGGAAATTTTCTCCATCAAATAACTCTCACAATCTGATTTTGAGTCTCAATGAGGTTAAAAAGTGGCCTATAGATTAGTGAGGTCTTGATAGATCTACAGCCAATTATAAGTGTCAGTTGTTACTTGACCTGTCAGAAAATACTGGAGCAAGGAATTAAAATGTCACCCAAAGACTAATAAAAGTCCGTTTGAGGTGAATGCATCAATCTGCACTAAGTATGTATCTCGAAAGAATATGTACATGTTCAATACTTTCCAATAAGGTTTAATTTCCAATAATAAAATGAGGGTAAATTAACCAGAAAAACAACTTTGGTCAATTGAACAAAAAAGACAGTTCAGTGCCCTCTTGTAGTCACACCTGTTTTTATTAATGTGTTTACACCACTTGTCATGTCTATGGTAGATGTTTAGTTAAGGTTTTTCATTAAAATTATTCAGGAATGTACTAAGTATTACAATGCTTGTGTGTCTGTCTCGATGAGAAGACTCAATTGTGTAATATTTTAATATGAGACTTTACTGTAGATGGACTGCTATGTGGCTGATGTGGTTAGTTGAACTAGTGCTAGACAAAGATTTTAACATTACCCTAGTCAGGAAGATTTACCAAAATTGTTTTCTACCAAGTCTAGTGTCTGCGTTTTGGCTGGGCGACTGTTTACTTGAGCGTAACTAGTCACAAGTCTTAAATTAATCAAGTCAGCATCAATGCAGATGTGCATTGACTAAAATTGACTACAATATATTAATTTACCATCCACTGAAAATCAACTCTCATGGCCTCCGCCATTTATGAAAACATCAACAACATTTTACAGGTTAGTGCTTTCAGAAAATGTTCACTTCTGAAGTTGTGAATAACACTCAGTAATTATCAGAAACAGAAAGTGAGGAACCACTGCAACACACAGGAATGAGGATCATGTTATAAAATCGAAAATAACATGGATGCATAAAGAAAACTGGATTCATTATTGGAGGTGAGGCACCATCCATTCCTGTGAAAGTTGCTCTGAAGCCATAAAAGCCACTTCCTGCTGTAAATAAATTATCTGGATGAAAACATACTGAGTACACTCTATTGGCCCTATGCACCCATAAAGTGTGCTCACTAAATATTTGTTCAGTTGAGTCAGCTTACGTTCAGTTTAGCCCTCGAGCTAAGTTGAATGGGGATAAAATGATTCAATTGTCCAGCTCTTTTGTGACTTTCGAAATGTAAAAAGTATCTTTTTCAGGGCCATTGATGCTAAAAAAAAACCTATCAACTATTTTACTGATGCTCCTACTCCCATAATTGTGTGCAGGAAGAATGTTTTTTAACATTGGCACTATTTCTGGGAGCTCGGAAAACAACCTTTCAATTACAGACGGATGACAATGAGCAACATCTGTATGTGTCCAGTCAAACATGTAGTTACACACCGTTACCACCGGGGGCACTAGACACTCTTGATTACATATATAGCGCTGCTAAGTGATTTTGTAAGAAAGGCAACAGACTAGCTTGCATAAATAAAGATGGGAAGATTTTGCTGCTTTTCCAATACTGTTGGACCTTTGAGACACTTACTTTTTATAATATAGCACTCAAATGAGAAGAAATGTGAAGCAGACAATTGAATTAACACTAAGCTAATTAAATTGTCTTTGTTACAATTTTTTTTTTTTAGAAAAAAAAGATTAGCTAAAATGAGAAAAAATATGCAGAAGATGCTACTTTTGATACTGAAAATAATGTAATTAAAGTTTAAAGGACCAGAATGTAGGTTAGTGACATTACCATTGCAAACAATTGAATAACCCCCGCCCCCCATTCACCATCCCATTCATGCTATCCTAGGATTACACAAAAACAGAAAAGGCCCTCCTTGAGCCGTTGTTTGGTTTGTCCATTCTGGGATACCGTAGACACCTGGCGGGACAACATGGCGGACTAGGTAAGCTTTGACAGGTGAAGACAGGTGAGGAAAACACAATGATTCTCATTAACATAGTTATTAAGTTAAATTACTGCGAATGGATCCCCTAAATCTTATTCACTGGTCATTTAACTATATTGTCATATGAGCAGTTCATTGAGGATCCATTAGTTAGCTAGTTCATTGTTAAAACTAGCATTTACATTAGTGGAAAGGGGGCGGGGAGAGCATCTAATTTATTATTTTAGGCAAAGAGCAGCTATCTTTACATTATTTTTCACTCCTCTCATTCAACTTTTTTTTTTTCTGAAAGGACTCGCTCAACCTCCTGAAAAAGTAAACAGACAGATGTGTGACCCCGATAACCTCACAGATTGGAGGAAAGTGAGGACATGCCACTCCTTATAACTAACGGAGGGCCACCTCGTTCCCTTCAGAAGCAGTGAGGCGGGATGCAGCGCTGCAGAGAGCCTCAGCCGGCTGCTGCTGCTGCGGTGGTGGAGGCTGACTGAGAGAGAGAGAGAGGACAACACAAACCAAAGCTCCGTCCAGCACGACGCACAGCATCGCCAGCAAGGTGCTTGAAGTGGATAAAAAAAGAAGCTTTGGCTCTTGGGGGGGCGGGGGGGAGGGGAGAGCTGGACCAAAAAGAACTAAACATACATATGCATTATTATTTTTTTGCACTTGAGGATGTTGTGTTTACGCTGGCTAACCAGATAGAGCGGCAGAGACTTGACTGGATATTCTTGATATCGCTGCCATTTCGCTGCTTGGGTCGGGAGAAGAGGCAAACACACGCACGCCGGTAGCGACTGCGAGAGAAAAAGCAAAGACACGGCTGACCACTTGCATTTTTTGGTGAGTAAACTATTTTACTTTTGTGTTTCTGTGTGTGTGTGTGTGTGTTTTTTTAGTTGGTGTTGTAATGTTGCTACAGCTGCATGAGTGAACGCAGGTTGGTCAAAGAGAGACAAGTTCTCCGTGCAGTGCTGGCGATAGTATCTTTCTTCTTTTCTTTTTTTCTTTTTTTTATAAACACCGAAAAGGAGATGGATAGTTTTTGGATAGTGTCATTTGCCAAAGTGTAAGTTACTGTGGTTTGACTGACAGCCTCCTGCTCTTCCATCTGAGTTATTTCTCCTCTGCTGTTTAAATCACTTGTGCCTTTTTTCTCTTGAGTAAGTGAATGGTGTAAAAAATTAAACGTGGGTGATTAAGCTTCCCAAACACACTACAAAATGGTTATTTCTGCTATTTTTTATATGCCCTAAACCCCAACCTTTTTTATATGCCCTAAACAAGTTGAAAAAGGTGTCCTACACTGAACCCTGTAAAGCATTGAAAAGAGAAACAATTTGAAATGTATTTAAACTGAAGTGGGGTTGAGGTCTCAGGTTTGCTTTTTACAGCAGTTCAAAGGGATCCGTGGAAAATATTTTGTCAAAGAGAAAGAAAAGAGCTCTCCTTCAAAGGGCAGAGGCAGGTCCTTTTTTATTTTTGGGGGAGTGCATCTGTAGGGTAGCAGATCAGGCTTCTTCTAACACACCACTTACCACACAAGTAGACCCACAGGAATGATCTAATCAGAGATATGCAAATTTCTCCAGCTCTAATTTTGCGGCTTGGTTGCGGTTGATTGTTTAGTATAATACTATCGTCTAACAGTGCTGGTGACAGTTGGGGTTATGCTTTGTGGCTTGAGGCTTACAGAGTCTTGTTTGATCCCATTGATTTGGCTTTTTTTCAGGGCTGTGTTCAGAGGATGCACGGAGAGCAATGGACATTATTAAGCCATTATTCAATTAGGAATATTATTTACAGTGTTTTCTTGAAGTTTGTTTGAGGTTGTTTTCAAATGGCAGCAATTATCGAAGTGGTGGCAGATAGAATAAAGTCTGGCAAAGGAAAGCACTACCCTTAAAAGTACATCTGCTGTCAGTGAATTCCCCTGCTGCTTTGGCTTTTCTTCAATTTTAATGCAGGTCCATGCAGAGAGAGCAGTATCATACTATTTTAAGACAAGTTTATAATTTAAAGTCACTAAGTATTTCACTTCAATATTCAAGGCTCCTGAAGATTTAAAACCATAAATCCTTGAACCAGTTTCCCTTTCTGAAAATATGACAATCTAGTTTATGTTTTTGTGGTTTAATCTGACACAAATTATGTTCCAATGAAGTGATTCTTTTGAAACTGACAGAGAAAAATACTAATGTCAACAAAAGAAGACAACATGATGGATTTGCAATTACAACACATGGCTCAGAGGTTCAATTTCACAAGGAAGACATGAAAAAATCTACATAAAGACAAGTAATATAATCTTCTGTGGAAGAAATATGATGTATGATATTCCACGAATCATGACGCTCAAAGATTTCTTGTGACATACATAATGGGGTCTTGACCCGCAGATTGACTTACATACTATATAGTGCATATGTATGTATACTGTCTGTGTTGGAGTGAGAGAGGGGTATGCACAAAGAAAAGTAGCCTACTCAGTCTTTTTCTGCTCCGATCACAATTTCATTCACACACTTTGAAGGATTGTGAGTGGAGCACATCTATCTTCAACTGTCGTGTCACATATACTGTATGGTAGATGTCCTGTATCGTTTGCAGCATGGAGGCAATCAATATTACATTTTGTTACAATGTATCAAAAGCCTTTTGTTTTCCAAAAAACCTGCTCTCAAATTAGTTTCAGTTTTTATTTTATTTTATTTTTCTATTTTTTTACTGACAATAACTAGTAAATAATTTCAGTGTATCGAAAGCACATTGTTTAACTTTCATTACATACTGTGTTTTCTATTTACACTGATACATTTCTCTGTGAATAGCACCTGCACTGTGCTACAATCATATAACCTTTGTCATAGTCTAATGTTGCCATGGTTTCCTTTTAGTGTTATACAACATCCATTAAGACTAAGTTATGGAGAGCGTACTTGAAGGCACACTGGTGATTTATATAATTTGCCATAATGTCATGGCTGAAGGATAAGTTCACATTATTTCAATTCCTAAAGCTATGGCTGCAACTAATGGTCAATTTCATTACTGATTAATATGTGGATTGTATTCTAGATTATAATAATTCATCAGTTCAGTGTATGAAATGTTAAACAATGATGCCCACCACTATTTCTCGGAGCCCATGACGACATATTGAAGTTGCTTGTTGTCACCGAAAGTCAAAAACACAGACATTCAGTCTACAATGATGTAAAGCAGAAGCAAGCAGCAAATCGTCCCAAAGCAAGAGAGGGAATTAGTGAATGTTGGGCTTTATTTGTTTGAAAAATGACTGACACAATTAAATATCACAATAGCTGCTGATTGAATTTCTGACTAATCGTTTTGGCTCCACTTAAAACAGTGCTGACGTGCCCATATGTATATGGCAAGAGTTATAGCTTGCTGTAATTGTTCCTCAGGTCCACACTGAAAGGAGCCCTCTTGAAGCAATTTCAATGTACGGTATGAGGGACAAAATTCACAGCCCTTCTGTGGAAAAATGCAATCTGAGAGTCTCAGTGGACATCAGACAGTGTTTTAGCATTGCTTTATGTTGTCTCTGTGCCGCGGCTCAGCTAGGAAACACAGTTCATGGAAGCACAAAGAGGAAATATCGCACTAAAAAGACAGCAACTTTGGAAGATAACCACTTGATTTGTCTAACTCTGCTGAGGTATCACATTAGCTTCAGATTGAGGGCATTTTTGCACAGTATAAGATCTGTGGATTTCATCAAGAGAAGGAATCACAGCACCCGATAACTCTTCAATGTGCATATACTGTAGGCATGTCAGTATGGTTTTAGAATGGTAAAATGTCCTTTAATCTAGATATATATTTCATAACACTTAACCTGCTTAAGACATTCTCATATTAGCACCCTCCTCTGTTTTGTTTAATTTCACGAGATCATCTGAAAATGGTTAATGAGATGTATAGTTAAAGTCACTAGACATAGCCTTAATCAAAAGGAGATTCACCTGCATATCAGGGGAATAGATGAAATGAATGAACAGCTGTGCCTGTTTCACGTGGCACAAATCAGAGGTTACCTCTATCCTTATCTGATGTAAATCAGTTATGTGCTTGCGGTAACTGCTTTAAAATGTTTGGAAATCCACTTGTGGGCAGGTGTGAGATGAAATGCAAATTAGTAGATCAGGTAACCTTGATGGAAATGGAATATGTCTTGAACTTACAGCTGTTCCATCCTCCTCAGTGAAATGATTATTGACATTAGCCAACAGACATGTATTTAGGGGAATAGCTAATTGAAAATGACAACTCTAGTGAAGGCTAGCCTTTGGTGGAAGAAAATGCATTCCACCAGTGACAAGAGGGAGGGTAGGGGAAGAAACTGTCTCACCAAGACAAGACAGTGGCACCCAAGGGAGTCCTATTTTAACTGAGAAATCTATAATTAAATATTAATTAT
The DNA here is from genome assembly GCF_027409825.1 of Scomber japonicus. Classification (NCBI taxonomy): domain Eukaryota; kingdom Metazoa; phylum Chordata; class Actinopteri; order Scombriformes; family Scombridae; genus Scomber; species Scomber japonicus. The sequence goes on from NC_070583.1 coordinate 19,564,994, forward strand.
TAATATTAATATTAAATATAAGAATAATCAAGTGAAAATGGACATGTCCCCGAGGAGTGTTTTTTTTATATCATGTGAACAAAGATATTTAAAGACAGTGATATGACTGGATCACTGTGTAGGCTGCATGATATAGAGCACTATGTAGTTATTCCTGTATAGTGACAAAAGTGAGGCTAGGAAGTGTTGCATCCTGGAAATCTGTTAACAACATGTTTTTCACTGTCCAGAGGATGCAAGGGTGTAATTTTGTTCTCAAAACACAACAGTGTCTAAGAATGTAGGTCCTGGGTATCTCTCCCTGGTAAGATTTGAGATGGCATGCATTTGTTAGATTAAAGAAATTCTTTTTTAGGAAATGTTGGTAATCTTGACAAGAAGCAAACCTGTCCTTGGCTGCCTTCCTATCTAGCACTTTTGTTTGTAAGGGTGGGTGGAGGGCGGGGGTTGGATGGATGGGAAGGGGGGCACTGGTCCTGCTGAGCCTGGAAGACAAACGTCCCTCAGGACCCATCTGACAACTTAATTTATATAATTGCTTAGAAGCATCTGCGTAAGAAAGACTGACTTTAAGCACCCTCCTCCACTTGTCACTGTTATGAATGACTCGGATTTGATGTCCAATGAGTCAAACAGACAAGTCACACTGTTGTTGACATACTAAAGCATGTGCGAACTATGAAATAAGCACTGTTATTTGATTACGAGTGTTGCATCTTTCTCGAGGGAAATAGTTTTAGTCGAGTTATATCTTCACCATACGTTGTTAGTTAGCACTCTGGTCTGGCTCTGCTGATGCAGCCAGCTGATCAAAAGCCTTTTGTTGTACAATACATCTTTGCACCATGACAAATGTGTCCATAGCAGTAATGTAATTAACAACGGTGACGTGAGAGCATCAATGTGTGGGCTTTCTCTCTTGATTTTTGCAGCTCACAGTCTTTCTGGTAGTTAGCAGCTGATCTAAATGGTTGAAATAATTTGTTTTGGTTGGCTTATATGTCCCACGGCCTCATTATTATTAATTATTGCAGTTCCTTTATCTGTTTGTCTTTGTGCTGTCCCCATTGTGTTAACTTTAAACAAGTCATCTGCAGATACCCGCAGGCTTCCTTTGTGCCACTTCTTAAATGGGTGGTTGAGAAAATGTTAAAGGTTATTAATTGCGTGTTAAATATGTGGAACCAGGCGGTAAGCTTTGGGGCAGGATTTGGAAATTAGAGTATTTCTTTTGTTTTTTGGAAAAGCCAGAACACACCATGTTTGGAATAGTAAGAGACAAATTAAGATGAATCAAAAGGACATTTATCATCCACTTTATCAAAAATATTTGCCCCTTATTTTTGGAATTAATATTTGGCAATAAAGGCAAACCTTTTGGAGTAATAATAAAATATGTTTAATATCACCATTTGCACAAATGATTTTTACTTTAGTGATGTGCTGTAATGAAATACGTGGTATTAGGTTTGATTTGTCTTGCAAATAGTTTGTCAGTGAAGTGAACATCAAGTACTGTATTTGTGAAGATGGTATGGAGAGAGTAGTGATGATGGTGATGGTGGGGAATAGCCTGGGGATGGAGTGTTTTTCAGTAGGCAGCTCCTGATATTATGTGACAGTAAAGGGCCTTATCTACCAGGGCTGTGATGAAGCACAACACTCATTTTTTATCTTCCAAATGTTTAACAATCTCATGCTCTGGACAGATTAGTGAGATGAAGGTGCAAAAACAGGCTATGTGGTTTCAGGGGAGCCAAATGCAGCCAAATGCAGGGTCTACGGCAATATCTGCATCATACTGATAGCTCAAAATGAAAGATTAACTGAAATTACTTGCATACTTTTGACCTTGCAGGTTCAAGAAAGCCAGAACATATTATACATTATGGTGTGATTTTTGCTTAAACAATACAGTATGCGGCAGACAGTAAGTGGGATAAAAAGGGGTTGAAAAGGGAGGAGGTTCGTGAATAACATGCAAGGCTCACCCATAAACTTTACTTGAACCTGCAGTAGCAATAGGGTTCCCCTTGTTGATCTATTCTAAATCTATTTGTGTATCTGCTTTGGATTTTTTTTTTGGTTAGTTCAGTTTTTTTTTTGTTCAGAAGTCTCTCACTTGCAATCAGCTTTGCAGTTAACATTTATTTCTGTTTCATACCAGGGCACCAATCCCCCTAAAGAATTAGTTGGTGGTGTTTTTGTACCCCACTTAAAATTAATCAGGGCCCAAACCTTTTCTTCACAAGTTGTTTTCTCTCCAAATACATCGAGAACAACTCTTGATAAGCATCAACATACAGAAATCAAAGGCACCTCAAGATCAATTTGTTTTCATGTTTCACTTAGTTATCATACCCAATCATGTAGAATTACTGTTTTTATATTTCAATCTTTAACCCTAATGAAAATGTCTTCAGGCCTTGTTAGTTAACAATTATCTTCGTTAGCTCATTAATGTGAAATTGCTTCTGAGCTTCTTGTAAAAGCATGTCCTGAAACAAATAACATGCAGTATCCATGCAGATTGTTTTTTTTTTTCACTGATCTTTTAATCCCGTGTTTCGTACAAATTGTTTCATCTGCCGTAACAGAGTTTTGTGTCATGTTCTTTTCTTAGCTAAGTTTGAATATGATTGTGGAAGCATCTTGACTAAGCTTTCGTGTGCTGTGTGTCACTTGCCATTAACTTGTTCTAGGCCTTCTGAGTGTCCACTAACTCATGGTGAAACGGCATAGTATGTCTCTCGCAACCTAGTGAGTATTTTTGAAAAGAAGGCAACAATGCTGTACATTAAAAAACAAGGAGTGTTTTTCCTTAGTCATGCATCCCAAGAGATGAAATGTGTATGAAAGTATCTGTCAGAATACAATGAAGAGGACTGCTTCGCTTTAGCTCAGCTTGTGCACCACTTTGCTGTCTGCATTCTTGTGACAAACACCGAGTGAGGATGATGTAGCATAATTCCTTTAATATCTTCCTGTTATGCAATGACATAACAGGACTTATTATGCAGGGATAATGATTGATGAGGAAGGATTTAATTTCTCATTTCATTTTTTTTTTCTTCTACCAATCAATGGACAATCTCGATCTGGTACTAGACACACAGTGAATGCTCAACTTGAATCCGAACTGCTAACATTGACTGGAAAATGTTCAGCAAAAACAATGCATTGGTATACAGAATGCGTGCTTTAACAAATCTAAGACTTGATACCAATAAAATGTCCTCCAGATATTAGAAACCCTAACCCTTTGGGATAAGACTGAAGCTCTGATGCATTGTACACTAAATAAAAAGTTAAGAGCCACTGTATGAAGCTTTTATTCAAAGCTACTATAGTGTGGTGAATACTGATGTTTGGTTATACACAATTTCTGGATATCGGCTGTCGGCTTGCTTTGTTGTAGACTTATAGTTATATCCATTTTAGCCCAAGGGTCCTGAAAAAAAGAATGATGCATCATATTATAGCTATCTGTATAGTAATTAATTCACACTGCTGACATAGTAAGTCACAAATCAATATTCAATCTTTATAACATCTCAAATGATTAGCTCTTCATAAAATAAAATTAGCAACCTTTGGGAAGCTCAGGGGGACTAAGGGCTCAGTAAAACTCAAAGGAGAATATCTGGTCTACCTTAAAAAAAAAGGTCTGTTAAAGGCTATTTGTAAGTGAATAAATGCTACGACTCTTCAAGATCCAAGCTTCCCATGTCTTGCTTGCCACCTAGCTGAAGTGATCAGGGGTTAGCCCCGAAGATAGTGACAAGTTCAACCCAGCCTCACTTACGATGGACTAGTTTAAGGTGGACCAGCTAGTCTAATCTTAGTGACAATGTCAGCCACACCTCCTGAGTTTTTCTCAGTGCTGGACCTAACAGCCTTACTGGCAGAAACCCTGGTCCCTCTCTACAGCACACAACCTGCACTGAGCTATTCTTTAAAAAAAACCAACAAAAAAACCCAACAAAAAATACTCAAAATATTTAAAAAACTAACATTTACATAAATAAAACAGATGTGCAAAGCTGCATTAAAAATTACAGTGTAAAAGTGACAGTATATTTTGCCTTGTTTTAAATGGACATTGTTTTGGGAAACCAAAATTACAGTTCAACCAAACTAATTCCAGTTAAAAAGCAAACAGTTGTCATGAACTGGCTCAAAGTTCAGACAAACCAAGGAGGAGAACACACCTTTTAAGTTAAACAAAACCAAAGTAATTTATTAAAGTAACTTATTTATGGATGTGGGAATGTGTTGTGTGCCAGAAATCAACCAAATGAAGCTGGTTTTAAAAGGTGGCCCAGCCCCCAGCCCAGGTGATCTGCTTGGGTACTTCCTGGAAGAAGAAGAAAAAAAAAGCCAAGCAGACCAATTGCAGAAACAGTACTCATACACCCCCCCCCCCCCCCTTAAATTCAGAAACCCAACAAGGGTTTCTGTAGTATAAACTATATCATATTGTAATAGATCAAAACAAACCAACTGGTTCTTTAAAATGTAAGAAGTACTAAGATATACATAGCAAATATGGACACTCAAGACAACCCACCAGTACCTGAGGAGCATTTTTAAGGAAAACTGAAGGGACAACACTGAGGAAAAAGTAAAGACTGGAAAAATGTGTCATCCAAATGGTCAAAAGTAAGCAAAATCTGCCTCAGATTTGTTTAACCTGCCCTGCAACACACAATCCGGTGACACCTCCGCCCCAATTGCCCCCCCCCCCCAAACAAAAGAGGGATGACCTGATGCCACATCAACACGAATTTACACAAGAACAGGAATTAGACAGGACACAGGTCCTGTCTCAGATGTTGAGCGCCAACACACAAAATAAGGAGTCAACAGGTTAACATGACGAACTCTGGGCGCACATTTGGCCAGAGAAATCATGCTGTCTTATAGTAAAAGGACCAGAAAACTGAGCTTGAAATGGGGATCCCACCACAGGTAAGGCAACAACCTGACTTACCACAAAGGTGCTGGTGCAATTGTTGGGGTAGATGCACTGAAAGCATTTTTTTAGTCCTCAACATGAGAGGCATGTCCAAAAAATCCTTCTAAAGAAGGATCACCAGGAGGGAGAACTTCAGGCTCTGGTCCCTGGGAGAGGTCAGGGCCTTTCCTGCTCCTAGCCCAAGAGACAGCACAGGCTGGGACCCTCCCTGGCTCAACCACAGAAGACTGAAGATGACAAGCTATGAGGTTGCTCAGAAATATCCCCAACTGTGTCATCTGGCCATACACGACTACCAGCTAAATCATTACCAAGGATAATACTGTATCTACCCCTTCAAGTGGAAGTTCAGGCTGAAGTGCAATGTTATTACCAGAAACTAAACCACAGTTCAGGTCCACCTTGTGGAGTGGGGCACATAAAGGAGTCAAACCCATCCCATGAACAACAACAAACTGGCCTGTGTTGGTAACACCAAAAAAAGGCAAAACAGACTTATAAAAGAGTCTGAAGAACCACCATCTCTCAAAATGGTCACACTACTTTCTCATCTGACCCCCGGAAGAGACAAACCAAAATAAAGCCAGAGTAATCTGATGTAGCATTACTAACATACTTCTTTTCTTCCCCGGAAACTACTGAAACTGTTTGGCGCATAGGTGCAGCCAAAGCATTGGACGTCACTGATCCGTGAATGGACTCACACTTAGCTTTAAGTGCAGGGCACTCACTTTTCCAGTGTCCTTCCCACCGGCAGTAGTTACAAGTATGGCTAGACACAGATTGCTTCCAAGGCTGACGCACAGTTATTTGAATCTGACCCCACTCCTCCCCCATTACCTCTAAAATTAGGGCAAGACCTATAACCAGTGTGACCTGGTACAACATCAGTAAAATGTAGTCTTGCCAGAACAGCAGCATCATGAGGAGTCTTAGGGTTCCGTTCATTAATAAAAATGGCAATGCTACTAGGCACACAGTTCTTAAGCTGTTTAAGAATCACCAGATTACACAACTCTTCAAATGTATTTACACCAGCGATGCAACTGAATGTCAAGACCACTAACAAACTCAACATGTGTCAGAACATCTTGTCTCCTGAAGTTCCTAAAGCGCTGCCTATAGGCCTCAGGAACTTACTCAAAACCTCAAAGCTGCAGCCTTAACTTTTTCATACTTGACAATCTTCATGTGAGAGAGCAGCATAAGCTTCTTGTGCCTTACCCGTGATCACACATTGGAGGAGGAGAGTGCATTCTTCATCCAGCCATTGTCTTGACTCAGCAACCCTCTCAAACAGAGGAGAGGTCCGGATCTGCTTCTGTGAAATGTGGGACCAAACATAGATTAGTTCCAACATCAAATTCATATTCACATTTTCTTTGAACTGATCCCTCATTTGCCAATTTTCCTTCCCTAATCATATCAAGCCTATATTGTTGAACCTCAAGTTTATGCATTTCAAATTGTCTGTCGTGCTTAAGTCTTTCATGCTCCAATTGTAACGATAGAAGCTCCTTTTGCTGCTCAACGGTCAAAATACAGTGTGAAACCACAGGCTTTTGAGTCACCTCAGTTACCAATATACCATCATCCAGCAATTTACATTTATTTTTTATGGTGTCTTTCAGCTTTTTATCAGGAATTTCAATCTTAAAGTGCTCAGCAACTTTCAAGAGTTGGTCCCTAGTGCACGGCTCCAAAAACTCCTCAGAAGGAGAAGCCACAAAATCCTCCACTGCAGAGGCCATATTTCACTTAATCAAAACCCAAAATTAGTCAAAGTACCAAAAAACAGTTTAACTCAACCCTAGTCTTCAGGCTGTTACTGGTGAGAGGGTTTTTAATCACAAAACCAGTGGGACTGGAAAGCACCTGCTATGCAGCCACCGCCAGCATCACACGGACGTGAACCTGAGCATATAGCTCTACTCACTGTCACAGCCACACAATATACCCCAGGTTCTACAAGTAAAACCTGATAAGTCTACCAGGGGGAGAGAGACTCCTTACAAGGACTACAACAAAAGTCTCCCTTTAAAATGACTTACCAAAACTGGACCAAATTGAGCACCAAAACACTCTCCCCAATCCATTACCTTCCAAAAAATAAAATGTGTAATTCTCCCCCAAGAAATTTAAATACATTTAAATAAATACTAGGTCTTACTGAACGGACGAGCCCCCATTTTGTCATGAAACTGGCTCAAAGTTCAGACAAACCAAGGAGGAGAACACACCTTTAAGTTAAACAAAACCGAAGTAACTTATTTACATAAATGAATAAAAACTATGTGCTAAATCTTTCGACTCAGTGGTGTCTGGAAGTGCATGGATGTGGGAATATGTTGTGTGCTAGAAATCCACCAAATGAAGCAAACAAAGAAAGGGTTCTGCTGCTGGTAGAGGGAGAGCGAGATTGAGCAGGCCAGCTGGTTGTAAAAGGTGGCCCAGCCCCCAGCACAGTGGAACTGCTTCAGCCTGATGACTTTGATCTGCTTGGGTACTTCCTGGAAGGAGAAGAAAAAAAAAAGGACAAGCAGACCAACCAGGCAGCGCAATCGCAGAAACAGTCATCACACAGTTGATGTTATGTAGAAGCGTTGTGTGTGTGTGTGTTGTTTGGGATAACTAGCATGATGTGCACCATTTATAAAAAGAGACACCAACACAGTACACCAGAGAGCTGACATGCTAGTTTGCAGCATGACAGAAGTTAGTGCTACCGCTTAGCAGGCGAGCTAACTGCTAAACGTTGGCGTTTACTTGCAGCCCAGCTGTTTAACATGATGTGCAGCAGGTGAGATTCCTTGTAGGACATTAAAACTGCTGTAGATAATACACTAACATGCTATCAAGCATCAAATCTGAGCTAAATGCTGAGCTGGTGATATGAAGATTCTCAGACACAAGCGCCACTGCTTGCTGTTTTTGTAGCATTTACCGTTAAAACAAAGACTTTGGGCTCCTGATGTGAACAGTGTAGGTAGCTTGCTATGCTGTGAGCACTTCGTCACAGAGCTGAACTCGTACAATTTGCACTGCAGCACCATAATAACGATCTCTCTGTAAAGGCAGATTGTGGAGACGTTTTAATCGTTCATGATCTAATATTGTCATATCACACACACCCCTGCCACCGGGTTTGCAATACACTGGCAGAAACCCTGAATACTACACATTCTGGGAGATTAATGAGAGATGTGACAGCAGCGGATGACGGATCAGTTTTGTTGGAAGACATAAATTGAATTATAGTACAGTCTAACACGATCAAAATAACAGTAACTGAATCATCAACCATTAACCATACAGCTGTAAAAAATATTCAGCTGACTTGCTGAATTCCCACCTCACACTTTGATAAGCAGCTTCCAATTGGTCAGCAGCTGGAGGTTTGTAATTAATCAGCAACTCAAAACATCTGCTGCACAGAAGAGTGAACAGACACATACAGTAGTACATACAGTAAGTAGTATGTATCTGTTGTATCTAACACGTCAGTTAAATTAGTAATTTATTCAGGGGGAGATCATTTATGGAATGGTCTCAATTGTCTTGAGGGACCTTACTCCATTTCAGCATATTCTATTCTATTTAGCATAAGACTGTCATATGATCTTAGATTAGATTGTATGAAAATGCACTGGGAGTTTGAGTTTCCACAAAGGATTTTATTTTAAATCACTTAGTGTGCCATTTTAGAGAGTATTTCATGATTTAAATGTTCAGCAGACTAGTTATTGTTATATCTCCATATGTACACAGGTAATGTAAGAATCACTAAATCACTTAAACATGCTAGGTGAACATAGATGCAGTGTGTACTGCTGTGTTTCTCTCTGCTATGTGTTATATTTAGATTAATGATGTTCCACAAATGTGTGTTAATGCATCTGTGAGTTGAAGTTCAAATTAAGTTTTTAACTGTGGTAAAAGATTTTTCATTTATTAATTCATACACAGAAACTATGTCCTCTCCTTTAGGCTGTGTTTTAATAGGCGATTTTAAAGTTGTGCCAAGTCAAATATTTATGAGCTGTTGTTTTGTCTTTTCATCTATAATTTTATCAGCCTAATGTTTTGGTCTAATGCATTTTGAAGTGAGCAGAAACCCATTTTTGAATCTCAGAGTTTAGGTTAAGTATTCACATTTATATTGCTCACATTTTTACTTGGGCACCAAAATCAAATTTACCTTAACAATTATCTCTATTCATTACAATTAATGATCACAGATCAAAGCAATTATTTGAAATCCTAATCCCCTGTTCAGCTGCTAATGTCAACCAGCTAGCAGCATCATTGTATTGTCCATAGAGGAGATGAAGGCACTTGAGCATCTAGGGAGCCAGACAGTGGAAATTGCATTCAAATAAATTGAGAATTAATTAGATCTATATATCATTGCCAATAATGTGCCATGGGACTGAACAGAATTGCACTGGGAATGAACATGTGACACAGAAACCCATAGTTTCATTTCAGTGGCTGTTGTGCTCCACTTTTCAATTGTGCTTCTTTAACACTGACCACACATAAAAAATACTTATCTCTGTCACAACTCTATTGCATTTATATAAAAGCAATTTTTAGAAGATGAAAGGAGATTGCAGGGTTTTGCAAAAGCACTTTTAGTACCAACTTAAATTCTACAGACCATTGTATGGTTACTATAGCAACTTGTGCCCCTTGATTTGAGCTGGGGAAAATTAGGTCACATTATTGCTATGTGAGATGCGACCTTTACCTCACCACAGATCTAATGGTTGGTTTCCTCCTTCCAACCTGCCACTCAGTGTGCATCTCAGCTCTCCACCTTCATTTTCTGCATTCACTTAGATGTCAACATAATTCAAAACATGAACTTTAATCAGGATTAAAAGCATCTCGACTAATTCACAGAGATTGTACCATCAAAGCAAAACTTTAGAAAGGACTTTTTAAAGACCATCTGTGTATTTCCCCTTTTCTCTTTGCCTTTAGAACTCAGTTTGCACCACTGCCATTTCATTGTTTAATGGATTTTTGGACAGCAGTAATTAGTGGGAGTATATAAAAGAGCCCGACCGATATATCGGTCAGCTAATGTTTTCAGCTTATATCAGCCTATCACAGATATATTGGTATCCACCTATATGTATGTATTTTATGTATATTCTGTCCTTTTCTTAATGCAGATTTAACATTTACACACATGTTTTTGGTTATGTTGTAGTTATTTCTACTAAATCAATTCCCAGTGAAGTTTACTGTTTCAGTGTCAAATACATAAAGTTTATTGTTAAACTGTAAAATATCATGCAACCATTACATATCTTAGTCACAAGTGTTTGATAACCACATTTGAGGGATCATTACAATAAATGTTCGTTTATGTATATATTCTGTGTATATAAAATTATTGGTGGATCTGAATTGTTTTTACTCCCTGATGTTGGTATTGTTATTGGCCCCAAAATTCCAGTGTTGATCAGGCTGTAGTATATACAGTAACATCATTGTATAATAATAGAAATGATTTCCAATGTTGACATATTCTTAGATTCTGTAACATACAGTGGTTTAAAGTTATTCTTAGAGACAACCTTTTTCCAACATTTCTAAGCAGATGGAGTCCAAAATTTAGGTGAAATGGTGACATAGTTGCTATGTGATAAATTTAGAGTTCATTTATTATTCTAACTTTTTGTAACCAGAAAAACAACTACAGGTACAAAGGCACTGGTAGCTGTGATTATGATCATTATTATTTTTGAATGTGTAGTCTGAGACATGGACTCAGTCATTACCACTGAGTTTAGCTGATCTTCAACTAAATCATTGCATCTTCATTGTTATTACATATACTACTTTTTAGATTAAAATACCATATTAGTTGGCCTGGATTCAGATGAATTCATTTTAAGTAACCTGCCATTTTTATTGTCAATAGTGTAACACTCAAGTGGAAGTGTTAACTGTTCGGACCTGAGCTGTAGAGATCCAACAATGAGCCTTGAGACAGGCCCCACATGCCAGATCACATACTCATTAAATCTCAATTTTCATACACAGATTTTCAACACAGCATAATTGTGTGACACACAGAGCCTGTGTTCTGTCGATGCCTGTGAATAAGGACAAATTGAAGGTGCTCAAAACTGCTGTGTGTGTGTGTGTGTGTGTGTGTGTGTGTGTGTAGAAGGGGGTGTTGTTTGCAACAGCCAGCATTGATATAGTTTGTCAATGCAGATGTAATATTGTGTCTGTCTATGTTATCTGTATTCAGCTGTGCATATCATATATTCGTCGGAATTCAAACACAATCTTTTTAAGGCAACAGTTAAAATGAGGGGTCTCCGTCCTATATAACTGGGCTTAGTCTATGTACAGAGGGATATTTCTGGCTAGATGGGTTATTTAGTGTATCCCAGTCACTGCCTCTAGCAAAGCAGTGTTTTGTCATTGTTTTAAGGTCAGAATGAATTGATTAATCTCCAAGGAAAGAACATTTCTAAGACCTTAAAATAACCAGATGCTTTTACAGATTGTGTTTTTTGGCAAACTTTGGTGTCATACTGAAAATGGGCTCAATTTGTGGTGTGAGAAAGGATTTTAATTGCAACAATTAAGCAACAGCAAAATGTAATTTATTCGAGGCTACATTGTATAATCTACAAATTATGCTTACCATTTTATTAAGCATGGGCAAATGTAGCCCCGCAAGCCATTCTAGATCCAGTAAATTCACAGCATGGCATGACCTGTCTGCCCCTCTCATCTGATAGAAGACTTGGAATAAAACAAAACCTCTACAGAAGGTTCACTCAGCTTTTTTTTAGGGATTAAGACCCCATTCTACTGAAGTGATAGTCAACCATTGTGTGTCCCTGGGCGATCATTGATCATCTGTGGCTGACTATTGCTCAAGCCCACGTATTATTACCAACTGACATGCTTATAATGAATCAATACAAACATAAATTCAATTTAGAATTTAATCTGACATAGTTTTTTTGCAAGGGTTCTTTTGGAGGCTTCTGCTATGTGAGCTTTCCCAGAGCAGACTAGTGTGCTGCCCTCTGATTGTCAGCGTAACAGCTCTAACAAAATGAACTGGCTTGTTTAGGTATTCGGGACTTCATGTAGTCTCTGATGTTTTGAGCAGTTTCTTAGGTGCAGATTTTTTTTTTCTTATGAGAAGTGTCAACTGCCCCATTATCCTATTGTCATCTAGATGGATGATACAGGTGGAAATTCTTGGGTGAGATGGTGTGTGTTAAACATTAACAAGCACAGTGTGGTGTTAGTGCATTACTTCTTTTACAGCAGAGGATTTTCTCAAAATATACCCACCTAGAACGAGATGCAGCACCTGATATTCATGTGGAGGTTGCAGAGAGAATGACTTTTACTGTGAAGCAGGTGTAGGAAGTGTTGTAGTTTCCATTAACAATAGGTCAGCCATTAAACTGCAACAGCCTTCAGCTGTTAGTTTCTGCGCACACCTGCTTTCTTACAACTGTTTTCTGCTACTGTTATTCAGCAGAACTTTGCCCACATGGTGCGTTGTTTGTGAGCACATGTAAAACAAGATTAACTATCAAAACAGATGAAAAATCAACTTAAAAAATAAAATAGGCATGAATGACAGTTGATAATGAAAATGTAATATATTTTTTTATTTAATATCAATAAAGTAAATCTTAATCTAAATAATACTATTTTAAAGATAAGGTTAAAAATCTACTTATGCCATTAGCACAATGTCCAGTTGAAGTTCATCATGACATGGATTATTTATTTTCATTTTTCTTACTTGCTTTTAGCCCAGGACTACCTCTGCTACTGCTGCAGTTCAGCCTGCTGTGCAGAAACGTTGGTGAAGTGTGTTTCTTTCTCCTGCTTCAAACCAAAACATGTAATTTCATCGATGGTGAAATATGTCAATTTATGATCATTGTGAAACATGTGTTTTCCTTGAATTATAATCAAAACCCTGGTTAGCATATTTTCAGTAACTTGCTGTGTTGAATCTGTGATGTTGTATGGATGTTGCTGCTCCTGTGGGAGTACTGTTTACAACACCGGGTATAGAATTACTTTTAGAGCCTTTTGCTCATTTATTCCATTGCCAGATGGACACAGCTTGCATCAATGGCTGAGTACATGGTCACTGTTTTTTTTTTTCCTTTTTGAATGTAATCAGCCAGATTACTAAAACCTCAATCACAAAAATATTTATGGAACATGTTTTTACTTACATGCATTATAGTAAGCTAAAGAAAGAAAGGCACTTGGCTTTGTCTAAATTTGTTTCAGACATTTTCAGCTTACCGCTGTGTTTTTGTACTGAACCAAGAGTTTTATCAGAATATACTGCAGTTGGAGTTAAAATACAAAAATAAACAGAAGACGAGCTGTCTGTTTATTTTCCAGAAACTTGTAAATATCATATGTTCAAAAATCCCTTGGGAAAGATGTGCCGCTCAAAGCTTCCATAAATGACAAAACAATAGAGAAGCAAGTGTTGCATATTCCCAAGGGAACAGCTTTGACTTTACTCAAGTGCTTCTGCATGCACACAGAGAGAGCATAGCTTTATATAGCTGAAAGTAAATGGAAAGCATTTATATGACAAAATGTTTAAATGTTTCAAATAGATGAATGATTTAACCGGCCTCTGTTAAAAGGAATAGACATTCTTTCAGAAGCAGCTAGTTCATTCTGATCAAACTGCTGACACATTTCTGACCAAGCTTTAATTCTGAATATCAGTGGAAAAAAGGCTGATTTTAACACAGTTATTGATAAGGTTGATCTGAAACTGATAAGGAAGACCAGATTCAACCAGACTGGATGCAATCAAAACTGATTTCTTGAATGGCCCATTAATAACATACAATTATGTTTTTGATTATTTCAAATAAATAAATAAAAAAAAACTAAAAAATTAAATAAATTATCAATGAGAAATTTGACGTAATTTAGAATTATTTAAATTACTAAAATCTGAAAACGAAAAGCAACATACAAAGTAAATTGCATTCCAGCAAATCACCAGCTGCACATTTGATCCATTGAACAACACTTAAGTCTGCTCCTTGATTAGACTCACATGAGGGTAATCAGGCTGTTGCTGGAGGTAAACATGTAATTTGTGGCACTGAAGGTATTCCAGCGCAGTGCTTCTATAATCTGCTTCAGCAGTGTCAGGGATCGGAATCTAATAAAATAATCTGCCATCCACAGAAATGATATCTTAAAAGAAATAAGGCCTCAGATGGACTCATGCTTTGCTCCCTCTTAAGACTGTATCTAATCCTTTTACCAGTTTAAAATCTGTGGGACCTTTTTCTGTTGGCTTAGATGTGTCAGCTCTTCTTCATCTTCCTTTATAGCTTTGTTGAATGCTGGATGGTAGAAAGAAAGATGTATTAGTTATCAGAATAAATACCTTGATTGTGTAAGTTGCCCACTTGATAAAATGGTGCCCTGTCTGTCATCTGGTTAGGCTTGGATAATATGGTTTTATGATAAACTGGAAGAGGTGTAACCAATATGGTTTGTTCACCACAATTTACTGAACATCATGCACAAAAGAAATGGTATAATGTGAGGTTTCAGGTATTTCTGTGACTGACCCATTGCTTGAATTTAAAACTATACCAACAAAGATTTCAACTTCTTTAATTTTGAGTAACAAAGAAAATCCTAATTCATTGTAACATAATGCTGTTATCTAGTGCTTGCTTTTAATGAGGAGATACTGACTGAAGAAAATGTGAATATTATCCAGCCACAACATAATGGAGTGGGTTGGGTGTGCTAACATGACTCAGCCAGCATCAGTTACAAAGAAACTTTTCATCTAAGGCTTATTGTTCATCCTCAGAAGTAGAGACAATGAGTAGAACTATTTACCTGCTTATTTAAACACCACATGTAAAATGCATTGCGTAAATTTGCAGGACAGTTTCATTGACAGATGTTAAACTGACTATTTAACTGAATGAAAATTTGAGTGTGTGAATGTGGCATATTATTTGACTCTGATCTTGGCAGCAATTAGTTCAAAGTCCCAGGGGGGAAGTTTGAGGTAATTAATTATCTGAAATTTAGGGATTTGGAGTTTGCCGTTTTCATACTGTTCATGTGTGTATGCATTTCCTGTATATAAAAGATGAGAACCAAAAGGAAGAATATTTTCACCTTCTTTCATCCATGGTGAAATAACAATAGATCATTTTTATGCCACTTTTCAACCTTTAACTGGCTTCACGAGGTTGTGTGTTCCCTTGGCAACCATCTTGTCCTCAGGTCAGTGCAATTCCCTAGGTGGACTCTGTAGTGGATATAACATACAAATAACTTGTCATCACAAATATTTCAAGAAAATAACAAATACAATTGCCTCTTTCCTCTAAACATTATTTGGATAAAGCACAATGCTATCTGTGCTGGTAGATGAACACCGAGGTTGTGTGTGTGTGTGTGTGTGTGTGTGTGTGTGTGTGTGTGTGTGTGTGTGTGTGTGTGTGTGTGTGTGTGTGTGTGTGTGTGTGTATGTGTGTGTGTGTGTGTGTGTGTGTGTGTGTGTGTGTGTGTGGATATACTGAATGCAGTATATCCACACACTCCACTGCAAACATTTTAATTGCCATGTATTTTATGACAAGTAAATAACTGAATGGATGAATTATATTGCAACTGCATTATCATTTCATGTAAAGCACATTGTGTTGTCTTTTTTTCCCAACTCGCATCCCAAATTCGTCCAAACAATGGGAGGTCCACTCAGGCCCTACACACTTGCTGATAACTTATTTGAAGAGTTGGGTGTCCAATATTTTGTTAAGAACGTAGACTAACCTAAATGCAATAGAATGCATCAGTTTTGGACACATTTGTGCGGTGGTGTTCATGATACTAACCATATGTGATCTCTGGATTCATTCAGCCAGCTGTCTTCTCTGCAGGGAAAAACTGAGAGCTAAGATAATTTCACTTTCTTGCATCTCCTCCATCCTCTGGTCGTGACCTAAAAACAAATTTCCCTACGCCATCATTGAGGATTTTTCAATTCCTTAAATGCACCTTTGAGGAGATGAGGAGAGGAGAGAGGAGACTCCTGGAAGAGCTGAGGAACTACAGGTGTGTCCTCTGTGGAAGTTTTTTACTGGATGGCAACACCCCTTGGATTGATTGTCTTTATCAGATGATCAGCTGATCAGATGGGACAGTAAATATTCAAGCTATTGAGGACACTGCTTTAATGCAGCAATATTAATATACATGATTGTAATACAGTAGATCAGGAAAAATACCTGTGGAATTACAGCACCAACAACAGCAGCTTTTCATATTTATTCATAAAACAAAAATTAGTGAATCATGAACCACTCACAAAAAACACTCTTGTAACTTGTTTTTCTTCATAAGACAAAAGTACTTCAAGGACAAGTATAATTATATTGCCAAAAGTATTGACTCACCTGCCTTGACTCGCATATGAATTTAAGTGACATCCCATTCTTAATCCACAGGGTTTAATATGATATCGGTCCACCCTTTTCAGCTATTGTATAACAGCTTCAACTCTTCTGGGAAGGCTTTCCAAAAGGTTTAGGAGTGTGTTTATGGGAATTTTTGACCATTCTTCTAGAAGCGCATTTGTGAGGTCACACAATGATGTTGGACGAGAAAGCCTGGCTCTCATTCTCCGCTCTAATTCATCCCAAAGGTGTTCTATCACGTTGAGGTAAGGACTCTGTGCAGGCCAGTCAAGTTCATCCACACCAAACTCTCTCATCCATGTCTTTATGGACCTTGCTTTGTGCACTGGTGCACAGTCATGTTGGAACAGGAAGGGGCAATCCCCAAACTGTTCCCACAAAGTTGGGAGCATGGAATTGTCCAAAATCTTTTGGCATGCAGAGTTCCTTTCACTGGAACTAAGTGGCCAAGCCCAGCCCCTGAAAAACAACCCCACACCACAATCCCCCGTACACCAAACTTTACACTTGGCACAGTGCAATCAGACAAGTACCATTCTTCTGGCAACCTCCAAACCCGGACTCGTCCATCAGATCGCCAAATGGTGAAGCGTGATTCGTCACTCCAGAGTCCAGTGGCGGCGTGCTTTACACCACTGCATCCGATGCTTTGCATTGCACTTGGTGATGTATGGCTTGGATGCAGCTGCTCATTCCATGAAGCTCTCTACGCACTGTTCTTGAGCTAATCTGAAGACCACATGAAGTTTGGAGGTCTGTAGTGATTGTGCAGAAACCTGGCGACCTCTGCGCACTATGCGCCTCAGCATCCGCTCCGTCATTTTAAATTGCCTACCACTTCATGGCTGAGTTGCTGTCATTCCCAATCCCTTCCACTTTATTATAATACCACTGACATTTGACTGTGGAAAATTTAGGAGCGAGGAAATTTCACGACTGGACTTGTTGCACAGGTGGCAACCTGTCATAGTACCACGCTGGAATTCACGGAGTTCCTGAGAGCGACCCATTCTTTCACAAATGTTGTAGAAACAGTCTGCATGCCTTGGTGCTTGATTTCATACACCTGTGGCCATGGAAGTGATTGGAATACTTGATTTCAATTATTTGGATGGGCGAGTGAATACTTTTGGCAATATAGTGCATGTCTCAGCTTCTTCAGGAAAATATGATGCCACACAACTGCCTATCTACTATAATATCATCCTTTTCAGGTTCAAGATGATAGAAAGGATGATATTCATGTATGGTCTCTCTAATAACAAGGTAAAATTACTTGGTCATTATAAATTGAGTAAAGTACCAGAAACAGGCACTGTTGGGTACCGTTACAGTATCAGTTCAAATATAAACTACCCAACCGTACTTGAAAGACTAGATGACAGAGATGATTTTGAAAGTACAGATATTCTGACAAGGCAGGTGACATTTTAAAGTGGCATTTCAAAATCTGACAAACTGTGGTTTTCTTGTGGTATAATTTACGTCGATTTGACTGTTTGATTTAGGACAGTGTTGTATTGCTTGACCACAGTATGTATTATGATGTTCTATCAGTATATGACATTGCATAATATGAAGTTTAAATCACAGAGTCAAATATATAAACCGGTATTCAAAAATATTAGTTTTTATGTCACATGGATTTCTGCATGTCTTTATAAATGCACAGAATAACAGGCAGGCTCTCCTGTGATCCCCAACAGCTGCAGAGATGATAAGCACTTTTGAGGCTTACTTCTCCCTCAGTTCAGGAAAATGTCATTTCACCAGCCTCAGTGTGCATCTCTGCATTGATTCTTAAAACAATGATGGATTTAAAAGTCAGGCAATGAATAATTTGTACAGTTTTATGGAATATGCCCAGTTTTTACTACAGTCCTAATCCACATAATCAGTAATCAGCTGATTGTAAGCCAAATTGCATTGTCTTAAAAATTCAGAGAAAATGTGTTTAATTTATAGGAGAGTAACATTAAAGTAAAATAAAATGTCTATATGCTCACAGTCCCTCTTAACCTATTTTCTAAATCATCTCAGCTTGCCCTGAATTCCTCTGCATAACTTCATATATGCGTGCCACTTCAAACCATAGCACCTTGCTCATTGGGCTTTGAAGTGTCAGTGTCTTTTCATATTCCGTCTTCTCTCAGGACACCAAAGCATTTCAGGCACATACTTCATGCTCACTTCTTCATCACGACAGCCATCACTGGCTGCACATGTAATTTTACCACTGTGAAAAGCGCTAGCTTAATTCAGGTGTGCTCTGTCTCATGGTGAAGACAATAATTGCCTGTACTGCTCTTCCCTTTGGTAATTGTCTTTTGATTGAGGTCATCAGGACAATTAAAATCATTGAGGGGTGAAAAGTGGTAGCGAGAGACCTGAGACAGCAATGGTAGGTAGTAGAATGGATCAGCAAAATGTACAGAAGAGAGTTGTGTGTGAGAACACCCACTGAAGTAAGGATAGGACACTACACAGAATGGCTTTGTCTACACCGCTTTATTACAGTTGATTAATCATATGGCAATTTCAAAAATCTATTGAAGGTAGCAGGGTGGTGTAGGGTTTTTCCTGGATGCTTTTTTTTTTTTTTACACAAAGGTGGGAGGAGGAGTTTTGCACACTTAAGTAAAAAACTAAATCACAACTTCACAGACAAACATGTCCAAAGGGATTTAAATTTTATACCAAGAATATAGAAAATGGAAAATAAAATATGCTTATCTCTCACGATACAATCGCAATACTTGGGTGAGGATTCGATTCAGAATCGATTCTCAATTCAAACCGATTCTTGAACAGAAAAGGGGGCATATTTTCAGTCTGTTGCTCCAGTATGCTGTCTGCCAACCATTCAGTGTTGTCCGTAGTCCACTGAAATACAATACAAAACACAACTGACAGATAAGATAAATGGTCTACAGCCTTTTTATTTGAAAAAAATGAATTGCATTAATTAATTCATTAATTTGAAAGCATCTTATTCTCCTGCCTGCCTAAGAATAACAATGAGGAGGAGTAATGCTCTGCTTGCTGTTAATAAAGTCATATCTCCAGAAATGAAAAGCAGCCTCTCAGCTACACTGTTAGCTCCAGGGAAAGCCAACAGTTATTTCTTCACCACAGATTTGGATTATGTTGTTTTATGCTGCAGTGTGTTGGTCAGCCAGTTTTATTTGTTACTGCTGGAATTTGCTGTTCCGTTTTCCTAATTTTGGTCTCAGAGTGACAGCATCAAAAATAGTCACAATATACTTCATGTTTGTCTTGCTAAGGTAATTATTTAGTTGACTCAAACAATGCTTGCAACCACTGCCTATTGTGAAGATGAACTACAAAATAACTCTAGCCTGTGCATGATGTAGACTGTCTTAATTTAGTTCTGTCTTTTTCATTCCATCAAAATCATATGCTGAAATATTAAAAAAAGGCAGCCCTCTTTGATTTAGATAGAAAAGGGAAAACCCTGGTGGTGTCATAGGTGATCATGGAATTTTATAGTTTTAAAAAAATGATATGCTTTTATAATGAATGAACATAGACCTTAAATTGAGTGCCACATTGGCAATGCAGTTTTTATGAACTAAAACAATTCTGTGCCAAAGGCAGATACTAAATAATCATGACCTGAATCTGTGAGTCTATCTCTGTAACATAATATACAGAGCTTCTTTGATGACAGAAAAAGATATGCTTAAAAATGTTGTCACCCACCAATAATGGCAACATTGCAAAGACCAATTGGTTCTGTCAGTATAGGGAAGTTTCTCATGATGAATTGCATCTCAACAAATATTCATGATGATATGTCAGAAAAGACTGGAGAGATTATTTCGCTCATTTGCTGTGGGGCCCCTTAGGCAAATCATTGTAATTTTTTGAAATGCTGCTTCTTAGAATAAGACACATCATTCAGACAAGTTTAGTCAAAATCGGGTCAGTAGTTTCTGGAATGGCGCTTGTGATAGAAATGGATAAACTGTTCAAATAATGAATAGGAAACTGTTCCTGAGTATTCACACATCGGTTGCCTCAACTATAACAGACAGTTGAATGTCAGGTATGAGGCCCGAGTCTGAAAATATGCACTCATCCCCAGGAATTCCTCTTGTATTGTGTGACAATCACTTTTTTTAATCTACACTAGCCATTCTCTGTGATTGTGTACCAGTGAAGCGTGGGCTGAACAAAGTTGTCTCTGCTGTCTCTGTGTGGGAGATAGTGGTGGATCTGTACTGATACACACTAAATAGTCTGAGGGTGTATGAGCAGCATTTTTTAGGGCTTGAAGTTTTATGGTTTCCCTGTTGTGATGACTCATTGCAGGGCTACCAAACATAATCTTAATTGTCTCTGATACAGACAGTAGCAGCAATCATCTAGTTTACACTTTAACTCCTGTTTGAGAGATTTTGGGGCGTTATTTGACTCAAACTTCTAGGCATTCTTTTCCAGATTAACAGATAACAACTTTTGTTGGAGGATAGATTGTTGTGCCATCAATAATAATATGAATAATATAATAAACAATATTATTGTAATTTTAAAATCATTTTATGCCACTGTTGTAGTTAATATGGTAACAGCGGTTCAGATAAAGAACTGTTATAATAAAGTTAAATGAAGTACTGTTATAATGACATGAATCAAAGAGGGACCGCTGGTGTATTCTGCTTGTGCCTTGCCTTGGGCCGGAAGTGTTGATGTAGTTGCTGCAAATCTGAAGCTTCCACTCAACAAATAGTTGAACAACAGTTAGCAGAAAGTTTAGCTACTGTTAAACATAAGGATTTCTTCACTGTGAAAGGGAAACTGGTTACACCTGGCCACTATTAGAGCAAACTAACAGCTCTTTGGTTCACACTCTGATGCTAGCAGGCTAACCGGCTAGCTCCAGGGCTTAATGTTAGCTGCTAGCTGTTATATGTTTCATAGCTCAATGTGAATAATAAATTAAATATCCATATAGGAATCAGTGTGATGATTAAAAACAGGAAGACAGATTATTTGCCTCAAATAGATAGGCCACACACAATAAATTATGTTGTTTATCCTGGCATCATGTTGACTGAAATGTTGGTGACATTGTTATGTAAGCCAAAGAATGTAATAAAGAATAAATATGAATGTGACTACAAAGTGCATTAGTACAATAAATAAACAAGAACGTGAGTGCATAGTTAGTGTGAGACAGAGTATACCACTCTGAATAGGTGCGTTTTCAGGCAGGATTTAAAGGTGGAGACAGAGTCAGAAGCGCAAATGTCTGATGGGAGAGAGTTCCAAAGGCGGGGGGTAAATCGGCTGAAGGCTCTTGACCCCATGGTGGTTAAGTTGGCAAATGGGGCAGAGGAGGATCTGAGAATTCGGGAAGGTGTGTAGATGTGAATAAGTTCAGAGAGATATGATGGTGCCAGGTTGAAGGATCTTGAAAGTGAGGAGTAGAATCTTAAAGTCAATGCGGGATTTGATAGGGAGCCAATGAACTTGCTGCAGGGCAGTAGTGATGTGTTCAATAAAGGGAGTTCTGGTTATGATACGAGTGGCTGCCTTCTGTACCAGTTGTAGTTTATGAAGAGATTTCCGCAGAAGACCAAAGAGGACAGAGTTACAGTAGTCCAGACGGGATGTGATCAGGGTGTCTACCAGGATAGCGGTGCAGGTTGGTGAAAGTGAGGGACGGAGGCGTTTGATGTTGCATAGATGGAAGTATGCAGACCAAGTAACGTTATTGATGTGGGCTTCGAAAGATAATGTGCTGTCCAGGATGACACCCAGACTCTTTACCTGAGGGGATGGAGGAACAGTGGAATTGTTGATGGACATTGAGAAAGTGTTGAGTGTTGCTAAGGTTGATCTGGTACCAATGAGGAGGACCTCAGTTTTGTCGCCGTTGAGTTAAAGAAAGTTGAGGGAGAGCCATGATTTAATTTCTAGTAAACAGTCGGATAGAGCTGTGGGTGGCAGAGTGGAAGTAGGCTTAGTGGAAAGAAAGAGTTGGGTATCATCAGCATAACAGTGGAATTGTATATTAAATTTCCTGACAATGTGAGCAAGAGACAGACGATAAATAATGAACAGGAGGGGGCCAGGTTGTGCCAGGAAATGGCAGGTTTGAGATAGGACGAAAGTTGTTCAAATCATTTGGATCGGCGCCAGGTTTCTTGAGTGTTGGAGTTATTGCAGCAGTCTTTAGTGATGATGGAACAACAACAGCAGTCAGTGAGGAATGAATGATGTCAGTCATTAACGAGGACAGGGCAGGTAGGCAGACATTTCTTTGTGTGCATTTGGATAACTATAACCTGATTTTAATAGACGTCATCCCCAAATTTTGATGAAACCCAGTCATGAGGGTACACTCAGAGGCAAATAAAAAACTCTTATGAATAACTAAGAGTTATGAATGAGAAGTATTGTGATAGCCGCTATTGTTACAGACTTGGCTTTTATTTTTTTAACCTTATCGTGGACAATAACACACTGATTAGGAACATTCATGTTCAGTGTTTTCCCTAGGGTGACTGCTTTGGGGTGGCAGCAGCAGGAGGAGGATGTGGGGTGCTGAGCAATACCCTGGAAAGACTCAGCATCCAGACATATTCCCGTTCTGTTTATTGGTGGCTGAGATTGACACTTGACAAAAGAATGGCTGGTCAGTCCACCTTAAGTGGGCTTGGCCAGGTTAGGCTAAGCCATTATCACTAACTTGGAGACTAATCCCCCACCCCTCTCATTTTTCCATTAGTTTGGGAAACAACAGTGAAGACTTTTGTTGGTGTTGAGAAGGTAACCTTTTTATCTGCTCCACTCACATTCACTGTCACTTTTCTGTTGCTTGCTTTCTCCATTCACTCAACCACACACTTGATATGACGGTGCACTGCTGGAGAATGAACGTAAGAGAAACACTAGTGTTGCTCTTTTTAGACTAGCAGGATGTCATCGTATCTTTATCCATCAATGTCAGACTGCTACTGAGACTGAATGGAGTGTGAATGACTGTTAAAACATTGTACCACAGTTATTACAACAAATATTTTTGAACAGATGTTTCACTCCAAACAGAACCTACATGGTGTTATTCACCAAATTTTAAACAGCATATTTGGTATCTACACATAAAGACAGTGAGCTGGAAATCTTAGCATCAATATTAAACCATGATATCATCAGGTGACATTTTTTGAGCTGATCCAGACTGCATTAATGACTGACGCTTTGGGCTCAGAGGATTTTTGTTTTAAATATTGCATCCAAATGAGTTTTATTTGAATGTAGAGCATTCAGCTGTGATTTATAAAATGTCCCTATGTCCCAGTATAATCACCTTGGGTGCTGTCATTGTGTCCCATGAGTTTTGTAATTTTTCACTGTCTATGAAGCAGCTCCAGGATTTGACTGTAGATGACATAATCTCTACAGTCTGACTCACAGCTCTTCAGCTAAGGGAATACTTTTCATATGGTACAAATTACATAAATGTGTTTGGAATTTGAATTTCATTTATTGACCGTTTCAAAACACACAAACAATTTTGTGGTACTCATCTAGATGTTCATGTTTAGATGATTCACAATGAAGCAATTTATACATTGTTTGGTGAATGTCATACACCAACATATTTGTCTTGATATCAGTTCATAAGTGCACCTGGTACCAGAACTCCTTAGGCCAAAACTCTGCTGCTACTGCTAAAGCTGTAAACATTGTGGAAATCTCACACGATCACGGAAATACTGTGTGGTAGCGCGAAATCCTGCACAGAGCACATCTATTGCCGGAAGACACCAGTAGTAGTAGTGAAGAAGGAGCGATAAGTGAGAGTACAGCAGAAGACATCAACGGCATGGCAGAGTTTGAGGTTACTATTGAACGTGTATTCAGGCTCAAATAGGTATGGGCGTCCTTCGAAATTGAGCCATTCAGCTTCACGTTTGATGTGCTCTGTGCGGGATCTTGCATGAGTAAAGACCCTATTTGTACTACTGTAGAAGTTTGATAAAAATCCAGGCATTATTAGTGGGGTAATTTACAAGATATACTGTTGGTCCCATTAGCGCCTGTACTAAACCATTCGGCTGATAGCTCTAACTCCACCAGTTTGCGACCAGGGGGGAAAAAAGGGGGCGAGGGGGTGTTTAGATAGTCATGGTGCATATGATGCTAGGTTGAAATTACGCTGAACCATCGCTTTAAGCAGAAGATGGATATCGAAGGGCAGAGAGAGGGCAGCAGCTCAGTAGTTCGGGGAGGGAATGGAGAAGGAGTTTTGGTAGGCCTCAAAGAAGTTCTGGCAAACCACCAGGCAATTCAGGAAGGAGAAGCAGGTTTTCAGCAAAGGTGAAAAAACTGCTGACCTTGACTGGATGATAGTGCTTGGTGGAAGGAACACATTGAGGATTTCTTAAACCTCACTGACATGCGGAGGCTTGAGGAGGCAGAGTTGGACAACTCAGGGTAAGCCTCACTCTTATGCCTGGCAGAAATATCTGAGGTAGTCAAAAAACTCCTCACTTGCAAGGCACCAGGTGTGGCTGAGATGCTGAAGGCTTTGGACATTGTTGGGCTGTCATGGTAGCCACACCTCTTGAGTGTCGAATGCGGATTAGAGACGGTGCATGGATTGGCAAGGTGGTTCCCTTTTTCACAGAAGGGGACTAAAGGGTGTGCTTCAACTTTTGAGGGATCGCACCTCTCAGTCTTCAGGGGAAGGCTCATGCCAGGGTGCTGGAGCGGAGGCTCTGGCAGATTATTGAACCTCAGATTAAGGAGAAACAATACAGATTCTATCGTGGCTGTGAAACATTGGACAAGCTCTTTACCCTTTCAAGGATACTTAAGGGGTCATAAGAGTTCACACATCCGGTCTCCTTGTACTGGGGCCATTGCTGTGAGTCATTCAGTTTAGACATATAACTAGTGTGAGAACCGTGTCCGCATTCTTGGCTGTAAATCGGACCCATTCTCGGTGGATGTTGGGGTCTTTCAGGGTTTTCCCTTGTTACCCATTCTGTGACTGATTTTCATGGACAAAATCTCAAGGTGCAGTGTCTGGTTTGTATACCTCAGGATTGTTTCTCTGCTTTTTGGAGATGATGTGGTTCCTCTGGCTTCAACACACCATGACCTCCAGCAGACACAAGGTTGGTTTGCAGCTGAATGTGAAGCGGTCAGTATGTGTGTTAGCATCTCCATATCCGAGGCAGTGCTGCTCTACCAGCTCTTGCTGCCCCATGAAAGGAGTTCAGGTATCTCTGGGTCTTTTTTATGAGTAAGGACAAGATGGCGTGTGAAGTTAGCAGTCAGATCAGCATTACGCCCGCACTGCTGCATCCTGAGATTAGCACTGCCTAAGGTGATTGTGATTGGTATGAAGACATGTTACCATGCCAGAGTGTTTTCCCCTATAGAGGAATTGTTAGTAGGTGTAGCCAGACCTTTCTCACAGCAATGTGGATATAGGTCTGACAGTGCGAGACTAGCCTCTTCCTAACAAGGTAAATTAATCTTATCAAGTCACCTCATATTGACAACATCTGAACCGTGTCACTAACCCACATCATGATTACTATGACTGCTACATGGCATAAACGAAACTACTGTAACTTTTCTGACATGAATTTTAGATCTACAGTGTTGTTTTTACTGTGAAGACGGGCTACAAAAACAAGATGAACATTGACATTGCCTGCAGATTGGATGTGTTGGTTGCATTCACCACCTGCTTCTGCAACACCTTTGATGGCTATATAGATGCTATTTCCTTCACCCTCAGGCTACATGCCGTTTGTAAGCAGACAGCTCATCAAGATGAGTGACAAGTGAAGGAGTGGTTACTTGACCAACTGAGGGTTTAGATAATGGGACAAATGGTAGACTACCGCAGTCGACCATGATACCTTTAATTCTATTTTAACCCTTTTTAAAATCTGGTATGGATGTTCTTGTTCAGCAATTCCCTTCTTCATACAGCTATTTTATGCACTTTCCCACTATAAGTGGCATTTAATTGCAGGCCACAGTGCCGTTCTATTGGCATAAATGGAGGTACAGTAAAATACCCTGCTCAAGGGGATCCTCAATAATGTAAATTGACAGAGGGCAGACTCTGGTCGATGTTACTCAACTATAGTTTTCACTTCACCCAGATTTTTCATGCCTGGCCAACAACTCAAAATGGTTAAATTCTTATCAGCAGCCACTTACACATCCCCACTTGCACCTGTTCACTGTTATTTGAGGTTATGAAAGTTTGCTATTGTTTTAATATGACTTTAGTTAAAGGCTAATCTGGAAAAGATGTCCTATTAATCAACAAGTTTTTTTTATGTTAAATGAGTGAAACTATAGTGAGAGTAATCCCTGTATTATGATGTTTTAACTTCATCCCTTTGCACTGGGATTAAAACCACCAGCATGTGTGTAACGGGAGTCATTCCAAAGAGCTTAGTTGCTTGTATCACTTGAAACACTAATATATCTACAAACAGGATTTCCTGCCTTGTTTTAATTACACATAATATAAAGTAAATGATTTAAATCTGTTGTATTACAAATTCTATTCTTTGAGGAAATACTAAAAGATAGGGCATAACATAACAGAAAGATACAAACATAATTCAGTTGTACAGTCTTTTTTTTTACTCTTATTCTAGGTCAAATAAATTACAGCATATCACTGACAAAAATGAAGCTCCACCCACCCATACAATAAGAGTATCCCTCTAAATTACAGATCCATAATATTGTATGAAATACTGCTACTGTAATTACACAGACAATATAATCACTTGCAATAATATGGCTTTTTATATATTGTGTTTGTGTGTGTATGTTTGTATTTCATTCTATTTTCAGATGATGTATTATTATTGTGACTAATCACAGTCAAAACCAATTTTAGTATATATTTAAAGTCGCATCCTGTTAACCTATTCAGCTCTATATTAGGAAGCAGTTGATCAGTGCTTATGCAGTTGCTTATGCTGCTTTAGTTCACACTACAGCCATGTAGGAAGCGTTTCACAAATCTAACTGGCTCTGGAATTGGCAAAGCAACTTTCATGCAAAACTGACTCCAGCTCTTGATGACATGCACAGTTGCCTTAAGATTTTTACAGATCAAAGTGTGTGTGTCTGTGTTAGGGAAAGGGGATATAGAGACCGAGTATTGTCGAGGTCCAAGTACTGAAGTGGGTCAAACTGAAGGTATGCTCATAGGCAGCTTTTCAAGGGAACTCTGGCAATGTGTCTGCACAACTGTAATAAACTACACTGGCATGCAGTGCCTCTGTGTCTAGTTTGCTCCAGCCCGTTTTAGTATGTAGACTAATTTATCTTATTGTATTGTAAGTGTAATCAGCTCCACAATTTCAGTAATTTACCGTATAACAATATATGAGATTTACACACTGATATTCATATTAGTAGGGATTTATTTTGTACAGAATAATATACACCCATGTCTTCAAATATTCATTTCAAAATATCCACAAATCAATGAGCAAGTGAGGGAAAGATGAGTATCCTAGAGAACAGTGAAGTGTCATTCACTCACTGCCTCTCACACACGTTTCAGATGATTATATTCAAATGATTACTGAGGAGAAGGCAGATGTTTCTTACTGCTACTGCTGTCACTAGTGCTGCTGGCAGTGCTACCATTACGGACTCTACTAGAACTGCTGCTCATCACCACTGCTGTAATCAATCCTACCGCTAATACTTATTATTGTAATGAACACAAATTACATGTTAATTGTAAGCACTTTAATTAACTAACAGTAAGAAATTGTTTAATTATTTTATTTACTATTGTTTTTCATATAAATTAGGGCCCGACTGATACTGTTTTTTTTGCAAGGATGCCAATTCTGATATCAGTGTAGTAACCAATAATCTTGTGTATGCATAAACCCATTTTGTGTAATGGTCCCTCAAATGTGGTTAACACTTGTGACAAAGTTAATGTAATGGAGGCGTGGTATTTTCCAGTTTAAGTTTATAAACTTTATAGTATAAAATAACATTAGTGCACTGAATTGAACTGGGAATATTAACTATAAATTAACAACAAACATTAAAACAACAAATTAAACTTGAATAAAGTAAGGGTATTAACTATACTTAAAATGCAACCTATATAATTTAAAAGATTAAAAATTATCGGCACATATCAGACCAACATACTGATATATCTGTGATAGGCCATTATCGGCCAATAATATCAGCTGACAGATTTATTGGTCCGGCTCCAATATAAGTATTACAATGATAAATATATTTCATAAATGGGTACAGATTTTCCTTTGATATTCTTTGTATGCTTGTTTCGTGTTTTTGATACTTGATAATGTATTTTAGACTTCTTTAAGACTCTGTGTGTGTGTGTGCACATGTGTCATATTTAACTGGGATGGCACTTATTACATTCCTGATCTCATCCTAAGATACACTTAACTTCCTTGATGCACACAGATACATGTTAATTGGAATTGGTGACAAAGTGAGAAGAGGGAGTGTGAAAACCATAATTACAATTAGGATTAGGGTGTTTGTTGGTATTACATTTGTCATCATGGCCTCAGTCCCTCTTCATGGCTCAACCTTTGTTGCGCTGTTATCTTCACCATTATCATCAAAAAGTTACATCTATGGCTTCTGCGTGTTTAAGCATGACTACAGAAACATACTAGCTGTTGAATAATCCACAAGTTAAAACACACAATGTCAATGACAAACGTACATTGTACATAATGTCCAATAGTACCAGTCAGAATACCTACTATATTCTCACATTACAGCAAGTTGTTGATCAGAATGTGGCTGCTGTAGAAATAGTATCCAATAATGTTTGTAACTTGGCAAACCATGTACAATTATAATGTGTAACACACCCAGTGGAAACACAACCATGAGGTCAAGTAGAGGCATCAGATTCCGTACGGTAAGCGCACCTTTTTGCACTCTACGTACTACCTCATTAATAAACGTCTGACTGGATTGTGAAAGCCTGAAAGGAATGAAGGCAGAATCCATCTCCACACTATTAGTGGTTGGTATATAGCACACACCTGGAAATGTTCCAGGGTGCAAAGTTCTGTGTACTGAATTCCAAGAAAGACAAAACTGAGGAGATCTTTCTTTTTAGGAAAACACACACATGAAAGTATATCTCTCAGTTATATGATATCCCAGCTTGACCAGTTTCACTAGTTAAAGCCTACATAACAGTTTGTGTGCAGAAGTGTGTCACATCATATATTTTATGAGAATATTTAAACTATATTCAGATGATATTATCTACTTAATTGGTGAATTGTGTGTTTTGCGTGTGAATTAGGTAGGAACAATGAAATGACAGTGGGGAAATGACTGTCATGAATGTCATTTCATTTTTTTGTTGAAAGAAGTTCTTTTCTTATTCAACACACTTTTTCCTCATCATTATACACTGAAGTCTATATGTTGAGTGCAGAATTGTCTCTAGTCAATACAAAACTATCCTGCCGGTTTCCCCTCCTGTATAGAGTATATGGTTGACTGGAAAGTGAAAGCTGAGCCCACAAATGACATGTCTGGCAGAGTTCTGTGAGACATCGAGCAGTCAAGTGGGGTGAACTTTGGGTTGTTTGAGTGCAGACCCACTTTATTTGATATACACAAGGGAACCGTGTTCTCTCGATAAATACTTGACAGTAGACGAGAGAGATTCCCTTTCCGAATCCCAGTTACTGTAAGTCACAATTAACTGAAGAAGTATTTTCTCAGTAACATTTTATTTTATCTACATTTACTGTATCTATCTACACTCACCACAGTTATCTTACAGATGTACAGTTGAAATGCACTGTTCTTGGGCCTTTGTGATGTTAAATGTTTTAGATTATCCAATAATTTTTCATTAAAAAAACAAAAACAAAACAATGGTAATGAATAATTTTTTTTTTTGCCATTGTACACAAAAAAGAAAATCTGTTTAGCCGCTCTTAAGTTAAAAAAGACACTAAAACGGTTGATGCTGATTCTAATCTGATGCTCAGTCTTTGCTCTTCTTTTCTTCCTTGAATTGTTAATTAGACAACTTGATTGTGCCTAAGCAATGAAACATTTTAGTTTTATGCACAAGCAAACATGAAATTATCTACTGTTGTTTCAGTCTGCCGACTAAACAGTGTGAGTGATATGTGACAGACATTGTTGATATACAGGACATTGTATGAGTGTATGAGTTTGGTCATTGGCAGATAACTGCTTGTTCGCTCCACTTGATCTCACACAGTTTCTGAGAATAATCAGATGCTAAAAAAAACAGTCTGTGTTCTTTGGCAGTACTTGAGGTTGAGTAGTTTTCTTCTCACTTTCCAAAATAACCCAAACCAAAAGTGTTGAATTTCCAGTTTTAATACGACGCCTGTAACATGCTTGGAGTCAAGTCAAGTCAATTTTATTTATAATGCACCAAATCACAACTGAAGTTATCTCGGGGCACTTTTAACTTAGGGTAGGGGCAGAGTGAACATACTCTTGGAAAAAAAGTTAGTTTCTGCAAAAAAACACTTCAAGCCAGAGACGATAAGCTAAAAAAAGATTCAATGGATTTCTGTAGGAAGAGGTTTGCCTCCAACTCTAGTTACCAACTGTTGGGTTGATGAGGATGTTGGTCAGTCCGACACATACCCCAGGGTTTGCATGACAACAAGCTGACCTATACAGACGACGATGAAGTGAAGCACTAAAAAGAAGGGACAGAGCAGGTTTCCTTTCCTAACCTGATTTGTGTGTTTTAATGTATTCAATAGGCGTTAGCTCCTCATCTATCACACTGTTATGGTTATGTTCTATTTTTATGCTGCTATATGCAAGTGAGATTCCATGAAGGTCATTGTGAGGTAAAGGAGGGTTAAAACGTTTTCCAAAAAGAACAGTTGTAACCAGTTTGTGCAGACAGCTGTCTAGACAGCAGACCTTCAGCTATTTAATTCCTTATATCAGTGAGTGAAGACACTGAGACCTAAAAGAGAGCAACATAAAGCAACTAAAAAAACTGCAGAAAAAAGGCTCGCTGATAGATTAGTAGATTCCATATGGAGGACAAGCTGCAAAAACAGCTTATACTACAAGGAATGAAATGGATAATTGTGTCTCTGTCTTTATCTATCTTTATTTCATTCTGTTTTTCTTTCTATCCATCTCTAAATAAGAGATAGTCTAATTGCTAATTGTTAAACCCACTAGTACTACTGCTTGTGCATTCTGGGAGGATAGGGAGCAAATGAGGTGAGGCAAAGACGAGGAGGATGATGAATGTGAGACAGCTCCTGCTGGATGTGGACATGCTTCCCTCAACCGTCACAGCAGCCTGTGCCACTGCATTAATGGTCTAAACGGCACAGACAACTTAAATGAAGATGAGAGAGACTGTTAGTGGAATAAGAGAGAGAGAAACAAAGAAAAGGAGTGTGCACTCAAACATGCAGACAGAGAAACTCAAAAGATCACATAAAAGGAAGCCGCTTTATGCGCAGAGATGAATAGCAGTGAGGTTGAATAACAAGGTCAACACACTTTACACTGTATTTTTTAAGGCCTACACATCAGCAATATATCCGGGACTTATATGCGGGACTTTGTAATGGTGCTATTCAAGATTATAGCCATCATACGAAAGCCTCTATGTTTGAATTTGTGTGAATTTAGTTTGGAATAAATTGCAGTGCAGCATTTACAGTATGTTATATATTTTTTCAGTGTTGTTGGAAGATTGATTGTTGATTCTCAACTAGGCATGGGATGATAACCGTGTTCAAGGTATACCGCGATATGAAAAAGCCACGATAACCGAAACCGCCAAATTTTCTGTCATACCGTTCCTAAGGTATGAGCTGTTTATTGTCAGGTCAAAGACAGGAAGTGCTGGTCAGAAATCCCTCAGGTGGTGCAGCTGTAGAGTATCACGACCCCTCACACTGTCATTACAGATTCAGATTAAATGAACACGTCTGTCTTTATTTTTCTTCCTTTTAGGAACATTTTAGAGCTGTAATCACAATACCGCCATACCGTGAAACCGTGATATTTTTGCTTATGGTTATCATACCGTCCGAATCTCATACCGGCCCATGCCTATTCTCAACCATTGGAAGACCAAAACAACAGAAACCTAATTTGACCATAGCAGATAGAGTACTTGGATTATTATATATGGGTTTTATCCAATCATCTGTAATCAGCCAAAATGACATGTATTTTAGTGTGGTCTCATTTGTGTCATGTCATTTTGATTTTTTGTCATTAGAAAATATGTGTTAAAGAAATTGCAATAAGCTTTTGAGCATGTTAACTTGTTATTTTAAGTGTACACTTTTTAGCATTGAAACTACTTGTTTTGTCTATTTGCTGCACCCACAGATGTTGACTGTGGCTGAGGTCAGACTGTGGAGGGTGAGCCATGCAAGCCAGCACCTCTTCCTCCTTCTTCAACTATAAATAAGTCTGACATAGCTTTAGTGCATGTTCAGAGTCATTGTTGTGCTGGAGGGGGAAAAAAGAAGCCAGAATGGATGGAATATGGCGATTGAGAAAAGTGGGGCTTCTCTATGGTCAATGTGCAGTGAAATAGTCACTCGTGTGATGTTATTGCATCATTGTGTTTTGATAGCGGGATCTAAGCAGTGCTGGATTGACCTCTGATGTGACTGTATCCTCAAAGAAACATTTGGGTATGTTTTATACCATGGCCTCTTAAAATAGTCACAGGTTAAAGGCACCCTCAGGGATACACTCAATAATACACACAATGGAAATTGCTTAATGTAAACATAACCGTTGTTTAGCAAGAGCAACTCTGAGTCATACTGAGGGCTATATTGCATCATAGGCTTTACTCTGTTTTAGTGAGTGTGAATGGGGGTGGAGGGGTGGGGTGAGGGTGAGTTTTTCTGTTCAGCAGAGATTTGGGTGCAGGTATGAACGTAGTAACTGATACTTTAATTGAGTGTGCAGGGTTTATTCAAATGCAGGTCAACATAGCAGTAACAAATCTCCACAGGTCAGACTTACTACAAACTAGTGCTGTGCGATATTACGATATATATCGTAGTGGGATAAATGTCTACCGTATGATATAACCCTCTATCGTTATATCGTAATTTTAACGTGTGGGGTACTGGATTAGCTCTGTTGCTACACTAACGTTAAGTTAGCAGTTAACACCGCTAACCAACGTTAACGTTACTACGGTTGTGGTTTAGGTATGCAGTGTAAAGTACAACTCAACGTCAGAATGACCGTTGGATAATCCAAATGTATCATGTGAGTTCATGTTGTATGAACAATGAATGAAGGCTAATGTAACTGCAGCAACGTTACTACTTTGCGGTAGCATTTTTACGTCACCCGTAAAGACTTGTTTATGGCACTACTAGCTACAACATGGCAGAGGCGGAGAGCTTGGTGGAGAACACAGTGGAAACAGAACCCAAAGAGGAATTCAATTGGTGCCGAAAATACTATATCGGGACATATATCGTTATCAGGATATAACATTTTGTCCATATCACACAGCACTACTACAAACTTTTAAAAATGGATGGTAGTTTGTAGACACGTTCATGTGCTATGGAAATGAGAATTTACTGAGAAATATTCTGATACAGAAAATAACTAACTCAGTGATGGAAAGGCCTGCACACCTTACATCCAGATCCTCCATGTTGTCCAGTCTTTTAGGGACACTATTTAGATGAATTCATTGATTAATTTGTTGTAGGGAACTAGTAAGCAAAATATATATATATATATATAATGTTTGTAAAGAATCATTTATTCAATGCAGCAGTGACACATTGCTCAAGCTAAAGGCACAAGGACATTTTTTGCTATATACAGAGAATGCACATTGTGTATTTGGAGCATAAATACATTTTTTAAGTGAATGTGAGAAAACCCAAATTATGTGTTGTGTATGACACGCAGTATATTGGCAACACCGTTTACTTTTCATTTGGTTGTTTAACTTAGAAATAGGACCAACTCTCTGTAAGTCATTCGTTTGTGTATGAATAAAAATGGGATGTAATTACACTTTGTGACAAATGAGTAACAATCACTTTGTCTTTTTTTATCTGTTGTGATTTGATTTTAAAGCAACATGGAAAATTCACGTGACAATGGAAAAACTATTCAATTGTACTTATTTAAGCTAAGTAATTGTCATTTAAACATATGTTTTCCTTTAGTTATCCACACAGTAAATACATTTATAGAAAGGAAATTCAATCATCAACATGTATTGTATTTCACTGTATTTCTTTGATTGTTTTCTACATAAACAGAAACTTCCTGTTCTGTCTCAAGCTGTGTTTTGCACAGTGCGGTCAGAAGAAAAAGTATAATGGATTAGATTGATTTACATTAAATAGTAGAGTGGGGTTAACTTGCCTCTGGGCCACTCTGTATGGCATGAATGTTGCTATGATTGAGAGATGTGAAACTAAATGCAAAGTCTTCACCTAAAGACATCAGCAGAGCAATTTGGATTGACATTTGTACAGCTCTACAGTGTGCTTAAATATGTAGGTGATAACCAGAGATATATGCCTCCAGTAATTATTTTTCCTTTCTCTCTCTGTAGGCAAAGCTTTAATGAAGGAGCAGAACTGCTAACATTCTTGCAGAAGGGACCCTCCTCAACAAGTATGGGGTCACCATGGAAACCATTTCTCCTCCTGTCTGTCATCAGTGGCCTTTCAGGTAGGACATTCATAAGGTGGTGTTCAGGAATAATTGTGAGATGTAGTTGAACAGAATAATCTTAAGTACAGATATTAGTGGAAATAGTACAGTACGTACTGAAAACTAGTGTAATGACATGGCACTTGTAAATGGGACACAGCTGGGAGAATGATCATGTGAGAGGGGACTTGTCTTCTCACATTTTCAGAGAAGGAATCCACAGCTTTTGAAACGAGGAATTTTTCAATTAATCAGAGAATAAGTGAAGATTCCATGGCTCATTTAACATTGCTATTGTCTATTTTTTTTAACTTTGAGTTTGAGATATTTGACAAGTTTTTTTCTACACCTGGTCAGTGAAGGTGTATGGTGGGTGTAAACAGCAGGAACCCTCAGAAAAAACATCCGCCACATCACTACCCCAGTCCTCATATGCACAACACAATTTAAATAACAAGGTTAATCAGCCAGACAAACATTGCTTTATTGAATACCCTCTTAATTAAAAAAAATAAATAAAAATTGTGGATTTGGATATTTATAGAAGCATCTTCAAGTAGCTCTCTTGCTTTTGTGGCCCAATAGGGATCGACACCTCAATGTGATAGTGTTCTGCTCTATCAGTTGAGCTTTCTAGTAGCATATCTTTTGCTAGTGCAATTAGCAGTGAGTGTGTAATTTTAAGTTCCAGATCAAGTGTCTCACTCAGTCAGTCTAGTGTCTGTGTTTGCTGGTCTAATGGATTCCGCCCTTTTAATGGTTATTTCAACCCACATGAGGAGGGTTCATGCACTCTGTGGACTGCTTTAGCCCTGTCTCTAGGGATTGTGGGATTCTGAAGTTAAGAGGAGAAAGGCAGGTTTTTTTTGCATAAGCTGAGTAAGACACTCTGGATAAGCACACCATAATAGGTACAACAAATACAAGCAGGGTTTGCAAGGTCCTGCCCTCCTAGTGTAGAGGGATAGGAATGTAGGAGCATGATTATTGATGTCATGTGAAACATCCACCTTCCTTCCCTCTTAGTTCTTAGAGTCAATTGGTAGGTTGTTGAGTCTATGGGCTATAGCCACTGACTGTGATGTTGCTGGCCTTAGGAAAGACAACAATTGTGTTCGTAAGACTATTCCTGTGGGCCATATTACATATTGCAGTGTTTAATTTCCATCAAAGTCACCTGAATTTCTTTGGTAAACAATTCAAATGTGGAAAGGTGATTTAGAACATTCTCATATTGTTTTAATTTCATGGAATATGTGTATTTTATTCATATAGTTTATATGAAATTT
This sequence comes from Scomber japonicus, assembly GCF_027409825.1. Lineage (NCBI taxonomy): Eukaryota > Metazoa > Chordata > Actinopteri > Scombriformes > Scombridae > Scomber > Scomber japonicus. The sequence continues at coordinate 19,601,506 of NC_070583.1, forward strand.
GTTGCACGCTGTTGCAATTTACACCATTGCATAGCAATCTGAAGTGTTTGTATAGACAAGATAGTGTTGTACAGAAAGCAACAACGCAAAATGAACATAACAGCAAAGCTTTTCCAGGTTGACACTTCTTTGTTCTCAGGTAAGACACAGTGTAGGGCTTCTACACTCAGATGGAATATGCTACTTGTATGAAGGCTGTGGAGGTGAAAGCCAATTCAACATTAAGGGAAGACGTCTGTGGTTTTCTTTACAAAAGCACTTGGATGTTTGCTGTATTCTAATCATTTTGGTGTGACACTTGCCTCCCCAAGGAGTGTGATTCAAGGGAAGCATGGGGATGTGTAGGAGAGGTGAGGAATGGTGTGGTTATGCAAGCTTGTTACTTATTTGAAATATTATACGTGTAACAATTCACTTCACAAGAACTTTTGAATGGGATTTATTTCCATGCTCTAAAAAGCAGTCACATTAAAATGCTTAGAAACAGCAACACCATAGTGCTAACCTCAGGCCATAAAACAAAAACCCATACTAAAAGTTTTCCAGGTATCTTCACCAACAATGGACTTCACTGATAAAACAAACTTTCTGGAACAGCAACAAAATAAATCACACTGTTCACACTCTTGTACTCCATCTCCATGTTGTTTACTATTCTGTGGTGTCATGTCTTACTAATCTCAACCCTCTTCTGGTTTAATCATTGAGTAAACATTCAACCTCAAATTTATATCCATTCATCTAATCTTGTCGCCTCAGGTAGATGTTAAAAATGCAGAGATACATCAGATGACGTTACAGTGTGGTAAATATTGCCACACTTCAGTAAACTGCAGTACTAAGAATTCTGACAATTCAACTTCAGCTGTGCACTTTTTGAAGTAGATAAAGGCATGATGTGGTAAAATTTAATTCCTCAAAGGAAAATGACACTTCCATTTTCTGGTTGTCACATACTGTACTGCTTTGGTTTCCAAGGATAAAAAAAGGAGAATAACTATATTTAATATTTTGATGAGTATTTTGGATAAAAAAAAAAAAAAGATTGAATAGTTTAAACTACATTATGTGTAAAATATTAAGTCAATCAAACTGAAGAATGACTCATCCATGAATTGTACACACAGTCAAGGCAATAAAAAGAAACGTTTCAACTGCAGTGTACAATAACTATGAAGTGCCATGACTTTTGAAGGCTTTTCAGACCAACACTAGCACTTTAACTGCAGCTCTCAAACACGTCTCGTGGGTGTCTGACTGCTTTATGAGACATAAAAGCAAAAGCTGTGGCTTTTGTTGTTGCAAACATAATGAACAGAGAAATGTCAAAACTGGTTGGAAATCAATAGATTCTGGTACACCAAGGTCCACTGTGGGACTGGACAATGAATGGACCCACAGTACTGTAAAGAATTGATTTTATTCCCAGTGTTTCATAACTATAAATATATTATTGATGTTTGTATAAAATTGGTAACATAATTTGAATAGTTCAGTGTTGAAATGATCATTTCTGCTACAGTGATTACATTATTATCATAGTATCTAAAAACTTGAATATACGGATAAAAAAAACACAGAATACTCAAGAATATGTTGCTTAAGATACAGTCTTTTTTTAAATGAAAGAAGTATTAGACACTAGAAAATAATTAATTATAGAAAAGCTGGAGTTCTTCCTTCAGTTAGTTTGTCGAGTTTATAAACAGGGACTGTTTGTGGTTTGTGCAGTTAATTTGTTGCAGGTGAGTCAATTCTGTCCATTGATTTGTGATCTCAGGACTTGGTTTCTTAGTACCTTGGGTGCATTACGAACACAACTGACAGAATTTATTCTGCTTGTTCAGTGTAGGTATGTCCGTCCTTCTACATTTCTACATTGAACTCTGTTGTTTTACTAACTAAGTTGCCTCACAGAAAAACTGGTAAACTCTTTCTCTGAGGCCTTACAGGGCTTTACTAGAATATTTGTGTTTCCACCTTTACTCTCCATATTAGTGTGGAGAGAAAACTGCGACCATGTCTACTTTTCTCCTCACCAAATATGCCATTTTATCCATCAGAAGTATAATTGTATGTAGATTTTCTGGAGCACAGCCAATTATAAGTTTCAGACAAACTTCATGAATTAGCATCATGTTCTGATTGACATTACAGAAAAGGAAAGACTCTATTTTACTTAATGCAGTGCTGTTAGTGTTATTACATTCAGCCAAATATAATAATATGCAAACTCTTCATTAACCTTTCAGCCATGATTACATCACAAAATTATTTCCATTGGATGAACAGTAAATTATGGTCACTATTTTTTCATTAACATACGGTGCCATATATGCATGAATTAAGATTACCCAGTTTTATATGATACCTCAGTTTGTCTGCTGCTTCCAAGTACAGTACTGTATACAGCTTTCATTTTTGAGCATGCAGACTCTACACCTAATGCTTTGAAAACTTGCTTTTGATATTTAAAAAAAAAATCACTTTAGCAGGCTCCAAGAGGAATCCAACAAACAGTGATGACATTTTTCTGATTGAGATTGCATGGTCACTATATGTTTAGTACTGCGGCTGGGGAGGCTATGGCTTGGGAGAGGTAGAGCAGGTCCTCCACTAATCAGAAGAGTGGCGGTTCGAGGCCCAGCTCCTCCTCCGCATGTCAAAGTGTCCTTGGGCAAGCTACTGAACCTGAAATTGCTCCTGATGCCTGTGCCATCAGTGTGTGTGTGTGTGTGTGTGTGTGAATGGGTAAATGTAACATATAGTGTAAAAGCACTACTGTAAGCGCTATATAAATGCAGTCCAATTGCCATTCACTGTGTCTTCAGTATAGGTTAAGCAGTATGTTTAGCAGAGCAGCAGCAGTGTGTCTGTGTATATGTGCGTGCATCCACACAGGAGGCCTTCCACTACAGTGTTTTAGGTCACCTGAATTTACAAAGTGATTTTTGCTACTTGCGTAAAACTGAGGAAAATAGACTTGAAGCCTAAAAATACACGTACTGTATTACACATGTGACATGCAAGGTGTCTACAGCTGAATTGATTAAGTTAGAAACATACTGTTCCATTAGATGTGTGTGTCCAGGACTGAAAAATATAGTAGTATGCATAGTACTCATAGTATTCATTAATGCTATGTGTGCCCTGAGAAAAGATGTAGCTCTTTGAAACATGTCAGCACAATAGGATTTATTGAACTAATACATTTGTGGAACTTTTTACACATCAAATTAATTTTTTTTGTTTTTATAGAGAATTGAACATAACCACATGCAGATAAATGGATTTTACACATGGTACACGTTAATGATCATGATTTGTCCTGTTGTACATATAATACACAAGTTCCATTTTGTCTATTTATACAATTCTGGTCTCTAAGAGAAATAACAGAAATAGTGAAGACAAATGACATGTTATGAGTGTCACATAAAGACCCTGAAAAGAAGATACACACAATACATCAGTATTGCTCTCAAGCATATTGTTGTCTCATTAGAAGCAATGACATGAAGCTGCTTTCTTCAGCCTTGAGAGACATTTCCTGAGCTCATTCCTGTTCCGGTTATTTTGGAGGAATGACTCCCAGAGGACTTTAATCAGACCTCATGAAGGAACTTGTTTCCTCTGTCATCATCCACACATTACCAGCTAAGACTTATCAATAACTGACATCATATTAGCCAGATTAGTGTTGCACCTTTTGACTGCATTGGCGATACCATCATGATATTGATTTTTAAATGGTCATACGGGGCGGGGGTGGGGACAGTTTGCATGCTAAAAAGACCCCAGTATTGAATGTTAAGTCTGTGGTTTTTAGGGATAGTCATTCATCTTACTCAACAGTTACTTGACTAATGTGACCATAGGTAACAAAGAAAATCCATAAAAGTAGTGGTTTTCCACTCAAAACAGTGCTGGGAGCGGAGTATGCTTTTAGCACTCACAACTATCAGAAATATGTCACATTTTAGTAAGAGTGCTGCACTTCAGACTGGTTTTCAATATTATCAGCAGCTGAAGCCACAGGCAGCCATTCCCAGGGGTGTGATGTAGTCTTTATCTGTTATGATCCTTTTGACATGATAGCTTTTGTAATGGATTATTGACCTACTGTTCTCACTGAATATTCTAAAAATGCCCACTTTGAAGACAATAGTTCCTCTGCTCTATTTTATTGTCCGTACCTGTCTCCGCTGTCCAGTCATTTTCCTTCCATAGAAATTTAAATCATGCAGTAGCAGAGAGGGCAGCACAATTAGATTTCTCTCATCTTTAAAGGAAGGGTGGACAGGCATGATGTCAGAGCCTTTTTTTTTTCCTCCCTGGGTCCGCCCTGATTGAACTACAATGTTGCTTGGAGTATAAAGTATGAAATGGTAATTCAGCTGATCCTCAGCTAACTCTTAGGTGTCTGAATATTAAAAGTGTATTGCAGGGAATATGGATGTGAGGGTCTGCATAAGTGATGCATGACATCATTTTCACCAAGGGCAAAGGAGTCATTCAGATATATAGTTCAGTATGGGGAAATGGATGGATATTTGCATGCGATACCCATAGCAGGACCGTGCAATGAATATGTATTGCTGTGATTGTATACCAAGAAAAACAAACATTAAATATACAAACTTTAGTTAAAAGTCACTTGGACGCCGTACAGGTCAAGTTATTCCCATAGTCCTTTCCACTAACATCCCACTAACCCTAATTACAAAGTCCATGCCAGTTAATGCTAGCATAAAGCAATAATGAGTGATCACAGTCCTACAGGTTAATAATTTTGTATAGCTAAACTCTATTGAATGCAAGAACTGTGGGATCTATTTTTGGTCTGCCATCAGGGGCTCATGGAGTTTCTCCAACTGGCAGAAAGACCCAAATTATGACAGCCTCTCTTATACTCACAACTTGAGCCCAGAAAACAAAAGTAATTGTTGATTTCTCTAAGCAGAAAGAGATGCCGTCCACAACATTCCTGTCTTTGCAGTCGTGCATATTAAGTGTGCACAATGATCAACACTTTTATCAGTAGGTGGGGGTTTTGAATTTGGCAATGTAGAATATGCGAGCACATACAATGAGCCTGTGTGCTGATGCCAAGAGTTTTGCTATCAAGAGCCACATAGTGCCAATTAGAAAAGTATGTTGTAATTATCATGATATTTTAAATACATAAAACTTGTATAATATCAGATTTTTTTTGTCATGATGTTGTGTCTCCAGTATTGGTATTAAATAAAAAATGAATATCAGTAGAAACAGAGCATACTGAACGACACTTCTATTCTTCCCATGAAGAGGCATGACAACATTAATACCATAAACCACTGTAGTTTCATCGTCACTCTAGCAAGGTTGAAGCAAATGTTACAATCGCCATAGTACACCATAGATCAGGGGGAAAAAGGGATTTAGTGAGTAGTCTGCTGTGATAGGGGATGAGGTGAGGTTGCATATGATGTATGGATTGTTCTATCTGTAAAGATATTCCACTGAATAAATGGTTTCAAGCATAATCAGCTTCAGTCAATATGATCTCCCTGTGAAGGTCTTCATTAATCTTACAGGCTATGGCTAATCATGTCCGTCTACTTGATCGTCTCACCTACTTACTGTATGTTATTCTAATTAATTTTTCACACCACTGTCCAGAGGCTACAGACACATCCAAGACTAAGACATTGTCTCCCATGCTGTGCCTAATACAACCAGATTTAATACAAGCAGATTAGTTTTTTCCAGTATGTCTCTGCAGTCTTAGTTTCCTCGGGTCTCCCCTCTCTTCCACTGAAACATGTCATCCTCCTTTAGCCTCCCCTTAACCAACATTGTTGGTTCGTTTTCATGACTTTGTCTTGTTTATTTAATGCTGAACTTATGTTATATGACATCATATTATATACTAGATAGCAAGATATCATAATCAAACAATACTGTATGATACAATACAGCCAAGCAGTTATACTCTACAGAGTGATGTAACCTACTGTAGTTTATCAGCACAAAAGACACAGAGAGGTCGAGCTGTTGAACTTCTTCTGCCGGCTTGCCCTGCGTTGTCATCCCAGGTGTCTGTGCTGACAGCAATCCGGCTGCAGGTGTAACATCAGCAGTTGAGCTTCAGAGTCAACTGACTTGGATTTTCTTTTTAACATCACTGTATGCTGACTACCACTTAACAGAGAAATGAATAATGTCGATCCGCAGGCTGAGCGTGTATTATATTGTCAGTATTTTAGAGACCCCTGAGTAATGGGTGTGAACTACAGGGGATGCAATGAGCAAGTGTATACTATGTCCCATCATTAAATTGCACTTCTGAATCCATAATCATGATGACATGATATATCAGTCTATTTAAATTGACAATTGAAACTATGATATAATGCAAGCCTACAAATATTAGCGGCCGAAACTACAACGCGACTTGTCCACAGTTACTTTTCCACAGTTACTTTTCCACACTATAAACTGACTTATTAATAACTTTTATTAATTTAATTGAAATATTGTTCCCTTTTCAGAATAAAATACACTGTGTTCACGGTGGATCACCCTACTACTCCTCCTCCGAATGGATATGTTGGTTTTGTGGTTATCTATATACAGTAGAAAGTTCCTCCCGCTATACTGTACCGCGCGATTATTCGTGAATTCGGGAGATCTCGGGGGTCCTCACGGCTACCTCTGCAACACAGCGCAGCCGTTCCGGAGTGGATCCAGATCCGGTGGAATTTAGGGGTGACATGCGTATGATAATTACGGACAAGGTAACAGGAACGTTTGGCTTTTTGTTCTTTGTCCAAGCATAAAATGGCTTTTGTCTCCTTTGGTGATGTTATCATGAAGGTGGTGGTAAGACCTGAAACGATCACCAATGGCATTGCTTTAGACTTCCCTGAAATGCAGCAGGTGCAGCCCTTTCAACAACAATGAGTGTTTCTGATTTTGCACCCTCAGAAAGATAGGGATCAGTGAGATCTGCAAGGGTCATTGCTTTTATCAGATGAAGGTGACAGTTGACAAGAGCAAGTGCCTGTCGGCTTCAGTAGTCAAACAAACAAAAGAGACTTTTTTATAGTATGCTGCATTTGTCAGGATTTAGCCCCAGCCCAGAATGTGGTTTTCCTGGAGAACACACAGACAAAAATGTAAAGACAGAATATCGCTGTGATTATGTTTTATCCATAAGTATATTATCCTAAAAGAATATGATAACTTTGCACATTTGTATATTGCATATGCAAAATTACAGGCCATTGTCATTATTATGTTTAAATGCTGTCTTGTCTATGGCAGTATGTCACATATGTATTCGGATAAACACTTTTATCTTTATGGTGTTGGGCTGGTTTGTATCTGTAGGGAGAGGCTGCTTTACATTTGAGAATCTCATAATTATCTCACTATTTGTTAATGAGTCAGGGTGTTATGGTAAAATGTTTCTGATGTGTTTTGATACATCTTTGTCTTTGGTTTTGATGTGTTACTGCATGACAACATTTACAATACAGTTACAATAAAGTCTGATGAATTTACTACCATTCATTATGGTGACAGAAGTGTGCCAGCTTGCACTGACATGAACATTACAACATTGCATCTCCCAATTAGTTTGAGAAACATGCCGTATATGGTGGTATTTTGAACCTTGACTGAATGAAGTCAGTGCAGCTGTCATCTTTTAACAGGATCAAGTTATTTTTCAACACGCTGTGTTATTGTTATCACTCACTGCTCTCCTCAACCGCACTACAACTGTCAAACCACAACAGCTTTCAATCAGAGATACTGGGCGGTGCTAACCCACGTATACTCTACATGTATGAACTGACTGAGACCACGCTGTCAACAGCTTACTACAGTGCAGTCTGGTGCCAAAATATTGGTCCCAGTCCGATAAAACCGCTGTCTTTTCTGGACTCTGCTTTCATTTAGACATATAATAATTTCTGAATGTGAGAAACAGGAAGATTAGTCGGATTTAATGTGCTAATCTCATAATCCAGATGTGCGTGGCAGCTCTGGAAAGGTTTGGTCCAACAACAACAACAACAACGACAACAGCATTAATTTACCATTATTTACTGTTTCATATTGCATAAACAGAATCTGAGTATATTAATAACATTCATTTCCTCAACAATGCTCATATAGAAACTTTTGTCACAAGGGAGTGCCATATTCACTTCTCAGTACTGCTTTCACTAACAGTTTGTGTCTGATATTGTTTTTCCTCAAAACAGTTCAATTATTTACTTAAAAATCCTTAAAATGACATTTACTCCCCTCCTTGAAAAATCTATTGTCTGTGAGAAAGGCAAATAGTTTTCATTTTAATGTGTGTAGCCAAAAGACTGGGACCAACAAAGAAAAGTAAAGTCAACTTTTAAAAAGTACATGCTGACAAATCAATAAAACAGAGCCAAAATGAGAACAATAGAATAAAGAAGCTTTAAACCCAGTAATTACTGGTATAGTAAGTAAAAATGCTCTTTCAACAACATGGCTTTATAGAAAAGTCACTACGGGAATGTTTTTCCTGAGACTAATTAGATGTTAGGAAACTAAATGTTCAGCAAAACTATTGTTCTAGCATCTTTTAACATTTTAGATGATTTGCATGGCATGTTAAATGCATGTTAAACATCACAATATGTGCTACCATATCCACATTTTATGAAAATATGATCAAAGTAGTTTTCAATCAAATAAGGCTAAAGTAATAAGTGCCTTATTTTTAGACGCTATGTTGCTCTTTGTCTTCGTAGTTGGGGTTAGTGTGGTTTTTTAACTCTTTCAGTGGTTAAAGGCACTTTTTCAGAAGCAGTGGAAGGTTCTGCATTGTTTAGCCAACTGTGGGCATCAACAGTGGGAATGTGGTTTACACTTCAATTTAGCTGGCTCTCAGCAAGATAAATGATTTAATTGACTACGAAATCAAGTACTGATTGCTTCGCTAATCAATTTTCAAACTCACAATACCTTTAATTTCAAATATAGTTCCATATCCTGCTACTCCTTAAAATATATAATACAGTAATTCCCCACTCTCCATTTATAGATAACATTTTTTTTGCAGTTGACAAGTCCCCAAGGGCACATCATTATTTCTCATTTTTTCTCATTCTTTCATAGCACTTTATCATGCAGTGCAAAACACTCCCCACCCGCATTACCAGAGCTCTGATTAGACTCTTGATGAGCTTCAAGCTTCTACTTTTTTGCATTTTATTTAAAGCATTATATACATACAGCAACACTTCCATGTCATCATTAATTTCATCTATTTGCTTTAGCAGTATGATACTGTTGCTTTGGAATAAGATGTGCTGATGATTAGCTGCCATGAGAGACTTAATTGTTTGTGTAATCTTGAATTGTTCTATTTATAGTATCACATAAGATATCTTGGCACGTTGCTGTACATAATGTGGATCGAATTCCCCAAGAAGTAGAATATTTCAGTGACAGCCTTTAAATGATGCTATTTCTCTTGTGTCTGTCACACTTACCATTTTATTCCATTTTAGACTTTGATGATAGTTATTTCCTGATTATACAGTGCCTCTGTGGTGCAGAAATTCATGTTTTTACCTATTACATATTTATTAATATGAGTGTGTGTGTGTGTGTTTGGTGGTGGTGGTGGTGGTGGGGGGGGGTTGTATGTTTTAATGTTTGGGTTTTATTTTTATTTCTCAAATTGCATGTTTTTTTGTTTCCAATTTTTTACTGTTAAATGCTAGTTTTATGTACAGCACATTGAGCTGCCATTGTGTATGAAATGTGCTCTATATATAAAGTTGCCTTGCCTTGCCTTACATCAGAAGAGCCTGGCCACTAGATGCTAGATGTTCGAGAAAAAGACTGAGTGTGTGGAAGCCAAAGGGGAAATTATGCCAGCATCTATCTTGGAATACAGAGTTTTTTGGGTGATTTTGGATATTATTGTTCCATTAAGTGGATATCAAGTCTTAAAGAGGAATATATTTAGGGTCACTCAGGCTTTAAATCTCCAAACCCACACCTTGTTGCCTTAATGTGGATTTTTCTGTAAACTCAAATAAAAAAAACAACAAAACAAAACAACAACAGTTCAGTCATGTGTATTACATCACAAATAATATGCCCATGTTTTTCAGCAGTGCGTTTATTTTCTTCAGGCTTTGAAAAAATAAATGAGTTTTCCACCTACGTATTTCACTCAGAACTATCTCTGAACTGTGAAACCTCCTTATCCTGCTGTCACTTACCTTTGCTGTAGAACACTAATTTTTGGAAAAAAAAAACAATTCCTCATAGCTTGGAAAACTGACTCCATCACATTAGTTTTATAAATGATAGTATAGCATAATGCTATAAATGAATACATTTAACCATGATCTTTGTATATTTATCTTTCTGGCCATTTGGTCACTAATCTAAAAGTAAAAAGATAACCCATAAAGATGATATTGTGCATGTTCTACTTCATGATTTTTAATACAGATATCCAAACTGAATCACCATTCTTTAAGCCAAATTTGTCATTTGAGTACTCATAACCAATTTTACTCAAAAGTCATAGTCATGCCTATATGTGATATAACTCTGCATTGTTGCACCTTTTTTCCCAGACTTTGCAAGAGCTGTTGCAGCCCGCCCTATATCATATGCAGCAGTGTTACGAATGAAACCAGACAGCTCTTCGTCACTGCTCAACTCACGCAGCAGACCTCGACAACACCACAGTGGTGGACTGGTGACTCCTGACTGGCCTGCTTTCTCAAGTCACCCCCTGTCAGCCCAGAGTCTGTACAGCTCTCAAGAGGACTACAGGAGTGAAGGTAAAACTAATGGTGCGGTCAAACTTACAGTTTGTTCGCTCTTGCTTGAACCAACATGGAGAAGTGTTGTTTTCGATTTCTTAAAATCCACATCCAAACAAACACAAACAAATGGTACATATTCCTGCATAGACATCATCCACTATTTTAGCCAAGGATAATGAATGCTTGAGTACACTGTGCATGCTGTGGTGTGCATTATTTAAGAAAACAAGAGAAGAAAGCTCAATATGATTAAGTGTTAAGAGTGGTTTGCTGTTTGGTTGGCTGTTGGTTATTTTGTTAATTGTTTTCAAATGTCAGCATCTGCCTCTGTCTGTCAAGGCACATTTGCATTTCTGGGTCATTCTCTTTTATTAGTCCTGGATTATATTTTCAGTTCTGTCCAACTGCCTTGTAGATTGTGCTCTGAATTTTCGGGTACTTTTTATTTAAACGGGAGGTGCCACGTTGCCTGGCATTCCTTTCACTTGCCAATTAAAAATAAAGTAAAGGGTGGATGCTCCAACCTCTCAATACATAATTGGTGTGAATGCACTCTGCTACAGTGTCTCTGCACTCGGCCAACACTCTGCCATCTCTGGTCTCACTCTGTGTGTGCAGGCTTTAATGCCTGTTTAGATTTGGTCTGGAAATGAAACTCACCTATCCATCATCACTGTGCATGGGCTGTAGTGACCAGGGTCATGCCCTTTGTGAAATTGAAGTGGGATCATGGCAATATCCAGCTCTCCTTGTGTTCCCGTCAGTATAGAAGGTATGGATATGATAGATATCTTTGTCAGCAGGGAAGATTTAATACCCCAGACACAGCATGGAAACACACTGTCATATATCTACATGGGTCACTTCCTGTCCTTACTTACAGTATGAATAAATCTAGAGGATATAATGACACTTGGAGGGTTTAATATATGATTAATCACATCATGCTTATTGCATCTAGAGTGCTTAATTAATGGAAATCCAGCTGTAGCTGCTGAATCGGCAAGCAGGATAGCACACATTGGGAAAAATGAAATGAGTCACATTAAAGACAGACAGAAAATAGGATTAACAATAATGCCTCCCAGCTTTTTTTTCCTGTCATCCTTTCAGTCATTTCTCTTTCTTTTTGTGTGCCTCACTGCCTATCTTTTTGTCTTTTTTACTTTCTGGCAGCATTATTACTATGTAGCCATAAAATGACTTACATCTCTATATCCAAGGTGAGAGTAATGCCTCTCCATTGTCAACGGTGACAAGAGCATTACACCATTGCACTGGATTGATGTCCAGTGAATGAAATGGATGCCAAAAAGTAATGCACCTTTGATGGCTTAAAGGGGATATTGCTTTTTTGGCTCTGACGGGAGATGGCAATGACACTTGAAGTTGAGTGATTTAAAGAACTCCTATGTTTGTGTTTGTGTTTTGTACACACACAGACCGTATGTCCTTAAGCATTGAAACCAACTCTAATCTTTTTTATGCTCACAAAAAATGTAACCTGCATGGACAGAACTCCACAAAAAGAAAATAAGAAACAACTTTGAGGAGTACATTTTCTTGTATGTTTTGTCCATGATGGGAGGTCTGTGATTGTCAATATACCATGGTAAGAATGGAAAGGAGAATTATGTAAATATGAGAATCATCAATTTTCCATTTAATAAATAGTTTGAAGTCAACCTAACCAATGTTTAATTTTATTTTTGAGCTGAAGCAGAGTGCGTATCTTAAGTATCTCTGCAGTACAGTGAACCATATGTACCAGTTTAGATCAGATTCAATTGTTGCAGTCAGGAAAGTTGACAACACTCTTTCTCACTCTCTTGTGTTTTTTTTTTTGGTTCAGTGCACTGTGGTTATTGTTTTATTTCAGCTAAAGGGTTAAAGTTTAATGTCAAGGTCTTTACATCCACATTCAGTGGCAGTTCTAGGCCATGTCAACCTCAGGGGGCAAACTGTGCTTTTAAAGAGTCCATGTAAATGTGCATTTCAGTGAATAGGTTCAATATATAGAAGTAACGTGTATGGTAGGATAGTGTCAGAGGTCTCAGTAGATTCATGATGGTGCAGCTGGATACTCACCACAGGATCTTACAATGGGTCAAAACATCATTTAATATTAATACTTGGCTTCCATTGGAATGCTCACCAAACGTTTGGCACATTTCACTATGTGTATGGAAAACAAAGTGTCATTTTACCAACAACTGCACCCTCAAATCTGTAGTACTGTTCAACTGTGGTGTAATACAACAAACCACATGACAATTGATTAATAAACTCTTAGTCAAATCATTTATTTATAAAAGAAATACACATATAATAGATACACATATGTATCAAATGCATGGTGTACACAATCTTATCTATATGCATACAAAACATAAAAAAAAGACATTCAAAAATAGCCTACAATGTTTTCAGTTGCCTTACCACCCATTGTGTTGCTTACTATACAGCACATCTTAAAAACAAAACAACAAAGAAGAGATTCTCACAAGCGGCTTTCAGACCTTCAGCACAGGCTCATTCAAGAATCACACACCATCAACAAGTGACTGAACAACCAATAAATAACACCAGAGGCATTCAGAATTATTAAAAACCCTGCATGAGGCTGTTTTTGACTCACATTATTTGATGTCAAGGTTCATTCCCCTTTCTTTTATCTAGTTATAAACTAAAAATGTCTTTTGCATATCTCGAGAACTGTTCATCTGATGTATTTCAGACCAAATGGATGTACTTCTGGGGACCCAAAGAAGTGCAGTGTAGATTTCGAAGTTGACGAGCAGACCAAAATAAGAAGTTGTTATATGGCAAAGACAGTTATTAAATTGTTTTAATAAAATGACTGTAATAGCCATTTTCTATAGAGAAAGAGTCCTTGCTTTCCTTGGTTTCTTAGAGAAAACCCCACTGTATTTTATGGGGGCCACAACTGGATCCAGGCTTACTGCAACAGAGGCACTGCCACCCCTTTATATAATGTAATCATAGAAAGTTCACACTAGATATCACATTTCTCACCACATTTAGTTTAGCAGATATCTAGTTCTTCGCAGTTAATGACTTCCTGTAGTCTATGACTCACAGATGTCATCAGTCAAAGAGCCTGATGATGCTATGCTGGTTTTATGCCTTCAGTCTGGTCTTTATTTATTCAAACATAAGTGAGAGAAAACAAAACAAAACAAAACATTATTGTCTTTTTGTCATCAAATCATTCATACTCAATATTGGTGACTTGCATTGTTGTATTACTTACGTATCAGAGCAAATGCAATGCCAGACAAACCTAAATGTTTGCTTAATGGGCTTATATTCTTCATAAATTCATTATCTCATAAGGAAACCTTCTTCTAAAGAAAAACATAGGGTTGAGCTGTCTGAAAATCTGAGATGCAGTATACCTAGGAACCCGTCTACAATAAGTGCATCACTTCTGTGTCAACAGAAGACTAGATAAAAGAGTAGAGTACTCAGAAGGAACAGAGGGGAGTTGCAACAGGGACTGTCGAGCAGAAAACAATAGACCAGCAAGCACATCAATATGTTGGTGCCTTTGTGCTGAGGAGAAATCACATTTTAAACTAGAGCCAAAAATCTTAAATATTAAATAACTTTTCACAAATGTTACATTGTTAAAACATTCATAATTCAAGCTTTTAATTGAGTAACACTAAATGTAAAAACAAAACAAAAACATCCCAATGTAGTGTACTTTTTTTAATAGCAGTATTCTGTAATACCCTCTATCTGCATGCTTTCTGGTAGGCAGTAAAGATAAGTCATTATTAACTCATACATTTTTACACATACATTTTTGTTGGTTATTTAATCATCACTACTTGCTTGTTTAATTTCAATTTTGATGTTTTATTTTTGATCATAAACTTAAAGGTAGAAATGTATATTTTAAATTCTCGTTTGGATACAGCAAATCAAGTCTTGCATAAAGCAATAACATGAGGTTATTTAATAGGCAGTACAGATGTTTACACTGAGCCTGATAGCAGCAAGCTAGCAGATTCTGTGCAGCATTAACCTGAGTTGGCAGGCTATATATCTTTTTAGCTGCTCAGGACTAGCTGGGTTCATAGTTCTGAAACAACTGTGCCAAGCAAAACAACAATAGCACAACAATGAGAAGATGCTTCATGTAGTTGCTTGGAAGGTGCAGAACACGCAACACCACAAATCTACAGCCAGGCAGATAGTGTTGGTTTTTAAATAAACACGATGGTAGAAATAACATAATAGAACTATGCGGTGAACCCCTATAATCCAATGTTTTCCTCTTAAACAGGCAGTCTACCAAGTTATAACCAGGAAGTCAGATGTTTGCAGAAATGTGTGAGGTTATTTTGCACATGAATTATCTGGTGCTATTTGCTCAAGAAGATGGTTGAAGATGGTGAAAGTGCAGTGGCTCTTTGGTCTCCAGTTTAGTGGGGTTTTTTTGTACTGTGTTTTTAATGCACCACCTAGGAGTAGCACTCCTTATTTCATTGTATGTACAAAAAAATTACAATTAAGACATTCTATTCCATTCAATGTGATTTAGTCATGGTAAACTTGCCATGTGTATTGGCAGTGCGCTCTGGCTCAGCACTTCTGAAATCCAAAGTTGCAGATTTATTAGCATAGCTGTCCTGCTGCCTTCATATGACTGAAAGGATTTCATGCACTGAGCTGAGCTGTTTTCTTATACTATCCAGCAGCTGTGGACAACTGAGAATCACCAGTATTAATTAATAGATCAATGCGGACTTATTTACTGATGTTCCTGTAGATAATTAATCCCCCATTGCAGCACGTTTTCTGCAAGTTTCTACTTTGCTCTTGTTGATAGAACCACCAAAGTGGCAGCAGATTGATATTGCACAGTAAACAGATGTAGTTCTATTCTTAGTGCAATGTCTAAAATCCTATTTCCAACAAAATATCAACAACTCTCCTTCTGCTGCCTCAAATGAATGAACCTCCCAACTGTTAGTGCTTGTCCTGTCAGCTGTGCACAATGCGCTCGGCACCAAAATACCACACAGATGGGTATAGCGAGTTTTGAGATCAGGAAAATACCAAACTCACATGGTGCTACTTGCGTTGGTCATTGCGCCACCATGAAAATAGGGCCCTTTTGTTGCGTGTAAAATAATGAAAGAACATAAAGCATATTATTTGATGAAAGTAAGAGCAGTGTTAAGTACATTGATTTAATCCTTCTGTAGTCAAAAGACAGTTTTAATATAAACCTTATAGATGCAAATTATATATTGACAAATCAGCAGTATTGAATTTGGCATGAAGGTCAAGATGGTGCAGTCAACCATAACATGAAGGGTAAGATGAAAAGCACCAAAAAGTTATTCATTTGTGATATTCATAACTTTGTGCTGTCATGTAAAAGCAACATTGTATCCGTTTTATTACATTCATTTGTACATTGCAGTTACATAATACCATATTAATGCCAAAAGATAAGAGATACTTATTGTATTTGATGCCCAGAATTGAACAATGTCTAAACTCCCAGCTGGGGCCATTTATTATTTATTTTTTGGATAACACTTCCACTATGGGCTTGTTTTATTTCTTGTAATTTTGCTTGTAGAGCTTGTTACAAAAAAAGTAAAGTCTCTGGCACAGGCTATTTGGAGGACAGTAAACAATGTTGGAGAACTGACAGAAAAAGAAAAGATTTGTGTTGTTGCAACATCCCCACCCTGATAAATAGAACATTGCTATTTTCTGTTCAGTGGTATGGTGGTCAAATTGTTCTGTAGAAGCCCAGAAATAGATCAGAGAGAAGAGATAATAAATAGTGTGTTGGTACAAATGTACTAACATTATCTTACTAATGTTATCACTCATCTAATGTGCTTCTATACCACTGGATACCTCTGTTTGAACATGTGTTATCTCTTTAATGTGCAATGGGAATCATAGCAGGAAACAGGCCACAGAGACCACAGATGTTTGCACTCTCAAACCTGGCCAAGAAATTATACTGTATAATGTTAAAAAATTTTACTTGGATGTTTTAAGACCCATGTTGGCAGCTGTGTTGGCTCACCATTTGGCCCTCAACACTAGGTACAAGTAATTAGATATTTGCTTAAACAACTAGTACTACTATTATTAGTTATACTTGACCACTGCTACCACTGTAATTATTCCCTGGTCAAGGCAGATGGCCACCTACCTTGAGCTCAGTTCTGCTCAAGGTTTTTTCCCGTTGAAAGGAGAGTTTTTACTTGTGCTTGCTCATGGGAGAATGGTGGGTCTCTGTAAATTAAAGAGTACGGTCTAGACTTGCTTTATGCGAATCATGCCCTGTTATGACGTGGCTCAAGTGGCCACAACAAGAGAGACACACACCATGGTAGCCATTTAACAAAATATATTTATTGAAGCCAAAATAAACCAAATTAGACATTGTGCCAAATAAAGTAACCAAAGTATGTGGTGTGTATGTCAGAGGCATCAGTAATGTAAGGGCTGGGTAATGAGTGTGGGAACGTGTGTGCGAGGGTGTTCTAATATGCAGAACTCAATATAACTAGAACTGTAGAAAGATGCTGGAAACCAAATTAAGCTAAACCAAGGATGATGCCTGTGGGAAGAAGCAGAGGGGAGACGGATAGCAGGGAGGTCGGAGCTCACAGCAGAGCCTACAATGAATGAGAAAGAGGAGTCACAAATAAGCTATATGGCACTGGGCCCAGGTGCCCTGAGTTACTGCAATCAGCCCAGCTCATTCACCAAGGGAGAGAATAATTAGACACACCCAACACATGACCTCACGGGGGCATCACATATCCAGAGATAACTTTTGTTGTAATTTGGCCCTATATAAATAACATTGACTTGACCTGCCTTAAAAAAATTGAGCTCAGGGGTGACACTTTTCTAAAGG
This sequence comes from Scomber japonicus, assembly GCF_027409825.1. Classification (NCBI taxonomy): domain Eukaryota; kingdom Metazoa; phylum Chordata; class Actinopteri; order Scombriformes; family Scombridae; genus Scomber; species Scomber japonicus. The sequence continues at coordinate 19,619,260 of NC_070583.1, forward strand.
TTAATCTTTTCACCATATCCTCCTAGGTCAACTATATGATCAGAAAAAGTTATTTTTCTTTTAGAAGTGTATCAAGGCTATCTCATTGAAAACATATGTAGACTTGCTTTGAGAATTCCCAATATTCCTTCCTGTAGTGAAACCAAAGTTAAATATTATCTCAAAATAGTGTTATTACCTACAAAAACAGCAATGGTCTGCTGCACAACATACACTTAGTTATTGTTAGTCTCATTTTGTTGTTTATTATTCCATCACACTAAGGGTCTGTACATTTTCTTTTTCTCCTGTTTCCTATAATGGAGGTTGGAAGGAAATATGCACTAATCAAACTGGGGAACAATTGAAAAAGTAATGTGATGCTAAAACTTAGGGGAACTCCTGTGGTGATAACTGTAATCATCCTTGTTTTTATCTCTCCTTTCCCTGTAGAAAGTGAAGAGTTTGGGCCTGTTTTTATCCAGGAGCCAGATGATGTTGTTTTTCCTTTGGATTCTGATAAAAAGAAAGTGGTGATGCACTGCGAAGCACGTGGGAATCCAACCCCCACATACAGGTGTGACATATATTTGTTTGTCTCCTAATTGCAATACTGCATTCACAGCTCATTAGCTTGTCATTCATCAGAGATATATTAAAATCTCCTACTCTTTTGTTGTGTATTTCAGTTGGTACATCAATGGGACAGAAGTAGATGCAGTTGGAGATTACCGCTACAGCTTCATCGATGGAAACTTAATTATTACCAATGCAAGTGAGATCACTGACTATGGGAAGTACCAATGTAGAGCGGAGAACAACTTTGGGACTATTCTAAGTCGGGATGCTCATTTACAGTTTGCATGTGAGTATCCTTTTTTATTTTTTTATTGAATTGTGTTTTCAGTTCCATGTTGCTAACACTATGATATACTCTTTACAGTAGCATGAATCCCCCTTATATCTATGTTGGAAAAGTACATTTTAGTATGTAAGATAAAGAACAAGGCTGTCATATGAAGTATATAATTATATCCAAGCTCTTTGTCTCTGAGTCAAAATAAACCGGTTCCAGGGGTAAATAAGTACTAGTATGTCTACAGTAAGGTTTGGTAGCTATGTTTGGGTCCTACTGGCTCTATCTGATATTATTAAGTTGCACTGCTAACAGGGTATGTGCCCTCAAATGCCATGTCTCAATGGTAAATGAGAGCAAAAATCAAATTTCTTCCCCCAGTAATCCCCTAGCCTACCTCCAAAACATAATCACAGGCTAAGGCAGCACAGACAGAGAGACCCGGGGCAGTATGCTCGGAGGAAAATACATTGTTGGTTTTCTCGACAGTTTCCTCAGGAGCAATGACCATAATAGCCTTATTGGCATGTCTACAGGGAGCGTACCGTTCTCAGTCACTGAGCTGTTAGTAGAAAGTACAGTACATAGTCTCGTGTTGTTATGGGGACTTACAGTTGTTACAGGAACTACTTAGGAAACAAATGGCTGGAATAGCCTTAAACTATGTAGACAGAAAAAAGGAACTGACTTCTGCTCCATAAAAGCGCTATTTTTTTCATGGCTAAAGAACCAATATTTTTGGTTTGTTTTCCTTCATAAAGTTTCCTATACACACACATATATGTGTATATATATATTTATGTGTGTGTGTGTGTGTGTGTGTAGGGGATAAAAAGATGAACAAAAAACAACAAACCTGCCTTAAATTAGATATAAGCCTCACTGCATTGGCAAGCTGAAATGCCCAGATGGCAAAGCAAAAACACACACACACTTCAAAAAAGTACTGTTAGTTTCTGATCAACAGAAGTTGCTCTTCAACATGTACCCTCATCTGTCCTCTCAACTGTCCAGATCTCTTCCTACTCATCTCCCCACTTGGTGTTCAAATCAGTATGGAAAAAGAAAAGAGTTTTGCCTATATTTTTTTCTGAAAAATCAAACATGCCTAATATGACCAGTGTACTACGTAGGTGCTCATTCACTAGCCTAAGTTTTAAGCTGTGAGTATTGTTAGTGTTGCATAAATACTGTGCATTTACTTGACACTGTGTTGATCAGATCCTTATTTGCAGCATGTGTTACTTTTCTTCTTTTTTACCAGCATTTTTGTTTAAAAGAATCCTTGTGTTTTTTGCAGTGTATCATCTTCATAGTTAATTCAAGTTTTGTTTCTGTTGGTAACTTTGACTTCTTTATCTTTTAAGTCTAAGATGACCAACAATAGCTGTGTACGTTTTGGCAGCACTCTGAGCCCAACACTTAATCACTGTAATGTTTGGGTCTAAAACAAAAATGCAGACTGTTTTATTGATTAAAATAGGCTGAGTGACTGGCACCTGAAAACGGCTTAAATGCTTTTGGTTAAGATAGGCTACACCTCAGCTTAAGATATTTTAATTGCAGGTCATTCAGTATCCTGTTGTTGGGGGAATGCCAGGAAGTATTGTGAATGGTATTTACTCATATGAACAGATGTGTTTTATCACATGTGATATATGTAATATCTGTCAATGACAGAATAGAAACTACAGTAGTAAAAAGTGTCAACTTTAATAAACTGAAATGATAGTAATCAATTATCAGTCATTGCTTGTTGCATTGATGTGATATATCCAATGGATTGTTGGGAACGATTATCTTATTAATTACTTTGAGACAAGACATTGTATGATTACAGATGATTATGATTACACCATGTAAGCTGGGTTTGATTATAATGAATGTTGGTGTGTGGCTGATGCAAGGTTGATGCAAACCAAACAAGATTTGTTTGGTTTTCAGGCACTTCTGTAGTATTAAATGCCAAGTTAAATATATTGGTGTTTTTAAAAAAAAAATGTTTTCTAGTTGTTATTGTGACATTGATGTAAATGCTATTTATAAGTTGGAAACTAATTACGATAACTCTGATATGACATGAATGCTACATGAGCCTACTGAACTCAGATGAGATGAGGGGCCAGTTGATTGGAATACAGCCTAATTTTCAATTTGTGGAAAGAGCCCAAACGATACACAAAGTATCCCAAAGTATCCCACAGCCTGCCCAATTAAATAGAAATGAGCCCAATGCAATCTGGCGACACTGGCAGGACATTCCACATCTCACCAACTGTTGTTGTGGTGAGATCTGAAAAGTCAGTCACTAATGTCCATATTCAAGAATTGATTTTTTTGCAATTTACATGACCTATCCCTCATAAAATTATTCTGATACAGTAATCAACAACAAACCAAATATTACACCCTGTAAATCAAGTTAAGACCAAGTTAAGACCAAATGAATGCAAGACCATTTTCGAGACCATTACTGTTATCATAATCATGTGGCTCAACATTTACATTATTCCTCTGCTAAAAAGAAAAGCTTTATGTAGGATTGTGAGTAAAGAACAAATGGATGTACAGTAGTGCTGTGTGATATGATGATATACAGTCACCGCCCACTTCATTAGGTACACCTGTGCAATCTCATTCAATCCAATACAACATCTATGTTATAAACTGTACTTTTTTCAGTTTGTGTTAACATTGTCAAAAAAATGAGAATTCTACTTTATGTTTATTACTGAGGTCATACTAAGTGATGGTAGCATACTGGGGTGCATTATATTGACTGGTGTTCCTAATATTTTGCCTCTCTCATGTATGTTAATGGAGTGGACAAAATGAACACAATTCAATAAAATGCACCCAAGTATACCACTATCACCCACTATGATCTCACTTATAAACATAGAATTATTACTGTTTTGACAATGTCAACAAAAACTGAACATTTATAAACTTCATAAATGTAGAATTTGTCGTATTGGATGGGATTAGATTGCACGGTAAAAAGTACAAGCGGTGACAGTAAAAGAAGCCGGTGGATCAGATCAATAAAACCCTATTTTCTGATTGTTTTCGTTCAGCAGCACAAATACTCTTCCCCACACACCTACACTCAAAACTCCACCTAAATCCTCTGAATCTGAAACACCGGTGTTATGTCAAGTCTGTTCAACAAATTAGAAAAAACTTGAGAAAAAATCCAGAGTCCAGCTAGTCCGAGACCGAGTCAAGACCGAGTAAATATGCGGTCAATTCCGAGACTAGACTTTAAAAATGTAAGACCGATCTCGAGTACTACAACACTATGAAAGACAGTAGAGAATGATCTGAATTTGCACTTTGCATTGTTCCATCTTCAACCACACCTCTCTATCTTCCAGTTTCAATATATGTAGTGGCAATATACCACTATATACCACATCCCCTCTCAGCACACATCTCTTACTTTTAGACAAATTATACTTAATGTATTTTATAATACTTCTAAAATAATCAATAAGCCTTCTGCTTCTTTCTGTATGCATTTGTTCAAGACTTCCAGTGTTTGAACTCCCCCACCTCCACATTTGTTTTTTGGAAATAATTTTCCTCAAATCCATACTCCTGTAATAAATCAAATATGGCAGGTGCACATTCACCTCTGACAGAAAAAAACCCCAATAGGATATTTCACGATCAACTCTATTTGTCTGTACACTCAGTCTACTCCAAAGGTTCACCATGCTGTCCTTCCATCTAAGCTCAGGGGAGTCCCACCCCATATCTCCATTAACTGTCAGAGCAAGTGCATATTTGCGCTATTATGGACATTCACTTTTTTAAAAAACATTTTACTATCCAGTCTTGTCTCTCTTGAAATGTTTATTTTTATTTTCATTTTTTTTTTATTTTGTCTTATCATCAGCTTGTCAATCAGCTAACTATAAACTTCAACTGAACTTTGAACTACATTAGTCTGTATGAAATGTGCTATATAAATAAAGTTTGATTGATAGATTGATTTTTATAACCCCATTTCTGACACATCTAAATCTAAATTAGTATAGTAGGTTATATACATAATTTCCTCACTTGGACCCACAATATATTGTTATATCTTATATCACAGAGACAAATGTACAAATTTGGATGTTTTGAAGTGACCTCCCTGAGCTACTACCTTATCGTGGTGGAGGGGTTTGCGTGTCCCTATGACCCCAGGAGCTCAGTTGTCGGGGGCTTTTATGCCCCTGGTAGGGTCTCCCATGACAAACAGGTCTGCGGGGAGGGGCCAGACAGGCCTGGGGGTGGGGCTCGGTGGCGAGCGCCTGGTGGCCGGGCATTCGCCCATGGGGCCCGGCCGGACACAGCCCGAAGAGGTGATATGGGACCCCCCTCCCACAGACTCACCACCAGTGGGAGGGGCCAAAGGGGTTGGGTGCGTTGTGAGCTGGGCGGCGGCCGAAGGCGGGGACCTTGGCGGTCCGACCCTCGGCTGCAGAAGCTAGCTCTAGGGACGTGGAACGTCACCTCTCTGGTGGGGTGAGCTGGTGCGTGAGGTTGAGAAGTTCCGGCTAGATAGCATAGCAAGGGCTCCGGAACCAGTCTTCTCGAGGGGGGTTGAACTCTCTTCCACTCTGGAGTTGCCACTGGTGAGAGGCGCCGGGCAGGGGTGGCAATACTTATTGCCCCCCGGCTTGGTGCCTGTATGAGTTCACCCCGGTAGACGAGAGGGTAGCCACCCTCCGCCTTCGGGTGGGGGGACGGATCCTGACTGTTGTTTGTGCCTATGGTCCAAACAGCAGCTCAGAGTATCCACCCTTCTTGGACTCCTTGGAGGGGTGTGATTGGGAGGAACGCCCCCCGATCTGAACCCGAGTGGTGTTCTATTATTGGACTTCTGTGCTTGTCACAGATTGTCCATAACGAACACCATGTTCAAGCATAAGGGTGTCCGTATGTGCACTTAGCACCAGGACCCCCTAGGCCGCAGTTCGATAATTGACTTTGTAGTCGTGTCGTCGGACTTGCGGCCGCATGTCTTGGACACTCGGGCGAAGATAAGGGCGGAGCTGTCAACTGATCACCACCTGGTGGTGAGTTGGCTACGATGGTGGGGGAGGATGCTGGTCAGACCTGGCACACCCAAACGTATTGTGAGGGTCTGCTGGGAACGTCTGGCAGAGTCTCCTGTCAGAGAGAGTTTCAGCTCCCACCTCCGGGAGAGTTTTGACCATGTACCGGGTGAGGCAGGGGACATTGAGTCCGAGTGGGCCATGTTCCGTGCCTCCATTGTTAAGGCGGCCGACCGGAGCTGTGGCCGCAAGGTGGTCGGTGCCTGCCGTGGCGGCAATCCCCGAATCCGCTGGTGGACACCGGCGGTGAGGGAAGGAGTCCTATAGGACCTTATTGGCCTGTGGGACTCAGGAGGTAGCAGGCAGGTACCGGCAGGCCAAGCGGAGTGCAGCTGTGGCGGTCACTGAGGCAAAAACCCGGACATGGGAGGAGTTTGGTGAAGCCATAGAGAACGAATTCCGGATGGCTTCGAAGATGTTCTGGACCACCATCCAGCGTCTCAGGAGGGGGAAGCAGTGCATCGTCAACACTGTGTATGATGGGGACGGTGTGCTGCTGACCTCGACTCGGGACGAAGGAAGCAGGGCCTGGGGACTCGGGTGTGGGCTCTCCTATCTCTGGGGCTGAGGAAGCTCCTCGGTGGCAGGGCCCCGGGGGTGGATGATCATCCGCCTGGAGTTCCTTAAGGCCCTGGATGTTGTGGGGCTGTCATGGTTGATACGACTCTGCAGCATTGCGTGGATATCGGGGGCAATGCCTCTGGATTGGCAGACTGGGGTGGTTGTGCCTCTTTTTAAGAAGGGTGACCGGAGGGTGTGTTCCAACTATAGGGGGATCACACTCCTCAGCCTCCCTGGTAAGGCCTATTCGGGGGGGGGGGGGTAGTCGAACCTTGGATTCAGGAGGAGCAGCCCAACATGTGTTTTGTGGACTTGGAGAAGGCATTCGACCCCGTCCCTCGGGGAGTCCTGTGGGGGTTTCTTCGGGAGTACAGGGTATCAGACCCCCTGATATGGGCCATCCGTTCCCTGTATGATTGGTGTCAGAGCTTTGTCCGCATTGCCGGCAATAAGTCAGACTTGTTTCCGGTGAGGGTTGGACTCCGCCAGGGCTGCCCTTTGTCACCGATCCTGTTCATAATTTTTATGGACAGGATTTCTAGGCGCAGCCAGGGTGTAGAGGGGGTCCGGTTTGGTGACCTCAGGATTGGGTCACTGCTTTTTGCAGATGATGTGGTCTTGTTGGCTCCATCAGACCGTGACCTGCAACTCTCACTGGATCGGTTCTCAGCTGAGTGTGATGCGGCCTGGATGAGAATCAGCACCTCCAAATCCTAGTCGATGGTCCTCAACCGGAAAAGGGTGGAGTGCACTCTCTGGTTCGGAGATGAGATCCTGCCCCAAGTGGAGGAGGTCAAGTACCTCGGGGTCTTGTGAACGAGTGAGGGAAGGATGGAGCGGGAGATCGACATGCGGATTGATGCAGCGTCTGCAGTAATGCGGGCTCTGCACAGATCCGTCATGGTGAAGAGGGAGCTGAGCCGAAAGGCAAAGCTATTGATTTACCAGTCGATCTTCGTTCCTACCCTCACCTATGGTCATGAGCTTTGGGTATTGACCGAAAGAACAAGATCGCAGGTACAAGCGGCCAAAATGAGCTTCCTCCGTAGGGTGAATGGGCTCTCCCTTAGGGATAGGGTGAGAAGCTCGGTCATCCGGGAGGAGCTCGGAGTAGACCCGCTGCTCCTCCGCGTTGAGAGGAGCCAGATGAGGTGGCTCGGGCATCTAGTTAGGATGCCTCCCAAATGCCTCCCTGGTGAGGTCTTCAGGGCACGTCCCACCGGTAGGAGACCTCGGGGAAGACCCCAGGACACGGCTGGCCTGGGAACGCTCGGAAGAACTGGAAGAAGTGGCTGGGGAGAGGGACGTCCCTGCTTAGGCTGCTGCCCCCGCGACCCGACCCCGGAAAAACGGAAGAAGACGGCACAGTAATAAGATTGTTAAGGTTAAGTTAGAGTTCTACATTTTCTTTAGAGAAATGATATTCTTTAAACAAGCTGCTTCATTGGGGTTGCTTCATAAGTAAGCTCTACCTAACTTGACATGGGAGCTCAATTGTTGTTGCTGGAGTGTTGTGCAGAAATCACGTCCATCCCATAACCAAATTATTCATCCATGGCTACCTAGCATTTGCAGTTACACGTTTATGTGACTGTTTGTCTTCAGCTATACACAGTACAAATATTAAACAACAGTGTGTAATAATTGCATACTGTTTACAATGCAACCCTTCAAAAGATCAGACACAGAAACAAAGAGAGGTGCCCTGCAGCACACATTTGAATGCAGAACCTTCCCTCTCCATAACAAATGGTGGGTATTTATCACACTGCATGGAGCTCAACTTATTCTTCCCTTTTCATGTTGCCACCACACATTTTCATGCATTGAAACAGTTGTTGATAGCTTTAAGTAGTTCAGATACACGTGAGCAATTCTTTCCTTTCTAAACCGAATGATTTTTTAAAGTAATTACATGCCTTTATGTGTTGTTAAGACTTAAGACCGAAACTGAATTGTCAAGTTTTTTTCACTTGTGTTGTGCAATCAATGTATATTACATATAGTCAGTAGGCTCCATGCAGCTCCCCTTTTAGGTGGGGTACATTATTGTCAAATTGATTCTGCTATATACTACACACAGCTAAACCCCTACAACCTGGTGTGAACAGTCTCAGATTTTTGTATATATGAAGAAGGTTTAGGTCAGGTTTGGGCTTAAAATATACTTCTGAAGCTCAAACATTTGACCATTATATCTACTGATGTTAGTGAAAATACTCAATGATTGACCTTGATGAATCTACACTATACACTGCAGGAAAGCCTGGATCTGCTAGTTAGCTGACCTGAATGTATGGGTACTGTGAGTAAAACACGAAAACAGGATGTTAATAGTGATTTGTTTTTTTTCTGGCTAGTTTTCTCTTGTGGTTGTTTGTCAGTTGAGAAATATTTCAGATTTTAAAGCCCCATTGTAAGAAGAGGCAGAGTTGAGGGTTTGTCTTTCCAATCTGGCAGTGTACTGCAATGTAATCACTGCCTACCTGCTTAATATGGGAAAAAATATGTTGGTCCCTTTATTCTGTGAAGGCACACAAACATTTTACATGCCTTTTCACTCTTAATATACAGCTGTGCTAATCCACAGCAGCTAGTATTCTATACTAAGGGCCTTTTATTTACTAGCAGTGTGAAGGCTGCACGTATCTGTTTGTCTGCAATCTCTAATTGGACTGATGTTGCTCATTGTCAAGGTATAATTACGCACACAGTGACTGTTGCAAAACAAACACTGAAACCTCAATGCATCTATGCACATCAAACTTGTCAGTTACAAGTAACGTGTACCATTTCTGATACAAATCAACAGGCATGTTGGATACATGTTGACACATCAAACACAGTTTGTACCACAACAATTGTAGATCAATTAAAACTTCTCTCTGCCTATAACTCTATAAGGACCGTCTGTTCAAATCAATCCTCTTCTGGTGTCTCTCCAAAATCAGAGTCAACAACTGCACGTGTCATTATTTGACCCAGGATTTCCACTGTGCCTTTAGGCTACCGTAATTGCTGTCTATTTGTGTTTGTTGCTGAAATACTATGAGGAAGCTGCACTGGTTGTTTTATTTTGAAAAACAGAAGTTTTATTATGCAGATTCTGTGTCTGACTTTCTGTCTGGTGCAATCTGCTCTGTTGAGCTTGTCGCGAATTAGAAACAGCTCCGTCAAAAATAGCACTGCTGCGGTGCAGAGAGCTGCTGCTGGGACGCTGCTGAGACGCGCCCGGTGGAAACACTCTCATTGATTAGTGTGGCAGCGATCAGTTTCGGGGACCGCGGCGCAGCCGTTCTGCGCCACTGACGGACCCGGTGGAAATTGGGCTTAAGAGTCAAGAGGCAATTTTACAACTGCTTAACAAAATTTTAGTTTACAACTGGGATTATGTTAAATTTGGTCAATAGTTTGGGCCTGGCTGGGCTAAATGAATTGTGGTTACATTGGCCTGAGTGAATTTTGTGAGGTTGGACAAAAGCTCAAATTATAAGTCTGTACAGCAATCCACCAAACCCTCTAATGCAGAGAGTTGTGATGTCAAGTTGGAAAACTGAAAAGAGACCTGTTTCATGCAGGGAATCAGAGGAGTGTTACACTGGACCAGCCAGAGTGCATGAGGAAAGGTTTAGTCAAGGCTTTCTATATTCTATCCACTGGTCTTGTACTCTGCTCCAGAGATGTTTCAGTAGGATGCTTTTTCCTCTCTTTGTTTTGAAATTCTGAGCTGCTGAACTCACACTTGGGCTGTTTTTCAGCCGTGACTTTGAAGGCAGCAGGCAGAAAGGGGGCCTCTGATCTTTCTCCCCAAAGAGTTCTTTTCTCTCTACAGACATGAGTCTGGCTGAGGCTCAGGTATCGAGCCACTCTGAGTTGTACAATAGTAATGAAATTAATGGGATGCTTTGACTTGAGCATTGGAAGACTGACTCACACAACCCTATTCTGTAATGTTCTACAAATCTAAAATGATCAGTATTTAATGCACACTGATTGAATTCATACTGATCTTTAAATAAATAATTTGCATCGAGCACCTGCTCCTGTGCTTGCTACAAATGTCATCACTGCATCTCTGGATTTTAAACATTTATACAGACATATGTTGACTTGTCATTTATGAGGACGAGTTAATGACCATGATGTTTTTACATTATTAAAGTCATTAATATTGATTCACTTACATAACTATAGTTTTCAAAGGGAAATGGTAGGTCAGAGACTCATTTGATTTTCATCTCCTGGTTCCATAACTGATGCAGGTTTCTAACACTGATGTCTTATTCTTGAATGAATGGTGTCAATTTATTTATTTAATATTTACACATTAAGTCATCATGACTATGGTCATTGCAGTACCCTGCACTTGACCAACCAGTATTATAGGTTTACATAGGTGGCTCTTTGATTTTTCCTCTTTATCAGTCATGGTGGCTTTTACTACTCAAACTATCCATTACTTATTTATTCCAAACAGTCAGTGTTGCTGTTGCCTGAATTGTAAAATGTTATATTTTCCTGTGTGCCTAGAGATGTTTCCCAGGAAAGACTTCCCCAGCTACTGGATGTTTTCAACAAAAATGGGTTTCTTAAACTGGATATACTCTAGGTTGTATCATTATCATCCTACAGCAGTTGGTTATAAATAGGGGCAAAATGGAAATATATAATGATCAAACTTACATTACATTTTTAAATTAAGCAAGCTAAGACTCATTCTCACATCTTGTAGTCTGGCTGAACAGTACAAAAAACACCCATACTCATATCTGGCTGCTGGCAAGTTGCTGGCAACAGCTGTGTTGTAGGTCAGTAATTACTATAGTTGTACTTCAGCAATAGGGTATTGAAAACCTTGGTTAATAGTGCATGGTTATTTTACTATAGGTTTTTGTGTTATTTTACTATTTTAGTAACTCACAGCTTGAATCAAGGTACCAGATATTAAATAAAACCATTTTATGATAACGTTGTTATTCCAACACTGTACTCTGTCTTGAACTGAGACACTGTCCAGTCAGTGATAGATGCACCTTGTTTGAAGCACAGTAAGTAGTCAACATGGCTAGATTGATTTGTGTTGTGCGCTGAATACTTGCAAATCCAGGTTGCATGACAGGCTACTCTTCAGGGTGATTCTACTGAAAAGGAGCAGCATACCACATATAATAGTCATTCCTCTCTGTTCATTTTGGACACGGTCAGGCTGTTTTGTCTGAGCAGTGTCTCATTTTGGAATGGTTTAAGTGAACCTTTTCATTATTTAGATATTATTTTTGGTTCTATGTTTCTTGTCTTTTTCATGGTGGCCCAGTGTGTCAGTGTAGATCACTCTGTAAGTGATGAATGAACAAGCTGAACTTTTTACAAAATATATTATTAATAGTTCATAATTAGTAGTAAACACAATTTACAGTATATACATCATACTTATGTAAAATGAAAAGTAGCAGTAGTGTTATAAGAAACCACACTATTGTTTTAAGAAATAAAGAAATGCCCTGTAAATTGACTGCTATGTTTTAATATGAAGGACATAAACTATGATCATTATTGAATGTGTCAGAAATGTAGGTTTCACAAGTCACTCTGTGGCACAATTATCCAACAGTTCCAGGGTAATGGTAAACACTAGCTCTCAAAGTGATGGAACAAAAGTGGTGGAGACACAGAGACCCACCCTGGGTCAGCAGTCTGTCGCTTGATTTTCACGCTTTGGCATTACATCAACTAGAAATTAAACTGGCAGTATCAGGTCCCAAAAGGCTACAGTTCTGGGTTTTGAACTGCTTTGTTCTAGTTACACAGAAAAAACTACCAGGTAAAAACAAACAAGTGCCATAATAGTACGTTCATAATAATGTCAGTGAAGAAGGTAATTTAATCTAGCAATGACTGGAATTCAATTCTTCAGCAAATATTTAATGATCAAAAGTGATTCTTCAAAAAAGCCATAACAGCTCTACTACTGTTGTAAAAATATCTAAACTTAATTCATTTAGCAATAATTAAGTACATCTTAAACTCACACCTTCAGTTTATCTTTGTGATGATCAACAACTTCTAGGCTTTCCTTTTCTTCCTGTTCTTGCCAACACTTCCTTTCCTCTCTTACATGCTATTCATCCAATTAATACAGTGCTAGATGGTACAGTAGTACACATAAATGAATGTGTAAAAGAATAAGCATGTCATCAATATTTATTCAGACGATGGACACTATAATTATACACTTAAAGCGTCTGCTCCGTGACTGTCCACCGCAGCATCAGAGTCTATGCACAGAGTAACGCAGTGAGACATCTGTCCTCCCTCCTGCTCTCTGCTGTAAACACACGTAGCTGTTAGGGAGCAGCTGCTCTCACGTCTCCCTGGGTATCAGTGCTTGTATTCGGCAGTAACTCTCATGCTCTCTGCCTACTCAGCCTGCTCTCTGTGTATCTCAGTCCAGATGGCAGGCAGGTTTCTCCGGTTCTGGTTCTAAGAGGTGGTCATTCTCTGGCCCGTTCCCGTGCCTGTGTGTGGCATGTGCATCCTATGTTACTGCCTAATTTTAGTTTTTGTATACAGTGGTTCAACTGACAAAATGCAAGTCAACGATTGACTATTGACGATTGATTATTAAGATCTTTAAGATTAACCACTCTCCATACTGCAGACAATTACTAGTAGTTGTGCAGTGACAAAGATGAGAACCCACAAACACAGTACCTCCAGTAGAATCAAACCGTGGATGAAAGCTTTATATTTGGCCCACCAAATCAAGCCTTTTGATGCATTAAATTTTTCTTAATATCTTCAGATCTTACAATTAGTTTCAAGGCTGGCTGCAGGGTTAAAATACACCTTCTAGCCCCCTCAAAAGGATTCCAATATTTTTTGCTACATTTGACTGTGTTGTTGATTTTCTTTGCACACTGTTCCAGATATTGGTGCATTCAGTGGGAAGACCAGAGGTGGCGTTTCAGTGCGTGAAGGCCAAGGTGTGGTACTTATGTGTACCCCTCCTCCTCATTCTCCAGGTAAGAGTTTTAACCTTTAATTAAAACCAGAAGAAAACACATTTTCCACTCTGCACTACCTTTTGGATTGTCAGTAAGCTCATCATTATATTTCAGAATACCTTTGACAGCAAGGAATGTTTTTATTACTGTGCCAAGGTGAAAGATTGTACATTTTATTTATTTATTTATTTATACTTATTTTGATGGTTTGTTTTGTATCCATTCTACTATCCATTCATCCATGCTGTTAAAATGAGAGACAACACAGCCAGAACACAGATTCTCAGAGATCAAATTTGCTGGATCATTAGAAATGAAAAGAAATGTTACACAGCCAATTATTTCACATAGTCAGAGCATAGGCACCGCGCTTTAATAGCATATCTTGAATATCCCTCTCTGCAGTTGTCCTTTAATGTAAGCTCTTATGTGAGCCATGAATCATCCAGGCTTTCTGTTTGCATCAGCTATGTCGCACCACTGCACTGCACCCGTGGGAATGTTTGCCGAGTGCTCCTCAGCACCCGCTTCTGTTTCTGGATGCCATTTTGCATGACATGATAGCAACCTGAGAATCGGTGACCATAATATCTGACAAAAAAAAAGGCGCAATTAAAGATTAATGACGCTTACTGATTGACAGATTAAAGCGTAGTAGAGACAAATCGCATCCTCTCATCCTTAAAGTGTCACATTAGTTACAGTACAGGTGTTCCAGGTGTATTTTTTTCCCACACTGCATTTAGAGGTCAGCTGCATCCTTCTCTTCATTCAGCCTAACCAAGCTTTCTTTTCAATTGTTAAAAGTGTGATTGACATAACAGAATCCAACACTGGAGATAATGTAATGGAGTGAAAGCAGCACAATTCTATAGTAGCAATAGTGATTTTCTATCATTTAAGGTTTGTAATAGTCTTGCTGCTGAATGCAGGTTTCAGTCATGATGACATACTGTACGACCCTCATGTTACTGCTTGTATTAGATTGACCAAGTGAATCAATACAGAATACATTATACACAGTAGATAGCCACTCACTCATTGAAACTTTTAAGAGGTTTAGCAAGATGTTTTATGCCCATTCACTGTATTTCTGTGGAAGAAATATAAGGGCCATACAACAGTGAGATAAATAAAAAAGCACTTGACAGGGAAACCCTAGATAATACAATTATTGCTTTAACAAAAACAAAAAAAATATATTGTTATATTTCACAAATGTAATCAGTTGCTCTCAAAAATGTGCCTCTTAGCTTCTACAACAATGTTAAGTTTAGACTTGAGTTAAGTGGTCATACGATAAGCACTCACACTCATCACTGCGTTCTTTGAGCCAGCTTTGTTGCATACAGGCTGGATTATTATATTGTTGGATATTGATTAGTGGCACGCCAACCTTGAAAAGACTGCTGAGCCTTTATATCGATGCTTATTTATCACATGTACATATTATGCTCTAATACACAGTATAGATACAATTATAATTTCTTTAACATTGCAGACATGAAATGAAAATTATCTCCAAAATTTTCTGGTATGATGAATGTCTTGGTGAGTCAGAGCGTGTCACCATTGAAATTCATATTGCATAGGGAATGTTAAACAATGTTTGGGTTAAATGGGTTGTGGGAGGATTCAAAGACATTAAAATGCCACTTAAATTAGATAGGTCTCATGAGTGAAAATAATTTGGAATCACTGAGATGTGAAAAGTTTATTATTTTCCATTTCATGGCTTTTAGCGCTTGTGATCAGTTTTTACGTGTGTCTTTGGTAAATAGTGTTTTACATTTATAAAGCTTAACTATTATGACCTTTGATTAAAAGTTATTAGGTTTCTAGTGTCTGTGGTCAAAGCAATTCTTTGTAGCAAAGCACATTGTTATTTTGTATTATAATTTAAAGCAGCAATATATATTTAATTTTAATTTGTTTCATAGAGTACAATTTGTCTCTGTTTCATAGAGTACAATTAGGGTACCAGTTTTCATTGTAGCTCAGTCTAGATAACTATATTCCCAATCCGTCATTCCTGTTCCCCAATAATGCTTACTTTGCAAATTAATATGTTGACATAGAATAACTTAAACTTACCTTGTGTTCCATTCAGTTCTCTATTGTATTGCAGCCACGTCAAGCTTAAGCTTGCATCAAGTATTGTATGAAGGTCAAATCTTCTGATGACCTTTGAAATTACAGGTAATTCATTATTCATTAAGAGAATACTGATAATGTAAAGAAGATATAGCCATCGGATGCAAATGCAGAAGAGTTGTGGAAATATTACAATTCAGTGTTTGGCAACATTGAATAGATTAATTTGTCCCTGTTTGACATCTTTTTGAATATAATGATGGATGTGGCTGTATAGAACTTTGCCCACTAGACAAAAAGCAAACTGCACGCTCTCAAAAAACTGCACTACTGTATGTTGATCATATTCATATGTCGTCCATCCTTTTTATTATCCGCTCATTCCTATTCAGAGTCACTCGAACAACCATTTCTGGTTCTTTTTTTTCTTACTGGAAATTCACGATTTGTTTGAACCAAGTCTGCAATCTTTCTATTTTCTTTACAATTTTATTTATATATCAGCATGCTGCCGGGGATAGCGAGTTTATATCCTGCATGATTGCACACTGAATAAAATATAAAACTATAAAATTTAAAAGCACATGAATAAAATCTTAAAGATTCAACCTAGAAGCAAATAGCTTGATCATTTTTCAGAGAGTATTAACTATAAAGACAGAAAAGTCCTTTCCAGTACTCTGTCTTGTTGGGTCAGATAATAGACTATATATGACTACTACACTATATATAATGCTGTGTAATGACCCTTTACATGTATGCATTTACAAACACATGCACACAGACAAACAAGCTTGCTGGAATCAGTCCACTTTGAAATCTCAGTTATCATACACAAGTTTTACCTTTCTGATGTTATCACAAATTCATTAAAATGACCTTGCTGCAAATAACATGCTCATGCAACATGCAATAACAAATTGTTATTTTTCATCTTTAGGGGCCTGCGTATTATTTTCCCAAACTTTGTGTAGACTAGCGCTCATTTTATGTTGATGAACATGATGAGGGTTTGTTGCTGTGCCAATCCAACATTCATTACCTTTTTAATTATTATTGTTTCATTGTTATTCAAAAGTGATAAGTAGTTGTTGCATGTATCAGTGCTTTATATATTACATATTATCTGTGATTAATAATTGTGTTCTTCTTGGACTGATAAAGTATGTGGAGTGTTATACTGATACAATTTCCAATATTAAATTGTGTGGCAGTAATAATTATGTCAAATCAGATGCACTGTTTTTTTCACACAATGAGACCACAATAACTTTGTTGGGTGCTTTTTAATACTTACTGACAAAAATGTACTGTAGTCAACAATCCTGTAAAAATTGAATAGTTCATGTATTCTTCTATGAACCACATATTGCTATTCTACAAGTATTGACTGTTACAGTAGGAATAGTCTTGAATTTTCACAAGATTACCACAGATGTAGATCTGTAGAAACACTCCACTATACTTAGCTTGCACAGGAATTGGTGACAGGGAGTGACAGGCTGTAAAAAGGACTGTTAGAAACGTGAAGAGCAAGTCAAAAATAGGCACAAGAATAGGTTCTTTCTAATCTGTATCTTCTCCTCTTGCCTTTTCAGAGATAATCTACAGCTGGGTGTTTAATGAATTCCCTTCATTTGTTGCTGAGGACAGTCGACGCTTCATCTCCCAAGACACAGGAAACCTGTACATCTCAAAGGTGCAACGTTCTGACGTTGGAAGTTACATCTGTCTGGTGAAAAACACAGTGAGAAATGCAAGGGTCCTGAGCCCTCCAACACCTCTAACGCTGAAAACCGATGGTGAGGCTTTTAGATTTATAGCACCTCCTTGTATGAATGTCCAAGCCAGACAAATCAAATGGAGTCCAAACCACAGAGAGTACTGTTCTCTCTCTGTTCATTTGAAAGTGTAAAATGTTTTGGTTTTCTTAAGGGTTTTTTGGGGGGGGGTTTTGTAGCTCTATTACAGAGCCCCCCCCCCCCCCCCCTGAATTGTTTAGCACAGATGAAAATCTTCTGCTGGTGCATTTTATTGTATCATAATGCATTTGGAGATTTTTTTTTTCAGATCAGATAGGTTAATAAAAGTGGGGCGGTCTGCTTTCCGCTGAGCCTGATGTTAGTGGAGGGCGTTATGAATTCCATACACACTGTAAATAGATAGTGAGCAATGCTTTAACATTAGTGCGGGGAGCCTTCTTCACTCGCAATGTGCTTTGGTGAAACTAGCCATCAGGGAAATCATTTTCCAGCATAAAATTAACTGAATCAATGGCCCTTGCTGTGGATGGGATTTCGCTCTTTTATAGTAGCCTCTCAGGAGCCATGCTGGGGAACTGTTTGTTGGATTCAGGTGTGGATTTCACCTACAGGCTTTTTACATCTGACTACACAGAGAAACGTCCATCACATCACAAAAGTGCCTGTCATTGTCAAGGTTTCAAAGAACCACTGAGATTACATCCCCAGTGAAGCTGTGAAAAGGTTCTCTGTGCCTAAGAACCAGGTTTGTTTGCAACACAAATTTACCTCTTTAAGGATTACATCCCTTCCAGCAAGATTCTCACTCTGTATTTGTATAACCTTGTATGAAATGGTCCTCAGACGCATACATTATACTTGGCACATAACCATGCTAAATTGGTCTGTGTCTCTCATTAACAGCGATGGGAAATACAGTCAGAAGGGCATGTGGTCAGTCTGCTATCAGCATTTTAATATTGTTCATGGTTGGATAAAAGAAACAAATTATTGAACATTTTTTGTTACTTGTCCAACCATGGTGAAATTAGGCAGATGGCTGCCCACCTAGAACCTGGTTCTTTGTGAGGTTTATTCCCCTTAAAGGGGAGTTGTTCCTTTGCTGCTGTTGCCAAGTGCTGCTCATGGGGGAACGTTGGGTCTCTTTAAATTAAATTAAAGAGTACCGTCTAGACCTGCTCCATGTGAAAAGTGCCTTGAGATAACTTTTCTTGATTTCGTTGGCGCTATATAAATAAAATGTAATTGTACTGAATTGAATCGAGTAGTGGAAGAGCAATCAGTTTTGTAGCATCCATATTGCAATATGTAGCTATGATACATGGGCTGAAGGGCAGCACTTTCACCTGCAGAACAACATGGCTTAATCAAGTCTCTACAGCTGTAGGTCCATTATGCCAAAGAATGTCTTGGCATCCCTTGCAAATCTCATGACGTTCAGCAGCCTTCTATAATGTGAATTTTGGTCTAAAATGCTGAAAATTACATTGGCACATCTTGCAGCAGACACCCAAATGTTTCCATGCTGTGCGCACCACTCAGTCATTGGAGTCTGACCAATCAGACACCACAATCTGTGCCTCAGTAAAAGTGAGCGATTATTACACAGTTCAAGCTGGATCTGTGTGTGGCTCACCACTGTCAGCTCCAACCCTGACTCTCTCAATCAAAACAAGCATCTGGGCTCCATTATACCCTGCTGGAAGCCATTGATCGTCAGTTTGCAATCCACCTTGAGTATAGCGGGGCTAAGCTCTGAACTCTGGACTAATGCACTATTTTGTAACAGACAACACTTAAACAACAGTTCAGTCCACTCTTTGATTTAACTATTTGACATAAAAAGAAGTGTGTAATATTACCATGGATAGCAGTAACTTGTAAATTAATATGCACAATAGGTTATTTGAAATTATTTGCAGTAAAAGATGAAAACCACAAAGCCTGAGATTTATAATAGCATTGAAAATCTAAATACTGCTGAAACATAACCTATCATGTTAAACTTATTAAACTGAGTGACATTTGATTGTGACATTTAAAGTGTATTTGCATCAGTAATGTTGGTAAGTGCAGGCTGGTACTGTATCATAAATGGAGAAACAAACAACACCAGAATTTATCCATATAAAATTAAAACTCTTAAATTGTAAAAATACTTAAATTTTATGTTGTCAACAAAATTACATTAATTTCACTTACAGATAAGTGGCAGTGCTTCCAGTTGGACTGCAGCACTGGTGGTGTTATTATTGCCATAAGACATGTTCTCTCTGCACACTGACAATAATATCAGTGAAATATAATGTTTGGAGGCACGTCATCTCCACATTTGTGCGTCTTCTGTACTACACTGTATATTATTACTGAATACCTTAGGCCAATAGCTACAGTATCTCACAGAAGTGAGTACACCCCTCACATTTTTGCAAATATTTCATTATATCTTTTCATGGGGCAACACTATAGAAATGAAACTTTGATACAATTTAACAGTAAATCCATAAGCTATACAAGCTGTACATGCATATCAAAGTTTCATTTCTATAGTGTTGTCCCATGAAAAGATATAATAAAATATTTGCAAAAAAGTGAGGGGTGTACTCACTTTTGTGAGATACTGTATATTGGATGTCAGTATGATTTTTTTAACTAATCAACATACATTTTTTTTCGTGTAGTCAAAACAAATCATTGTCCTTTATTCTGCACACTCTGCTATTCAGAAAATACTGACTTAGAGTGTTTAAATGCAATCAAGCCAAATTGTACTTCTATATGTCACATTTTTAATATATTATAGTCTATTTACCTGAGATTCAAAAGTTAACCAGGGATTAGTGCTTTAGTAACACTTACACTTACTTAGTCCCCTATTTAACATTTATAAGCAATATACAAATATTATATAGATTTATAACACACAAACTGTTTAATAACACACTATCGTGTGATAGTGTGCAGGTATAAGTGTTAATTTATTTGTCAGCAACTATATCTCCTCCTGTATGTACCAGAAAGTTGAACCTTGTATAAAAACATGTAATAGATGACAATAGAAATGGCCTTAAGTTATATGAAGTTAGTAGTTATATGAACTACAGCACACTAACAAACACTTCAACATGTCCAAATATCTGCTTATAGCTATTTGTGTTATAAACCATTTATTAGATGTTTCTATAGTGCTTATAAATGACAAACGGGGATTGTCTATAACAGAACTAGACATGATAATGGAGACAAAGAAACACTTACTATGCTAAAAGCATTGAAAAAGTAAGAAGAGGTAAATTTTAGGACAAGTGTCATTCTATGAAATTGGTTCGAAGAAGAACAAAGCACAACAGAAAACTTTAATTTTGATGTAATTAATAAATGAAATTGGAGCATAAGATATAAAGTGACAGTACAAATGAGGGCCAGTAATGTTTTAGCGCACCAAGCCTAGACACTATTTCTTTCAATTCTATCAAGTCCAGCCAGTGAGGCTGAATTTATATGATATTAAATATACCATGGCATGAAGCAATGAAATATTGCAAATTCATTATATGTGAAGGGCTGCTTTGGAGCCATAAATGTTGAGAATGAGATTGAAATTGAAAAGTTCTTTGGAACAAATATCATAAAACTCATTTTCCATACATAGTGGGCCACAATTCAATAACCATACTCTGTCTTTGCAGCATTCATTTTATCACATAAAAAGTGTCAGGTACACGTAGGAGGTGTAATTATGGTTTCTCAAATGTCATGTCGGTCATTTGTCTTACTGATCATATACGTTATAATACACCTGGAGCAGCACTGCACACAGTGTGATATGTTTTATTGTGAATTCACGAAGGTGTGGGAAGGTCAACAGTATGTCCATCAATGGTGTTCACACTTCATGATTGTGCATGCATTTAACATTTTTCTGTAAAGATTAAAACACTCATATGATATTCATATCACAGACTTCCATTTAATAAGACAGATAGTAGTAATTAGATCCCAGATGAAGGTGTTTTCCTCTGTTACTCCAAATTTGCTCACTTCATTCTGACATATAATCTTGGCAGATGGATAAATTATAAATGGGCGCTTTAACATACAGACGAATAAACAAAGAAGACATGTCCTCTGGCTATGAGTCAGGGTGGAGGTGTTATTTATAGTGGCACTTAGCAAGACTGATAATACGTTATCTCCTGTGCCCTATTGTATTTGAAATTTGAGTGTATTACTAATTACTAATATACCCTGTTGTCATTGGTCAGTATTTGTTAGTATATCATATTAATGGTTTATTTTTTGAGACCATGGCTTATGAGTATTTTTACCACTTCTTACACAGTAGACATTGTGGTTGTGCATAGATGGTAATATGCTAAACTCAAAACCAAATCGTATATACCATGTGTTAAACTTGTATTCAAAACTACATTGTTTTGTAGAGATCAAAAATATGATTATTCAGTTGCATGCTCTTTATTTGATCTAAAACAGTATCACCAGCCCTATTAATAAGCAGTGTGTAAAATGAAGGTGGATAGTTGAAAGATATGCCAGATGGTGTGCATAATGTGCAGGCTCTCACCTGAGCACTGGATGATTTAATGTATCGTGTGTGTTGTGTGAGGCCAGAGCACCAGGAATCCTTATTTTTCCTACAGTGGTTGCTTGAATACTGAAAACAGGTACCTGAATAATAGCATGTGGGCATCCAAGTTATTCTGAAATCACTATGCCCAGTCTCTGCATGTAAAAATGTAAGGATATGAGGATGATGGGAAATGGGGGAAAGTGCCTTTGTCAATCTGCATGGTTCTAATATCTGCAATTCTTTTTTTCTTAACCTTTTACAGGTATCATGGGTGAATATGAGCCCAAAATTGAAGTGCATTTCCCTACATCTGTTCTGGCTGCCAAGGGAGTCACTGTCAGACTGGAGTGCTTTGCTCTGGGGAAGTAAGTAAACAAGGACATATTGCACAAATATAGGTAGTTGTTTATTACAGCAGTATCATATTAATCACAGGGAACGATAAACTACAGCCTATTGCTGCTCTGTTGCTGAGAGATCCTTTAGATAATACGCCATGTGTTTTTCCTCTCTTTTTTAAATTACATTATTCCATTACCTGAATGGGAACCAGGCATATCTTGTCTTCAGGCAGGATGTTAAGTGAGTGTAGAGAAGTGCAGCATTGTAGCTCTGCTGTTAGATGGCATGTTAGTGCATGGGGGAAGACTGAATGGGGAATTCACCCCTAGGGACCCATGTGTTCTCATAATTGAGAGCCCTAATGTATCTGTGTTTCCTGGGTGCTTTCAGGGTGTGTTATGAATGTAGAAAGCCAAGGTTATGCCTATGAAAAAAAATGAAATTGTAATAGTTGTCTGCCAGGAGGGAAAACACACTTGTGTCCATGGAGACTAAAATCCAAAGCACAGTGACTAAAGTGCTTCACAAATGTATCACATTTTTAATGAAAAATATTTTTGAAATTGAGTTTTGCATTGACATATCAGGAATGTTTAAACTATGGGTAAGGAAGACCAAGGAGGAAATATTTTTTTTGTAAAATGTTAAAATTCATCATCAAAAATGATTCCAAAACATTTCCGATATGTTCTCCTCCAAAGCAAAGTTGAAGTGGTGTTAGACGTTACAAGATATAATTTCCATAGCACAACATAATCTTTCATCATCCCCACTCCATTTTGTTTATAATTATTCAGCATGAATTATTCATTGCTGACTGCCATCTTAAATGCAAACAGTCTCTAATCTAAGATGACTAAGAACCTCATAATTGTTTACCTTGATTTCAATTAATTATCCACATTATGGAAAGTCATTTTCTAAATATATAGACACTGCATTATAATGTCACACCCTTACTTTTTCCTAACAAACCAAGCAGAAGTTTTGGGATGTTTGTGGAACAGCTTGAGTCCTTGCCCTGTGCTTCTCTCAATAAAGTAATTTGTGCATGATAGCTTTCAGTCAGACAGTGATCCCAGTGACTTACCCCTTTACATAGAGATGAATGATTTATCAATGCACCCTATTAAAAATGGCTTTCTATAGCACTGAAAATCAAGTTAAAATGGGTTCTGTTTTGCTGTTGATCAATATGCATGATGGCACCACAAGCTAAGACGGGGCAGAAAAGCTCTCTGTGTGTGAATGGTGACGCTCCTTGATGTGATTGTCTGTTGTGATATTTACCAGTGACAGTGCTTTATAGGTCCCAGTCAAGGGCAAAGAGAACACAGAGACAATGAAAATGAAAAAGAGATCAATAAAAACATAATCCTCTTTAACTCTAAATAGTTGAGCATTCTATTAACTTGTAATAGGGTTATATTTGATAATGTCCCCAAGACTGATTATTAATCATGGTTTTATAACTTATGTTTATGAAAGTGGATTCTCTTTGTGTAGAATAAAAAAAAGTATTACTGTGCTGCTAGTGTGCTAAGTTACTTCATATAGATATATAAAGCCAAGAACAACTGTGGTTGAAAAAGGCGCTTCATTAGCACTTTTCTGGGCTTGGCATGGCTTTCATGTGAACAAAGCATCAGTTATATTCAAAGGCCAATAACAATCCAGCTCAGCTTTTTTTTGCAGTTACCGCTTTAATTAGCAATGGTGACAAAGCCAGCTCACAAATGATGCATGGCAAGGCTCAACAGGATTATATGGGAACTATCAATAGGCCTAGACCAAAATTACTTAACAGGCAATTAGTCATTCTTTAAGCAGTATTGCACAGGAAACCAAATATACATTCATGCAAGGGCTCAAAATTAACAAAAGCCATCAAATGTTGGTAAAATAAGCAAGTGGCTGATAGATTTGCTTCAGTCACTACCCAAAAAACACACAAAAAACAATAATATGTATTGAGTTGCTGGTAAAATTTGAACATTCACTAGTCATTTGGCTAGTGGACAAAAAAAATAATAATTTTGAACCCCAAGCAGCGCTCAGTTCAAATCAAAATATGGCACTGCTCATTGTCATCATCTCAACCACTATCGTGTGCTGGGTGGTCTGTCCTCCAGCAGCCAGGCTCAGTGGATGTTTTCTGGATGAATATCTGTGACAAAAAAGTTTCATGCTTGCCTCTGTTACATAGATAGTATATACACTGGCTGTTTAACAGTGTCCAGTATACTGAAAATGAAATGTATTTTAAATAGAGGTAATATTTGATATTATCATATAAATTTGGTTGTGCCAGGCAGTTATGTATCAACCTGTATTCAGTTTAGTTAAGCAGGACTGGTCAGTTTAATACAATCATTTGCAGGATAGTTACTATGAATGGTTGGAAACCAACTATAGCTCAGTTAGATATGATATATTACATATAGATTTTCAGGCTTGATTAAAACACTGGCTTCACCGTCTGATTTACAGGAAACCATTGAAAATGCAGTGCTGGCAGTTGCTTTTATTTAAAGGGATAGTTGAGTATGAGGTTCTTTGTAGTTCAAAAAAACCTTCTACATTTGATGGGTTACACATTCTCCCACTCATTTCCCCTTAAAATGTAATATGTTGCATGTGATAGAAGCTTTCATCCAAATTGCCTTGGAGTAGTGGAGATACTTTTAGTTTCGGTGACCCCAGAGGGAATCAAACTCTTGAAACCCTCGCAGTCACTCTAGTCATTCAGCCATACAGTTATAACAGAAAGTGGCTCTTAATAACAACATATTTTATACTCTTGGTTCCATGGTTAATGTTTTTGAAAGACAGATGTTTTTGCCTTGATCATAACTGTAAAAGGTGGCTCTGTGTTTGATCTGAATAGGTACTTGCTTAAAAAACGCTGTTGAATTTCTCAAAGGTATCAAGAAAGTGAGAGTTTAACAAATTAGCTAAGTGGTTGAGATAATGTGTAGATCTTAATAGTCTGTAAGTCAGTCCTCCATTATATTCTGGTATTAGATTTCATTTTGAACTTTTATTGCGGAACACGTCCAGAGGAGGGCACAGCAATTGTGTGAAATACTAATTAAGATGTAATCTACAGAACTTGCTATGAGCACATTCTTAAATTGAAAAGCATAACACCTTACATAAACCCCACTGTGTAACACATTCACAAATGTTAGGGAATAAAATACTTAGATTGTACACTCTCAAATGAATATGAGCACAGATTCAGAGTTCAGGAGTTTACACCAACACTTTCATACAAAGACAGTGACAGGCAGAGTTTCTCATTTCTAAGCTGAGTAAGCCTATTCCCTCCCGCCCGCCCCCAGTCCCGTGAACACGTACATACCCAGTGCTCATAATTCAGCCTCCAAAGAAAAATCCTGCCACGGACTCAGAAAGATTCACCCTCATGTTCCAGCCCCTCAAGGTCTCTATAGATTTGCTCTGTTCTCTGGATAGAGAGAGTTTAGTTGGAGCAAAGGTCTCCCGCAAAATTCCCATTCAGTACCATAGCTTATAAGGAAGTGATTCATAACAACTACATGCTATATTCATGAGTACTGATTCGATATCTATGCCTGTGGTTGGAATGTGTTTATGTTGTCCTAACACCCCGCAGGGTTTTTAAAACGTAAAAGTCAGCTCCCAACAAGTGGAACCACATTGCACCACAGATATTTGATGTACCCGAGGCCCCACACTTTTCCCCTAGTACCTGTACTGTATGGAAAGATATTTGTGGCTGATTTAGTATGCTTTTGAACTCTATAGCTATCTTTACTGCAGGTGGGTAGATATCAGTGGTGACAATGACTTTTGATGGCTGGGTAAATAAATGTTAAAAAAAATATTAAGTAGAGAGTAAATATTGTGATTTCATACTATCAGTATGAATGTATCATATTATGAAGATATGTTGTATTTTAAAAACATGCTATGCTAATCCACATTTTTTTCAAACATACTGCATTCTCAATATTTTTCAGTTGTCAGATCTGGACGTGTGATAGAACTTAGTCCACAAATTTTGTATGTGACATAAAACTCCTGTCCAAAATGGAAAAAAAGAACACTTTGTTTAATACAATACATGCTCTGAATTCTAATTTGAGTCCATTGCAGCCAAGAGCACTTCAATGTCCTTGTGAATTTAGAACAGATAAAAAAGCTCAGGGATGTAACATTTCCATCTTGGCTAAATGATTGATGGGTTCACTAGAGGTATGGTGTCACATTTCCATCTTTCAGAGACCTGTCAAATCTAGTTGTCATACAAGAGCACTACTGATAGCGTATAGTAAGACATTCTCTCTCTGCATATGCAAGTCATCTATTATAAGGATCTATAGGGAAATCCATGAATAAACAGGGATAGATGGCAACGCTCGAACACTAATCATAAAAATCTCTGCGGCTGTTGTAATAACCTGATTTGAATACGGTCCTTGTCCCTCTGAAGCTCAGTGTCTAACAGGAGTCCTGGTGGGTCATTTGGCACGTTAAATATATCGCAATGGGTCAAAAGGTCAATGATTCAGATGTAGAGCAGAATGAACATTAAATAAGCATCATGGTCATGTCAGTACTTAACTGCAGATGAAGAACATCAGGGATCTGTGGGTTTATTATAGCTAGATTTTTTTATCTAAGATTTAATCATGTTTATTTAAAAAAACTGAATCTTTTAAGGTTTCACTACAGTAATGTAACATAAAATATCTGTAGTACGAACCATAATTATTATTTAAAGGTCATCTTCACATGATACACATATTGAGTGTACAGTGCAATACTGAATATACTCAACATACATTTTTTATTATGTATTATGAATTACATCATTTCAGCTCACACTGTAAACTGTGTAAAAAAGCTGCTTGTTCTCCTGTACTCACTGTACTGTTGAGTGTATAATTATACTCTGTTCTCCTCACAGTCCAGTGCCAACAATAACATGGAGGAAGATAAATGGAAACATCCCCAAAAAAGCAAGACTGCGGAAGTCCCAGGCTGTATTGGAGATTCCAAACATCCAGTTGGAGGACTCAGGAACTTATGAGTGTAAAGCTGAGAATCCAAGAGGAGGAACTGCTTTCAAAGGACATCTGCAGGTCTACAGTGAGTCTAAGCATGCTCTCATTCTTTGTTGATTTTTTTTACTTTTGTACAGCCATTATACATCATCCAAGAGCACAAGTGTTCAGTGTATTTCATTCCAAGAATAATAGCCCAAACAGCACTATAAACCTTTTTCTGAGCTATTTTGACCATTCTGCACTGCTTCCAATGATTTTTCTTGATATAATCTTTGCAAGTAACAATATTCTCAAACTCAAGCCTGGGTACTGTTACTAGCCCATCTGAATTTGCTGAACAGTCAGAGGACTAATTATATATCCATCTCATATATTCCAAGAGGAAGTTCTCATCTGCACAAAAAAATGAGCTGGGTCCTTTATCAGGTGTGTTTAGGTGCAGACACAATGTTCTGGACATCTCCTCTGCTTTGTTTTCATTTTAATAGATTTATATGTTTAAACGATTTTTCATAGTGTGATCTAAAGTCGTTTTTAAACAGTACATTAATGGTCTTTGTCACTTCAAAAAAATATGTATTCATTAAGAGATCTGAATTATATTTTTAAATGAAATCAACATTACTCATTGTGGTTTGGTTTTACTCCAATACGAACATGCACAGCAGGTGGTCTGTTCTGTTTGTACTACGTTAGGTGGCTATGTACATAGACGTGTTCACACATTTGACGGTGCATACATTTCACACGTACAGTCAGCATGATAATACATTTTGAGCTTCACATAAATGATCCATGTGGACAGTCACAGACATAGACAGATACATAGACAGATGCAGATACAGAAAATGATTACACTATCCATACTAACAGCGTAGTATTTTCAGCATAAATCTTAAGATGTAACACAGATATACACAAAAATTATTTATTTCACCAAATCTAGGCTCATCACAGAAACAAATAAGGGATAGTTAATAGATTATCATATTTATATTATCATTATGCACAGTGTACTGTATTTTTGTGTTGTTTATACAGTGGTTAAATATCTACGGAGCCCCTTGGGGGACATGGGGAAAAAATATATATATTGAGGCCACATTTTACTACATTGGGCACTCAAAATGCTATTATGTACACACGAGATACAATTTATTCCAACGTTTTGATTAATTTGTGCACACGAGGTATAATTTGTTGCCACATTTTGATTAATTTGTGCGCATGAGATCAGTGTACATACAGAGAGTCAGCACAACAGACCAGCCTTTCTCCCCACAGCATGAAATGCAGTGCACCTGCTGCATTTTATTTTAAGTTAAGTTTTTATACTTTTTCAGGCGAGAAAGTAACTGCTTAGATTCCCGATATGTGGTCAGTTTATACAATTAATACGTCTTTGTAAATCTGCTTCAACATTTTTTTAGAGATATGAGGAGCCGCTGGCCTGGTGAGACCATCTCAGCTGCTACATGTAGCAGCCAGAGTTCTGTCGTCATCTCAGGGAGGAACATGACCCGATTAACTAATATATGCAGTTCTTTGGAGATTTACCGCTGGATCTAATGTCTCTACAGAATTTTCATATATGATACAATTCCTTTTGGAGGATAAATGTTGGTCTCACAGATGAAATCTAATAACTGTAGCTGCCACGTTAGTTTGTCTGTATGTAAAGTGAAACCTCATGTTTTACCGAAAAACAGCACTGCTTGTTTGGGGCTCTGTACATACCAGTTTTAGGACAGAGTTTAATAAAGAATATAGTTCAGTTTTCTAACCAATGTGATGACCTAGTAAGCTTGTTGAATTACTGCCTTTGCCCATGATCATATTTATCTATGAGGGTGTATGTCCCTCATTCCTCTCTGTCCATACCATGTGCACGGGGCCAAGATAATGGACTGCCTCAGCCTTGGGAGGACACATTTCCAAGGCCCTGCACTTCTTGGCAACCCCCATTCTGTTGACATCACAAGGAGAATAGGGAGCCTAATTTGTAGCAGCCTCACGCTAAATGTAATTTACACAGGTCAGCTGGTAGTTTGAACTTTCATTGTGAAGGAGACCTTCCTGACCATAATCATTCAATCAAACCACACACAAAAAAAGTATTTTACTGAAGGTGCCATATGCAAAGAATAGAAAAGTACGTGCTTGGCATGTAACTGTAGGAGTATCAGCTCAGTGGCAGGGTTCCCTGCTGTCTACACACTAAACCATTATGCAGTTTGTATTATTTGGGTCTGGCAATTTGTGGCCTTCCATACAATCATTTGGATACATTGGTTTCATGGTTTTTATTGAAAACAAAGATCCATCAAAAATATCTCATGAGGCTATGTGGACATTTTGACAATTAAAGCCTTACAAAACTAGTAATTTATCACATTAGACACATAATAAAAACATGTCATCATCAGTTTGGTTTGACCTCAGAAGTATAATCTACTGTACATAAATGGGTCACACATTTTTTTTCTTTTTATTAAAGTGCCCAGTATTACAACTTGATGTAATATTTACATAGTTTTAACAGTAAAAGTCAAGCAAACAATAAGAGATGAAAATTGAAGGGAAAAATGTAACGGTTAGTTTTTAACTGACCGATTAACAATCCCTCCCCTACATAAGACCAAACGATCCAGCTCCACTAAAAGGTCTTGTGATTTTTATATGCCGGTACAGTTCAAGAATTGAAAAATGCACTCGGTAGACTGAAAGAGACGACAAGATGAAAAGAAGGTACATATAGTTTATACAGCGTTCACAGTTCTGATAAGAAATTCTCTGCCGCATGTGGAGTTGAACAGGAATTGTGTATGCAGCCTTGGAAAGACAAGTAAGTAGGCGATGAAAAAGAAAGAAAAGGGGGAAAAAAAGCTTCGTTGTTAAGGGGCCCCCAGGAAAGCCGGTCATCTAGTTTGCTATGCAATAGAGGCAGAAAACAGAACATGGTCACGAACATGATACCAAAAACATAAATGTGAGCTGTGCTTGGAGAGGAGAGAATATTGGCTTTTCTGTTTTTGACAACAACACAGCTCTGGGCCCCAGCAGTGAAAATGACTGTATTTTCTGTGACTGGTGGTGCACGTTGGTCTTGTGCTAGTATACTGGTTTTACTGTAAACTTGACTTTGTGTATCAGTATATCTAACAATATTCTAGTAACACCCCTAGTGTTGATTAAAGTATGCATCTACATTCACAGTTATAATGAATCGAAGGTTAAACCTGCTTCTGGAAATCTCATCTTTCCACATCCTGCCTCAGTTTTCCCGTGTGTTGAGGCATCGGTTTGAGCTTAATGTCGGCTGATTCACTCCTCCTCCTTTGAGATGTAATTTAAGAATTCACTTAGTTCTGGAGTTATTCTAATCTTCTTTTAGGGAAACCAGTTCAGATAATGTAAGCTCAGACAAAACTCAAAACCATGTCTAATA
Organism: Scomber japonicus; assembly: GCF_027409825.1. Lineage (NCBI taxonomy): Eukaryota > Metazoa > Chordata > Actinopteri > Scombriformes > Scombridae > Scomber > Scomber japonicus. The sequence continues at coordinate 19,650,063 of NC_070583.1, forward strand.
CCCCATTCAGACCACACACTGAAAGCTTGTTAAACCCGCTTTGGGAGAATGCATGTGTGGGTCAACCCAATGTGGATGTGAAACTGAGACTTATCTTGTAATTATTCAATGTAATTAGGTATATGTTTATCAGTGAAGTGCAGTGAAGAACTGCACTACAGACTAGAGTCTCTGCTAACAGTGAAAAGCAGGGTGACAGCTGTCTCAGCTGTGGAACAAATGAAATGCAGTTCACAGAAGATAGTGTGGTAAAATAATGTGCCGGTGTGCTTAAAAAAAAAAAAAAAAAATCCTATTGAAGTGTGTCCCAAACCAAGTCTTTGCTTCTGTTGGGACTATAACTTTGATGGATGTTACAAAAGAGTCTGTCTTAGAGTTCCACATTCACTTTTTTAAAATATTGTATGTTGCATACAATGCGTTTGTGCATGCTTGTTCTTTGTCATGTAAGTACAGGTGACCAAACGTGTGTGTATTTCAAAGATATGTTACTTATTCTTTTTTTTTTCTTTTTTCAAGCCCTCCCTCAGTGGGTCAGAATGATTAATGATACTCAGATGGATAGTGGCGAGAAGCTCCAGTGGGAATGCAAGGCCACAGGAAGGCCCCGGCCCACCTATCGCTGGCTTCGTAATGGTTTGCCCTTGACATCCCAGGTACCTACCTTCTCTCCCGGTTGCCTCTTTTGTTGATTGTACTCTGAAATATCTGAATTATTCTTTGAAACTCCACCACTGCTATGTGTTACAAAGGACCGTGTATGTATATATATTCAGATGTGATGTTCCTTCTTTCATTTTTGTCTTGTTACAGGGTCGAGTTGAAATTGTGAATGGAGAACTGAGCATTCACAGAGTGCAGCAGATGGATTCAGGAATGTACCAGTGTGTGGCAGAAAATAAATATGGGGCCATCTACTCTAATGCTGAACTCAAGATTTTAGGTAGTTACTTTTATTTATAATTAAAATAAGACAAAGCAAGTCATTAGAAGAAAAATCATTAGCCGTAAATTTTATGAGGTAACTTTTCTTCTCTGCAAAGTGTATTTTTCAATACTCTGCTAGAATAAAATTGCAGGCTGAGTATTGGCATCTGAATAAGGTACCGGATGATAGGTAAGGGAGATTGAAATGCAAGTGGAGAACGCTGAACTGTGAGATGTGCTGATTGCCAATCAATGGTCCCTGATTTAACCCAGGTAGTGGGCGGCATGAATAAAAGAAGGACCCTTATGGTTATATTCAATGAGGTGTCTGTACATATCAAGTTGAGGAGAGTCTGGAACAGTTCTACATTATTCTGAGGGGAATGAAAAGCAATGACTTGTAGGTATAGATTTATACTAATGGAAGCAAACACTAGGAGAGAGACATCAATGGTTTCTTTGATGGAGTTTAATGACTCCATTAGGTCTTATCTCCGCTCTATCGTTTGTCATCAAAGAACTGGCTACATTGCAATCCCCATTACTTAGAGAAAGCAAACCTTCACTTTCCAAATGACTTTCACTAGGTGTTTATTAAGCAGAGTTTGCTACTATCATTCAATAATCAATTATAATGATCAGTGATTGCCTATCACACATTGTACAATTTTGTCATTGTTGAAAGGAGTAGTTGTATCTTTTTTTGTTGTACATCAAAACATGCATCAACATGTACTTGTGAATTTGAGGACATAAGAAGTCAAGGAAACTGTGCTATTCAGCCTTAAGGCTTCAGGCTGAAAGCATAACAATCATACGGAATGGCTGTCCACTGTCCTCCGTTGATGCACTATTTTCTCCTTGTCATCTTCTATACTGGGACACATCTGGTGATACCCATTCCCCTTTCATGTTTCCTCGAGGGACAGCTTGATTTACTGTCTGTGTGGCATGCCCTTTTTCGAAGGGGAATCTGTGGCATTTTGAAAATCTTATTGCAGATGGGCAAAGTTCTTTATGGAAGACCTCTAAAATGTTTATCCCTTACTCGCCAGTTTAAAAACGCCGTAAAACAACCTCTGTTTAGTCGAAGTTGATTTAAATTCATGGTGTTGTCCACAAGACTCAAAAGTTGTAGATTTTAATAAGCTTTATCTGAGCTGACGAGGAAGTGCTTTTGCCTTCCTTAGAGTCACATTCACAATGAGGGTATTTTGAAGCTTGTGATGAATGTTTTCATAACTATACCCCCTAGCCATCTCTTCTCAGTGACCTGTGCTCTGTGGAGATATCCACAAGCAAACACTATCAGGACAGATTACATGGCTAATAACATCCTGCAGATGAGCGATCACTGGAGGCTGCATGGGGGCAGTGGCTGCCCTCATGCCTGTGATCTTGTCCCAGATCCAGCTCTTCAGGGAGGGTAGCGGGTGAAGCAATACGGGTACTGCTGCCACCAGCTGCAAGCCTGCTCTTATTTTGATTAAAACAAATACACACAGCAACTGCTCTGTTTTCTGCTGCTTTCCATGTCTAGAGGGACCTCTGCCACTCAGGCAACTACTCAGGCTCAAAGACACAAGTGTTACAGGGAGAGGGGTCAGCCTGTAGCTACAGATGGGATTGAATTGTCATTGTGTATAATGTCACCTATAAAGCATCATTCAGGATTTGAATAATCACAGCTGACAAAGCCTTGCAGCCAGTAGATGGCCTTGATGTGTAATTCAGTCCTATACCCAGTACCACATCAAATTTACTGCTTAATTCAATCTCTTGAGCAAGCCATAATTGTTAAAAATGTTTACATAATGTATTTATTATTCACTCCGGCAACCTGATTTAAAACAGTTTTCATAAAAGCTATACAAATTATCCAACCATGTCATCATGCTAATGATTCAGTAATTAGGTAGGCTACACAACACAGTGCATATTTATGTAGTAATAGCGGATACTAAATTAGCACGGAATTTAGACCAAGTGTGGTAAAAAAGAGCATATTTAAGACAATGTACAGTATTGTCTATATGGCATACTTTATAATACTTAATGTGGAAAATCTAGTCATTAATTTGAATTAAATTAGTGTTTTGTTCAAGCAGCATTTTGAGTCATGATGTGTCAGTCTAAACCCTCTAGCATTTTTTGATTAATTACTTTGACATGCCACAGTTGAAGAGGTCGAACAATTGTTATGTTTGTAATTGCATTACTGTTTAGCAGCCACACTGATTTAAACTCTATTAAGAAGGTTTTTACCACTAGGGGGCAGAAAGCCAAAACAAAGTCACAGAAATAAGCTAGTCAAGTCATGCTCGTAAACAGATGTCACTTTTGAATTCAGCAGACGCAGTTTTAGATGAGAATCCCATTGTTGATCTCATTTCCTGTTGAACAGGTAGCATACAATTAGCTTCTGCTTGGCGCTGTGCTCGAAGCAGCTGCTCACATTTTATACAAAGCAGCATTGTTTTAGTTTTTGGCAGTTTGTGTGACAAAAAAAGTTAGTTGATTTAAGTATTTTTTGGGTTGCTTTTTTTCAATACATCCTAAAATGTTTGTTTTTGTTCGCAGCATCAGCACCCATCTTTGTCCCCAATCCCATACGAGTCATTGCCACACTTGGAAAAGATGTATCATTAGAATGCAAACCCAGAGCATCACCTAAACCTCGGATAACATGGAAGAGAGGAGACAGAAGGATACAGCCAAATAAAAGGTACAGCAGATCACACTTCACAAGCAAAAAACACTACTGGATATCTATTTTTGGACATGTCAGTGAAAATGTGTTATAATTTTAAATTATAAAAAATACATTGAGTTATTGATATGTATGAGGAAATTCTCCTTTTACATGCAGTACTTTTTAGAAAGGAGTCCTTCATGCTGTTTTCACTAGGATTGATTGTGTATATTTCCTTTGCAGACAGTGGCAGATTAACTGTGTTTACTGCTCTCTGTTATAAATAGTATCAGATTTTTTGCACAGTTTAGATAATAGAATATTTTGACAGCAAGCTAATTGCCCTGTAAAATATGTATGAAGTCATGAAAAGTTTGTCTCCCTTCATATCTTTATATTGTTTTTCATCACAGTTTTGCTTTGAGTTGCATAAATTCAAGTGTTATCATTCCGGTTCAGGCCCTAAAGGAATTGTCTTGTTGTAACACATCTTGGTTTCATTACTATAGCTGAAATTAAGTGTCACTGCTAAAATAAAACACCTTAGGTACTTGTAAAGCTCCGGAGAGCCATCGTCAACCACACCTCCTTCTCAGGGATGCTGACAATTTAGACCGTACAATTGCATTTGGAATTCACATGCAGTTTGATGCATCATCTTTTATGAGAAACATCTCTCAGTTGCACCTAGAGGGGGCTGAGCGGGGCGAGGGTCCATCAATCAAACTGAGCGACACCACTGAAATTATCAGTCACTGCTGAGCATCCCACGTTTTGAGTGAGAGAACAGGGCTTTTGTTTATCAGCCAAGATTCAGCAGTCTGTTCAACAGCCTTGGCAGCAAGGGTAGCCAGTTGATAATCAGATCCTCAGCGTGTCACTCCTTTCAAACAGGCAACGACAAATCTTACAGCCTCTAACAGGTGGATTAGAATAGTATCCAGGAATTAGTTTAAAGTGGTAATTTCAGAGGTTGATGCAAATCTGCAAAAAAATTTCATTTGAAAGAAAAAATTCCCCTAGAGTTAATTTTGGATGTCTGTCTTCTACTAAAGAGAACTTTAGTAGAGTTGATGGATGGGGTTAAGTTAGTGTTTTTTTTGCTCTAAAATGGTGATTAATGACCCAAGCTTCTCTGAATCTGATAAACCCTTTGAGGTATTTGTCAAACTCTTGCTAATCTATTTTCCAGTGTTGTTGGCGTACACCACAGGGAGATTCATACCTCTTCAACACCTTGATTTCGTTTTTATCTGACTGCAGATGAAGTCGCATCTTAAGAGAGCAGAAAATTGTTAACAAAAAATTGGCAAAGCAGTTAGTTAATCTTCTCCCTCGGAGTAATTTATCATTCACTATTAAGTGTTGGCATTACATACTGTATGTATGTGGTTCATTTTTTTCATAATCTCAAAGAATTTATGCAATCAGTAATTGTAACCTCTCAAACAGATTCCTCTTGAGCAGCTGTACACAATGTTTTTATTATCTAAAACTAAAATCCAATTAGAGTTGACACACTAATAGGATGTTTGTTGCAACTTAACAGTACTAAAGTGAATTAATGGACTAGATAACACATTGCGCTTAAGGGGGGTCGCTGCTCAACTGTAGATCGATCTTGTGAAAGGGTGATTTTTATCTTAAAAAAGCCAAAATAAGCAAGACTAGCTGTGTGTTTTAGATCTTGGCCAGGGTGACTCTTCAAAGGATTTTCTGACATTAGCTATTGTAAAGTAAGGAGTTTATGGATGGACAGGCGTTCTATTCTTGGAAGAACGGGAGGAATCGAAACGGCTTCACGTTTATCTGGCATTGACAGCTGTGCTGACTTAATGAAGGTTTGTAATTAACATGGATTTCCGCTAATGTTCAAGGCTTTTGTCTCTTAAATAGAAAGTATTAATCCCATTAGTTTGAAAATACGTGGCAGACTCAATTGAAACCCACATCTTCTTCTTTGTTTTAGATTCAGACAAAAAAAAATGCATAATTTGGTCATTTTTATTAAAAAAAATGTTGAATGTTTTAAAATGTATTACAGCTTGCCGATTTCATATGTAAATAAGTATTGTACTCTGTGACAGCCTATTTGATTTCACCACAGAAACCTTGCTTTAGATAATAAAAAAGATATTTGCTCTGTAGGTTGCTGTGATCTTTTTACTTCCTATGGTTGAACTGATTTGCATATTCTGAATACCCAACAGTCCCGATCTTGTCCTCTCTGCATCAGTTGTCCTTGTCGGATATGAATTTCCTCCCTAATTTGGAAAATGTATCCTGGCTGCAGATTGCTTCTGAATTGTGTGGCAAGATTTTGTCACGCCTTCATGAGTTTTGCTTTGCCAATTTCAATCACCTGGCCAGTGATGAAAGAGCTTAGTGTTAATATAAATGCCAAACATTATGAATTCAATTAAAAGATAAGAATACATCATATGCCCATATTTCCAATTGTTTGAATCGTGTACTAAATACTCATAATTCATAAATTGTCATTTAAAAACTACATTTTGAATGAAGAAGGCTGGACACCAGACACTGAGGGGGGGATAGCAGTGGCTCAACATCATTTACAATACTATACTTTTACTTGATTCCTGCACTGAAGCCATCTGCTCACACACCTGCTTGCAGTGTTGTTGGATACAGTTATATCCTATATTATCTGTCAACCACTTAATTCTCCAGCTGTTATTTACAAGTCAATGCGAAATGTTAATACCATATTGCTAGTGTCCTTCAACTGGATAAGGGGCTATTTATGAATACAGACACAATGTTTACCAATGTGTGTTTCCTCTCTATTACATTTGTGTTTCTCAAGAGAACAGCTTGCCAATGTGCACACATCTCATTTTGACAGCTTTTGGTTCAAATTCACTGGATGCAGCGAACCTACAGGTTTGTCAGGTGGATTCGTGAGCACTTTGTGTGATGAATGCACCATTTATTTTTGATTTATGGAAATGTTAATGCAGAGGAACAAAGAATCATAACATTGGTTTTTTTTTTTCATGATGTGTAATTTTCTCCTGAAATTTTCTCCTGAAATTATCCTTTGTTTAATTTTAAACTACACTGAAATAAGGCTGCCTATTGTGTTCTTTCAAATGCAAATCTAGCGCATCACTCTACCCACAGTGAAAATCAGATGATTACTGTGTCTCTTTGTTTCTGACATCAAGACTGTACATTAAAGTCAAGCTTTTTTTTGCCTTTACTGAAAAATGTCCCCCATTATCTTAATTTGTATCTTCAATCGCCTCTGTGTTTTAATCCTCTTCAAGATAGGGCCACTTACTGTTATCTGCAAATTAGATTCATTAACATATTTCAATTGTTGCTTGATATTAACTGAAAAGGGTTCATTTTCATGTTCCCTTTCTAGTAGGTTACACAATAAATACAAACACTGTTCTTGACTTCACAGCCTTCAGTCCTTTGAGCTTTTTTGTAACACAAACAATTTACTGTCAGACGCTTTTTGTCCTTCGAATCTGTGATAAAAGTTGTTAACTACCAACGGACTTTAATTTTATATTTTTTTCACGGGAAATCTCTGGTGGGTGATTATTTCAAGAATATCTGTGCTATCTGTTTATTTTAACTCTTCTGTTCTCATCCCCAGTGAATATCGCTATTCTCATAACTCGACACAACCCACGAACATATAACCTCATGCCTGAACTTGTAGTGCAACTGTTCGTACGTGAATTTGCCTCTCATACCAGTATTGATTTTTGTGTCCTTTCTCACAGGATTATGTTGTTACGGAACAACACTCTGAGAATTGTTAACTCCAGCCGAGCGGATGAGGGGAACTATGTGTGCCGGGCAGAGAATCAGTTGGGCTCGGCAGAGATGACTGCCATACTGTGGGTAAAAGGTAAGTGATGCCCTGGGGGCCGTTATTTTCTGCCAAATTAGCACAAGTCGGCCACCAGTAAACACTCCCCAATGTCACCCCCCCCGCCACCCACCCACCTTTGCTCGGGTGCCAGGAAATTCATTGTGCTTGCTCAACCGTGAACAAGGGCTCTCACATTCAAGAATCATATTACAAGGACACACGTTAAACAGTGGAAAGGCCGCTGTCTCATAGATGCACTGCACACAGTCAGATCAGAGCAAAGCAGGATATTTATGTGAGAAAGGTGAGTGTTTTTTACCAAAGTTAGGGTTGGGTACTCATGATTGGTCTGGCGGCGATGTCACAGTCAAATGCAGCTGCTTGACACTAGCTCTGGGTTAGCCTGAGGTGACAGTGCAGCAGCTTTGTGCTTCCAGAGGCCATGCGTGTGGATCTTAGCCCGAGCAGAGTGGAGGTGACTGTTGGGGAGAGCGTGGTGCTGAGCTGCAAGGCAACACACGACACGTCGCTGGATGTGGCTTTCCAGTGGTTCTTCAACCAGAGACCAATCAACTTCCAGCAAGATGGCGGACACTTTGAAAACATCCAAACAGTAAGAGCAAGAGTAAGAGCAAAAGTAAGAGTACATTTATCAAACTGGTTATGGTCCTTCCTACCTGTCTGTCTGTTTGTCCATCTGTCTGCCTGTCTATTTAATTGTTCATCTGTTTAATGTAAACGGATGGTGTTTATTCTTATTTATTTTTATTCATTATTTATTATTTATTATTATTGCTTTCTTGGCCAAATATGTTGATCTTGTGGATCAACCTATTTAAGTTCATTATTATTATATCCATACACACTTTTCATCTAACTATTTTAAATACTAGTCATTGCATCAGTTTGCCATAGATCACACCTGTGTCCTGAAAGTCCTGCATTGAATCACAAAATCATGTACAGTATATCAAACTCCAGTCTCTTGTTTTGAATTGCAACAATGGAATACAATGGATTGTATCTTCCTGAAAAAATGAAAACACAAATAGATAGATTTGTGTTTTGAGAGTCACCGATTTTAAAAGGCAATAAGGTTTGTGAAATGGTCAACTCTCAATTGACAATGAAACATATAAAGGAAAATAATGACGACAAAAATTATACTTCAAATGAACCATTGTAAAGATGTAATATATTCTGAGATTCTCAGATGTAATCATTCTTATCAGACTATGGCTTTGTAAAAACAAGGTTACAGATCCATGCCCAACAAGTGAATGGAAATATAACCTACATAATAAGTACTGTAAGTCACTCTTGAATTGTGAAAGCCTTATTGTACCAAAAGATACAGGGTTAAGGACTCTCCAGAGAAGAAGAAATGTAAATCCTCCAAGCAATAACAAAATACAATCAAAATGCATTTAATCTTCAAGGTGGCACTGTTAACTTTGTCATTTCACTTTCCATCCTTGAACCTTGTTTTCTTTGTGCTTGACCCTATCTGACCTCCCTGTTTTATTTGTCCCTTGTTTCCAGTTGTAATTTGTCCCTGGTTAACCAGATGGTACACAAGGGGATCATATGCAGCACAGCATTTGGAAATGAATAGTAACCACCATTATGTATTGTGCATATTGTTGTGAGATATACCACATTAATTAGTTCAAATGAGTTGTCTGTGGTAACCAGTTCAAAACAGAATCAAATGCAGGAAATATTAGAAAAGAAATGTTACTGTAAATGAACACCATAGAGCTTGAATGTCACTTATGTACACAAATAATTATTTGTTACAGTAAACCTAATTAAAAAATGTTCTCTGTTTGACCGTTTTAGAGTTGTTATTTTTAAACATCAAAGACAATTCTGATATGTCTCCTGTTACCATGGAACCTATACTAGATATTTATAACATATACAGTAATAACAAATATTTGCAAAAAGGTGAGGCATGTTTATTGCGTAACATAAATATTTTTTATTTAGTTATGTTTTTGTGTTTTTGTTTTTGTTTGTTTGTCTTTTACAAAACCACATCTTTCCATAATACAGAAAGGAATCATCAGTGCCTAAACCATAAAATTAAGTTAAAAACAACTTTTGCAATAGATGGGGGAGTCATGTTTATGTCATTATTTCTTTAACAGTGGATATTAAAATCTGTCCTGGTGTGTCTTCCACTACTACCAATGCTCTGGGGATAAAGTATTTGCAGTGACAATCCTTTACAGGCACAACAGATTCCTGGCTGATGCATGGTTTGTAATTTTAATCAGGTTTCGTGCTAAACAGCTGCCTGTAGACCTTGAATTATTCCCAGTCTTGCCTTAGGCATTTCTCATTTCAACAGAGAGAAAATACAGGCAGCTGAAGAATGTAGCAGCAAGCAAGCACCTGAAATAAACAGGAATCTCTCAAGCCACATGAGCCGCTACAAGATGTAAAGGAGTCAGTTTTTTTGTCAAGCACATTAAGGCTTGCTTAATACCTAACTTTTTTATTCTTTCCTTTCCCATTTGCAGCAGTCTTCGACGGTGGATCTTATGATCCGGAGCATTTTGTTAAAGCATGCTGGGAAATATGGGTGCCGGGCCCAGACCAGTGCTGACACTGTATTTGCAGAGGCTGAACTTCTTGTTAGAGGTGAGCTTGTTATCTGTCAGTGCACCACTGCACTGTGACGTCTTGTACATTTTATACTGGAGGCAGTGACTCACTCCCCCTTGATCTGAACCATGTATCCTGAATAAGAATTATTCTCACAATGAATGGACGCTACGACAATGAACAGTTTTTTGAGGGGTGATTTAAAGCTGTTAGCAACAATGTGAAATCATTTCCTTTATGTTTTTTGTAAATCTAGAATTGTAGCCTCCAATTTGTCACCAGTACAGCAGCTGTGGGAAGTTGGTTAATTACATCAGACATTAGAAATTTGGTTTTGCTGGAGAAGTCACAAAATGACCATTTCCGCATTATTGCCCCCATTTGACCATCTTGACTAATTTTTTATGGTCACTGTGAGTCTGGTTGGCCAGACGGTCCGTATGCAAGAACAGGTTTATGCAAGCGTGTGCTGTTCAGCAGATTGGCTGAAATGTCTGGTGATCAAATTCTGTGGCTGTTACTGATTGTTGCTGATCATGTCACATAACATTTATTGTCCGAGCAGCTTCTGGTCTGTTTCAGTGTCTTGTGATCAGATACATGTTTACTTGAGGATTTCTTTTGATTGGAGATTAATTAAATTTTAGGACCAGTTCTCCAGTGAAAACTGAATTATGTTTAGTTTTGCTTAAGATAATTTAACATAATTGTTTTTGTGTTATGGGAGTTTATAAGGTGTGTAAGTAAGATATATAACACCTTACACCTGTTTTACTTGCACTGTATTCTGCCGTTCAAATTAATGATAACAATACATTTGTTATTGTTTTACAAAGAAATTTCATGGAATGGCTGTGGAACAAACATTATTTTTTCAATTTAATATTTTATGTGGCTTTTTATATGGCTTTGCCATTTTATATAAGGACCAGGAACTATTTTAAAATCAATATTGTTTATTTTGATTTCAGTCAAATCACCCAGTCTATAGTGTGATGTATATAATTATTGTTATTTAACATTTTGCACTTAGGCAGAAAGGGCTAATGCCATTGTGTTGGGCACTCTAAAAAGAGGCTGCTTTTCCTGTAGTGACACAAAATGCATATCAATGTCCTGAAATGCAAATGCACCTTTCAGTGCAACCTTCTAATGGGCACTTGCTGGGGACACAGTACATTGGTTTTCATAGAGAATACCAGCTGCCAGCTTTTCATTTACAGCTGTTCCCCCTAGAGTCCTTAGACGTTTGCTGCACTTGCAGATTACATTTACTTCTGAAGACCAAGGTAAACATATGTTCAGCTGTACTAAAACACAAGAAGGTCTACCAGTCATTCTCAGCAGAACTGGCAAACTGCCTCCAAACCCCCAGAAAAGAAAGCTTCAATATCCCTTTATCAGCATGAAATCCTTGGCAGCAGATCTGTGTCAGCCTGAATCCTGGTTCAGTTTCGAATGTCGTGTTCCTGTCTGTTGTTTGTTTGAGCAAAGATTACAACAGGGAATTGATGTTGTCACCATATGCACACAGCTGCACATCCTTTTTAATGCTTGCATGGCTGCATCTATTAGTGTATCTAATAGCAACAATGCATGATGAAGACGTCACAATATGGGATGGCTCTGAATTGATTTGAACAAGAGAGGAAATTATTTTTGCTTTTCCCTTCTGTCTTGACATTTCTGAAGCATCAGTGGTTCAGCTGTTCAAACCTGTAATTTATCTGCTGTCTCTTAACCGTTTTTCCACTAGGCCCGCCTGGACCCCCTGGAGTGGTGATAGTGGAGGAGATCACAGATACCACAGCCACCCTTTCCTGGACTCGTGGCCTGGACAACCACAGCCCTATCAGCACCTATAATTTACAGGCCCGCAGCCCATTTTCATTAGGCTGGCAAACTGTCAAAACAGGTAATCAATAAGGAGCAAATTGCAGCCTCTAGATCGGGGAGGTTAATGTGGGGCCATATACAAAGGCCTTAATCCTGCCCAAAGTCATGTCCAAAGATGGTAAATTAGCCCAACTAGACCAAGGTTACTGTCTTCAAGAGACCTAGTTAAAAATTCTTGTGAGGTTACTTTTATATGAATAGAACTGGATAAATACTGATCTGCTACAGCATACATATCTATCTGTAAATCAAATCTGAAAGCAAAATTGGGACATGTATATTTTATATATTTTTGGTTTTGTGATTGCTTTCGGTATCTTTGCATTAATGCAGTGCAATACCTTTAGTTCTCAGTCTGCATTGATGAAGAACTTGTTTTCATACAACCAAATATTTGCAAAAGCAGCAACATCAGTTTTCTATCATCGGCATAGCAGGCAGTCCCGCTCAGCTAGACAGCATCTTGCTACACAACAACATAAGAACCAAAGACTATGAACAACAACCCACATTAGCGTTTCTGCTAAAAGTCTACTTCTTATCTAATTTACAAATGTGGACCCCAGGAAAAGTAGTTGCTACCTTGGTGGTGGCTAATGGGGATCCAAATTAATAAATAAAAAACATGAACACACATCTTGTCCTGCATTTCAACTTCTTGAACAAGCAACTAAACAAATACCCTCTAGGAGAATGTGCATAGCTAACGTCAGCTTGCAGGCTAGATAGTTAATTAGCTGTCGTACCTGCAAATGTCAGACGGTTTGTTTAGTTGCTGGTGTAGTCTGGCTTACTCTTCAATACCGCTGATAACTATACCCTGGCTGCCTGTGACCTGGCTGCCTTGTAGGCCAGCTATTGTCAATCAAACACAGACACCACTACGCCCCTCCACCCTCAGCGATGAATGGGAGCATTTCTGATAATTCCCCAGAATTATCAGAAGACATTTTTCTCCCTTTTGATAATAAAAACTATTAATACATTTGAGAAAGACATTGCCTTTTTCACAGCAAAAAAGGGATAACAATGTGAGAATAACATTTGACTTCAAATCCCATCCAGAAAAGAATTGATGGAGCATCTTACACTCTTGCACTGGACCAAACTCTGATCAACACTTTGTTCTCTGATGCCTGTTTTATGAAGTTGACTTGCAAGTTCCCTTTTCAGCTGTCGTTTTCATTTTAAACTTGGCTGTTGTTCAGAAGAGCTTAGTAGAAAGTAATTTGAGCCTATATCAAATGTCACTGGCTTGAATTTAATTCAGTGTCATATCAGCGGTTAGTGGGGAATTAACCTTTTGGGCTCGAATCATAAGACTTATCAATGCTCATTTAGTAAAAATGCACTTTCACTGTCAAAAATGAATTATCCACTTTTCTTCTGTACCTTGACAGAAAAGCCATCAATTACTATAATTTAGCATTAAAGGGTGAAGACATGCTAAGCATTGTGTGTAATCCATCTTAATGTAGCATGAGATAATAATAGCTAAAAATAGTTTAAGGTGTGATAATGATTCATCCCCATAGACATATAAATCATACTTTGTATACATTCCTCTCACATCATGTCTGTTCAACTACATTTAATTCGATAAAGCACCATTAGGACTCTGTGATGTTTTGTCAGTGTGCAGCTTGTTAAGATTAGAATAAAGGGGATTGGGCTTTTAGCTCCCTCGCAAACAGATTTATCAGCTCATGTTTGAAGAGCAGCTTGCTCACCAGAGTGGTCTCATTGTGCGCTGCTTTGGATGATAAGAATGCAAGCTCCACTGCTTCACTGAAATGTTCCCTTAGTTAGCATAGAGAGACCTCTGCTTCATTTGTGACACGGATATGCTCTCAGTCAATGTTTGTTTGTTGTTGCAGGATCAATATTGACGAAGCTTGATTATGGCAACCCAAAGACACTAGATTAATTGTGTTACCTGCTTGTAATCCTGGTACATTCATGAAACCAGATAGATTGTTTTTTTGTTTTTGAGGATTTTTTGTTTTTTGTTTGTTTCAGGATGTGATTTACACATACTTATCTCTGTAAGTCTTCTTCAGAAACTGTGAAAATTGATTGAAATCAGATCTCAAATAAATTCTATGTCGTCACCAGCTGCTGTAAAAATACGCTACGGCATAATGAATGCAGAAGAAATGTGTAACACTGTGCAGTCCATTAAAATTAAAACAATGATATATTTTGTGGCTCTGCACACCAGAACAGTGGATTAGATTTGAAACAATGGCAATAAGGTGTCAACTTTCAGCTTGTCCACACAAGTATAGTGTGGTAATTATTACAGTTTTTTACATCATCCCCCACTTCAGGGAACAAAGTAATTTGACAAGTTAACAAAATCCTGAAGTCATCACTGTTAATGACAGGCTACATCCCACAGACATCAGCAGACATTTGATATCTTCCCTGGTGATGCTCTGCTGGGCCTGCACTGCAGCTACTGTATCTTCAACTTATTTAGTGTTTCCAGGTGTTTTTGCTTTCATCTGGTATTCAGCAAAGAAATATGTGATCAGTTGGTTGATTAAGGTCAAGTGACTGACCAAGCTCATCAACAAGATTCAACTGTTTAGCAACTAACTGTATACTTAGAATAATTTTCCTGCTGCATTGCCCTTAAATTTGAGGGAATGTATATTTAAAGGTCTATTATTTCCACATTGCTCACTAAATGTGGATGTGAGAACCCTCTACAACACTTAAGACTCTTAAAACTCAAAGTCATTGTTTTATTTATGTTTGAATGAGTAGAACAGTGGAGCCAAAACAGTAAAAGAAAAGCATTTCTGAAAGGTTTATAAAGAAAACTTATTATGGTAGGTAACAAAACAAATGTGCCTCTGTTCTGTACTTAGGGAATGCAGCGTATGTCTGTCTGTATACCTGTGTTGAACAAAATTACAGTGTTGATTGTCCTGAATAAATAAACACAAGTAACTCTCTTGTATGCAGACCCAGAACCTGTCACAGGGGACATGGAGTCAGCCATGGCTGTGGAGCTCAACCCCTGGGTGGAATATGAGTTCAGAGTGGTGGCCAGCAACGCCATCGGGACTGGAGATCCAAGTGCTCCTTCAAGAGGCGTTAGGACTAAAGAAGCAGGTAAATCCTCTCTGCCACTATCAACGCTCAATATGTACCACATTTAAGTCATATTGTGATAGACAGAGGCAATCACCCATAGTCCAAGAACTTATACAATATACTGAGTGCAAACTCCAGCTGATGATTTATTATGGCTATAGAGCTTAGCTGATGCCCCGCACGCCATTTCATGACCATGTTATATTCTAATTGTTAATATACTCAGTTTTAATTGGGCAAGAAGTTGAAAATAAGCTGCTTACATGAATTTTAACAAGTTTAGTGTTTCAGCTAAAGCAGCCAGCCCCTATAATGCCCTGAGGCAAAGACACAGCAGAATACACTTTTTATGGTGAGCAAAAAGTCACTGAGACAGTCTGTATCGAGCGTGCTGCTTCACTAACAGCTCGTTTCTCATCTATAAAATGTTATAATTACAAAGGTCATTGGTCATTTCGAAGTGGCTTATTTAATTTTCCTGTTTCTTCAGCGTGATTAACAGACTAATTACTGTATCTGCGCACAGTTGTGATAATGCATTGAAGGTGCAATCTGAGATCCAAATGTCAACAGAAAGGTTGAAAATCTTAAACACAGCAGTGGTTCCTACTATCACTTTTAAATTGATCGACAGGTATTTTAATGAAGGTACTAACACTACACACTTTAATTTTCTGAGGCTGTTAAAGGTTTGTTAACATCAATAATGTGTTAACATGCCATTAAAACTATTTTATGTTCAATTATAATGTGTTGACAAAAACATTTTAATCATGCCAAACTTTTCAATTATCTAAATTGAAATCACACAAATGTATATGATTAAAAGTGGAGGTGTTGGTCTTAAAGAACATGCTGTCTGAAAAATACTCATTTTTTGATATTCGTCTTTCTTAGTCTCTCTGTTATCTTTTCCACAGTTTTCAAAAGCACATTGAAGTGAGCCTGTGATGCAGTGTTAACCTTTCTGTCTCACACAGTACCGTCAGTGGCACCAGCAAACGTTAGTGGAGGAAATGGCCGCAGGCACGAACTGGTCATCTCTTGGGAGGTACGTCCTCTGCCAACCTCTCTTTGTAGCACAACCGTAATAACACATTTGCAAAAACACAAATGTCACAGTCGGTCTGCTTGCTTCAGTTTAGCAAACTTCGATTTTGTTTGAATAGACACAGTTTAGTTAGTTAATAAATGCAGGTCATGCATGAATTACACTGGAACTCAGACTCCAATTATATTTATTATTCAGAGTTCGCAAAAGTTTTCAGCATAATTGTAAGATTTTGAATGTGAAATTTTATCCTCTGTTCTCCAATTAAAATGCAAGATCAATGTGATTTCAGTTAATAGATTAGCTCAACATTTGGCTGTGCTTAAGATGCTTGTTCAAATAACTGTCTTGAATATCATTATAGAAAAAGAAGAAAAAACCATGAAATAAAAAAGCATGTGTATGTAAATAGTATATATGTAATTGGATATTAGTTTGATAATAAATAAAAACCCCACCAACATACTAAACATACTTGCTAATATCTCAGCATGTGATTTATGAGTTCATTGTTTTTTAAATGCACATCTTGGTCGTGTATACCGGTGTTTCCTAGCCTTGTCAGCTTGTTACTCTGTGAAACAAAGCAGTTCCTGCAGTGCTGAAAACCCCAGGCATAAAACCACAGAATGATGATTATTTTTAGGATATTTTTGCATGATTAAATATGGGAAGAAACCTATAGGGTGTAAATATTCATCATTTAACTTGAGAAAGTATTAGCTCACAAAGATAAAAATGTGATGATAAATCCTTATGTTAAGGTAGGGGGCTAGGGGGGGATTCAAATTTCATTTATCAGCACCCACCCGCTGCTTAGAAGGTTTTTAAACCCGCAGGTTGAGATTCACTATTATAATCCAAATGAAACAAGCCCACTGAAACTGAGTTTACTTGAAACTTCCATGCTGGAACTTCTGCTTTTCTATTGTTCCCTTAGGAATTTCACTGTCACCACGTTATAAATCCTGCATGTGAATGTGACTTAATAATCATGTTGACGTTGGTACTGTGTGTGCCATTCATTAAAAACATTCAGTCTTTGTTGCCTGGGAATACTTGTCAGACATTATTAAGAAGGATAAAACATGGTTGATGGACGACGCTAGTCCTTGTGGTTCCTAAGCTTGAAAGAAATGGTCTAATGATTTTAAGGTATACAGATGATCACATTAGTATACAGTCAGTTGCATTCACTTGAGGTGAGATGTGAAGAGTATAGCTCCAGAATTGCTCAGTATGGGCTGGGGAGCTGCATTTGCTCGCTGTCCTATTCCCAGAACCGTCAAAGTGGGATCTAATTAAAACATAAAGGAAAGTTTCAACAGCTCAAGTTAGAGAATGTTGACAAGAGTCTGGAGATGTACTTAAAATGGAAGACGACAGATGTATTGAGGGATTTGCTAGAGTATTAAGAGAACAGAGTTAAGCATAGGAGGTCATCAACACCGGAGCTCAGACAACTTCTCTCCTTACGATGAAAGCGCATACATTTTCTTTGCTAAACACTCTGTGTTTTGTGGGTCTTCCCACCCAAGGGAACATACAGTGGTGTGCAGGTGTGTTACTTGGATGGTTGATTTTAAATGGGACAATCTAGTCAAAATGTTATTGATGTATTGATTGTATTAAGCAGTTTGTTTTTAATTTAATGAAAATCTAATGAAAATTAATTGCCCCTTTTAGCTACCAAATTATTTGCATTGAATTTTTTACACTGGGGTATTCACATTTATATTGTTGCTGTTTTATCCAATTATCTCAGCTCTACAACAACAGTGTTTCTTTTCATCAGCAGCTCATCAACACCAAACAACCCAAGTCAGCAGTTACTCCAAACACTAAAATGGTACTATGGACAAAAAGTCCATATATAATTGTCCATATGCAGTATATTAGGTCAGAGCCGAGGATTTCAAGTTTCAAAGGACATGTAGAAGTAGAAAAAAGGCCATTTTCAACCTTTTTGCAACTTTTAAAATGATTATCTTAGCAGAGCTTTGTATTTAAGATATATGCTTCAGTCTTCTTTAAGTATGCATGATGTGATTGAAGTTGGCTTCAGTCAGAATTTACTTGCAAGCTCTAATGTGTTGTTGAAAGATTGTTCTAAGTCTGAGTTAACCAATTCTGGGCTTTTACAGCAAGTTGGAAGAGGAGTGCATACTCAGTAGTTAAATAATATAGCACCAGTACTATACCAGTGCTTTTCAGCAGATAAACTGGTCAGCACCATAACTGTAGAAAAATGGGGAAAAAAATCATGTGTGAATGCACTTAACTCCAGGAAGCCTTAACCTGTCTGATAGAGAAAGAGGAAAACGATTCGCATTACATCCAGTGGGGATAACACAGAGGTGGAGGTTACTGTTTTCACAGCTACCTGTACCTTAGGAGGGAGGGAGTCTGAGTTGTAAGGGGGTTCAAGTGAGGGCAAAGTGATCTTTTTTTTCAATTTGAGAGGGAAAAGAGGGGAGATCCAATGCTGCAGTACTCTACATGGTTTCCTCTTAATTGCTTTCACTAAATCTGAACCCCATACCGGAGGTTTGGAGCAGGTTGAGCCTAGAAGAGAGGCTTAAACTGTTCCAATGAAAGAGTAAACCAAAGGGGTAAATGTTACAGCCTACTGGGGCAATATTGTTTTCCACAACACCAGAGGCTGAAGTGGTTATTGTAATAAGAAGTACCTACAGTATATGAGATAAGAAAGATTAAACATTATTGGTACATGGGGAAATGGAGTCATGGCAGCAGCAAAGAATACAATATAATAATAAGTATTACTATAATACATAGAGCCTATTCAAATGAATATAAAAATATGTTTGAATAATATGACTTTACCAAAGCAAATTTACTTGAAACAATAACTATTTACTGATAAATAGATTATGTGTGATGTTTACAGACTGGCATTTCCAGCACACACACACAGTGTTAACGTGACTATCACTGGCTCTTCTCATTGTCAATTTATAGAGCATGTGTGCAAGTGTTGTTTGTGTTCAGGTTGTCATTACCAGCAGGGAATGACTCCAGCTTTATCATTAACAAAAGCATAACCTCAAGATCACAGCTCACTGCATTTCAAAGAGCTTCCTGCTGTATTTTGTTGGAAATGTGTTTAACCATTCAGGGTCTTGGAGTTTGAGGGTAGATCTTAGCCACAGTTGCAACATTTGCTGACAAAGCTCGACGAAGGCCACCTGGGTCCTGTATTACACAAAGCTCCATCCACCAGGCAAATGATTAAGATGTAGAGACTTTTAAATTCAGTCCCACCACACAGACACAATGATGATTAACCTTGAATATCAGAGTCATTCTCAATAAGTCCAGTGATGTTTATGAATATGTGTTTGTAATCTCAATCTTGACTATAGTTATAGAGAATGCAATCTATCTCACAGCAACCAAGTCTGACCTATTACCAAGTGGACAGCTTGGCTCTCAGCCAGGTTCAGGGCACAGCATGTACAGAATTACTATGAGCAAAGCCGAGAATTTGCAATTGAGATCAGTTGAAGGATATATTAACAGGGGAACAGTGAACAGATGTGGAATCAATTGACAGTTATTCTTGTAGTTATTAAGTATGGAAGCCCAACTGCCACTGGGAAGATAACCTTCACAAGAGGAGAAGTGTACCTCAGTGGCACATTATGGGGGATAATGTCCATTCCAGATGGGATGTTGTTTGGTGGACCATTTCCTATTTATAACTCAAGAACGTGATTAGCTTTGCTAGTATAACTAATGACGGCATGCTTATTAATAAATAAAGGACCCCATGTTGGAAAAATAATCAAGGGATATTTGAATTATACAAAGTGACTGAGTGTACAATAGTGAATTGAAGCCCATCTTAAAAATGATGTCTCCTCTCTGCCCACTGTGGGGTACTTATCAATACATCTGTCAGTTTTCAAGAGTGTCACAGGACGATGCTGCGCTCCACTTAGATTCAGTGTCCTCCTTTTGGCACTTGGTATTTTAAGTCGTTATAGCTCTGCTCTCTTTCTTCTCGTTTCTGCTAAATGCTTTTGGAAATAAATCAGGAGTACATCGATGATCAATGGAGATGGATATTAAAGGAGACGGGGCAAGAATGTTAGCCCTTTTTGGCAGTCAAGGCATGTGAGCGCGTGGCAGTTCTGCCTCTCCAATCATCTGTGGAGAGTTGTCAGAGCCTGGACGGTCATGGTGGGCAGGGTTATTAAGCAGGATGAATGACTAAACAGTCTCTGCAGCTTCATTCAGGCGTCTCATTAGAGTCGACGGTGAGAGACTGCTTTTTCTGTGGCAGCTATTGGGAGGACCATTAGTGATGCCCCCACAGTCACCATCAGTGAGCCCAGCACGCCCCACAATTTCATCCACAAGACTTACCTCAGTTATATCAGCCCTCTCACACTGTCTCCACACTTTTCTGTGACTATCTCAATTTCCAAACTCACAAAATGATGTTTCTAGAGTAAAAGGTGCAGTGTGTACAATTTAGTGGCATGTAGCGACACAGACTTAGCAGAAATGGAATGTAATATTCATAAGTATGTTTTAATTAGTGTATAATCCCATGAAAATAAGAATTGTTGTACTTCCTTTACCGTAGAATGAGCTCTTTATATCTACATAGGGAGCGGGTCCCCCTCCATAGAGCTCGCCATGTTGCACTGCCATGTTTCTACAGTAGCCCAGAAGAGACAAACCAAACACTGACTCTAGAGAGGGCCTTTCAGGTTTTCATGACCAATCCTGCAACTTCACCACACTGGTCCTTTTTAACTATCTAATTTGCTCATGCTGCTTTTCTTCAAATCTTGTATTCTTTGGCATTGCTTTAAATCTGTGCTTTGCCAGCTCTGATAATAGCTTTGATGAAAACTAATTCATTTTCACCGACCATCCCTCTAATTAGGCGGTCATGGTGATTGGTCATTGTTTAATGAAATGTGAACTACATCTCGATCCACCACTATTCCCTCTGTAGACTAGATTGCTAATTTGGGTGATGCCTTTAGGGGACAATATTACTTTGAAGCCTATGCAAATCAACACATTACAGCAGGAGCGACAGACTTGTTGCCAAAACAGGTGTACAGGTGTTTGTCATTTATTAAATTTAGCCAAAGATTTAATCCCTGCAGCTCATATTTTAATTAAATTTTAGCGCTCTTAATAAATTGGCATTACATTTGATTAAGTGTGGAGCAGCTGTGGAAGACAGCTCCCAGTTTCACCGCTTCAGGAAAACCGTAGATAAGCAGGGAAGCCATCGCATAAAACCTGTGTCCCAAAAATCCTGCTGTCAGACATGGAAAGATAAATGGCTACATAATGGGCACAACTGAGCCAGATATGATTTGTTTCCATTACTCAAGATTGACTGCATCTTTATTAACACTGGCAGACAGTTACAGTAAATGGTTAGGAAAACTGGTTATACAGAACAACCATAGAGGCAAAAAACTAAAAACCTTAAATGAGAGAATGTGCAAATAATGCCCCTTCAGTTACAGATTATGTGTGCTGGTAAACTGTTTTAGAGCTCTTGGATGATGTTTTATATCTTTGCAATATTTTCAGCCTGTGTCCGAGGAGTTCCAAAATGGTGAGGGCTTTGGGTATATCGTTGCATTTCGTGCCAACGGAACCAGAGGCTGGAAAGAGAAGATGGTAACTTCAGCTGACTCTACGACATACAAGTACAGAGATGAGACCTTCCCTCCCCTTACCCCATTTGAAGTGAAGGTTGGAGTGTACAACAATAAAGGGGATGGGCCTTTCAGCAAAGTTGTCATCATCCACTCTGCTGAGGGGGGTGAGTTTAATATTTGTGGTTGCATGGATTTAAAAAGTACACAAGGAAGAGCTCCCTGCATTTCGAAATGATCACCACTCTGTGTGTTCACAGAGCCGAGGGAGGCACCATCTGATGTGAAAGCTTACAGCATTTCTTCATCGGAAATAAGGGTCACTTGGAAGCCACCCAACCCTGGCCCCGGAAGACCAAGGGCATATGAGGTTTTTGTACAGTGTTTGCGTGTGCATGTGTGGTTTTCTGTGCACACTCGCATTTATGCATTTGCAGAAGCATGCATAGTGTACCAAGTCATTCTTTTGTGTTAATAGGTCAGCTACTGGAAAGACGCAGAGCAGGAAGAGTCTGGGCAAAAACAAAGAACTGTAAGAAACGAAACATCAATGGTCTTGACAGGACTAGAGGGCAACAGTCTGTATCTCATCACAGTAAAGGGATTCAACAGCATTGGCCAGGGTCCTGCCAGCGCTGCTGTCACAGCCAAGACCAGAAAAGCTCGTGAGTACAGCACTGACACTAGTCATGTAATACTGTATATAGAATAGGGGCTACCTGTTAAGTTTCCTCTAAATCCTCTTGTAAAAAGTGTAATAATTGACCTAGTCTGTTTATAGTCTGTCAGAAAGTTTGATCATCTGGAATATTTTGTTCTCTTCTTAGCTCCTGCACAGCCTCCAACCAACCTCATGTGGATTCAAGAGGGTAATAACGTGTCTTTAAGCTGGGACCCAGTGAAGGCAAAAGACAATGAATCTGATGTCATCGGGTACATGGTAATGACCTCTTCCTAATGTCCTGTTTCTTCAAATTCATAATCTTAAGACACGGGGAAACATTTTTTACCTCTAGAAAATAACAATATTATAGGCGAACCTTTAGTTTTAAATATTTCAACTTGGTTTCTGAGAAATTATGCTTCTTTCTGTCAATTGGTATGATAAACAGTCCTAACCAACACCCATGAATTTCAGCTACTGTTAACATGGAGAAGAACTCAGTGAGAGGGGCAAATCAGTCCTACCAAATACAGAATCTTTTATTGTTGCAATTAGAAACAAACCAAGACATAAAAGTTGATGAATTCATCAGTTTCAAATTCATTGACCCAGAAACCGAAAGTGAACCACTCTAAACTGCTGAATGTATCATAGGGTCTCTCTGAAGCGTAATTAAACTCAGTGATTTGACTTTCATATATTTTATTTATTGTGGGGGTGGGGAGAAATCGGTAGGAGTTGTAGTTGACTTTATGCACACAGTCTTTGGCATATCATTTAAATGACTGCTCATCCTTTTTAGTGTTGATTCAAATTGTATGCCCATTCAAACCAAGGAAGTACTCATACTACAGCTCATGTAACACTGTCTATGCATGAAATGAACAGGACTTTTACTTCACCATCTTAACACTGTTTAAAGAAGAAAAAAGAATTGTAGCAAGTTTAAAATGTCATTTTTCATTGTTTTAAAAGTGTAAACTAAGCAGCTATTTGCACATGTTATGCAGGTGTTACTCAGACAGGAGGGCAGAGGCCACAACCAGGTGACAAGGACCATTAACCCTTCCACCATGCTCTCACTGCCAGAGGGAGGCACGTATATCATTGAGGTGCGCGCCCTCAGCGAAGGGGGAGAGGGAGCAGTCAGCTCCCAAGTTCGAGTTGTCACCTCCTCTGGTAAGCTTTAAGCTAGATAGTTGCCTCCCCAGCCGCATAGCCACACACTCCATTACACAACCTCTGAAATCCAGTCTCAATACACAGGCCATTTTCTCTTTGTAGCGATCTTATGTTCCCTCCCTTAATTGAGTCGCCACAGCTGTTGTGTGAGCCAAGTTTTCTTTGGCTAATACTGTTTTAATTACCTCGCTCACACAAACCTTCCTACTCTTGCACAGCCAATTAAGTTCTGAGCAACAGGATGAAGAGAACGTTTGCAGTTCTCAGTGCGACATGACCTTGGATGCCTGGTTGTGTTCTAAAATTGGGGAGAAAACTTGAAGAAATACATAATTGGCGGGGAGGGGGGGTGTGGAAATCCTCCCCTAGAACAAAGATGTAATTTAAAACAAATTTCCTATTTTTCTGAACCACCTAACTTCTTCAAGATTAGTTAGATTAATCCTGACTCTAACCCCCTAACCTTAACACTAAAACCAAAAATTCATCAAGATAGGTATATAAATGTATATATAATATATGCAATTATATTTTTACATATATATATATATATATATATATATATATATATATATATATATATATATATATATATATATATATATATATATATATATATATATATATATATTAGGGTTGCACATCTCTCTGTGATAAACGATTCGATTCAAAAACGATATCCTTTTATTACAGTTCGATTTGATGCAGTGTAAGAAGGATACGATTTGATTCTACGGTTAATATTTGTTGTAGATATTTTATAAACTAAAGAAGCCAATTCTATGAAAGTGACAGTACAATACTTTCTTTTCAAATATGTAAAAGACCACATCTCCCCAAGCATTGTGGTTTTATGGCACTGGCAAAAAACAGAACAACAAAATCACATGTCAATGTATTTATTTTTAGACATATATATATATATATTTTTTTTTTTTTGAGTGGTAGCAGGTTGCAAGCTACTATGCTATATTGAAATGGAATAGCCTTACTTTGGATAATTAAACCTGGTTAAACAATGTTAGACCTTATACCATTTGATGCAAGATTTTGTTGTTCACTACTGTGATGCCTGTCAGAAATGAGGAGCCTTATAACTTTGGCCAACTGCCTTCCTCGACTGTTCTTCTGGGTCAGTGTTTCCCAAACTGCTCCTGGAGTGGGCTACCTCCTGTCAAAAATGTTTTTCATCACATCCAACCCTGCTCCACCAGAGAAACAGCCTTACCTAACCTGTGTGTGCTGAGCTCAGAGTTGAACTGATTTGAGCTAGTTGTGGTGAAGCAGGGTCTCTTGTTATTATCAGTTATGAGTTTGATTTTCACTTTGTGAGAATATCAAGGTGTGACGTCATAGCGTGTCAAGTGCATCAATTGCATGTGAGTTGGCAGCTGACTCGCTTGCTCACAGCTCGATTGGTTTGGCATTTCAGCGACATTTCAAACCTATTTTTGCTAATACAAAGTTAGGCTGGAGTCAGTGGGCCAAGCAGGTTCATTCAATAGAGAACATCATTCCTATGTTCTGTTTTCAGTCAATGATGTAGTAGTTAAGCTAAATGGCATGTTTGTCACCTTTGTAAACAGTCAGATTCCTGACTGATAGCCACAACATACTGTAGCAAATCATCAGCAATGGGTTCGACTAAAGTAACTCAAAGGGTCGTCCAAAAATATGTGATTTTTTTTTTTAATTACTTGCTTTTGTCAATTGCTGAAAATAGTAAGATGATCATTGCTGCTTAAATATAATCACTTGGTAGCGAGGACTTTATGATGATTATTTTTCAGAAAGACAGAAAGTGAAACCAAACTATTCTCCCCCTAATTGAATAATGGATAATAATTCATTTGCTCCTCTTGCTCCACTGCTCAGGCACCTTTGGACATGACCATCCAGATTTGGAATGCTGTTTTCGTCCTCGTCATCAATTCAATAAAAATAAAAAATAAAATTTAGTATTAAAAATGAACGCAGTTATTGAACTTTTTTTAAGCATCTTTGTATTCATCAGCATTAAATATACACTCTCCCACCCACCCCACCCCCTCGCTCCCTTCTCTTAGGTGTTCGAGCAAAAAGCAACCAGTGCTCAGTGCACTGCCTGCCGCGGAGCCTAACATGGACAGCACTGCTCCTGGTTCTTCTGGTGCCTTCAGCTTCCTGGTGAGGCCACTGTGCCATCCTCATTTTCATGGAGGGAGCCACCAGTCTTCCGCTCCCTTATTCCCTCTGACTGCCTGCTTGCTTTGGCCTTACCCATCCTGAAGGGCCGGAGGCCTGCAGAAGGGGGGGGTTGAGTCTGCCAGTTAACATTCGACTCTTCAGAGTACACCCTTTTCAGTTCCTTCTTCTTTTGAGGCTCTGGACATTTGATTTGCACAATTCTTTCCAACATCACAGTAGTGTTGTACTGTAGTGTACATTGTGTGGAAAGATTGGTTTAATCATTTACTTTAATATCATGTGTTTGTCTCATTGACTGGCATCTTACCACTTCCAGACGGCTCCTACAGCTCTGGGGCTCTGCAGAGCGTGAACAATTCCTCGAAAGCTGCTGTGGTAGTAATACAGGGATCAGCCGGCCTGTTTCTTTTCATTACTTATCTGCATCAATTTACCCCTTGGCTGCCTAACAAGCAATGCAGCAGAAGCTCAGTAGAGATAAGTGCATTGTTTTCTTATTCACACATTGAGGAGAAAAAAGTTTTTTATGGAACCAAGACTCTTACTATTTCCAGACTTGCTTTTTGTACATTGTGTTACCTTTAGAGAAAAAAAACAGTGGTGTGTGTCAGCTATGTCAAACTCTCTGTTTTTTGGTAGCGATTAAGCAATGCTTGATGATACAGTTTGTTGACTGTTGGATGTACGGAAGTAGGAAACAGGTGTGTACCTGTAGTACCCAAACACATCATTAGACAAAGACAACTCTGTACGGACTCTTGGTGTCAGTACAAATAAATGTGATGTATATTTTTAAAAGCTTGTTGTTTGTAATTTTTAACTTGTAGAGAATGTACATATATCATGTATCGTAATATAGTAGGAATACAAATAGTTATTTTTATTATTGATAAATGTGCTACTTTATTCAGATAATCAATTAATTTTCATATTTTAGAAATATAAAAAATGATATTTGTGCTTGATAAATGACAAAAGATGTATGGATAACAAAAAATGATGATACATTTTTGTTAATTGACTCATTTACCAATCAACATGTCACTTCAGTACTAAAGTGTATTTAAACATATCACAATACAAATTCACCAAGACACTTACGTTCTTTATTGCATCTGCAATTGTAATAGAGAGTTCTGCTCTTTACTTTGCTGTGTAAATTATGGGTTGATTGAATTCCCCACACGTGACATTAGAGGCCACAAAACTTTCCGTGATAAAATAAGTACTATAGAACCAAATAGAGCAGCATCAAGAGTATCTCTCCTTCCTCTCAGGCTCCTCTCTTGCCTTGTCTGCAATAAAAGCTTATCTCTCACTGGGCAGAAATCCAAATGAATTTGCCTCAAGTGTAATTAATGTTAGAATGGAGATCTGTAGTCCTAAAGCCTGCTTGCTCGAGCAGACCCTTTGCTTGCTCTGCCTCCAGCTCCCTGGACTCTCCATTACAGAGTCAGAGTAACCTGGCTCAGCCGCTCGGGTTCAGACAAGGGCACACCGACTCGACCACAACAGATAGGACCACACAGACAACAGAGGACGAACACTGCTCAAAGATACACCTCTTCTTTTAGACCTCTCTTCTTGGTTATGTTCAGAGGGGGAGTATGGTGAGGTTGGCCTTGTCTTTCTAACTGGTACATTATTTCTGTGTGTAGTGTAAAGCATTAAGCAGTTTAATGTGGATGGAGGGGTTTGCAGTGCTTTTAGACTGTTCAGTGACGTCAGCTCAAACACATACCTACACACAAGTGCTAATGTACCAAGCTTTAATTATTCATGCAGCACCTGTCTGTGTTGGTGCATCTGATTTATGATAATGGATTATGTATCCTGCAAGGGGAACCATTTGGTTCAGAGAGCCAGAAGCTATAGTGTCAGCAATTAAAACATGAACTCCCCTTAGGTTAATGTCAGTTTCTGTGTGTGTGTTTGGAAATACTCTACTGTATTTTTCAGTTATGTTAGATTCGAGGGCTAATACATGTTGCTTGACATGAACAAATAGTTGGTTTTACAGTCTGAGATTACCCTAATAATAATTACATTTTGTACTGGAAATATACAAGGTGTGATTCATGATTCTTTAATAATTGAAATTATTTTTATTTGTTTGGTTTAAGGGTGATCTTATAAAAAATATTTATGGTCAGTATTGCTCTTTAATTTTAATCTAAAGTTTGTGTTTTTGAAAAGCTAAAGAGTTGTAAAGAGTCAGATCAGCATCAGCTTAAGACTTAAGCTGATGTTACACACGTAACATAACAGCGTCCCTAAAGACGAAGGATTCAACATCACTGTCTCAAGGACACCATAGCGGGATGGATGCTTGCTGTTTGCCTGGTCGGAACTTCAAATAGGAGGATACGCCTGCTTTTTTATACATGTGCTATAATTATGCAATGCTGCTGAAAATAATAGTTTTGGATTGAACCCAGAGTTCAGTGTACACAATAGGAAGGTTTTAAACATGCATGTGGAATGTTAAGTTTCTCCTCTCTCCTCCTCTTCACTCTGACTGCACTGAAATCTAAACCATATCCACATGGAGGGACTCCTCTGGACTAAAAAAAAAAGAACCCTTCAAATACAATATCCTGCAAGTATCAGTTGATACTACTACTGCCTTCATACATTCCCAAATACCCTTTAGCCTTCTCAAACTTACAAAGTCAAGTATTAAATTGTATCGGTAGCGTTATTGTTGGAGGATTGCTGCTGTGATTGAGAGCTGAGCTGTGACTTTGCTTTTCAGGCGGGTCACAGTCATCTTTATATTGCCAGAAGAACTATAAAACCATACAGTAAGAGACTTTCTGTTCAATGTGTAATTTAGTGACTTGTATTTGATGTTACTGTTTGCACAGGGACTGTGCCAAAACTGTTACATCACATAGTTTTTGAAAAAAGTTGGTGAGTTTTCCCACAGTTTATAAATTACACCAAAGTGAGTAAATGAATGTGAAAGGCTTTTTGGGGTTTGGTGCTTTGTCAGTTTTAGTACCACTTATGGAAGACAGATGGGAATGTTGATGAAAATGTTTCTCAAGATTTAGGTTTAATGGCAGAAAAAGGTGTGTCTGTGTGTCTGTGTGTGTGTGTCTGTGTTCATGTTCCCAGGATTTTTTTTTCCCTTTTTAGGACCACTCAAAGATTCCATTGAATTAAAAACCTTAATTATGGTTTCACCCTAATTCAATTTTGTATGCTATTTTTCTCAATAAGCTTTAATTAAATGTTCTCTATTAATTATTTTCAACCAATGTATATGCCTGGTTAATAGACTTATTGTATAATTAAAAGCTTATGGGTGATGTGAAACCTTCTGTGGTAATGAAAGATTTTCCAGATAAGATCATTTCTCAGCTGCTGTTATTTCCTGTCTTCACTCTTATACAAGACATTCTGTATTTCTCTGTATTATGCTTGATATAAATGTAAAACTATAACTGCTGGGACTTGAGATGCCACTAGCTAATTTGCGTTTGCTGTAGGAGGTTTCTGTGATGTTTGGATTTTCGGCCTTCCTCCCCCCGCCCCCCTCCCCTCTCCCTCCCCCTGCAGTTTCGCGTGGATGGCAGAGAATGAGAATTAGGGAAGTATGCCATGTTCTGTTGAAGACTGTGCACAGGGGGATTAAAGGAGCAGCTTTGCACAGAGAGTCAACATCCAGCATTGTATTGCACCAGTCCAGTAATTATTGAAGTTATAATTGAAGCTGTCTTCTGACCTCTAAAACCAGCTGTTCTGGAAAGGTAGTGTTGAGAAACCACAATGCACAGTGTATCATGCTGGTAAACACTGCAAGAAAATCAGCCCCTTTGTTCATCAGACTCTTATTACTATTAAGTTATCTTCCTTATTTCCCAGCAAACTCCACCATTTTCAACCACTGAGGCGGTGTATGGAGCAAGTCTTTCAGTATATTGTTTGTTACAACAAAACATTTGTGATGTGGGTCCGGCAAGATAGTTTGTTGTTGGTTAAAAAGAAAAAAAAAACATTATTTTGTCCTAATAATGTACTGTTAATAAAGTTTGCATGTGAGGAAACACTCCATCAAACAAACAGTATTTTCCAGTATTTGTAGAACTCGCCTGTGTGATGGCAGATGGTGCGCTATTAGAGCAAAACTTCTTGAAAAACACCAGCTAATTTGATATACTGTGAACCCTCCCTCATAAGAAATTAAAGCAAAAGTGCCCTGCTGAGAAGCCTCATTAGGGAAGCACATTTAAGAGTAAAACTGCAAGGAAAAAAGACAAATCTTGTTGATTAAACTTTCCACCCCTTGTAGTGCAGTCTTTGTTTTTTTCCCTTCCAAACTGAAACTGAGCCAACTGTCCTCTAACACCGTTTCAACACAAACTTGAGCCACAGAAAACTAACAGTTAGTCCATGGTAATTATAGTATCATGCTACTAAGATATTTCTGGAATATGTATTTTATATCAAAATGTTAAGTTAATTGCAAATATTTCCAAAATGATGGGGTGGTGAAACCGCTCAAAAGAAATCAACATCCCCATGAATTACCTCCGCAGGTTTTGAGTCCTTTCCGGTCCTAAAAGTCATCCAGGAATGGTGATTTGTTTATCAGGGAATCTTGGGCAAAGCTTTGCTGATTCAATTTGAAGATCCAAGCTACTTTTCTGCAGACCCATTGTGTGAGGAAACATAATGGGATGGATTTGCAAATCTGTGGATAATCTGGGTGCAATGTATATAAGAGGAAGTGGACTGCAGAGGGAGATTTAAAGGTCAAGCAAGGAAGCAGTCAGCTCAGTGCAGACCTCTTCCAAGCCCTTTATAATCTCCCCAGTTAGCTGTTACTTTCACAGTCAATATTGTACCATGTAGATAACTTAATATATGAAGGTGGCCAAAGTTTGACCTGATGGCGGCACAAGAGAAAAAGGCAAGCGGGTCACCAAAATCTAAAGTTTTCTTCCTGGTGGAAGGACAAATGTGCAAAATAAATGTTCTGTCTGTGTAAGTAATGCCTCAGTAGAAACAATTTGAATGTGATGATAACATGCTTAATTTTTCACCTCAATAACATGTTTAGTGCTTAGCTTGTTAGGCTGCAAAGATGTACAAGTTAAAGTATTGTTTTATAAAGAAAAACATGCTGTTAAAACAATAAGTAACATACTAACCCTGTGTATCCAGTAAGCATCAGGAGACACATTACTGCTCCTACCTCCTCTGCACCTCCACTTAATGTGTTATTGTGTGAGACAGTGATTCATCAGGTTAGCTTGACTACCAGTGGCAAAATGCCAAAAGTCTTTACGTCCTACAGATTTGAATATATGCAGTCAGGGCTCCAGACTCTGCAACGACTTGCCTGAGGAGATCAAGGCTGCAAACTGTAAGTCTTGTGTTTTAAATCACTGTTAAAAATCCACTTGTTTAAAATCGCTTGTCAGTGATTTCATTATAGTTTATGGCATTTTAGTTCATTTTACTGTATTTGTGTTTTTATAATGTGATTAATTGTTATGGCTTTTAGTTTGTTTTATTGTCTTTGCATTTTAAATGTGTTCTATTTTTATTGTAAAGCACTTTTTAACTGTATCTTGAAAAGTGCTATATAAATAAAGTTATTAGTATTAATAGAATTGTTATATCACCATGTCCAGCTACAACAAACCACTATCGAACTAGGGAGATATCCAGAACATCCATCTACACTGCAACTACTGGCTACATAAGGTATAACTACTCCAGTGATACAAATAATGTAACACAGCTGGTTTAATGTTGGGCAGTAAAATGTTTACATCAGTCTCAGAGGATAGCTGAGGCCGACAGGAATTCAATCATTCATTTTAGAGCTTTTTTTTAACTGAATTACTGGACAAGTGGAAATTGTGATTTGTTGATCTAACATCAAAAGTCATTAGGATTCATCTGTCAGACTGCTTGCTTTGTTTCAACTGTGTATTTGAACCGTGAGAGCCAAATGATGATTACATTTCCCTTATTATTTTTACATTTCCATAATTATTTTGGAGTTTGGAATTTGTCCTCTAAAGAGCCGAAATCATTTATTTCAATCTTTAGATGTCATTAAAGATATTTCTTAAATGTGAAGGAAAGAGAACCGCACGCAGTTTGTTCACCATCTGTAACATGAAAAAAAGTGAAAAGAAAGAAAAGGAAAAGAAAAGAAAAAAGTTAAAAGAAAGACTTAACAGTTTTTCACAGGGTACCTGCAGATGGTCACAAATAATTGTGTCTAGGTCACCTGGTGGATTTACCTGTCTCAAACAGAAAAAGTTGTGTCTGTGGTCATTTTCCATTTGTTAAAGTTGACCATTTTCTTTCTAAAAGTAACTCTTACTACACCTGTAATCTGGACGTTTCCTGTTGTCTGGATCAGTCCAGCTTCACTTTGTCTTTGCCATATTCAGATTTTAAGACCATAATAACAAGTGGATCTGAGACTAATACCCAATGTTTTATTCATTGCTTTTAGATTCAGATGAATCAAAGTCTCATCAGTTCCTCTAATGCACTGGCTTCTTCATGGATTGAACTGTCCTGACCTGTCACTAAGACCTTGCTGCAGTCCCCACCCATCAATTTCCATGGAGGAAGGAGAGAAAGGTAAAAGCTGGGTTTATCCTTGGGTCTGGAGCCAGGCTGTGCATGGGAGCATCCAGTTCATCGCTTGGCCTTTTACAGCTTCATTGCCTACTTTACAGTAAAGCCAGGTGCAGCGAACCTTTCATGGGGCTGACATATTGCCTGATTTAAAGATTCCCTGGGTGGCAGGCCACAGTAAAACCTGGATCAGTTGAGGCAATCTGAGGGTTCCTTCAAAGTGAAACTAAGTAATAAAACAGTAAAGGAGCCACACTCTCCTCATCTACCAGCTTCTTTTTGCTGTTCCTCTCTAAGTTTAAATTGGTTGGATTATCAGAAAGCCCTATATTTGCCATTTCCGACTCCACTGTAGAAGAGAGCTGAGAATTTCCATGACTAATAGAATAAAGTTGAAGCCCTTTCACACTAGCAACATCATAGTTGCTCTTATTGTAACTTCCACCTGATTTTCAAACGTAATTCCCAATGTGCAAAGTAACAACAGCTGTGTCATTTCAGCACTCATTTACTCACTGAGCAACTGTCTGTCTGTTGTACTGACACTGAATACTTACTCAGTCTTTTTTGTTAAGAATATTGTTGAAGGAGCATTTCAAATGAGTGAATCACTCTTTGTTTCATGAGGCATGAAATCAAAATATATTCTCTGACAAACTGAATGCAATCTTTAAAGTATAAACCACCCGTAAAATCTGACCACAGTTTTAAAAAAAACATAAAGATCAACAGCGTCTATTAAATCTATTCACAGTAATTTCAATTAGCTCATAAGATTCCTTGAAGCTAGGATGTATTATTAAATGATGAATGAGCTCATTGTATTGTGTTATTCAAAAGGTCTGTCAATTATAACAAGTTGGAAACCGTTGCCATTAGAAGGATGAAAGAAAGAAGAAAATGCATGTACATTAAGTTTTATATATAGACCTTAAAAGGAAAAAGACGGATAAAAGTATTTGTTCCGGTAGTGAGGCTACTCCACATGGTATTACACAGGGCTGGAGTGTGTACCATGGAGCACATATAGCAGAAAAAAAATATTTTTCAGAGCTGCAACATGAAATAGTGTGAAGTTATGAATAGATTGTATTTATTGAGTATGAAAAGATGTTCTATGTGAGTCCCATGATGCTCAACATTAAACCATTGTCACAGATAAAGGCAATACATTATCATAACTAAATAAATAATTTAGAGTTAGCGTTCACACAAATTACAAAAAATATGGTTACTGTATGTTTATGATTGATATAGCCCCATTCTACAAATGCAGTAGCTTGTCCTCCCGGCTTCCATTAAGGCCCACATGGATCAAAGCTCTGGACATTACAGTTAAAAAATGTGGAGTTTGGGGGGAGGGGGTTTGTAATGTGAGTGAACCAATCCTTGAAAAATCTACAACACTGAATCCAAACTTCATTCTCTTTGGTCAGAGGAATACTAAAGCAGGTCATGTCGGTGTACACCTCAAATGCCCTGCAGGCAACCAACATCTAAAGGGTGGATACAACAATGATACTTGTAGAATCAATGCTTGTATCAATACCGTACAGACTGCCAATATGCTCAGGGCTTAAATCATTCACCTCTGATGTCTTACACAGGGTGCTGTCAGTACGTTTTCCTTCTATGACAGTTGCACAACATCAAAGCTGAACAGCAACCCGGGGTATAGTCCCAGTCGAGCTACAATGTCCTCCTAGACTGTTGAGTTAAAGCAGGTATACACACGTGCTGCAGAATCAATATACAAGGAGATTGCAGCTGTAAGTAAGACCATGATGAATGAGACAGACTTGGAGGTGATTGAGCATGTCTGCTCTGATGGTGGCGCATTTAAATTGGGCTGTGCATGTAAATGTTTTCCCTTAATTGGTAGCCAGAAGAGGTTTATCACCCGAGGTGAATACAGATCTGCAACACAGGCATCTGAAAAGAAATTCAATTCAGATTTAATGAGCTGTAGGCTGGAATTCCAGGTTTACGCTCATAGGTTGAGCAAAGAGCCACTTCTCTTTGTACCAAGATGTAAAGATTTTTTTTCTTTTTTTAACTCCAGTGATTAATGTCCTATGTTTGACCTTATTGACTGAAAGCTCAAATGAGGAAATTGCTCTCAAGAGCAGTGCACTTT
The DNA here is from genome assembly GCF_027409825.1 of Scomber japonicus. Taxonomy (NCBI): domain Eukaryota; kingdom Metazoa; phylum Chordata; class Actinopteri; order Scombriformes; family Scombridae; genus Scomber; species Scomber japonicus. The sequence goes on from NC_070583.1 coordinate 19,684,642, forward strand.
ACCCTTCAATCAGACCACTATGTCACATGTGCTGATCGTGTTTCCCTGAATGGTAGATTAGTCAGGCCGATTTTCCTGTACAGAGAAAAAGAGAAGCCAAATTAATTTTGAAAATGCACAACAAACAGCTGGGATGGGCCACAGGCAGCAGTACTGTCTGTTCAGGTGGAGTGGACATCAAGGTCTTTAGTGTTGAGAGGGTGTCTTGATTAACATAGTCTCCGAGACAAATCAGCATGTTAGACAGCTTCTTTATGGTTGTGGCAAAGCATAGGCAAAATACACGACAGGAAAGAGCCACGGGGAGCTGGAAATTAAATATCTGAAAACAAAGCAGATGCCCATACTGAGAGAATTACAATAAATCATCAAATAATGGTGGGAGCTGTCGAGCTATCCTCTTCACACATCACAGCATGCAAACTCCTCACCGTAAATGAGATGCCTCTCATTTTAAAATGGCCATGCACACATGTTTGATGCTGCACATGAGTAGATAAGCGTATTGTTGAGATCATTTATCCATTTTAACAACAGAGAATTCTTATCAGAGATAGGGGGGAAAAAAACAATCTGTTCAAAGAAAAATGATTTATGGAGATGCTCTTTATGTTAGTAAAATCTAAATGATCTGATACTCTAGTGAAATTGAAATTATTGTAAATGCACTGCATGGAAGCACTAACATCAACCTCAAGTACTGATAGATGACTGTAATAAAGTGCAGCTTCAACGTGACATTTTTCAACCTATGTTAAGGAGTCTGAAGGTTATGAATAAAATGGCGATTTTGCATGAACGTACTTGACATCAAGCAAGCCATTTATCCTACAAAACAGAACCACTGAAATCAATACAGCCACTGATATGTAGGCTTTATTGTTCACTGGCACAAAATCAATGTAATATGGGTCTCAGAATATCCTGCTCGATGTCTTAACTTGTGCAATTGGTGGATAATCTTCAGAGATTTCCTTTGGGTTTCTTTTGGAGGAGCTGTACAGTTTGTTTTAAAGGGTCCCTAACAGGGCTTTCCATGCGGTCAGAGCAACTGTTTGATAACTGCGCAGTCTTCTGATGCTTCGTGTAGCCTGCATGACTGCTGGAGCTAATCTCAGTTTAGCATTTCCACACAAAAGCTGTCTTTGTGGTTATTCAAACAATGGCAGACCACTAGAATCCTCAGATCAAGCCGTTTGTGAAAACAATGAGATGCAGCCCTCAGTTTCAATCTTTCTGAAATGCCAGTTTGTACATTGTAAGCTGCAGCTCAATTGGTCTCCCACCAGAATGTCCCCAAGGCCCTGATCCTTTGGCACAAACGCTGCCATGTTCATGAGCAGTTTTGTACAGACAGCAGTGACAGATATATCTCTTCATATATATTTATTTTGCATAGTTAGTTTAAAGGCTTAGTCTAACAGTTAAGTTTGAGAAGTAAAATAGAAATAGAAATAACAATGAACAAAGTGTAGCAGAAAAATGAGAGCAATGAATCTGGCCTGGGACCTTTCTGCATCATCCTCCTTGTCTGAGCCTTCATGTTGCTCTCTACTCTTGGCTCTCTCTAATGAATGCAGAAGCAGTTGGATCCACAAAAATAATATCTTAAAAATACCAATGTCTTGACATTTAGCAACATTAAAATAATGCATATGACCTTTTTTAATGTAGTGGTTTAACCTCTTCCACACCCTATTTTGAGTAAAAACACCTAAAATGACATACCCACATTAAAATGGATGTACCTCTTGAAGCAAAGTGACTATATGCAGAACATTTCTTGTGAAATTGTCAGAAACTCTCAAGATGATGGAGAAACAGAACAGCAGGTCAGCAAATCAAGTCAGTAAATTAAAGAAGAAAATTTTGACATGGCATGTTTCGGCGTGCATATTGTGTTACCAATACTCTTAAATGGATGCTATTTTTGTAGACACAAGGTACTTCTGATTACAGCAATACAACATATTTCCTTGTTCATGAAAAGGGTCTGACGTACAGTACTGTAGTGAGGCAAAAAAGGGAGAACTGGCTAACTAGCAGATGCTGGTGTCTTAGTGGTATTAATGAGGGTAAATTAAAAGGTGTTATGGGAAATGTCAGCCTTAAAATGTGTAAGCACACACTGTATGTTTATAATCCATGTATAAGTCTTTTGGGAGTAAGTTGGACTTTTCAATTCAATTATACTTACACTCTAATTTTTCATTCTAGTGTGTGATTTGAAAGTATTTTTTCCATCTGGCTTGTTGTACATTTTCCTGAAATATATAAATGAAATATAATTTATTTATAATTCATTCATCAGCCTCCCCCATCCCAGTAAACAAATGTACCCAAAACAAAACAGATGGAAAGTACCCTATATTATGATGTCAAGAAGAGGTTAAGAAAATACTAGAGAATCACATTGCTTGATTGTGTTGTAGCATTCAGCTGTGTCACATCTCTCACTGAGCAGCCTGTTTATAATCTGCAGCCATTTTATGACAAATTCACAGAGGGATTTGTCACACCTGAGCATCAGAATATCAGATTTCACTTCTCTTCTCCTTCCTATAATATCTTAGATTTAACAGCAAGAGATGGTTGGCAAAGCTGCACATCAAATCACATGACACATGAAAGCTAAGGGTGTGATGTGCTTTCAAGAAAAGGGTAAATCAGGACAAACACGAGTTGAAAGTGAGGTATACAGAAGTGTGGTTGCTGTGATGTCTCATCTACATAGTATTTCCTATATAAACAGAAAAATGTTAAACACAAATGTTACATCAAACCTTTCCCATCATCATCAAGCTACATCCTGAGGATTATCAGAAAGATTGTCGTAATTGTTTTGGGCATCTTTTCTCCTGACAGGCTTGTGAATCCTGACAATCTAACAACAGCCAACTTGGCTCAACACAACCTTTTAGATTAGCATAAATCTTTAAAGTAATGCTGTCACTCATTTGGTTTGACTGGCATTACCGGTGATGTGAGGCAAAAGAAAAGTGTTTAGATAAGCCTTTTGTCTTTGTCTGTTAAATGCCCTGACCTTGGATTATTGAGCTTCTGTCAACTGCAGTCTCCACTCCCCGTTGCTTATTTACCAGCTTTGTGCTTGTGTAAGGACACTGGTGAGAAGATGGATGACAGTTTTGAAGATGTCTTTACAGACAGTCAAGACACTCATTAGCTCCAAACACACCTGGGGCTTGGAGGTAGGCTGGAAGGCTCATTGTACAATGTTTAGCATGATGTTTGTGACGGTGAATATAATAACTTGACATTTGCACGCAACATTTGCTGCTCTGTGACGACTGTGATGAGAAATGTGGAATACAGTCTGGTTTGTCAACTTTGTGAATATATTATGGACAACATTTAGAAACGGCTGTGTCCAAATGTCACTATGTCGAGTTCATTAAAGTTATGCCTGCTGGGATATCAAACTCATTTAACTAACTGTGCCAAAACAGCTATGTGGTTGTAAATTTAAGTTGTTGTAGATGTGGGCTTTGAAGTCCTTAATCTACAGACAATACAGACTGCACTGTCTTCATGCTATTAATAGTCTCACATGATCTTACAGTATGTTATCAAATACCAATAACTGACATAGGAGCATTCACTGTAAAAAAAATAAAAAATAAAAAAAATGGATGTATCCACCATGCTGTCACCCACTGGTTTGTGGTATCCGGTTTTGCACATGCATATATTATAAGAGCTGGGTACTGGACCAAAGATGTCACCCTTTACTCAGCTGGTGCATATGGCAAAAAATAATTCTAGCTTCTGGGTTTGTTTCTGTGTTATGTGGCCCACTGAATTTGTGCAGTAGTATTTCCCCCACCTGCCCTGCCCACAAGTTGCCACTTGGGCCATAAACTTTACATTGTGATGACGTCATACATTTTAAAATCACTTTTCTCGCCTTGAGGAAAGTTAAAAATTATAATTATTATAAATTAAAAATATAAAACCTCCATGGATCAAAAATTCATAATAGAGTCATAATTTATGTGTTCAGGCAACAGTTTTACATACATCTCTTTTACAATGGTGGTCCACAGGGAGAAAATGCTTTTCGTTGCAAATATCACAAATGGCCACCAGGGAAAACTGTCTGCAAGGCAGAGTGGTGGCATCCTATCCAGGTCTTGTAGTGCATCCATTTTTTTGAAGCCTTGATCAAGTTTGCATTTTTGACATTTTTGGAGACAGAAGTGGCCTTATATGGACAGTAGGGTGGAACTGACTGTAATGCTAGCTGCTAGCTTTGTGCCTGCAGCCATCAGGCTTTACAACAATACCATCACTACATAGTCATGGGGAACTGCAATAACTGTCTCACATCGTAATTTTTCCCTTAAATTGCTTGTAGAGGCTAAATCATCTTTATGTATTTCATGCATTCAACAATTTTCTTTTTGGGCCTTTAATGTGGCTCTGGATAATAGTTTTGTCTTGTTTAGTACGCTTGAAGAAAGAAAAAAGAAACTGTTGAAAAATATGGTTATTGAATTCTGTGTCTTTGACAGTTGTTCATGTTTTTGTTACTATGAATAATAGTCATTGTTGTTGTTTTTATTTTACAATTAGCCACTTGGAAGGGGTGACTACTTACCATTAAATTCCTTGTCTGGGTCTAATTACAAAACCGTCAAAGAAGCCTGATTGAAAGGCACAGCTGTGATGTAGCATGGCACATTGAATATAGTCTGTGAGACATCAGTCCATTGAAGCCATTCAGAAATTATGTAACTGCCAATAAGGCTGGTAGTGTTGTGAATTTGTTTGTTTCCCATCCATGCCAATGCTCAGGATTTAGGCTTTCTTTCTGCTCTGTGGATACATTCAACCTGTGGGATAATATTCTATGCAACTGTTCTTAAATCTTAAATTAATTCAAATGCATTATAAGCATGGAATCATATGATATATTAATATCTGTACTGAGCAGAAAACAGTAGTTACTAGTGTTCCTTCAACCACATACTGCTTTTAGTTGTGTGGGCTTCCTTTCTTTTTTTAGATATGACCCACACAAAGACTCTTTTTTTCCTTTTCAATTACCTGGCTCAGAGCTATGGGATCCCAAAGAGAGCAAACAAAGCTTCTATCAGTCAATCACTAGCAGTGGAGGCATGTACTTGTGTGTCTTTAGAACTGAAAGCTACATAGTTATTAAGCCTTTCCTTCAGAGCACATTCCCCTGCAAGAAAAACTGATCTCTTCTAAGGGAGCTTTGCTCAACTCTCTATTTTTTCTAACATGAAATAGACTCAACAGTTATTCAGCCTGAGCTCCAATGCACTTTTTGTTTCATTGCCAGTGGCCAAAGATTACCTTTGTGTCAGTTACTGAAAATGACATGTACCTACAATATGCAGCTCACATTTATCCAGAAAGCTGGGAAGCTGAAAATCTCGAGTGTTGCTTAGTTACAGTGAAAGTTTATTCGTTGCCTTTTCTCAAAGTTTCAGCAGGTCACCATAACCCAGTGTTTCAACTTGTAACTGCTGACTTTCTCTGTGTGTGCCTTTAGTTACAGAGAGCCCTTTAATTCAAAACCCCCACCTTCACTAAAAAATATGATATCACTTCTTTGCTTCTGGGAGCTTGCAGTATCACAGTGATGCAATTTTGAATTTGGGGAAAATTGTTTGCTTGATTTCTCCTTTAGCATGCTCTGTGGAAGTTAATCTATTTCTTTTTCTCTGTCAGCAGAATAAATATATTGAGTAGAGAAACTCCAGGTGACATAAAACTAATAGGCTTTCAATTTAACCATGAGAAGGGAAGATGATTGGAACACTTTTTGAGGAAAGTAAAATTATAATTTAGTCTCCCTGAGAAAGAGTCTGGAGCATCGGAGGACCTGTGTAATTCTCTCTCTGATAAAAAAACCCTTAATACTGATGTATCTGATCAAGAGCGTCTGAACAGCTTTCTCAGGTCTGCATGAGGAATACTAATAAACCAGTCAAAGAAGGCACATTCAGCAAAGAATTTAACAGGACACAGGCCTTGCAAACAATATAATTTGATGTTGTGACATTTGATCGCCTACAAATTATAACTGGGATCACTAAGTTGGATTTAGTTTTTTTGTTTCAGCTGAAAATAGACTCATTATGTGGTCACATTCAACCAACTTTGTCATATAAATGCATACTCTGCAAAAATGAAATAAAAACTATTGATGCAAAATAGGATCAGAAAAAAACATATAAATATGTTTGAGGGGGCTATAGATGTGATGAATCTGGTTACGCATTTGAAAAAGTAGCATATGAAAGTGAAAGTAGACGGTTTACTGTATTGCTAACTCATCTTCCGTTCGTATTATTCATATCATTTAAAAATAAAGTTTATTCTTAAACCTTACCAGACTTCTCTCAGTTTCCATTAATTCCACTAAAGCTACTAAAGCCCAGTATTTGATGAGGAAAAAAGAACAGCCATGGCATCGTTTCCAACTAAAATGCTACTCAGATAGGATGCCTGGTCAAAAGCCTGGTGTCCAGATGGAATAAGCTTCAAGAGAGAATGATCCAGTTATTCATGCAATCTGTTGTTTCCTGTTGAGACGAGGCTATCAACTGGATCCTGCTATCAACTCCCAGATGGTTTAAATGAACTGTCTAATCAATAACTCCATTTATTGCATGTGACTGCTTTCTAACCACGGGTCTTTTTAAAACTAATAAACCAGAATTTTTGGGGGTTGGACACCAACAGAAATTGCTCAGAAGGAACATGATGTGTTTTTCTAAGTATGAGAAGATAAGGGAAAAAAAACCTCAGGAAATTAAAAGAAAAACTTTTTTGACTATTAAGGACAACCAAATTTTTTCTCATCTTATTTTGTAAACAAATTATAAAAATTAAGTCTCACTATCAGCAGTTTCGCTATTCTCTTATTCATGGTCAAAGGGCAGGGTAGAAAGAATCGGTTTTCTGGGCCATAAAGCAAAGAAGGCTGAATCGTTCATTTTTCAATGATGTATTAGATGTGAAATATTCTACTTTGAGCTAAAATGGAATCAAAGCCTTCCCAGAGATTCAGAGGAAAACAAAAGCAGCTGCCAGCACTTGAAGTGGTAACCTGGATCCTAAATCTGGTTTTAAAAATAAGAACAAAGGCTTCTCTCTAGTGTAGTAACTCTAAAATCTCTTAAGCACTGTTCTCTGCTCCACTGTTCCAGATTTTCACATTCAGTTCAATGATTGGTGATGTACCAAAACATCCTCGCAGTGTGGAGTCAATAGACAACGGTGCCTAAGAGTAGTTAATTTGGCATGACAGGGACATAGAACGGGCAAGGGGCCTTTATTTATTTTATTTTTTTATTTCTGCAGCTCCAAATTAAAGCCAAAGTCCCAATAAAGCACACAAACTGTTTGCTTACAATGCTGGTGGCACAGCTTTTTTAATTTATCACCCAGACTTAAATGTGTGCCTGGGGTCTGCCTGGACAGGTATCACCTTATGAAGGTCAATGAGGCAAAAAATAAAACTGCTTTGCTCCTGAGGACAACCTTTCTCATGTGTGCTGAGAAGATTTGTAAGTCAAAAGCTACAGACGCAGAGACACAGACGAGGCTTTCATGTGCACGGGATTGCATTTACTCTCTAGCTCCAGCATTTTGTGTCCTTTTCCTGACTCCAGATTCAACTCATATGCCGCCGTGGCATTTCAAGCTAAAAAAGCTTACCACCCCAATTTTCACTGTGCCGTGAAAAGCAATAAATTGGATCCCTGTGGACACTCACATGCTTTAGAGATGCCTCTTTGTGTAAAGAAGAGGTAATCACGCATAACAGCTCAAACGTCATCTGGACATGGGAGTCATAAATGAGAGCCCAGCACTTGCCACTTTGGCAGATTGCACTGTCAGGAGGTAAACAACGGAAAGAATGAGGAAGGACTCATCTGATAGGAAATGTCAGAGCATGATTGGATTCAAAAGAACTTTGTAAATTAGGGTCATTAATCATGAGCTGGAAAAACAATGACAGGTCTTGTTCTCAAAAGCTCTCCTCTGGAGCCAAGCTGAGTGCTATCCGGAAATTGTGCAATTACCTTAATACCTGATTTAAATCAAGAGTATGCATGGCAGTGTCAATTGTTAATTGGGGAAAACAGCTCATATTATTTGGACGTAATTGCTATCACAAGAAGTCTAGTTATCTAATCCTGTCTTTTTTTATATGAGACATCCGTTTTGTCTCAAATGCATAATTAACACAACAATATTGCCTTAAATTAGCTTATATCTGCTGCTGCCTTGCACTGTGCAGCTATGATTATCACCGAATGTGATATGAAATGTCTATCTCTGGTGTAGTTAGAACTGTTAGCAGCATCCCGGCCAGTAATACATATGTCAAGTGTGACATCTTAAACTCTATCATCTCTGCACTTTCAGATGGAAAATTGAGAGCTGTGCATTGAGCAGAAACTTTTTTTTTCATAGTCCATCACACAGTCTTCATATTTCACCCAATAACCTAGTTCACTGCTGCAGAGTGCACACAGCAATTAACTCGGAGCAACAGGGTTTCGACTAATGTATCACATTTCTCTGCTCGCTGTGTCGGTGTAACAAACTGCACCCCTGAGGACTGCTGCTGCAGAATGATGGCACGAGAGCTGGAATTGACGGGGGCATGTTAGGAACCAACAACCCCCCACCTCTACCATCATGAGTAGACCAGACATCTTCTCACATGCACTGACTACCTCACTGTGTGAAGCAATGGTGTCAGAAGAAATCTAATCAGAAGTTGGCTGAATTGTGTATAACTCATTGTAGAGCTATGCTTATTGTGCATGGATTACTGATATCTGTTGTGAAATACAAGTCTTTTTTCCATTTGAACTGCTGATTTTCCATCAGGCAAGGCCCGCTTTAAACAAAACTGAGGACGTGGGAAGATGTGTGTCTCATATCTAATTTATTTTCCCCCATGTACAATAGAAGATGTCTCACATACTTAATGTGTGCAAAAAGCCTGTGTGGTTTGGACAAGTATGTGTTTTGTTTGCATGCATGCTTCTAGGCAGTCTTGTTGTGGTTCTTGGTTGGTCTCCATAAGGGCAGTCACAGAGAAAGACATGTGCACTACTTCTCAGTAGACTCATGTTTGCATGACTAATATGAATGTGCAAATGCCTTTATGAGAGAGGAGTGAAGGGACACAGTTTTCTATTGAGTATCATCTTAATTAAACCAAATTTCCCTCAAAGACTCTACAGGCAGCTATTTTAGATTGCAATTAGCCATGCTTCATACAGCTAACCACTCGTCCACAAGTCTCCACTGGTATGTTGTTAAGGCAATATTTTAGACTACTTTCAGCATAATTCACATAGCTGGAATGCACTGTATATTTAGCTTTATTTTCAGAGAATTAACTGATCACTGAACCATTACTTTTCCCTTGAGCATATCCTAACAAATAGATAATACTTGCAAGGGCATTATTGTGGCTGCAGTGATCACATATCCCTAGGCAAAATGGGCACCCTGGCCAGCTTTGTCACATGCAAGTTTAATGTGATTTTAGCAGTGACCATGAAGAGTTATACACGCCTCCCAATGAATCACTCAAGAATTCTATTTGGTTTCATAGCCAGACTTAAAATTTCATCACTGCAAATGCATACATATGTGTAGGGAAACAGATGCAGTCACTGTTGCTCATTCCTCAGGTGCAGCCAGAGGCCAGTCTTCGTTCCAGATCCATGTCCTCACAGCTGTCTGACTGTAGCTCACTCCCGCCAGAGGCAATTTGGGTGTGTGCATTGCATATCAGAAACAGGCTTAACACTTTGTCACATCTATAGCAAGCTACTGAAATCACGTTTTGAAAATTGTCTACCATCTCTGGGGTGGTAGATGATCATGGAGGGTTTCTTCATCAGGGAATGCAGATACAGTTGACAAAAACCAGCATGACTTCACATTGTAAAGATTGTTTTGTATTACACAGATCCACTATTCTTATTATCTATAAGAGCATCATGACTATGGATTGATGGCCCTGTCTCACACCATTTCTGTACCATTTCTTTGACATCAAAATGCTGTTGTAGAGTTGTCTCTGTCAGTTATACATCACATTAGAAGCAACCTTTTAACGCTTCCTGTTTTGGCAGATTCATTATGTCAGTGCGGTCCCTAAGCCAGACATGCTTGTCAAAGCTTTGACAAAATATTCCTGGTATGCTGCTGAAATTATTTTTACTTGATTGGCTGAAGCAACCAGGCAAGAATTGTGTAGTTCACAAGTACAGTAGTATAGCCAAACTGATCAAAACAATATTGTTGTTGTATTTTCTGAAGGTGCCTGCTGTTGCTGGAATATGACTTTACCACACACTAACAACTGCAGTGTAGCCACATGACGCCGCCCAGGAAGGTTAACTGTCTCAGATGATTTATCTCTCTGCTATCTACATTCAAACCAGGTAAATTATTGGGAAAGGCTGCTAGTTAGTTATCAAGGAAATGGGGAACAAAGCTGCCTTCCAAATGACACTGAGCAAAAGCCTATCCGCTCACTGCGCTCATGGTCTGTGCTTGATAGCAAAGCATTCAATTATTAATGCATTTTCATTTGTCTGTGTTGGTTCTAGTCAATACTGCAACATCCGCCTCTCCATGGAGATCATTTTTACACTTTGCCTCAGAGATACAGCCTCTTCCCAGCTCCCTGAAGCTGTAAAGCACCATAAGTAGAAAGAGTCATCCAAAAGACTTAGTGCCACTAGTGACAAAGCCTCTGTTTCATGCCTACAAAAATACTGTGACATCATTATCATTATCCTTCCCTGTTGGATGAGGAAAATGTGACAAATTCTGCTGACTCCAATTAGGCTCCAGTGTAATTACTTCGATTTACCAAGGTATTAATTCAGATCCCTCTCCTCAAATCTTCACTAATTCCAGTATGATGCATTGTTAGCCTTAATTTCTACAAAAGTATACAGTTCATAACTTTGAAAAGTAGCTAAGCCCTCGGGGATCAGTTAACTTCAAACTTCAGATATGACAGTGTCCCAGCTCAAAAGGTGTAATAACAAGATAACATCACAAAAAGTGTTTTTAAAGTGTAAGACTGCAAAAATGATTGCAAAAGTGTTTAATTAGAGCCCTCTTGAGTAGGCATAATGATTTGCAGCATTAAGTATTTGGTGAATTTCTGAAGAATTGTCCACAGGCTCTAGCTGTTTGTATACTGTTGAGTTTTCAAAGTTAAGCAGAGACAAAACTTGCCATAAAATTAAGAATATTTGGCAAGTCTAAAATATGTTTTAAAGCTTTTAAATTGAGTGTGTAACAGTTGTTATAGATTAATGAAATGTATTTTTTATATTCCTTCAATATTGATTTTATTTTGAAAGCAAAGTATTTTGTTGTTTTCCATTGTCATTATTTTCTTGTGAAACAAGTTTATAATCATATATTGTGTTTATCTATGCAAGGCTCCTTTTTGTTGTTGTAATTAAGTATACTCATGTTGCCAGTGGTGGTAAATATAACCACCGGTAAAACGCCGTTTCCGTTGTCAACGGCAACAGTGTCAGATTGTTGCAGTTGACCACCGCAGATGTACTGTAAACGCTCAGTGATTTAATTAGATATTAATGTATTAAACTGCCTTTTTAAACGTTTAAGTACAGTACATGTAACTCATGCGACTGTTACAGTGTGTATTATTCAGCAGGTGTATTTGTATTTTCTGTCTGTATTTCTTTGTTTATTATTTCTAATATGCAATAGCTATAGGTGGTAATTTAAAAAGGGCCTTTGCGAAATATCGTTGTATCATTATTGTTATTTTATTGTTATTGTTATTTTTTTAATTTTTTTAAAAAAGAAAATTGGTTCATGGTAATTTGTAAGTAGTACTGTACGCATGTATAAAAGTGTTTTATTGTACTGTAATCATTTAAGAAACTATACGATCACATTTTGAAGTGGTTACCAACGGCAACAGCGTCAGTTTGTCCCTGTTGCCATTGACGACCGCAGATGTGGGCAAGGAGCTGTACGTCAGATTGTCACCACCGGCCACGTTGATGTGTTTTTTATTCAACAGGTGTGCTACACTGACCAATAAACGTGCTGTGAACTCAGAGAGAAAGATTGTTGAGTGGTCGCTTCAGTCTGCTGAGGTTGAGTTGGATAGATAAAGTGCACACGGAAAGCAGCATATTGATGCTATAAAGGTTGTCCTGACCCAAGACATAAGCAAACACTTAATTAACGTGTATGTCCTGTTTTTGTGTGTAATGCACCTTTTACTATTCTTATCTTTGAGTGAGGCGTTTTTTGACGTAAATAAGGAAAAAAGTAGTCCCTGAACGGACTTTTTTCAGGCAAGGCACGACAGGGTCCCTGTGCACAGAAACTATTGTAAAGTATCTGAAACCAACCAGCAGGAGTCACACGACCACTGTTTTTTTTTATTTTTATAAAAGAGGTAGAAGAGAAGAAAGCGGAGAAAATTGAAGCGGAAGTGAGAGGCTACGCGGAGCAGTGATACTTTTTTTGGGGAACTTGGAAACGGGGCATTAGATGGCACTGCGTGATGAAAAGTAACGCGTTTTATATGCCGAGTTATAAAGTTTGAAAGGCAACTTTTGTCGCTGAGCTACAATGGGACTCCCCACTTTGGAGTTCAGTGACTCTTTTTTGGACAGTCCGGACTTCAGAGAGCGTCTCAAATGCCATGAAATAGAGCTGGAGCGGACGAATAAATTCATCAAAGACCTCATCAAGGATGGGAATATGCTAATCACTGCGCTGAAGAGTAAGTAGCCCAACATGGCCTTTTAACCCCTCCGTGTCTAGAAATAATCTTCTGTAACTGCTGCTACCTGAAAGCCACAGGCGACATGTAATTAGACGATACATTCATTGAGGATTATTTAAGTGCTTTACGGATACAGTCTCTTTGAGCTCAAGCCACCAGGATCTGAGTAAGCCCGTGGTCCCCCATTGGGAAACAGTTATATTGCTGGTGAAAATCCTTAAATCTACAGAAAACCCCACACATAATTCATTATTCGAGCTTGTAATTCCTGGACTTCGTATTTGTGTGTGTGTGCGGCTGCGCTGCATGCATAGGCTCAGCTGAGCCCAGACACAATAAAAAGCATGCAGTGTCTAAACAGCGTCTGTGATATGAATGAATTCACTCTGCTCACAGCAAGATGTGTGGAGATCATAAAATGCAGAGCTCCACTCCATTAATGGACGATGCTTTCACTCTTTAAGGCTTCATCAGAGGAAGCAGTGAGAGAAAACTAGACTGTCTATGTAATGACTGCATGAATGAGGGCTGTGTGACTATCTGGGTGAGGATGCCAGCACTTTGTCAGGAGTCATTGTCCTCTAAAACGCTAAGATCAGTTTCAAATTCCACTTCACTGATAAAGTGGACTTCCTGTTTTGGTGTAACCCACTAGGGATGATAGTTTGGTCTGTTAACATCAGAAGTTTATCTCTGAAATGGAGGAAGATTAGACATTTAGGCCTAATAAAGTTGGGAAATAGTTATCCTGGAATAGGACGAGCAGTGTATAGAGGCCCAAATGTGTGCAGGTTTTTTTCAAGGTTTACTGCTGAAAAGCCTCAGTTTTCATACTTTAATTATTTTTCATACTATCCCTACATTGTAGGCTCCTCTATGCTTTTTATTTCTGATGCTCTTTTAGTCTTTGAAAATAATTGCCAAACTGCAAGTTGCAATGTTAATATTCACAGTAAAACAAAAAAAAACTTAAGCAAACATATTAGAGAGTTATTAGAGTACTGTGTATATATTTGTGAGACTATAAAGCGTGTCTTACTTGCTTTTGTGCTCTGAAACTTCATGCATCATGGAGTGTACACCATAAAGCGGAGTGGAAGCTACGATTCACCCATTTCCTGTTGTATTATTTATTATGTAGTATGCACTGAGTTGTGCTGTAGCAAAGTAAAACCTGGCAATATGGACACATTTAAACATTACAATACTTTTGACCAAATATCTCAATATTAATATTGGGGCAATATTGTAGGGATGATTATTGGTGCACAAAATATTTAAAGTGGGTAAAGGCAAATAATAGACAGATCGCTAGAACAGTTTATTAAATTCAGATTGCATCCCTTTACTGTAATGCAGCCTTTAAAACCAGGAAAAGAAAACATAATGTGACAATATCCAAAATCTAAGATGATAAAGAGTCTCATATCACGATATAGATAAATTGATATATTGCCCAGTCCCTATAGTGAAGTTTGTAAAGAAGTTATAACAACATTGAAATATAGCATCAACTGCCCATCAACTAATCAGAATCATTTAATAATGAGTGAGATTTTGATGGAAGGATGGATAGTCAAATGAACACAAACAAAACAGAGTAAAGACCCATTCAAAAACACGAGTGGACTTTTTTTTTTGTCGCTTTGCTTATATTCTTCATCTTCAGCTAGTACAGTTTCTGTCTCAGTTGAAGCCATATTGGTACAATCAGCTAAGGAGATGCAATATTCATACTATGGTGACATTTGATGTAAACAAAAACCTTGAGTAGCACTTAGCATTTCAATCATCATGTCTTATGACTGAATCTGCTGTTTCTCAGGGCAGCCAAAGGCAAAACCTATTTCATACCAATTGTGCTGGAATAGTGTTCTGTCAGTAGGTAAGGTACCACAGGTGGACAGAAATCCTCTGATGAATGGTTTATTCATAGCAGTGAGGATACTCAGTAGCAGTATGTCAAAGGTCCATGCAAACAGTTTAATACTAAATCAGACCTGGAGTTTGGCCACACTCCAGGTTGCACTCTGCATATGAGATGGGAATTGAGACTTTGATTGTGGTATTGATGATGGTATTTGATGCCACCCTTTATGTGTCAACAGGGTTCTGCCTTGTGCAAAAGTTAAAAAAAAGAGTACTGAAAATATAATGGTTAACCTAAACTATTAAATTACCCATAAATCTGGTCCTAACACAGGCAGCTGGTCAGCAGGACTTTCAGGTTGGATTTTTATTTTCCTTCCTTTAACTGGAAATCCCAGCTTCAGTTAGGGGTGGAGGCAGGGCTCGGAGAGCGTATAGATGGAAGTAAATAATTGATGATCTTAACTTTGGATGCCACAGAGGTTTATAACCCTTTATGACCCACCATCAGTGGTGACATTACTGGAAGACCTTTAATGGACCCTTTTTTAATAGTAATCATCTCATGTTTCAAAATTGAATAGTGTACTATAATTCATCGGCCTTCACACATGCTGCCTGAATAGGTCCAGTTGAGCCAAGGTTGTCTTTCATGTTAATACATTAACTGTAAAATGGCGCTACGCACTACTGAAACTGTACTTGGCAGTTTCGAGTATGCAAGTCACTGTGAGATTGTGTGTGTAGTGTGCATGTGTGTGTGACTTGTCCTGCACATTTCCTCTTTGTCTCTGCTGTTAGTACAGGTGTATTCATTAAGTTAATGTTTGTGGTAATGGGATTTCAAAAAAGTCATCTCCTAGAGTTAAACAGAATTAGGTGTGGTTAGAAATGTTACTTTTCTGCGTAGTTCATTCTTTTTAGGATTGACAGTGTAATAGTGTTAATTATGGTCCAAAAGACTTGACTGGGAGGGCTGATTTTTGTTTAATGCATGCCTTAGTAAAAAAAAACCTAAAAAAACACATCACATTTAAAATGATGACGTTTAAAAATCAACATGGAAGTGGTGAAGTACTTTGCTTCAGACATAAAATGGAGGCTGTATCCATTCCTAGCTTTGAATTATATTAATTAATCAATATTAATTGCATTTTTGCCTCTTTACATCTAACCAAGTTATAACATACAAAATGCTGCACTCTAAATACACCAGCTTCCTATGCTTGTATTGATATTATAATGCATGTACTAATGCTCCTAATGAGGACTGTGGCCAAAACATGATGAAACTCCACTACATCTTGAATGTAATTTATTGGTATGGACATGCATTATTTGTTCCAGGTGCAACTGGGATCTGTCTGCAGATGCTATGACTAGCCTTTCCCTTTATTATCTACTCAGCACTTAGTGTTCACACCTGTTGTAAATAACAACTGCTGACTTTTATTAATCCCTCCACTTGACTGCAGTAATTGAATACGCTAAAGGCACTAATTATCCCTCTGTGAGTAGGGTGGGAAGAACTGCAGATACGAGGGAAATAGTGATACATTTTCAATGAGGAAGGTAAGTTTGTCTTCTATGCACTTGGGCACATAGCCAGGCACCAGTGGGGGATGTATACTTGAAGTCTATCCGGTAACATTAAAATGGTGTGGGGAAGTGATTAGCATAAAGCCAGTTAGTCCGACGTGTGTTTAGTAACTCATTAGTGCACCCTGTTCGACAAGTTTAAGTAAAAAGGATTTTTTGTTAAAACCCAGCGACAGCCATCTTGGCTAAATAAAGCCAATGTGGGAGTGCCTTAAGGTGCAGCTGGGACATTGCTCCCAAACTTTAAAAGGTTCTCTGTAGAAATCCACATTTTAAAATGTTCCTCTACAGAATACAAAATATCCCTGTGCTATTGTTTCAATTTTTGTTTCATTACATTCTAGGTGTGCAACTACTGATTACTGTCATTATTGATTAATCCCACTATTATTTTTATCACTTTTGAAAAGTAGTTATTTAGAAAACAAGAATGGTTATTTGATTGGACACAATAATAAAGCTTCATGCTAGTAGCTTGCTCCGGGTGGTGAGACATACAGTACATAAACATGGATTGAAGTGTAAGGCCCAGTTTCTCACACAGAAATTAAGTCCAAGACTAACGACAAGATATCC
The DNA here is from genome assembly GCF_027409825.1 of Scomber japonicus. Classification (NCBI taxonomy): domain Eukaryota; kingdom Metazoa; phylum Chordata; class Actinopteri; order Scombriformes; family Scombridae; genus Scomber; species Scomber japonicus. Next base: position 19,701,509 of record NC_070583.1, read on the forward strand.
ATTCAAAACAATCCCTGTCTGGTATATCGGCCCTAAAACTTTAAAAGATGATCATTTGAACTCTCATTAGATTTTTACTATATATATAAAATAACATAGCAGACTTCCCCCGAACTGCAGCCATCATTTTTCTATATCAGAACACTTCATTACTAAACATCAAACAGACTTAGAGAACTATGAGCACCCCATTTGCAGTCCTCCTTCTCACCACCTGTCATGTAAGTCCAATATTCATAAGCCTTTTAGTCATGGATTGGCTGGCCAGCTCCCAAGAAAAATATTTGATATTGTTTGGCCCGCTAGATGTTTGCCGTTTTTTTTACCAACCACTTGTCACCGAGCCTGCATACACTTGGCCTGCGTATGAGCTGTTGTCCTGAGTGTGGCCTCTATATTGTTATGATATGTCAGTGGTTTCAGAGGTTAACGTCCTCTAAGAAGGCAAATGATTATATTTTCTACAGACTATGGCTTAAACTTGATGGAACACAATCTAACAACATTAAAAAAACATGTTAAAACACGGTGCAGTAAAAGGCCCATGGCTGGTCCCAGTGCAGTAATCAGAAATCCTCAGAGAACCGCTCAGATTTGGGTAGCCTTTGGATGATGGTTTGTGTCCTTCACACACAGTTTGTAAAAAAAAAAAAAAAAGTCACAATAAGCCAACTGCTTGTTCCTCACTGGTAAGGCATGTGATTTAGAAAAATGTGAATCACTGATGTTCATTCCTTCTTATGTTTAGGACTGCAGCTTAAATGTTCAACTAAATTCACATGGGAGGTTTATTGTGCATTTTAAAGTTGTTTTTCCACTTCACAGTTACCATTAAAAACCTTATTTAAAAATCAATGAATCAAACTAAGCATTTAGTTTCCATAAGCTTTTCTAAATGTTGTCAAATTATCTCCATCTAAACTAGAAGACAACCATTTATTATGTTGGCTGACCCACCACCCCATGCCCACGTCTGTTCACCAGCTACAGAGTGAACCGTCCTCCCTGGGATAAACGCAGTAATGAATGGTTGGCACGGGGGTTATTATTATAAAACCTACAGTATTAAGCAAGTCTGTAAACAGCATCTTCACTTGTTCCAACGGTGACAGCCTAATTGTGAGGTATTTCTGCAACTTTATATAGCTGTTGATTAGTGACTGGTATTTTATTAAATGAAGACATGACGTGTGGGCTTTTTCATTAGAAGTGATTTCACAATAGCTCTCAGCTTTGGGAACTCTGAGTGTTTGTTTGTCTGAGGATAGATGATGCTCCCAAGGCTCAGCCACAGGAAATGTCCTGTAAACATGCTTGTATAACCATCCCCCATCCTCCCTCAGATAGCATTTGGCCTGACATCATTCTGCTTCACTGTGTGGGTGTGTGTATGTATTTTCTGTGCGTGTGTGTGTGTGTGTCGGACTGTGACTGTTAGACAGGCTGTGTGTTGCAGGATTATACTGTTTATAATATATTGCTGCCGCTTTGACGACTGTGATGAATTTGAACTCATGTAAATTAAATACAGGAGTACATTATGTGACTTGTTTAGCAATAAAGCTGAGCAAAGCGGTAAGCTCAGCTCATGTAGCACTGCAAGGGATTCGGCTGTTTTTCTGTAGAAAGATTCTGATAAAAGAATTAGACGTTGTATTCCTGAAAGCTGCTTGGCCTCAGACTTCTCAGGGAAATGTGTTCGACTCCAGGCTGAGGTTTGTTCTGAAGTACTCTATTGTTGCCCTGTCAATCAAAGTGATTGTCACACCGAACACACTATTCTCATGCTTACTGTCATCTGCCATTGCACCCTGTTGCTTTTTTAACTTCTTCAGACTGAAAAGGAATTTGTTTCTCCTCCAAAACATTAAAAATTAATTTGTTCTCTTCAGCTGATTATGTTTATCGTTGCACTATTTACTGCATGTATATTTTTTATCTGTTTTTTTATCAATGATAATTAAGAATTGAATTGTCCAAAGCTATTCAACCATCCTACAAGCAGTTCTGTCAGGGAATAAACCAAGCTTCAAGTTACCAAATTGCTTAATATTAAGGGTTGGTGTGTGTTCAATCAGAACTAGTTTGTGAGACGTGCCGTCTAACCATGTCAGAAGTATTTCTACCTGTGCTGGGGGTCTCTGAAGCCAGCAGTGTTCCTTTTACCCGAGCTAAGTGCTGTTGTGTGACGTTACCGCTTCAAAACAACTAGCAGACGTGGTTGGCAAACACTATGATTGTATTTTACATTCTTGTGATGAAGCAAAAGATTGCGTGGTAATGAATTTGCATGTCGACTTTAGACATGCAAATTAGAGCATCTCTGGAGCCTTGCCCCATGGGCTGCCAAGATTTATCATAAAGTGTTTGGACAATGGGGACTTAAATTAGTTTTGCACACCTGTGTTTTTCATTGTCTTTAAATACTTGAAGGTGTGTTCAGGGGGGTTATACTTGCCTTGATAACAGCAAGAAGGCCTTTGACAGAATAGATGTTTTGTAAAGCCTTATTTGTGAAAATCCCCATGCCAAATATTACAACTGTGAAATTATGTTAATTTCTTTTGAGTGCTTTTTTTCTTTCAGAGGCAAGTTCATCATGGTCAGAAGCTGTGTGAGCTGTCTTTGTGTGTCTCCTGAAAGAAAATCTCTCTGCTCAGTCTAAAGGCTGTAGACTTTTTTATAAATGGAGGAGGCTGGCCTGCCTGGCTTTTTTCATTCCAGCAGAATTGCAGGGCTAATAACGCTGATCTTTTCCTTTGGAGCTTAAGAATAGGCTGTAGCATTGCATCAGCCTCATATAAAAGACCCGGTGTCAGTATCTCCCATCTCTTCAATTGTTTTCAACAATTTAGATTTATATTGTGGAGAACAGCAGACATCCATTCTGCATTGATTGAGGATGTTAAAGGTAAATTAGAAGTCAACAAAAATAAAACAAGAAGAAAGATTTGAAGTTTTCAAAAAAAGTGGAAGTTTAACAAAATGTTAAAAAGAAATGCAAATTGCAACAATAAATCCCATTTTTGTCTCCCTGTCATATTCTGTTCATTAGTAACCTGTGCATTGTTCCAATGTATTGAGATTATGCGATTGACTTGCCCCCATGCAGACTGCAGATTGCTGTAAACAAGTCATTATAGATAATTGTATGTTCATTCTCTCAAAATACCAGAGACGCTGTTTGCTCGACGATTCTCAGGCAAACTTAGTTTTCAAGTCAGGATCTCCGACCATGTTATTACACCACTCCATACCCAAACATCAAGGAAATGTGCGGGAAATAAAAGGAAGCCATGTGAAAAGCTGTTACAAGGCATCACCAATAGGCCTTATAATTGGAAAGTATACTGTATATAGGCTGTATGACTTGATGTAGATAGACTATGTTGTGTGGTCTCTTCCTTTCATGTTTAATTCAGCTGTATTAAGTCGTTTCTGTCATTTAATAATTAGTTTTCAGGTTGACCAAGTGCCGTTTAAAGTTACTGCCTGCTACTACAGCAAAGAGAATGAATTTTAGATTAGATGAAGCTTTGTTTCAGGCACCGGCTGGCGGTGGGAAAAGTTCGGTATGCTCAAGGAGTACGAAGGCCCATCTGGTTGGCTTTCCTCACACTGCGATGCTCTCCCCCCTGCTGTGCGACTGACAGGCGAATGTAATAGTAAGCAGGTGGAAGAGGCCTTACCTGAAAGGCCACTCCCGCATTACAATCCCTCCAAATGGAATCAAAGTGGCACAATGCACCCTACTGTTGCATCAAAGAGATCCCCCCCCGTCTCTCGTTAAGCTCGGTGCATAGGAGCGTTCCCCTTTGAAGACCTTCTCATCTCAAATAAGCGGTGTCTCTCTGACAAGATAAAGTAGCTGTGGTGTTTTTATTACAGTGTTGATGTACAGGCAGACTTTACGCTCTCTCTCCACATTAGAGCCGCACTTCTGCAGGATGCTTTTATTTTTGTTTACCTCAATAAAATGACATACACATAGTAGAGTCTGAAAATGTCAATGTGATTATGAATGTTATACCTTGAGTGCATTCTGAGTCATTTAAGGAGAAGTGTAAATGTGTAACTACTTAGCAAAAGCTGAAGATGAATTCTCTTTTGCACAGATTGTTGCTTTTTAATGGAACACATTAATGCCTGTGATTTGGGGCTTTAGAAGCTTTTCGGCACTAATTTGTGCTAACACACTTCATTAAAAACCCCTAAGAATATTCAGAGGTGTGGAAGCACAACAAGGATGCTGTTTTGTAATTAGTATTGTGATGAGCATGTCAGTCACATGACACAGAATGCTGGAAATGTGGTACCCTGATTTTCTAGCATGCCTCAACATGTGTCGCCCAACAGGACATTTTTAAAATACTTTCACTGTAGATTTTATGAGCTTGCAGCAATTAACTTTCTGCCTGTAGGGGGTGGACAAAATAACGTGATAGGTTTGCAAAAAAATACTTAAATGTAAGAGCCACTAATCAGTATATTTGTCATGTTTATTGGTTTATTTTTTGGTTATTTGTTCATACTGTTTGTCTCTCTTTGGCTGTGTGATTTTTGGGACTATTTATATTATTTAAAAAAGCAGTATAATTGGCATTACAACCAGTGCCCCAGCAATTTCATTCAAACAGCTTTGGTACCCTTTAAACATTATTAGCAATAAACACATAAATGCTTAATTGGCATTTAACTGAATATAATCCACCTTTGTACTCAGAGTGTATTTCTGAGATATTAAAGTTTCTATATTTCACATCCTGCTGGGTGAAATACATGTATTTTCTCTCTTTAAATATTTAAACCCTTGTGGCGCCATTTGAAGCTAATGAATAAATAGCACACATGTGTAAAATAACACAGTATTATGAATATGTGATTACATCAGTTCAGGGCTGAGCAATGTTCTCTCATACAAGGTATAGATATAGTGAAGGTATAGCAGTACTAAATTTAATTGTGTAGATTAAATGATTTATCATAAGATTGCACATTGAAGCAAGAGTAAAGAAACACAAAAAATAAAAAACAAATTGATGCATGGCCTCAAACAGTGATTTATGTCCTAATAGCTACTGAAGTAAACATTACACTTAAGCACTCAAGCTGTTCACATGAAAACTGAAGACTTTCCTGCAGTCTTGTTTGTGTTTTGTCAGGGGTTGTCGGCAGATGGAATTCGGTAGTATGTGGTTGCCCTGGAGACGAGATAAAGGGTGTACCCAGGGGGCTCTGCACCGTGGTGACTGACAGTCATAGTCCTCTCTTACATCTCACACACTGGCCACTAACTGGGCTAGCTGCTCCCTCCAGTTATGTCTTGGCTGGGTGGTCAGAGCTCCACTCTTTGATTAAAACCTGCACAGAAGGATGGTGCACCATAACTATTGTTCTTTCTATTTCCCCTTTGTGCATGCCCACTGTGTGGAGAACCATTTCAGCAGGATGGATAGTACTGTGTTAGGGAAACTGCATGCAGCGCAAGATAAAATGTTTGTTGAGTATAAAAATATTAGATGGCCCTATTTTAAGGTGTTGTTATAAATAGTGTATTAATGATTCAAAATGTTTAAAATAGGTCATTTTCTTTTTTTCTTTCTTTTTTTTTGATTACTCATGCTGCAATAGCTCCACTGTGTTACACTCCAAGTGGTCAATAACATCAAACATCTTCAGATTCAGACATTATCAAAGTTACGCTTCTTTCCTTTTATTACTCCCTTGAACAGCACAGCCCTTTTTCAAGACACACACTCAAAGTGCAATGCACCAAATGCCTTCTTCTGTCAGAGGAGATGTAGAAGAGTAAAATGAAATATCTAGGGAACCATGAAGTTTCTACTTCATATGCACCAAATGAGGGTCTCCCTTTCTTTCTGTCTTTTATTCCTCATTTCCATCCTCTCTTGTAGAGTGAAAGCGAATCTGGCTTCTTCTGGCTGCTGCTGTATGTCCCTGTATCACATCAGTATAATTTGTGAGGTATTTCCTCTAATCTTTGTGATGTGGTGAGTAATGACATGAAAATGAACACAGACTGTAACAAATAATGGGTGTAGCCACTGTTATGTGACCAACCGGTTTGTGGACTCCCGTTTTGACCGTTGCTGTCTCAGAGTTTTGAAGCCAGAAGTGACCACATTTAGACGAGAGGGTGGAGCTGAACCTAACGCTAGCTGCTGGCTTGGTTAACGCTATGCATTTATAGTCTATGGTAATATGTGATAATACTAATGCTAATAAAATGTACTTAACAGAAAAAAACTGAACATCCAAATCCTAAGAGGGTCTTAATTAAGGCCACTATGGTAATACTATTAAACACATAACTTAGACATTCCTTTAACTTGGTCAAGCCATACTTTGTCATTAGCAACAACATTGAATTGCTCTTCTTGAGCCTTGGGAGCTACTACACACTACTGCTCAGTTAATGTGCTGATAAACAACAATCTAATTCATTAGTAGACTTATATAATACCAACAATCAGCTTTCACATATTAACTAACAAAACACTGTGAAAACAAAGGCTCTTTCTTCCATTATTACCACTAAAACTTTTGAATCCACTACTCAGAATGTGCTTTACTGCTTGCCTAAGGTTAAAAAATGTAAGCTGTTCATTTATCTTGATACTTTTCTCTTTCCATTTATCTTTGCTATTCGACCTTGCGATTACTTTCAGTGACGTGGTTTCTTTGTATTCACTTGTGCAATACTTTCTGCTGTACGGAGAAAAGGGCCCAAATAATTTGTGGTTATTCCCATACTAAGTAAATAATGCATGTGAATAGCTAATAAACAACTCTTGAGAATCCCCCTAATTAAAAAAATGGTAAATATTTATACATTTTCACTTTGAGGTAGAGCAGCAACAGGATGTTACTCACAAGTCATCATACAGGCAACTACTTAAACAAATAACTGTAAAAAGTGCATTACTGTTTAGAATAGTGATGCAAAAGTAGGTAATTCTGTAGGCAACCAGCTCTCTAATCTTTTCTGCTGAGTGTAAAGCAACATTCAGCTACTTGCAAGTTAACATAACGTCATTAAAGTGCTAACTAGCAAACATGTCTTCAAGCTTATTACAGTTTATGCCAGGGTTTATATTTTTAACTAAATGCATAGGTTCTGGGGGCACATTTAGTAGTCATTACTCTCACTAATTAATGCAAACAAATATATAAGATGTTGTGAGGTTTCATACCCAGCCTGCCATGACATACCATCTAAAAAACATTGCACTGTTGTTACTTAAGAATGAATACTGAAGAGACACAGATGAGATAATTGTTAGGTTTTTAAGGTGTACTTGTTTCCATTGTTTTTGATGGCAATAAGAGACTTGCTGTTGAGCATTTGTGGATGACATGAGTTTGTTTTTTGAGGGTTAGACCTGTCTGAACATCACAGCTAAAAAGTCATCCATTATTGATGGTCCTGTGAGCCCATCCAGACAGCTGCATCTAGATATTGATCTCAAATCAGCAGCTTTAGTGTCAAAAGCAAGAATGATAGAGGCGCATCACTGAAACAATACATCTTTTGGAAAAGTTTCACTCAGTGGCACTCAGGGCCACCTCAGCAACATCTGACTTTCTCATTCAAGATAGTGTGCTGTATTCCTTTCAATCTGTAATCTTACTGAACAAAACTCTTGCTCTTTTGTTCCTGTGATGCCTATACTGGAATGTGATATAACAGTGCCTGCTGATATTCATTGAGAAATATCATATGATTCTTTTTTTATCAAGCTTTACAACCAATTTATGTTCCTGGGGAGATCATGAGAGCATTGATTTTTGTGGGCTTGTATGTCCAGTTTGTACTTCCCTGTTAGATAAACTATTGTCACAGTAGAAACTGTATAGATTACAATACAATATCTGTTAAACATTCCTCAAATGCATCATAGAAATACAAAAAAATAGCAATAGTCTTGGCAGCTTGTAACATGATGTCATTTTTATTATAGTTGATAAAAAAAATCTGTTAAGGCATTGTTACCTTTTTAATTATTAAGGAATGGGATGCAGTGGATATCACCAATAAAATGTATTTATTTGATAGTATATCACGTTATTCTTTCCATTCTGTTGTTGCTGTTTAGTAAATGAGGTTGTGGATCCATCTTAAAGAGCTTAACTTTAGGCACTTGAATGTATGATATTAGAATATGAGTTACATGCAGTATAAAAAGCATGTGTATCTCACAGTTACAAGCTTTAAAACTGAGTCATTTAAGTTTTGACTCAGACTAGCAAAGTATAATTTCAAAACATCCTCATTTTTTATAGAGCCTACAGCAATAACTGAGTCATCTCTCACTTCTATACTATCTACTGTTTATCATCTGGCTGTGTGCATTCATTGTCTTTCTTTTAACTTCACAGTTCTGAGAAGTAAATGCATCACTGTCAATGAGAGGATAAAGAATGAGGGAAGCATTTATTGAGTTATTGTCAACAATTGATATGAGAAAAACTTGTACCTTTCAACCTGTGTGGGCTGACAACTAAAATGTCAGTGAGTATTTCACTGACTCCATCTTGTTTTGCCTGTAATTATACATTTTACCAAATTGTGGAAGATAAAAAGCTTCCATTATGTGCTGAAGCGTCACCTCAGTACTTCTAAACATACTTCCCCCTCAGCAAGAATGCTCTCACACTGTAGACCCAAACACTAACCTTTATGTAACTGAGGTATGAAACAAATTGAAATCAGTTGCGTCATATAAAGTAAAATTGAATTACACATGTTTCACACACTTGGTCAACTCTATGCAGGTCAGCACTGCAGTTACTTTTCCCTTTGCATTGAAAAGCTGCTTAATTGCTTTTCAACCCAACATGTTTGATTTCCTTATGAATTTGACTGCAGTCAGATTGTCTCCCTGCTCGTGTGCCTGATCGCTAACATGAAGACCATTGAGTAATATCTAGGACTATGTTTTATATCCACTTATGACTCATGTTAAAGATACATAAACATTTTATTTGACTCCCTATTTGACAAGTATATATTTGATCTTTTACATGTAATTGTTAGAACTCATTTCCCACCCACTAATGAAGCTTCATGTTATTACACTAATACGTTTTATAATTGAAAAAGGATCCAACTTTAAATTCCTCAAAATGCAGAGAGATTTTTGTCAAGTTGATACATGATGTGGACCACACTCATAGCCGAGTGATTACAGTGCATGCCATATACCTGCAACGTCCCTGGTTTGAGTCTGGCAAGAGACCTTTGTTGCATGTCATACCCATTTATCTCTCTCCCCTTGTTTCCTATCAGCCTCTCTGCCAACAACTGTCCAATAAAGGCAAAAAAGCCCTAACAATTAAAAATGGTTTATACATGTTATTTCAGTGAGGAAAAAATGGCCTAAACCCTATGATCTGTTGTTGAGAAGTTTAGCAGTCATAGGTAGCTTCCTAATTGGGGAGTTAAAGCTTTTAATGCTATATTCTACTCCACACTATATAAATAATAAAATCACATTCAAAACTCTTATGTCCTATTATTGTTCATAAAAGCATTTTTCAAAAACAAAGAGTTTTTTCAGCTGCCAAAAAAGGTAAACTTGTAAGTACAGGTTATTGTGAAGTAGCTGACATCTCTGGGTCCATTTAATGTTTGGTGATGTGTTTTTCTGTTTTTCCCATGGATTATAAAAAAAAGTTACGCGGGAGGGTTTTTGTCAGGCAGGCAGGTAAATATTTTTTTTTTTTTTTTTAAATTCTGAAGGCAGTATCAGGTGAGAGCGTCTCTTAGCTCTAGGGCCTCTAATTCTTGAATGGACATGAAACACTTTGCTTGACTCATCACTACAAAAAGTGCTGTTGGTTCTTGCTGATTCTAGTTCATTGCATAAGTAGAAGGTAAAAAGACTGTGTACATAAAACCTTCATGAAAGAGTCAACTCTCAATTGAATTGATTTACTTTCAGATTGTCAAACTTTTGTGGTTGTATTCAGCAGCCTATAGTGCAATGATTTGTTTCTGATTGCTACATCAAAGAGTTGAATATGGTCAGACTGATTTGAGACTTTATCTGTCTCATTTAGCCTTTAGCCTGCTTCTTCTCTACAATAAATTAGTGCTGAGGCTGACAGATACAGTATACTGTAGTATTTTTAGTATTTGAGTCATCAAAAAAACTGATGGAATAAACCTGTATTATTAAAAGTTGAAATATATACAGCCTAGCACACATACACACATGCCTGTGTGCATTAGAAGTCATTAACAGTGAATTGTCAAGTGCTAATTTTCATTTGGAAAAATTCTCCTGAGGTCTGATACAATTTTTTCCCATGCCACCAGTCACCAAATGTTTGGAATAAGAAGCAGAACTCACTTTTTCTGTAGTTGAAAATTACTGGATATAAAATAAACTAAAGTCTGGAGGTTGTCAAATGTCATCCTGAAAAATTTAGGTCCACACTTTATCACAACTGAACCCAAGGAATGCAATAAACATCACAGATTTATATCTAAGCGTGTGAGAGCATCCAAAGGTGGAATTTTTCTATGGATTTGAACTTTAATATATCATTTTTGACACAAAGGTTAGACAACTGAGCTGGGCTTATTTTTTCTGGACAGATACGTGTATTATGATCAATGTAAAGGTGACAAAGTAAATATTGCAGTCACTCACAGAGCTGTTACTCTATGAATGTCAGTGGGTATGGAATTGGACATTCAGCACGTCATAAAGTTGCATTATTTTGGTCTTGTGCTCCCAGAATGTTCTACTTTTTCTACTGTTGCTTTTTCTGTCTACAGCAGCAAGTGAACTATACTAAAACGTACAGAGTCATAGAGTGGTACTATCCACCAAGTGAGAAAAGGTCCAGGTCTGCAGGTATACCTATACATGTGATTAATTAACTTGGTTTTTCCTCTACAAGCATAATGCTAGGAGAGGTTTGCTGTCTACTGTGCACATGTCGAATTTTATCCATGTTCCCTGTCTGATTCATCCATGCAATGCTGTATTTCTGATGCTCCGACTCTCTCACTCTCCAGATCTCTCCACTGCCGTACAGAAGTTCTCCCAGTCCCTGCAGGAGTTCCAGTTTGAATGCATAGGTGATGCAGAGACAGATGACGAGGTGAACATTGGTAAGTTTCATCTGACCAGGTTTGGAGGGCGCTCTCTCTCTCTCTCTCTCTCTCTCTCTCTCTCTCTCTCTCTCTCTCTCTCTCTCTCTCTCTCTCTCTCTCTCCAGTTTTCCATCTCTTCCTCTCAGCTCTTCCTAATTAGTTGGGTTGTCAACTCTATTAAGACCTTTTCTGACATTTCCACAGGAATTATCTTGGGAGGTACTTGAACACAATTGGCTGTACTCCTTACACACAACATAAGAGCAAGTGTCCTATGGCTTACTGTAGGACCAAGTGCTAAAAATTTGATATTATATTATACAGTAATTTTACATCAGTGATAAGTAATTCATGGAATTAGATGAGACATTGGGATCTCATTTCAGACTAAATTAAGCATGCCCTGGAAATTCTTAGAGTGGGATTTGGCTTTGAGTATAGATCTTAAAGTTGTCTGAGATGCATGTATAATTAATGCTATTGATTTGTTTATGATGCTTCCTCTGTATCTTTTCGGGCCTATAAGAGATCAAAGGGACTAATTGTGATCAGTGTCAGAGATTAATGGAGGTGCGAACCTCGGAGCTTCCAACAGGAATATGAAAGCAGCTGTGTAGAGGGCCTCTCTGGCTCTAATGGGCAGGACTACCAGTCTGCCTCTTCTTCCTCCTCTTTTCTTTTTTTTTGCACTGCTCATTATCCCCAGCTTGAGTCCTTCGCTCTGTAGAGCTGGAGACTGGTGAATTACTGTCCATCTGTGAGGGCTAGACTGGATATCGACCTCCTCTACATGAGGCTGTAATGTTCATCTGAATGCATAATGAATAGTCCTTTTCCCTTTTTTCTCAAAAAGCTGCAGCAGCTGTATGATAGGCAAGGGTGCAGGAGACCAATTATGCTTATTGGAAAAATCCACACCCAAATACATGCCTCATCAGAATCAAGAACCCTTTAATTTGAGATAACGTATCCCTTTCTGACTTTCAATTAAGAGTGATGTTTGTCTCAGATTGAACAATGGATGTTTTAGATGCCCACCTGCTATGGAGCTTGACATTCCCTTCATTTAGAGTTTAAACCACTCTCACAATAGAAAGGGTTCAGATGACAGAGCCCTAGGCCTCTGTTGGGAAGGAATTTATTGACTGTGTAATGCAGACAATGGCAAATTCATTTGGGAGGGTTTTAATCAAGTGTGGATGCATCAATGACAAAAAATAACATCATGCCATTGAAAATGCTTTAATACTATGCAGTACTCTGTGAGATTTAAAATTCCTAGCATACACAACACAATTTCTGGCTCAAGTGACTTACTTTGTGTGTAAGCATTGAGATTAAGTGCTCAATCTTCTTAAAGTGAAATAATTTCTTCACACTCTAAGCCACACGACTATGTTCCCACAGAGAGAAAAGGCCATGATTACTAAATGAGGGAAAAAATGAAACAGCCTGTTGAAATCAATCGAGTCATCAATGAAACTGAGTTTTCTGACTGACATAGCTAGACCCTATCGTGAATGCCAGCCATGATCTTGATGCAGTATCGGTATAGTTCACTTTGATGCTCCCAACTTCCCCATATAACATCAGGATCCTGTATGTGCTGCCAGACGGGTTCACCTGACCTTTCATTGATTTCACTCTATGACTTCCTGCAGTGACATTCACATTCCACGCCAGTTATCTAGGAATCAATGGGGCCAAAAGATTGATGTGGCTATAGAAATTTAAATTTTTTAGAAAAGTTGCATGCCCTTCTCTCAGAAGGTCAATCCTTTACTCTCCAAGAGCTGTTCAGAGCCTTCTGGGGTGGAACAAGTCAGGTGTGCTCTAAATCTAGATCTAAACTTAAATATCATACAGTACAGGGAGAGTTTATATATGGTAAATGTCTCTTTTTATTTTTGTTTTTCCACATTTATCTTCTCATGATGTAGTAAATTTGATGTCATTCAGTGATTCATCAGGTCTATTGCCTTTCCTCCATTTACCAGTAAATGATATGCAAGCCCTAACCTCACTTTGACTCCTATTTCACTTCTTCGGAGTCTAATCTTGTCCCATCAGTGGCTCCAGCTGTGCCCTTTACCCCCTGAGAGGTTTGTGCTGTTGATAAAGGAGCTAGTGGCATTAATAGGAGGCCAGCCCGCCTGTAGGATCACTGGCACAAAATCATTGCTCCCTGGTCTTTAAAAGCTTTGGTGTTTAAATGGACTAAAGTGTCTGAGATGATGCATGGGTCCCCATGCCAGGCCGTCGCGGCAGATAATGATGTTACTGTGTTGGCAAGCAGAGCAGCTCGACCGCTGCTAAATGGCTGGACACGGGGTGAGACAGGGGCTGACCAACAGAGGCCACACTGTATCTGGCTGGCCCTCCATTTAATGAAGCTGTGAAGCTATCAAGGCACAATTCTCTGACAGATAAGGTTCGATGTATTGTATGCTGAATTCATCTGGCCCTGCAGAATGTAATGTAAGCTGTTGAAGTATAGCCCAGATGGCAGGAACATATCTATAACACATCACTCTCTCCCATATTGTGACAGTATGTTATAAAGCGTAGCAGGGGAAGGAAATAAAGGGAAGCAATCAGTGGGTTCCATTCAATGAAAGTATTGTTTTTTAGTGCTAGTCTTGGTTTTAAATTGAACAGCTGCATGATTTTTATTAGGTTCTAAAATATGCTGCACTGAAAGCTCTGAAGCTCCAGTGCAAATAAACATTTAAGCACCATGCTACAGTGCTCGTGGGGTGCCAGGAACATCTGATCTTTAACGACTGTGCTACTGTGTTCGAATGCAATAACACAGTGGATCACTATGTACTTCTCAGTGGTGACCATATTGTGCATGATGTACCACAAATGTCAATGCATTTATTGGCTAAACATACAGTATTTCACCTTTAATATGGCGTTTTTACTCTATTGTTTTTTCTGTATATTTCAGCCCAGTCATTCAAAGAGTTCGCCGAGCTGTTGAATACTGTCGAAGAAGAAAGAAGACGCTTGGTAAGAATTTTGAATTTTTCTTTTTCTATTTCACAAATAGAAAACTGCAATAATAAAAAGGGAAAATTAGGTAGAGCTGCTTACAGATTGCAAAGGAAATTACTATTTGAGGCAAATTCCGTTGTGTCCCTTGACAACTCTATTTATAACTTGGTTTAAAGAAGACATTTTCAGCATGCTTCGAAACATCACACATAGCCTATTTGCTGTCTATATGTAGTTTACATATTTCCAATCTTCTTTCGGTGTATACTTTTGACACATTTGTTACATTGCTTTAAAACCCACTTTTGTTTATTTAATTGTAGCCAACCAAGAAAATAACTAACAACCATCACACAGTATGCGTGGGGTGATGAACTAGAATGCTAATGATTATCCAGAGGTGCAATTAACAAAATATGTAAGAGTATCTAATTAACTTGTCAAACAGATCATGGGCATCAGAGTGCAACTTTGGGAACATAGAGTCTATAAACTGTTCCTTCTAGCAATCAAAGTCTTAGTGGATTGACAGATAAACAGAGCATAATGTAATATACAGTCTCTAATAATATAAAAATGCTTAATGCTTCATCATGCTTTCTGTGATGTATTATTGTGAGCTCACATCATTTTTTTGGTCTAGAGACTTTTATTTTCATGTCGTACAAAAAGTGGCAGCTATGACTCTGTGTAAAGGTCGGCAAACAAGCCTCCAAATATGCTGAATGTCTGCAGACAAACCAGGCATGACGTAAAGGGCAAGGGCAATGGAGGTGGGCGGTCAGGGTGAATGTCCCACCCAGTGTGAGAGTGTTGTGGAAATGGCCCCTTCCCCCCTATACAGGAACATGAAAAAAAATGTCAATAAGAGCTTTAACACTTTCTAAGGATAACAAAAATTGGAATTAACAGGAATTGATGCATTACATTTGTATGGAGTAAAGATGTCTTGTTCAAAGGATTAAATCTGTGGGTGTGTAGCCTCTGATAGCCTGAAGTCATAGACAGACAAATACAGAATATAAAGGATACAGGAGATGATATGATGCCTTGTAATTTATTGATGCTTGTTTGGCTAAATTCAGAAAGATACTTGTACTACCTGTATGTTTTTGGACTGCCAGTTTAGTGTGCTGAAAAAAATAACACATCCTCAGCTTTATCACTGTGCCGCTCCGTTACTGCAGAAAAAAAGTGAACTTGGGATTGAATTGTAAAAGTAGACATTGTAAAGGTTGGTAGTGAAAGGTGCCTGAGGGCAGGAATTACCTCAGTTCACAGACTTTAGTCGTGCGTCTGATTTACCAAGTCTGTTATGCAAACACGATCAGCGAGATCGGTTTTCCATTGACAGGTGTGTAACTACCTGAGACATTTTTATTAGGACTCCGTTATCTGTGAAGGAGCAGAGCACAAAGTTTTTTTCAGTCTGCAGGTGCGTGTTTGTTACTGACAAGATTTTGTGTGCAATGTCACTCTAAACTCAGAATGCAGATAGGGCTTTTAGGGTCTTCAACTCTGAAATTAAAAGGTAATTCTGTAATATGAGTATAATGTGATCAAGCCACTTAAGCAGGTATACTGTAGCTCTGCTTGACTATGCATGCATGCATATATGTAGACAAGATTTGTCCTGTAGAGATTGCATATAAAGGCTGAAATTTACGAGATGTCTCAATGTGAGCTTTTTCCTACTGACATTCAAAGCGCAGCTAAATTTTATGACAGAAAGGTTTGCCCTTTGAAGATGTGGGTCACCTCTGTGCGGGCCATGTAGCTTTATGGAACGCTGTTTCATCCTAATCAATTTGACAAGCATAAAACCACCATTCAAAAATTCATATAGCCTTTAGAGCATGAACTTTTGGCTGGACAGACTGCTATATCTATCTGACTGACTGACTGCCTGGCTGACTGACTGACTGACTGACTGACTGACTGATTCTAATTCCTCAGGAGATGCCTATCTGTTCCACTCACACATTGACCATACAGGGTACAACCATTTACTAGGTTGTGACCTAGTCTTGTTTAAGCTCTGATCCTTGTAAATTATTTAATTGCTATGAATGATGCATAGCCTGTAACACCCCTGTCAGTCTGAACTTTTAATATCTGATTAATTCCAAAAAACATTTTCTCCATTTGCTTTTAATTGAAGTAATCATTTTATTATAATCTCATATTTTTTGAGATTCCTAATCAATACACTTGAAAATGCTAAATATTAATGGAGTGTAGCATGTGCATTCATCTTCTTCTGTATCTTACACATTTAGTTTGTTGGAATTTGTGAGTGCATACAGCTAGACTTGCACTACCCTTTAGCTGATCCTGGTCTTGTGTGTGTTTAGCCTGCAGCATGGAATACAGCAATCAGTGCAAGTTATCACATGGATAGCAATGCCCAGTTTATTTTATGCTAGCAATGGTTTTCATTAACAGAGAGAGAGAGTAGCAAAGGGACACACATTTCGATTAAATTGCAACACATTTATCAGAATCCTTTTGGACACTATGTGACATACTCTCCAGTAAACTCAGTGTGACAGGGGGCTGGTTGGCTCTCACTGTCCCTGGTGCTTCAAATTAGGCTCTGGCATACAGTTGTGACTCTGTCTTCCTGCTGTAGCGGTGGTCATTTGATGGCTGCTGGGGATGATCAGGGATGATTTTGGCACACTGTGTTACATTGCTCTTAAACCAGCCATTTGTGGGAGTGTACGTTACAAAGAGAATGCATAGTACATATTTTGGGGTCAGACATCTAGCTGGGAAACACAGAGAGGGAACACAGTTTTACAGTTTGATGTGTTTACTACATTTGTATGCAGGGATGATAGAAACGCAGAAAGAAGACAAATACATATTAATGCAGGTGTGCGCAGCTTTATTTTTCAAAAGCATCACATTTCAAAGGGTGAAAAGAAACAAAAAGAAATCAAGATGACAAGCAGGGTCTCGGCTGAACTGGATAACAGAAATTAAATGACACCACAGCTCAGAATTAGGACTTTGCAAAGTAATTGAAGTAACCTTATAAATCGTAGCAGCTATGACTAGTCACAGCATCTGTAGGATGGAGCACTTCATTTAGCTGTGATCGATTTAATAAGTAAAAAACTATTCATAGCACACACACACTCATACACACACCCGCCTTCATACGTGCCTCTCTACTTGCTTGAAAAGTATCCTTTTTGCATCATCTCTTTTCTTTTCACCTTGCAGTCTTCAGTCTCACCAGATCACAGGAATATGCAAGAAAGTGTCTGATCCCTGCACTTTGAGCTGTCGCTTTATTGTAATGTTGGGTATGCAGGAAGTTCAGCTTATTCTCTATGTCTTTCAAATCTCTTGGGATATGATATGCATCATAACGAATGTCACATGTAAACGTAGTATCTTTTTAATCTCCATCATATGAAAAACTACTTTGTTATATACTTTTTGAAGAAGAAGTGAAGGTGGTGCTCACTTTGAACTGAACTTTATATCTTTGCAGCTCCTACATGAACTGTAAACTACTAATGACTCACCTCACTTGTGGGTGTAAAACTGTGATTGACATTGGTTAATAATAATACCTGTCTCACCTCACTTGTGGGTGTAAGACTGTGATAGAGATTGTGTAATAATAATACCTACTGTAGGTGCTCATTTTCAAGTGTTTTTTTTCTCTGTGTGTGTGTGTGTGTGTGTGTGTGTGTGTGTGTGTGTGAAACAGTCCACACGTCTCAATTTCTAAAACTGACTCTCTCTCATTTACTGTGTTTCTTACAATGCCTCCTTAAATTGCATGTATTTCACTAACAGCAAATCATGTCCACACTCTGTTCAGTGATTTCATTAAGATGCAGTCTAGTCCAGCAAAGTCATGATAAATAACAGAGAAACAACAAAGAAACTCATTTAGAAACACTCATATTGTTTTCTTATTATCTGCCATAAGAACATATTTATATTGAAAGTGAATAGCAGCATTCTACAGTAAAATACAATATGATTATGAGTATGATTATTTTCGTGCTGATAGCGTGTATCATATTGAGCTACAGAAAAACAAATTCATGAAAAACAGAATACAAACTTCAATACAGAGATGAGATACACTTGATTGTCATAGAGAGTGAGGCTTTCCCTTTTTTTTTATCGTAAACCATTCACTGTCACATGAGGGAGCACAGAGAGGAAATTCCTTAAATGTTTTCCAGATCAACGCTGTCATGGTGTGTGCATCTGGCTCGGTGAAAATGGCAGGAAAGTGCAAATGACCAGAAGGGTTTGCTCTGATCTTTGTGTAATTTGAAGGCAGTTGATCTCCAGAACCCAATTAGCACATTTCAGCAACAGATGTACAACAAATAAATGAACTCTTTCGTAACAAGATAATAATACTGTCCCCAAATCATGAAATATTGTAAAATATAAGAGTTGAGGATTGACTCTCTCTTATACTTAAACCACAATCACTGCCACATGCTTTTTCTATTTGCAAGGTGTGTTACTGCTAATATTTAACAGCACACAGATGTGGCAGTCATACAGAAATTGGTATATAAAAAAGAAACTTGTCACACTCGCAGTGATTGGGTGTAAACTTTTAGCAGCAGTTGCTGAAATTAAATCCAGATTCCCCCATCCCCCCCTTTCCCCCCTATTTCACATCTGGACTTAATCTGGTTACTAAAAATAGAAAGACACAGACTGATAAGAGTCACTGAAACCCAGATGGAAAGGAAACCTGTGTGGTTGAAAATGAGCCTCCTGTCTTCTGTAGAATGTTAACTAGCATACTGTATATCTAAGGTGCATCTGGTACACGGGATAGAGTTTTACCAGCAGTCCAATTTCTGCAGGCCCTGTCAAGCATGAAGCTTTTTATTGTCTGTTGGCTTGGCGGGAGGCCAAGCTTGAAATTTTTTTGCTTGTGTACTTTTGTGATTGGCTCACCAACTACCCGAGTGTGTTTTTCCAAGGGAAGACTTCCCAAATTCTATCTTTTTAAAAACATTTCTGCTATAATTCCCCTGCTGATAACCCTTTCAGCAGCATAAAAAGAGTGAAAGTGGTTCAAGTTCTGCATGGTTTGAGAAGGTTCAGCACTGCTGAGCATGCATGGCATTTAGGAATGGAAGGGCAGTGCCCTGATGTTGTGGCTTTTGGAGTGATGATCATATCCCCCTGAGAGGAAGCCTTTTATGGCTGTGGTTGAAAACAGATTGTATTTTCCTGTTTTTGTTGTTGCTTTTTTTTTTTTTTTTTTTATCTATCCTAACGGAACAAACAAATTGGGTGTAGTTTTATATAATCCAGATTATTTCATACAAATTCTAGAATTCTTAGTTCAGAACAATTATAGTAAAGTACATGTATTGCTTTTAACAGCAATATGCTTAAAATTAAACTGTATTTTGACATATCCTCAAAAAACCCCAAAATATCTATAGGTGTATCTATTGGAGCCCGACCAATATATCAATCAGCCGATATTGGCCTATTACATATATATCGGTATCAGCATATATGTTGTTTGATATGCTGATATATAGGCAGCATTTTATTTATTTTTATAATTTGATCATTTTTCTTAATTCAAGTTTAATGTATACATGTTATTTTGTTCTTTGTGTTTTTTTATGTAGAGTTATTTATAATTATTATATTTCCAAAAGTTTACAGTTTCAGTGCACGGATGTTATTTTACACAATAAAGTTTATTCTATGTGCTTGATAAGCACATTTGAGGGATCATTACAAAAATGTGGGTTTTTGTATATTCTGTATGCTGTATATTATGTTCAGCTTATCAGATGATATATCAATATAGGAACTATTTTACTCCCTAATATCAGTCAATTTATATGTTGTATAGATAAATCCTAATAAATTTACTCAAGTAAATTGTTACTCAAATCTGAGACCTATCTATAGCATCCTTATTTTGCTCTCATTGTGAGATGCATGTTGTAATCCTGCTCTCCTTCTTCTGCTCTTCAGTGAGGTGAAAAACAAAAATCCTCATGCTCCCTTAAGTGTTGATTTGCTGCACTGTGTTGCATTTATTTCCCATGTTGAGCGTTTTCCTTCGGTTTACATTTTCTTCAACAGCTTTTAAACACATACAATTACACATAATTTGTCTATGCCACAGAACTGGGACCAAATAGTTTAAAGTGTGCCACTGTGTGGAGTGAGGCATATGCTGCTGCTGTTTTCTTAGGATTTAACAGTACAGTAACTCTGCTCTGTGGGTACCTTGTGTGCTGGCCTGTGAACTGAGGAATGTCCCGTTGACCCTGAAACAACAGTGTGAAATAAAGGCAGTCATTGTTCTCAGCAACATCCGTGGTGGCTTGTTTAATGAAAGACTGAAAAGTATTTGGAGCAGACAGTATCAAACCTTTATGCCGTCTACTCCACAGTTAAAATGTGCCTCAGTTAACCTGAGACAGGATATCACTGTCTGAATATCACTTTTCACCTCAGTCATGCATAAAGTATAAATTGAAAGACAACATATTTAACCACAGGTTGGTCACGTATCAATAATGTGTTTATCCGATCTTCATGTGATCTAACATGAAAAAAATCTCACTTCATTTTCACTCATCTATTAAAAATAAAAAATCGACACTTTCCATCGTACAGGTTAATTATTTAACATTACTTCAACAAAGCAGTCAACATTGGCTGAGTGTGTTCTAGGTGTGTCTCCCGATCATGTGTTGGTTGAGATAACCCAGGAGCACAAATATCATGGATGCTGATGAATGTCACTGTTTTAAAGCCTCTTCACGCTGCACTGCAGAGCTCCCCTTTTCCTTCTCGCTGCTGCTCTCGCTGTCTTTATGCTTTGAGCTTCGTATGTGTCACTTCAGTCTGGCAGGGTCACAGTTTACTCTGATGGAAAGCATTTTCTCTTCTGATGCAAACAGTCAGTCTGGAGACAGCTGTTTCTTGGAGAGTGTGCCGAGCAAAGAAGGTATTTAGGCAGTCACCAGAAGAGCTGTTTGCTGACATAATGTCGCTCGTCTGCAGTTAAGAGAAACTGGATCCCAGGCGTGCTGATATACCACTCCAAGGCGAGATTTTTTTTATGTTCCGATATATCAACCAGAAAGTTCCCGATGAATACATTAATTAATACATGAAATATAGCCTTTGAATATCAATGTTACTTCAGCTGACAAATTATCATGTTCACTCAGGGTTCTTGGCCTGACTTACCTGACAGCTACCTACATTTCTGACAAGTTTGACAGTTGAGTTGGTGTTGCAAATGTTTGGTTTCAATGCATTGGGACTGCAGTGTAGGGACAGCTGTACTTTTGCACTGGCTCTTTCACATCATCGTCTGTCCCGCTCACACACCTGAGTGACAGCAAACCCTCTTGTTTTGACACGCAGGTGTCAGAAGTAAATAAATAATAACACTATTTTTATATTACTCAGCTGTCATTTCTGCCTCCAGAGTTCATATTAAATGTGAGATGTTTCAAGCTTTTCTGTTCAAGAGTTGAACCATCAGATAACATAAGGGTATGTTAAAATGTTTATAATTATGTTCATCCCTTTCTTAAAAGATAAGATTATTGATAGGATTTTTAATGCAGGGACTAACCTAAGACATCAGCTAATTGTAATTAATGATTAATTAACAATCAAAACATGTTTTCTATACACATTTCCTGATGGTCTTAAGAGAAGTTCAGTCGACAAACACACACAATTATATTTTTTAATATTTGATCATCTTAATTCTTAAAACACCTCTAATTTTGATTACAAATCGTGCAGATTGCACCTTTGAATACCATTACTCTTAATTTGGATACTAATAATACTTAAGCATAAAGCCTTAAGCCTTCAAACTCAAACTGGATTCAACAAACTGTATTTAACACAAACAACTGAAAATCCTCATGGTACCCACAAACCAGCTATACTATGTCAATTTCATCATCTGCTCCGTATCCTTGCTTAACAGCTTGCGCTCCGATGAAATGTGTAGGGCAAACGTGTCACTTCTACTCTACACTGCTCTGTGACTTTGTCTGCAGGTTTTGTTTTTTATATCATAGCTCATAAAAGTTAGGGGATGATGACTTTTCAGCTTGTTGCAGGTGCCACTGCTGCACCTGATAAAGATTTAGCTCTGCAATGAGACTGTTATTCACCGCCACACACACACAGACACACACACACAGACACACACACCTCGTCTCCAAAACAATCTGCAGACAGAAGTAACTGAAATGCACTGTTATTGCACTCCCTCTTTTAATAAAGGTCATATCACACCGTCGGCATGAAATGGAACGTTTTATTCTGTCATGATGAGGAGGGCAATAATGTTTATTATGCATTTAACACCTTAATGAGGTTGTGGGGGCTTTGCTTACACCTACTTTAATGAGTTAGGCTAATTCCGTTTGGTTGCTGTCGCTGTCATTGTGGTTATTGGTGCGAGTGTTGCTGATATTTTTATTTGATGCTGCTGGCTATCATTAGCCGAAATACGACTCAAGACAAAGAAGTGCAGATGTCTGGCACTCAGACAGTCTTTTTTCACAGAGGGAAAACAAACTCGTGTTATCCTACTGAAAAGCTCTACCAGCAGCACTTATTAACATTCCTCGGCTACATGTGTTAACGTTTCAGTGCTGGAATTCACGCTTAATAAATTGACACAATTGTACATTCAGATCAGCTGCGTTTCAGTCTCAGAGGCTTTAGTCGATCATTCACACACAACAGCTTTACTTATGGAAGGAATCTAAGGGGAAAATGTAATCGTAGGCCACTTTAAGTGTGTACGGTTGAATCAATAAATAAATATTTATCATCTAGAGACCTCTTCATGCTATCAAGGTGGAGAGACAGCCTTTGTGAGATTTTTCTTCATTCATTTTAAACAGAGGGACAGGATTACATGACAAGAATTTTTACCTTTAAATCGAACTCGAAATTTCTTTTCTCCTGTGCTTGAATCAATATTTTGTCTGCTGAAGCGAAATGTTTGTCCCCTCTTGTCTGCACAGCACTTCATTTAGTCAATCTGCTTGTAAACTAAACAAATCACTACTGGCTAAATGCCTGCCTGATGATGGTTGTCACTAATAATGCATCATAAACATGTTTTTGCTATACATAGTAAAATAATGGAATATATTGAAATTATCACAGCAGGTAGTTACCATTAGGCAATTCTTAACATTTTTCTCTTTAGATCTAAAAATGTCAGTGGCCTGCTGCTGTCAGATGCTTTTACGAAATTGCCATAGTTACCAGATTGTAACTGGCAAGCACAACCTGATAAAACACCTTCTTGTCAAAGCCTAGTTGTCTTTCTCCAGAATTCTCTTCTCTGCCTGGAGCCATGTTTTGCTTGGATATTGTATATGAAAGTAAAATAGCTAGAAACAAACAAAATAACGTTTTTATTTGATAGTGCACCATGGTGACCAAACAAGTTTTTGTTATGCCTCCTCATGTGGCAAAAATAGTAGAACTAGTGTGAATAAACATATGTTTGCGTTGGTGCATATTCTTATGCAGAGAGATTCAGCAGGGCTGTAGGTGTATTAAGTTGCCTTTTCATTGTGACGACATTGTCAAAACAGAACAACAAAAAAATGTTATTTACTATCCAGTTATAGCCTTACTGTAGCCAGTGAGACAGATCAATTCACAGTTAAATGCTACCATGATTATAACCCACAGGCACATAAGAACAGAAATACACAAATAGATTCCCAGGAATGGATGTGACATATTCAGCCTACAGTGTTTATTGAGTATCCATCCAATTATTGTGAAACACAATATACTGTATAATGTATAATGTTTGCAGAACAAACAACATGATTTTGTTCAAAAAAAAAAAGTGTTCCACCAGTGTTTTGTATGCTTGTGAAGTACACTTGACGAGTGCTATGCTAACAAGAGGTGACCCGGGAGATGATGGTTATATATAGGGTCTTCTGTGATTTATGCTTGTGTATGTACACTGTGAAGGGAAATTGTCAAAATGAAAAGAGTGCATGTGTTGGAAAAGTTGTGAAAAAAGGTGTAATATCCTTCAGGGTTTTTATGGATGTATAGATGAATAAAGCAGAGAAGACGAATAATGTTTTCAAATTAATTAGAATGGATATTCTCATTTATATAAATTGTAAAGATGTTTTTGACATGTATCAAAGACAAATTTCAATTTGTACACTTTACACTATTTAATTTGGTCAGGCCTTGGTGGTATTCTGATCTGTCTCTGGGAATTAACCTCAGAGCAACACTTTTGATCCGCTTGATATTTGGACTGGTGAAAGCAAGAGCAAGTGAAATACAGCACATTGACATTCCTCCCCCTATCCAGTAATGAAATTGCTTAGTGCTATTGCATCCTTTCAAGCATCACACTGTGCTCGCTCATGTGGATTTAATCCTGTTGAGAGAGGCTGTTGCTGAGGGCATTCGGCACAATGCCAGTTTGAAAGTAATCCATTGAGTATTAAATAAGTTGGCCTCTTGCAAGTATAAATATCTGATTCAGTTTATTGGAAATTAATAATCAAAAATAGATTTAAAATATGAGCATTAAAATCTTGATCTTAAAATTGATTTTGTCTATACTCTGAATTGGCTTGCATTTAATGTTTGCCAGTTGGTACAACCTGTACTGCATTATTAT
The DNA here is from genome assembly GCF_027409825.1 of Scomber japonicus. Classification (NCBI taxonomy): domain Eukaryota; kingdom Metazoa; phylum Chordata; class Actinopteri; order Scombriformes; family Scombridae; genus Scomber; species Scomber japonicus. The sequence goes on from NC_070583.1 coordinate 19,726,330, forward strand.
TTATTGTGAAATGGACAGTTGGAAATAGTTAGATTTGTACTTATATCATATATATATCAAAGCTTAACTCTGTGCTAAAATATCCAATCTCATTTTACATAATCTGTCTGTTTGGTATGTTCACAGTCAGGTTGTAGTTAAAAGTGTTGCAGAATAAATTACGCTCAACAATCAAGCCTATAAAAATCCACGAGAGGACAAGTTTTTTTTTTCTCGCTTTCATTTAATTCTGAATGTCAAAACATAATCTCAAAAGCTTATATTGCTGTATATTTAATTGTCCTGTCCATTTAACTGAAAATGGAAAAAGCTAATGATATTAGGGATCTACATTTAAAGCATAGCAATATCAAGCTCGATTAGACTGAAAGCTTGGGAGATAAGACAAAGGATATGACATTATCACACTGACAGAATATCATAATTCTCAGTGTTGATACAGTAGATAGCACGATGACTGGAGGATTATAACAGCTAGATTTGATGACCGTCAAATATCTATCTACACCCCTAATGGAGTATCACTTGTAACCATATCTCCTTCCTCATCCATTCCCTTGATTTTAAACCCCATTTTGTAATGGTATAGTATTCCCAATTTGAGCATAATCAGAATAATCTTTTAAAAGAATCTTATTAATAGGTGCTGTTTATACCAGCCATGTGTCATCTTGCAGAACATGTGATGAAAGTGTTGAACATATCTAAAAATGAGGATAGAAATCATCCATTGCCACATTAATGGGGCTCAAGCAGGTGTGGCCAAACAACATGGCCAACTGTGGCCTGATGCCTGTTGTTTTTTCCATTAGAACATAGTCTAACAATAAATTGCACTAAATGTACATTTCACCTATATGTTGTATATGTTTACCTCATTTCATTAAACATGCAGGAACCTAAAAGTCAGCAAATAGAAAGTGTGCGCCCAAAATTATAGCCACGGTGGGAAAATGAATAATTTTTCAAAGAAGTCAAGGGGAAGTGTGTTTGTTTGATTTCCAAGGAATCTGTTGCGGTGATGAAATATTATAATATTCAAAGACACTATAAAAGAGAGAGAGAGAGAGTTTTTCTGCCAACAAAGTAGAGGAACATACTAAAATGGCTAGCTATGAGGTAGCTCAGTTCATCGCCCGGCATGAAAAACCCTTCATGGATGGATGACTGTATTCAAAAGTGCCTCTCTGAAGTTGCCAGGATAATATTCCAAGAGAAAACTCAGGAATTCAATTTCAGTGTGTCCAGAAAAACATTTGCCCAACAAGTCGAAGACCTGTCAACTAACTTAAAACAGCAAGTGTCAGGCAAAGCTAGTGCATTTGATTTTAGCTCGATTGCATGTGACGAGAGCACAGATGCTACAAACACAGCCCAGCTGTTACTTTTTTTGCGGGTACTTGACTACAACTTTTGCATCTCCAAGCTGCTTGATCGTAGAAGTCTGAAGGGCACCACGATAGGTAAGGACATTTTTGAAGCGCTATCTGCTGCGATCGATGACTTAAAACTGCCCTGGGACAAGCTATGTGGAGTTACAAAAGATGGGGCTCGAGCAATGACAGGTGAGTGGAATGGGAAGGCTTCTATGTGTGCAGGGAGGTGAGGCTGTTAAAACGCACTGTTATCCAACAAGAGGCACTCTGTGTCAAGTCAGTCCAGCTCAGTGATGTGATGAATGCCGAGGTGAAAACTATCAACCTAATTTGAGCATGAGCACTCAATCAGAGAACGCTAGGCTGTCCTATCTGAAGTCGATGCTGAATATGGAGACATAATCTACCACTCAGATGTGCAATGGCTCAATGACTCTGTGCTGCAGCGTTTTTACTCCCTGAGATGTGAAATTGACCAGTTTTAGAAAGAGAAAGACCGACCAACTAAACACACTGACCAAGAGCCTGCAAGGCAAACGACACCATGTCCTACACACCTGAAAGCGTTCTCCATCTCTTTGAGACACAACAACACAACTTCAATGTAGCTCACTTCCCCACACTGTTTGGAATTTAAGGCTGCTTTCCAAAATGCCAACGTGAAATATGTGTTGGTGATCACATCTCTTCTGCAAGAATTCAATCAGTGCTTCCAAGACTTGGCTGCCATTGAGAAAGATATCAAGCTCTTCACAACCCCCTTCTCGAATGATGCGGCAGAAGTCACTGACAGTATGCAGTTGGAGGTTACTGAGATCCAATGCAACAATTCTCTGAAGAGTCAGCATCAGCTTCTCCCCCTACCAGAGTTCTGTCGGAGTTTGGAAAAGGCCAGGTTTCTTCTGATGAGGAACCACACACGCAAACACATTTCCAAACATGACTGAACAAAAGCCAAATGAAAAGCAAGTTGATTGACAGCCATCTGTGCGACGTTCTTCACATCTCAACAGAAAGACTTGCTCCTGACGTGCCAGAAATGTTTCAGTCAAAGGCACAATGTCACTGCTCCCATTGAGTGAACTACAAATGTATGACACAGTCAGTATTTGATGTGTTGTTGACAACCCCAATTACTTAATAAATCAATATATAACAAACAGTATCCTATTAGATATACTAAAAAGCTACATAGCAATCCTATAATACAGTTTACTTAACCCTTCATTTCTTTTTTAACATTACTCTACTCTTTTTGCCTCTTCAAGAGCTACCTGAAGGACCAGTCTGAATATTTGCAGGAGAGAGATGCTCAGGGGTTGCTAGTTCTTATTTTATATACCCAGACTTGTTTTTTCAACATTTTTATACTGAATTGACCGTTTCTGCATGTTCTGACTGTTCTTTCTGCTTTAATAGCCCATTGAGAAATTTACACATTGCATCGAAATCATTAAGGCGGACACTTGGGCCATGAACTGTACTTACTGAGATTTATGGAGGAATGTATGTTGGAGACTGCCGTGTCCCTTTCTTGATATTTTCTCCTGTTCATACTTTGCACTGCTTTTTGAATGAGAGTTTTAAAGAGTTAGTAAATTAAAAAAAAGATAAAAGAGAAGATACAAAAAAAAGATACAGAAATGCTGATCGTAATGTGTGAGCTTATCAGTGAACTACTGCAATGTCAGCTAACTGTTAAGTAGTGTTGTAAATTTATATTGATAATGTCACAGTTTTCTGGTCTAAAAACACATTTTTCCTGGCAGTGTAAGTGGTTGAAAACTGTTATTTATATATTATTGTTTGGCCCGTGAATCCTTTTGGTATGTTGCCCACAATTGAAAAGTTTAGCCACCCCTGCTGAAGGGAAAGAGTGTTGACCCACGTGTCATCAAAGGCCCAGTCTACAGATTTTTGTTACAATTAATTGATATATTAGATGGGGAGGGTGGGGAGGGGTGTAATTATATTCAGGTTATCCTTAATCTGAATATGATTACAGTTTAAATTGTGAAAAGCATGCCTATAGTTGAAGGACTGCAGTGTAATTGAAGAATATTACAATGAAGCAACATCATTTACACTACAAACTTACAACAGCCCACAGCGGTGCACATGTAAAAAGGGAAGGAAAGATTGTTGGCTCAGAGAGATTGTGGCTTTCCTTTGAAGTCACACGTTCTGGTTTGGTGATGGAGCTGACAGGGTTATTTTGGGACAATGAAAATGCGGCATGATTAATGGTTCAAAACAAAATCTCTATCCTGAGACGGTGTGTGTTCAGAGGACTGTAGCTCAGGAGCTGATAGTCCATCTGAGCAGACACCTCTAAATTAGTGTTGGTATCATAAATGTATTATAGAGCTCAGCCCTTAGTTTATCACATACACTCACCACACAGAATAACACCTTAAATCAACCTAAGAGCCATGTCATTTGTGACAGTGCCTCCCGTATTTTCGACCCCACCAGTCTGATGTCATCTGATCTTGGTGGATGAAAGCCCATCCACGGGAAATTCAGAAGCACCTTAATGGCACCTTTCCGAAACGCTCACCTGCAAGGATCGAATGTAGTCTGTAATTGGCACAATATATCTCACCTTATCTGTTTCTGTCTGGAATGAGAAGCTAAAGGCTCCAGGTGAGACCTTTTACTGTGGTCATGACGCAAGAGAGGTCACCAATATGTGGAGACATACCTCAAAAATTTAAATGCATTGCAGACTGTAGCTGTAAAGCTTCCTCATCTGCTATGCTGTGTCATATTTCAGCGAGATTTGACAATGCTGGTACTTCACAGCTCACATAAAAGGCTCAATTTTCTTCTATCTAGCAGGGCCATTGTTGAGTGCTCTATCTCTTATGTCTGCCATAGTCATTGTGGGTATCTCATAGTAAGGCATTGTTCATTGTAACTGACTTAAGAGATATTAATGAATGTGATTGCTCTATCCTCCACTTGTGTTTGGACTCAATGCATCTGTATTTGACTTAGACTAGATAATTCTGAGTGCTATCATTTCCTGTGTGTCATACACTTTGCAGCACATTTAGAAAGCATTGTAATACAACTGAATGACAGTCAAATTTATATGACGTTTGTATGACATGTCCTCCTCTAATACTCATTTTAAATAATTCAGAAGGATACAGTCAGATCACATCAGTCATTTTAACATCTATCTGTGTTTTTTTTTTTTTGTTTGTTTGTTTTGTTTTGTTTTTTCATTTCAGATTCAGAACGCGGATGATGTTTTGATCACTCCCTTGGAAAAATTTCGGAAGGAGCAAATTGGTGCCGCGAAGGTAAGAGGCCACCTACATGCACAATTAGCAACTGAACAGCGGAGGATATCTCATGTCTTTTGACACCCTTCACCTCCCCTCCTCACCCTCTTCATTTCCCCTCCTCACCCTCTTCATCTCCCTTACAGTATGCAAATCATTAATTAAAGGCAAATTGTGACACTGCTAAGAAATGAGTCTCTCTCAGACTGATAGGAGGTTTAAACGATGATGTCAGTTTTCAAGTGTGATAAGATATTAACATTTATAAGTTGTATCATCAGTTCTATGGTGGCTACATTCTGTTTTTAGTTTATAAAGTTAAAGATATTCAACTAAACAATTATCTGTCTTTGGTAGACACTTTATTTGCAAGAAGATTGGTGTTATTGTCACAAATAATTGGCAGTATTTATAGATTATATAGTAGGTGCTAAAAAAGGTGCAAAGACTGTATATCACAGTCTACAAGCTGCTCTTTTCTACCTGATCAGCAGCAGAGTTTTTCAATGTATTTATAATTTGATTACTATCAAAGTTCAGTATCTAATATATTGTATTCACCATTTGTGTAATCAAGTTATTGTAGTCCTGTAACATGTAATGCATTCCTTTCCAACCTATTGGACATAAAGGATTGATATCAGTGGGGGTTCTGCTGAGTGTTGCTTCAAGGTATCCTGGTTCCACAGTGATATGTTGTTGAAACTGAAGTTGACTAAAAAGGCCAGTGTGGGTTTGTTGCTACAAGCCATACTTTCATTCCTGGCCAACGCAAAGGCATAAAATGAAAGTACTGCAGTTGTTTGTGGTCATTCCCTCAGTGAGATCACACATGAACAAGCCTGGTAGAACTGGAGCCTTCACACGGGTCTCCTGCTGAGTTTCTGAGTCTATTTCTAACTCTACACAGGACTCTTTGAATCATTTGCACATCTTTACATAGCTCTAACCCCTACGAGGGACATTCCAGCCTCAAAGTCAGACTCTCATCTTGATATATTTTACATGACTTGAAAAGCCACTGGTCTGAAAAAGATGTCAATTTACTGTATTGCGTTAGTGAGCTCACAAGCCAACCTGCAATGTGAAGGAACTATTTCTCTTCTTAGTGCTGAAGTGTGGACATCAATCACTCTCCTCTTTACTCGCCAGACTAAATAACCATTGTCGTTTTCATGTCTAGGCCATCACATGTATCTACTGTAATGACAAAACACATTTTGTGCCATTTCTGCCCCCCCCACCCCCACCCCTCAGTGTTATTGCACCGACTCTCCATGTTTATAAAATGGTTTCTTAAAAGCCACAGCCCCCGTCACTCCCACTACCTCTTATTTCCTCCGACCACTTCCTCTCCTAATGGCTCTCTCCGCCAATGGCCCTTCCCCCGCTAAACATTAGTCCAACTAGAGTGAGATAAAAGGCAGACATCACGAGTGGCTGAGCAACTTTCCACTGTTCCGAGAATGTGGAGAGATCTGGAGGCTGTCTGACCCTTCCAGTTACTGTGTTTCATGTCTGAGAACGTCAGATGGACAAACGGGGAGCTCTTGCCTTATTTGGGTATGCTGCAAGTAATCCCACTGAGGTTACGTACCAGTGTATCAGCTTCTTAGGCACAAGCACAACACTTCCATGGCCATAACACACTAGCAGATTGACTGCAGCACTACAGAACAAATTAGACACAGTCTGCTTCACACAAGGCTAAACCAAATGTTTTTTAGAATAAAATCATCAAACTTTACTACAACAACTCAAACAATCATGTATTTTCACTGGAATGTGGACCTACCATATGTGCTGGCTGCCAAACCAAGATGTAGAACTGAAATTATGTTGCACTTCTTTTTTTTCCCAGTTTCAGATACATGTGAGATAAAAGTTGTTAATTTCCCAGGCAAGGAACAAAGATTTCAGAAGTGAAATAAAGACTGTTCTGGTTTCAGTGTGTATTTGTAGTATTTGCTGTTTCTGTGTCGACACAGTCAGCTCCTCTGTGCATCCACTAAATTGCCAATTGATACAACTTGGACCTCAACCTTAGGCCTTAACCCTCACAAAGACTTGCTGTTCTGAAGGGGAAATTTATTTATTGTGTTCTACAAACAGAGAACTATTGGAGGTAAACAGCTTAAAGCTTGGTCCACACAATTTGTGTGTACGTTTGTGATTGTTGGTTGTCAAGTTTTTTAAAGCCTTGAAATTTAAACACATCCCAGGGACACTTTTTCAAGACAATACCAAGGGGTTTCTAACTCGTGGGTGGTATTCCTGATCTCTGAAATTGTGACAATGTTGTGTTCCCTTCAAGGATCTTAAACATTAGGGGCACTGTAGGGGTCCGCCACTAGCTGAGCGTGAAGAATTAGTGCAAATAGACCCAGATGGGAGTCAGATGGCCACCGATAATTTGAGCTGTCCTCATCCTAAAGAGGGTGCACAGAGATCAGATGATTCTTGACTAGTCAGGGTCTCTAGAGGCGGAAGCGACATTTGCATTTATGCTGTGAAATCCCAAAATATGCTAACCGAGACACTGTAGAGTACAGAGATCAATTATAAGTGGTTAGGGGATACGCTCGCTGGGTATATTCACTAACAATGGTATGTCAATGGGCCAACTTAAGTACTTGTATTATGCACATGATTGAAAGCCTTTTGTTCTATGTGCCTGTCTTGAATTATATTGCAAAAAACATTGGAGTAAAAGCCATTTTAATCAGCTTTCAATGAAGGCAAATTATGATGATGCTATCATATCGTATTATTGTTATTGTGTGTTAGTGGTGTACACCAATATTTTCCATAGAGTCAGTCTTGATGATACCGCCAGATTATGCCTGAAGGAAGAAATATTAAACCCCTGCTCGTAGTGGCCTCAGTCAATTATTTTTAGTTGATCAACAAATCAACAAATTATTTGAGCGCTAAACCATTTGCTGTTTATGCCTCATTGGCTCTGATCATGGTTGCCCACTGTACAGCACAGCACAGTTATTCCAGCTGTAATGAAATCTGGCAGAAGTCCAGCCACTTAAAACATCAAATGATCAAAGATGGAAGCAATGTCCTGGATATGTGCTATTTATGTTGGGCAATAAACATTGATGCATTTTTCATAAACAAATAAGACAAAAAACACATAACATTGGACCTAATAACAGCGTTAAAAAAAAACTGAAATGACAGCACTGTAGATAACACTCACAAACTTTATGATGCAAAGACAACAAAATGTATAAATAATGTGATGCAAATGAAATATGTTTCTTTCCATTATTCTCATGTCTGTCCCATCATTTTCCACTGCACACTACCCAGTAAAGCAGAAACACCATTAAAACAATCTTTCAGAAAATAATTATTTTTTCTCCTGATCACCAGAATTTCACAAGGCAGTCAAAGTAGACCTTGAGAGGTCAGTCTTCACCTGTTGGAAGTCAACACTCTATATATCAGCTTGTTGCTTTTTGCAGAAGCAATATGTATGAAATCAGATTATGTACGAATAATAACATTATATCATCCAGAAATAATTTAAATGAAAGGACGTCTGTAGTATAGTAAGTGAGATATTCTATATACAAATAATTAATGCATTATAAAATGGAGAAAAAATACATCTTTTCAAATAATCTAATCTCACTTTTAAGTAATTCAGTTATTCATGGAGGTTCTTAACCTGAGCTTTCATAGTTTTTTGTGTGTTTTGCATACATTTTAAAGGAGAGTTTAATTCTAATAACCTTTAATCTACTGACATGATCTGCTATTATAACCAGTCAAACAACTTCATGGAGTCTTTTTGAAGGATGAACTGACACAATTGCTTGTAGTTTAACTGTATTTCTATGTGGTGTCCACTGTTCTCTGGAGCTGAAACTGACACTGAACACAGGACTGAGAGCATATAGCACGTCATTCCCTTTCTATGATGAACTCCTGACAGACTTCACTGCCTTAGGGTTTAATAAAGCAGAATTGTCGTATAAACAATAAACAAAGGACTGGCCAGCAAAGTTCACTAACTCATGTAAGCTTTATCCTGCAAAGTTGGATGCAGTAACCACATGAAATTGCTGACACTGAAAAACCTCCTCCTACCTTGAACATAATTAAGGTGGTCTGAGGGAGCTCCTTTGTTATGAACTTAGTCATGGGCTACACTGACCGATGACATAGTCCAAAACAAATAATAACTAGATGCGTCATCCTGACAAGGTCTTCCTAACTTACAGATGATTCTAGTTCTCTTTCTTGTTCATTATCTCTCAGGTTTGACGGTTACAGCAATGGTTAGGTTGATCCTGACAGGGAAATGTCTAAGGGATCCCTACAGGATACAGTATAGGCCTATATTTATGCTGGGCTTGTCAAAAGACTTTTTTCAGACCATAATAATAAAGAAGCTTTTGAAGATTGATCTTAAGAAGATACCCACTTTTTCCCAAGCTTTAGGCAAAGCTTTGCTCACATCTTCAGTATTAGTATGAGATCAGATATGAAGGCAATATCCCTGTTGTGCAGACATGAGAGAATGTACAGTACACTGCACATGTTCTCTGAAAAGAAAAGTATGTGTATTTGTACTTTTGTTTTTAGTACTTTAAATTTAGTACATCATGTGTCAAACACATAAACAAATGCAGATTTATTTATTTTTTTTAGATAACTTGGCAGTTTGCCTCACACACACTAAGTACGTCCTATTTAGAAGTCTAGGTATTTGTTTTTCATCTCTTCAGAAGCAGATGTTTCTAATTATTTTGTGTTAATTGGCCAACTTCTGGCTGTCTGTGATGTCTCCCCAGGAAGTGGGATTTCAGGTTAGGAGGGAGACATTTTCGGCTTTGCAGCAAAGTAACTGAACTCAAACTGAAGCCTGGTGTGCTGTCAGCATCCCCTGTGGAAGACAGGCCAGCTCATGCGTGGTGGGGCATCAAAATAACCTGGCTATTGCTATTTAATCGCCATTCTGGACCTCTGCTCCAATTAGCTGTCTCTAATGAGCTCATGCAGAGATCTGCCTTTCATGTCACTGCTCAGAGAATCCATTTAAAATGAACGTGTGGTGAAACATGCTGCATGTGACGCCTTGCTAGTCATTGATGTTTGTATTATTCCAGGGTGTTGGACAGAAGTGCCGTGTGACAGTGTGTGATATCTGGGGTTCTTTCCTCTATATACACACAGACACATTCGACCTCCTTTGCCACTTACATCTGTTACCATGGTGATGCGAGGCTCAGAAATGATGGCCCTGAGGCTCGTTAGGGCCAGTGTCAAAACTGGCAATGTAAGGCTAGCATCCAAATATTCCTCCTGCCGTGTTCATGCCTGTTTTCAAAATCCTCCCTTTAGCAAACAGAAAATATGTGATGACCAGGTGAAAAGCTGCCTGCGGTTTTTGCTCTGTATTTTCCTCCCTATGACATTATAAGAGCAATCAGTACACTCACCCATATTACATCTGGCATCAAAGCACTCCTAACAGCGATGTGAGACTTGCCAGTTAGACATTCCACTACACAATCTGAATCAGAATATTCTCTTCCTGCATCTGATTTATTCATGAAGGCGAACAAAGCAATCAGATGAGGAAATCTCCCAAGTGGTAGGTTCATGTGTGTTTTGTGCACCACAGAGTGTTGGGAAGTGCTTTGGCTTTATCCATTCCCAGCCGGCTGATTACTCTGGGGCGTTGGCATTAGTGTGTGTCAGAAACTTCCAACTTATGTGTGCTGGAGGCTATATATCTATCCACATCTATGTCGTCTGCCACCATGTGTTGGGCTTCAAAGCCTTTCACCTGCACTGCTCCCTCGTTCTCTCGGAGAGTCTTTGCAATTTAAATCGCTCATATTCCACTCTGATTGCACAAACATAACCAGAGGGGGAGAAGAACGCGCTTCGCACATGGACAAACCAACACCTGGTGTTCTGCTGGGGTATCATTACGGTAGCACCAGTTTATACACGTCCTGTCTGGATCAAAACAAAGCAGGACACTTTGGGTGACTTAATCAGGCTGGCTCTGCCTCCCAGATTCACTGCGGCTATGAGTCACTCCCCACTCATTGTAAGTGTGAAAGAGTTAGTCCAGTTGTAGGGAGGAGGGTGTGTGTGTGTGTGTGTGTGTGTCTGTGATGAGGTTTCTGGCATGCTCACACCAGTCAGCAGTGTGGGGAGATTCCTGCTGTGACTGCGGGGCTCATCTAAACCTAAAGCTCTTAATTTAATGTGATCCCCAGCGTGTGTGTGTGTGTGTGTGTGTGTGTGTACACGTGTATGCACAGTTTGTATTGGTATTTCCCCAGTTTTAAGCCTCAGTTGTATGCATGCTCACAAAATAACGTCGCATCAACAGCACTCACAATGGCAGACAGTCAACTCTGTTTTTATTCTCTAATGAAAAACACTTGATCCTTGAGGGAAATGTATTTCCTGTCACTGTGATATCATATTTAATCATGTGTTTATTTTACTCTCCACCTGTTTATTTTCTCTTTATTTCTGAATAGCAGGCATATGAGCAATTGATTTCTACCCTCCTCCTGAAAAGATCACTCCTGGGTCAGACATGACAAGAAAGATGGAAATAAGATGCTACTACATGAAATTATCTATTGATTTTTGTGCTGTACTTGTAATAGTTATGTAGGAGGGTTAGAGTGTCTTGTGGCGAATTTCTCCCGTGTTTAACTGCTGTGGGGGTTGCTGAAGCAGAACACTGTTCTAGGTCATATCAGTAGCCAGTAGATTAGACTTGCTGAATTTCAGGGCCATGGGAATGAAAACAAACAAGTAGGATCTGGTTACAGTGGCCGTTCCCTCACACTTTCCCCCCCATCCCCTCGATTCTGTTCTTCACGAGCCGCTTTATGAATGTTTGCATAGAGAGATGGGCATTAAATGGGCAAAGCTTGGTTTGGAGGTCAGACTTGCAGATGAGACACTTGAATTCCCTCACACAGACAGGTTCTCTCTGCTTGGGCAAGGATTGGTTAAAGCCAATGGGGGAGATGAAATGTTCAATCTCTTAATCCATATGCTATATAGATGGGCATCTGGCATGAAAAGCCCATTTCCTGCTCCTTCTCAAAGTCTACTGGGACACACTGTCTGAGTCATGAGACTGGTAACTATAGAGCTCGACTTGTCTCTGCAGGTGGATAAGAGGGAAGGAAAATGCAAACAACATCCAGCCGGTCCTGTCTGTGACAGTGCCAAATCCATTATGCTATTGATGATTTACAATGTCATGAACTTATGTCCCCATCTCACTGTGAGAATAATAACATATATTTCTCAGAAGCCATGTTGATAACGCACAGTCCTTATTGACCATGTCCACGTTGTCTTCTTGTCATTACACAGTCATATGCCAATTTTATGACCTGTAATAATCTATTGTCAGGAATTTTAAATGACATGTGGCGAGTGGCATGTGAAAATGTAGTTAGACTTCCACCTAGTGGCAGTCATACCACACACACACACACACACACACACACACACACACACACACACACACGCCCCAAGATACAGCATACATCACATATTTTTATTCATGTTAAAGCCTTTTATATGTCTTCTGGACCATTTTAGGAAGGAAAGAAGAAATTCGATAAGGAAACAGAGAAATACTATTCCACACTTGAGAGACACCTCAACTTGTCATCCAAAAAGAAGGAAGCATATCTGCAGGAGGTAAAGCCACAACAAATTTATTTGAGCCCCAACAGGTTTATGAATAATGCTGTTTTATGGTCAGCTTTGTGTCGTCTAAAAATAGTTTGTTTTTGTGCCAGTCTTTACTTGTAACCTATCTATACACACACTGTTTCCAGGCAGTGATGTAAGCATTAACTCTCTCTGTCTACTCAGGTTGACCTCTCTTTGTCATGGCACTAACCCTGGTTTGTTTGCTCATTCTTAGGCTGACACGCAGATTGATAAGGAGAGACAACTCTTCTACGATGCCTCCCTTGAGTATGTTTTCAAAATACAGGAAGTGCAAGAAAAGAAGAAATTTGAGTTTGTCGAGCCAGTAAGAGAAGTATCAGCTTTACATATTTTTGGGTTCAGTTTGTGCTGAATAAATATTGAAGAAGCAGCTTTGCTTTTTTTTTACTGTATGATTAGATAAAGGATTAGCTGAATGGCGTATAATCAAAATAGTAGACAATATTTGTTCTTGCTGCTGATGGAAGTGGCTTTTTAAATGCCTGTCATATCGTCCCCTGAGTGAAGACAGGCACACTTTTACATCTCTCACAGGTATATATTTGCTCTTGTGTATTGCACTTATTTGTCATCTTCATCACAGATTCTCTGTAATATAGTCGATCCATACAGGCAAGCTAGTGGGTATAATTAGATCAAGTGGTTGTTGTCAAACAAAACAATACAAAGTGCAAGTGTAAATCAAATGCTCCATAAAAGCCCCTACCCTACAGATTTGTGGAGTCAATTCTAACGTCTTTAGTGGATAAGTTACCAGGAAACATTAACTTCTTTAGGTGTTGAATGTCAGGGAATGTGGGATTGGAGCAAACTGGCTGTTTTAAAAGCCCCCACTCCCATTTGTTTACATCCACTGGCAGCTTACCCAGAAACCAGGCCAGAAATGTAAATCTCTAGGCCCCAGGTAGTGCTGGCAAAAATGACAAGGCTCAACCTTGCCTGTGATGAATCTGGGCAAAGATAAGACGGTTCATCCTTGAACATTTGATATACCAAGCCTTACCCTAGAAATCAAATCAGTGGTTGTGTCTGAGGTTTTTGACTGAGAGCAGCTCTATGTTTGCAGGATCCACTGCAGTACAGATGGAATCAGGTTTTTGTTTTTTTCTTTCAGTTTTTTTCTCCATTAATACCACCGGTGCTTTTTCCACACTGGTCAAGGATATTTCTGCGTTATACAGAAAATAAGATCAATATCTGTCAACAAGTAAAAATCAGCTTTTTGAAACTTTTCTTACTATGTTTCATATTGCAATATTTAGTGCATGAGCATGAAAATATGTAATTTCACCAGATTTGGCAATTAATTCTTCTACAGTACAATCCTGTTTAAGAAGAAGTTAATTAGTTTTAACCAACAATGCAATATGTATATTGTAATTAGAGGTTTACTCAAAAAAATGGATATGCACAGAGTGTGACATTTACACTGACAAAATGAATCAGTTTCCATGGTTTAAAAAATCACTCACTGGAATAATGTCCCATGTTTTAGAGATATTAAAGGGTTATTATGTGATTATAAGAATGATTATTGTTTCTATTGTACGAAATTTCACATTGCAGTCTAACTTATTTTTTTACAACATGCTCTCTAATATGAAAATATGAATTACTTAGCATAGCTCTAAAGTGTTTATTGAGTCTGTAAATAACTTTTAAACATTGTTCCTCTCCAGCTCCTGGCCTTTCTTCAGGGTTTGTTTACATTCTACCATGAAGGATACGAGCTGGCTCATGAATTTGAGCCGTACAAACAGCAGCTCCAGTTCAACCTACAGAACGTAAGTCTTAACACCTCAGGGGTTGTACACAAAGCCAACCAGCCACGTAATCAGATTCTGAAGCTTATCATGCCCTATTATAACAAGCAGAGTTTTTAGAAATGGATAGCGATTTGATAAAAAGGGATTCCTTGCAGCACAGGGGATCAATATTTTCAGAGTGTTGTGTTTCAGGTAGTTACTGCAGGTCTTTTAAGGGCACTGTGTCAAAAAAAACTAAATAAAAACAGAGTTAAAAAAAACTCTGAACTATAGCTGCTGCCTTGCACCCTCCCTCCATCACTATAACCTCCCCACTTGCAGCCTGAGGGTCCAAATTCCTCTCTGACTCGAAATGTCAGCACCATTGTCCTGTCAATTTCCAGTCTGTAACCCTGTCTCCATGTCCTCAGATGCAGAGAGCTCTAATAGCTGGAGAAGGTGAGGCTGTCTCAGCATCTCTCTACTAGGGGATATAAGACAGCCTCATCCTGACCTTTTTGACTGCAGAAAAGAGGATTCCTGGGATGTATTAACAGCTGAGTCTCTGTTGTAATTTGGGATTTTCTTGAAGAAAAAGCTTCCAATATAAACTTAATGTATTTGAATCAGAAGCTCTGTCTGTATCTCAAACTGGTTTGCCAGCGTGTTAGTCATTCGTTCCCCAGGTGGTGTCATGTAGCTCCACAAATATGTTGCTTTTGTCAGTTTTATGATGTTTTTCTCCTTTTTTTTATTTAATTTCTTAACCAGCTCCTCAGGTTAGGCAGGCTGTGCAATGATATTCAAATCCTGCATTTTTCATACAGACACGGAACAACTTTGTGAGCACCAAGCAGGAAGTGGAGAAGCTGATGAAGAGGATAAGGTCTGCAGATCAGGACTATAAACCCCCAGGCCAGTGGACGATGGAAGGCTTCCTGTATGTCCAGGAGAAACGTGAGTGTTTCTAGCTGGGCTCCCAGCCAGGCATGCCCACTCATGCTATCTCCCCTCCCCCTGTCTTACTTATAAGTGCATGGTTTTACATCCATCACCATAAACATGTCTTGAGTTCTCCCAGGCCTCTGCAGAGGAGATCCTCTCACACATAGCTCATAATTCATCCTGTTTACCAATTCACTTTGATGTGCTCTCAAACAAGTCTCTGTGTATGTGTGTGTATGTGTGTGTGTGTGTGGGGGGGGGGGGGTCCACAAACTGTAGATTTTTATCAGCAGCAATAAACAACTTCTGATTTATCACACTTTAATTGCAAATTGATTTTCAGAAGTCTTTCCAAAAGCCTGTGATACAGAGAAAAATGTTTTGATTCAACTACTATTTGCTTCTTCTTTATTTATCTTTCCTAGGTCCTCTGGGATGCACATGGACACGTCACTACTGCACATATGAGAAAGGCAGCAAGACCTTTACGATGAGCAACACTGAAACTAAGTCGGCTGGGAAACAGGTAGTTTAGTTTAGTTTAGTTTATCTATCTATCTGCCTACCTACCTTCCTTCCCTTCATAAGTGCGTTTCTTTCATTTTTAATTTCAATATACATTTATTCATGCATCATGTGCTTATTTTTAGAACGGGCTTGTTGTGAACCAGCCAGAGATGTTCAAGCTCAAATCCTGCATTCGGAGGAAAACTGACTCCATCGATAAGCGTTTCTGCTTTGATATCGAAGTGGTGGAGAGGTCTGTGACTGTCTCAATTATCTATATGTTCCCAAAAATGTGTTACTGTAAAACTTACGTGGACTGAAAACACACATACAACTTAATATGTATTACAAATATTAGCCTCTCTAGCATGTGGTTCAAAGTCACATGAAAATAGTCATAATTTATTGTTTAATATATTTATTGAGACATTTGTCAGCTGTCTTGTTATTTCATCATTAGCAAGGATAGTATATTTGAAGAAAGAAAACACTTACACATAATAAACCATAATATCCACAAGTCAGCATGCTGCAGTTTCTTCTATATGCACTAAATAATAGTAGTTACTATTGAATTACCTTAGAGATTTTATATTTTGAAGTTTATATGGCATTTTAACATAAACCTGCTGTACTTCCAGTAATGTAAGACACAGTGAATATTTGATCAACTAACATATTTGACTGTAAGACAGATTATTTGCATGTGGGATGTTTTGTTCTCATGCATTTTGTGCTTTATCGAAACCCAATTGATCCTGACAATTAACCCAAATTGCCATGGGAGTACAGTACACAGTACTTAAAACATGCAAAAGCTGTTTAGGTTTGATTAACATCTTCAAATACACCCTGTTTATCAGTGTCAGATGTTTTCAGCTCTGTTTGTGTCATGCATGTTCCTCAAGTCCTCTCCCTCCCAACCTCTTGTTTGTTGTATGTCCACAACATCGATATTTTCTCTATTTATGAACCCATTCCGTCTTTTCTCTGTGTTCATGTCAATGTAGAAATGACATCTATCGTGGAACTCTTTTCAGACCACTTCAGTTTTTCTGTAAAGTCCGGTATGTGAACTGACCAGTCCTGCCCTTTCAGAGCAGTTGCATGTGCTGCATGTGTGCTGCTAATTGTATCATTCACTCAATCTCAAATTCAGACCTTCTAATGAAATACTCCTGCCTTCTTACCACTTCACAAAATCAGACATCACTTGGTCAATATGGGCTAAAGGCTACATACATAATACATTCTCTACTTGTCTGCAATTACTCAAACAATGCATTAATTTATATCATTCTGAGAATCAATTGATCATTTTGCCTCTTTCTAGAAGTTTCAAATCCTGTAGCTGTGTGGGAACATTCATAATGGATTTGTGCTAAATGTTTTACTGGGGATAGAATGAGGGATTGGCTAAAAATCAAACACTGTCAAGTTGCCTACTCACTGATTAACAGTGGCTGAATTGATCAAGTTGCAAGTTAATGAGAGTTTGATATCAGCTCATTACTGCATGTGTATTTCATTATATAAAGTTAGCTCATCAGTGAGCATTATTGTTGCACAGCACCAGCAGGGCCAGCACTGCTCACCCTTGGTGAGTGTTGCTGAGCATGGACAATAACTGCAGTTTATTTGCAGGACAACTCATTTATCATAAACGACGATGCCCCAAGGTGCTTGTTCCAAACACAAGGACAATGTGGGCCAAGCTCCAGTCAGCTTCAAGCTCATTCATTCATCCTCATTATAATAACCATACTATTAGACCTATAGCCCAGCCAGAATCAGGCCAACCATCTCAGAACTGCATTTCTAGGGTTGGTTCACCCAAATTACAAAAGGGGTATCTAGCCAGGCCTGTATATTTGTTTTGATTGTCCAGATCCTGAGATATCTCCCTCCATCCCAGCGTGTAAAGAAATTAATACATTTCAATTTATGGTGCTCAAAACAATTGTTCAGTTTATTCATTTTAAAAATGTAACAGCAACATGTCTTTCTAGAAAGTGTGTCCCAATTACTTCTACAATAATCAACAGACCTTGCTGTAGACAGTTTTCATAGGTGCCTTGGTAGGAAGTACTTATTACCAATGAAAGCTGTGTGTTCTGTGGATTAATAATGTTTGTCGTTGTTTCTGAAAAGAGATGTTGCTCTTGAGTCTGTTAAATTTTTAATGTTGTAAGCATTGCAAACAAAATTAAATTCACCTCCATTGGTTTAGGTTGGAGGCATGAATAACGGAGACAGAAATCTCAAAATCTGGACAAATAAATGCAAAACTATATGCATGGCTGGGCATCACTTGAAGTAACATTAAAAATGTCTTTTTTTTTTGGTATAGTAACTTGGTTGAAACAACCCTTTCATTGCAAGACATGCAACTCTACATGGCTCTTCGCTAGTACTAACCATCACTACTGGATGGGGTTTAGCTGTCATTTGCTAGTATCATCAGATAATGTATCATCAGATTGCTACCAGCTATAGCAGTGCTACATATGAAGAGCAGATAATACACCAGTTTCAAGCTATTCAGCACGGTGAGATGAGACATGAGACACAAGAAATGCTGTGCTGCAGAAAAACAGAGGAGATAAAGGTGTATGCATGTTGGGTGCAATAAATGAATCACTCTAATATTAAGCACATGTAGCATTTAATTGGGAGTGGAATGTGAAGCACAGAGCCAACCGAGGGCACAGTTTGAAGTCAAGCATTTGCACACGAGCTATTTTAGTCACACTAGTCCTTTTATAGTGGTCTCAGCCAGTGTAAACATGGTCTGTCCAGGGGCCCCAAGACAATGAGATCAGACTGAGACCAGCTTTTCTCTGAAATCTTTCCAGGCATGGCGTTATGACACTGCAGGCACTGTCAGAGTCCAACAGAAGATTGTGGCTAGAGGCCATGGATGGCAAGGAGCCGGTGAGGACCTCTGCCTGTTTGTTTTTGAAATATTTATTTTGTGTCGGCTCCTGTTTGGATAGGATGGGTTTTTTTGTATGTTTGTTTGATAAAAATATACAATACCAAAACTGATGTATTTGTCACTGGCACCCTCTTCTGGTTCAGATTCGGTTCAGCAACATCGTTTTAAGAAACCATGAGCTCACCATTCACTTGTTCTAATAATAGACTGCCCACTTCTACCATAGGAGCATGGGGTGGGGGTCTGAGCCATGATTCTCTTCTTTAATGGATTTTGTTTAACTTTAAAGAGAAGGATTTCATAACTTACTAATGCTTTATGTTAACCATCTCCAGATTTACAACCTCCCTGCCATACTGAGCAAAAAGGAAGAGAGTAAGTGTGTTTCTTTAATCTCTCC
This sequence comes from Scomber japonicus, assembly GCF_027409825.1. Taxonomy (NCBI): domain Eukaryota; kingdom Metazoa; phylum Chordata; class Actinopteri; order Scombriformes; family Scombridae; genus Scomber; species Scomber japonicus. Next base: position 19,745,283 of record NC_070583.1, read on the forward strand.
AAACCCCTTTCACCATGGTAAAGCATAAATTCAGCTTTCTAAGACTTTGAATAAAATCTCTGCACACATTCACGCACACACACACACACATCAAACACATTTGTTACCTATATCCATCTCTGTTCATTAACACAATTACTTGACATGCACCCACTCAGCTGACATAGCATAGCCTTACATCACAAGGGTTGCATCTTATTAGTTGGGGCACATGCATAAGGGAGAGCTTATTATTCCTGCATGATACGTGGTTAATTGACGTGTCAACACTATTTCTTGTGTTGTATTACAGCACTTCTTAATGAGGCGGGCTTTAACTTTGTGAGGAAATGCATTGACCTGGTGGAGATGAGAGGTGAGGCATTTAAATCTCTCTGCTTTCATCTGTCAAACGACTTGAATGCATCCTGGTGGTGATTATGAATAAAAATGTGATTCATTAATTAGTGGACATGACAAAACGCTGCACTTGAGCGACAGAAAGTCAAACAGAAAGTCTTTGATCCTTGCTCCAATCCTTTCTTTTTCTTTTTCATTGCAATTCAGGTCTAAATACGATGGGACTATACCGGATTGGAGGGGTCAACTCCAAAGTACAGAAGCTGATGACCACAGTCTTTGGTAAGTAACCCGATTATGAAATAAAAATACAATTTCCCACTCGGCACAGTAGTATAGAAATTACTAATAGGATCTCTGTTCAAAGGGACTGGAGCCAAATTTAAAGTATCAAAGCTTGAAATTGTACAGCTTTTTTCTATCATTAAGACTATTTCTCTCTTAACAGTCTCACATGCCAAACAAACAGATAGTTCTGCAATTTCATCATGCCTGAATTATCATTTTCAGAAATCCAATCTATTTTTATAGCTTTCAAAACTCTAGGTCATGAACAGCTCTGAATATGATCTCAGTTTGAAGTTAAAAGCTTTATAAAACATAATATGAGCCTGCAGAGTGAGGAAAGGTGTCCTCCTTGTGGTGTGACAGGGTAACAGACATTATGCCTCATTATGTTGCCATTACTTTATTAGGTACCTAAGGCAATTGTGTATGCATATATTTCATATATCTGAAAAGGAACAGTCTCAACAATCTATTAAATTCTCACTTAAGCTGGATCTCCATCTCTCTTGGACACCACACATGTATTCATTTGCACTTACATTTATGTCAGATTCTTGGGTTGAGTCTCTTTAAGAAAAACGTCACTGTTTATAATGCTTATTTAACTAGCCTGTCAGTTTGTGTTATGTATAATGCTTGCTTCAAACAGTTTCCAGCCTAATCTAAATGGAAAATGAATAAATGAATATAAAATGTGTTTTTCAATAGCTTCCAAGGCACCTGTGGATATGGACTTGGATCCAGAGACGTGGGACAACAAAACTATCACCAGCGGTCTGAAGAATTACCTCAGGTCAGCTCGCCCCACCAGCTGTGTGTCCTCAGCTGTCAGGAATCATCATTGCCTCCATAATGCCTTTTTGAAACCTCCCTGGTGTTAGTCATGCATTCAGCGCTGCCTCTGACACACAAATTGCAGATGGCTGCATTTATTAAAAAGGATCCATGCCATTCAGAAAATAAATGACAACCACTCTCTTTATTCACCAGGTGTCTCTCTGAGCCTCTAATGACCTTCAAGCTCCACAAAGATTTTATCATGGCTGTCAGTAAGTTATGAAAAGTTACTAACAATGTAATAGATATTTTAGCAAAGGCTTTATTGACTTTTATTATTATACATAAAATAACATTTCCTAAGTCAGCAGGGCATAATCAAGTTCAAAACATACAGTGTGAATGGGGAGATTACATTTGTGCCAGAAGATTAGCACATTTGAATTTGGTAAATCCCAATTAGTATTTGATCATTAGAGAACACAATATTTCAAAATGTATTTATGAATAAATTGAATTTGCTCCAACCATTTGAAAGCAAATTGAGTTTGAACTTGTATTTCAAATTGAGTCCATTATGAGATAGCTTTGTGGGCGCTACATACCGGCTATTACAGCTGGAAAATCAAACAAGCAAAGATTGAACCAATTAAACTGTTTCCATCTCAGGCTACAAAAATGGGGGGGGGGGGGGCTCCATTGCTCTCTCACGTTATGTGAAACTGGTTAGTTAAATTGGTTTGATCTGTGTTTGCTTTTTTCTACACCTCTGGATACAGTGTCTTAGACAGCTGAATATGAGTTTGAAATGTGTTCTGCCACTTCAATTTGATGTCGTATTTCTCATATTTGTTATTTTTCATTATATATATTATATGTAATTCATGTTCATATTGATGAAATCTAATTCTGAACTGCACTCATACTTGTCAGACATTATCATGCCAGTATACTCATTACTATAAATAGTCTCACTCTAATCACAACATTGTGTGACATTTTGTTATTGGTAACATTACCATTTTTTCTGCAGTTTCTAAAAGTTGTCAGCTTGTGTAAGTATATCACCCTCTTGATCATCTTATGCCTTATTTTACTTTCCTCAGAGTCAGATGACCAGAACTACAGGGTGTGTGCTGTCCATGCCTTGGTTCATAAGCTGCCCGAGAGGAACAAGGAAATGCTGGAGCTGCTAATAAAACACCTCGTCATGTACGTGATCCTGTAATGAATCAGTTACACTGCAGCCCTAAAAAAAGGGCAGCCATGTGAGAGACAATAAAGACTGCTGAGAATGATCAAACTGTCTTCATTGTTTGGGGACACCTCAGTACATTTACAGGCCTCTTTAAAACTGGCAGTACTTTGTAAAGAACAAATCTGTCACTACATGGGAAAGAGTTCACATTTTACATATCACACCATAATATAGAATAGCATCTCATGCCCATGTCCTCTACCTGCAGAGTTTCCACCCAGAGCAAGTTCAACCTGATGACAGTGTCCAACCTGGGTGTCATCTTTGGGCCCACCCTGATGAGGTCTCAAGAGGAGACTGTGGCAGCGATGATGAACATCAAGTTCCAAAACATTGTGGTGGAAATACTCATCGAGAACTGCAACAAAGTGAGTCTTTGTTGATGTACAGTATGTTTGTAGTTATCTCTGCACCATTTAGCTCATTCTTTCCTTATGTCATTCTTACTTGAAAGGTCTTTTATCACAAGATTTACACTGTCTTTGTTTTTCCATTCACCAATAACAATTTTTCTAGAAAAAGAAAACCCAGCTGATGTGCAATTTTTAAAACTATTTGACAAAAAGACACTAAACATAGCACCAGGGTGGGTGATATGGATAGTATAGTCAATCATTGTATAAACAATTTTATATTACACTATGTATATATATATATATATCTTAACGGGAAGAAACCTCAAGTAGAACCAGGTGTCAGGTGGGTGGCCGTCTCCCTTGACTGGCTGCATTGAGTACATTCATTTGAGAAACTGTTCACAGATCACATAACCCAATTTCAAAGTAGATATCTCTGGTTGTGTTATACCTGGTATGATGTAACTGGTTTATTGCAAGAAAAGACTACCTCAGTATAAGTAGTTTTGCAAAATATCTGATGGCTGACAAAATACTTAAGTCTCATGGTAAAGATTCTTAAAATATTGGTAGCAAATTTCAATAACAAAGGTATCCGCCTATATTGATTAAGAATAAAGAGATGGTGTAGTTGTGTTGAGTAATTAGTGCTTCTGCTTGGACTTTCAGATCTTCCACCAGCCTCCGGACCCCAATGTGCCCCTGCCTCAACCCCAGAGCCGGCCTGGCTCCCGCAGAAGCAGAGCCATCTGTCTGTCCACTGGGCCCAGGAAACCACGCAGCATCTACACCCCAACACTGTGCCTCGCAGATGCAGAAAGTGAGTACCAAATCAGTTAATAACACCTAAGTTCATCAAACCACTTTACTGCCAAAACACCAAAAATCTGTGGCACATATTAACTGTCAGGCATTTGCACAAACTGTCTCGAAAATGTTCTGTTTTCTTCGTATTTTTGAAATGGAAATTAGTCATGCTATTTCCATTTAGGCTTCATGAGTGTGAGTGATATCTTCAGAGAAAGGCATTTTCTTTAAGCCATAGTAACCACATTCCTCACTCTGCACTTCACTCAGCAGGTTTTAATGAGGGCCTTGTATGCCTCTTCTCTGGTCCCTGCATAGGTGACACTTTCAGTAGCAGTCCAAGCAGCACCCCCATGGGCAGCATGGAGTCTCTGTCCTCCCACTCCTCTGAGCAGAACAGCTCCTCCAAAACAGCCTCCTGTGCTCAGGTCAAGGACAAGTCGCTGCTGGACCTCCGCCGAATGTCATCACAGCTCTCAAATGGCCCCAGGAGCACGGTGTGTGTCAGCAGCCCAGAGTCCAGCTCCAGGGAGGATGCAGGGCGTACAGATGGAGAATCAGAGGATGCTCTCAGTGTGTCCTCAGTCAGCACCACACCCAGGCTGTCTCCTGCACCCAAAAAAGCACCACACAGCCACTTTGACCTCAGGCCACGACTGCTGAACCGCTCTGCTGCTCCCTCTCTCAAATCACTGCATATATCTGAAGGTAGGAACATCAAATAATGCCAGTTTATGTTTGCCTGGTTGGTTTCACTTGCAGTAATGAAGTGGAAACAAACCTCATGAAAATGTCATTTTTGGACAGTAATGAATTCATAAAGTGAGACAGAATACAGGATTGAATACTTTCAAAGATTGGTAGCACCCCTGTGATTTAAGCACCATTTAAGCAGCAGCTTTGAAGTATCATTTACAGGGCACATATCCCAATTTACTGGGTATGGTGTATAAAACTTTAGTGTCTTTGTTTCATTTCCATGAAGACAGGAGTTATTGTTTGTATGTCTTCCTCAAGGCCACAGGAGCTGCTCTGGATCTGCCCAAAATCTGTCAACACTGGAGTCCAAAGAGAGTTTAAAGCCTACTGAGCATCCAGACCTTCCACCAAAACAAGTGCTCCGCCGCAGGATGGACACCTCAGCCAGCAACGGCTACCAAAGACCTGGCTCAGTGTAATGAACTGAAATATAATTTATGCACATTGTCAATCACTTTAAACCCAGCGCTGAAACAATTAGTTGAATAATTGATTAGCCATTGATTAATTGGCACTTCTTAAGCATAAATGACAAACACTCACTATTTCCTACCACTCATATGTCAGGATCTGCTGTTTGAGTTTTAAACTGCTGATCTGAATAAACGATTTAAAGCTATTACCCTAGCTCTGGGAAGATGCAATGAGCATTTTTCACCATTTATTGATTAATCCAGTAAAGAATTGCAGCATATTAGATGATGAAAATAATTGTTGGTTGCAGCCCTGATACCCCTGATAATGTGTTTATGTGTAGCACAAAATAGATGCAGGTCAATAAGGCTTAAGTTCAATAGTTCAGCAACATTTCTCTCCGACTTTCTCCCTTTCTCTTTTTCTCCCCTCTGCGTCGTCAGCTTCCTGCTTCGTCTGTTTATGAGCAGTGAGCATTGGGAGGGCTCTAAGATCAGATGAGTATGTGCTAGGAGATTTATGTCTTTTCCTCTCTTGTGGGAGAGCTGGCTTTAATTATGTTCTGCCTGCTCTTGGGTTGATGTGACCCAGCAGCAGTCTACACTCCTTCTCTTGGGACAAACAGATTGTTTGACTTGTCATGTCTGAGAAGCCAGTCACACACGTCTCTCAAGTGGTTTCCATGTATAGCACCCACCCAGCTCGCCCTAGGCTCTGCTGTCCCCTTGACTCTGAGGTTATTATGCTCAGGGTCAAGTGCAGCCCTGTTATATGGTTAAACTCAGTTCAGCATCATGCTGAAGCTGAGTCCACCCTGAGGAAGGAAACCTCCCCTATTGTGTTGTTACGCCTTTCACCTCATTCTAAACAATGAGAAATTCTGACAGGGCCAAGAGAAAGTATATCTCTGTGTTGTGGTCCAAAAAAGGTCAGAAAGGTATGACTTTCTCTCTCAGGTTGCACTCCAGATTTTATAGACAATAATATATCAAAAAAAGATTTCACACATTTACTGACTCTACATCATCTCTGATCTTGGCACATATTTTTCTTTTGGGTGACATTTTTCAAACAGTTCTTTTTCTGCTGTTAATGTTATCCTTGTTAACAGCTGTCAGGTAGAGTGAACAGTGTTGTTTTTCATTGTCCATGTTCATATTTCTCTTTTTTTACAGGGTTGCTGCCAGAGCACTGCTTTTTGAAAATGCCTCTTCCCCACAGTCTGTACCAGTTGGAAGGTACTGTATAAAAAACATGGCACCATATTCTACAGTTTAACCTAATTAATCCCTGTTTCATTTCTCCAGACCTACCATGAAATGATCTGTTGTTTTTGTTGTTGTTGTTGTTGTTGTTGTATTTATAGAGATGCTAAGGCGATGTATTCCTGTGAAGCAGAGCACAGCCATGAGCTAAGCTTCCCCCAGGGGGCGCACTTCTCAAATGGTAAGCAGAGCCAAAACAAGGCAAAAAATTATACTAACTTTGCTTCAGATGTTCTCACTAAAGCACACATGCCTCCATCTCTTTGCGTAGGCTAATGGACATTTGAACAGTGTACACAGACAGTCTGTTTTGGCAACACACAGCAAAGACTTGGCTAATTCCCAGTATTATGTTGAGGCATAAAATGATTTTGCTCTTAGCACAACGCCCCATATCCATTGCTAAAATCCAAACAGCCCCAGGATTTTTTATTGCCTCTTGCCTTTTCCATGAAGTGATCACTTGGCCCACAACCAGAGCAGGCAGGTCACTGTAACCTAGTGATGGAAGGCACCAGTGCCTGTTCCCTGTTAACACAGACAGCAGAGCCAGCAGCCAAATGCAAAAACATCAACAAATGCTCCCTACCATTTACCAGCAGGCAGACCACTTTTATTGCTTTCTACATTAGCAGACCATTTTCCTCGACATCCTTATTCAGCACATCTCTGCTTGATTGTTTAAGCTGATATTTTTTTACGATTTTTCTCTTTTTAGAGCATCTCAATAATGATTAACCATGTCATATTTTTTGTGTTTTATACTGTATGTGTGTGATTAAGTAATGTAATCCTGCTTTCAAGCCTGCTGAAATACTAGGGACTGAATTTAAAGAGCAGTCTTACCTAGAGTCTTCCTCAATCTGCAGTAAATGTTATCTGGGAAAAGTCTGGGAAATAATGTCATCAAATGTGGGCTCAGTGGTTCTTATCACGTTACACTAGATAAAGAATTGTTCTTTTTTTCTCTTTTTCTTTCACTAAATTATTTTTTCTTATTTTTTTTCTGGTAGTCTACCCTTCTGTTGAACCAGGCTGGCTCCAAGCAACTTATGAGGGAAAGACAGGTTTAATCCCTGAGAACTATGTTGTCTTCCTCTAGAAACATTGAATATTTTTCATGGTATCCATGGGAAAAAAATCATGTTTTTTGGTTTATGTTGTTGTTGTTCTAATTATTGCTGGTATCATGTATGTCATGTCTGTATTGTATGCATTTCTAGCAGATACCAAACAGAGCAGTAACTGCTAAAACAGTGCTAGAAGTTCAAGCTCCATTTTTTTTGTAATGAATTAATTCTCAAATGTTTGGGGATTCTGCAGCTAGCCAGTAGTTAAGAGGACGTAGGTATGGCATGATTGCTCTTACCTACATGTAAATACAGTATATTACCCATGGACTGCACAGATGTTTTTAGGCCCAGTATTAGCCTACAGAATCACAAAACAAGCACATCCCATTTCACAAGTTTTATTCTCAGAAATATATTATCTTTTAACTTCCCACTATATCAATGTAACACTCAAGTTGATAATGGAAATCTGTAGTTTGATAAACATTTTGTAATAACTGTAATTGAACAAACTGTGATTTAAAATAAGGATACTTATCTAATCAATTAGAAAGAACATAATGAGTTTGCACCTTAACTTTAATGTTTTTGGCCTGTGATTATTGTTCATCTACTGAACCTGCTCACTGCTGCAGTGCACTTTCTGGTTAGCTTAACAGTACTGTACTGTACATTAATGCTCTTGAGTTTTTCTGTAAATGCTAATTAAAAATATTCACTTCTCCTAACAGTTTATTACTATAAATTATCACATCAAATATATTTCATATGTTAAAAAAAGTGATTTTTTTATTGTGTTGAATGCTATTTTTATGAGGTGAAGGCTTCACCTTTAATACCTGTTGTGTTACTGTGGTACACTGGTGGTACAAGCAATGACAACAAGACATGTATTCTCTATTACTGTAACAACATTTCAAAAATACAAAGTTCATAGCCATCCAAAAAGTTAACTTAAGTGATACAGTTTCAGAAAATGAAAAAGATTAAAGAGAGAAAACAATCATCAAGCTTTTTGCCCTTTGGTTATTACAAACTGAAAAGGCCTTTAGCTGGGCCACGAAAAATGTATTTGGGGAGTTATTTGAGAATGTGCACTCGCCAAGATCATGATGTTCTTTTCCATTTACATCTATGAGAATGTGAGGTGGCCTTGGACAGCGATGCCGGGATAATACTCCCTTACAGTCTTAACATGCACGGGAATATCACGGAAATTATATCTACATCCTGAATGTGCAACATTTGGCATTCTATTTTGTTTTTCTTTTTGTATGGCAAGCTTGTTTCCTTGCAATCATCTACTGTGTCTTGACGTTGTATTAGCATGTCTATAAATAAACAGCATGATTTATTAGACCTATGGTCCAAATTCTTTGTCACAGTCGTATGTTTAACTTGTGCTCGCTGCCAATAAGGGATTGTAATTTCAATAAGTAAAACTTTCTATAGTGAGGACATACTGTAAGTGGTTTGGATGTTGTCTCTTGTGTCCCTAGTTTTAGATCCTCTACTGTGTTTTTGGTTGGAAGCTAGAATTAGCCTGACAGATAATTTAATTATCTCCCAGTCTGATGAATGTTCCTTCCTTTCCGTAGCTACATTAACATTTCTTGCAGGAGTATATCACCTTCACCAGGACAGTTTTAAGAGTTTCAAGAAAATTTGGTTTAAAGTTAGACCATGGTACAGTTAAGGCGTGATTCATTGTTTGTACCGATCTGAATACTAATCTGACATTTTTAAGGGTTTCTAAAGATTGCTAAGCTTTTCATGAATTAGATCTACTGCACTTGAGTTAAATCAAAACTATTAAATAGGTGTTATTATTAGAATACGATTTATAGCATTGTGCAGCCTGGGTGGAGATGTGTGCTAATTCATTTAAGTGTATAAACAGGATTTTACAAATGTTTTCAACAAAGTGTTCTTCCCAGTTTCTCCTCCCAAGAGTAGGTTCAGTGAGTCATACTAAGAGCTGCCTGCCCTAACAGAATTTTATTTAGGTGAGAAACATTTCTTTGTTTCTCTTATCTTTTTTTTCTTTTCTGCAGCTTCAGTACAAATATTTCAGTATCTCAAAAAAACAACATCAGCTAGTTCCATCAGCTAGTTCCATCTATAGAGAATATGTTGATGGGGAAATGGTGGCTACACCAGATTCAAGGGTTTTTTTATACGGAGGAGGTTTATTGACTGATCCCTCTGAATTTATGATATTCCAGATATCTCTACAAAAACATGTGATTCTGTTTAACCACATAAAGTAAAATAGCTAAAGAGCATTAGAGGCAGTTTGGCAAAGTATAGGTAACTGGCTACATTAGTGAAGGCTATGAAGAATCCAGTAATAGTTGGGTGAATAATCCAGTCACAAGATGTCTCTGCAGAGTCGTGATGTCTGTGCTGGCATCATCATTTGGTATGGAACAAGAGGGGCTTCACCATTCCTGCCAGGACCTTGGGAAGCTGGGAGGAAATGACCTCGGTCATCATCTCTGGAAACTCCACTCTCATGGCGTCTGCCTGGATGAAGGTGCTCAGGCAGAACAGGTTGACCTTCTTCACTATCTGTCCAATAAGAGACATTCATGTTTGGCTTAGTACTCATTAAAATATCTTAAGACACATATGAATCATGCTGCTGTACTCAGATCATTAAGGGAGCATACATCATGCATGGCATCCATCAGTTTGGTGAGGTGGTAGAATCTCTGCGAGCTGGCCACCATGCCCTTCTCCTTTATGTGGATGACCCTGGTCAGTTCCCGAATGTAGTTTTGTCTCATATCTTCAAATGCTGCCTGGCTTTTCACTCCCTCAAGAGGCACTGAGAGCAGACACGTGTAGATTTACAATAGAATTTCTCCAAACACATTATTCACTTTTAAATGTAGAAAACTATAAAAGAAAGCTTTACAAGCACTTATGAGATGCAATGCCAGTTAATAATGATTATTTTGGAAGTAACATGCTACTTATGGAAAACAATGTTTTTTAGTGAGCGTAAAACTGGGACATGATAACAGCTGCAACATAAATCCTGTCAAGGTCCAGTCACCCGTTGCAACACTCCCTTTAGAGGGTCATCAAAGCTTCACATCCATGTTTGCAACACTTACACAGTGTAACTAGTTCCAACCAGAAGGTCAACTTAAGGTAAAAACAACTTAAGGTAAAAACAAATAGTCAATCTTGAGTCTGACACTGATTTTCTGTCTCTTACCTGTGTTGAGTAATATTATGGCTTTCATGCAAAGAAACTCCTCGCGGGTAACTTGAAGATTTGCAAATTCCTGAGGGATGAACTGCATTGCTAGGCAAAGGTCATAGATTGGAGATCTCCTCATTTGTTCCCTGAACAGAAAAAAATATTGAACATGTTGTGTTTTTGAACAATGTAGATCATTTTTACATTTTCATTTAAATCACTCATGCATATGTCTATACAACTCAGATTGCGTTTGATGACTTACTGACTAAGAACCAGGTCAGGTGCAAAGTATAAATATTCACTGGTGACATTCTGAAAGGAGCGCCAGCCAAGAGAAAACACCATCAGGTTCATCCATGAATACTGGATGAGGGTCATCTGATCATTGATGTGAAGATTCCGAAATCCTTAGAAAGAAAATAACATGCTGTATTAGATCGACGTTTCAGATCAAATTGTCTGTACAAATATATTATCATAACCAGTGGTGCAATTGGTTTCTAGTTATATTCTGACTCAGTTTAAAACTTTAATACCATTTTATATTTTATAATATTGCTTTCTATTTTATCATTTCCTGTGACAATCAAGTGGTTTTATACCACTTGAGGAAACTGCTGTTATAGCCAGTATTGATGGCTTTACAAAACCCTCTATCTCCTTCAGTGTGAAGGCTGAGACCTTCGGGGAGGCCTGCCGGTGGGTCCCCATGGCAACAAATGCTGTGACCATGAGCTGCACAGAGCTGTTACCTGGCAGAGACTTGGACCATTTGACGATCCACAGCAGCTGTTTCTCACACAGCCTGTTGAGACTGTTTAGCAGAAGATGGGTAACATCGGACTGGGTGCTGTCATAGCCAGAGTACATGGTCTCTGGTTCGATGTTTTCCAGGATATTGATGATCTGTTGCGATAGCTGCACCTCACGGATGCCTGGTATGCACGACATGGTGGTCAAGGCCTGATTGTTGTTGGACATGGCCAAGTGGGACTGGAACATCAGGGACGGGGCCAACCCCAAGGCTTTCAATGCCCCAAAACGCTTTAGCTTCCTGCCTGTGACATAAAGACAAGGTTTAATTAGATCTGATAAGGAAGAGCATTTGTGCCCACATCACAGAGCTTCATTGTTTTGCTTCCTATGCCAATCAAATTCACTATTAAAGTGGTGAAATGGCTCAAATTTGGACATAAAAAAGGAGTTAAATACTTCTGCTTACAAAAGGATCCTGTTTAATATAAATTCATTGTTATCCTTTTGATCCGAACACTTTAAACATTCTCTTTTATGCTAATCATGGTTTCAAAGTGTGACTTGGTGGTTGATATGTGTCATATGGGTGCATTAGCTCTGTGCAAAAAAAAGAAATCCAACAAAAAGGGTACCTCCAAGCATCATTCCTGCTTGATAGCACTTTCGGAGGCGACACGCAGGGCAATTTTTCCTCCGGATTTTGTCCACAATGCAGTCATTTCGCCCAGCACAGAGATAGCTATGATGGCCTGTTGAGTAAAAAGGTACAGACAATACACACTATTTTAACAATGCTTGGTTTTCAAATATGTAAGGAGAAGAAGAGGCACATAATGAGACGAAAAAAAGTGCTGAAGGGCTTCTGACTATTAGCACGGCTACTCCACTCCACACTTTCTGTGCTGAGGAGAGATCTTAAGGGGAAAATTAGATAGAGGCGAGGCGTGTGAGGACAGAGTGACACAGCCGTGGTGAGACATAGTGGCTCTTAGATATCTCACATTTCAAGATAACTAGAAAAACAAGTCCAAGACAAGGAACATGGTGAACACTGGTCAATGTGATACTGTTGCTAATGACCTTTAGCGGCTACCATAGAAGGTCAGTCAAATCTTATGTGGTAACTCCCTGGTAACTGATATTTAGTTACAGCCTGTAACATTCAGTGTTTCTTTTTTTCTTCTTCCATTTTTCATGTTTTTGTTTATTTATCAGGAACAATGTCGACTGATTAACAACCACAACCTTTAACTAGATTACCTTAGGTGGCACATTTCCATCTACAAAAGCAAAATATTAAATGGCATTTGTTACAATTTAACATGTATAAAAAACATAGCAACCACAGTGGGTATGAGAGTATGTGAAGACCAACAGCGGCCTCATGTTAAAAAAGGCATCTTGAAATAGAATAAAATATTAAAAGAATTAGTTAAACTGTCCGCAATAGGTGAGGATTTAGGTTCTCTCCTTTCATGACAGTCCCAGTACAATATGTATGAGTACCATGGACAATAGAGGACTTTTTTACAGCCACAGTCATATTTGGGAAAGCACAAGTATTATAATAATAATAAATAACATCAACAATGGCTACAGTAAATCATGGTAGGAGCACAATACCAGGACCCTGAAACTGAATTCAGCCATCATTCATTTTATCATTTACACCTGTGCTTTTGCTACTGTGACAAGTTAAAAAAAAGTTTCTCTGTGACAAAGGTTTATCGATGACTGAGAAAAAAAAAGTAGAAGAACATTTTCTTTCCTCACCTTCTACTGCTCTTTTAAAAAATACTTTACAGCTCCCGCAGGTTAGGACTCCGTAGTGGCAACCAGATGCCTCATCACCACAGATCATACACTGTCTCTGAGGTGGCATACTGAAAAAAGAAAAACAGTTGCATTGATGAAGTGTCTATGAAGCAAAATTTAGGTACAAACTACAGAAAGATTACTTTTAACATGCAAAAGACCTTAATTTTAAAATGTAATCATCCTTTTAACTTTTCTACATTAAGATTAGGGTGAAATGTTCATTTGAGGCAGGGGTCCTTGATGTTAGTTGATATAACGGTGCGTGGTTGTAGAGCAGGGGATAATTGTTTTTCTTTTTTTTTTTTTTTTTAATTTATTTATTCACGCAGATATGGTATTTGGGAAAATAAATTGGGATAAGATGTTATCACTCACTCTTACTTGTTATCAATAGAAGTGCACTGATTTTATAACATTTCCATGAGAGACAGATGGCAGTCTAGATAGTGAAGTAAAAAACAACAAGTTTGTCTTTTTTTCTTGTTTCTCAGCCTCAGAAATAGACTGACAGAATGATAAAAGTGTAATTGTTGAGCACTAGGGAGTGATCTGTCCTCACACTGAGATGATTATCAAATGTAATGATTAATATACAGCCCTATCTCTAAATTGATCTATCTTTTAACTCTTAAAGTCTCACTTACAATAGACCTGCATTCGTCATGAATACGTGCATTGCCTCTATTTTAATTAAAAATGGATTCATCTATGTGAGAGTTTGTAATTACCCGGGGAAAGCGGTGAAAGGTGAGAGGTTCCGCTGAGTCAAAGCTTGGCTCTGGACCCCATGATAGCCGTTGTTTGTGAACGGGTCCTCCGTCATCCCTGCAGAATGGCACCAGTACTGAGACTCACCAAGAGACGTCTGCATCTGCCAGCGGGGAACGTCGGGCTTGTACATCGCCAGTTGAGTGTCAAACTCCATCACACCTTTCCCGGACAAACCACACCTGGAGTCAGTCCTCTGCAAAGTGGCATTTGGTAATAAGGGCATTTGCTCTGTTTGGTTCAGGTCGATCAAAAAGTTTGGAGATCCCTCCAGCGCTGGTGTAGAAACTGCCGACTCCCCGTCACCAAGCCCCAGCTGCTTCCTGTCCGTGTCGCAGCAGGTGTCAAGATCAGGTATCTCTGATGATGGATCAAAGCTGGGACACGGACTTTCCATAATCACAGAGGGTTCATTTTCATCCTTAATGAATTTACACGCTCCGGCTGTAGAGGAGAGGCTTAAATTTGCGCCTGGCAAACTTTCGGATGTGGCCACAGTTGTCCTCTGAACTTTTACAAAATCTTCCCACGGCACACTGTCACACTTAAGAAATTCAGTGCCACGACCAAAAAAATGTTTTGCAGCAAGTGAACCATCGAGCATGTTACAGTCTTTGAAAACGGTACCGTCGCTGCTGGAATGACCGTGGACCAATGTGCCAGCGTTACCATAATTACGCACGGAGGAGGGGGACATGCAAGTCAGAGACGGTGGCTCGTTAGATAATTTAGTACTGTATCCAGCTTCAATTAATTCACTTACTCTTGTATCGGTGGAGTCAGCAATCGAAGTACTAATAGTGATCATCCTTTCGTTGAGTTTATTTTCCATGTTCTGAGCCACAAAGCGCACAGCAGAGACTTGAGTGCGCCGGAGCCTGGACGGCGTGTGATAGGCTGTGGTTCAGAGACCTTCCTGAAATCCTCCTCCCAGTCGAGAAAGGCTGTGACTTCGCCTTTCTTTTACCTATGAGTCAATCCTGTGCAATTCAACAGCTGCTCAGAAATAAAACCAACTTTCAGCCTGTGCTGATCAATCTATGCTATAAAATGATATAGTATATGTGCTCTACTATAGATATAAAGTACAATCTATACTTTAAAAAAATAACCTGGCTATACTATATAAAACTAACATGACAACATATTTAGTTAAATCCTTGTTGTGGGTGTCATGTTTAAAAGCTGAATTCTTCACAGATTTCCAGTTGCTTTTCCTATTGAGAGTAAATAGCCAATCCTCGACAGGATGTCATGGAAAGAATCAACGCAGAGCCACGCTGGAGAAATATATGTACACTTGACAGCAGACCTACAGTGAAATAGCCAGCCACTGGGGAGAATCTACAGTAGTTTACTTCAGAGTGTAGAATGATTAGTCTCCACCCTACTGAGGTCAACAATGGAGACAGTGTTGGTCAAATGAGGGTGCCAAAGATGAGACTACAATACTTTTATTTATCCCAAAAAATCAATCATAGCAATTGTTACCCTTACCAGCCCTGCTGAACTCAACTGAACATCAAGCCCCCTAATTTTGTTGTCATATATATGTGTGATATATATATATATATATATGTGTGTGTGTGTGTGTGTGTGTGTGTGTGTGTGTGTGTGTGTGTGTGTATGTATGTGTGTATATATACAGTATATACATATATTCACTTTGGTTGAGTAGTACCATTTGTAGCTATGAGAATAGGATTACATGGTGTTTGTAACCGTGAGAGAGGTGGGAGAGTCGGAGATAAAAAATCACTGCAATCCATTGTGCTTTGCAGTTTTATCTCCCACTTTGAGACATCATTAATCTCTATGGCAGTGAGGTGTTGAAGTAACTTTATGGAGTGTTATGTAAGGTCTGTATCCTGTAATGAAGTCAAAGTATGACTTTTGTTTCTTAGTTTTTCCTCTTAGTTTCATGTAACAATCTTTTCCAGTTTGATGTCTATTTTCTGCTGCTTGAAATCAAAGTTCCCATTTCAAGCATTGGGTCTTATTATCTTTTGCCAAATGCAACAAACAACCTTTGATAAAGTGATGATTTATCCGTTTACCTCGCATTTACTGCATGATGGTCCTCTATATTTCTTATTGTGTCATAACATCACCCTCACCTCACTTGTGCTCATCTAATTTACATAAGAGAACATTTCTGTTAGTTAGATAACAGAAAGGGTTTCACTATTCAAGTTAATCAGTCGAGTGTGGATGTTGCTGATGCATGTAGTTATGATGTAAACGCAGGCCTTGGCCCTATCTTCTGCGTCATATTTTTGCTATCACTGCATGGGGATTCTCATGCTTTGGCCTACATAATTCTTGGAGAACAGTTTCTCATTCATATCTACATGATGTGTTCTTCAAATGCTGTAATGACCTAGTTTTCAAACATTAATCTGTAATTGTGACGCAAGTGGCTCATGGTGACCACCAGCAGCCTTCAATTCTTATGTAACACCATATTATCAGCTTGTCAATCAAATAACTGTAAAGCATCTTGTACTACACTAGTATGTATGAAATGTGCTAAATAAAGTTTGATTGATTGATTGATTGATTGATTGATTGATTGTGTAACACCATGTTCTGGTAATCTTGTCATCTATTTGACAAGCTTAACATACACTATATTGCCAAAAGTATTGGCTCACCTGCCTTGACTCGAGTCGCATATGAACTTAAGTGACATCCTATCCTTAATCCATATAGGGTTTAATATGATGTCGGTCCACCCTTGTGCAGCTATAACTCTTCTGGGAAGGCTTTCCACAAGGTTTAGGAGTGTGTTTATGGGAATTATTGACCATTCTTCTAGAAGCACATTTGTGAGGTCACACACTGATGTTGGACGAGAAGGCCTGGCTCTCAGTCTCCGCTCTAATTCATCCCAAAGGTGTTCTATCACGTTGAGGTAAGGACTCTGTGCAGGCCTGTCAAGTTCATCCAAACCAAACTCTCTCATCCATGTCTTTATGGACCTTGCTTTGTGCACTGGTGCACAGTCATGTTGGAACAGGAAGGGGCAATCCCCAAACTGTTCCCATAAAGTTGGGAGCATGGAATTGTCCAAAATCTCTTGGTATCCTTTCACTGGAACTAAGTGGCCAAGCCCAGCTCATGAAAAACAACCCCACACCACAATCCCCCGTACACCAAACTTTACACTTGGCACAATGTAGTCAGACAAGTACCGTTCTTCTGGCAACCTCCAAACCCAGACTCGTCCATCAGATTGCCAAATGGTGAAGTGTGATTCGTCACTCCAGAGAACACATCTCCACTGCTCCAGAGTCCAGTGGCGGCGTGCTTTACACCACTGCATCCGACGCTTTGCATTGCACTTGGTGATGTATGGCTTGGATACAGCTGCTCATTCCATGAAGCTCTCTACACACTGTTCTTGAGCTAATCTGAAGACCACATGAAGTTTGGAGGTCTGTAGTGATTGTGCAGAAACCTGGCGACCTCTGCGCACTATGCGCCTCAGCATCCGCTCCGTCATTTTAAATTGCCTACCACTTCATGGCTGAGTTGCTGTCATTCCCAATCCCTTCCACTTTATTATAATACCACTGACATTTGACTGTGGAAAATTTAGGAGCGAGGAAATTTCACGACTGGACTTGTTGCACAGGTGGCAACCTATCACAATACCACGCTGGAATTCACTGAGTTCCTGAGAGCGACCCATTCTTTCACAAATGTTGTAGAAACAGTCTGCATGCCTTTGTGCTTGATTTCATACACCTGTGGCCATGGAAGTGATTGGAATACTTGATTTCAATTATTTGGTTGGGTGAGTGAATACTTTTGGCAATATAGTGTATGTTAGGAACGTATGCCCCCATGATACTCATCAAAAGATAAGAAGATAAAAGTACAATTTTTATGGTTATTTTATCAATGTTTTTGTTAACTGTGCCTCTCCCTCAGTTTTCCATGGTACGGTATGCTCCAGGGACTTGAAAGCTTAAGTCAACAGCAGCTTTTAGTCTCCTGGCATGACTGCATGGAGGTGAGCTGTTCCTTTAGCTGACAGGTCAGACTGTCCTCAGACATTTGTCTTGCTTCTTTCACAAAGCGAGAGAGCAGGAGCCCAACAGCATCTGCTGCAATGATTTTAAAAACCCATAAAGCCTCTGTACTCCATGAGGCGAAGATTACACTCATTTTAATCATATTCATTAGACACTATGCTTAATTGATCAGCTTAATCAGTTTAATAAAACACAACATAAAAAATATAACAAAAGTGAATGTATGAATATTAAAACTAGAGTCCTGCTGAGTGATTTTAAGGTTTCATTACATGAAAATAATGGTTACACTGTAAAAAGCATACTGTAACTTCTACAGTATTTTTTACTGTATTTTCAATTACAGTATCATTACTGTATTCACATTTATAATATTATTAATGCATTTTCATTGACACTATTGTCACTGTATTTACATTTACAATATTACTGTATTGTCATATACAGACTCACTACTGTATTT
Organism: Scomber japonicus; assembly: GCF_027409825.1. Classification (NCBI taxonomy): domain Eukaryota; kingdom Metazoa; phylum Chordata; class Actinopteri; order Scombriformes; family Scombridae; genus Scomber; species Scomber japonicus. The sequence goes on from NC_070583.1 coordinate 19,763,678, forward strand.
TCATGTTAAATATATCACTGCATTTTCTTTCACAGTATTTTATTGTACTTGTACTTACTGCATTAGTACTGTTTTTGTAATTTCTCATTTTTCTCATAACTTTTGAATCACAGAAAGCTCTGAGAGTGGATATTACCAATAGGCTTACATGTATTTTTATGGTATGTCTGACCAATCTGCCACTGCATACAAAGTCTTCTTTATTAATCTGAACTGCTTTTCTGCTCCAGACGGGGGGGAAAAGATCACCTCTGTATCAAATTATATAAACAGCTAGTGACAGGCAGCACCATCATGTCAGCAGTCAGTAGTGCATATTTGTTTAACAGAGGCTGTGCAACAAGAAGAAAGTTTTGTTAGTGCCACCATGTGGTAAACTGTACAGATACAGGACAGGGACATATAATTTCATGAGTTTTGCTATAAATTGATATATTTATGCAAAGGAAGAACTCAGTGATGTTAACCCTTTCTAATATTTAAAACACAAAATATCTAGTGTGATCAGATTAAATGTATCCGTAAAGGTGGATCAGGTCTGTGCCTAGGGCCTTTTGATCCTGACTGAGTGCCCCAGAGTGTAGCATGACTAGTAAAAACATGTTTAATACTTATATTTTCTTAAAGAAAGTATAGGCAGTTAATTATTTCCCTCTTCTAAGCTTTGTTTCTCGTGAGCATGCATGACTTCATCCAGCTGCCTGATGAGCTCTGCCAGGGTCTCCATCTCGTGGTTCCCCATTTCCAGCAGCTCATAGCGGAGACTGGAGAGGTCCTGTTTGATCTCTTTCAGTTCACCTGTGGAGCAGTAAGTGAAACAGCTTCCAATAATGTTTCATAATGCGATGATATCTACTTGAAGAGCACCGTATCCAGAAAACCTGCTCGACTCACCTTCATTCACTTCATCATTGTCTTTATCTCTCTGCGCTTTTAAGATGTATCGTTTGATGAGACGATTCATTATCTTCTGAAATGAAGAGCAGATGATTTGGATCTTAAACTGAGAGGCTCATTTTTTTAATCCAAATTAGTTAAGGATAAAAGAACAGCTACTTTTATAACTCATGTTTGATTATACAGCCTGTTATTAGTGACTATTAGCACTTGACCTGTATGTCCTCAATGTGCTCTCTAGAAATTAGGTGTTAAAATAAGGTAGGTTTTTATTGTGTACTTTACTATGTAACTGACAGCACTTGGAAATCAGCACTACAGCATTTTAACCTCTTAAATAACCCCTACCACTGTCATTCATCATGATCAATCAAAACCACAATAATGTACCAGATTCTGCACTGCTGCAATCTCACACTCGATCTATACACCCCAAGCACTCCCTTTTCCCCTCTGATCACTACTCAGAACAAGCACAATGTACCAAAGCAACATGAATTGTAAGGGTTAAGGTTAGGGTTAGGGTTAATGTAATTGCATCATATTTATTATGTGTAATGTAGTTAATTTTAATTTTAGGAATTGTGGCAGGGGGGACTACCAATGGAAATCAGCCCTTGGCTGCAATTGGGTACATTTCCGTTTTTAGTTCTCTGAAAATGTATAATGATGTACATCGTCCCTGTGGAGAAATAAATAAATATTGATATTTGTAGGAAACTTTACTCAGGAAAAACTAGTTGTTGTTAACCCAACAGAATGTATCAGTATATGAAAACTGCTTTACTTTGTGACGGGTGGGACAAAGCGATGCTTCCACAGTCAAATCTTCCTGTTGCCTCAACTAAAATTAAAAACAGTATAAAGAGAAAAAGAGAGGTCCATTTTATAACATAGTTTTAAAGAACACACTTCCAAATGCAACTTTTAAATGTGACACAAGAGGGCCCTGTTCACCTGTATCAAAGGCTATAGGCACACTTCACCAGAAGAGCAACAATTGTCTGACAGAGCCTTTAATTTACATTCAAAAATTAATTTGCTAACATTCTTGCTTTAAATATAAGTTGTGTCAACAAATGATTCCTTACATTGTTAAGTTCCACCTCATCCTTGGAATTTTCTTTGATTTTGCCCCGAGGTAAATCCCAAAGAAATTCCCTTATTCCCCGTAAGAGGGAAACGACAGACTTAGGGCTGGGTACAAGGTTGAAGGGCACAGGCAGCGTGCCACCATACTCAAAATACGAGAACCAGAGTTTTGCTCTGGCAAACTTCCACTCCACATCGGCATCATCCTGTGTATCAACAGAGAAGACATGGTAAGAAGGGGGTAAGAACCAGGGAAAACATTTGATAAGCTTCACAAAACATAACAACACAAAAGCTGGTTTAAAAGTACCACCATTTAAATATTTAGGTGATTATATTTGAATCAATAAAATATTTATTTTAATTTAATAAAGTAACAAAAATGTAACAGTTAGGTGCAACTGATTTACTGACAGAGAATAAAAATTAAAGTTATTCTCTATGATGTCAAAAATGTGATTATTCAGAACTTTCATCCAACTTCCATCTACTCATCCTCGTCTCTTTATTTAATCTGCAGTATTATTGCCCCTCCACTGAAACTTGACAATAGGCATTAGCAGTAAACACTCACTTATTGCCAAAGACTAATGATATTGAACTTAATTATCATATAAATCATTACTAATTCAAACATGAATGGCTGAGACGTACCTCAATTTCTTGAAAGGAGCTGTTAAACATGGCAATGAGCATATTCAGCAAGACAATCACCATGATGATGTTGTACACCCCGTACAAAACATAGCCAATATTCTCAATGAACTTATGGTCGATATTAAGGACCACTGATTTCACTTCCGACAAGCCAAAGATGGCCCAAAATAATGTCTTAAAACTTTCTTCAATCCTGGGGAAATGGAGAAATGGGAATTAAATCAGTGTATGTCTTACATACATACAACATAAAGTGTGTCCAAAGGCATTATTGGAAAATGAATTGTCATTTTCCAATTTTTTGTAATTAAACTCCATAATTTCAGCAGTCTATAGTTCAGACTCACGTTGTAAAGGCATCGTTGTGCTTGGCCCCGAGGTAGTATGAATACAGATTGAACATTCCCACCATGAATGCCACAAAAACTGTTATGAAAATCACCATGAACTTAAAGATATCCTTCACTGTCCTTCCCAGGGAAATCTGCAAAGGGCCAAAGCTCTCATTGGCAGGCAGGATGTATGCAATGCGAGAGAAACTCAGCACAACTGCAACTGCATAGAGGCCTTCAGATATAAGTTGCGGATCTGAGGGAATCCAGTCTATTCGAGCTAAAAATGAACAAATTCTGAATGTGAGAACAGTTTCAATACAATAATCTTACACTCTATTTAAATCAATATCTGTATCAAGCAGTCAGATCAATACATTTTAAAAATAAATATCCAGTGCAACAAAGATGGAATTTAAAATTGAAGTCTGAACCTGAAAATATGAAATGTTTAATAAGACACAAAATATGAAATCATTATTATAATACTTGAATTCTAAGGTCCATACTTACCCAGCTGGAAATACTGTATCTCAAAGGGCAAAGTCAAGTTGGACAGGTCAGTGTAGTGCTTGTCAACATAACACTGGGCAGAGTATGCATGCCAGAAAGCCATTAATCTGGCCATGAAGGAGGTAATAAAAATGGCTAAAATACTAAAGTCAAGAAGATTCCAAGGTTCTGAGATGTATTCCCGGATGTCCTGCGACCAAATGTCTCTACATTCTTCCCAAATTTTCCCTGTAGGAAAAAGAAATCACATATTGGGTTGACAGTCAGAATGTTTCTCTCTCAAATGAAGACATAGGATTTACTGGCAAAACATGTGTGATATGGCTCCAAAGTCTCGCCTGTTGAGAAAAGTGATTTTTTTTTCTATGACTGTTTTAACATCTTATTACCAGTCTGATTTAGTATGGTGCATGTGGTAAGAATACATAATTATCTATGGGCAATACACTGGCATTATAGCCTACATGTTTGGGGATTTATAACCCCTCAGTGACTCATAATATCCTTGACCATGCATATACAGCTGACAGTGCAGAAAGTTGACTTAAATTATGAGAAGTAGACAAGATTGGAGAGGAGACAGTTTTATAGTAAGAGTTGACACTTAAATTATGAGAAGTAGATAAGATTGGAGAGGAGACAGTTTTATAGTAACACTTCACACTCATGACCTATGACCCAGGATATGATGAGAATCTCCATCCAGGTGAAGGGGGTAGTCTTCATACGAAACAGTTGCGAAGGGTGATCATGGGTGGTCATATTTGGCAGCACCGACGGTCCCTCAAACCGGTCTGCTGCGTTCAGGACCAGTAGGCAAAGAAATATCATAAAGGAAGCTGCATGGGCCACAAACTTCAGGAAAGGTCCACGCATGAGTTTCCCTAACTGGCAGAAGTCAGAAAATGACAAAACAGAACAAAGTTTTACATTTTCTGCATTTTTCCCAAATTATAAATTCACAAATGTTCAAGTCTGTCTTAAAACAACAGTCTGGTGCTGATATGAACATTAAAACAAGTTTTTCTTACTGCAATCATTCCTCCTGTTCATGCTGACCATTAGAAGATCCCTAATAATGTAAATGAAGGAGGACAAAATCCATATTCCTCGTTTTGAGCAAATATGTATTTAAAAGTGTACCTTAATATAAAATGATGTCTGAGTTGGTCAAATAAGGTGGATTTCTTCCACAATTAGTCACATAAGTAAAAAATGTCCCTCTTTGTGTCTCGACAGACTGTGTTTTCCTGTTCAGCTCCAGTGGAAAGATCGTAACAAAGAGAGGAAACGCTGCAATAAAAACACAGCAACTTAACTAATATGGATGGCTGAAGCCTCATATTAGCTTCAAATAAACTTATAATTACATATAATATAAATACAGCACAGGATAAGAGGTTGGGGATTTTGTCCTCTATCTCTTCAATTGAAAGAAATCTTGTTATGGCCAGTATAAACGGGAGAAATGACTACAGCAAGAAGTGACTAACAAGATACCAGTCATCCAAACCAGAAGAAGTAACACAGTTTTCTGACATTACTGCAATAATCTTTTTTGGCCACTTAATGCTCAAACAATTCCACAACAAGTTTACAAACCCACCACCCTGGCATATTATCACTTAATAATGTATTAGCATAATTGGCCTATATATATATCCAGCAGACATGGGACATTTGTGTTTCTGGACACATGACAAATGTACTTTAAGTCCAACATTGTCTCCTTTGAGCTGAGCCGTTGAGTTTCAACTGTCTGAGATCCTTAAAATAAAAGTCAAGACACTATAACAATGTATGACATTTCGGTAACTAACCTTACTTGATGGTGCTATCCAGTACATAAAGGCTAGAATAGGCAAACCAACAGCTACACCAAGAACAAGAAGGATTTTAACAGTTGTGGTTTGCTGACGTAGTCCAGACAAGTTCTCGTACCAGATGGAGAGGAGTTGCTGCTGACAGTTTGGATGTGCCACAAACTGCCTCATTGGCAGTAAGTGTGTTTGAGTGTGTGTTTAGGTGAGAGAGAGAGAGAGAGAGAGAGAGAGAGAGAGAGAGAGATGGAGAGAGGGATTACATATTTAAACACAAGGTTGACAATGAAAACAAGTGCGTCAATTCTAATCCAAAATATGAAAGTGCGTTGCTCACACGCTTACCTTTTTAACTTCATATTTTATGGCAAGTTTCAACCTGATAAGGTTTTGTCTCCCAAAGGTTTCAGGGCTTTTACATGATTCGGTGTCCCCGTTTAAGATGGCTTCCACTTCCTCTGTGTTTTGGCACAAATCCAGGAGGCCCACCACAAAGTCTTTACACTGCATGGACAGTTTCTTGTAATCATTCTGTAACAGAGAAAGGCCACAGGTGTTGTACCATCTTATACTTTTAAGAGTCACTAATAGCAAAATAACCAATGGAAAATCCTCCAACCTTGTCATAAGTGCAGACTTTAATCTTTTTCTCAACATCATGTACAGCTATTGTATATGAATTTGTGTGGAAAATATGGAACATTTTAATATAATATACTATACCTTGAACTCCTTCTCAATGTTGGCCAAAACTGCAAGCTCATTGCTCAGCTCCAGAGCTGCCATCACAGGGTCTTCATTGGAGAGAGACAGATACGCTGGACTGGCCAGACCTTTATATGCATTGATGCGAGACTGTGAATGGCTAAAAGAGTCATGCCTCTGCTGCTCACTGCAGATCCTGCACGGACAGAAGTAATCATGAGGACGCTCTATATGGGCCCCTTTCGTAAGAAGTATATGCACTATTTCATATTCATGGCACTGGGAGGCCAGAATAATGGGAGTGATATCGTGAGAGAAAAGTGTGCCATCCTCATCATAAGCAAAGAAATCATCATGTGTGTCAACCTGGCTGGGACTGTTTATCAACCTCTGACCGTCTGCAAAGGCCTGATGGCTCAGTATGGCCTCCACTATACGGACATAACCTTTACTGATGGCTAACAGCAAAGCATCTCCTATTCTAGCAATGTCCTTCATTCTAAGTAGGAGCTTAGTGACCTCCAAATGTTCATTGGAAACTGCTAGCTGCAATGCATTCTGGTCCATATAATTCACACAGTTGATATTGAGGTCTGGCAGCTCCTGTAGCATCCGCCTCACTTCAGGGACATTGCCATATTCTGCGGCATCTAAAAAAAGTTCCTCTGTCATGGAAAGACTAGAGCAGGATTGAGCTTGAAACAGGTAACCAGGTCCCCGTAAAGCTTGTCTCCGGGGTTTGACCACGACCCGCTGCAGCATCATGGCTCTCCTGTCATTGCTCCATCTAAACACAGATAAACATATTTTACATTATATATTGTTTTATAAACATTTATTTCACTTAGAGCAATACTGTCTTTTTCAGGAAAGCCCTGATCACATTCACACAGTTACACATTCCTGGAAGCTGCCCAGTACAACTATAGTCTAATCTGTTGGTACTGAGCAACTCCACTGGAGCAGTTGGGGTTAAAGGCTTTCCTGAGGGGAACTTCAGTGGTGGTAATGAGGGAGGAGCATGCACTGCTTCTTCATTTGCTACCTAGATTTATCCTTCCAATCCAATGAACTAGTAACCCACAGGTCACAAACTCACCTCTCTAGCCTTTTGACAACCACTGCCTCATTATCATAAGGCTGGATATTTTATTAGTGTAAATATATTAATGAGAGGCAAAATACTCCAATTTCACTCTCAAATCAAAATCACACCAATTTCAGGAGATCTATTTTTAATATCCCACTAAACAGACACATTTATTTCATTAGTCTACAGTCTTGGATAAATGAACATCAGCTCCATATCTCCAAAGATGACCCAGAGAATTAGAGAGCAGCGTCTCAAGCAGTGAATGGACAACAATGTGCAATGGACAGCTGGTCTTGACTGGATTATAACTCTCACTACATGTGTGACACCACCCACAGACTCATCATCTGCGCTCTGTCATGTCATGGTCCTCGCACTGTCCATCCACTCAGCCTCTGCCCAATAGTTGGTCGAATCTACGTTCCCATCCAGCGTTTGATGGTTTGTGCATTGGAAAACTTTCATTCATTTATTCGAGTATGATGTTAATTCCATTCTTTGAACTGTGACCATGTGACAGTGACTATTTTTAATAGTAATTGTATTTTGTGCTATCGTCAAACGAGTAAATCTACTTAGTGTTCAGTAATTACATTTGAATAACTCAGTTACCGCAGGAGCTAATTTATTCAGCACAGATGATGTCAGTGTCCCTTCATTCAATCATAATTAGTGTTGAAAAGATTTTATATTACTGAGCGATGATTAGTGCATGTAGGGTACCGGATTTGTTCTCATATAGAGTGCCAAAACATTCATCTATGTCATCTAGTTCTAATGAGCTTAGATTAGATACAATGAAAATGGTGTCATGCTGTTCAGCCAGGGAAGGGGAAAATATCCCAAAATGAAATGGAAATGTATAGATATGAACATACACACAAGCCCAATAAATAAATACATACTGTGCTGTAGTTTTCTGCCTTTAAAATGCCATAGATAGTTCCTCCATGTGAATTCACCTGCCTGGATTTCTGAGATGGCCTGGTTGTTTTTTGACTTAATGCTCTCCTTCATCATGAAACACACCTGTGATGTAACTCATGTACCTGATGTGAGATTAAACTGAAAAACAAAAAAACACTCCTGTGGGATAGGCCTACTGTAGGCCCACTATACTACCTATAGTGGGCCTACATTATCACTTCAATCACTGTATGACAGATTTGCATGCAAGACCATTATGTGGGCTGTATACATGCTGTGTGTTTTTCTCATTTGAAGAAACTAAGTAAATGCTCTACAGCAGCTGTGTTTAGAGAGCAGCTAGCCTACACGCAATGACATAAAGATGTATGAGAGATTTTTTTTTTTTTTTAAAGAAAAAGAAAAGATGCTGCAGATGACAGCAGTTTAACAGCATTATCACTGAGTAATCTACTGTCGTTTTAAGTATATCATAGGTCTGGAACCTTTTATTTAGTATTTTTATTTTTTTATCAAACATCAATACTGCTTTCTGGAAATAAAGCATGTTTAAAATTATTTAAAAGATCATTTTAAAACACTCACCTCTGAGAAGACTGATCCGCAAAATGACCTCACTTTCACTTCATTAAGTCGTTGTTAGCCCAAAATACATCCAAAAGCGAAGAGCTGCAACGTGTGTCTACTCAGATCAGCCTCTCGTCCACCTGTCACATATTCTCACCCTGCGTCCCACCTCCGGTCCTGATGCCGACGGTGCAGCCTCTGCGCGCCCAGGGGGAGGTTTTCTAGCAGCTTTTGTGGGCTGTTTTATAACATAGCATATCAGCATTTGTTGAACACATTACTGAATACACAAATGCTTATATTCCAAGCAACATCTCAAACTAACAGAGGATGAACTCTAACCTAATTGTTTCCTTAATTTAAGGCTGAAGGCTGAAGGATTGATTTCATTGGAAACGAGTTTGACAGCGTGCAGCCTGAAGGTAACAAGGCCAAAACCATGTGTCCGAAAATAGATGATTTGATGCACTAACCGATTTCTATAGTTGTGCATAAACAATCACGAAAAAGCAGATTTTCCTAAATCCTCTTAACTCGCAGTGCCATCAAATGTTAACCGGTAACACCAACACATCTTCATATTTTATGAGAGCCATTATCCCCGAGCAGACATAAGCTATGCAAAAAACTATTAAAAAAAGGGGGTGTAGATATATGTCTCTTATTGTTATAAATGTGCAGTGGATATCATGACTGGAAATGTTTATGTTTAAGCTACATTTTCCAGCTTTCATAACCATTTGCTGGCATATGCTTGTTTGCAATAGTCTACATTATTGTCTTAATTATCTTAATGATGACGATTTGCATGTCGTCAACTTTGTATATCTCATTACCTCAACAAACAAAATGAAAGTATAATTTTCATGTATTTCATCAAGTTTCTTAATCTTAAACTTAAATCTTTAAACATAAAATCAAATTCATACATCATCTGGACTTATTAGCACAACTCTTTGGATCTATCCTACATTTCACTTATAACCCCCTTTAAAAAGAAATAATATAATAAATAACATTCCAACATTCCAGTTAATAAATAAAGGATACTTTAAATTTAAAAAAAGTATAAATATGATATAAATTTAAATTTATTTTATTTGGATAAACCCCTTGAGATGCATCATCTCGTTTTTGAGGGGGTCCAGACATATAAACAGACATTGATTCAACATATAGGCATAGACTAGACAATACAACGACAACAAAAAGGAAGGAAGGGGGAAAAAGGGGGGGGGGGGGGGGGGGGGGGGACAAAACAACCATACACACAAACACACAATGGCCAACACTGAAACTGAGACAACAGATAATGAATACAATCACCTCACCAAATCAGAAAGTTCATGCAGCTTCAATGAAAACAAGAGCAAGCCAATTTAAGGTGAGAAAACAGAGCACGCTTAAAGATAACAAATGAAGGAATGGATGTGATATTAGCCGGTAGGTTATTCCAATCTGCTGGTGCTAAAAGATCTTCTGCTGAAAGATTTATTAACATTGGGAACAGAAAAATAGAGATGGGCAGAATGTCTGATATGGTAAATTGATGTATATGGGTAAGAAACTGCTGTAGATAAGGTGGATAATTAAGGTAAATACATTTGTATATAAATTGCAACCAGTGCATATGTCTTCTCGCATTCAATGATGGCCAGTTGAGTCTATTGTACATCGTGCAGTGATGGGTGTGATAAGGGCAACCAAGGACAAACCTACAAAGTCTATTGTAGGCTGTGTTAAGTGCAGCAAGGTCAGATTTATGAGCAGTTTGGTATACAACATCACAATAATCCATGATTGGAAGTATAAATTGAGTGGCCAGTCTCTTACGTACACTAAATGAAAAACATAATAATGCCAATAGAAAGAAAGAAAAACAAATAACTAACTAAATAAAAAGTAAAGGTATAAGTGACAGACATCTTCTCTGAATAGATTGTAACATATTGTAGAGACTCGAAATAATATTTTATTTTAATTTTGAGGTTGTTTTTGATATTTTGGCTTTGTGTTAAACCTAAGACAATAAAAAAGGTTAGGTTTTGGATTTGGTCAAATAAAATAAAATAAAAAATAAAAAACCCTCTCCAAATCCTTCCAAAATACTACACAAAATGAGCAATTACAAAACAAATGAATAACGTCCTCTTTTTTTCGTTTTGCAAAATGAGCACGAAGCTGTTTTTGTTTTCTAAGGTCACATTGATTACGACACTTCCAGGTGTACCTGAAGGCAGCGTGGACTTGTACAAGGACGCGCCCTCTGCCGGACATTACAGATATAACCACCGGTCGCCGTTGTCAAGGAACTGCGTCCTCGGTTGCTATCATGGATGGACTCTACACAGACAGACTCAGGTATGGCTGCTTGGAAAAAAAACACAACTTAGCCTAAATATTTATTAACTTTTTAAGGAGGCTGTCATTTTTCAGGACACGCTGCTGCAATGTGGACTCGACAATTTCCTTGGCAAGTTTTTCTGCGCCCTGAAAACGGTGGAATACGTTAGCACGGAGCACCGCTGACGTTAGCTTTAAATAAAAAGACCATAACAAGCCAAGTTAGCAGCTAACAGCACTGCTGGGAGCTCAACCTGTATGTCTGCCCGGTGGCAGTAAGGACCAGCAGCCTCGGAGGATGCCAGCTCCTCAGGACAACTTCTTCTACCACTCGTATCCTGCATGTTTGTCACCTTATATCCTGTAGAGTTATGTTTAAAATACATATTACATGTTTAAGTTACACCTGCAAAGCAAGCACGCTATAGTCTACAGAGGCTGTTCAATGAATCATTGACGCTGGGAATCTATATTACTGACCTGTATTATTCATTATTATTCACTCAAGTCAAAGGTTACATGGAGTAACCAGGGTTGGGAACTTTACTTTGGAAATGTTACAGTACTAGTACCCTATTTAATGTATAATGTAATAAGTAAAGTAACTATTCAAATTACTTAATCAAAGTAATGTAACTTATTACATTTGATTACTTTTCTAATTTTCTAACAAGTGTTTTCAGCTGTTAGGGTAAATGTACCCATTAATCACCAACATCTAAGTTCAGCAATTTTTCATGGATACCAACATGATTTATAAGGGAGATCATTTCTTATAAAGCAAGATTTATCTCTCATTTGAATATGTATTCATTAGTTCATGCAGATTTTGGAATATAAAATAAAAATATATGATGAAAAAAGTCAAAAGTCTGGCATGGGCTGAATTGGTACTGTGACACCATTTAACCCATGTCATGATTTATTACAAAACATTAAAAAAAAAAGATTTCAGAGACTTAAAAACAGTAGTACATGTATTTAGTAACATGTTAAATATTAAAAAATAAGGAAAAAACACTCCTGAGAAAAATCTTCAATCTTCCTTCGTAATCATCAACATTTTACAAGTAACTGTAATTTAATGACACTTTTTTTCTCAGTAACTGTAACAGATTACAGTTACATTTATTTAGTAATTCAATTACATAACGCAGTTACATGTAACTAGTTACTCCCCAACACTGGAGGTGACACATATGTAGACGTTGTAATTAAAATGAAAAACACTGCTCTCCTTAGCTGTTTTACATACAGAAATTCAAAGTTGGGAGCTGATGAAGACCTAAAAGATGACAGACAACTTTTGGTTGAAGAGCAGAAGTTGTGCAGAGCCCGAGCTCGCAGGTTTTCCAGTGAAACAAAACGACGCAGAAAGTAAGTTTAAGTCTTTGTATTGTATAGTATGTCTGTGGCTTCTTTCAGGTAAATACTGCAGCCCAAACCTGCCCAGACATTCAGTAATGAGTGAATTAAAAAGCAGCCTTCTCTATGTTTCCCCTGATGCAGAGATCATGCTGCTTTGGCATGTGTACAATATCCACTTCTTAGACAGCTTACGGCCATGTCCTTGGCAATGCACCTTTGGATGGTATTGACAGGATTTTGTAGTCTAGACCTGTAAATAGATCTGTAGGTTAACTAAGGGCCAGACCAGTGAGTGGGTGATCTCCTCTCTAAGATGACGCTGCAAAGTTCAGCACTGTGTGAGGCTTAAATCCCCTCACAGATATTAATAACCTTCTATATTTGTGCTTCCAGGGTTATAAACAGAGGCTAAACGTGAGTGTTTGTAAGAGTAGGTTGAGATAAGAATAGCTATATGTGGAGGTTGTTGTATAATATGGTGACAGCATTTTGGTTTTAAAGAAACATGATTTTAGATGTATTCTAGGTTGTTACAGTGATTGTGGAGTTAAGTAGTTTATCTAAACAATTTAAAACAAATTACATTTCTTTAAAAGGAGGGACAAATTAAAGGCTGCTAAGCTAAAACATTAAAATCTTATTTTTTCAATTTAACCTAGAAAATATTGACCAGAAAACCACTGTATTATGAATGAAACAGACTATCAAAGTTTACAAAGTAATATCAAATGCTATAGATAATTTATATACATTAGCACGGTCATGATGGCAACCAAAATACAATGCACAGTACTAGTCAAAGGTTTGGACACACTTTCTCATTCAAGTGAATGGGAAAGTGTGTCTAAACTTTTGACTGGTACTGTAAATGATAGTCTTTATATTTTAATGTAATTTGTAATTGTATCACACAAGTAGAAAAGCTCTTTAAACTTTAAATGAACTTTAAATTACCAGGGCTAAGGGTCCAGCCAGTCTAGCAGCACTGTATGCTAACATGTATATTAAAAACATTGCAGCTCCAGGTTGTTTATAGCTCCAATAAGATGTTTTTTGTAGATAAATATATTCAAGATTTGTTTCATTTTTTAATGGAAGAAATGTCTCAGTTAAAAGTATGATATACTTTTTGATCTGTTTAAACAATACCCACTGCTCTTGTTGACACTGATTACCTTTTCTTCCTTAAAAAAAACCAAAACATTAATGCTGCACTTGATAGACCCTGCTGGCATTATTATTGCCTTCTTCTGTGAACCCAGTAGTGAGTGGATGCTCTAATTAATTGATGACTGTGTTGAAAACATATCTCTAGGAATGTACTCAGGTTTCTGTATCTCAAACATGGCGAGTCAACATTTAATGAGTTAAAATGTGCCTCGGGTTCACGCTCGGCTCTCTTTTCATTGGATTAGGCTTCTGGAGGACAGACGGAAGCAGTGGGATGTGCAGGAGCAACGGCTGAGGGAAAACATCCTACAGCAACGGAGAGAGCTAGTGCTAGATGCAACCGAGCGCTTCCAAAGGGCTCATCTGCCTCCCTCTCAGAGACGAAGACAATGTTAGTGGCACATCTTACCTTTGCCTCTTAGATCTGAGAAGTGACACACAACATTAGACACATTTTAGTTTGTTCACAGTGGGTGATGATTGTTTATCTTTCACGGTATTTTAGCTTTTAGGAGGCAAGCCCCAAATATTGAAGATGCACTTAATGAAATTCAAGGCACCCTGAGTTCATGCAGCCGGCAGTCCTCTTTCTTGTCCAGCTACTCCAACATTACCAGGTAAAAAAGTCAGTTTGATTATTAATCACTCATGTGCCCTACATGTAAAAAAAATAAATAAATAAATAACACATAGCCTCCACAAAGTCAAGTAAATTAATTGTTTAAATTTAAATAATAGTTACTGCTGACTTTGTTATATATTTTATGTGTAGGCTTCTACTGGTTATTTTTCTGTTTTCTCTCAAAGAAGCTGCACTCCCTCTCCCAGGCCTCCCACAGTATCTAAATCTTCCCACCGCCAAGCCCTTTCAGCTTTGGAGGCCTACACCAAGCTGCTTCAGGAACAGAGCGCCTGTGTCAAGAACAGTCAAGAAACTCAAAAGACTCAAGAGAGGCAACGAGATCACAGTCCACAGGTATGCTGGTTGTTTCATATGGCTGTGCAGTAAAACGAGAGGATGCCTGGTTTAATGCAGTCTCTGTCCACTTAAGAGTACTGCATTATCAAATATCTGCTGATAATTGATAACCTTTTTTTGAAAATTTTACTTGAAAAGGTTTTTAACACACTTGTACTTGGGTCAATGACGTGATACAACCCAGTGTCAATTGGTGTAACCAGTATATTTTCATAAAAATCTGATTATATACAGGAAAATACATTTGAACTAAAATATGGAATAAATATAATCCACTTTAGCAATGTAATACTACGTTTTTTAACAAATGTAATATAATTTGTCAAAACCTATTTAGATTAGAAAAATGGTTGTTTTTAGGATATGTCCTGCTCAATATTGACAAAATGCTTTAAAATTTAAAAGTTGAAATACTCCAAAAATGTTTCTTTTCATTGGATGTTTCAAAATGAAGTTATTATTTACACTGTGGGTGGATAACATATTTAATATTTATCATTCTTTTGTGATTACACCATTTGACATTTTCAGGAGCATTCACTGACCCACTTATATTAAAGTCAACTAACATCTATTAATCTACAGTTTATCTACAGTTACCCTGTTCTTCTTCTATTAGAGTAGAAACTGGATAATTACACCACAGGTTCCCAGAGAGGGGTTCTGGGCTTCAAATATGAATGCCTCCAATGTAGTGTGTGAGGAAAAGTATGTTCATAGGAACCACAAGTTAACCTCAAGGAGGCAGCAATGCAGCATGAACTGATTCCTGCACAAGGAACTCCCCTCCTGACTGCTACAAGCTCCAGCATCCTGTTGTGAAATCTGTGGGAAAAGTTGTTTCAAAATTTAAGATTCTTGATTTGCTTTTGAGAAAAACAAATATCTGTCTCCCTCAGTGACAGACAGCACAGTGCAAATGCTTGTTAGTGTGGGGTTTAAACTGATATGCTTGAATGAGTGAATACTGAAGGCCTAATTATCCAGTACCAATCCAAAGATAACATAATTCACTTCAATTCAGTTTATTCAAGTGTACTTAATTATGACTCTCTGTGGACTTTTTCATTACATTAGCAAAAGCAAATATGTGTAACACTCCATATTCAACATGGCAGACAAGGTGTCATTTCAAACATGTGGTGAAGCTACTCTCTTGTAAGTGCCGTACAAATTCAGCATTGTCAAAACTTGTCAAACCTGATCAAAAAAAAAAAAAAAAGAACTCATGGAAGTGAAGTGTGACCTTTTGGCCAGCGAGCACACCTGAGTTTGAACCCTTATTTTGCTGTGGGTGGTTTGCCAGGTCAGTTTACCTAGGTTGACTTGATTTACAACTACAGTTTGCTTACACGTGAACTGCACAACTGGTTCCAGTGACAGCATTTCATAATCATGAGCTTAAATTATGTAACACATTATAGTACTCACCATTAGTACAAGAAACTTTTTCACACCAATAAGCAGAAAATAAAATACTCGATCAAATTTAAGATTTGATCATGGCCACTTTTAGAGAGATGACTTATTCATCACCTTTGAAGTCCTCAGTTTTTCTTGGACTTTTCCACTCAACACAAACAACTCTTACTTATCTGTGTTCCACTACTGTATAAACATAGCACAAAAAATAAGGAAATTGTTGTACCAATGCTTCCTGGCAATAATTCTCGTTTATTTCCATTTTAAATGGTGCCACATTTATCAGGAACATGCATTTGTGGGATGAGCAGCAGTGAGAGTATCTGTGTTGCACCCATGAAAAAATTGTAAAATCTTCTCTGCCTTCTTTGTTGGAGGCAGTGTGATGGTGTGGGGGGCATCTCCCTCACTGGAAAAACGAGGCTTGTCATCATTGGAGATAATCTCAATGTAGAGAGATATTGAGATGATATTCTACAACCAGTGGCAATCCCATATCTCGGCAATCCAAACACAAATTTCCTCACTTTTTGTGCTATGTTTATATTTATAGAAAATGTAGTTATTTGCTGCTTATCACCTTTCTTCTGTCTCCATCTTTCAGGACAACCATCTGTCTTATTGCTGTAATTCTGACAGCCTTTTAAGCAAGGACAGTTTGGAGAATGAAGAGCCCAACCACAGCACAAAAAATCACCTGTGTTCCTATTCATCCTTCCTGCTTGACTCAGAGAAGCCCCATCTAGACATGAGAAAGCAAAATGATTTGTGTCCATCATCAGACCTTACTTCTCTCTCAGCTATGATGCATCTTGGTATTAACTTAGATGTATCGAGAAAACTGCAAGAACCCAAGCAGAGGAAACAAGAGGAAACTGAAGGGCTCAATAATAAGATTCATGTTTCCAAAGCTCCTTGGGGGTTCACAACTATTGAGCAAACACCTAAAACCGAAACCCAGCCTCCTCTGCACAACTGCAGCTTGTTAACTCTTGAAATAATCAGTGGAGAGCCAGAGCACTGTGAGGTAAACGTCCCACAAAACAGTCACGGTGACAACATCATGGTTACAAGTAACGTTGTTCCCGGAAACACAGCACTCGAGTCTTCATATCTTAAACAAGTTGGACATCTGTTGGATCTCAGACAGCAGAGGGTCCAGGATGACAGACAATTAAAACACCCATCACCTTCAGAAATTATTTTGCCTGCCAAAAATGGCAACAGCAAAGACATTTTGTTTGGGGCTCCCCCTACACCAAGTATTTTCTTGATCGATAGCACAGCAGATAATGCCTCGCAAGAAAGATTTCCTCAACAAACGAAAGAACACAATTATCTGTCATCCCAGAAAGAGTCTGGTGCTTCTATAAACAACCTCAACAAGGTTTCAAATTCAGAGACCAAAGCTGAGAAGCCCTTTAATGCTGCATCGTTGCAACATGTATGCTTGTCTAACATTCAATCAGACACTTCTAAGTGCCTTAAATACCCTAAGGAGGAAGTACAAAAATTGCCTGTTTCAATGGGGTCATCCCATTCAGTATGTGAAGTCAGATTCATTAAAGGAATCCTTAAAAAGCAGTCCAAATATATGTCAGGAGATACTGCCTATTTGTATGGCTCAGGACATTTGTTTTTTGCAAAACAAGTAGCCTTAGCAATCAGAGATAGTGTTGAACTAACAAGAGCAAAAAAAAAGGAGGAGGAGGGCAACAACACTGTAAAGAAGAAGCTGCGTTGGTTTGATGAGGTACATGTGGAAAAAGACAAAGAACAGACCACAATAAAACAGATGAGAGGCAAATCATCCAATCTATCTCCGACAAAGAACGACCCACAGGACCACCAGCTAAGTCTCACAACAGTCTCAGGGGCTTCCAAGCCTGGACCCAGCATGACCCTTTCAGCCTCCACTGGTTATCACTTTACAAAGCAAGCGTGGGCAGATGTTGGGGTTCAAGTCAGCCTGCCCCAGGAACGTGTAGACGAGGTCAAGGTGCCACGGTGCAGCACCAGGACCAGTGGCCCCAAGGTCCCTCGGAGAGAGCGCTCTGCCAGAGTAGGAGCGGGTCCTGTTTCCTCGAAGACTAGAAAGGGCATTGTCATACGACCTCAATCTGCCACCGAGGTGAGTCAGATTGCCAAGACCCAGGGGAAGATCATGGTGCCCCGCCCACCTCCTAGGATGGAAGCCATGGAAGAGAAAGCAGCGTACAGCGCTAAGACTCCATATGGCACGGATCATACTAGTGTCAACTGTAAACAAGCTCTGGCTGCAGAGCAGGCTCTGCACAAGGACAACTCAGAAGGCTTTTTCTCACCTTACACACATCATGTAATCAGAACAGATAGTAGTGTTATGTACACACCGCTGCCACCCTCGTATACCAACCTTGACTCAGAGGGCAACACAAAAGGCATGCCCGGCTCAGGTCATAAAGAAACTCTGAGTTGCGTTAGAAGAAGCGGGATGGTGTACGATGAAAAAGGTCTCTGTTTAGATTGCACTCCCACAGACGAGGAGATCTCACAGCTCTGGCAGGGTGTCTGCAGTGCCTTAGTCACCAAGGATGGTAATGTATGTTTTGGCTTAAAGCCCCTCACACAGCTTAGGCTTGGTATATTTTGTCTCTTCACACATGTATTTTAGACTTTCAATCAGTTTCTCTCCAGCATATTGATTTCTAACCATTAGCTATCAAACTTTGAATTCCAAATTAGCAATATATATATATTGTCTTAAGTGCTGTATATTGTTCCCTTTATCCTTAACAGACAATTACAACCCCAGAGCTACATGATATATGTTTGATTTGCAATTGTATAATATTCCTTATAGAGCCCTTTATTTTTAAATCATGTCAGTGTGCCATGTCTTCTTTGGCAGACCATGTTTTCACACTGTTAAAGTGTTATTCATTTCTTGAAACTGATACAATAAGTCAAATATTGGTCTTTTCTGGAGAAGTGGACTTAGTTGACCCCAGACACTTCCCGCCTGCCAATAGCCTCTTGTTAGCCTTGCCTGAAGCCTGTCTAATAAGACAGGTCAGCCAGGTCAAAACCGTCACAGGAGTGACTTCTTCCTCACCTCCTTCCACTAGTGAGATCAAAGTTGGATCTAAACCAAATTTTCCACTGCATCAACGAGTACTAGTAAGAATGTGCTTTTAATGTAATTAATCTGAGCTTCTGCACATATTTCTTCTCCATTTAAAGTAGCACAGCTCAGCAGATTGAATTTCAATATAGAAGCAATATTCAGTTTTGTACATGTAAAACAGAAAGCCCTAACAGTAATAACTACAGTACTAAGTCATATCTTTTTTCTGTATATTGCATTTTAGGTTACAATCCATGTTTTTTAAATCCAATTTCTCAATTTTAGTTTGTCTCCTCAGCATTATAGTTATCTATTAATGTGTTTGCTTTGCTCTATTTATTCTGTAACACTTTGCTTGGAAAATTGCCACCCATATGTCACACCTTCCCTCCTTGCCAACTCCACATTATTACTTGAAATTTTCAGTCATCTTTATTGCAGGCTAAACAAGAATCTTCATTTCAGACTTAAAGGCTAAATAACTATTTTGTAATGAATCCTCCTAAGTGGACCACAGGGTTTTTTAGTGTTGCTGTAGTCTCTTATGTTTTATGCATGATTTCACATCTTCTTTCAGCAAAAAACATGGTAAGAAGACAGACCCCGGAGAGTGGGCGAGTCTGGAGGAAACCCTACGTGGAGCAGAGCAGACAGCCTTCTGGCTCCAAGAACAGAAGGCCTCCTCCTCAGCCCTCTCAGGTACATGCATGCAGTTGCCCTGTGGGGAGGAAGAGTGAGAATAATTGCTAAAGATCAGTAAATGGGTGTGTTTGAACTTGTTGAATCAGTTTTGCAGTCCCTTTCATTCTTAGTGTTGGTGAAATTACTCAACCCCACGATTTGAGCTTCTCGAGACGAGATTTTCTGGATGGACTTGAGTTGTCATTGCTGGCTTTTGCATACAACGTGTTCCATGTTTACCTGTCATGATTTGTGCCCGTCAAGTGTGCTACAGGTTACATGAATATCCTTAAAGGTTAATCTAAGACTTAAATGACTTTGTGTGTTTATTTTGTTTCCTGTAGCCACCAAAACAGGCCATAAACTCACCAAGACCACATACCAAAACTGACATGGGCTTTACAGATGAAGGTACTGTGCTTACTGTGTGTTCTTGGTTTCTATCATCATAAAACTTTTTATTTTTAAAATGAATAACATTGAAAAATGTCTTCTGTCCTGCATGTGTATTATCTAAAGTAAAACCTAAACAAACCCATCAACTAGACTCGTGTAATGTGAAAGCAAAATTACTAGTCTGCACCAATACCAAGCTCAGTCATTTTAGCAGTACAACAGGATATCTGAAATGTAGAGATTATTAGACATTTGCTATTTTTTGAACAGTTGTGTTTTACTTATAAAAGCAAAAAAAAGTCAAAAGTAAAATGATAACAGGTTCAAATGAATGCCTTTGATGTGACTTTGTTTCTACTCTCAGGTTTGGAGAGTGCGTCCCAGTTTCACCTGGCTGAAGTGCACGCAAGAGGCCTACTGGAAGAAAGGGATATTGTGGTTGCCACAGAAACAGCCCAAACACAGAGGCCTAGAACAGTGCAGCAGCGTCAACAGCAGGGACTTACCACCATTTCCTTGGAAGAACAAAAGATCCTCCTCTCTTTAGACAGACTCAACTACCAACTGCAAAGTAAGCACTTAGAAAAGGCTGACTGCTTTGGGCCAGAACTGATTAACTACATTGTTGTCCTCTATAAAGCAGAAAATGAATAATATGCTTTCTTACCTAGTAGTCTGACCTCTATTCCCTGTTTAAAGGTGTGCGGGAACATGGGGGTAACACTGGCATGCGTGGCCTTGTACTTATTGATGCACCCTCTGTAAGTATGAATTTCTATTGGAAATGTTGCTTGCCTCAGCATATTAAGTGATCTTTATTAAAATGTTTCTTTATCCTCTTCCTTTGTTTTCAGACAAAAGAAACGAAGGCCACAAACAATCACAAGCACTGTGCATCCTCAGCCAACAACCGCACTCGATACCAGAAAAAATGTTGACTTCAGACTGCAGGGTTGACCGTGATCATCTCTCCGATCAGTGCATAGTACCTGTCCATGTTGGTACTCTGTATAACCAAGCACTTGAATTCCAGTAAAATGGGTTCAGTTGCCTTTGAAGATGAATGTGCATAATGGAGTAGCTTTAAGATCTACGAGATCAGCAGCAATAGACTATTGAGACAAAAAAAATGCATTTGAGCAAAATTAGACCAAATATAATTTTGTTTACATAAGTTAGTTGAAGTAATTATTATTTTTTTTATTTTTGCCATCTGTTTGGGAAAGAACACATTGTCACGAAATACATATTTCAGCCTTTGTTGAGCTACTTACTGTAAACTTTACAGTAAGTAGCTCAACAAATGTCATTGCTTTACAGTGTAAAGCAATGACATTTTTAGTGCACATGAAAATTACAGTGACTGAGATTCTATGTACTGCAACCATGGTAGATTTGTACATGTATTTATTATCAATTCTCAAGTCTCATTCTGTATTTATTTTATATAGTAAAACTATAATTTGATTTTAACTGTTTTGGGGATGAACTGAATAAAGCTTTTTGTAACATACTGAGTAAAGTGACTTGAGTGATGTGTGTTTGGCAGTGTTAGTATTTCCTCAATCACACATAGTAAAGTCAGTAACCAGCAATGGTTTATAGAGAGAATTGTCGCAACGTTGAAGGTGTGTTTGTCTTTCTCTGATGGCTGTAGAAAGGACAATTATGAGGACACTTATGTCATGTGCACTAGACTCAACCTACTGGCTTAACAAGGTAAGCCTCTGCCCGAGGGCTTCTAGACTTCTGTTGCAATTGCATCTACCATGAACTTTACTCTTGCTATTTGTCCAGATTCAGTTAAAAAAGCCCTTAATTTATAGGTAGATCCACAGATTTAACAATTCATTTTAGTTGTAGGCTACAGCATTTTTCTTTTCTTCTTCTGTAAAATGAAATAGGTATTAATTAAAAGTTTCTCTGTCTTCCTTGCCAAAAATAGGTGCCTGGGGCAAACAAGCTGCAGGGATTATTGATGTGAGTTCAGTTGCCCCTCCCTCACCGGCATGTCTGGTTTTGCCCATCAGTCAGCCTGCTGGGGCTTGCTCTAAGAGGGGGAGGAAGCCCAAACTTATTTGAAGACTCAGGCTCCCAACGGTGATGAAATTCTTTTTTTTTTGGTTTAACCACAGGTTTCTGGTACTGTGCACGCATACATTCTTGTGTGTTTCAACGAGGAGTGTAAACAATTATGTGACTGTGGGTGGTGGTGTCATGCATCACCAGCTTCCTATTATCTTACACCAAAGCTTAAAATGGATGATGCACACAGATAAAAAAGATTCCCTAGTAAAAAAAGGACAACAGATGTCCAGTTATTTAAAGAGGGACACTGATGTCACTTAAGGCAACGAGCATAATGTGATAAGAGCTGGAAAACACTTTATCTGGATAGATCTGTGCTTTAACTTATTTAAGTGTTACTGAATCAAAAATGTGTTCAGTAGAGAAAACCAGCTCAGCCAAACAAATGGGCATCAACTCCACCTTTCTTTTCACGCACTGAATCTCAATACAATGTACTGTATTTGTATAAAAGATCAATATTAACAAAGTAAAAACATGTCCTATTCATTAATTATACTGCATTTACTTGCAGTGAGTGATTAAATATGAGTTAAATATGAGCAGCTAAATAATGTACAGTCTGTGGTCATATTTACACAGCACACTTTTACTGAGAATACTCAAATCCCTTAAATCTCTTTCTTTTGGTCCTCTCCTGTTAATAATCAGAGTCATTAAACCACACAATGGTGAACTTAATGACGTTTAAGCCTCATCCAAAGCAACACCCAGAAACTCAACCAGAAAGAGTGTTGAAAATAAGCGAAGACGTTTCCAAAGATGCAAGTCAGAGCTTGTGCTTTGGTCTGTTGTGAAGCTTAATCTTGAGTATGTTGTCATGTTTTGTCACAGTCCATTTAACATGCAGTGAATGGGTGTTTGGTCTGGTGTAGTTTCTGTAAAAATAAATAATTAGTTGGGTATTTAAAATAAAACTGAATTGGTAGCAGGTTACAGCTATGTTCAACTATTTTCACATTAGAATACATCATATTTAAATGAATTAACTTTGGTTTGAGAGTTTTATTGTGTGAAAACACTGGTTTGGTGTATGTAGGGGGATTGTATAGTGTGGGAAATACAAAACAGTACAAACCAACATAACTCATATCAGATCATCATCCATTTTAAAGGAAGACAGGCAGAAACATATTTGTGTGTGTGTGTGTGTGTGTGTGCGTGCGTGAGTGAGACTGAAAGAAAGGAGGGGTGGAGGTGGAGGGGGTGCCAGTGTTAATATTTATTATGAACCAATACCCATAGGCTGTATTTACCTGTTAATAACTGTAGGGGGCGCTTAAACTCCCATCCGCCCATCTGTCTGTGGCAACACCGTGCGTCACTACATCTGATAATAACACCACCAGACCCAAAGCGCTTGGAACAGAGGTGACCGATATAGCCGGCCTGCATTTCAGGAGTTCACAGTAATAAAACTTATGAAATCGTTTATGAACTTGTTGACACCCCCAAATCCAGAACGAGATGAAGCTGCTGCCTCAGAGGAAAAAAATGAAGAGATGTTGACTAAAAGTGACCAATCTGCTAAGTGGGTGGTCCCCTCGGGGGCCGCCGGGAAGCTGCAGACCATCTCTTTAATGTGTCTGAGTGCGTTACAATGATGTGAGAATGACCACTTTAACCCAAACAATGGACATCTCTTGACTGGCAGCATGTGTGCACAGACCGTTTCATTCATACATCAAAATATGGAAGGCCTATTGCACCGAGCATCAATTATTTCACATTAGAAAGTCCTCAGACAATTGAACGATGAATTATAATGCGCCTGGCACAGTGAAAATAACACATCACTTATGAATCCCTGCAGGACAATTATAGGGATATTATACTGACATTATTAGCTTGTATTAAGTATGATGGATTGTTAAAAATACACTATAAATGTCACTTTACCAGAAGCAATAATATCACAAGTGGAATGATGCGTATTTTACACTCTTTATTTCCATAATGTTAGATGTTTCAAAGTTGCTGAAGTGTCAAAAAAAAGTTTCAAAATAATTATAAAGAATAAATTAAATGTATAACAGTAAATGAACAAACTTATCTCGAGACGTGCATCTGTTTAAGCATGAGCGTGTGTGTGTGTGTGTGTGTGTGTGTGACTGGCAGGGCGAAGCTCTTAATCTGTTCATCGGGGCTTTACATTGTCTGCGGGAATTTAATAGGGCTTCATAATCATTCATTCAGTGGATGTATGGGAAAAAGAGTTGAAACAGAGCCTCCGTATCCAAAGAGAGTGGATCTTGACAAAATGATTTCTCAATGGAAGAGGGGCCTCATTAGCATAACAATTGTGGGAACTGCATGGATCTAGTTTTCATGAGCACTGTAAAAAAAAAAAAAAAAAAAAAAAAAGAGAGAGAGAGAATAGTTGCCATTACACATTATGAGAGAAAGTGTGGTTTTAGATAATTGATAAAACCATCCAGTTGTGAATGCTGTCTCATTATTTATAGACAGTATGTTTAATACTTTATGTATTAAAAAAATAAAGTAGTAAAAAATGCTTTAGATCATGTATTACAGAACCTCCAAAACAAATATAAAAATGCATAAATCAAACAAGAATTTGAAACAGTTATGGCAGAATTGTTGCTTGGTTGAGATTTTAATGTCACTATGACTAGACTAAAAACAACTCTGTGTGCACATTTTGGGGTCAAAAAGTTGAACAAATGATGAAACTGGCATGGATATGTATTTCTATTTACATAACACTGTTGGTTGCAAATGGGCCACTTGTAAAGTGTCTCCAAGTGGACTCCAGGAATCTGCAGAGGTCCTTGACAGGATAATGAAATGCAGAAATTGTTGTCTATTTAATGATCTAATTAATATGTAAGAATGACCCACCCATTATTAAATCAAGAATAAACAAGTCATCATGTAGACTGTTAAAGTTGTGTGAAATAATGTGAGGGTTATATCATTTTAAAAAGCTGTAATGTAGAGTTGAACTATTTAATTTAATTTATTAGTTTTAAATCAAAATGAGTATTTAGTGCTAACTTTCTAAATAACTGTGGAGGCCCCTGAGCTTGCACGGGCCCATATGGGCTACACTGACTGTACCTTTAAAGACTCTTGTCCCAATTAAGCCTAGCCCCGCCTCTGGAGCAAGACATCCCATGAGTCATAAAGTTTGATACCCTGCCCAAAGTTTAGACTCGACTGGAGCAAAACTTTTTTTTTTTTTCTAGAAAGTGAGCGGCGGAGATTTTTTCTGCGAGCTATGAATCTTTTTTGTAAGAATATTCCCTAACAGCGTCGACTTGGCCGAAACACGGAAAGCTGGGACAGTTTCAGCCAAGCGTTTGATGTGTTTTTTTCCGTCATTTGTGTCTGCGTTTGCGTTTTTTTTTTTTTTTTTTGGAAAAGTTGGGGCCAGGACGACAACATAGATTCCAGTGTGGAGTAGATATGCGCTTTGTTACATTCACAAGTATGCCAGCAAGAAACTACAGGAAAACTTTGTCTTCCACTGCAGATTTCGACAGCTAACACACTTTGGAAGAAATTAAAAGCAGTCGACTTTGAAACTTTAGAATGACCCGGGATAACTTTTACTGACTTGTCGTCGAGATTTCCAGATTTCCTGCTGCGTGAAAGAAAGGAGAAAAAAAAGTTTGGGATTGGCTCAAACTTCTTTTTTGTGAGTTTCTGACCGCCACATTCTTGGACATACACATACACACACACACACACACACACACATACAATGGATCCGAGCCAGCATAACCCTCCTGCGGGACACCAGATCGTCCATGTACGGGGCGACTCTGAGACCGACCTGGAGGCACTTTTTAACGCCGTGATGAACCCGAAAAACACCATCGTGCCCCCTTCCGTGCCCATGAGGATGAGGAAGCTGCCAGACTCCTTCTTCAAACCTCCTGAACCAAAGTCCCATTCCAGACAAGTAAGCCCGCCCTGTCTTTCCTCTGCCCCTTCCCAGAAATCAGTATTAAAGCAGGGCCCATGTAGAGGGGGCTCAGGCCTACAGTGAGGTACTGGTGGAGCCACTTCATAGTTACACTTACGGCTACTTTGTTTAATCTTTATGATATAACTGTTGTGACTTCATTGGTTTGTTGTCATAACCCAAAGTGTAGGAAAGTTTTTTTTTGTTTTTAATTAAAGGCTGACAAACATTGGCCCTCAACTCTTACACATTTGACTTTTCCCAACAACTAGTAATTACTTTATTATTATTCTAGGCTGTTTGTTTGGCCTTAACTGTCTTAATTAGTGAAAATGTGTCCAAGCAAGCAATGAGCACTTTATTGTAGTTAAAGTGAGTGAGTTGTCAGGTTGGCTGAACATATACAGGATATGTGAGCTTCCACAGGATATGTGTTTTGGACTGTATAGAAAGTCACAGTCATGTGGAAATGATTAAATCAAATGACTCACAGAAACTGAGTTCACTTAATCGGGATGACTTGCAATCAAGAAATCATATGATGGTTGAATTTGTCCTATTTACCTACCCAACCCAACCCCCCCCCCACCCCCCAAAACACCCTCCTTCCTCCCCCACCCACCCTCATACCGTCTCCCACAACTGTTGCTTGTGGTCTCTCTGGAGTGCGCATGTGCCGTTGTGCAGCGAGTCTGCGCTCTCCCTTCTGTTAAACACAGGGCCAGGGTCGCCCCCCACCCCCCCCCCCCCCTCCCGTGCCTAAACATTACACTCTAACTTGTCTCCACACGAACAGAACTTCCTAATATGAATTTATTTTATCATATGAAAAGTGACTGAAATGTTGAGTCAGGGTTATGTATGTAGACTCCCAAGTAGTTATATCACCAATCTTGTGATATAACTGTCTTTTAGTTAACTTTAAACTTACTTTATAAACTTCATATTTTCTGTTCAAAATGAAAATACTATTATACTTGTATGTATTTATGTATGTATTTATTTATTTATTTATTTATTTATGTATAAATACACACACACAACTTTAATGTTATTTGTTTAGTGTTATATCCTCTCAGTTATCTTATAATAAATGATTGTTTAATTTATTATAACTAATCTACCTTTTTTTAGGTATTCAAACAAACTTAGAATCAAGTTTATTTCTCTTTTATAATTATCTAATGTGATCTAAGTGAAATAACCTTTTAAAAAGATGCCTTCATGCTGACTCTCTTCTAACTCCAACACAGGCAAGCACAGACGCTGGGACAGCCGGAGCACTCACCCCCCACCATGTTCGTGCACACTCGTCCCCTGCCTCCCTGCAGTTGGGAGCTGTTTCTGGTGGCTCCCTGTCTGGCATGCCCCCAGCAGGTGCCTCCCCTCAGCATCTCCGTCAGTCTTCTTATGAGATTCCTGATGACGTGCCCCTGCCCCCAGGCTGGGAGATGGCCAAGACCGCCTCCGGTCAGAGATACTTTCTCAAGTAAGAATGCTGGCAACAACTGCCAACACTGTGTCTCCACTCATATAGTCAGATTGAAAAAAATCTTGAAAGTGGCATTTTGTGGTTTTTAAAAAAAGAATGGAAGGCTTTGAAAGTAGATGGAAAATCTTATGGGCGTATATCACATAAAATCATCTGCACACCTCAGGCCCTTAATATATTTATTATACCCAACTGTCAAAACTTCTGCATCCTGACAAAGGACATGTGATGGATGTTCTTAGCGAGGCAGCTTTAAAATGTATAAATGATTTATGGACCTGACAAGATCAGGATTAAGAAATTAGGTATCTCTGATATTTGATGTTAACCAGCCGACTATCTTACCCCTTTTATGGAAAATTTTAAAGAAAGACCTGGTTTCTTTTTATCTTATCTCAGAGTTTAACAAGTCGAGATGAATCACTGCAGTGTGTCCAGTGTGCAATAAAATTGTATTTAAAGCTGTCAATACCTAAAACAACAGAGATCGTGATAAGAAAACAGTATTTTTTTAGGTTTAATGTAACCAAACCTTTCAGTTTTGCATTTATGTAGCATTACAATCTCAAGTTGAAATGATGTTTTACAATCTATAGACTTGGAGGGAAAAGTATAGTTTCCACTAGTGACCAGGACCAAGATGAGTCCATGTTACCAGAGAGGCGACAGGACCCTCATACTACAGCTCTGTTCGGTGTACATTATGCTGACAATAATTAGCAAATCTGCTACAGTGCACAATGTTGACCAGTGTTCTCTAAAAGAGACAATTGCAATAGTTAAATTGTAGGTTATTAAATTTGGTGGCCTCAGCAAACAAGAGCAGTCTTTTGAGGGACTGCTGCTGTATGTAGTGTTCCTTTTCTTGGTCTCAGGTTTCAATAGAAAACAATGGAGCACTGTAGCTGCCCTAGACAGAAAAAGACAGACAGCTCTGCAAAACTCATCTGCTAACCAGCAGATCTCTTCCATAGTAACCATCCAAAGAAAACTTAAGAGTAGTAGGTGAAATAGCAGGTATACCAGAGGACTTAGCGCAGTCACAGTATCCTTTTAGTTTGCATGTTTTTCTGTTTAGTCTTTATGCTTTTAATACATTGACTGTGTAGTTCTGTGAAGGAATGAATTAAATCATTTATACAAGTTGATGTCTGTCAGCAATTTATCTCCAGATAATCTGCACATTACGAAAAAAGTTCTAAAGTTTATGAAACACGTAGCAGCTCGTGTTTAGAGACAATTTGACATTTAAAGTCATCATTCCTACTTTTCTTAAAGGCACAATTGTAGTTCAAGGGAATATAGCTTTCTGACACAGGGTCTGAACAAACATGATAGCCTCAAATTTACTAGGATCAAAAAAGAACTTTCAGTACCAGATGTTAGAAGGCCTCACATCTGGAGAACATCTGGCCCTGTTTTTAGGAGGCTCTTCTAAAATTGTACAAAAAGGACGGTGGGGGTGGTGGGGGGGGGGGGGGGGGGGGGGGGCTATTCTCACAAGAGTCCCTCATTGCTGTTGTTAAGAAAAGGTGTGAATGCACTTCCAGACAATAAAGCAAATTTCCGATAATAAATTAAAGTTCAGTTTGGGAAATCAAATCTTGCTGCATTATTGATTTTTAGCTGCTCTGAAATTAAAACTATATGCAGTGTTTCATGTGTTTTTATAACAATTGGGTAAATGTCAGTTTGAGTTGACCTTTTTTTTCTGATGTTACTTTATGGACTTGGAACAAAACTTGGCCCTGTAAGGAGCTGTTTTTCATCTGGCATGTTTTACTACAAGAGTAAATGTTGTGTGCTGTGTTTGTGTCCAAGTAAAGAAAACTGGAGGAGACATCTTCCATACACCATCAAAGTGCAGATATTTGATCTGGAATAAAAGCCTCGGCAGAGCTGCTGGAAAAGACACTCCCCTATTTATAAACAGGGGTTGTCTGACAGAGAAGTGTTGCAGAAGGAGTGAAGCAGAGCGAGAGAGAGAGAGAGAGAGAGAGAGAGAGGCGCAGAGTGTATGTGTGTGGGTGGGTGGATGGACAGGTGGGGGTGGGGAGGCAGTCACCAAGTAGCAGAGCTGAATAGAGCAGAGAGCAGGGTCTCACATTTCACTCAGGTGTCCTCGCTTGTCCCTATAGCTATATCAATTCAGGGTGAAAGGGTTTTTTTTAGGAATCAGTTTGTGCTCTCCCCTCTGTTGTTTATTAGTACACTATAGCAGCCGAGTTGGGAATGATCGGCGTCTGTGAGTCACAACAGCCCCAGAGATGCCGATGTCCCACTCCCTTTAAGATCCAGGCTCGTCTTGGTATGAATGGAGCCGTGGCGTTGTGATGGTGCCTCTTTTGTGTCAGTGGAGTTAAATGGCAGCCATGTAGAGATGACTAGAAGAGGGGCCAAGAGAAACTCCGGCCCTCCCTTTGTCCCAGCAGTGAAACAGTGATCTTTATTCAGACCACAGGCTTGTTGAGACTCATGTGAGCCTTCCCAAAATAGACAAATGTCTGACATGAAGTTTAAAGATGGCGATGAGAGGGCAGCACTCTTTAGAGTTTTACATCTAAGATGTCAGGCTAGGAGGTTAGTGTAAATTCTAATCAGTAAGAATTAATGATTGACTCTTGTGCCAGTGTTACAGTACTTATGGCTTTAGTTTGGCCTGTTCAATGTTTTCTTTTTTTTCTTTTGAAAAAATATGAAACTTCTACTGTGAATTATTGGATACTTCATTCCCCAGATTTTTTTTGCCAGATTTTGATGATATGTGATTTAAGAAAAAGTCCTCAAACATTCTTTATTTCAAGCTTGTTAAATGTGTTGATTTTCTCAGTTTCTATCATCACAAATTGGATTTCAAACTGTTGGTCAGACAAAACGAGCAATTTGAAGATGCCATCTTGGCCCTGTGTAACTGTGATTTAAAAAGAAATCAAAAGTGGAAATGATTGGTAGTTTCAGTTCTAATGAAAATAGGATTTAGACATGAGAAATGTCTCATGTTGTTGCAAAATTGTAGTTTAGGTTTGGCTATTTGATCAAAAACTAAAACTTTAAGATGTGAGAAGACTTGTAGAATGTCAACAAAGTCCTTTGACCTTTCCTCCTCTTTCTTCCTGCAGTTTGTGGTGGCCTTTGATTTATGACAGCAGGGGCAGGGAGGTTGGGTCACCTTGCTTGGTGCTGGACGGGGGCAGGGCAAGTCTCTTGGGCTGGGTCATAAACTAATGAAGGTTTCTAATTTAGACACACGGGTGAACTAGGAGGGGTAATCACTGTTTCCGGACGCTTATTAAATGCAGCTTTGAATAAGCTTTTAGTCCGTGGGAAGTCAGCCTTAAGCAGAGGAAAGCTTTGGGGGTGTAGCTATTGTTTGCCTTGAGGGGCAGGTAGAGCCATGTGTTGATGGACACTTTTGTCTTTGCCCAATTGGATTTTAAACTGTTTTGATGAGAGTGGTTTCCCACATCATGGCTGACTTGTGTCTTTGCATATTTAAAGTAACGTAGAATGATTATAAAATTTAGCTTTTACTTGAACATCCTGAATAATGTTGCACTAAAGACTGTGGAAGCCTGTTAGAGGAAGAAATAGTGTAGAAAAGTAGAAAAAGTGTTTATTTGTTTACTTTGTTATAAGCAGTAGATATATCTTTGTTGTTCTCATGTGGACCCTCAGATTATGTTGAGAATTCAATCCCACCATTGTACCTCAGTTATATTTAGCTTGTGTTGCAGAGGAATACTGGGTTCCTTTTAAAAAAATCTCCCAATAATTTCCAACTGAGTGATGGAAAACTACCACTGTATTTATTTAGCTCAGCCCCTTGAAACATGGCAACACTGGGACTGCATGTCAATATACCGACAATAATCAATAATCATTAAGTTAAATAACTTGAATTAACTCAAATTAACATCAGCATGAATATACACCAAACAAATATTTAAATCTAATACCCACAGTACATTGTGGGACACACACATGCAGTGGTTGTTATCTGTCTCAACCTCCAGATGTTTGCCTCATTAGTGTCATTGCTATGTGAAATGAAGTTGTCACGTACCTTTCCTACATTTTAAATTTGCGCTACGTTTGTCCTAGACATTGATATCAGTTTTACTACTTGGCTAACGATGATTTGATACTCATCTTGACATTTCATATCAATTGTTATCTGAACTTCTGAGCCTAGAAGTGATAAATATGCAAATTGGATTTCATGCGGAGCTGTTTTGAACTGTGGAGGCTAAGTCAGTCACAAATGGTGCTGGGAAGACTGGGCAGTAAGCCTGCGTGAAGCCCTCATTTGGAGAAACTTTGTGTTTGACAAACTTTTGGTTTATTGACCACACACAGACAAGACCCTTCCTGTTCAACTGGGGCCTGTCAGCTCAGTACACAAATGGGACTGTGAGAAAGTCAAGCTAGTGTTTACCAAAGTCTTGATGTAACACCTCTGTCCCAGACATCAATGCCTCCACTGTCACAGAGGGCATCTCCACAGAGATGTAGTATCTGAGAAGTGGGCCTTCTCAGGTGGGGCGGGGGTTTAGACTCGCCAAAAGTACTCCACTCCTGGCAACCAAAGCACTTGAATAACAAAATAAAGAAACATTTTTACACATGTTGCAGCATGCATACAAGTATCGCTATTTAAATGTATGTATTTAACTAGAAATGATGCAAAGGAGTCTACAAACGTATTCAGTTTAGTTTTTATGTAAAGTTTGGTCAATATAATTGGCCACAGTTTTAGCTAAAGAAATATAAAATCTTCAAGAAGTGACCAAATAATCTTACAAGGCACTCCCTAAAATTACACTTTAATCATTGTGTTTACTGAATTAGTCTATGGACAAAAACAGAGTTTAAAGCTACACTCACAGTCCTGGTGCTTTGTGAATTAGTTGCTTCATTAGGAAGTATGATGATACAAACCCTTCTTCAAAGGGAAACCTATAGCCACAATAGGGTCACAGAGGTTGCCCCAATAATCTCTCTTGATGATGTCCTGCTGATAGAGAGGCAGCCAGGCATCCCCGGTCAACCAGAGTGGAGGTGGTCATCCTCATCTTAGAGGCCTGATTACATCTGGCCTCCCTCAGTGCGCTCTTTAGTCATCGGCTTCAACCACCTCCCAAGCATATACTCCCTGGGTGGAGACCCTGTAGCCCGAGGATCCCATTTTTAACATTTGACAACTCAGCTGTGGGGCGTGTTTCATCATTGCTGCACTCCCCATAGCTTCACTCCCCCGTTTTACACCGGTGAAGCACTGCTTTTGACATCTGACAGCTTATCGAGACAATTTCAGTGGGATAAACAGTCATTTTACTGGATATCTAGCTTTGATCTGCCTTTTTGGCAGGTAGCAGAGCTTATTCAGAGACGTGACTTATTTTTGGTGAGATAGTTCTCCTCAAAGCCAGATGTAAACACCACAGTATTCATGGGCGTAAACAGGCCGTTTGTGTGTTGGGAAGTTTGTCATACTGCTGTAATCGGATGAGTATTCAGTGTTCAGAATTGTTGACTTGGATCTCCTTAAAGATGTAGAACTTTTAGCTCTTTGAAGCTAAATCTTGAATGTACATGGAACTACTGATTGGGGATCAGCTTTGTCTTGAATTATGTTAGTATGGTAAAAAATGGGAAAAAAAAGAAAAGAAATAAAAAGTAAAAGTGGACATGCTCCAGGTCTTATGTAATCGACCCTGAACGGAAAAGTTATGTGCCAAATCATTTAAGCAAAGTCAAGTTTAGCCTTGATGCGAAGGGTCTCCCTCCCTCCTTCCCAGCAAGAAGTGCTTATAAATAACGCTGGCACAATAAACGCCACCTTGATAATTGGGCCATCAGTCAAGGATATGTCGAGTGCCTGGGTGGATCAAGAGTCCCACTATGTGCTCTGCTAAGCCACAGTCGACCATGATGACAGCTTGAGCAAAACTGAGCAAAAGTTAAGTCCCGCATTGAGGCCAAACGACTTGATAACTGTCATGTTTGTACCACAGTGCCCTTCTATGCTGCAATACGTGGCCATTTGTAAACTGTTTCCCATGAAGACGCTAATGATGGGTGTTTTTTTGCGGTGATTCAGACCTCCAAGCATCATATTAAGGCTATGTCATTGTTTTCTCTTTTTTTTTTGGCTGGTCATCTAGAATAGGCTCACATCTCGGACCATCTCGCTGAAAACTGATCTTTTTTTTTGAAAGAGCTCACTAAAGTGATGGAATTTGGAAGAAAATGGTACTGTGTTGCTGTTATTTGTGCATGTGGTCCAGTTTTAGGAATCGTGACATGTTGTCGTCCTCCATTCTTCGTGCCTGCCTTGTTGACAACAAACAGCGCCTTGAAAATGACAAACTACTTTGCAGAAATAGTACCAAGCTGCTATTTCATCTCTCAAGGCTGGAATGGAAGCTGTAAAGTTTGCACCCATAAGAAAGATTAGCAGCAGTGTCAAGTGGTTTTAATTAAAGCTATAAATGATTCTAATGGTGGTCAGTTTGTGAATAAAGTACTAAAATGTCCGTAGACGTAGTATAATCCACGTTTCTGCTTGCTCTCTATCAATGTTCAAGTTGGTTAGCAACATGAATTCAAGCTGACCACAGCCACATTCATAACGGAACAACTGTGGAGTGTTTTTTTTTTTTCGTCGTAATGTTTTTGCATGACAACAATCTATTCGAATATGATCTAAAAATGTGGCAGGAACACTTTAAACATCTTACATTGTTTTCAAATGTAACAGCACTGTTGTGGACGAGGCCTGTCCCACAACCAGTTGGCTGTGTGTCCGCTGCCCTGCCCTGGGGATGGAGGTTGGGTGGGGGGAGGGTGCAGTGGCCGCCCCTGCTGAGCTCGCCGTGGTGTCAGAG
This sequence comes from Scomber japonicus, assembly GCF_027409825.1. Lineage (NCBI taxonomy): Eukaryota > Metazoa > Chordata > Actinopteri > Scombriformes > Scombridae > Scomber > Scomber japonicus. The sequence goes on from NC_070583.1 coordinate 19,798,144, forward strand.
ACGTGTAAAGACAACACCGAGCAGTTGTGACCGTGGAGGTTGCGGATCATCAGCAATTCCTCACAGCAACTGGTGGCCTCCAGCCGTCCCAACAGTTGCCATGACATTGTTTTGTTTTATGTTTCGCCTGCAGGAAGCGGTCTATAGCTCTGACCATATAGAGTTCGGGGCAGATTGAGTGAATGGATTATCTTGTAGTTTTAAAACCTGGTGGATGAATTACTTGCTGTTGGTAACTCATTTACTAGTTCTCTCTGTCCTCGCACCCTTTGAATACAGTGCAGTGCTGACTTGGAAGCTGTCATAGTCCGTGGGTTTTATCACGAGGCTTTTGATTATCATCTCTGATACCTCTGTTTGGAACTGAAGCTTTGTTTACATCAGTTTTGATTGATAAGAGCTACAAAACTAGTGTTTGATAGAAAAATCAATAGCTGTTTCCTTTATCAGTGTTAAGAGAAGCCCAACATAAGGTGGCGTACTTAAAATAATTTATAATCAGAGATCTGGGAGGCTTTGAGGTTGTATATTTTCAGCTGTGTGCTCCAGTCGTCACATTTCTGTTCGGCATTGGTGTACCAGGATGTACAGGCCTCTCATTTACTATAACCCCTCCTTTTCCTTATCCCAGTGCTCTTCTCCCCCAGTCTCCTCCCCTGTTCTCCCCTCCTCTGTATAATAAATGTCATAGTTTCCAGAGTGGGAAGGAGGCAGCGAAGGGGGCAGGGCGGGCGCTCTGAGTGTAACAGGACCACAGCAACTCATGCAGCCAATGGAATTCAGAGGGATAGCTTCCGTTGATTTTTTCTTCTTTTCTGTAGTTGTATCACCCCGCTCCCTATGACCCCTCTTTCTCAAGGGGCCCCTCCAGTCTGAGCAGTTCCAGCTATTTTGCTTGGTTTGTGGTGTTTGTGTGCGTGTGTATGTGTGTGTGTGTGTGTGTGTGTGTGTGTGTGTGTGTGTGTGTGTGAGGGCTGGGGGAGGGTTTGGTAGGGGATTTGGCAGCTCCTTTGATCAGTAAAGCATAAACAAGAGGGGGCTTCAAAATGGGTTGCATTGTGTTGGGGGGAGGAGTGCTGAGTCAGGCCCTCTCGCTCTCTGGCCTGGGATAGAGAGTAGACAGGCAGGCTGGGATTACTGCAGAGGCCAAGAGAAACTCTGAATCTCTCACTTCACCCAGCTGTTCCAAAATCTGGGCTAATGGCACTTTGGGATCAAATTAACAGAGTTGTGAAGAATGGCAGCGTGTGGAAGAACACATCTACCAGAATACGGGGGGAGGGGAGGAGGGGGGGGGCTAATATTCAAATTCCACCACCAACAAACTCTTTATTGTGCTATGATGTAAATGTTAGAGTTGTGGTCTTGTATAAACAAGCTGCTGGAGTTTGGTGCCTGTTTGGAGTTGAAGTGAGGGCGGTCTCTTAAATGGGATGGTTCGAAAAACAAACGAAAAAAAAAAAGAACAAGTGAATAGTGGGGTTTTAGGTCGTAGCTCAGTCTGTGCTTTTGTCAAGCAGGTGAAAGCTTTGTAAATGTGGCGCCAGATTGTTAAAGCCCCTGACACTCCACAGTGTCCGAGCCGCTTCCAGGAAAAAAGGACCCCCTGCGTTGAGCCCTGGGACTGACCCTCCCTCAATAGAGAGGGTCCTGCTCAGGAGAGGAGGGCTTCCTGTATTAGCTTTCCATCTTAATCAAGCAACAAGTACCAACAAAGCACTAATTATCAATGCCTTCACAGAACGCAACACAATGCCCCCCTCCCCCGTTCTCCCCTGCTCCCATCCCGGTAAAGAGGAGCCATAAAATAGATGGAGCAACATTGTTTGATGTTACAATAGATGTTTTGAAACCAATCACAGCCTCTTTAGACATTTTCAAGAAGAAGTTTAGTAGCCTACCTACAGCTACAGATGTTAGGACTTGATTTATTTTCAGTACTGTTTTGGTTTTTTTGTCTTGTTTATTTATAGCTTCCAGTTTCTCCATTCTTGATGGCACATGATTTTTTTTAAAGTGAATTTATAAGGAAAAATATTTTAGTACAATCCAAACTGAGATTGAAAGTCTTATGTGAATCCATGTTAAATTGTGGGTTCAGCTTCAGTCCAAACAGCCAGAGCTGAGTTTAGCTTCCTGTAACAGTCATGGTTTACAGAAAGCAGGGTTTAGATTCAGTATTTTCATCAAAGAGCTTGTTGAAAGTGCTCTGAGTCATCAGTTCCTGCATGTGACCCGCTGTTTCACATTGATATGCTCTCTGGTTTGAACTTACAACTGAATCCTGGTAGAAACACATTGACACACTTTCTTTTTCTGACTTTGTATGGCTATCTTTGTCTCCTTACAGCCACATCGATCAAACCACGACTTGGCAGGACCCTCGCAAGGCCCTCCTTCAGATGAACCAGCCTCCCCAGCCCAGTTCTGTACCAGTGCAGCAACAGAACATCATGAACCCAGCCAGTGGTGTGTATATGTGGAGTTTTGTGAAATATAGTTCATCTATTGAAGCAGCACATTTCATCTATTACAAATGATCATTACTCAGGTTTTCCAGCATTAAACTCAGAATTACCATTCTTTGAGGCCTAATAGCTATTTCTGGGCATTTTCTTACTTTCATACAACATACAGTAGAAGTAAGGAGCAGTCTAGTCTAGTCCTTACATGTCACTAAGACTGTACCTTAGTTCTGTCCGTGCGGTAGGAATTTGCCCTAGGTGAGGTAAGACAGAGGTAGAACGTGACAGGTCCTGTCTGACATGTTTGGGAGCTCTATGACTCACAGAATACCAAGTTTAGAGATGAAGTATCTCTGAATTCTCAAATCTTTACTGCTCTACCTGCCAACCTATAGGTACATTTTAGAAAGAGCCTTATCTGATGGTTTGTTTGACTTCAGTGACATATGATAGATTTATTACATTCTCAATGGTAAAAAAAAAAAAAAAAAAAAAAGTGTATATATATGTATATGTGCTGCCATTTGTCTTGGATGTCTTTTTTCCCCTGTAGTCAGTTTATGTTTTGTCCCAGCAGGTGCAGATTAGCATCATATGTGATATCACCTCTACTGATATTTCACAATTGTGTATAACTACAATATTCTGTAATTATGCCCAATTATTATTATAATTATAGTTATTTAAGGCTGATATGTTTTGCTAAATTATAATGGAAAAATACAACTTTGAGCAGTGATTGAAACACCAGCCATCTCTTTAATGTTATTTTTTCCTTTTGTTCCTCAGGTCCTCTTCCTGACGGCTGGGAACAAGCTATAACATCAGAGGGAGAAATTTACTACATCAACCACAAGAACAAGACCACATCTTGGCTGGACCCACGACTTGACCCACGCTTTGGTGAGTTTGCTTTAGTCTATTTCTTAAATTAAGGTGGTTTATTAAAAAAAAACAAAAGTCCTTGTAGTTACTTCAAGTTAAGTTAGTTATTAAAACGAGTGTCACCAGCAACTAAGACATTGTGTTCTTGTGACAGCAGTTGACTTTTTGCGTAACAGAGTTCTGGCTAATCTATAAAAAATGTATCATCACAATTATAATAGTGAGCTATGTTGTGTGTGATTCGTGTTTTCATTTTAGTGTCCTACATTGTTTAGGCATGACTAGCCCACACCATTAGTTTTTGCAACCAGATTTCACAACCCCCACCCTCAAAACCAGCACCTAACCTTTTGTCAGCCATTTTAGTGTTGGAGCAACAGCTGAGTTGGCCATTAATCCCCCCCTCGGCCAAGCTAAAGTTTGACAGTTAGCTTTCGGTGTGTGTGTGTGGTGGCCCGGATTTGTGAATTAGTGACAGGACCAGGTACGTGTGGCGAGATTTCTCTGCGGCCATGGGAATGAGCTAATTCTTCTGTGTGTCAGGAAGACTTCCAGAGATGAAGGTTCCTGCTTATGTCACTCTGACTCCTTCACGCTTCAGGTGCCATCCCTTCATTGTGTTCCACAGGGAAGCTCATCCCCATTTCACATGTGTGAAGCAGCACGCAGCCTGTTATCCTGTTTAATTTTAGTGTTACTTTTAATCGAGCCTGGGCAGTTTTCTTTTTTCTTTTTTTTTTCCTGTAAGCAATTGTGCGTTCTGCTCTGAGGGCAGGCAAGAAAAGTTCAAAACAGAGTTGTAAGAGGAGCAGGGCAGCTGGGAAGAGACGGCGGCTCTGGTCGGCGAAGCTCTTTGAAGATTTATAAGTCTTGAACACACAAGGCTGCTGGGCCCCTGAAAGCGAGTTAGAGGGAGAAAGAAACCAAGTTAACTCATTATGTGCCATCAAACATCATTTTGTTGAGATAAAATCTTTGTTGTGCTAATGGTTCACATTTATACCTGTTGTTATGTTGGTCATATGCTGTTGTAGGTAAATTTTTGATAGAGCTATGTACATCAAACTACTTGATATTTAATTGAAATGTGGCTCTATGCTTGAAGGAAACCTAATTTTATTCCTTGTAGTTATTTTTTTTTAACAGATTTTGCATAGAAATGGGCTTCTCTATCAGGAACTGCTATACTGCTGCTATGTAGGTCTCCAATCATAAGCCAGCTGCTTTGATAATGGAGGCTAATTTGAGTTTTGAGAAGAAAAGCAGCGGAGCGCCTTTAACTGAGGGTTGTTGCCGGCTGGCTTTCCCCTGCGTGAGGCCCAGTGCAGGCACAGCCTCATTCTGGTCTAGCTCCAGACAGACTTGAATCTCTGCCAGGCCTCTTTATTCTGTGGTCCAACTCTTAATCTGTTCCAGACCTTTTCAGTCAAAGAGCTCCAATGTGAGAGGGGAGGTGGGGGGCAGGGAGAGGCAAGGCAAAAGGGGAAGAAAGAAAAACTGAGGAACAGAGGGAAAATGCCGACGGGATAAGCATGCATCCTCTTTAAGTTCCAAGGAGGTGGTGAGCAGTGAACAGCCATGAGTGCACTGTGGCTGAGTTCAAAAAGGGGCTGGCCTTTGTAGATATGTTGTCCTCTGAGTGTAGGAACTGCAGGGAAAAACACACTAGGATACTCGTGCACAAAAAGACAGATTTCCTGTGGGAGTTTAGTGTTTTGCTTTGGGGCTTTAATGTAAAGCCATTTGTCAAGCACATTACTACATAGTATGTCATGTGATGTTTTTTTTTTCTTTTTTGCCTCTGCTGTCCAAGTACTTCATTAGGAGAGATGGCAACCCAATATTGATATTAACAACATTAAATACTTTGAGGCTGTAGTGTGGCAGTTTAAAGGGTCAGTTCATAATTTTACTTGCACAACCCTTATTTATACACAGTTTGTTTTTGTTTTTTTAAGATTTCACTCCTTCCAGATGATTTTCATAAGAATTGAAGAAACAGAAGACTATATGTCTTTCAATGATAAGTTTTTAACTCAAATCAATAAAATGACAATATTTAAATTAATTTCAACCTGTTGTGTACAAAATGAACCCCTACACTGTTAATATTACCTTTTATAGACCGTTTTTTCCTGTCTCCTTGCCACATAAAGTCAGGTCAACACAGACTGGTTTTCCCTCAGGCCTCCCTGGAGTACAAGACAATAAAACGGTGCTTGCATCACATCCAGACTGTTTCTCCACTTTGCTAATCTTGACGTTGGAAACACAACACTTTCCCAAGGGGCCTTTTTTATAAAACTTGTTAAATCGACAGCAGACAAATATTTACAGAGCCTTCAAAGGTGCTTTGCCCTGGTTACACAGAACTTCCCACAGCTGGCACTCCCTCCACTCTACCTGCCCCAGGTGATCTTGTGGTGTAATATGCCTGCCAGTGTGATGGCCTGATAAGAGCTTGTGTTGCTGGCTCGTTGTGTTGCAGGGGTGCGTGAAGAAGACAAAAAGCAGACGGCATTAACTTGTCTCTTATCTCCCTGGCCCACCAGCTATCACCACCCGTATGTGCTGCTGACTTCAACCATCACTCCAAAACCACACAAATGTGCACACACACCGTCTTCACAGGCTGGACTGGCCTCCTTTTTTTTAATGCTATCACTCTGGCCCTGAAATGAACCTGTCCTTCGCTCCTATCTCATCCACAGATGTAACTCATGCTTCGATTTGCTCATTGTTTGTGCATACTTCCTTCAGTAACATTGGTTACTGTTAACTGTTTAGTCTGAGAGGGAGTCCTTGACTTGGTGGTTCAGTAAGAGCCCGACTGTAAGACTGCATTCATCAAAAACCCATGCCTTAAAGGAAAATTCCAGTCTACTACAACTTGGATTGTATTCACATAGTTCTGGCCATCGTTTCTCGCATCTATGATAACATTGTATTCAACAGAGTAATAGCTGAGATGTGGCAATAAGGCAGTATCGTTGCAACTAAGTCTGTAAGGGCAATACATGTGAAATGGTTGTAAACAAATTATCTCAACATCTTTATTTGGAGGTGAAACTGAAAGTGAGTTTACTGTCAGTAATAATTGCTCAATTCACAGAAAAACAGTGTGTGCACAATTATAGAAGTGAGGTATGTCAGGACTGAACTAATGTGTGGCCTTGTTAATCTTGCTCCATATGCCTCCTCTCACTTTTTAATGAGTGTTCTTCAAAGTGTGGGCCATAACAGATCTACAGCTGCTGACAAGGCCCATGCTCAGCTTTGGGAAAGTTTAATGGTGACCCATTGGTGAAGTGATCCAGCCACAAAAGGCTGCGGTATCTGTCTAAGATAAGAAGTAATACACTCTCCCATGGTTTCAGTTGATGTGTGTGTGGGAGAGAGGAGGCGGCTCTATGACTGTGTGTGTGTATGTGTTTGTGTGCATGTGCTGGGGTGGGGTTGTTGGGGGAGGCAGCGTGGAGGGAGGTAAGGGGGGGGAGGGAGGGAGACGGCAGGCAGGGCGGGGCATCCAGAGCTTCCCAGGGAGAGCCCTGAGCCACGGTTCATTCAGCTCCTGAGATAGTGTAAACAGACAGTGATTGAATGGTGATGAGAAAGGTGCCGGGGCGGGCAGGACAGGACAGATAGGCAGCCCTGCATGAAAATTGTGCCCCCGTCAAGGCTTTGTTTTGGTTGGTGCTTCAAGCGCATAAGCAAACAGGGACCCTCATTGGTTCCATTACTGTTACACCCCTCGCTGTCAAGCACATTTGCTTTTTTCTCCACTACAGTGATAAAACCTGTGACCTACTTTGCATGCATAGATTGCTGTGCTGCTTTATAGTCATGTTTATTAGACCCACCCCCGCTAGAGTAGAGAATAACAAAGATTTCACAGGGGAACAGCTGTGTTCTCAATTCACACACATTTGTTCTGATATTGTAAACATGTAGCTACCTTGTTTGCGCACAATGCAACCATGTTGGTTGGATGAAATAATTTTAAAGTTAATGGTGTTTATAGAACCTGGTGCCTATTTAAAATTAAATATGATTTGCATAATGTGCTCATATTGCATTCATTAAAATCGGCTGAAGTTGACCCATCAGGCCTGGGTAAAGAAGCAGTCAATCTTGAGGGATAATCTGATTTGTTTAGAAGGAAACAAAACGCACAATGAAAGGATAAGTCATGACTGATGCAATGTACAAAACTAACAAAGCCTGTCTTAGTCAGGGAGTGGGAGGGGATCAGGTCTTACAGGAATAGTGGTTGTTTCAGACACTTTGTGGAAAACTTGTGCTGGGACTTCCCTTGTCCTACACAACCTGCTGCACTAGCTCCATTCTTTTTACAAGTTCACCTCGTAGACAAAAACTCTACAAGTTGTCAGTCTTGTTATGCTGAGTTTAGAGGCAACCAAGTGTTACAAGGACTGGTTGCAGAAATGTTTTCACGTCCAATATTGAAAATTGTTTAGGCTTCACTTCAAGTTTCTGATGTAAAAACACATTAGCCTAAACAAAAAGTGGAGATGCTAAATAGAAAAGCCAGCAGAGTTTACCTGTTAACTTAAACTTTTAAAGTTGTGCCATGTGGTTTGGATATTTCTTTGCAGGAGAGAAGTGAATGCAAACTGTGTTCAGACAAAGCTGGAGCCTTGTTCATGTTTATATAAAAACACTTGCAAAGTTTATTTTTGCCATTGGATGTCACCATATAGTCCACTATACAGGAAATCATTCTTACATATCTGAACTTCTTTCTGTCTCCTCTACAGGCTTGAATCAGCAGAGGATCACCCAGAGTGCACCAGTGAAACAGGGAGGACCGCTGCCTCCTAGCATCCACAGTGCAGTCATGGGTGGCAACAACCAGATGAGACTGCAGCAGATTGAGAAGGAGAGGCTGAGACTGAAACAACAGGAGCTGCTTCGGCAGAGACCCCAGGTCAGGAATCACTATTAAAAACAGACAAAAATATTAAAAGACAAGCTCATATCAGAGAGGTCAAAGATGCAGTACCTTCAGTATGAGTCAACTATATACTGGAACTGGAACTATTCACTCACTGAACACAGCAAAATGATTGTTTTGTTAATTATAATGTACATCTTTCCTTTTAAATATGAGTCATCATTTGTAGGTATAGTGCTGAATCTTAAGCGTCTTTGGTCTTTGTTACACCACCCTACAATGAAGTCTCGTGAGTCATCTGTGGTAATTTTATTACTTCCTAACGGTGATGTGTCACAGCACTGCCCACACTGGGCGGTGCAACTGAGTTCAGTAGTTTACTCAAGGCTGTGTCATAACACCAGAAACAGAGCTTTATGATTATGGATGAGGGTGCTGGTGACTTTGTTTAACATGCCATTCACACGGACTGTTTAAAGTTCACAGTGTAGGAAGTGACCCAAGTGTGTACATGCACCAGGCTGCAGATGATAGGGGAAAAAATGATTGGGGCTGTCCTTACCGAAAATCCTCAGAGCACTGCTAACCTGGTTATTGTCATGTAAAGGAGAAATCTGGTTTGCAGAATTGGAGTAAGGGGTTTAGAGAACCCGAGTTAGCATAGACAGATTTTTTTGGCAGCATATACACCTGAACAGCTTTCTAATTGGGTACTTACACATGTGCAAAGCAAGTACTTCATGCATGTAAAGGCAGGTTTTAGGGGAACCAGTTTCTTTCACTGAATGTTTTTTTTAAAGATTTTTTTTTTTGGCATTTTTGCCTTTTTATTGGATATTGGGCAGTGAAGAAGCAGACAGGAAACAAGGAGAATGAGCGAGATGGGTATGACGTGCAACAAAGAGCCTCAGCTGGAATCGAACCAGGGACATTGCGGTTATGTGGTGTGCGTTTTCACCCCCATTTCACTTCTTTTTTCCTTTCTTGAAGTACTGTGTGTAGTTTTTATCTCCACCCTTCCTACCAGATTTCTGCTGGTGTCTTGCGTACATGTACGCAGTGAGTGATAGAAACAGAATTAATAAATGAAGCAAATAAAAAAACAGTTTAGTTGACTAAGCTCACTACTATTAACTGTTTTTAAAGATGATACATCAGCAGCTCAGTTATACAAACCTCAGACATTCACATTCATTAGTTTAAACAAAGAGTGTAATGAGAAAAAAATGTGGAGAGGGGACTGCAAACCTCACTATATCCAGGGTGCAAAATTCACTTTTTTGTCCACTGGCTAAATGTTCAAATTTTTCCAGCCAGTTACTCAATAACCAGTGTTGTTTTTTTTTGCTGGTGGCTGAAGCAAATCTACCACTTATTCTATATTTTAACATGTGGCTGGTGAAATTTTTTTGCCCTGATTGTCTCTGAGACCGTTGACTAGGCTCCAAAATTCTTGTAACTTTGGGTTGCAGAGGTTACACTGTAGAAACTTTCCAATCATGCAGGCTATATGTGCTTTTGTAGGGAGGTCAAATTTGGGGCAGTACTTGCCACACCCAAATGTATTTCACATGGCAGAAGTGTGATGAAGAACTGGTGGTGATGTATGGTGACTTGCAGGTGGCAGTCCAGTGCTGACACTGCTCAGTCATGCACAAAAAGACAGCCATAAACCATAAATGTTGTTTACAGTACACAGCCCTCATAATCCCTCTTAATCAAACCCAGATTGCTTACATGTGTGCACGAGATTGTGGGAGAGCTGTCATTGTTTGAGAAGGAAACACCTTTAGGTTACTGCTGCCAGTATTTCGCAAATAAAAATGGAAGGAAAAAACTACTTATTACTTTATAAAAGGGCTAATTTAAGACTTTTACTCATCTTCTGCCTCAGAGAACATTGTGTCCATTTATCCTCAACCGCAACCAATAAAAGCTTCTACTAACCAATTAGGGTGTCAAGCAGCAATTTTACCTCCTTTCTAAAAACGTTACATTCCATTGGCTAACTTCCTGTTTTCTGTGACCCTGTAAAAGTTTAATGATCTCAGAACAGTGATACTGGTCAAATCATTTCACCTTCCCATTCAAGGACTTCCATGGAAGGAGGCGAAAAAGAACATGACTTCATATCCTCAGCCTTATCTGATACAGCATGTGTAGAAAACAATTGTCTCCAACTGCGTTCGGCCCCACTTGTAATTTGACACTCTGTATGGGGAGAAATGGAGAGCAACATGTTGGCAGTCTGTTTGTAATTCCTAAATTCAACATTTTATGCAGTGACAGCAGAGCAAGCAGCGAGAATATTTCAGTTATGCTTTTGTTTTTGGTGAAGTTGTTATAATCAGCCTCTGAGGTTAGGGGTGGGGTTTTTCTTTTCATCTTTTTTTTTTTGCTTTATCTTTTTTTCTTTATCATCCACAGGAGCTCGCGCTAAGGAATCAGCTGCCTACCAGTATGGATCAAGATGGTAGTACGAACCCTGTGTCCTCCCCTATGGCCCAGGATGCCCGGACCATGACCACCAACAGCTCTGACCCATTCCTCAACAGGTTGGTTTCATGCTGAAGCCAGTACAAATAACAGGAAGTTTTCCCTTAGTACAGTACAGTACAGCCACAGTTGAGATGCACTGACCAGACTCCCTCTCTGGTTTAGCTCATCACAGTTCATGTATCCTGTTTGAGGGAACCTGTGTACTCGGCTCCCCGAGTTACACAAGTAGTAAAAACAGAAGGCCAGTCACTGGACTTAACCCTCTTCACATGGTAATGACTCATTCAGACCAGCAGGTCTGTGTGGAATTCATTGAACAATCATGACCTCTGGTGTACAACTGCTGCAATAAAAGGGAAAAGGAACTGAAATGGTGGTGAAAACCTTTTGAAAAGTGTATATAAAGCCACGACGTTCACAACTTGAGTAAAGACACAAAACTAGGAAAGAAAGAAAGAGAAAACAGGAGTGATCAGGAAAGGACAGGAAGATTTTCTCTCTTGTGAATGCTGCTCCGTGGTATTCTGGGAAATGGTTCCTTACAGTTCAAGCTTTGGTTCGTCTGCAAGTGGACAAAATGAGGAAAGAGCTGAATAGCAAGCAGGCCATGAGAACATGTGGTCCAGTCAGTAGACAGGCCAACCTAATCTCCCCTCCTCCCCCTGTTGCCTCCACTCCCCTGCTCTTACAATGGCCTCATTCATCCTGCCTCTGCCATACTCTGCCTACATATTTTTCCTCTGCTAATTAGTATAGGCTTGTCAAATGTCTTCTCTTTGCCTCTTTGTCTCTCTGTTGCCCCTTTCATCGTTGCTCTTTTTCCTGTATTCTGCAGCGAAGGTCGAAAAAGTGAAGCTCGGTTTCAGCTGGTGTCACTGTAGATTAGTCACTATAGTTCTTCAAATAGATATAACACTTTAAACGTTAATGTATGCAGGAAGTCTCTGAGGGAATTAAGGCCACACTCTTACTTTTCATAGCATGTATGCTTTTTGCTACAGTGTGTGTACTTTGTTGGATTGTTTAATTAGATTTAGATAGCTCAGTTTCAAAGTAGTGAACTTGAGGTCATTAAGATCAACTAAAACTCTGCTGACACAAAAAAGCTTTTCATTTCCTTTAGTTGTTTTCATGAAACTTGTGATATATAGTTATGATTGTACATAGTACACAGTTTTAACCCAGATTTGTTCATTTTTGTGTTTTCAGCGGGACCTACCACTCCAGGGATGAGAGCACAGACAGCGGCTTAAGTATGAGCAGCTACAGCGTCCCTCGCACTCCAGATGACTTCCTCAACAGCGTGGATGAGATGGACACAGGTGAGGCTGGAAACAAAGTCAATATGATCATTTGTCAGATAGTGCTGATAGTGTGTATTTTGACATCTTTCTATATAGATTGACAGTCCATGAGTTGTGTGCAGTTGGCATTCAGTTCATCTATAGTGGCGGCTTACTGTGCCTATTTGTTTTAATAATGCTGCGTTCACTGCATGTTGGCAGGATAGGAAGAAAAGGGAAGTGTGACGTTGTTCGAAGGGGTTGATTTATAACATTGATTGCACTCTCACGCTTGTCCAATAAAATGTACAACAGCAGCTAGCCTGGTTCTATCCAAAGTTAACATTCTGCCTACCAGCACCTCTAAAGCTCACTAATCATCATGTCGTATGTTGACAGTACAAAAAACAAAGTCTAAAAAGGTTGAGTTGGGGTTTTATGAGGGGGTTATGTGCCGGACTATTTCTTGGCCAGGCACAGTGGATTTTATTTACAATAAACAACTATCATGGTACGTTGACACTTGCGCAATTATTTCCACCATGTGGGCAATATCAAACCTGTCAGAAATGTCCGCGTTATTATAGCTAGGAGGCTAACATAGCCGTTTTTGGGCTGCTCATAGTTATTGTATGTTCAACATGATGCAAATGTGGTGTGGTTAATATCTCTGAATTGCTCAGTCAAATCATTTTAACATATTTTCTTTCTGCTCATCAGGGGACCCGCTTCCAACCTCCATGGCAACACAGCCCAGTTGTTTCCCTGACTACCTGGACGCCATCCCGGGAACAGATGTGGACCTGGGCACGCTGGAAGGTGAAAGCATGGCGGTGGAGGGTGAAGAGCTGATGCCCAGTCTGCAGGAGGCCCTGAGCTCTGACATCCTCAATGACATGGAGTCTGTGCTGGCAGCTACCAAGATTGACAAGGAGAGCTTCCTCACATGGTTATAGACGACCCGAGCAGGATGCTCCGTACTCCTCTCTCTACACTCTGAACTGCTGCCTGCTCTGATCTGTGAAGGATTCATAGATGCTTTTACAAGACATTTCAGCGAGCCTCTCTGGACTTCTGTCTCTGTCTCGGCGTGTATGGCCAACCTCTTTTGAGGCAGTATTGTTCTGTTCTTTTCACTGGTTTGTTTTCTCTTTATTTTGTCTGTGTCTTCAAGGCTGGCCCATGAACAGACAATTACCCAAGGGTCCCCAAATCTTTCACAAATCTGTCAGTGAATCTAGGGCATCTTTACCTAGAGCCGGGGTCGCTCCTTCCCCTGGTCTCCCCTCATAGCTGAGCTGGGCGGGTGCATGTGCTCTTCCGCAACAACTGCCATCATCAGTTATCGCTTGGAGTCTCTGGTGCCTCTTTTTCTTGCAATATAGCGTGACGAAGCACTACTTAATTGTGTTTGGGACTATTGCATCTAGCTTAAGTAGCTTTATATTTGGCCTTTACGTTTTTACTCTTTGTTTGTTTTCGACGAGCCTGAGAAACCAAAAATGATGTATTTGAAGCATAAAGAACAATACTGATTTGGAGTAAAGGTAATGTGAGGCCCAGTTTGGACATGTTGGCTTTGCTGGGGGGAGGGTGGGGGGTTGGGGGGGTGGGGTGGCATGCAGGTTTGAGCCTGGGGACCGACTACATTGCTGCTTGGCTGTGCCAGCAAGTCTAAGTTAAACATTTTGTTAGATCAAGTGCCTTCAGTTGTATGTTTAAGACACGAGCAACACGAACAACTACCAAGTTTCTGTAATGCAGCAATAAGCATTAAGCTGTATTCAGAAACATCAGCCACACTTTCCTCTATCCAATGTTCAGTTATCAAAAACTGTATTTTTTGTTTTATAAACACATTATAATGGGATTTAGGGATCTATTTTTTGTAACCCTAGCTTCTTTGTATCAGTCTTACCCAAACCTAATTCATGATTCATTCTTTGTTTTATCTTTTTAGTATTCTTTTATTTTAGATTACTACATGTGTATGATAGCTTAGATCAAATGGCATTTTGCTTTTTAGTATCTTTCATAGATGAGGTAATACATTTTTAACAGGGTAGACTGTTATCACAGCACATCGCTTCACAAGATGAAGTCTGCCAAGACACAGATTGATTCAGTTGTGGCTCGTTTAACAATTTAGCCGATTCTCTTCTTGTCTCTGATTTTACTATATACATATTAGTGTTATTGTTTATTTGTTGACACATGCAGCTTTTACTATCTTTCCTTGATGTTAAGATATTCCTAAACATTAACCAAAAAGGCAGGTCTCTAGGCTAAACAGAAACTATAGCTCTTTGAACAGTTAATCCTTGTGACAGCGTACAGTATACAAGGGTTGAATGTTTGAAACTGTCTTCCTGAGAGGGAGATCGAGCCCTCTGTGCTATATTGTGCTGTGTGAGATGAAGAGTTTATTATAGACTACAGCTTGGACAAGTTTAAGCAGGTTTAAGAGTCATGTCGAGGGGTAGTGTAGAAGGCCAGGGTTTGACTGACAGTGGTGAGTAATGCGGATTGTTGATTTAATTTTTTTTTGTGTGTGTGTGGAGTAATTAAGAAACAATCAGTTATTATCTCAGTCAGGAATTGTTGTGGCAGATTCCAAAGATGTTTTTGTAATGACACTTATTTTTTGCTTCCATTTTCAGAGTCCAGAAAAGGTGTAATTTGTAAATCAGCCTCTGTATGAACAAACTGTATAAGCTAATGAGAAAATGATGTAGGTTTTTAAGTGTTAATGGACATGTCTGAATAGGTTTAGCTGAGAGATTCTTTTTATTTTTCAGACAAGATGGTCGTTTTGAGTGACTAACCCTGAGATTTGAGGATGAGGTTTCTGAACAGAGAAGCAAGTGATTCTTCTATGAGCGCTCACATGTTTACATTCTCTCAAAGCAAGGAACTGCTACAGCCGCAGTGAAGACAATACACTGACAACTCTCTCACAATCACATTATTTTGATGTTTACACCATGAATACATCTTTTCAGTAACCTTGGGATAATCAGCCTGATGTGCCTGTGCTTGGTTGAGTTCAGCCTTGCAAGACGACACATGATTTTATCGCCAACCGCTACTTTGGTAGCAATTAACTTGGAACGTGATGGAACAATACTGTTTTTATAGATCACAGAACATGGACATTTTGTTTATTGTGAGAACATATTCTGTGTGAGAAACCTCCTTTTTAGAATTGATTTTTATTGATCATTAAATCGTATATTGATGGATTTAAGATGGATAAACAGTGTTGGTGAGAACAATGCACCTAAAATGAGTGGTACACTACAGTGCTTATATTGCACGGCTACAGAGTTTTCATTTGATGATGCAATGATGCATTTTTGTCACTTACACCTGATTTTATGCTTAGTGTGTTACTGTCAGAGCATATTAGCTGTTGACTGTCATTGTAGCAGTAGAACTAATCACACAAGTTAAAGGATTTTGTATTTAGAGTTTTCTAAATGCACATGAAATGAATTTATATTCAGTAATGATCTGTTGTTTTTTTTTTTTGATAGATATGTGCATGTGTTGTAGAACAATAAATTCTGTTACATTATATATCTCTCTTCATATGATACTTTGAAATTGGCCTGAAATAAAGTATATACTTTGTGGTAATACTTTCCTGTGATGCTGTATTTTGTTTGTATTTTGACACAATGATATATTGCATTATATCATCTTAGAATAGCCTGTTTTTGTTTTTACATTAAATTTGTTTTTAAAAAACAACTACAACTTCTCAGTTAATGCGAATTAGGCAAATTGCATTTATGTTGCAGAAGAAACAAATCACAGAGATCCATTCAGATGCAAAGGTTTAATAGAGCCAAGATCAATTAGTATGAATATTAGTAGTATATTGAGCTGTGACCATCACGGCTTGAGAAAAAGTTTGGACTTTGAATATTATCTGTAATTATGTGCTCTAATTGCATTGACGTTAGAAGTTAAATGTGCTTTTCGTCACTGTGACCACTGGGTGGCAGTAAACATATAAATTACATTCCTCCTGTCACTCCTGCATGTCACATGGCCCGTCCACACCAAGAACCACAACAATCATTGTACTTCTAAAAACTAGAAAAAACTACAGATCTCACCTATTTACCAAGACAGAGCAGGTAGTACCGGGCCTGAAAAGTGATTTAAACCTGCATTCTCGCTGGCACCACTTGTTTCAAAAATAAGTGTATAAAGTCTAGGAGAAAATTACCCTATTCTCACTTGTACTGGTACTCTAAGGAGTCAGTTTTCCCAGAGTAAGCATATTTAGTTTTTAATGGTTTTAGCCTGTTGTTCGCAAGTGAAATTTAGCATTAACTATGGCACTTAATCTGACTCTGAAAAAACACAAAATGGCGACGGCCGAACTCAAAGCCTCAAAACCAGCACGTGAGTATGCATGTCCATGATCAAAACGCGAGCTTCATTATGTTTAATGTGTGTCCTAAACGTCAGGTGGTGATAATAAATGAAATGTGTAGCCTATTTAAGATAATCGTGGGTGTTCGCTGCCCTTTACTGGTATTCGTGGAAATGCAACATGAAATTGGTCAAGTTCCAATTACTACTTCCAGTAGCCTAAATGTAGTAACAACGAGTACAAAACTAATAGAAAACATGTCTTATAATTTGATCATTGATCCATTCATCCTCTAGCAGTATCAACAATAGCCTATAGTTGTAGCCTAAGAACATATTTAACATGACATTTTTATACAGGAAGCTTTTTCATCTTAACTCTTGATATTGTTTGCTTTATGTTTTTATCTCCGTAGCACATTGAGTGTAATAAATCATCTTTGCCCGTTCCACTACTCCTCCCATAACGTGTGTCCCCGATACAGAAGTGTAGTTTTGCATTGTGACCACTTGAGAGCAGTGTATGCTTTTGAATTTAAATGTAGGCATTTCAAGTTTCTTTCTGTTCTTCTGTAGTAAATTTTATTTCATTTATTTAACTGCTGCTTTGATTATTTTCTGAATGATTTGAGGTAACATCTGTGTATTGGTGTAATTAACAGGTGTAGCCTATCTATCCTAAAACTTCCTGTGCCAAACAACATAATAGTATTTGTTGAAAACCCAATGAGGCCTCTCGTTTGTGGGCATTTGATTTTGGTGCATTGAAACAACCACTGTGTTTGTCAAGTGTGTACTGCTCACCTGGCTGAAGGACAATCGCATGTGGCCACAAAAAGCCCTTTACCGCTTTCCAGAATCTGCACTTTATTTAATAACATACACACTGTTGGTCATTGACCCGCATCAGGCAAACAGAATGAAGGAACCTTTGGGTAGGGACATTCCTGTAATTAGTCCCAATGTGAAACACCTGTGTATCCCTGACAAAAAACGATACATTAACAGGGCACAGAATGGATCATTTCTGATTGTATTTTAAATGCTTGTAACTCAACCAGGCTGCCAATGCTAAGTCATTCTTGAAGAGAGTCATCGGATTACAAATGTAAATAGGCATATGCTGAATATTTCAGCAAAGAGGTACTGAACTAACTGGGTGTTTTGAACTCCTTTGTGATTTTTAAATTTAAAGACAGACAGAGATGAATAACTGATTATTGCACCTACAGGAAGAACATTACATTAAGAAATGTTCATTTGGACTAATTTACTTGTAGAAATATATTCTCTGCACCAATTCATATGTATCTCATGTTTTTTAGTGAAAATATGCAATCAAGCAGCACATGGACACCAGTAAAAAGTTCCTGCCTGGCATATGGGCTCCAGTCATTTGATGAGACTGTTCATATACAAATTGCATCCAAATGTAACGTGCATTCATCTAAAATCTTTTAATACCTTTCATCTTTTAGAAACTGATCATTTGAGCAATATAAGGGCCTCACTGCTAGGAAGTATTATAAATATGTCTGAATTTGAAAATGCATATCAATAATGCAGCATAGGCCACAGCGAAATACTTATAAAAGATACTTTATAAAAGATTTGCTTGCTTTAGACATTATATTAAGTAGAACAAAGGAACATAAGCAACACTTAAATCAAATCAATTTTATTAATTACATGTATTATAATGTCTCATTACTATTCCAATAGTTATTAAATATCACATGAAAAAATTAATGGTTACATTATTTAAAATCACATCCAAAACTACCACAGATGGAAAAAGAACAATGAGTAAGAAAACATTTGTTGTGGCAAGATTCTCTGTTTATGGTAGCAAACCGTCTGCAAGTAAATCATCATGCTAAATAGTGAATGCAACTTAGCTTTGAATACCAAGATGAACTCAAAAGCAACACGGCAATGTTTTCTTTTCACAGTGTGAATTTGGTATTTTATCCTATACGACAGCACTACAGCATGAGTATGACAAACAGACCACAAAAACAGTGACTGCAAAGAAAAAGCATTTTCTTGACCAATATACCAGGAATAAAATATGCCGAGTACAGGACGGAACACAAATTCCTTTCACAGTAAATACAATACAAAACATTACAGTATACTTGGAAAACAAATAATATGAGTTTATAAAATTCCATTTTAACATTATTTACAAATGTTACCCCTTATACCTTATATCCATAGCCTCTATAATTTGAGCTGCGGGTCAATGTTTAGTAATGTGTGAAACAATTTCACGAGTGACTGCCCAGAATCTCATCCAAATTTATATCTTTCATCCAATCATCATTACCAGAGCCAGACTTGAGCAGAGAGTCTATGAAGTCTGAGTCCGTGTTGATCCCTGGAACTGTGTTGTCTCCCTCTGGAAGGAAGTCAAAGGTCAGACGGTTGGCCCGATTATTCTGGTAGCTGCTAGATCCGGGACTGGCCTCTGCAAAGTTGCCTGCTGGTACCCTCTGTTCAGGAGAGGACTGGTTTAGGTTTCCCCCTGCTGATGGGGAGCCTAGCATTGACTGGCTTGGTCTTGGGCCTGTGTCTCTTAATGAGGGGTTGAGAGGGAGCATCCTGATATCTGGTGCTACCTGGTTGGGAGGGCCAATGTGCCTCTGTTGGTATGGATGGTTTGGAATGTCCAGCTGCGCACCCTGAGACTGTAGTGGGTTGGGTAGCCGCCTAACACCGAGTCCAGTTGTCACTTGCTTGTTGGCTGAGCCCCAGCCCATGTTGACATTTGTCAACAAGCCTCCGAGACCCTGTCCTGGTACCCCAGAGGAATGTAGGTCAGCTGTTGTTCTCGGCTGTTGTACACCTGTTGCATTGTTCATCCCAAAAGAATTTCTTTGCGTGTTTGGCCCCAGGAACCGAGGTTTATTTTGATTTAGTCCAATTCGATTCTGCTCGTTATGCTGCTGGAATTGGCCAATACAAGAACTCTGATGACAGTCTGTCCCAATACCGAATCTACGGTCTAATGGTGGAGGATTCATCTTTGAACCAGATGCAGTTGGGAGATGACAAGACATGGACTGCAGGTCACTCTCAGGGCCATTGCTGGAAGACTTGGAGGAGTTTTGAGCTAAAAAGATATCAAGAAAAACTGATTACAAGAGGGATCACTTGTCAGCATTTAAAGTTTCTGTCTTATTGGAAATGTACAGCACCTGTGAAGATGTTTCCTTGCTGAACTCCCACCATACTTCTTGACTGTTTGTAATCAGGTGGTGGTCTTGTGAGATGACGACTGAACTGATCATGTGCATTATCTTTGTCCTAAAAAAGGATAAAGATAAAGTTGGCAATTCTGATTGTGTCTCATAAAACTGTAAAAAAAGAAGAAGAAGAAAGTAATAATTGATTAAATATGTATAATATAAAATATGGCTTACTGAATTGCTGATGGTGTGCTGTTGTTGGGTAAGTTGTCTCTGCATAGCCTGCGCTTTGGCTGGGCCTTTCTGCTGGCTGTTGGGCGCTGGGGGTCGTGGCTGTGACTGGGTTGACATGACTCCCAAGCTTCCATTATTGGGCAGCCTTGGACCAGGAGGAACACCCTTAGAAGAGGAAACACATAATGGTTTTACATTAGTAACAGAGGTGCTACTCTACTTATTCATTTTTAAACACATATTATTTTTGCATGTTCTCTGCAAGGTGCCTGGACATTAGAAACAAGTGCTGTAAAAGCTGCTGAATACCCCCCCCCCCCCCCCCCCCGAAAAATAGTGCAATAATATATATTGACCACTAGAGGGCAAAATTCTACAAGATATCATAGATCTGTGTCAAAGATGCTATTCAACCTCCAGAATGTGGTCAAGGCTACTCCCTCTGCAGATGAAAAAGGGAGACTTGGAGAGAGGCTTTTTTTGGAAGGGGGAGTGCGAGCCCTCCTCAAAGCCTGCTTCTCCCTTGATAATTGTGTCTAAAGAGAGTGGAAAGAATCCCTGAGACAGCAGGAAATGTGTGCCGATGGGGAGTTAAGCGCCAGCACCATGACTACCTCCATTTAATAAGCTCTCCTTTACTGATCACTGTGTTGTGTTTGGCAAGGAGGCATTCCATCCACTAGAAACCCATTTGGCTCCTGACACTATCACACTGATTAAAATGTTGTAGTCAGCAGCCCTCAAATGAGAAGGAGACATCCAAACTTAGCTTTTTGTTTGAAGTCTTGTCCTGAACTTATACTTTTGCAGATAAGCTTTCATCATCCTGGGTGTTTGAGATTGTATATGTCCTTGTAATTAATACTTTCCAGCTTTTTCTGGCAGCTGTGATGACCATCCAATTAGTCCAAGTAAAACCTGTCTGTCTTGTGGACACAAGGACACTTTGACTATGCTTAAGCCTCTACCAAGTACAGTCATTTGTCATGAAGTAGGTTAATGTGCCCCAAATCCAAGTCAACACATGCTGTGTATACAGTGTCAGTCATTGTGTTGACTTAAAATGTTTCCCAGGGTGAAATGGATTAGAAATCCAACAGAGCATTTTGCAGAAGCTATTACTTAGAGGACATAATCTTTGCAGAGGATGAATCTCTACAGGGTGGTGACTTTCTGGTCCCAAAGAGAAAAACTGAAAAAAGAGAGGTGTGTGTGTGTGTGTGTGTGTGTGTGTGTGTGTGTGTGTGTGTGTGTGTGTGTGTGTGTGTGTGTGTGTGTGTGTGTGTGTGTGTGTGTGTGTGTGTGTGTGTGTGTGTGTGTGAGAGAGAGAGAGAGAGAGATAATGAATGGAGCTAAAATATGGCCAACTAACAAGACAGGATTAGAGAAAGAGAGAAGTTGAAACTCATCAGAAGTCACAAGCCATTTCACATGAGCTAATATTCACCTTCTCTGCCTGAGTTCAACCCACACAGCAAACCAAGCATGGCAATGAGGTTACACAGGGACTAAAACATCAAAACAGTGGTTTCTCCTGTTACTCTAGAAAGCAGAGTCACTGGCTTTGATTCATTGTATCCAGTTATCGAAACTGTGAGAAATTGTGACCATCACAGGCTTTTTCCCCACAGAGGTACACCGGAGCGGGTTTATTCCATCTTTGTTGTAAGAAAACCCAATGAGGGGTGTTTTTGCATGTACAACTGAGTAATCTTCTCTGTCATCCTGATGTGTCATAAAGCTGTTTTCCATGTCCCCCCTCTCATTCTTCACAAGCTTGTTGTAAATGAATACCACATGTGGCTTGGGCCTCAGAGAAGGAGCGGAGTGATTTAGTCTCCCATCCTGCGGCAGTGCAGGCAGCTGACAGTGATCCAGGCCCAGCCATGCCGGCTCTCACACTGCACTTCCTCCAGTATGGACTCAGGACACTGTCCCTGGGGAGCGCCTCGGCATCTGGACTTGGCCGCAGCTCCTTTTCCCAGGAAACAAGTACTCCCTTCACAGCACTGCCAGAGTGACTTGGTAAGCTCAACCCCCATGGCCCTGCTCTTATCCTGACTGAGGGATGTGGTGCCACAAGATGATCAACACAAGTTGAGGAGTCATTATTTATTGCAAACAAACCTTAATATAAAGTAGTTGCTCTATTTTCAGAAAGGAGAAATTTCTGCTTAAAGCAAAGTATGCCCTCTTTAAGTATTCCAATGGAAATCTGTGTTAGCTGAAGCTAATCACTGGGATGATGAAATTGTTGCCAGTCTATCTTCGCTTGATTTTATAGCGTTGTCTTATGCTAAGCAGAAGTACGAGTTACTCTGGATAAGATTATATATGTTGCAAATGTAAAACAAAACGTAAATGCTTCAAATATGATTCATAAAATAAACAAGGAATGCTATTTGTAAAGCGACCAACAACAAAGTAAATGGATTGAAAGTCAAATACACATGAAGGTCAAACTCTTTTTATGAGTCTACTTGATCAGAATCAGTAGATGCTTGAAACTGGAACTAAAAAGCTTAAGTGAATTTCATAACTCCATCAAGTCAACTTTCAAGTCAACCTTTTTCAGTAACAGGATCAATTCATGGTGCAAAAATGAATAAATTGCTACATTAATTCAACACCGGCTGAATAAACATCCCTCAGATGGTCCTTTCTGTACCTGTGTGGATGATTGTATGGCACCGCAAAATTACATACAATTTTTTTAACAACTTGTAGGAAACCAATAAATGTTTGCACTGGCAAAAATCAGTAATGAATTCTAGCTCAGACATAATAATTAACACAGACCTGCAATCAATTTAAACCCTTATGCCTCCTTTTTGCCTTTTCAGTTTTTATTTTCTTGATCATTTGGGCTGTGTTCATGCTTGTGGCATCAAATTCTCTTTTAATATATGTATTTCTTTTTATTTTAATCATTCACTTATAACAGGTCTATATACAGTGTGTAGATAAAATTGTTCATCTGAGTGTGTCCTTTGGGACACTCCAGCCAAAAAATGACTCTTTCATACATTCCTGTGTTCTTGGCTGTCATTTTAGAGCCAGGGCTTCACATTTTTAGTTTTTTTGTTTTTCACCAGATAACATAATTTTACTGTATTTTACCTATGGGGGAATACAATGCAGTGTTCCCCAGTCCTGTGTGTCCTGTATTATGAAGCTCAGCAGACCAATGAAAAATGTGGTTGCATCCAAAATGACCTGAATGTGTTGGTATGGGTGTCAGAGTGTGGTGTGTATGTGTGTATTGAAAAATTAATGTGTGTGTATGTAAATTGTGCAGATACAAATAGAGAATTTATATGGTCTTACAGGTAAGCATTATAGCATTACGTCTAAATCTCTGTCTCTCTTACAAACACACACACACACAACCACTTTCACTCTTGTATCCACTCACACACATGCACCCACATGCACATGCATGCACAGGTCTCAATAGAATATAAAATATAACACTTCAAATGTGCTGTACATTATTTTTGTGCCTGTATGTACCTGTGTGTGTGATTGTGGGTTTGTGTGTGTGTGTGTGTGAGAGAGAGAGAGAAAGAGAGAGAGAGATAAAGAGAGTGAGAAATTTAGCCAAAATGCTATAAATGGAGAGCTGCAAGTCAATATAAAGTCTCCATTTGTATCCACACATACACACATTTACGTACACACACTTACACACATTTTTTTTCAATACACACATAAATTACAAACTCTGACACCCATACCAACACATCCAGGTCATTTTGGATGCAACTACATTTTCTTAGGTCTGCTGTGCTTCATAATACAGGATGAGCAGGACTGGGGAATTCTCCCATAGGTAAAATACAGCTAAATCATGTTATCTGGTGAAAAACTAAAAAATACAAAAATTCTGAAGCCCTGTCTCCCAAATGACAGCCCAGAATACAGGAATGCATGAAAGAGTCAATTTTTGGCTGGAGGGTCAAAAAATGTAGTTATAATGGGTTTCAAATGGGACATGTTTGTCCCTAAAGATCTCAGAGGGAGTTTTTTAAAATCTGACACTGCACAAAAAATAATAATGCATCAGAATCAATGTTGTTGCAAATCATTGACATATCCCAGACTGTGATAATCCCCCCCAAAATATTTCACTTTGCATTTAGTATATAGAATAGAATGAATTTTTTGTGTTTTTTTCATTTAATAAAACAGGCATTATACATAAACAAACTGGCATTTAAAGGGTTAAAATTCTGAAAATGAATGAATATTTAATATTTATAATTAGGACTAATATTAATTTTTGTATGTATTTTACATGGACATTTTTGTCCCTAATGAACTCAAAGCAACATTTTTAAAAAGCGGCATAAGGGTTAATATATGTGGACTGTATTTCTTTTTCAAGAAGTACAAGATTTGTTTTGGTGCTTGTGTTGCGGTGGGAGAGAGGCTGCTCTGTTTAACGAGGGAATGCTGGCACATACTGACTGCCGCTCAACTTTGCTAAATAGACAAGTGACTGTGAACTCCCCTGCTCATGTGATTAGAGGTCTTCCTGCATTTTGCTTGAGCTTTTATGTTTTTCCATGTTCTGTCTGTGTGTTTTCATTGCTCCCAAGTTGGAATATGTTCTATCAAACTGCTGGACTTTAGAATAACTAAGTTAAAGTACTGCTTATCTTTTCAACTAAAATTCACAGATTTTGGATTATTTAATTTAAAGTGCTTCCTACCTTCTCTGCTGGGATTTGTGGATGTTTGGATTATTCAACGTAAAGTGCGTCCTACCTGCTCTACTGGGATTTCTGTGCTTTGCAGGAGAGCAGCTGTCTTTTCTGTCTCTTCCTTCAGCCTGGCGGCTGAGGTGTGCCGCAAAGCCACGTCCGGCTTCCCTGCACTCTCTATCAGCATGGAAATCACCCAGAGCTGTGCTGTCACTGATAGACTCTAGTGACTGGGTTTTTTTTCTTCCACTGGAGTTCCCCTCATGTTTGCTGTAATGATCCCCACTGTGTGAATATGACTTTGGCTGTTACCAATGCTGCCATTCTGTGTAAATGACGCAACTGCTTTAATGATGTCCTACATCACTGCACAGCTACGGTGTTAATGCAGCTTCCAAATTACACCTGACAAGGTTTTTTATACCACTTCCAAGAGTTTGAGATTTTAAGAAACAGACCTCATTACATCCATAAAGCTCCCACGGTGGTTTCAATGTGTAATACGGAAACAAAACAAACTTGGAGGCCATCATTGGAAACATTGTGAGACTACCCTGCCAGGCAAGATGCAAAATATGGAGTGGATCAGTCTAATGTGGAGTTTGCAGAGACCTCAATCCTCGGTGTCCCGCCACCATGGAACTATTTTATACACAATCTCTCACTGATAAATTCCTCCTTATACATGACCACATTTTGGACGAGGGGCTTGATTTCTTGTGCCTAACTGAAACCTGGCATAAACCAGGGGACTACTCTATGCTTAATGAGGCCTGCCCTCCTGGCTATAATTACATGGAAAAAGCCAGCAGTTCTGACCCTCGTGCTGGTTAAGGAGACATACACCGGGCTGAACTAAAACTGTCTCCCCTGCCAATGCCTGATCTCTCTTCTATTAAATGTCTTGCTCTAAACTCTGTACCTCTATACTCAATGACGGTGCATGCCCCCCAAACCAAAGTCATCTTTCATACACGTCCTCCTGACCTCAGTCTACTCCATGTCAACCAACATTGTCATTGTTGGTGACATAAATATACATGTTGACAATCCCTCCTGGCATTTTGCAGTGGAGTTCCTGAGTCTGATTGAATGTATTGGCTTGAAGCAGCATGTTGATGTCCCTGTGCACACCAGCAGGCACACACTTGACCTGGTCATTATGGACTCTGCCCCCATCAATAAAACTTCAGGTCTATGATCTGGGTGTGTCTGACTGCAAGGTGGTCTCAATTGATTTGACATTCCTATCACACCCTACTACACCTAAGCATTAAATCCTTTTTTGGATCTGGAAAAGCTTTGACCCAAACCATTATGACTGTGTACCTCCAGCACATCAATGGCCCAGGTTCTGCATTGGTGGATGAACTATTGGCACTCTGCAATACATCTCTGAGCAGCATCCGAGTTTTTGATCTTCATATCCTTGTCAGACACACAAGGTCAATTTTTCATGCTCTGCTCCCTCATTCACCCATGACCTGCAGAAAATAAAAACAGCTGGACAGGTCCTGGAATGATGCTTCAGACACTCGCGGTTTGCTGTCCAATAAACTGAAGCCACAATCATCTTCCACAACTGAGGTCATAGAAGTAAAATGTAACAGCTTCACTGACTTTTTCAGAGACAAGGTCAACAACATCCACTCTCTGATGTCTTCCTCTCTTCTCCTCCTGTCATTGACCCTCTGTCTCTGGGAGATCGCTAACCTGACGCACCAGATGGTTTGTTACACAGAACCATCTGATAAGTCGTCCTTGTTTGAAAAAGGGCAGGCACTTTCAAAAAAATACTTGGCAGGTGAATGAATGAACCCTCTGTCTATCACTGCCTTACATCGGTAGCTGGATTTACAAGATCACAAGATTCTTGTAGGATGTTGATTGCTCCAAACCACCAATGGCTCAGGCAGATAAACTGCACAAAAAATCTCATGATCTTGTGATGAGGAAATCCTCAGGAAGATGAAACTCTTTACTTGTACTTTAGACCCCATTCGCACAGCTCTGCTCTGCTCAAATAATACAGACCCATTCTCAGCCCCCGATCACCCAAACTGTCAACCTCTCCCTTCAAACTGTAAGTGTTTCATCTGCCATCAAGATAGAAGTTAGCTGCCCCCTCCTCAAGAAGCTCACTCTGGACCCAGAAGTTCTTGCCAGCCACAGACATTTTTCCAATCTCCTTTTGGAGTAGTGTGTTGGAGAAGTGTGTTGGAGAAGGTGGTTGCTTCTGAGCTTCAGGTCCACCTCAAACACAACAACCTATTTGAAAAATTTCAGTCAAAAAAAGGAAGTGTATCTGTTCCATGAGAAAACACTTTCTATGTAAATTGGCCACGGCCTTTCTCTCTCCAGTTTGCCAACCCTCCTCTATGACTCAACTAGTGCTGGAGACGGGAGACACGTCCTCACACAGACAGCTGATCTGATGACTTCCTCCTGTCCTGTGTACAAGCATGATTGGCTGCAGTAGTGCTGTGTAACTTGCTCTGAGCCACTGTTTACAAGCTCATTTACAGAGCCATGGGTGTGCATGAACAAATGATTTTTTTAGCACACAGACAGAACGAGCAGCAAGTGAACTGTGAGGGGATAAGCTGAATTTGACGAAAATTGTATAGGATTAGAATTGCTGACTTTACCTTTAAAAATATAAAGGCCTGAATGAGACAAAATTCCTCCTGTTAAACAACAGCAAAGCTGAAGCTTATTGGCACTCCACACTAGATTCAGTCATCCCCCATACCTCACCTCACATTTGACAGCGAGGAGGACATCCCCTTTTCCTACTCATTCACCAATCTGGGTGTTAGGTTTGACTGTCACCTGGCTTTTGATGACCACATAAGACATCTATGCAAAACCTCTTTCTACAATCTCAAAATTTTCAAAAAATGTCACCCCTCTCTAACTCTGTCAGATGTAGAAAAACTGGAGTACTGGCAGTACATCACTGCCAGTATCCTGATGAGAGTGCAAAAACACAAACATACAACACCCATTTTCATTACACTGATTCCCTGTCCCCTTCAGCATTGACTACAAAGTCCTGCTCCTCACATACAAATCCATCAATGGACATGCGCCTCCCTACCTGATCATGCCACAAATCCCCACCCACACCTTCAGATATGCCAGCAGCTTGCTCCTCCGGGCTCCCAGTATTAAGCTCTGCACCTTGGGGGATCGAGCCTTCTGCTCTGTTGCACTACACTTGTGGAACAGCCTTCCTAACCATCTGAGAGCGGCATAGACCCTAGTCTCTTTAAAAAAAGGCCTGAAAACCATTCTTTTCAGGAAGGCTTTTTCATCTCAACTCTTTTAACTATTTTCTTTCTGCTGTGTGTTCTATGTTATTAATGATGTTGCACTGTGTGTGAATGAAAAGTGTGGTTCTAATTAAATGTATTATTATTAATTATTATTATTTGCATGCGTTTGTTCTGGGTACAGTAGAACCAACAATTATTTTCTCACCCTTTTTTTATTACATACATAACACTGATGTAACTATCAATACTGAATTTTGTCCATGAAATAGCACTCCCCACCAAACATGCATTAGTGCCCTCTATACTGCCAGAGAATGCATTCATTCTTGAGTGATGTTTTTTTTCTGAGTTACAGAAGAGGATTTCAATTTTGACATAAGTGACTCAATGACCGATTATTAAATTGTACAAAGCTTCAAACAAGCACCAAAGCACCACATCTCTGGATGATTTTTAAAAAAAGAGGGTCCGCTGCTTCACCCAGTGGGAGGAAGCCCACTGCTACTCACCAGTGTTACACAGGGGATCAGGGCACTCTTTCAGGACCTTTATTTCTTTGGCATTACTAATTCAATTCACTGTGGGAAGAGACTACTCCTTTTTTCCTCTCTGTGAGCTGTCCCCTCCTCATCAGCTGGACTTTTAACCCTGTAAATGCTGAGTGGAAAAGCTTTTTTTGTTATAAAATCTTTCTACAATTCCAATGCGATCATATGTCTAACTTCATGTCTGCTTACTTTACTTGTTCAAACAAACTGCACATTAAAATACAATGTCCTTGGGAAAGTTTTCTTGCCAAACCCCTTATGAACTCAAGCACAGCGTCATGTCCTCAGCATTTTAAAGACCAGAGGTGACTGGGCTTTTACTTTCACAAGCTCCAGGCTTTGCAAGAGTCTGCTTTTTAAAATAATTTATCAAAATCCATTAAGGGCTTTTTCATTATTTGATATGCAGCTTTCTTAAGTCTCTACTGTAATTATGTACCCCTTTTAGTCCTTATAATTTGGGTTTGAAATGTTTCAGGGCCTCATCAACATTATTATTACTGATAGTAAAGGTAACACAAATGCTACTAACATAATCACTACTTTGAGTTCATATTAATGTGTTGTGTATTTTTTATATATATTTATATAACAGGTTTATTTAGATTATTCACTAGTTTTAAAGATGTTGTATATTTCTGCTTCATATATTTATTTTATGTTAATTGTATGTTAAAAGGACTTAAAGGGAGTTTTAATACGTGTACAACCATGCGTTCTGTATAGAAAACTGGTTGTTTCACCATTGTGTGATGATGTATTTGTCATCACACCTCGTTTACTTCCATATCTCTATAACTGCCTCCCTCTTTCCCTCCTCCTGCCCTTCCCCAGTCATTCAAGTAATCAAGTAATTCCCTTGATCTGTGGAGGTTATGGGAGTTCTCTTGTGTGGCTCGCATTATCATTTCACACAAAGACAGCTACAGATACTGTTAGTGCAAAAATGAAAGATGGGATGGTCCAAATCTCCCCAATCATAACAAATCAGTGATTCAACCTCCGGCACCAGGCTAAGCAGATTACTGTCATTTTCCACCACTTGTCCCTTGTAGCTAACAACCTCCAATTAGCAAATCCCGCTGTGCATATCTGTGCCCTGACGGGGAGCCACCATGACAAGCAGAGAAATTAGAAGTCCTGCATGTTAATCTACCATGCTCTAGAAATCTGTGTCATCGTCAAAACACTTTCAGGGGAAATACATATTCAAGGGAGTCACAGCAGCAAAGACACAGGCAGCAGCAAGAACAATGACACTAAAGTCCCAAAACAAACAGCATTGCTTTGTTTCAGTTGCAGACAGCTGGTTGGCTGCCGCAAGCACACTAAGGGACCTGATTGATGAGGAAGACTAAAGTGAATGTTTGACTGTTCTGTGTATTATGTTATTACACCTTGAGCAGAAAATGTACAACTTACGTTCTATTATTTAGTTTGTATATACAGTATAGTGTATTAGAAATACACAAGCCAGCCTTTAAACATTTGCAGTAAGATAAAATCAATACAATCAATTTGGGAGATCAAGCAAAACAAATGTACTTACAACTTCTAACTTTATAGGTGACAGTGTTAGTAATTAATCAGATTTGTATATCTCATGGAACTTAAAGGGACAGTATGCTAAGCACAAGGCCATTGTGTTCTAAATCCTGAAACATCTGGAGATACAAGGTTTTCATCTGAGAGCAGCTACAAGAGAAGAAATTTATAATGGAGCCCTTACCTGACGCTGTTGCGGCAGTTTGAATGGCAGCCCTGTGCCATGCAGCGGAACTGACTTGGGCTCCAGACAAAGAGCCGCTGACGTGGAGATCTGTTGGTTTTGGAAGTGGAGAGCTGAATGTGGCTGATTCTGGCCAGTTGATGGTGAATGTTGTTGCTGCTGCTGCTGCTGGGCTGAAGTCTTGTTCACTGAACTTGCCATCATAGGCATCTGCTGGCTGGCAGAATGCGGTGCTTTGGGGCTGAAGTGTAACGTGGGCTTGGTGTTAAGAACCTTCATGTCCAAATGATGGGAACCATTGTGGCCGTTTGGCTTGAAAAGGCAGTTGTTGATCCCTTTACTCTGGGAGCCAATTCTCTGCTGGCTAGGCGGGGCTGGGGTGGAGACCTTGTCCTGGGGGAAGGAGCTGGTGGAAGAGTGGGTACTCATGGCAGTGACCCAACTGGTCAGTCCTGCAGGTGGTGTTTGATGGTGGTGATGGAGCAGAGAGCTTGGCTGCTGCTGGTTTGCTGCCATCTGCTTAAGTTGCTCTGCATGGGATATTTCTAGCCAGCAAGATATGCCTCTTGGGTGTCCTGACTGGGTGTTAGCTTTCTGTGATGTGGTGGCAGAAGAGGTGCTGGTCATTGTGAACGAGGGCCCTGCTGAAGCCGGTCGAAGCTGTGGTGAGCCGCCGTGAACAGGCCCAAAATCTGGGGAGGGCTCTGTCTTTATCTGCTTCTCCAATGGGGAACACAGAGTGGCTGCTGCTCCTGCAGAGCTTGGCCGACCTAGATCCAAACCAAATGTATCATCCTGCTTCAGCATCTTCTCAAAGTCTAGATCATTCAACGGGGGTACTGTCTTTGTCAGCTCATCAAACAGATCCTGGAGCTCCGGGTCGATCTGTCCCCCACCCTCATCTTTGAAGTCAAAAATCATCTCAGCATTTGACTGGCCACAAGACTGGACCTCACAAGGCTCTTTTTTCATTTCTTTCAGGGTCATGCTGAATATGTCAGATCCCACTCCATGGGGCACCATGTAATTCTTCCTCTGCATGCCCATGGCCGAGGAGCCTTGTAGAGAATGAGACTGGGTTAAGTTATGGTTGCATGGCCCATGTCCCAGACCACCAGTGTCTACACGGACTCGCTTAAAATCTGATCCAGAGAAACCACAGGAGAGGCCGTTCTGCTTTGGTGTATGTCCTGGTGCATGTCCCTCAATCTTCCTGCGCAAAGATCCTTGAAGCTGCAAAACACAACAGAATAGAATTAAAAAACATGAAAGAAAAGACTCTAGTTGATTTTATTAATCTCACTACTTTATTACTTGATTAATAAAGGTCATGGGTCATGGGTCATGGATTTTGATTTTTAAATAGAGGAATGGCCCAAAAGGAAAAAAAAGAAGAAAATCATAACAAGATTTTAATTATTGCACTTGATTCAAAACACACCTTGCTACATTTCACTATGAAAATTAATTCAATTTCACAATTTAAAAAAGGGCTCTAGATGTTGTTGACTGGCATATGATTTCTTACTTTACTTTGTAATTCTGTTCCAATATTGTCTGATACTGTGGTTTGCTTTTACATTTTATCATAGTTTGTAATCTTTGTTTATAAAAGTGCAAGTGTATACAGTTTCTTATTATTATTATTGTTATTAAAAGACAGTGGTTTTCATTCAGTGGAATAACTGTTGATTTATAACAGTGATGACATCTGAGATGTTTTATTCTGACATAAATCACTTAAGTCACTTCACTTAGTAAGACCATGCAGATACATAAAAATAAAATAGAGAAAGCTTTCATGATTGTATTTCAACACTTGCAACGCAGCAATGAAGAAAACGCTGCTGCAGCATTTAGAAAACTGTTTTGATATACTGCAGTTTGAGCATAGTGGATGGGCTGAGAAGATAGTTAGAAATCTGATATAGTCGACAGACCGCAGAGAGTAGAATAGGGTCTTTGTCTGTTTCCCTCATTTACATACATTATATTTTCCTCCATTGTGCTTTGTTAGATAGCAGAGTTTCTCCTTTGTGGCTGAGATTCTGCTTAACATGCTGGTGCAGATATCTGACTTCCTTTCATTTTATCCCATGTCTTCATTTACGGTTACAGGCACATAGCTATGACTCACAACTCTAACCACTCACTAACACTCCCTGAAACTGAAGCATTAAAAACCGCAACAAAATGCTCACATTATAGTAAAAACTAGGATCATTTATATTTTCAGGTTCAGATATCACTGCCATTGCTAACAAAATAATAAAGCTTATTCTTTCATGCGAGCCTTTCATAAACAACAATTCACTGAGAAAGAAATTGTCGATCCAGTGGTAATATCAGGCACAATGTTGTATATACATAGAAATGATTCATTATCTGACCATCATTTAATGCGGTGCCAGCATGGAAATCATGCTTCTGATTGTACAGCAACCTGAGCACAGGAGAGGACTATCAGTGTGTTGCATATTTCACTGTGGGAACAAATTTGAGTCATTTCCACCTGCTGGCACACATTACATTAAGATGATTCATAGCCTGAGGGTTTGGAGTGAATCCTGCAGTTCACTACATTTCTACTCTGTTTGTGTCTGTATTACTTCTGCTAATGCTCTTAACAATTGCTTAGAGATACATCCTTGCATTTTAATCAAGGTACAAATATCTCTGTGACTCACCAAGCATCCTTTATTAAACCTATAAGTGTGTGTGTGTGTGTGTGTGTGTGTGTGTGTGTGCATTTCAACATATTGAGAGAGGATGATGATAATTATGTTCAAGATGGTGGTGTTGTACCGAGAGGGGGAGGGACTGAAACGATCATTTCTATTTAAAGAATCATAACAGTAGGTTTTCAGTAGGTTTTGGCCTGATGAGTAGAGACTGTTATATGTAACATTGGTGTGGACCATTTACAAAAACATGCCTATTATATTAATTTCCTGGCAACCAGGAAGCCCTGGTCTCAGTTTACTTCGACACAGTCGGAAAGTCAGCTTGCAAAGACTTGAAACGTGCCATGAACTCCATGACAATGATGGAAACAATGATGCAAACACTGATACGAAGGAAAACGACAAGCACAGCACATTCAACCAGACAAAAAGAGAGCTGATATACATGTGACTAATGTTCAAGTCAAGCAAAAGTGAGCAATTTGTTTCTTCTACCTTTGTCTATAATGTGCTCAGAACAACATCAAACCTTAATGTAATGAAAAACAACTCATTTATATAGGGATATCTTGCATTAAATGTAAAATGTAACCGTAAAATCTCACGTCAAAATATCCATGCATACACTTTTCGTCTAGCAATAAATTAATTTTAATAAACAAAAGAAAGACCACACATAGCTCATTATGCATGACCTAAATCAAGGTTTTATGCTTATTTTTAAATATTCAAATGCTGAAATGAATGAAAATAAATGGTTGTCTACTGTGTAAGAAATTGTTTCATAACTATAAAGCTTTACATTACTAGTTAATTAATTGAATAGTTATGTCAAATATACACAATTTCTACAGGTTAAAAAAATGCAGTGGTCCTTTCGGTTTAATTCAGCCATTACTTAGTATGATTATATGCTTTTTAAAGTTAAATATTAGTTAATTTGAAGCTTTGCAAGTTAAACTTAAACTATAAAATACAATTGCTGTAAATGAGATGCAATAATGATTTTCAAATACTTTAAATAAACTCTGCCACAAAAGTAAATCAGTCAAAAAGTTCTCAAGAGAAACTGGAGA
This sequence comes from Scomber japonicus, assembly GCF_027409825.1. Taxonomy (NCBI): domain Eukaryota; kingdom Metazoa; phylum Chordata; class Actinopteri; order Scombriformes; family Scombridae; genus Scomber; species Scomber japonicus. The sequence continues at coordinate 19,832,023 of NC_070583.1, forward strand.
GAAAGAAATCTTGGCAGATGATGTAATGATCAGTCCGGTTGGATGATGTCAAGTTAATACAGAGAATTACAGACACATACGTTTCTAACTTGGAAATGTTTCAGAAGTTCATCTACAGTGTGCCTCATTCACCAGATAGCTCCCCTTTGCCATCTTCACTGAGATCCAGACTATTATAGTAAACATCTCTGCATACTACTGGACATCTGTTTTTTTCAAAATGCAGATGAAAACAGGCCTTCTAGTGTATTGCATCTCACACACACTTTCTCTCATTCCACAGGGCTCTTTCTGGAGAAGACAGACAGGAGTACTCCTCATGGTTCAAGGCACTGTCTGAGAAAACACATCATGAATAATGGAAAGGACAGTAGATGTGTTGCAAAAAGCCATTGTGAGACAGGGTTGCCTCACTACTGCCTCTGTGCCATTTAAAAATAGACTGTAGTCAAGAACAGTTCTTGGTTCAACATTCAAAGCTCAAGCTTCTCTAGACTGCTGTTGAGATTTTCTCAAGGTTAAATCACTGTATTGTGGGCAGCCTGATATTACCTCTATTTTGTTAAAAATAAAGAAAAGCCAAACCAAAAAAAGAGAAAAAACCCACATATCATATATATGTATATTTTATATTTATATTTTTCCCCATCAAATAAAGGATAACCATTTTCACTCAGTACTCAGAAGCAGTGGTCTCCTAGCTGGCCCTGAAATCCTCATGACAGATATCCAAGTAATCTGAAAATAGATTTTTTTGATTAACATTTAATGAGCTTAGAAGCTCTGAACCACTTTGAAAATGACTCCTGCAGCCTGAAAGGCTCAAATGTATGTATAACATACTGATCATCTTATGAGATGAAGGAATTTCAGCTAACATTCCTTTGTATTGGTAAAATGTAATTCAGTGTAATTCGACATCTATTTTAGTAGTGAGCAGAACACACATTTAAGGATTTTGTTAGCGCAAAACCAAGGATAACAAAACAATCTATTTTTGCTAGAGGTTAGAAAATCCCACATCTCAACTTCTCATAGCTACAAAGGAAAAGATCATATTATGCATATTTTAACCAGCAGTAACTCTTTGTAGCATCCGTCCATTACATCATTACATACAACCACCTTGCAGCCATCTGATCTCCTTTAATTGACCTACTTATAGGCTCACAATTCCACAAAAATCATGTACATAAAGTACCAGTCAAGAGTTTGTACACACCCTGCTCATTCAAGTGAACGGCAAGGTGTGTCTAAGCTTTTGACTGCTACTGTAAATGAATCAACGATAGATTACATTTCTAAACATGACCTTTTCATCGCTGCTTACTAACATCCTCTGACTGTTGCAGTGAGGAACGCGACTGTGGCCATGTCAACAGAAGCTATCTGCTCCTGGGAGCTGGAAGGCCAGTAGCTTGTGTGTCAAGCTGAGCAGTGTGGTGATGCTGAGCACTGTGGATGGGGCTCCGGGTGAGCCATCACAGGGACGCAACACCAGGCCTCCTGGTACCATCTGTCAGTCCAGTGGCACGGCCCTCAGAGCCATGCGTGCTTTAAGGGTAAAGGTTTGAAAGTGTTCGAAGGTTTTGTGTCTGTTTGTTTGAGTATGAGACAGAGGCTCAACAAAAGATGGAGCTCGCCAGCCTTTAATCTATTCACCAGAGCCCTGAAACATGTTGCAATCTGTTCCTGCGAGAGTTAGAAACCTTCCTCTCGGCATTTGACATGGAAAAACAGTCCCAAAATAAAGGACTAAATATGACTATTGTGTTCCTAGGGAGACATAATATTTATGCGGTTCTGCAGGTTGCATACTGTTGCAAGAGGGGATTTCAGCCCGTTTATTGCCAGATAAGAAACAAGAGCCCACAAACAAGTGCCAAAGATCAGCTGTCATACACAATTCAGCTCTGCTTGCAGAATGCTGAGAAAGTATTTTAATTATATTGTTTCCACTGCTAAGCTGTAAGCCATGGTGCTATATCTAGTGAAATTGAATACAACATTCTCGAAAACTTGACAATTTTAATTATTTAAGGAGAGGTAAGGATGCTGAGGCTGAGACTGCTACGATACACTATGTACATTCACAAGGCAATTTATAGTTTCAGTCAAATCAGGTCAGGGACGACAGGGACTGTCATATTCTGCTTTATCTTTCCTATAACCTGTTTTCTCTTTTTCATTCTCCTTTTCTATTTGTTAGTAATAATAATAATAATAATAATTTTATTTATAAAGCCCCTTTTAAAAACAGTTTACAAAGTGCTTTGACAGACAAAGCAAGCAAAAGCATTACAATAAAAAACAAGACACACAACACAGAGAGCGGTAACAAGACTGGCATTGACAAGATGAAGGTAGAGGACAATGGAATACAGTTGGAGAATATAAAAATATATAAAATAAATTAGACAAAGTACAAATAAAAATAAATAAAAGACAGTAGCAATAAGCAAAACGAACAAACAAGCAAATGACATCACATAAAAGCTAGTCTGTAGAAAATTAGTTTTGAGAAGTGATTTAAAAGAAGGTACTGAATCTGGGAGCCTTATTTCCTCGGGCAGGTTGTTCCAAAGCTGAGGGGCCCTGATAGCAAAAGCACAGCCCCCTCTAGATTTCAGCCTTGACTTTGGAACCACCAGAAAGGCCCCACCCGAGGATCTAAGGCTGCGGGCTGGCTCATACGGAGTCAACAGATCGGTTATGTAGCTGGGAGCTAGACCCAGGCGTGTTTTAAAAGTGATAAGTAAAATTTTAAAATCAATTCTGAAATAAACAGGGAGCCAATGAAGAGAAGCATGGATTGGGGTGATGTGATGTTAAAAACCAGTAAGAAGCCTAGCTGCTGCGTTCTGAACCAGTTAGAGGCGAGAGAGACATTTTTGAGGTAACCCGGAAAGGAGAGAGTTGCAGTAATCTAAACGTGAAAAAAATGAAAGCATGAATAATTTTTTCCAGGTCAGAGTGGGTGAGCATCGGCTTGAGTTTGGAGATTGTTCTTAATTGTAGATAACAGAACTGGACAATTTTCGTGATACTAAGAATTCTGAGTCAAACAGGACTGCAAGATTTCTGGCAGTGAGCTTAAAAGGCGGAAGTAAAAAGCTCAGAGAAGTTGCAAGCAGACATACTGTTAAAAAAGTAGCGGTGGACAGGTGTATTTTGGTTAAAAGTTAATTGATTTAAAACCACATTGGATAAAACTGCTGTATGGTCAGACACAGATATTCTTAGTCTCAAATTTTTGGGGGCTGAGACCACAGTGTAAAACCAGATCTAAAATGTGACCTTTGGAATGTGTTGATTCTTGAACTGCCTGGGTGAGGTTAAAAGACTCTGTCTATAATTTGTTTTTATTCAGCACATTTCAAATAATGGACAGATGTGCCCATGTTTCCTACAATGAAACAACAGAAATGTTCCCAGCTTACTATGATTACACACTACCAGCAGGAGAAAATACAATAACACTTTCTACCAAGGCCATGTCTACAATGCATCATAAACACAATGCATTATAATCTGATTATAGCTCTACATAATTATAGTTAAAAGCACTTAATTTGAATGTTTTATAACAATAATCATGACACATTATAAAGAATTTTATAATAATATTTTCATAATACTTTATAATTGTTGATCACTCACTGACTTTTCTTTGCAAGAATCATGGCGTATTTGACTTCTCATAATAGAGTATTATCAATGCACATTAGAATCACTTCTCACTGGAGTCACTTTAGCTGCAGGTAAAGTAGAAATTGTTTCAGGGATTATCTTGAAGCAAATGACCACTTATAGTGACCTATAATTAGCTTGTAATGTATTATATCTGCCTGTACCTCAGGAATTGTATTACTTAATTTAAAGCACCCAATAACCACTTAGAGTAATTCATAATCACATTATAATGCATTACAACTATGTGAATTAGTATGCATTATGATCCTTTCAAAAAAGTGGGTGACCAGCAGTTAGTAAGTATTATGATACTTGACCGTTTAAGTCATTATAAAATGCTACTTAATGTTAAAGCACTATGAATATTTAAGAGTGCTTGTGACTATAACTATACAGTGCTATTAGCTGATTATTTTGCAAGTATGTTTCAAATGCATTATATACATCGGCATCGTAGAGTATTACCAAAAATACTGACGGTTTTGCGTTTCTGGGTCCAACCTTTTTCGGCTTTGATTTCATGATAAGGTCTGCATGTTACTGAGAATAAAGGAAATCTCTTTGAGGAGTGTAATGAGGCAGTGACAGGCAGAATATAAATTGAATTTATATCTACAGATATGCTACACAAGCATATACTGTCTTTCATGAGAATCCAGCAGGGAATACTGCACTACATATCTATTTAAACAAGGTTTGGAGGAAAGTTTTTATTCCAAAAATGAGATATGTGCCATTTGATAATCTTGGCAGTTAAACTTGGCATTAAATTAAAACAATTTGCAGTATGTTATGTTAAAAAAAATTAGTGCTGACAAAATTATTACACCATTAACGGCTTGATTCTATTTAACACAGTATATTATGAACTCTAAGTTACTCCCTTTTCTCAAAACACTTACATACAAACATATTTCCTGTACAAAAGAAACATATTTATTCTGTTTCTACAGGGCATGTGCCATAAGGTTGCACAGAGACGTAAGCATAGGTTCACTGTGTGCTTCCTTAATCAGGCTGGTGCGTGTTGGGACATAGAAGCACACTGCAGAGGTGGGCTACTTTTGGCTCATCAGCACTTTGCATCCCCACACTTCCTGACACAGTTGTATTAGATTGAGGCTGCCCTCCAGAGAGCAAGCAGGAGAGAAGGATGAGCAGCAGCAGCAGGAAAAAAGAGAGAGAGAGAGGCAGCTTTGTGGCAGCCTCTGGGAAATGGGAAAACATGATAAGAGCTCCTTTGAAGAGAAATCATCCATTATGTTTACTGAAGGCAGATTTTTTTAACTGTTACTGTAGCTCAGGCTCCAACATTCCATGGAAAAACTTGGTAGTTTAATAAAAGGCAGCTTGCACACTCAAAATCCTGTTCAAGACACTTCCCATTCAAATATCGGCTCGCCATTATCCAAATGCAGATTACAAGGCAGCATTCCAATCAGTCCTTGCTTTGGTATGCCCTTTGTTCAGAATCAAGCAGACGAGTTTAATGTGATATCCCGGAGGCTAAGGGGGAAGCCAGAGGAAGTAGCTCCAAAAATATGTAGGGGCTCCGAAGAAAATATGTGGGGCCCCTTAAAACAAAGTTACAAGCAACTGCTGCAATCGCTGCAGTCACCGTTCACCGCACACCCATTACATTGATGAGAGTCATGAACTGAACGTGGCTGGACAAGTAAAGCTGCTCCTCCCAACAAATGTGAGTTGGATATCCAAGTCATGAGGTATTTTAGGATTATTATGGGAGAATACATTATTTTACTGATTATAAAATAAGATTATAAAAGAGTGTTTTAGTCATAAATCTGTTTGAATAATAATAAAAAACAGTATCTTTTTTAATTATCTAAACATATTCTTAACATGGACAGGTAGTTTGAATGGTCTACTGTGAATAGTAGCTAATATTCATATTCTCCTATCAAATACAATGACAGGGAGTCAAAGCTGTGGTTCCTGGCCCCATTATTCCAGGCTGGCAGGATAGTGGTAAAGTGATCCTGGGAACAAATATGGGGTGTCTGAGTGTGCGAGGAAGGGAGTAACAGACTCTGTCAAGGCATCACAGCCGCACCAGCTAGGGCACGCCACTGCAGGCGTACCACAGGTCACCAACATCGCAGTGACAAGCCGTCACATCACATCATCCATGGCCATGTGGCTCACAGAACTCCTGACACTGCTGTCGCCTCTCATCTACATGTCATTCTTAAACACAGAGACGTTTACTGAGGAGGGCTGAGGGCTCCCTGGACTCAAGAGCAATCCCATGCAGCACCACTGTGGCTTCCAGAGTAAAAGGAATCCCTTCAATATGGCAAACGGTAAATGGACTGCACTCACATAGTGCCTTTCTACCTTAATGGATGAAGCGCTTTACAATTTCTTGCCTCTCATTCACCCATTCACAAATACACACACACGCCGATGACAGCGGAGGAAGCGTGGCTGCCATGCAAGGCGCCGGCCTGACCATCGGAAGCAACTCTGGGCTTAGTGTCAAAGACACTTTGACACATGGACAGGAAGAGCCAGGGATCATATCTACCTCCTGAGCCACAGCCGCCCCGAATGAATGATTTAAAGCAGAACATGACACGATATGTTTAAATTCATTGGCCATAACACATTGAGCAAACTGGAAAATAATCTGCAGGTTTAACTGTCCAATCTCGACCTCCCACTTTGGCCTGAGTTACATTTTTGTCTGTTAAAGACAACCGCTACCTTTGTCTTCACAAGTCATTATACAAGACAGAATAGAGGTAATAAAACAGAAGATGTCCCACCATTTAACAAGCATACAACCATGAAGGGCTTGCTTGTCAGCGGCACATCAGGTTTAAGGGTTTCATTTTGCGGCAACAGGCTTAGATTCTCATTGGTTCAACACTCAAAATGCTGGAAACACCCTCTATGCTATGTTGCTATTCCAATTCACATTGGATACTGTACCAAACATACTGTAATACTGTACCAACAGGATGTGATGTATTCAACATGATGACATGTTTCTTTGAATTGTATACGTGCTCTGGGCCTATTTGAGGGTGAGAAACAAGAGGTAAGAGGCAGTTTTTAGGCTGGGAAACTGCTTGAGGGTGTGGGAGGGTTAACATAAATCAGAACATTAAAGGCTTTTGAGGAGCAAAGGCTTAAAAATAAGAAATTGACAATATCTGCAAACACCAGAGGTCACTGTGAGCATAAAAAACAGTTAACAATCCTGTTTGTTAGGATTAGTTATTTTATTATCACACTTAAGTAAACCAGGATAATAGCAGCCTTGAAACCTGGCTCTTTCAGTAACCTGGAGCAATTTGACATTGGTTACACACACAGTTAGTTTGGGTCCTATTCTTTTTATTTATTGAACTATGACATTACATAAAAATGTAACTAAGTGCAGAGGTATGACTACACCTAGTAATGAGGCCACACAAAACAGGAGACAGAGCAGACTGATGATTTTGCTTCCCCTGAAAACAAATCCCTTGTTAAACAGGTCTAAAGCTCTCCTAGCATGTTTGTACCCTTAAAAGGCCATTGCCATACAAACACAAGTACCTTTTTCCCAGCAACCGTCAAACACAAGGCCCGCCTCCGGTCATGCCACAGGAAAAGGCCCATAAGCAGGGAACAAGTTCCCTTCCTGTTTTCAAAGACGATTCCTATGGCATGCAGAACCGTTTCCTGCTTGCTAGGCTCATTTCACCATCTCAAACATCTGGCTGCTCTTCAGCATGCAGCTGCAGCAGGGTTAGAGCCAATATTGCCACTGCTGAGTTGAGCAACACAGTCCTGAGCTATTCCAGTAATATATTTGGCTACTCAAAAAGAAAATCCCATCTAGCTTCATGAGCTAGATGGGATTGCAAGGCATCCAAACAGTGTGCATTATTCAGCATCTACAGAAATAATTGATGAAATAATCTTTAATTGTACCATATTTAGCACATATCAGTGTTTATGTTTTACTGAGCTATTTGGATTCATTGATGTGTCATTTCCAACACAATGCCTGCAGTTCCAAATCAGGAAGCAATATCAATACCTGATGTGATTGCAGTAAAGTGCTCTTTAGCAGCATTGCTGTGCCGATTTCCCAGTGAAACAAGGATCCATTTTATATCCCGTGGGAAACCTGGGCTGAGTGGTTGCTGTGCTAATGCTGCTTCACTCAGCCAGGTCTTGATAAGCCTCATGCTTTTAGAGGGGGGGAAACACATTTAGTGTTTTAAACTGCTTCAGTGGAGTAAGCTTTGAAAAATCCACTAGTTGAAAAGGGTATACTTGTTGAGTTTTGTCATCTCTCTCTCCACTTTCACTTAAATTACACACACATGCATTAACGCAGACGAGCAGTCACACTAATCTGCACTCTCTGCTGTGAAACAATCCTCAGCTAGTTCAGTTTGAAAAAGGGACTGCTGCAGCTAGAAAGTAAGAAGAAAAAATAAATGAGTGGGAAGCTTTGTTTGACTCCCACTCCTATCAGTTCTGACATTCCAAATAAGGTCTGTGTAGACCGGCGCTGGCAGAGACGGACACAGAAAACTCTGCAGAGCTCTCACTGACTCCAACCAAGGAAAAAAAGTGTGTGTGGTAGGGGGAGCATTAGGGGATCATGGTGCAGAAAGTATGTGACCTCTAAAAATGTATCATCAGCCTGACATTTCCCAGAAGGACAAAAACAAAACATCACATGATTACTAATATATCTTAGATTTAAGCTGGATACTATCTTAGATGAAAAACAAACAATTTAGTTACATTCAAAACTGTTTGTCTTGATTATTGATGGCTGTGGCCTCAAAAAAAACAACAGTTGGGTTTTCACACTGAAAAAAGTCTTTGGATGAAGTTTGCCACAGAAAACAAAAAGAGTGAAATTCATAAAATCCATGGGAATCATGTGGTGGAAGAAGTCTGTGCTCTCAAGATAAATGGTACAGTAAGTTGTAATGTCAGTTGCCCCAAAATGACCTATCATGGTGTTTTCAGAAGTCATCTAGCGGATGTAGTGACTGTGACCTGGAGAAGTGGCACAGTTCAGATGACGTCTATGAAGTTGATTCAGAAGTGGCAGAGTGGGTGAATGGCTTAACCCAAATTTGCAAATAATGGACACTGAAGAGTTGCGACAGATTGCTGTTCATTTCCTGTTTCCAACCACAACTGTCACATTTCCAACAATGTGTTGGGACAATTTTAAAAAAAAAAGAGAAGAAAAGAAAATTGTAACTAGGATCTTACTCTAACCTTAACCCTGTGGTGTTTATTGTTGCCATGACAAATAAGGTGGCCTAACTTTAAGGAAGTGGTAACTTTAACCCACACCACATGTTCCTCTAACCTTAAAAAAGTGATGATTTTAACCCAAACCATAATCTTTCCCTAACCCCTAACCGGGTGCATAAACCTAACCAGACCTTAACCACAGATTTGTCACATCATATTATAAAATCCTCTCTCCTGTGTGTCATTCTGCAGTGCATGGTTAAATGATGCATTCGGTAGTTTCATTTGAAGGACTTGTTGGCTTGAACAGTAAATTAATTGCTGCACTAGACAACTGTGCACACTGCTGGCTTTAAATGTTAGTATAAAGTATAAACCCTGACAAATCACTATATTAGAAAAAAATATATACAAAACACATAGCAGTGAAGAAACTGAGTGTGTTTATACTTCTCTCTTACAGCTCTATTAATCATTATTAACATTTTCATATTTATAATAATGGGCAACGACTGGTCATCAGTGACAAACTCAGAGAATTACAACCTAACTCTGTTGCTCTACAGAGATTTTTAGCCTCTACTGTCTTCATCAGTCAAATGTCTACCCGCGAAAGAGCTCAGGGGGTGGTGAACAAAACAGAGCTAAAAGTCACGTTATGCACCTATATTTGTCAGGTGGCAAGGAACGTGTTTCCAAGTGAACACAAATGTGTTTACAATGAATGCTAATGTGTCTATTTCATCTTGGTACACATCATAAGGCGATAATCATGTCAGGACTGTGTTATCTTGGTTTGCTCTCATTTGAAGAAAACAGGACACCTTTTCTCTTTTGCTGCCCTAATTTGAAACTAACAGTGCCGCTTTCATGGAGAATGTGTATTCTTGTGTGCACGCAGAGGGAAAAAATAAGACATTTCATTCCAGGGGTTGCCTAAATTGCCTTCCCATGGCGCCCTGCAGGTACTGAGCTCACCACAGTCTGGGCATGGTGGCTCTCACAGTGGCAGGGAGAGTTCAAGGTTGCAGCAGAGCTTACATCTCTGAGCAAGTTTCTGCATGCAGGCAGCTCTTGTGTGTGTCTAAATGAGCCTTGTGAATCAGCGCTTTAGGTCTTCTTACATGTTGCAGCTGGTGAGAGACACTATGTACTTTCAGGTAGTAAAAAAACAACTTTCCCACGATGTGATCAGTGATATGCGAAATGTAAGGCAAACACAAAGCTACCATTGTGATTTCAAACTTATAAGACAACTTGTTCTAATCAAGACAACTGTGGGGGACAAAAAAATCACCTAAGCAACCTATCTCATCTCAAGATAGTCCATAGCCATTAAAAGCAAGCTCTCTGTACCTACAGTGGCATCTGGTCAAGTAAACATTTTGTCCGTTGCTTGGAAGTAGACAAACTGTTCTTGATGATGAACATTTTGTCAGTGTTTTATAGGCCAAGTCCCATTGCTGCATCTGTAAGACATAAACTACACTGCCTGATTGAAATTGTTTAGCTTATGATTTAATATGCTAAATAAAATTAAACACTGAAAACTATAATTCTAGTGCAACCACACAACTGTGTTGCAATGAGAAGAACTAAGTCAACTGACAACAAATATTTATGTAACAATGTGTATTAAAGCATTGAATGGACAGTGACCCTTCAAAGTGCAGTGAGGAAAACTGCTTAGATGAGATATTCACAGCCATGTGGCTATCGTTACAGCATCTGCTAAAGGAGGAAGCACAGAATCTGGTCAAATCCCCTCTGCCCTGGTTCATAGCACAACAACAACCTAACTGGGCAGAGGCTGTCAAATGGCAGATAAATTGGTAGATCACTGTGATAACAGAGGTTGGAAAAATCGGAGTAAATGTTAATCAGCCTCTCACTTCCTTCCTTTTACTGTACACACGTTTCTATCAGCTATAGAAAAAGGATGTTGAGGCTGAATTTGACCATTTTATACATTAACAGAACAGTAAACATTTTGTAAAAAATGTAAATGTGGACATTGATGTCATTCCCCGGCAAACAAATGCAACATCTACCTTTAGGCCAATGTGATGAGATTCCGGATATTACATTTTACATTATAGTGCTGTCACATTCGATAGCCTGTTAAGTCAAGGCCTTGTTCATGAAACTATCTGCATTTTCATATGATATCTGGTCTGGGTGTAGGAGATTATCCTGCTTGCTTGTGTGGATTTCACAGCTCAACTGACAAGGCGTCATTTCACTGACTAGACAGCTGTTTTTTCCCCCCTCGCTTTGAGTACTTCAGGCAAAACAGATGAGCCTGGTGATTCAAACTCAGCCAAGGCAGCATAATAGAGGGGAAAATTCCCTCTTACCAAGGGAATTAATTCACTAAGAATCACAATGAGGACAAACCCTGATGAATATAAGTGTCAGTATTTTACATCAGTGCCTTGAAAAGTTGTTCTGATATAATGTACTAACTCATGGAAGGAGCATTAGGCCAAAAAAAGACTACAGACTGTTCTACAGTGGTCTTGTTAAGCACCACTTGTTCAATTTTATGGTAAACAAATATTTAATTAAAAGTAACTTTTCCTGCAGTGCAGAACTTTTATCGTCCGTTACATTTGAGGCCTTGCCAAACGAGTTCACACAAAGCTGATTAAGCAGATAAAGCTCTCTGCATTTCAAAGTACAACTGGAGTTTTTAATCGGGGGTGTTTGACATTCCCGCGCTGGCTGGATGAATGCACACTGCGCATGGACTATGGGCACAGCAGACACACTAAAGACTTCCGGTTAGCTCTACGCTACCTTGAATGGGGATAAAATAATTTAATCATGCAGCTCCTCTAGCCTTTCCAAATGTTATCGGACCGAATGAATACAATGCTGATAGCGAAATTAGTCATTTTTTTCAGGGGCTGTGAGATGCTCAAAAACAATTTATCCACTGTTTTAAAACCATAACAGTAGCGATGGAAAGGGCTATAGCGGAGCCTAATACGCAAGTGCATTTCAACAGTGTTTTTGTTATTACTCTCACTAAGAGGGCAGAGAAAAAGTCCCGGAATAACCAAGCAAGTCAAATCATCTGTTGGCAGGGCCACAACAACAGTTTCAGTCACACCAGTACTGCCTATCACCTAGATAACAAATAAATAAATGCCGCTCTGTAACTCATTTCCTCTAGATGGTGTAAATGATAAAAGTGCAAAAAACTGCAATTGCAACTGTGCCTGCAGGAGGCAACATCAACATACCTTTATTTCCTACTTAAAAAAAAGAAAAATGTATATTCATTTAGCATATTACATCCCGACCTCAAGCAATGTCACCGCTCTCTCACAGCTCCCGTTGTTTGCATGAGCATATTAAGATTTTTAAAATGTTGCTTTTTAATAATAATAATACGGATCTAAATTATATAAATTCACATTGAAATAAAGGGCTGTCTTAATTATATTTAAGGCTGAAATTAATAACAGACAACCGATATACTGTATATCTATTATTAGAGTATTAGCAAGTATCAATTGTTACAGGACACTGTTTACAGGTAACATTTCACACAATAGAGGATATTTTTTTCCCTTTTACCGAGACGCTCCACCCAATTGTTATGCTACCCAAGTGAATTGTCAAGTGACGTGAAAGAGGATATGAAGTTAGGAGGGTTTCAATTCATTTTACACGTTTGACCATGCATGTGAGAAGCTGAACCACAGAACACCATGCTGTTAGGTTATGGCATAAAAAGGCTGGCTTTGTTGCCGGATGTGGGAAAAACATCCAATAGACTCTAAAAAAAGCACAGGAAGGAAACTGGGGGTGGGGTGGCAGTGAGTAGCAATGGGGGTGTGGTGGTGGAGAGTGGGAGTGAGAAAGGAATGTTCTCTTCACTCTCTCTTTCTCCTTCTTGTTATCATGCATACGCACACATAATAACCCCACTTTCTCGCTAACAGCTACTGTATGAAAAGAAAGCTGCATCAGTTTTTTTTTCCTCCTGCGAGCACGAGGACATGAGAGTGAGCTTCTACTTGCTTAATTATCATTTGTAATCTCATTTTAAAAGAACATGTTTAAAGGGGCCCTATTATAGGAACGGATCCTTCTGTTTGTGTACTTGACAGTATGTGATTAAGTTCCTTTTCTTTCTAGGTATCTCCAACTACATTTTATACAAAAAAACATTATCATATTCTTTCATCTTACTCACTTTAAAGATGTTCATACTTACTTACATACTCATTCTTTAAAGCAACTGACACAGTGGAAAATGTATGAGGTAAGAATGCATCATATCATACATGGTCAAGAGCTGCCAACCCTGGATTAATGATCCAGGGTTGGCAGCTCTTGACCATGTATGATATGATGCTAGTTTATTTTAAGGGTTAACTTTATTAACATAGGTGTAATCAAACTTTATTCACATGTTAGAAAACCACACAGACTCTGGATGTAAAGGTCAACCAATGGACTACACATTTGATCTAGTCTTACCTTGCCATTACATGTCTGGTGTGAAATTTTACAAGCTAACACATGTTACATAAGAGATGTGGAGATATTGCAGATTCACTCCATTAGTTTGTTTAAAAAGCAGCACCCATGTAGTTATAAGATTCACCTCCTTAATTGCTGTAGCTCACTATCATCTCCAGGAGGCAGAAATCACCACCTGGGTTTAACAGATGGATTAAACATGCTTTGGAAAATGATACAGAATGTAAAAGGGGTCAAAACAACAATTAAGGAGAATTAGGAATCCTTTTAACAATACTACAAGAGTGTGCAGAGACCTCTTAAGGAGAGGAATGTGAAAAAGAAAGGTTAACACCTGTACAATGTAATGAAATATGTTATGTTATAGCCTCAAAAATTACAATTGTAAACAAAACCTTTCTATGTGAAAACAATGGTTGAAATGATTGAGTTTCAAAAAGATAGTGTCTATTAACAGATGGGTTTCTGTTTGTCTATTTAATGTGTATTTATCGCATACTTCTAGCTCATTAGGCAAGTCTAAAATCCAGCTATTGGTTACAGTTGTGTTTAGACAACTTAAACAAGGAAGGCATGTGTCTTACCATCCATCATCCAGGCATTTTACTGTCTGCCTCACTATTTCAGTGAAATGTCATGTTTCTGCTTATTCCTCCCTCATATCCTTTCATGGTGGGAAGGCAGATTTGTCTGACTTGTCATGCAAGGAGCACAAACAGTATTTACAATGAAGAACAGTATGCTTCTGTTTTTGGTCTTTATTATCTTCCTCTACTGAACTACTCCAATGTACATTATCTTACCACTTAACAAAGTAAAATTTGCAGCATGTGAGTACTTACACCCAATGGAGGTTTGCCTCATTTGTCTCGAAAAATCACAAAAATGACATTTAACTACCCTTTTTTTTAAACCGAAGAAGGAACATTACCAAAATCATTACTATGATAATCAAATCATCAAATCAGTGTACAGATAGTTTTCTAATATAGGTAAAAAATAAAAAAGTGAAGTTAGTGTGAGATAGCCACCAAGCCATGCAGCGCCTCTGTCACTGTTAAGCCTGTTTCCTGTTAAGACCAGATTGTCGATGATTCGACAGGGCAGATAGAGACCAGAGATCCTCCCCTGGTTTCACCTCCTGTGTGTGCTGTGTATGCAACAGCAGTGTCTGTGTGCCTCTAGGCAAGGTGGAGAGAGAGCAGGCGCCAGAGCATAGCTCAGCACCGTGACACCTCACCACAGCAGAGTACTAACACAAACATTCCAGCTGCCACTTCTCAGCCTTATTGGCAGAGCTGAGGCAAGGAACAAGACCATCTATGTCCTCCTCAAGACCCGTATCTGATGCTACAGACAGGATGGTCTAGTTGCCTGAAATATCCGAATCTGGCAGCTGTAGATTTTTAAAGGCTGATACATCATCAATAATATCTATAGTTTATACTAAAGCAGCTGATAGCCAAAGTATTGTAACTGATATCTAGTTACTTTATATTTTACCATGTTCATGCCCCAAAATTACAAGAATTTAGGAGTTCCTTGACATTTCTATTTTGAGACGGGTGGGAAAGCCTCTGAAATTGCGACCAGCAAGGGAACATTCCAGTTTATTACAACTTAAATTGGTCATGACAATACTGTACTCATTTGTGAACACAACAAAATCGCTATAATAAAGTTCAATGAGGCGAAAATGAGAAGGTAAATGATCAAACAGCTAACAAGCCAGAATACCAACCACAATATTTTGAGGTAAAACCACTAATATAAGAATGT
Source organism: Scomber japonicus (assembly GCF_027409825.1). Classification (NCBI taxonomy): domain Eukaryota; kingdom Metazoa; phylum Chordata; class Actinopteri; order Scombriformes; family Scombridae; genus Scomber; species Scomber japonicus. The sequence continues at coordinate 19,847,233 of NC_070583.1, forward strand.
AAGAATCCCTCATTGCACTCAGCTGATAGGTCAATGTTAAACAGTGAAGGGCAGTTTGTTTTTTACTTCACAATAAATTTGGCTTACCTAGGAGTTTGTGTTTCTTATAGTGTGAATGCTTGTGTTTCTTGAAAAGTCTGACTCCTTTTTAGTGATACTGTTCCCATACAGCCATAATTTATTTTGCGGGTCAAATGTTATCCAAATAATAAGAAACAATGCCAAAAACTAAGAATAAACCAGAGTTATACTTCCAAGTCTCCACTGAAATGAAAGTAATTATAATGTTTTAACAGGTTAACAGCCCCGTGAGGTAGGCTGAGACAGGAGTGACATAAATTACATTTACTCTTAGTACACTTTTTAGTGTAAAAATCAACTATTTTTATACCGTTTAAGTTTTTTTTTTTTTTTTTTCTAATATTGTACTTTGCTACAAGTGACGGCCATTACAGTGACATAAAAAAGTCACAATAAACCATGTGAGATTGGAACAAAAGAAAAGGTGCAAAATCAGCAGCTGCAGCAGAGAAGAAGCTGCTGGCGTGTCTGCAGCAGCAGCAGGTCAGCGAGGATGAATGCGCAAAGAAATTAAACTTAGAGCAGATTGTGGTGCACTTTGTGGTGAACGCCACTCACAGAATGCCGTTCAGATAGGTGAGTACAACAAAAAAGTCATTGATGGTTGCAGCTCACAGAGGAGAACATTTAACAACAGCATCTGTTATGTATTTATTCTTAGTTTGGATGTGAGCGCTGTTTGTTAGTGTGGTTTGAAATGGGTTATGTTGTTCTGATAGTTTATCAGTAAATTAAAAATACTTACTTACATGAACAAAATATTCTACTACTCTTTCCCAACAAGCTAGTCAGCTACCCACTGTGAATAATGGTCTGAAAAGGTCTGATGTTTATCAAATCACCAATATTGACTCAGTATGTTGGTTTAACTCTAATTCAAATGCTAAATGTTAAAGACATGACAGCATTCACATTGTGTGTTTTGCCAGATAGTGTTATTGTCAGTGTTCAGACTGAGAAAGGGATATGCATAACATTCATTCCTGAAACAATGTCAGCAACATAATTTCAGACATGTGAAAATTGTTTGTGTCAGCTAGGCTTGTGACTTTCATCTTTCATATCTTTCACACATCTATAATACACCTCAAGGACAACTGTAGCAAAGAACAGAGCATTACCACGATGCAAATGGAGTTGAACTATGACTTAGACCCCAGAGAACTGGGGCGAGAGGGAGAGAAGAGAAGAAAAAGTGAATGCTTGTGCCTCTTTTCAGCACTTTGCAACTCTGGAGCCTGGGAACTTCAGCAGCTTGGCCAGGCTCTGAGAAATATCCTGAGCTGTAATGTAAACATGTCTGAACTCTGATCTAGCATGGCCCTCGCCTCCCCCTCCTCCCAGTTTAACCCGGCACTTTGTGAGAGGGGTTTGCCAGTGACATCAGGAGCCCACTTTCTCATTTCCTGAACGGGGTAATGACCCTGGGGAGAATATGCTGTTTGAAGTCCTGCAAATAAAGCTGCTTTGCTCTCAACCCAATTGTTCCTGAGCAGAAGAGCCGGATAACTGACAACGTTTGTGCTTCAAATGGTTTTATCTGATAAATAGATGTGTATAAACCTATAAATCCACATAAGGCTGGTAGCTGGAATAGGGAATTTCAGCAAGGTAAAGACAAAGACACTGAGTGTACATGGTAATACGTAAGTGGACCTCCACACCCAATTCTCCAGTGGCAACTGTGATAATCCGATCTGTTTACAACCGCAGCTACAACAAGTCCAGGAAACTCTGACATATCAGGTGGGTGATTGTCTGATAAGTGTGAGAACAGTTATAGATAAGCTCCTGTTTATCTAAACATCACACAACTGTCAGTTCTAGCAGAAAACCTGCACATTTGCTGCCTTTGTACAACATATGAATGCTAAAACCAAACATTCATGGTTAATACAGAGTTAAACCTTTGTCTATTTTCTGGAGCTTGTCATAAACAAAGCAGGAAAAGACTGCTTGCATTTTGCTTGTGTGTGTGTGTGTGTGTGTGTGTGTGTGTGTGCAACTTGTCTCCTAAATTCACCTTCCATGCACTGCACATAAAATACACCTGAACATGCTTGTTCCCACAGGGCTCTAGTTTCAGTAGTGGGTAGCAAAGCACTTGTGGAAAGACACTCCAAGGCACAACCCCTCCAACCCACCCCCCTCCCACCCCTCCACACACACACACACACACACACAATCCTGCCCTCTCTTCAATTAAGTCAAGCAGGAAAAACCTGACAAACCTCAAAGAGCTCTCTCAGCAGAAGAAATCGCATCAGGCATGAGCAGATACCTCTATAAGGCCCCTGTGAAGATATACTGTAGATGTACATAAACATGGTCCAGTGACTGCCCCAAGCCTCACATATAATTTTATGTTTAAATTCCAGATGATGAAAAGCCATGAAAAAACATCTTCTGTAAGTCAAATGGATGTATTAGTATAATAATATATTAGACCTCCTAAAATTCCCCACTGACTACAGTTGCACAGATGAGATTTTTTCTGTGTCTTGAGGTCCACGTAACGCTCGAAATTCAAACAAAGTGCTGGCAACAACGAGAAGTGCGCTGAAGGCACAAAACAACAACAAAGGGATACAGTAGGGACTCTCTAATCCAAACCCTTTGGGACCAGAGGTATTTCCACCCAATGAAATGTTCCCTTGGATGAAAAGCTGAATACTGGGGTAACTCATTCAAAAACATGAAACAAGTATCCACACATATTCACATGAGTCTATTGCAGATCTAATTTGCAGTTGGAGGAAATTCACACAACTGTGCATGGTTTTCATACTGCAGTTTAGGGCAAACTCGTCAGATTGCAGGTTAGAGTTTTATATACTGTATATTTACTGTAAAGGCACATCACAGGTTGCAACTGATATTTTCTAATTGATAAATCTCTGTTAGGTTGGAGGAAAGACTTTTAACACCGGATGGCCAGTGGTTCCAGTACAACTCCAAGCTTAATTTGCCCTGAAGGCCAGACTATTACACACCTCATACAGCAGGAGAGCAGACCTGGCCCACCTGGACTGTTGGAGGCCCCTATTCCTCCAATACCCACTTATACTGTATCATCCCTTGAAGACTGAGGATGAGATGAGTCTACTACATGGTTTCGTCAGCACTCTTCAAAGACAGATACAGCCTTCCCATCGACTGCTGAATAAAACATAAGGTGCGTGCGGCAGGGTGGGTTGTGTATGTGTCTATGTGGTTGAGTGGGTGTGTGGGGGAGTGGGAAGGAGGGAGGAAAAGGAGGGAGGGGATGAGGAGATTCTTAAGACTACCACTACTAGAGATACTGTATAAGAGATCCATGAATGCCTTTGATTTGACACACATCCTCACTGCCCTGCTGGGCTTCTGAAAACTTCTGTCTTCCTTGATTGATATGTGGTTCTCTGTTGATTTTTTTTGTTTTTTTGTTTTCAATTTGTGTTTTCTTTTTCTATGCGTGTTTTATGGTAACGTGCAACTTGTTCAAATCTAAATGGGTCCAGATAAGAATGAAAGTGTGCTCATTTCAAGAGTATGCAATGCAAATGTTGCCAGGTACAGAGATGTCCCAGATTCTCTGAGCATTATTTCAAACACACTGCTGCTGCTGCTGCTGCAGCATAACACCACATTTGCTGAGCCTTGTCTTTTTTTCCAACTATTTTCTACTACTTGATCATCATAAATGTATCATCCAATCAAAAAATGACAACACTTTAAGCTCAACATCTACTTAGACTGATTTCTTTTATCAAAATGGTTAAAAAAAAACAAGCAGGTTTAGTCTGTATTTACAAAGTGAGTGATAATAGTGTTGATTTACTATACCAGCAGCTCATCTTAACAAAGAAGATGAACATGATCCATCTTTTTCCATGACAATAGAATTTCAATTAGCAATTGAGAGATAATAATACTAATGATAGATGTACTTCACAAGGGAGGGAGCACAATACAGGCACTAAACTTGAGTCAGACAAGGACATTTTTACATCTTGCTAAAACCGCACAATCAATCAATACTAATTTCTAATCCTTTACTCTGCTTTACTGACCAATACACCTGTGTCATGTCATGTGTATGGAGCCTCACAGAGCAGGCAGAGAAGTCATTTCACATGTTCCTTACACCTTTCAATCATGTATGTTCACGATCTAACTCTCACAATAGGTTGTCTGTAAACTTTCAACACTTATTCACTCCACATACAATAACACTGAGCTCTACGGTTGCTGTTAAAATTCTGCAGAAATTCTTCAGAAATTCAACTCCCTCCTTCCCTCAACTCTCCTTGAGCTCAGGGACAGTCTGGGTCAAGCTTGCTCAGATTTTTTCCAGCACATCACATGAGCAGAGCCGTGCACACCACCACACTCAAATGGATATTGTTGCAAATAAATGTTTCAGACCTGAGTGTCCTGTCTCAAGTGCATTTTTGTTGAGGGTCGGATGTTCATATAAACTGTTTGGGGTTATTTGTTTTCTATATATTTTACCATTTTTATTAGCAAAAAACACTTCCTTTTCTACACCACTGAGTAATACTCAGCTCATGGAAGCTTCTACCGTACATCTGTTGTAAACACCCACTGTCTCGTAAGTCTTTTCTGGGAAAAATCCACGGGTGCAGAGGAAGTGATGCATGTTTTCTGGCATTAACAACAATGACTTGGAGCTGGGTAGTCAGCAACAGCCACCATGGCTGGACAGACAAGGAAAAGGGAGCCACAAAAATGATAATAATAATAATAAATGATATAAAATAAATCAGAATACACAGCTTGGTCTCCTGGAGGCAGTGAGAAATAGCACAACAAGGACTGCTCAGCACCAAAGATGTCCTCAAAGTCCAAATGAATCACTTGGATTACAATTTAAGCTTTCTTTGGACAGCATATGATTTGTTGAAGATCCTGACTTATGCCATCATAATATTGGATAATACTTTTTTTTTTAAACCCTGCATTTTATAATATTGGAAACACAGTCTCTATAATACTGTATTTTTAGTCATTAACTGAAAAGGATTGAAAAATAAAGCTCCTCTGAGAAATGTCAGTCATCAGTGAACTTTGGTTTTGTGCCACTTAAAAATCTGGTAACTGGGTTGGCTACAGAGAGAAGAAGAAGGTGCGTGTTGAAGCTTGAACTCCACTCTCCCTCGAGGACACAGCAATCATGATCACAAAATTTATGTGTAGCTAAGTTGTTTAGAACGCATGTATGCTGATGTTATCATAAAACTATGTTTACTGGGGAATAGAGACATTAATTTCATGCATGATTTAGCCAGAAGATGATACAGTAGCTATTAACTAAGTCAGAATCAACATACTGTCCAAACAAATGTCCTCCAGAGGCAGTAATTTCCTGGAAACTGACAAGCCACAGCATTAGCCTGTGTGTGATATTAACCTACCACTTCCCCCCTTCCTTGAAGACGAGCTACGCTAACATGGCGCTAGTTGGTGCTAAAAATGTATGAACTGCCCTCGGATATGTCTGTGGAATGTCGAGAACATAATGTTATATGGCCCTAACTTTTATTACATAAGTCAGTACATCTGGCTAATGTGTATCGGTCAAAAAAAAAAGCTGCTGTCATGTTTCTCTGAGCAAAATGTAATGATGATCGTGTCTGTTTATGTGGTGTCAATCTGAAGACACAACACAGGAATTTATAGATGGAGAAGGCACCGCATCCACTTAGGAAACATGCTGCTACTTGAAATTAATCTGGAAATACTTGAGTTTAGTGTAATTAGTATACAAAGAACAATATAATAAACCTACAGTATGTTGCATGGTGAATAAGGTGTAAGTCTTGGATCATTAAATTCTTCTGATTTTACACATTTGCAGCATTTGTGCAAATAATTGAATATATATAACTAAACAACCTTTTTTCAAACTATTATACATATATATATATGTGTGTGTGTGTGTGTGTGTGTGTGTGTGTGTATGTGTGTGTAAACAGACTATGACATTGACTACATTTAAAGTGTGGATATTTTTTACTTACAAGAAATTCCCACTGGAATTATAGAACACATATTGAACACATATTCCAAAAAATACACTACACATGAGGAGAACTAGATCGAGGCTGTGTTTATATCATCTTGGAATGGGCACTAATCCCAAATAGTAGGAGGAGATTAACAGATGGCTTTACTACAGTATACCGAGGCCTATCTTAATCAGAACACTATGAGATGCTCCACTCATCTCATAGCTGCAGTGCAGTCTACACAATGAGACAAGCTTAATCACATCAGGTTTACAGTGTAGTTGTGCTGTCAATAAACAGCAAACGCAGCATTTCCAAGCCTCACTACAGGGGACTTAAAGTAATTCAGCATTCAGACAGACTAACAGTCAGCTACTCCTAAAAGGAAAAAAAAGTCTTCCTATGACAACATGGAAGTGATCTGTGGGATGAACATGGATCCTTGTTGCATCCACAGAGTTGGGCAAGGCTGTGGGCTTCACTGTGGGTGGCCCCCATGGACCTGGGCTAATTGTTTCACATCACAGCCGAGCCAGGCTGAGATCAGACCACCGGCAGCTCTGATTCAGGCAGTTCAACAGCCAAACAGGGTATGCCAGGAAACATCATGGTGCACACCGCTACCCACCCCCCATATATGCACACTATATATCTATTACACAAAACCACATGAGTAGAAGGAATTTTTTCTTCATGCGATTTGAGTAATCTACCAATCCACTGGCCAGCTGGTAGTTGTAGTTATTCAGTGATAATGAACAAAAAGATATTCTACATGTTTATTCCTATAACCCTTTATGGATTGTGACCTCTTAAAATGTCAACTTGCAACTCCTAACCAATGGCCCCATATGTATACATACAGTATTGTGAATTCAAGCAAAGAGTTCATTTATTTCCTTGTTTTATTTGCTTAATTTTTGAAGATTTAAATATATCACATAATTCCACATGGGGAAAAAAAGGAAAATTAGAGCAAAGTTCGGAAAAAATAAACACAGTTTTGTGGAGCGGAAATATATTTTTCTGCTTTCACTTGCAACTCATCAGATTTATCTTGCAAACTTTCTCTGGGGTCAATCCTTAGGTTGGGAACCGGCGATCTGCGATCAAAGGTGCAACTGACTGCAGTTGCTAATTTTGACCTTTTGTCCAAGGTGCCACAATTATAGCAAGTTAACACATAGCCTATAGATGCCCTTTAAGAGTAATTTTGACATTGTTCCTTTACCGGGTGGCCTACAGTAGAGAGTGGCAGGAAACATAGGGAGAGAAGAGCATGCCACACAAACAAAGGTCTGTGTAGACATTGTGGTTATATGATTTATGTTTCAGACCACTAGTTGACCAGAATGCCTCACTCTCTGGCTTTTAAAAAGAGCTGCCGTCTTGCGGTAGACTTGGACACATAGAGTGGACAAACACAACAAACACATCAGCACTTTTCTCTATAAAGACATGGAGCTGTAGGCCTATAAAGGTTCGCAGATCTGTCACTAGAACAAGACTGGGAAATAACAAAATCCTCCCAGTGCACACAGGACTGTTAATCACCAGGCATCCCTTGCCTACCGCTTTTTTCAAGGCCTGTTTGACTCAAAGTAAACATGTGCAGGAAATGTATTCAGTGGCTCTAAACATTTATAAGGGGGCCTTGTGGTTCAAACAGTTTCATGGCCAGAACATCTTTCAAGAAGGTGCTTAGTGAGCCATTTGTTAAATGCATGATAATAGGGCATGACAATGCATGCAGCAGGGCTGTATCACTGTTTATTAAGTCTTTAGTTTCTGTACTCACTATCTGTATTGTTGATTTACAACTAATAAACAATGAATTAATAAACAATAACTGAATAATTAAGATGGTTGCTGGACCCTGATCTGATGAAGTTGAATATATGTACATCGTAATACATTGCCAATGTTTTATAAGCTCTACTTTGTGACCCATTTATGTGCTGAATGCATTTACCAACACAAGTAAGAAGGGAAAGGTTGAAAAGCTGGTTATGAAAAAAAAACACAATCTGAAATATGAATATTCAGAAGCTTCTGATTAGTTCATGGAAGCATTATGGAAAATCATTTTCGTAGGATAAGTGAGCTCTCATCTCTTCTTCTTTCCCATTTCTCCAATTTCATCTAAAAGAATATCCTTTGTTAATCTGGTCTCAATGAGCACCGTTGCTCACTCCCAGCCAGTCATAATCCATTGTGTTGTTTGCCCCTCATTTGGTGTACATTTCCATCACAAATTCCAATGTGAACAGTCAATAACATGCACAGATGTGGCCATTGTAAATGCTTTACTTCTTAATGCAGAAGAATGTAGTATGCTGAATTTATGCTGCGCTCCAGGAAATGTTTGAAACACAAGTTTAACTCTTTTTAGCCAGACCTTATGAAAATATACATTTTATTGGTTGCAAGGGTTATTACTCTGAACATATTAGTCAAGAAAACACTCCTTACAGTATTAATGCTGGAAAGATCCTAAATGCATTTCAGGGGGATTTCAGCAATGACTGCTGTTCTGTTTCACCCAATCGTTGTGAGTTGTGAAAAAACCTATTAACCTCAGGGTTGATATAAACATGTACGCCAGGACTCCATTTCCTCCTCACCATCTTGCTGCACTCATCAGTTTTATGTAGAACACGCTACTCCAGTCAAAGTCAGTAAAAATGAAACATTAGCTACATGATAACAATGTTCCCTGACCTCTTTTAGACAGCCAGTATAACCCATGGTGTTGTTGTACCTTGCCTCCCATCATGTTCTATATTCATACTGCACATAACAGCATGGAAACTATATGTGTATAGCTAAACTGCATTTTATATACAATAAATAAGTACAATAAATAAAGGAACATCTTTTTTTTTGTACTTATGTGCAATCAAATACAGTTGGGTGAAATGTAGTAGAGGCTGTCCCCATGCCCTATTCTAGTGATGACAGTAAATGAACTGACAGTACAATCATCACTGCCCTTTTACGGCTTTACTGGGGGAAAAAATCATAATGTTTATTTTTCCATCCAGCATCTCAAGCAAATCTAGAGCAGGAACATTGGCCAGCCTCTTGACATTATTGAAATGCTGCTTGGGAAATAATTCACAGTCTAGATGTTGAACTCCCTCGTGCCCAATGAAAGAAAACAACAAAATAAATCTCACATCTCACTGGCTGTGCCCTTAACAGATGCCATACAGGAAGTCAGTCCTATCAGCACTAGCAGGCACACAGAAAGCCCTGCTGTGCTCACTGTTAGATTTTCCTGCCCTGTGTTCTTTGTAATGCTCTGCTGTTGAGTGTGACGTCCATTATTCTCATTATCCTTTCTTCTTGAAATTTCCAAAATGACTACTTTAAAACTACTTTGAGTAACCCTGTTCGATGACAAGGAACATCCCCTTGAGAATTTCCTAATTCGTGTGACACATAAAGGAAACTGAATTATCTGCACTGCAAAATGAGATACCGATGCATATTAAATGGGTTAAACAAGCCACAGAATGCATCTGTCCCTCTGTTTGGATCATCTGCACAGTAGAGATGCAACATTTGCAAAACCATTTCCTCTGAATGGATTGATTTGTAAACAGGCTTTGTGATCATCTGTCATCTGAACTACTTCAAGAGCTCCTTTAATCAGCATTGGTCTGAATTTGGTTGTAAGATTGGCCAGAGTCTCAACAGTCTTTTCATCATCAAGGATTACAAAACAAGTCTTTTTTAGTAATTCGTGTACAAATATTATAAAACATTATTAACTTGGCCTGTATCTCTCTGCTGACCAATGGGTTGACACATTAAATATCATGGAGGGGGAAAAAAGTATGAATTTTGTAGTCTGGTAAGTTTGAACAGAACTTTAGCTGTTTTCTTGTCATCAGAAGTAACAACAGTCATGTCCATCACCACCATGATAATCACAGCCGCCATCATTACCACAAGATCATCATTAGCATGCATCATCATCATCACGCCATTGGTGGTAATGATGATAAATCATTATTACAACCATCACCATCACAGATAACTGCTGCCACCCCAAAAACTCACCGCTATGCGTGTAGATATCTTCTGGTCGCCCTCTGAGCCCTTCTGCTCTCCGTTGGCCCTGCTGTACTCTGAAGGCTGCTGGGTCGAGCCCCGGCTGACCTTGGCCTTTCGGTTCCCAGGCCCTTGGTGGACTATGTTAAGAAGGTGAAGCGTACTCTCATGCTCCCGGTCCGAGTTCTCGGCCTGACCCCTCTGGTAACGGTTCTCGCAGGTGGAGTGGTGCCTCCTGCACAGCTCTATGCGGGCGCGCAAACGCTCCACTATGGCGTTGTGCAGCTGTGGCACCGCGGAGCCTCTGGAGGTGGCCACCACCGGGCCGCTGCCAACCACACCGGACATAGACCCTAAACCAACACCCAACATGGGTACGAATGCCCCGGCAGCGGACTGAGCGGGGGTCGCTTCTCCCATGCCCCGACAAGTTTAGAGACTGAGGTCCACGGAGCTAATGATGGACCACAGTAGAGCATGGAAGAACACAAGACGTATGGACTCAGCTATGATCCCATGTGGAAAAGAAAAATAGTAGACTGCACGCACAAAGTCACTCGAGATAAAGAGACGACGTAGCTATGTTTTTTTATGAAGGATACGTCCAGTTAACTGATGGTGAATGTTGAACTGACACAAATGATTAAACAAAGCATTTGCCTGTTAAGTAAGATAGAGTCACTATAAACTCAGAGTGGGTACCACAGAGACATCAGAAAGTCCCAGTGTTAGAGGATTGTATTAGTGATTTCTTCATCAGGGCTGCTATGTCAGCTTATAATTAAAACTGAACTGATTTACAAACATAAAAGCCTCATGGTTTCACAGCTGGAATGAATTCGCTCTTGCTTAACCACTCGACCTCTGCTCAGATAAATTATATTCAATAGGAAACCCGAAAGATGATTCAAAACCACAGCACGCACAACTTCAGTTTCACCGATGGATACATCCCTGCCAGATTGTCATCTTACTTTATCGCAAACATCCACCCGCTTTGAAATAGGCTAGTCAAGAGAGTGAGGCTGCCAACTAGAAATTCAAAGTGAGAGACTGGTCGCCAAATGAGGTGTATCGACAAAGACAAAATCCACTTAACTTCAAGACTCACGGCATTTTTTGTTTGGAAATGAGTCCTTTCACTCTCTGCCTTTCTCTCTCCATCCGGATAAGAGGAGTCTGCTTACGAATTATAAGTCAAAAACCACGCAGCCTAAACGCAAGGAGTCTTTGCATAAAGCGATTGAAATCCGTCTCAAATAGTCCATTGACAATCGTTTGCCCGTGTGGTGCACCGAGAGGCTCTTACACAGAGCCTCATTGTATGAACATTCCTCTTTAGACATGATAGCCTGCACTGTGAATGCGGTGGCGTGTAAATGCACACTCTAGTGGAGTGACTGTGAACTGTCCTGCAATGCATGGGCTATGGGAGGAGAGACAGAGGAACATATGGTGTGATTAAATAATGTTGTATCTGCATAAATGAAACAGTGGTAGATTTAGAGGTATTTATATATCAGACTTGAAACTTTAAAAGGCAGTGGCTCCACTAATATACTTCTACTTCACTTGAGTATTTCCATTTTCAGTTTTTTTATACTTCTATTCCACTACATTTCAGAGAGAAATATATTATTGTGCTTTTCTTTTTACTGCACTACATTTATTTCATGGCTTTGGTAAAAGTTACTTTTCAAATTTAGATTTCACACAAATGAAAATAAACTTAAAAACACAACATACAGTGGTTGACACCTTTTTTGACTTGCAACCTCTTACAAAATGGGAGACTCTAGTTGAGGTGCTATATTATATTTCAGATGAGTTAACGCTTCCAATAAAAAGTTATTTCAATTACTTTATGTTTCATTCAAATAACTGTTCAATGTGGAAGAGGTAAAATGATCCAAAGTCCCAAAACTGAAAACAGATATGTGCATCAAAACTTTGTTTTTTCTTCTTTCCTCTCCAATTAATCATCTCATGACCCCTCAGATTTGTGATGACCCTTTGGAAGGGCTTGATCCCTAGGTTGAGAACCACTGTACTAAACTAGCTAACTGTATGTTAAGACTAGTTTTCATTTGATGATGCAATGATGCATTTTGTCACTTACACCTCCAGCAGCTGTTTACATTTTGCTGCTAATGCTTATGTATTTTAACTTACAGTGAGTAGGATCTTTTATACAGGACTTTAACTTGTAACCAAGTATTTTTACATTGCTGTGTTGGTACTTTACTTCAGTAAATGATCTGAATACTTCCTTCACCTCTAGGCTAGGCTACTCAGTACTTTTAGAATTAAAACGAGAGTAAAGTGACTTCCTTTGGTTTTACTTTAATAACACTAGCCTTCCAAGGCACTGCACTATAAACAGACATACTGGCACTTGTTCATTACCTGCTAATCTTCAGGGTTACAGGTGGCTGTGGACTTCCCCATCATACAGTAGATGAACACTTAAATTGGACCACAGTGTACTACAAGGTTTACATAGAAAAGCAGTCAGAGTGACATTTACAGAAACAGGATGCATGTTTTTGTAGAGCAGGAGGAAAGTGCAGCATGGAGAAAAGATGTAAACTCAACACAGAAAGAGTCACACAGGAAATCAAACCTGTGAAACACTCACTTGCAGTGCTGCCCAGTTAAACAGCAATGACAAATGGCAAATTGACTGCAGTTATATAGCGCCTTTATAGTCTTCTGTCCACTCAAAGCACTTTACACTGCATGCCAACATTCACCCATTCACACACACATTCATACACTGATGGCAAAGGCTGCCATGCAAGGTGCCAACTTACTCATCAGGAGATCTAATCTAATACTCATTCATAGGCACTCAAACACAGATGGCGCAGTCTTCAGGACGAATTGGGGATTTTGTATCTTGTCCAAGGACACCTCAACATGCAGACTGGAGGAGCTGGGGATCAACCCACTGATCTTCCAATTAGTGGACGCGCTGCTCTAGCTACATTCGAGCCACGGTCATTAAAAATAGGGATTTAAGCATCCTGCCCCATATGCTACTCTGACAGGAACAGACAGATTGGTCATTGCGGTCAACCTGTTAGCTCTGCAGGGACAATTTTTAGACTGTAAAAAAAAGAAGGACATACTCAACGGTTTATGGACTGCCATTCTGAAGTCACAAGTTTGGCAATTTGACCATCACCATCTTTGATTTTTGGAGCCAGAACCATCATTTGCAGAGCACTAGCACTAGTTTCTAGCTAGGTTAGCACAGGATTTTTCATGAAATGAAACAGCTACACATACTCTGTGAATTTGTGATTACGCCATGTTGGCTACGTTGATGCCTTGGTATTGATCTTGTCATTCAAGGTTGCCATGCCCTAAAGCGTACCTTGCTTTATCGTTTAAGTACAAACATAATTTACAAAACGAATATCATGCTGTAATGAAGATTTGAAAGTGGTGATTGGGAGGATAATCTCATCACGAAAGTGTTTTCCGGGGTAAAGTTTCAAGTGAGAAGTTGGGTCATTTTCTCATTAAACGTCCATAGAATCAGACTTCTTTTTACAACCAGTGGTGTCGCCAACTGTTGGCTGTTAGAAATAATGTTTGAGCATGGATGCCTTATATTCATAGATGTACTACAAGAGCTCTTAACATACAGTTAGCCTACATCAATCCTTATAATCCATCCGTAGGTTTAAGTAATTTCTGCATGGGCTTCACTTATTACACCAGGAGCTACCGTCTTGACCTGGAGGTCAGCAAGGTGGTTCAGACACTGGTAAGCTGCTACTAAATGACTTCCACAGTCTTGAAGTCACTTGACAATACCTGCAGCTCATGCTTTAATTTAATTGCTTATGGCTGATGTAGCTCAGCTTAGAAGTTGGATATCATTTTCTGCTTAAGAGTCACAAGGTTCATTATCATGAGCACACAAGGACGACAATGGGTGATGCTCTGGACAGCCGACAGGAATACTTTAAAGTGCCTTAAATTCATGATTTCAACACTGAGACACTTTCTAAGTAAATAATGTTTCAGTGGAGGGTTAGCCACAATATCATGCACATTTAGATAAATATCTTACTGCTCTGATATAAAATTAAGATCTCTGGAATATAAAAATGCTGTTGGGCATGGATGTAGAATCCTGTTCTATACACGGTGGCCCATAAAGTTGGAATCATTTTGTTTTCAGACACATTCCTCTTTTTATTTTCTATTTTCTATTCATACACATCAGTAATCACCTTTGATCAGGTGCAATGAGATTGATCAATACAATTTTGAGAATATATACACTTTATCTATCAAGAATAAATCACATTGTCACAATCATTTCATGAGAAGAAGTAAAAACTATCTTATTCCAACTTTATGGGCGACCGTGTACCTGGTAGATTTTATGTTGTCATACAAAAACTCAAAAGTCTAACAGGAAAAAAAAATTCAGAGAAGCTCTTGTGTAAAACTTGCAAAAGTTTACTACCCTATTTCACACAGACATAAATTCCTTACAGAAGAAGGATGTCCTCATGGATCATAAAAAAATAGAACAAGAGAATCCATTATAACTGTTATTGTGTAGAAATTAATTTCTAGATACTAGAAAAAGTTGCAAGTTATATTTAATGCAGTTATAATAATAACATCCTGGGGTTAAGATTTTGGGTCCCATCTTGATGATGAGATGTGGTGAAGCATTTTAATGAATGCAAAGAAAATGATTGTAAAAAAGAAAAATTGTACTTGTTTAACACTCTTATTATGAATGCATGTATAGATACACTCTTAGAATCACTTTGTATGCTGCATGCCTCACACAATATAACAAAAATGGCTGGACAATTGGTCCCAATATTTTCCCGTGGTATAAGAAAAACGTATGTCCATGTTCCCATTGGAAAGACTACCATGTGTTAAGAGAAACTCTTGAGGAGTTCATATGGGATTGGTCCTTGATAGCAATATACCTGAAAGAGAAATGGCTAAGAATGTGAGGAAGTAACAAATGAGTACATACAAACCACTTTTTGTAAACTCACTGGATTGTGACTACTGCTGGTTTTATTTGATTGTATTTTCAGGGTCTTGGTTGACTCATAAACTTTTAGCCGGAAAATAACATTAGTCATTGGTCATTACTGGAAAAAATCATTTCATTAATGAAGGACTAGTTGAAGAGCTTCTGGAAGAACTAATTATATTTCCAGATGTAGTTCTTTTATGTTCTAAATGCTGTTTTGGTTACCTTTCTCTGTACTATGAATGAATTTATGATGATCAATATTTTTTCAATATAGGCAAAAATACTGGTTAATGGATATTCCAGTCTAATTCTACTAGTATGTGGATAATCTTTCAAAACCCATGTGTGCAGATTCCTCAAACAAATCAACATTAGATTTTTATCTAATACTTTATTAATGCCAAAGGATGCAGGGGCTGTCCTACACAACAGGGGGCAGCAGACATTCAACCTGTGAGCACTGCAATGCCAACCATGAATGTGTTGGTGAGAGACAAGAAATGATGTCATGGCTGCCAAGAAAGTGTTTTGGTTTATATTTAAAGAGGAACATTAACACCAAATTTTCACTTCTTGATTTATTCTATGTCCACAGTTTAAGTCTACCATACTACAGGAATAACAAAGTATTGTATTCTTGTGTATCCCAAATGAACTGTACCACATTACCATCACACTGGCATCATTTGTCATATTGCTTAACAAAATCAAGACAGTTTGCATACATCAATGTTAGTAGAGAGAAGGTTTCCTTGTTTGGTTGTTGTTGTTTTTTTCCTCTTTACAATAATCAACTGCAAAACACACAATAAATTAATAAATTAACACACAAGCAATCTGCAAATGCTTTACAGTAGTAGCAATAACAGTGGTTAAAAAATGATCTCTATTAGTACAGTACGTCAACCCAGTGACAGTCTGACATTAGATCTGAGCAGTGTTTTCCATATTGCCCAGTCTGGCTGTCATTTAACATACTAAAAATCACAATCTACCACAATACATACACAGCTCTTTTGCTTACAACAGGTCTCTCTAGATAATAAATTACACATCCATTTCACTTCAGAGAGTGACAGGGTGACAGGCTTTTCTTCTGTCTTTTTTTTTTCCTCTCTCGTTTTTCTTGTTGAGAATCGCAGTTCAGCCGGGAAGGGCCAGTGCAACTCAAACTGCCAGCCTTCCCATTTTATGAATGGTTCATAAAAATCCAATCTGGGAATTCAAAAAGAAATAAAACGCACACTGTAATAAACCTAGCTTAATTTAGGCTGACCCCCATCACTTGCTCATGCTTATCAGTAAAAATAATGATAAAAAGAATACAAAAAGCAGTAAAAATGGTAGAAAAACATTAAGAAGTAAATCTTAATGAAATCATCAATAATACCATCTTGCACTGCATGGCCACACAAGTAATATTAAGATGAAAGAGGGATTCACCCTTCAGTGGTTCCAGCCCACAATGAAATACTGGACTTAAGTTGAACTACAAACTGATGACTCAGTTGTCCGAAATACATTATGGCTCTTCCTTGAGTAACATTATGAATAATTATATATCTCCAAGGCAAAATTTACAGTTTAAACTGAAATGAAAAAGTAAGGCAATTCAAACAAATACAGAACTTTAGGAAATTAAGAAAACATTTTCTCAACTATGTTTAAGTGACTATGATCACTGGCAAATCTTCATGGCAGGTTGCTTTTGCAAGACTAGCACAACGTTAAGTTACTGTAGTGCACTTTTTGTGTCAGGCAAGTGCACCAAATTCCTAACAGTCAACAAGATGCACTGCAAATATGTCATTCTATTAATAATTTACATACAGGAAACAATTATTCTTCAGAGACAATGCTGTAGTGTGTGGCGTATCAAAGACCGAAGACATACATCAGTGAATGGTTGAATTCTGGAAAACATAAATATACTATTCTCCTTCTACTTAGCTTTTGTTTATAGTCTGCTGAGATAGAGAGAGATAAAGAGAGAACATATCCAACTTGAAAAGCACACCTCCTGCTTTAATGTCCTGCTTTTTCTTCCTTCAACTCATTAAGTTTCTTGGTCAGTTTACATTTACAATGAAATGTATTAGAATATTACCTGAAGTGAATTGACCACTGAGGTCGAACCTACAAACATACAAGACACTTCTTCTTCTTCTTCTCATCTGTTTTCTTCATTCTGTACATTTGGGCATTTACTGACTTTGTACCTGCATTGAAATAATTGGCCTGCCATCCAGCCTGACAGCTTTTAAACATGGTTTGGGCTCACACTTAATTGAAACTGAGGCAACAGTCATGTACGGTTATCATTAGGGCTTCTGACACAGGCCTCTATGTATTTGTAAGCCTGTATTTCTCCCCCTCCTCTTACCAGACATGCACTGCTAAGCTGAAATGATAGCCTGCAGTGAAAATAATCTCTTTACTGCTTCTGCAAGACTCAGCACAAATGATAGATTGAAGTGAAAAGAGAAAATCTGCCTGCATGCCAAAATTAGAGTGTATCTTGGCATTCCTGAGACCAGTAAGCATACTCTTTCAGTATCTTAATATGGTTATCAACCAGTTAGCCTGCGCTACTCTTTTAAATGGCAGCGATTGGTTAAATTACCTGCTAGATGCAAACTGTTGCCGGGCAGTTGGGTGGGACAGCTTTGATGAAACACTTGCAATTTACAGTATTAAGGATGGATTGATGAGTTAGAATGATATTTTTCATACACACTAGCAATCGTCCATACAATGTTAGAACAGTTGCATGAAGAGCTTTGGCAGGGCGCTTCACCTGTAAGGCCTGATATCCTGCATGTTAGCAGTGCACTGTAGTAATAATCACAGAGAACAGGCAAAGGATAGGTTATGGCTTTTAGTCCAATTACTTCAGTCTTAAACAAGCCCAACCAGTATTCACAGTGTTGATAGAAACATGATACTGGAGATGCTTGACTTAAGATTGGAATTTGTTTGTTTTTGTTGTCTTTTTTTTCAGGTCAGTGTCAGGACTTGACCCCCTTGGCAGGCTCAGTAGACTGTCGCACATCGGTCCACTCCTGCATGGTGCTCTGCAGGGCTTGGGTCTTCTCCTTGTCAACCTGCACATAGTCTACCTTCTCATCAGAGGTCACAGAGGATGTAGAGGGCTGTGAAGAAAAAAAATAAGGCAAGAGTGAGACTATGGCCTGAGGGAAGACTGCACTGTGGTAGAAATGAGACCAAATGCTGAAACAAATGAAGTCTACAATCATCTGGTTACTTTTCTGTGTGGGCTGGGTGACCCAGGCTGAAAGTCCAGTGCCAAGTAGTCCACGTTGCCGCATTTCCGAGGGGCCGGGCTGCTGGTGCCACTCACGGCTGGGGAGGTAGACGCTGGGTTCTGCTAATGGGAACAGGAGAGATGTTTAATTTGCACAGGGTGCAGCGAGTAAGTGTAGCACGCAAACAAGTAGATCATTAAAACAAAGAACACAATGTGCTCTCCCGATTTCTCCTCCAGCCACTGGGACTTACCATAGCCACATAATTCTCTTCGCTGTCTGCAGAGTCAGTGCTGGTGATGCTTTGTGTGGAGATAGGTCGACAGTGCTGGGAGGACATGGAGTTCATAGCAGCCCTGAAGCAAAGCAGACAGGACTGTGAGTGCTTCTACCTTCTGACCTCAGGCAAAAACAGAATACAACACCAATCTGTACAATCAAACTGTGTGTGTGAGTGTTAGTGGCCTTGGGTAACCTAGCTTGAATGACTGATATCAGACTCACATGGGCCGTGTCCAGGACATGGTGACTGGGCTCTTAAATGGCAGCTCATCAATGATCCCATTGTTCTTCAAATCGAGAGGTGTTGGCTTCGCTGTGGAAAACAAGAGCAGACTCTGTCAACAAAAATCACTGTCAAACAATGTGGCTTATTTGAGGCCAAAATGGTGATTAAAAAAAGGAAAATCCAGATGTTCACAGAAAATCCACAGACCAGTGAAAACTCTGCTGCTGTCAAAAACTCACATTTCCTGTTAGGTTTGAGGTTGCGGTTGATGGGTGGCGGCGTGACATCACTGAGACGGCTGGGCCGGTGACACAGAGATGTGCTGCTCCCCTTACGGGCAGGTAATGTTGCAGAGAATCCTGGGAAATCAAAGTGATGTGGCCCAGGGCTCATAGGGATGTAGATATTCTTAGGACTGTCAGCTTGGGCAGCACTGAGTGGCGAGGAGCCAGGATTCATGGGCACATAGTTGTCATCTGAGTTGCCGCTGTCTGAGCGAGTCAGAGGGGTTTTGGTTCTCTAGTGTCAACAGAGACAGAGGGCACATGACTGTCTTAGACATTCCCAGCTCAAAATTGCAGGGAAAACGCAACACTCGGTTGGAATAAGTAGAAATGCTTTTTTTCTCTCTATATAGTTCATGACTTTGCTCTGACAGTGTCTGACTGAGGGAAGAGTGACTCACCAGATATGAGCTGAACCCATCATTGACAGACTCCACAGACTGGCCTGAGTTGTTGAAATGGATGGGACGGTGATGGCTGTTAGTTTCAAAGGAGGAGCCTGTGGAGAGAGCAAAGCAGTGAAATCAATATTTACCACTGCCTTACACTCTAAAATGAAAAGAAATACTCCTCAAGTGAAATAGTACAATGACAAAGTCAGACATTGCACAAAAAACATTGCAATACAAGCTGATCTTGGCAAAAAGTCTTGACATTTCAAGAAGAAAACTCGTGTTTCTAATGCAACACACAGAATGGGAATGGAATTGATTAAATGCTTCATTGGGTTGTAATTAGTCTTTGTGGCACAGGTGTGTGAACAGCCTGTAGCCTCACAAACAAGGGTCACACAGGTCAAATTTTGTTATGGTTTTATGAGGCCTGAGCTGAGCTAGGCAAAGCAGAGAAGAGAGCAAACTGAGAGGCCATGCATTGTGTCTGTGAGTGCTTTTTTTAATTGCTCATCAGCCTGGAATGAGGCATTCTGGAACAGGCTGTATGGCTTGAATTTCATTAGCGTCTCAACAGAACAGTGTCTGCTAGACTGGCCCCTTTGTTTCTGCTCAGCTGCTAGCATCAAATCAGTAAAATGAGAGATAGAGGAAGAAGGAAAGAGTGAGAGAAAGAGGGGGAGGAAGAGGAAGTGCAAAGTCACTGCAATACCACAAGAGGATGGACTGATCAAGTCAGACTTTCATTTGAAAACAGGAAATAGGTGAATTACATGAGTGTATGAGTCAACTGAGGTTCTGTTTACAGATGAATGTTAAATCAGTTAAACCACAGCTTGCAATCAGTGTACCTCTGTGTAGCCTGATGTTCTCGACAGCGGGGAGAGTATTCCTACGTGGGATGACTGACACTGCAGGCGTCATCTCTCCATTCTGGCTGCCTACTGACTGGGGACTCCCCCACTGCCCTTCTGACCCCTGGCTAGGTTTAGGGGGCCTTGGAGGAGGAGCACCGGAATTCTCAGAGCTGGACGGAGTCAAGGCATTGTGATTCTTATCAAACGTCCGGGGTATTTGATAGAAGGAACCAGGTGGCGTCGGAAGGTCATAATTGTCAGTTGGACGCTCGTTGCTGTGCATGGTGGCGAGGGCATTGCAAGGTGTTTTGAAGGTGTAAACCTCTTCATTTTCTAGCTCCGGCTCACCTAGACCACTGTGAGCCGGTGCCTCAGAACTGTAACCACGTGGGAGTACATAACATGCCTCTTGGGGAGAGTCATCATGCACTGATAACTGGTGTTTTCCTGGCTTGGGTAGGCTGTAGAAGCCATGCATCTGGGTACCCATGCCATTTGAACAGTGAGAAAAACCATGGGAGAGCTTCTGCACCGCAGAGTCACTACCCATAAAGAGATTGCTTCGTGTGGCTTGGGAGAAACTGGCACTCCTGCAACAAACAAATAAAGGCATACTCATATACACTTTATATGTATACCATCCACAGTGGTTGACAAACATCTATTCTTACATTGGCATTAAAAAATATTGTAATTACTGAAATAGCCACTAGGTGGCATCATAGCACTTCAGAGGAAGGCTTTATAGCAAAGCATACATTTAAAAAATATCATACCTCTGCATCAGTACCTGGTGAGTACCTACACCTATTTTTAACATTTCCTTGATAAGCTGATTTGTTTTCATGTTTTCCAGCATTCTAGTTGACATGTTGACATATTAAGAGGAAAAATGCTATGCCTTTCCCACAGTTTCTCAGCCTCTGTTAGGCACCCTAGGGACATGCCTCATTTATTCTGGCTCCTTTGTAGGACTTGACCTTGAGTGCCAAATTGAGCAACCCTACAGCTTAGACATTTCTAGTCAGTTAGCTGAGTAATGGCCCGACTTAGTTGGTCAATGCAAAGATGAGATATTCTCAATGAGTTGTTACTAATCTCTATTGAAGACATTTTATGCATACATTTTAGGTAGACTGCAGGTTTCTAATGGTTGTATTAAATTTTGATTATAAATGTAACAATTTCAAATGAGTAATTTTTTTTTATGTCAGATGATAATCTGTGTTCCATCAATTCCTCTTTTCTGTCTCCTCAGGATTTTAATCATCAGTCAATAATTTTGTTCATCACTCTGCCTTCCATCACTATGGCTCCATGGGGGCTTTTTGAATTCATACCACTGGTGATAAGACTAGTGGAGTTTCATTCTGACATGAATCATATCCCACCACCAGATGCCTGTCTTAATTAGAAGACCCACAGAGCAGAAGCAAGTGAGGGACTGACAGATATATCTGCATAAAGCTGATGAGATGGATTGTGAGGTTTGATTTCCTGGGTTTCACAGAGGTCCAACACAGCAGATTTATGTTCACGTCGCGTGGCTGAGAGGGCAGTTCTACCCTGGGCAAGTCTAAACCTATAGGGGTGATGAATTGCAGCCTCAACCTCATTGATCATCTGCTGTGTCGGCTATCTGCTGAATGGCATCATTATTAAAGCTGCCTTTTGATTCTTGGAAGCGAACATGATGGCAGCAGGAGCTGAGGTGAATGTTAATGGAAAACTCAGGAGTGCAGTTAATATAAACACCTTTTGTTCTCTTGCTGAGAATTAAGCAGAGATATACATACTCATAGTATATACTGTATATAGTTAGTCTATAATTTTAGTAGTATGTTGTCGTGTACATTTTTGGCCTTTCGCTATTTAAAGGTTTAATCACTAGTCTGCTTTATAGCAATATTGGAATTACGAGACTTTTGCATTATTGTGATGAAAAAGCATTATTATTCTGGTATTTAATACACTGACCAAACAAAGACGTTCCTGTTTGATTTTCTCTTCACATAATTATTGATAATGATACTGTGAAATGAAATTCCATATGATATACTGTGTTAGAAAATTAAATTAATATACCCCATCCACATTCCTTGGTATAGCTTTATATAATTTTAAATCAAAATAAATGTTAGTAAATACAATTAGTTTAGTAAAATATTTTTTGACCTCTGGATTTAGACTTACCTGCTACACACAGACAAACATTAGTTCAAGATTATCATGATTTATAATCTTATTACTCATTTTAGATTAGAGTTCAATTCACTGTTATATAATAAAAGATAGAATGACACATTTTTTATTTGCACTTCCTCAATCAGAGCTCTTGTACAAGACATAATCTTTCCACAATGCTCTATCACACACACATGCACACAAAGCAGTTGGATAATTTTCCCTCTGTAACAGTAGTTTTAACCCTTAGGGGCTTCCAAACTGAGGAAGCGCCGTAAACCTGTATGTTGACCTGCATTAACGGATAACAGGAAACTGACACAGGACGCCTGAGGGTCGTGACCTTTACCGTGCACTCTCTGTCTTCCTGCTCATGCACTGGTGGAGGAGGAGGTAGTCCTGGGGTGCACTGTTGGACAGGGAGCTGTGGTGTGAGTGGCGCACAGGCACATCAAAGGTGAAGAGAACTGGCTGGCTGGAGTGGATGGGGGCAGATGACTTTCGTTCTCCAGTCAGAGGAGCCATAGGGGTGTTGACATCTGCTCCGACAGAACGGGGCATATGGTGTAACCTGCCATCTGCAGATATAGGAAATAGGAAAATAGGAGTTATTGATTGTTTAACTGAGAAAGGTTTTTTTTTTTTCACAAAAGCTATCTTAGGCTTTGTTATGAGAATACAGCAGTAGTTCTCTTGGTGCCTTCAGACTGTGCAGCATCTCGCACAGTCTCATGCTATGGACAATTAGACAAGTAACCATCCTTTAAACACTTTCCTTTTGTTATCAAAATCCCTGAAGTCAAAGGACAGTGTGTAATACATTTGATGGTTTTAAGCCTTTACATGACCTTGCCTTGCATGGAGTCTTGGAGTCAGTAGCTTTCAGTCTGCTCACTAATCGATAGAGAAGAGGGATCTCTCTCAAGGGAGGAGAGTATCCTTCTGCTTTTTTGGGCTGCAGGGTGTGAGTGGTTTAACAGCACATGATCTGAGATATCCTTTTTGACCAGGGTCAGTGTGCTTTGTTTGATTTTATTGAGTGACCATTGTTTTGCACAGCGGGACTGTGTGAACAACATGGCCTTACAGTCTTATTGTTGCTTTGTGACAGCTCTGATATCTACATTGAAAAGCTTAAAAGAAAAAGACAAATCTGAAATGGAGATGCTGCAAATAGACTGGGCAGGAGGCCAAAATGAGGAGGCGCACACTGAGCTGTAGGAGTAGAGAGTGGGCGGCCCACTGATCCATCGACCCATGGTGCTGTGTGCAACACTAGCTGATGGGAGAGAGGGAAAAAATTCCACGAATCATCTTGCGTGTAAATGGTCTCAAGCATTTTTCTATTGTTCTCTTTAATATTCCAGGGATCTCACTGACTCTATAAGTCAACTTAAGCCCTCCACCAGCCCCTTTGATCCACTTCCAGCATCCTTTTTAAAATCTGTTTTTCATTTTTTAACAGATGACATATTTTCAATAGAAAACTACTCTCTCCAGCCTGGTATCTTTCCCACTGTCCCACTACGTGAGTAACATGGACCCAACTACACTAATAGCGGCACGTTTCCACTATACAGTTCTAGCACTACTCAGCTCGAATCGGCTCGGTACACTCCCAGGAACGACTGTTTCCATTACAAAAAAGTATCTACTCAACGTGGGCAGGGTCGTCATAGCACGGCTCTGCGAAACTGCTGTGACTTCGTTTTACACACGACACAAAACACATAAACAATGGAGGACATTGAGGTGATGGTGTACTTACTACTGTATGTGGCTTTTTGTCAATTGAAGTCTGGTTTCCACATTTCTCATAGCACAGAAACTGCTCTTTTAACAGTTATTACTGACATAATAAACAGTGATAATTAAAAAAAAATCAGTCATAATACTCTACCTAAGATCAGCACTTGATACAGTGGATCATGGTCCTGTGCATCCTGCTGGATAAGCTAAGAAACCAGGTGGGTCTGTCTGATATGGTTCACTAGTGGTTCACCAGTTTCGCCAGTGCATAAACAGTTTCATTTTCAAACTTGGGGAGCATCTAGACTCCATCCTTGATCCTCTCCTTTTCAACCTATACATGCTTTCCCTTGGCTACACACTACATTAGCATAACATCAGCTACTGTATTATAATTATGCCGATGACACACAGCTTCTCATCTCACTACCTGCTGATGATTTGCACCCCATAAACTCGCAAGTCAACTGCTCGGAAGAAATTAACCACTGGATGGCTGTCAACTTCCTTGAGCTGAACTGGAGATTTTGTTTGTGGTTGCTAAACCCCAGAGGCAGCTGGTCTGTGAGTACCTCAAATCTAGATAATTAAAAACAAGTGTACAGGTCAAAAATCTAGGGGTAATCACGAATGGCAAACTTAGTTTTCAGGATCATATCAATGGCATCAGCAAGGTTGCCTTTTACCAACTATCTCCAAAATCAAAGCTTTTATTTCTCAGTCTGACTCAAAGATACTCATGCATGCATTTGTCAAGAGCAGGACGGATTATTGCAATTCCAATTTATCTCAACTCCAGAGCCATACAAGTACTAACCAGGGCACAAAAAAAAAAAAAAAAAAATCAGACCCCATAACTCGAATCCTCTGAAACTTTCATTAGTTCTCTTTTGTCTTCAGAATACAATTCATTCTCCTTTTTGTGTATGAAGCACTTAATGGTCTGGCTCCACAGTACATATCAGACATGCTATCAGTATACAACCTCAACAAATCTCTCAGGTCACAAAGTGGCAATCTCCTCCACGTGCCTAGAGCATTTTCAAAGTCTGGTGAGATAGCATTTAGCATTTATGCATCTAAAGAATGGAACAGTTTCCTACTAATCTACTAATCCTACTCATCTTAGACTTGCTAGACTAGACTTGCACTGTTCTTTTAAAAGCAAATCAAAAACCTTCCTATTCAGTCACACATTTTCTTGAAGGAACTCAATATGTGTTTGTATGTGTTTATATATGTACATGAATGTATGGATGTACAGTACTGTATGTATGTTATTATGTAAAGCACTTTGAACTGCCTTTGCATGAGATGATGCTTTACAAATGAAATTTGAATTTAATTGAATCTTTCCAAAAACTAACCTCCCTCTCACTGTATGGCAAGTGCAAGATTTGACATGATATTTATATAACACAGAGGAGATAAAACAAGCTCAAATCGGGGCTGCAAGTAATGATTATTTTCATTATCAATTAATCATAGAATTCAACTAATGAATGCCTATCAGCTAATCAACTAATTTAAATATGAATCTGAAAAGTAACGTCCTATGTTTTTGCTTTTTTCAAAGGGACACACATGCCTTTTCTCTTTCTTCCACTATCCTCTTCCTCCTCTATCAGACCTTTATAAAAGGCATCTCAGGGGTCAAACTGCTCTTTAAGAAGAGGACAATGTTCCATGACTCATGATGTGAGCTAACCATACAGAGGGACCACAGCTACTGTGACAACCATAAAACACACACAAATGTAGTGTGTGTATGCTTGTGGGGTGGTTGAAGGGCGGGGTATTCTGGAGCCCATTTAGCTGAATGAGGTCACATCCATGCCTGAGGGGGAAAAGGTCTCTGCTGTGGGGTCTCCAGGCCAGTGGACATCAGTGAGATGCCCGGGCCCACAGCCACACAGGCAGGGACTCCCCCCAGTGATCCTCAATTACACCATTGTTCTGAGTGATTCCACTCTCCCTAGGCTGGTTAGGCATCATCTCCTTTCTCCACAAAAAGCTTTGTAAAAGCTTTCATCCAGTGTGGTGAGTACTAGGCCCACTGACATGGGTTGATATATTGATTTGTTGTAGAAAGACAGTTCCTCCCCCCTGCCAGAGTGGAGAGCTGCATGGAAAAATACAAGCAGGGCTTGATGACATTAATGCAGAGGAGACAACAAAATTTCAAAAGTAAAAAGAAAATGTAATCTCATTAATTCTGATGGGGGTGTGTGTACATATGAACATGATTTTCTGTGTGCCCTAAATGATGTTTGATTAAGTACTGCACATGACTGTCAGAATCAGAATCAGATGAAAGACGACTGATCTAGCCTGCTGGTGGAATAGCCTACATGGCTCATCACTGACACTAATGGGTCTGATGATGTATGTTACCACTGGGAAGCGATTCCATCAAGTCAGTAGAACCATAACACAGAAACAGAGAGTAGAAAATAAAAAAAACTTGGAACTCGCCCCATGGTGCCTCTAGTAATATTTCCTCCACTGGCTACTGTACTACAACACTCAATGTTAGGTGGTACAATATTTATTAATGAAAGCGAGAAATAATTATATTACATTTTACCAAAAGAGTCAGAAAACTGGTAGGGGCTGGCCCAAATAAAATTAAGGCTAATTATAGTTAATACAGTTGATGAGTCTGATATAATTACCATAAACTATTTTATCTTAAACTAAGCTGAAACCTTAACATCAAACAAGCAGTTAAAAGAGACAGAGGATTTTTCCCATGACATTCCACAGCTTGAAACAAACATAAGAATATCAACAGCGATGCACTAAAAGACCCTTTTGGTTGGTGAACAACATATGGCTTTTCTGGGTCAAAGAGCAACTAAGTTCATGAGCAATTTTCCAATTATGCTCTATAATACATCACCTACTGTCTCATCTGCTCTGTGGCCATAATCTAATAGAAGCCGGCTGCTTGTCTCAGGGGGCCAAAATTAGAACCCTGCTAGATCACGAAAGACAAGAACATCTTTGTAGGGTGCTCATTTCCTCTCAGTCCGGCTAGAATTAGAGAAGGACATATGATAATCTAATCTGAAATAAGATATAAAAATAGAAAATACCACTGACCTATTGAATTTCATGAAAGGACCTCTGATGGAAGCATGGACGAAGAGGAAGTATTTAAATTCTCTCAATACAGCAGTTGCATGCTGTTATCAAGATTGCAATCACCCCTTAAATATTCCATAAAAGATAATGATCAAAGGTACGTAGAACTGCCTTCATTTTGAGAATGAAAAAGAAAGTGCAATTTCCTTAATGGTTTCACAAGAGATTGCACTTAAAAATATGTCCTCTGGGTTGAGACAGCTACAGTGAGTGTTGCAAATTAACCTCAGATATGTCAAGGCTCTGCAGGGTGGTCTGGTGGTGGTGGGGGATGCCATCTTGTGACACAAAGGTCAGGCAATAGGTTTGATCCCCCATGGGTCCTGTCAAAGTGTCCTTGAGAAAAGCCTGTACCTGCTCACTCAATGCAAGTCAGCCTGGTAAAGAGCACCAGACAAAAGTATATAGACACACTATTTGTTGTCCTGCATGAATCAGACAAACCAGTAGCTCTTTAAAGCCACACTGTGTCCTCAGATTCCACATAGTGGAGGCCATTTGCATGCATGATTAGTGGGGGGTTGGGAGCTATCCATGATACTGACATAACTGGATAAAGGAGATGCAAGCTGCAGGGTTAGGTACACACTGAGGAGAGCTGTTAGCACTGGGGGAGCATGACACCCCACAGGAAAAGGGGAAAATGTCGTCCTATGCGCTGCTTGTGAGTCTGAAATGAACAAAGTGACATGACTGTTTCATTCCCCCCTAGAAAACAGCTACAAAGAGTATTAAGCAGAGCAGACACACAGAAGCATTCCCTGATCACATTATTCCCCTGTGCCTGCCCGCACCACAGCATCATGTGAGCACCGCCTATCGACCACACTGCGTCACCAATTTGCCTCAAAACACCGGACTGATCAATCACCTAAAAGGCTCAGGCTTGTCTGGGCCAATGAATTACAAAGTTTGGCAAAAGTTTAAAACAGCAGCTCATTTTCAACACTGTGACCTAATTTCTTCAAGGCGATGGGTGGATAAATACCGCAGCTGTGTAACAGCAGGGTGGACACAGATGAGAAGTGAAAAAGACAATTTTTTGGTGGAGGCTGAGTGTTGGTTTTTATTCTCTCATTGGAAAAAGAGATACCTGAAAAATGCTATGCTGCTGCCTACAACCAAACAAGCCAAAAACAAAAGGATGATTTGCTCTGACTATGGTACATTAAATAATAAGCTTGGTGTGGCAACACAGAAGTCATAATGAATGGAGAATATAAAACTGTATCCTCTCAATTATAATAGATACTATACAAATGCAGCCAGGATGCTCTATAGGCCTTGACCTGTATATTTAGGATAATGTAGGAAAAGACATGGGCAGGATACAAGAGAAGCAGACTGGTTTACAATCACTCCAATAAACCTGCTTTTTTTCAGGGTGGAATATATTACATTCTGAGCTTTACATGAAACCTGGTCATCTGATTATAGTGCTGACCACAGTTAAGTTACCCAACACAAGAAACCTGATCAGACACAGGTTAGGTTTTTGGGAAAAAGCTAATAGACTCTGAGTTAAGTGATGCATTTGTATTGTACAGTTTGTAGGAGAAAATTACTATCAAATGTCTATTGGTAAATAACTAACAACACAGATACTGTATGTTAATGGAACCAATTCAAACCTGCCACCAATTTGAAGATGAAAAATGACAAAGCATACTAAGTCTATGACGAATAGAAAATATAGAAAGTAAGTGAATCATGTCAGAAAGTTTTAGTATGTATTTAGTATTAAATTATATAAATCAGAAACTGCATTTTCAAGCAGGATTTCACTTGAAAATTCTGATTTTACGGTATATTTTTACACATAACATCAACAAGTATTAGCTTGATTTTACAACATTACGCAACTGCTTGGATGATTTTGGTTTATGTGTTGCCAACATCAGTCACATTTGAACTAAAATGTCTACAGCAAGGAGCGCCTTGGTGGTTGAGAGGTTATAGCGCATGCCACATTATCGCAGCGTCTCTGGTTGCAATCCGGCCAGGGACCAATACTGCAGGTCATTCCCCTCTTTCTCTCTCTCTGCTTCCTTGTCGGCATCTCTGCCAGTTACTATGTAAATAAAGGCAAAAAACCCAAAAATAAAAAATCTTAATCACTGTTGAAGAGAAAACCAAACAATGACCACAACTTAACTGTCTTACAAGTAGGTTCCTCTTCAATCATTGACTGCACGTCCAGACTTCACGTCAGCCCAAAATTAGCAAATGGGGAAGTTTTAAGGAGGCAGTATTTCCTCAGTTGTAACATTTTTGTTATTTTGGAAGATTCATATCAAGAAGACATGATTTAATGCCATACTGAGATGTACAGCTGTAGTCAACAAATCATCAATCTGGTTCCCAGAAATGCGGTTTAATGTGTACTCCCTGTGAAAGATTTTCTTTGCATAAATCTAATCTCTTTTCAATGCCTATTTGACAAAAAAGTGCTGGCGCTGCTAATGGAAATGCTGATTTTGTAGTTATTTTTTTTCCATTTCTCACAATCTTAAAACTAACAGTTAAACTGAAAAACAATAAAGACTTTTGATTTTTTCCAAGGGGCAGCCAGGGAAAATGAAGAGGCGGAAAACAAAAACAGAGTGGGAGCTGTCTTGCAAAGATGGAACAAAAATGTGAAAAAAAAGAAAGAAAGAAAAAAGGGAACTGCTGACACGCAAAAACCTCATCTCTTAGTTGAGATTATCCACGTCTCGGAGTTCAAACAGCTAGGGAAGAGCAGAACAAAGCCCATGATTGACGGGATGATGTTCCATTCATTAGATTGTGCTCGGGGGTGGGTCTCCCTGGGTGCAGACACACACCACACACCCGGCTATCAGTATCTGATAACAACAGCGCCCTTCCACAGTCTACAGAGGTAGAAAAACTCAGTGTCTAAGTGTCTGTGTAAGGCAATCAGAGCTGCTATAATGACTGGTTACTAATACACAGTGCTGTCCAATTGATATTGGACGTTTGTTTTTTGCTTGTTAGTATTTGTTAAGTAACAAACACAACCATAACCAAATCTACCTCCTCAGTTATTGAGTTCAGAGCATTTTTTAATAAAACAAAATGCATCAACCTACACATTATTCACACTTTGGACATCCATAAACATAAACAAGTACAGTCTTTATGATTTGATAATTGTTACAGACAGATGCTGATCTTTCCTGATGCTGATGATCATTGTGCACATTGCGTTCTCAAGTGTCTTGTTTCCAGCAATGCAAAAGCTGCTGGTGGTATTGTGGGATGCATGGCAATGGCAGCAATAGCAAACCTTCCTCATCAAGCCAGCTCTGTGGCAGCAGAAACCTGACCTACCAGTGCCATGGAGTCTCATTATTTCAACAAAAATCAATGCAAGCGAAGGGCACTTTGGGAGGGGAAGAAGCAGATGTACATTTGTGGAGGGAGTGAGAGGGATGTAATGTGTGTGTTGATGTTTATTTGTGTACATGGATATACAGCATGTGTCCAACATGTTGTACGCTGATCTGTTTTTTTTGTAATGTAAGCTTCTGTGACTACAGGGTGATGGAGTTGAATATAATTTATTTGTGTTGAACATTTTTATTTCACAAAGTCTACATCAACTTATCTTTGCAGAAACAATCTACCAGTTACTCTGGACAATTCACAAACATCACTGTGAACAGTTTTAACAGGAACTACTTTGATATAAAACTGTTGCCAGTGCGTTACAGTATGCGGATTATCCAGTGTAACAATGACTTTGGTGATCCTTTCCTCTAGCACCACCAACAGGTTAACTTTTCAGTTCGTTATTGAAATGTATCGAAAACTAATAAGATGGAATACTGCAAAATTTGGCACAGACATTGATGGTCCCCAGAGAATGAATGCTAAAAAGTTTGATCTCATACTGTCCAACTATCTGCAAAAATTATAACATCCCAACTTTGTGTTTATTGATAATTAACAAATGTTTGCATTCTAACATGCTAAACCAACACAGTAAACATGGTGAATATTATACCTGCTAAACATCAACATGTTAACATCACTGTGAGCATGTTACAATACTGATATGAGCCTGTAACTAGCATACAGCCTCACAGAGCCGCTAGCATCGCTGTAGTCTCTTAGTTTTGTTTCCTTTCTGTGAGGAGCACAAATAAAAATACACCCACTTCCTTTGTTTTGTGTAGGAAGGCAGATGGAAGAAGTTTCAGATGTATCTGAGCACAGGAAACTTTTGGCGATTTGTGATTGTTGTGAATTTACCCTCATTATTAGTATTAGTAGTAGTAGTAGTAGGAGGAGTATATTTAGCATATAAGTAGCAGTGGTACACCTACAATGATAAATGAGTAATAACACCAAAACTACACATTGGCCACAAAATTCATGTCATGTATGTGTGTGAATGACAATGTGTAAGAAATTGTGTGTCTATGTGCATGTTTAAGTGTGTGTACGTGTCTGTGTGCATGTGTTTGAGAGACAGAGAGAGAGAAAGAAAGAGAGAGAAACAGAAACAAAATGAGACATAGTGAAAGAAAGAGAGACAGTTGCTTTTAAGAATTGTGTAACAATGAGCGCCTGTCATGTGCTGCCCTTGGCCAACCTTCCTCACAGTCCCAAAGAGGCACCTCTCCTCTGGCAGCAGAGCCCAACCCAGACTGACAAAAGGTACATTCAGATCAAGGTACTGATAAAAATGATGCAACATTTCAACACTCCTGAAGAAAAATACAACAAAACAACAAAGGCACTCTTTTTTTAAATAATGAAAAATACCTTTATTGCCACGACAGGGTCACACTAGTCAATCTCTGACACATTTTGGCATTAAGCCTTCTTGATGAAGGCTTGTTGCTGAAACGTGTCAGGAGTTTTTGCCTTGCATAGTCTTGTATTTGTATATCTACATGTATCTCTATCCAAAGAAGTAGAGAACCTTACTTAAACATTTTTTGTAGCATCTAACTATGCCCGGTTTATCCCTTCCATGAGAATTTTAGGACTTCTCATTGGCACTGCAGCTGAACTAGAACAACTGTGACACTGTATACAGTATATAACGTCATGACTGCATTGTGCACACAATCAACATGAATCTCAGACACCGAGGCTGATGTGTCTTGCTGCATGCAGTTATGTCTGGCTCCGTGTGAAAACAAGTATGCTATCTGCATAACTTGTTGAGTGTGTTTCTTCTGTTTGTCTATGTCGACTTGTTTAACTTCCATTAGAAGTACTAACGTCTTGGGTTTTTTTTTTTCCAACCTTAGTTTGTTTTCACTCAGAAAGGGAATTCCCAGTCTGTTAGGTGACACACTGACTCAGATTTTCAGCTGTCTGCCAGGAGGAAAACCCACAAAATATATTTACTACTAAAAAATGTTTATACACAGACATCCTCTATTAGCTCCAATTACCACCCGTGTATCTGAGTCACTTCATAAAACTACAATCACAAAACTCACAAGATTGTGTGTCAGCTCATGAGAGCTGAACATGTAAAACAGCTGGTGTGAACTCTGAGAGCACTATGGTATGTGGGCTCGGAGATTGAGATCTGAGATGTTACGAGAGGGAAACTAATGCAGGTCATCAGGTTGTGTCAAGTTTGCCCTCCTCCCACACACTTTATCTCTCCTCCTAACCCTCGCACATGCACTCCGACACCAATTTTAGCGTCTTAACACTCTTTTGTTGACAGGTAGTCTCTCCTAATCTGACAAAAGCAAAAGCGTCCAAATATGCTGAGAATTTCCACATGGCATGGTGTTATGAGACATGGAATTTGTTACCATGTGACTTCAGTAACCAGGAAGCTCTCTTTGTTTTTCACACAAATGTACACTGCTTTGATAAGTTTGTTTTGAACAACACACACACAATTGGTGCTGAAATGATAAGCCAGTTACTTGATTAGCTGCTTGCTGGCCTGTTCAATACAATCCAGACTACCTACATCCTTTTTTTGACCATAATTACGGTTACTTTTGGGGATATTTGATTAGATTTAGTATTTCTTATTATATCTATTATATATGCTACAGATAATCCTTATCCAAACCAAGAGTCTAAGGATAAGGTGCTATACAGTATACAAATTGAAAAACACTATGAGGCAAATTTGTCTGATTTTACACATAAATAAAAGTTACTTGATAAGGAATATAACTGATTCTTGTAATAATCAAAATGTTTTTTTCTTTTTAATCATACATTAGGTAGTTTCACCCAAGCAGGCTGATCAGTGTTCTACTTGTGTGAAAATATCCATGGAAACATTAGCCAGCACTACACGAGGCCAGGCTGACAACAAAACAAGTGAGCACGCTGGAGTCATTTAAAGGAAGAGAAGGAAGATCTGCAAAAGTCAAGAACCCCTTCTACGGAAAAGAAACTAACTGAAATACCTATTATGCAAAGTTGGTACAAGGAAGTGACGGTTGTGGACAGATCTTAACATGTGTATGTTTGAGTGTGTGTGTTTCAGATGAAGAGAGGAGTAGGAAATGAGACAGACACCAGGAGGAAGAACTTTTCTTTAGGTGCAACAAACACACTCAGCTTGTAGTTGAGAAGTATGGACCAGGCTTGCCAAAAATGTGTATATATTAAATAATTTATATAATTCATATAATTTAACTCATTACCCTACTCATGATCGACGGCTGCTGCTCCCAATACATTCCTGTGCTTTTTCAACTAATTTAAGACAGTAGTAATGATGTAATAGGTAACCAGTTCTAAGATGATGCCCTTGGGGAGCAAATAAATAAAAGATTACAATTTACAATATAATTTTCTCTCTAGGATGTTTAGTTCACAATGTACATACGCACACAAAATCTAAATATAGTTAGTTTTGGTTTGAAATACTGGTGAAAATCAGTCAGATGTTTCTCTGTAAGTTACAGCCCTCTGGCTAAAAATAGTGATGCAGAATAAGCTGTGGATGGTTTTTCAGAGAATAAGCAGGGTGCTAACAAATTCTTATATATAATGTGTGATGAATGCATATGGATGGTAGCTTCTGAGAAAGATTTTCTCAGAAAACAGGAAATAAATATTTCAGTGAAAACAGGGTTGTGTTAAATGCTCAGCTTGATACTGTATGATGTTTGCAGTAAAGAAACTGCAATCACTAAGGCAGCTGTCATGACATAAACCCCCTGATTAGCCCAACCCATTCTAACAGCCACACCCCGCTGGCTACAGTTGATGCAGTTTAAGATTCATAACATGACCTCACTAATTATTGAACTTGGAACGAGGAGATACTCTCATGACGTGAGCATTATTACACTCTCCACAGCTGTTTTTTATCCCACACCTGGACATATTGTATTTTACAGATGATCAACCATGTGCACAATGATTAACGTCCACCAGCTGCCAGATGGCGGGAAAACAACAGCATGAGCGCAATCTGGATGGGAAGGATTAAGAGTACGAGAGGGGCTTTTTCACAAGCTCTGGTGAAACATACACTACCGAATTTTTCTGGTCAATTGCTCACATATGGCAGAAAAATGCATTAATGTGCAACAGCTCAACCCTAAGAAACAATGCACTATAATAACCGTAGCTGCAGACACCAGAATTGAGAGGTGTTTGGAATTCTTTCTTTACTTTTGACTCATCACTACATATGTGAAGTAGTTTTTTATTTATTTTAATGGTAAGAGATAATAGGAGTCTGTAATTTAGGTAATTAAGGCAGAATTAAGGCAACCGTGAAAGGATTGCATTTCTCTATCCCAGACAGAAGTGGTTTTACATGAGAACATTAATGCATAAAAATGTTATCATGAACATGTCTTGCCTAATGGGTGCTTTTATCCAACATGTTTTATGGCACCACTAGATTCTTTTTTTTTAAAAATCACTGGCAGCCCCAGAGGGGAAAATCCCATTTGCTTGCACAAAAGATCGAAAACAGTAGCTGTGGCAAGTACACAAAACTGAATCTCTGTATCTGCTTGTAACTTTAAAGTGGTTATATACAGAATAATAATTTTTCATCATTCTGTTGGCAGACATCAGACCCTATCATTAACAGAACAGATAAAGAGTAAAATCAATACTTCTCCCAGACATTATACCTATTTATTTGGTAAGGATGTTTCTGTCACTCTCTCAAATAATAAAAGATGAAAAAAATAAATATTGTTGATGATATCATGAGCTAGATCTCTGCTGCTTGATATTTGTGAAAACTAAGATCCAAGCTGATCTAAAATGACACAGGAAAACCCAGAGGGAGACTGCTTGTATGCCTTCAACATCAAAACACATTTTTAAAATAAAATCAGTAAAAAAAACAAAACCAAAAACCAAGACATACATACTGTAAGGCTGCAACTAAAATGTAATTTCATCATTGTTATTCTTCATTATTTATGAATACTGATTAAATAATTTTGTCAAATCAATTGTTTTGTCTTTAGAGTGTCATATTTGAGAAGCACAGTGTTTGGCAAGTGTTTGCTTTATACATTATTTAAATTAATTATAAAAAAACTGTTGTACTTCAGCATTAGATATATTAGATATTATAATACTGAGAAGCTGATATTTGCTAACCTGAAAGTAAATTGTATAGAAATAAAAAAAAACCTGAAAACATCTTATTTAATAATAATAATAGTGATAATGATAATGATAATGATGATGATGATGATTATTATTATCATTATTAATATAACTATGTTGAATAGCTGGATCACACATTTGAGATGTTGTAAGAGGTCAGCTCGTTGGGAATTTTGGCCTAATTAACAAACAACAAAATAAACAAAAAAACTGAGAAAAGGGAGAAAGGGAGAAAGGGAGAAAGATAAGCATAAATAGTGGCAGGGTGATGGAACAGGAAGGAAAGGACAGGGCTCCTTACCGTGGTTATCATCCGACTGGTTGAACCCACACAGCTGGCAGATAGAGCGGACCCACTTATTCATCTCCTCCTCAGTCTCAGCGACAAGATAAAAGGTGCGGTCTGAAGTCTTGATGTCAAACACAAAACTGTCCTGGAACTCCTTCCTCTTAAAGGTCAGGCCAGCATCCACCTGCTCGCAGCAGTGCAGGTCGATGACCCGGATAGGTTTCTTGGAGTGGTCGTTCTTGTAGTACTCAAGAACATCAGGGTCACCACTCATGCGGCCACTGCGAAGTATGAACCACCGTTTCTTCCATGCCTGGAAAATGAGATTGAAAGGTAAGAACATGACATCGATACAAGAAAAAGAAAATAGCCAGTGCAGCAAAACCACACTTGTGTTGATAGAGTATGATAACTTTACATTTTGAATTTAAAAAATTCTTCTTTTTTTGTTTTTGTTTTGTTTTTTATGAAAGCAACACATTTTAAATTGTCAGCAGTTATACAGATTCAGTTGGATTTCATACTATATAGAATGTAAACTGTTGCTGTGGCAAAACACTCAACAGCTGGACTTCGATTGTGGTGTCAACTGTTGATCAAACAGACTTCAGAGAAATTTAAGTCTGCTTACTTACTAGGTTACTGTGCTTTAGCACGTATGTGGTTGTGTGTGGTTTCTGTGTGTGTTGGAGGCTGTGGCAGGGGAGGGAGGGAGCAGCAGGTGTTTACTCCCTTCCAACGTATTTCCTGTGCTGATATCCTTCCGAGAGCAAAGAAAAAAGCAGAGCTCCTCCATGACAGCGTCACTACGAGACTGCCGGCTCCACCCACCTCCAGGACTACTGAGTGACACAGCTTCCATCCAATCAAAATTAAGCCACATTTGCATGTGAGCATGTCACTGACTGGAGCTGGAATTTCCTCATAGAGTGTAAATAAACTCTTGTCACAAACCACATGAGACAACAGACGTAAACCAGTAATACAAGCAGTTGTGATGCAAGAGCAAGATACCTGGGATGTAACATGCTGATTTCACACTAATAACACCACTGTTGTATTTGTCAACTGGAATAGCATACAGGAAGGACAGTGGCCTTGGTTACAATATCGCCATACGTTTTCCCAGTAGCTGTCTTAATGGGACTCTGTGTTCTTTGTGCTCAGAGACACAAGGGGGAGATAGACCAGGAAGTGAAAGGGGGCGTGAGGGGGGAGGTTAAGGGGGGCTTTTGGACATTTGCCAGTTATACACTTCCGCTAGGCAATGTCTCTCACATGCAGGCTGCTGACACACAAGATCCTGCAGGCCCCCTCTTACTCCCTCAACACAGACACTGCCGCAAGGCTAACTGCTGGCCCCTGCCCCCCCCCACCCCCTTCCCAAACCAGACTGACACCATACAGATGCGCAAACCCAACACAAAGGGCAGACAATGAATCACACTGCATCACTCCTGTACTTTTCTGAGCCCCTCTAGGAAAATGTACACAATATATTCCTACATGATTTTTTTTTAAGTTAATGATGGCTAAATTCCATTTAGCTGCTTCGGTTTTACAGTCCTACTATTGTCCCTGCTGGCTCACTATCACAGTATCATCTCTTTGTGGGACACCAGAATAACCACTGTATCTTTTTTGTTGAAACTGGTGAGTGGTAAACTAAGTAATAATCTAACTAAAACTATTCAATTTAAATTACATTAGCAGACATCTTTACCTTAAATGAGGAAATGTTGCCTGCCTCCATGGTGATAGAAATGTGTTAAGATGGGGCTGCAACAAATGTAATAGTAAAAATGATTATTTTCATTATCAATCATTTTTAATTAATTAATTTCATTCTTTAACACAGTGTATGTTGAGGTGACAACAGTCCAAAAAATAAAAAATATTTAATTTACAAGATTGTATATGATCATTTACAGCATAATTGTAACTGGAATTATCATAGCACGCTTCACCTCTGACAAATTCCCACAGTAACAAGTGGCAGCAACCTTTTTTTTCCCCTTTTTACAGGAAGTGCAGATGTTATCTTCAGTGTATAACTGAAGCACTCCTGACAAATTGGGGAATAAGACTTTTTCATTTTATTTTCTGTCCGAGTGACACACTGATAAATACTGGAGGCAGTACAACCTTAATGGTGTTGATAGTAGAGCCGTGCTGCTGTGTGTACATTTTACCACTAGCCCCAGTCTCTGCAAGCACGCACGCACCCACACACGCACCCACACACACACAAAACCCCACCTAAAATCTTATTTGATGAGTTACACAGTTGTGAGAAAACTACGCACTAGGTCATTTCTCACTCTGATAGTTTGTTATGAATGTTCACTAATGCATATTATACTGGTACAGGGCGTGGGAAAACTAAAGAAAGAATTCAACAGTGTTACTCCTCAAGTTTCCTTCTTAAGGAGTCCATTGGAGTGTGAACTTCCTTATATCATAAAAATACAGTACAATCATCACAATCTTCCAGAAGAACAAACATACAGCACTGCATATGTCTTTTTCTTGTTCCATGTCCACAAAGGTCTCTGGTTCTGTGCCATCACACCATTCAAAGAAAAATCGCCATAACTCTAGCAAGCCCCATTTAAATATTATGGCCTTTTCTGGACAGAGAGAGCATCATTTAATTGAGACTTGGAGCACTGCCCAGTTTCAAGAGGTCAGTGCGACCCAGCTGGGTTATTCCTGGCATCCTTCAGCTGCGGCCATCATATTAACCCAGTACAGTAACAGATCTCAACCACCAAGAAAAGACAACTCATTTAGAGGCCTTGTCATACTAAAAATAGAATGAGCATTTTCCACAGGAAAAGCAGACGCAGCCTAATTCACAAACAAAATCATTTACAGTGTGGTTTGAATGAGAAGGTTGAATGTTTCCCTCTGTAACAATTTCTGTTCAGCTTCTCTCAGATATCTTGCATGGAAAATGAGGGAAAGAGTCTTAAGTGCCTTCAGTTTTGAATAAGTCTTTTCAATAACACAACTGGCAGAGCAGCGTTTCCTCTTTTTCTCTCACGCACTCTTTGAGTAACATTGAGCAAATTTCCCTGGCAAAGTAAATCATGGGGGAGGACACAACAAAATGAGCTAACCCACCCACCGCCTGTCCAACAGTGCATGTCGAAGCACATCGATCACTGCCTAAGCTCTGGGAAGTGAGGGCTGAAGCTGTAGAACTAGGCTAAACTCTCAAACTTTTCTCTCCTCCTCATGATTTAAAGGGGACATATTATACAATATCTTATTTTCAGTCATATATATAATGTTACAATGTCAGATGTTCATATTAAACATGACCAAAGTGTCAAATGATGAGGTAAACATATGTTGAAATATCCCCTTTGAGCAAAAAGCACTGACTGCTCTGAACACTTGGTTTCCTACAGTTTTTTCTACTTTCAGTAAGAGCTGATGTCAGCTTGTGACGGATTTCTTTAAATGGTCATCTGCTCCACACGCAGTGTGCCAGTTCAGTGCTCAGCTCCAATAACATTACATTTTCCATTGTTTTAGGGGTAGTCACACCAAGCCATGACTCGAGTCAATCTGGCACACTTTGAGTGTTTTTCCATTACACAGTACGGCAAATCAAATATCTGTTCAAGGTGTGCATTTCGTCTGCAGCTCTTCATCAAACATCATCATCACTGTTGCTGTTTCTGCTTCTACTATTCCTCCAAGCACTATTTCTAATTGATCTGCTGAACAAAGAGCTTCAAGTAACTCCATATTTTGTTGTGATAAACCGGGCTTTAGTGTTGCTAACAAAGTTCTGCTAATTTGGTAGGAACATGTTTCACTTTCTATAAAAGTTTCAGGCTATTTAGTCATTTAAAAGCTTTATATGAGAAGTACCAAAAGCAGGAACCAATGGGTATTATTCAATTCAAAATGCTACAGAGACACTTTAGCCAAGAATTATTTGATAATGATAAGTGAATTAGCTGCACCTGCTTTGCACCAGTGCGCTGTTGCCAGAGAATGGTTACTCAGCACTGCAGTCATAATGCCAACTTTCACCACAATGAATGTCATTCCTCTGCGTCATTTTGAGCTTGTCAAGTTTTTCCAAAACAAAACTAAAGCTCCTAGCTATAGCATCTCTGTACATGGAGGTGACAATACTATCAATTGATATGGTATTACTGACATTCAGATTTACAGTGAGTATTTTACAGGCAGCATCACTATTAGTCAAATTATTTTACCAGCTTATCACTATGCTCACCACAAAAACATTAGCTAAAAGAGAGACCAGAAGTAAAGATGTCCTCAGCAAATTTAAATTATTTGTTATCATTGTTCTGAACCTTATTCTGGTTGTATCACTGGTCCCTTACTTGTCTGTAATAATACTGCTTATTTTTCTTAAATTTCATCTGCACCTCACGCCCAAAAAACCTCAGAACAAATTTTCAAATAGGCGATGTTTGGATACTGGTCACATATTGGGAGTATAAATGGTTACTTTCTCACCTAAAAAAAGATTGAAACTGAAAAAATGACATTAAAGCCCAACAACAAAAATGACAACAATACCAACCAACCACACCAACCTTAATCTTAACCATCACTGAGATTAAGGTTGGTAGGAAATGCATTCTGCTTCAGCAACCTTCTGCCGCCTCTGGCCAACCAATGGTGTAGCTTCATCACTCATGACTCAGTCCGTCATGGACATTTACAGGGCTGGCCCCACTGTTGCGGTCCAGCCAAAAAAGGGCTAAGCCAAGACACACTGCCCTTGTTAACAACTGGACTGGACAATCCACTAGACCAATGAGAGAGCTGTGAGCCAGGCCACTAAACACAACCTTAAACTGACATGATATCAAAGAGTCACATTATAGTTTGAGCAACTCACTGGAAACGACATGGGATATGTTGTAATTCCCACGCACTGGCATTTGTTCGTCATGTTCTACTGAGTCAAATAAAGGTCAAGTCTAAGCAGAAAAAAGAACAACACAACCACATAGAGCACAGAAAAAAATCTGCTGTTTAAAAGAAGAAAACTATAAAGACACTTGGTCAAGCCATTCTAAGGTAAATAAAACTATCATATGGACTATTAGAGCCTTATCTCTAGACTGTAAAAAAAATCATTGCCTGTCACTCTTATTCAATCATGCTATAAATGCTTGATCTTCCACTGTTCCAACACAGTCATTTGTCCTGTGCTGATGGCAGTCAGCTACACTCAGAGAGACAAGGGACAACACGTCTGCATCTATTTTAGATGTCTGGGAAGGAAAACATCTAATAACAAGACCACATAAACAATCTTTTGAGTGAGTTTGCTTCTAAAAATAGGATCAAAACTGGTTTGTCTTGCCAATTCCTTTTGTTTCTTTGCATGTTGATAAGTAGACATGTTTTGCTCTATTTTTGGAAGAAAACAACAATACTGTGGGAAAACAAACAAATTCATACAAAACCTTTCACTTCACAGAAATAAAAGGAAAACAATTGTCTAACACATGTTGATAGTCCCCCAAGCCTTTAATACCACATTTTAAGAGGCAAATATGAAGCGACTGTTGATAAGTCGCAACAATCACTTACTGTATTTGTACTTATCTACACTGTAAAAATAGGACTGTCTCATGTCTTTGAACCCAACTCTTGACTCTACTGTACTAGTAAAACAGACTAATGAACTAGGAAATGGTTGTGTGACCCAAAAAATTATCAAAGGTGTGCCTTATACAGTAATAGAGCAATGCATAGTGTGTGTCAGTAGTAGGCTGTGTCAACAAGCAAGCTGATAAGCATCAGTCAACATGTTTTTAAATGTGCATGAGCAAACATTCAAACTAAACACGTATGTTATCCACGTCAAATGTTAGAATATTCTTGTTTGCCTATCCTCTTTTGAGGCAGAAGAGGAGGAGACAGCCGGTTGTTGTCTTTGACTCTGCCTACTCTGCTTTACCTGCTGCTGCCGCAGTACACACACTACACAGCTGCACAAACACCAGCACTGTGGAGCTGCGGTAGAGCCTTGTAACAACCTTGATTGTGTACATTTTCTCATCTATTACCAGCTTTCATAAAGGACATGTCTTGTTGCAGGGCGATTTACCTCTTGTGACTCTAAATACTTAAAGACTGTGTAAAGTGAATTCAGACATTTTCTTCTAAACACATTAAATAGGTCATAAATGTATTTCTAAAAAATGTGTAAAAAGCATTTCAACCATTTAGATTTGAATTGTGGAGCGAGGCTTCACACACTGTGTTTCAATATTTCCGTGTTCAGGATTTAGTGGGCAGGTCTGAAAAAAAAACACTGCAGCGTTACGTAACGCAGTGGTGATTAGCATAAACCCGCCCCTGCTGCTGTAGCTGTATAAATACATTCAGCACACACTACTACTACAGTCTACAGTTAGTCGCCGTGCTAGCAGCTGAGCTAGCAGCAGAAAGCTCTCAGATGTGGCGTCCATGTTTCTGGTAGACAACCATAAACATTACACAACTTTGAAGCCTAATTTCATATATTTGGCAATTTTTTTAATCATTCAAATTTGGCAGGGTGGTTAACATCACACTTTTCTGTGATATGTCAAACTCAGAACACATATTTAGTCTTACTTTACACAGACTTTAACTTCTATTAGACCGGACGCCTCAAGCAACGTCTCCTATTTGATCTGAGTGACAATTAAGAGGGGGACGTGGTGTTGAAG
The DNA here is from genome assembly GCF_027409825.1 of Scomber japonicus. Classification (NCBI taxonomy): domain Eukaryota; kingdom Metazoa; phylum Chordata; class Actinopteri; order Scombriformes; family Scombridae; genus Scomber; species Scomber japonicus. Next base: position 19,890,394 of record NC_070583.1, read on the forward strand.
TTCTTTAGTTTCCAATTTTAGAAAAAAAATATTTTGCAAAAAGGACTTAAACATTGTTTTTTTTGTGTGAAATAAATGCACCAGTTATGATTGTGCTGCTTTTCTATTTACTAGATGTAGGTGTGTTTTCACTTTCATTTATCATTTGTCATTAATATTATTATTGATTCTAGCAGACTACCAACTGCATACATTAGCATGAGTTGTACATTATGGACACATAACTGGCAGATAAAATAAATAGTCTGCAGCCATTTATTTAAAAAAGTTAACTGCATTTGAATACATTCATTTGAAAGCATCTTACCGTCACCTGCCCGTATGAGAATAATAAACAAACAACAAGCTGATTAGGTGCTGGGCTGTCTTGAGACAGCCTTCACCTCACAGTTGGAATGGGTGTTGGTCAGCCGGTCTCGTTTGTTACTGCTGGAGTTGTACCGCTCCGCTAACATTAGCCTCTAAGTGACAGCGTAGAAAGTTCACAATATACTTACATTCATCTGACAAAGGTAATTATTTAGTCATTAAATTTAAAAAGGTTTGCAACTGCTACCTTTTGTGAAGATGAACTTCAGCTGTATCCTGTCTGAGTGCTACACTGCCCTTCCAGTTGAGCTCCGCCTTTTTCTTTCCGATAGCATAAGCTAACATTTAGAAAATCGACTTTTGATTTCGATGCAGTATTGTCCATGTCCACATTGCAATGCATCGAAGAAGAATTTTTTCCCCACCCCTAAACTTGATGCAGCTTTTAATTTTAAGGAAGAACAAAAACAGAAATATTTAGCACATAAGTGACTTCATTTCTTGTCCCTTCTGGTGCCTCTAAATGATTAGAATTCTATCTACAGTGAAGACCATTTTCCAATGCACAAATTTGAAGGTGGGACGGCTCTAATGGCTATGACAGTATGACTGAATGCCTCAACACTTGTGATTGTGCTTAGTGTATCGGGGGACAAAGCTGAATGGGCTGCAGCAGACAATGATTATCTAGTTCAAATCAATAGTTGGTCACACGTCAGGCTACATTCCAGGAACAGATGGGAGTTTCAGCAAGTGAGGGAATGCAGCCCTGTTACATTGGACAAATATTGCTTTGTCATTTTAATACTTCCATATATTGATTTGGGAAAACAGTCCTTGAAAAGACATTGAGAACATAAAGATGCTCTGTTGTTTCTGTGCTTGACGGGTGTCATTTATCTGTATTTACCTTTGTGACATTAGTTTATGTAACAGTGATCTAAAATAAAACACAAATGGACATGAGAGAGCATGGGGAAGTTCCTCAGACATCTTACAGTTTACACAAAGCGCCTCATCTCAGCTCTGGGAGAGATGCTAAGCAGACAGCTGTCCCAGACAAAGTTTATGACACGTTTCTGGAGCATTTCCAATAAATTCAGGTATTACAAACAAAACAGGAGCCCAACAGTGTGCCAACAAAGTGGGGCCATTTTGCATTTTCAGCAGCACCGGCCCATTATCTGTCCCAAGTGGTGAAGAGATCCAGATGCTCCTGGGTTGGAGAAGGCACTGTCCCATCCATGTACCCGGAGAAGTAAACATGACAAGATTTTAAACAGATTTGCTGAGAGTATAAAACTACAGGCCTTTAAGTCCAATGAATGCATTAGAGCACTATTGCAATTTAAATCAAACTGCTCAGGTTTCCCAATAGTCAAAACAATGACCCTGAAAGGCCAGCAGCTGCAGGACATAACACATGCAGATAAGACCCAAACAGGCCAATAAATTCTTCCTTGTTAATAAAGGAGCGCCAAAACAGACAAGGTCCTCTTGAGGGTAGGAACGTTTCCCTAATGTGTGGAATAACCAAGTTCAAATTCTTCTATTAAGGAAAATGTCAGTTTTGAAACCCATTAAGCGTAGGTGCAGGGTAGAGGGTGATGTTATTTAGCTCTCATGACAGTATAGGAAATATGATTCCTACACACATCATCATACAACTGTGATGGAAAGCTCCATCCTACAGGCAAGATGATGATGACTAAGGATGCATTCGGCAGAGTCCTCATTCACTCGCTTCATAGGGGCAATGATCCACGAAAAATTGAAGCACATCTTATGAAAAACAACCTCTCAAAAGTTCTTAGCAGATATAATCGGCCTCAATTTGCAGCTGAACACTTCTATCATTAGGAAAATGAGTAATCTCTCGCCCTGTCTCCGTATCAACAAAAGGCTGGGCTTACTTAGTGTGAGCCCGCCCTGACAGTTTGAGTAACGGGGAGCATTATCTTTAATCAGAACTCTTTGTGTCACTTCCCCTGCCTCTGCCATCTGCTGCAGCTCATACACGTCTGTGTATGGAGGGCGTACCGTGAGCATCTCGTGGTCTCTATGATTCCTTCCGAGCTGGTTTTAGAGGCAAGGTGTATGACGCACAATGATTAAAACAGTCTCTTGAGCACCACAGAATAGTAATAGTTACATACAAGAGGAAAATGCTGACCTCATCACCTTAATCTGTCGCACCATCACTCCAGCTCTAACCTCATGGTGACTATGAGGCTGTTTTCCTCACTTCGCTGTGCACATCAATACTTTCAAACATTGATCTCACATTCAGGGTCTTGCTTGTATGACATCAGCAAGTACACTGGAAAATATTATGCAGCTGAAGCAGAAAATAACCTCACCTAGTACAGTGGCTTGTGAAACACAAGATCACAAGTCACCGTTAAAATGTTGTTTTCTTCTCCATCGCTTCCCCTGTCTTTTGTAAACAAGTGCATGTCACTGCACGCATCCACCTAGCTAATCATAGCTAACAATCAAACTGATGCACTAAAGTGATTTTTGCAGGAATGTATTAATGAAGTTTTAATTAGATTATAACATCCAGAGCATTTAATGTCCAACTCCTCTACTCTCCATGGTTTGGGTCTGCCGACGTCCATGATGGCCACCACTGGGTGAATTATACACCTGAATACCTTGGATGTTCCACATCACTGTCTCTGCTTATCTTTGACAACACTGTCCTATTATATCACACTGAGTTCCAGGGAAGTCTGTGTCTGTATTACTCAGAGTTTATTTTTTACAAGAGCTTCAGTTGTAGAAATATCAGTTCCTATAACTGAACAAAAATGACTCAACATCTTGCAGTAGAAACATCCTAATTAAAGCAATCTTGATATTATTAAAGTTCAGTTGCTCCTAAATCAAATTATTTATCACTGCTCTATAGAAAAAAATGTGTGCATGCTGGTAGCTATTTTCAGTCTGACTATCTTAACCACATATACCACATTGTCAGCCAAAACATTGCATTGCTTAAACATTTCCAACACCTACAAACCATTGCTGCACGTCAAAGTGTTTTCACATGAAAGAGGAAGACAATACATAGTATCGTGCTAAATATACAGCTATTAGCACAATTGCATCAACAGTTTATATGGTACTGTTTATATGGAGACAAAAGTGAACAACTCTTCTTCATGATGTGTTGCAGTAGAAGCTCTTTTAAAGTGCTGAATAAAACATATTTTTAAGGGATGCAAAATATGGAAATTTTGATCATGTGGCCAAAAGCATTTAATTTCTCTGCTATTCTGCAATGCGTGTCATGTTTGTCTTGTTCTGTAGTACGCCAACAAATCATCTGATCAAACATCTTTGTTGTTGCATTTTGTTCTGTAGCCGTCTATGAAAGCTTCCCTGAATAAGCCTGAATGTCACATGTACATCTAAAAGGGGGAAGAAAAAGAAAAGTTTTTATAATTAAAAAATAAATAAATATCAGCTCCCTTCAATCATGTTTAGCTGTGGACCTCAAATTTTATATTACCTTGATTGATTTAAAGTAATGTTATTTTGTCATTAAATTGAATAATTACTAATAATACTGGTATTTGTATGCCTTAATTATTTAGCAGATCAATATATTGTGCACAAAAATTTAATCTGAACAAATGCATATGTATGTAAACTCATATGTACTGTTATTGTATGTATTGTAACTGTTATATAGATTATTTTCAGACAATTACTCTTTGTGAATGGCACCTTTAAGGGATTATTACAATAATCCAATGTGTGCTATTCAAAAATAGCAGCACAATCTATGACATAGCAAGGCAGTTTTCAAACTTTATCAAACCACTAACAAGCAAGTCAAAAAGAAAAGGTTTGATTTGTATTTTAAGGTTCATATAAGCTTAAATGCATAGTTTTGTAACAAATAATAGATTAAGATAAAATAAGTCATTCCTTTACTAGTCCCACAATGGGGACATTTGCATAAAAATATTCTCACTGCGGGCCCAAATCACAAGAGAAACATTGGGATCTAATTTCCTTTAGAAGGGAACATAACACTATTTTAAGCACAGTTGAGTCTCGATAGGTGGAAATGCATTTATATATTCACAGACCAATTTAATTTAATTTCCATGTCATGGGACCTCTGTCACAACACTTCCTGTAGGTACCATCCAAAGGAAGTCTGGCAACTGCTATTGGTGCAATAATTAAGTTCTGGACAGAATACACACAGACTAAAACAGAGTTCATGGCAAAGGACAGGATATTATGACAAAGGTTCAAACAGGGCCACCACAGGATTTTCACAATGAATGGGAAAGAATGGATGTACTTGGCAAAAGCTGATAGTATGACTTGGGACAAATAATTGTTATTTTTATGTAATTCCAATTAAGACTGCAGAAATGAATGCTCATTTAACTGGTCTACTGAAAGAGATTCCAGCTTTAAAAATGTAAGAACATACTGTTTTTTGGGTTTTGTCCTGCTGGTTGCACAAAACAAGCATTCTGAGGTCATGTTGGGATCATTTTTCACTATTTATATTTAATATTCATCATAAAATAGTCAATTATTAAGATGCATCTTTTTTATCTCAGTAGGGCACTTTGCTTAAAAACAATCAACAGATTAACCAACATTAATAACTGTTTGTTGTGGTCTTCACAAGGTTTCATTTAAATGAACATATCTAACAATAATAAACTAATCTGACTTTGACACTGCAGTCACATAAAGCCACCCCAGTTTGTCGCTTCTGGGGAATGGGCCATATGAGAGCCCACAGATAAAGTGGAACAAGGAAAATGTCTGTGTGAGCGCTGGGTGTCTGTCAAAGCAGGAACTGGGAGGCGGTCTCAGTTGACCTCCGAGGGCAAGGACTTCCCAAAGCCCCTCTGCAAAACAACAGCAGATCCAGCAGCTGACAGTGGGACACAGGCTGCCGTTGCCGCTCTGCTGTGCCTGCCTTGAAAACGCATCGACTGCCCCCACCTCTTCCTTCTCTTCTACCAGTTGCAAGGGCAAGAGGGTAAAACCCTTTGAAACTGGCAGCGGGAGAAAGCAGAAGTAGCAGCTATCACCTTGCCGATATGATCTGTCTGGAATGTGGCAATGCTTTACTGTATGTGAACAGACATGTTCGTGATGTCAGATATAACAACGGACAGATGGGAGGGTTTTGCCAACAGCAGCTTGATCCCAACCTTAGAACAGGAATTACATTGTTTACAGTGTCAAATATCACATGTATGATTCATATATACTGCGCATGCAAAGAACGACTCATACATGCATGATTCATTCTGATGACTTATTGTTATGCATATGTCAACACTGGAAGTCATAACTGTCTAGAAAAAAAAAACAGTTGAGGAAGAAGTTAGGGAACAAAAATTAAGGAAGGAATAACTACTGCCGACAAGTATATTTTGAACAGTCCATTAATTTGAAGTGATTTGTTGTCAGCCAAGCAGCAGCTCCGAAATACAAGATTTATGGAGATTAATGTATCAGACATGATGACAGGCATAATATATGACCACTGACTGATGAGCAGAATAACCTCAATAGAACTATGCAAGAGGTCCAGGACAAGTGCTGGTTTAGTCAGTTGTTTTCATGGTCCTTTTGCTTATTTTGGACAATGTTCAACAAAAGCAACCAGGCCACTCCCACCTACCCTTAAAACACTGGCCACCTCTGCAGCCTTGATCAGGCCACCGTGAAGAGAAAATCAAACTCAAGTGATTCATTTAGCAGCTCTGCAACATTAGAGCACAACTTTTTTTTTCCATGTTGAGATGCAGCACGTGTGTGTAAAGCGTCTCTCTGTCAGTATCGCCGTCACGTTTGATGGGGGGGACAGAAAGGGGGTTGGTGTGGGTGGGCAAAGACGAAACAAGAAAGTTTGTACTCATCATGTGTTTGTGAAGCAAGTGAGCTGTTGTAGAATGAGGGAATCACCGCTGAGAATTAATCACATTTAGTTAACAATTAAAAAACATTTAACCATATCTTGTTTGTTTCTGAGCATCAACATGTTGTCTCCTGTCTTTACCACCAGTCACATCCAGGCTTCAACTGCCATGATTGTTTTGCTGCCTGAATTTTCATTCAATTTGCATGCCAGACCTGCCAGTGGTAGTACCAGTTTTTACTCCTTCCTAACCCTGCCCTGGATTCTACACTGCATTAAACATGCATAACTGTGAAGCCATTTGCAGAAGGTCACAGGAGGCTTTTTGAATACAATGACCAATCATGTCAACAAGTAGCTACTGATTAACAAACACAGATCTCATTTGGTTAAGGGAGGACTTCACAACAGAAAAGGGGTGGAATATTTACAGTGAAGGTGTTGCTATGGATTAAAATGCTGTTTCATTGTTGTAAATAATCCCCTTAAAGAGACAACAGTAGGAACTGCTGGAGCATTTAATATGTCAGTCACAGTTCAAGAGACAATACATTCCTTACACCTCCTCAACTCATTCCGATATAATGACCGATCAAACTTGCCAACATGCTGCTTGAGAAATGCAACATACCTTCAGGCTGGAATGACTAAGAGTATGTGAAAGTAGTATCTGAAAATATCCCTCCACATCAAACTATGTCAGCTATGTCAGATGACAGGAATACTGGTGAGTAAATGGTCCCGATTGTCCATAGCCTGACTTTAAGTGGAAGGAATTTCAGATGGACAGATTATTGCATTCACAAGTCTGCTTGTTCTGGACACTCCATCTCATGACACTGTTTTCTGGCTGAATCTGTGTGTGTGTGTGTGTGTGTGTGTAGTTGTTTATAGGTTATTGCTCAGGGTGAGAAGCAGGGTGAGCGAGGCTGAGAGGTTGTTCCCTGCTCTTTTTGCCTAAGGATGACCATTATGCCTTGTGAGGGGTTTTTCTCTTGTTGTTTATACAGTACTGCTATGAACCAAGCACGTTTTTCCTCAGTACCGTTGCAGCTGCTGTTCCATACTGACCATGGTGGTCTCTGTGTAAACATTAGCCAGCTTTAAGTGGAAGACAATGAGGAAATGACAGGACGCGCTGGGGGGATGGGGGGGGGGGGGGGGGGGGTACATTTGAAGACATTCAAGGATGGATTTCCAGATGAAACACAGAGATGACATCATGGCAAAGTCAGCTAGTAGGAACATGAAGAGGCCTAGTAATGCAACACCATACATAAACAGTGGACAGCTGTATTTATAGGAGATTGTCTCATGGTTCTATCTGCCTCCATAAATCCTATTATCTGAGTTGCAGCCATTCTCCTGCCCAGCACCCAGCAAGAGACTAGCAGCTCTGGCTAATAAAGCCTTATCAATGCACTCTAGTGCTGTGTAGTTATCACTATTGTTGTGACACTAGTCGGCTTGGCCAAGATGAAAACTGTTCACATCAATGCTTGATTAGACATTACCTCATCACGATAGGATAAAGCCAAATGGCAGTTTATGTGCATCTGAGAGCTATTTAGTCAAAATTATAGACAGCTGTCGGGTATTATACAGGCTTACCTCCATGTTGTCACAGGACCCCAGAGTGGGTGGCCTTAAATGCAAAATCTGCCAATTTTCATACAGAACTATAGAAAACCTTTGCACCTCCATGTCAGTATCAGTAATAATAATACTAATATGTGGTTCCTCCTGTAGAACAAGGCATAAAAAGCAGAGGAGAGGTCCACATGGTAGTGGGATGCACCTGCTCCAACTGGACTTTAAATATCTTGTTTTCCATCACTTATCTGAGATGCTGAGGAACAAAGCACAAACGGCAGCAATTTGGCAGAGACAGAAACTACAGGGATTCGTTCCTCCTCCACCAGTCAAAGTCACAGAGATGAGCCAAACAAGAGTGCAATTCACTTACATATCTTCGCAGTTTTTTCTCCGGTGGTGACTTTCTCAGCCAGCCTTGGAAGATGATTTCTCCTCCGCTCATGTTTGTAAGAGTCTGCTGTTTCTTGTTGCTCTACAACTGCGGTCTGTCACTAGTACATGACGGCTCCTGAAGGCTCGCCTGTTCAAAGTGCTGTCGGCGTTTGGCTCCCACTGGTGCAGTCTGCTCCCCCCATTTGATAAAAACAAAAGTAGTGCTGGTCGGAGATGTTGCCAGCCGTTCCTGGTTGTACTGTGCGCAACACCCTGCGCGCAAAATCCCGATAGGGCGAAAAAAACGCGCAACTTGACTCTTGAGAAATTACGCACGGCCAGCTGACGAGGAGCCGCGGGGAAACTCAACTGATGCAGGGTGAGGAAGTATCATAGGGTGTCTGCAGTTTGTTTTCCCAACTCATACCACGCCCACCGAGCAAAGAGAGGGATGGGCTGCGTTGGGATACACGGAATGGGATAACCGCTTTCCACAAGTAGTTTAAGATCCAAAAGTATATTTAAATCATGAAAGAACCGGTCGAATTGTAGCAGTTATTTTGCTTTCACACTAAACAGATGTTATAGTCATTGTTTTCTTCTAAATGTTGAAACGCATCCAATTTTAAGTTATTAAATCCAACGCGCGATGTCAAATAGCATCACAATATCAGTCATTGATACAATGAGACTTGTTTTATACGTTTTATGTGTTGTGGTAAAATGATAATATTAACATTGTAAACTGCTCGGACATATGATTCGTGTTTTCTCAAGTGAATGAGATGGGAAAACGCACCATCTTGTGGACAGTTGAAATAATTGACAGTTATGCTGAAAACGGACTTTTTAAATATGGGCGTTTAACAGGTTAAAAGGGCATTTGATGTAACTCAAAGCTTCCATGGGAAGCAATGAAAAATTAATAGTACAGAATTAACAGTATGAGGTCATGTTATGCTGTCAGTGACAAAGACATTACATAATCTAAAATACCAAGTCATTGTGTCATTTTACAGGTGAAGACACTTATTACAGGAATACTTGTATTTAAAAATCAATAGACAAAAAAATGAAAACCAGTTTTGAATATCATATTTATTATACATTTGCTGGACAAGAAAAACAGACTTGACTTTCTTTTAAAAAAAAGGCTACTAGGCTCCAACTGTGTTTTATAGAAGACAAGAATGTGAGAATCTAGGAAAGGGAATCACATCTTTTATGTTGTCTACACCGAGAATGCACTGCAAATATCGCTCAAATCCCAATCCAAAGCCACCATGGGGGACGGAACCAAAACTCCTCAAATCCAGATACCTGTAATTTAATAAAAAAAACATCATTAGACCATGTCATGATCAGGAGGTTTCCTTTTAAAATGTTGTTTATGTAAATGTATGCTTTATTATATTAAATATTACCAGCTGTAGGTGTCTTCTAATCCGAGCCTGAAAAATATAATAGTTAATGTTAGCGCTGTTGGTCAAGGCGCTCAAGATAATTTTAAAAAAAGGAGGTGGAAAGGAGTGTCAACCTTCTAAAATAAATCTTTTGGTTCTCTCTGCAAATCAATTAACTAACTTTTTGCTTTCTCTGCAGATGTGTTCTGAGAGAGCGTTACAGGCTCAGAACAGGTGTTGTATAGCTTGGCTAACACAAGACCACGTCTCAATCTCAATTGAGATTGAGGTAGGGTCTGGCGAGGAGCCGTTAATTTCCTCGTATTTGAGGCGGGATCATCGAATGTCGATCAAATGCTTCTGTACACTACTGGACAAACTTACAGCCAATCATATCAACAACGATGACATATTCAGAACCTTTAGGGAGCAGTGCGAACACATCCTTTTTATGAAGTAAAAATCATGTAGCGCAAGTTTTTGTTCTCTATTGCTGCTTCGAACGGTTGCTGCACCATCCTTGGCCACCATGCTGGATCTAAACAGAGTTGCTCCACGGTCGTAATCGCCTTGGGCCCACCTCCCCATTTGGTGATTGGTTCCCTATCTCAGGCGAAGATTTTGTCTTGGTGGCCATGCTACCTTTCTGAGCGAAGTAGAATCTCGCTGGAATGAGAGCATAGGTATACCCAGGCTAGGTTTTGTAGACATTAGGCTGAAGTTTAAAATAGCAGCCTGTCACTGCTTTGCACTGAAAATGTGACAAAGGTGCCATGTTGTCCACAGCTATATAAAACAGTAATTTACATCTTGTTTCCTTTGCACAATGTTAATTGGTAATTTGTGTTGTTTTAATAAATTAATAATATAAATACATAGATGTAAACGCAATATAAATACCAAATGTATTCTATAGTTTGTCTGCCATTGAATAGCTGTAGTGTATCAGGCCTTAAGAAACTGCTTAACCTGTCTGAAGAAGTTTGGGTTTTAAAATCCCTTATTTTCTGCACATTGTTGCCCTCTGAGGTGGTGAGAGTACAGAAACATGTTCAAGTTGTTGTGGCCAGTTGTGTGGAGATCTGCTTTTTTAACACTGCAACACCAGTGTGACACTTCTGGGAATAGGCTTGATTTGATTTGTTCTTACTCTTCCAGCCGAGCCCTCAGCAGATCTAGCCTCTCTTCTCTCAGCGAGCCCCCACAGAGCTCTCCAACTCCTGGCACAAGAAGGTCCACTGCAGCTGCCTGCACACAAACAACAGTCAGAGTCAGCTTGGATATGCAAATCACTGCGATAACCCAACTGACATTACAAGGAAAGGATTGAGTGGTTAAATAATTGATTCACTCTAGATTTTTGTGTAACTATCCCTTACTGTATGGTTAGGACGGTCCTGGTTGTCTCTTGCATAAAAAGGTTTGAGATCATAAGGATAATCAGTGACAAAGACTGGAATGTTGCCGCAATGTTTCACCAGATACTTCTCATGCTCCTTCTGAAGGTCACAACCCCACTGTAGAAAAGAAGAGCTAAAGTCAACATAGATTTCTGTGGAAAGTTAAAAGCAAACATACAGTAAAGGTAGATATTAAGTCTGCTCATAAAACCACTTACGTCTGTTGGGAAGGCAAATTTCTCTGAGCTGCGGTTTAGGATGTCTATAGCCTCGCTGTAGGTAATCCTAAAAGCAGATTGATAGAATATTTCTCGTTCATGGTTTTATTCTTTATCATTTTGTTTTTATATGTCATATGTTTTTATAAAAATAGAGACTTACATAGGGAATTTCCTCTTAAGCGCCGCATCTATAGTGTCCTTGGAATATATAGATGCAATATAAGCAAAATATGTAAATTGAGAGGATTATACAGTCAGATGCAGTCATGGCTGGTTGGTATAAGAAGCAAGATTATGTAGCCAAGTTAAATAAGTGTCCTTCAGGACTCACCCTGTGTCCGGGAGTCACATGCTTGTGAAATAAATCCACATCCTCTGCACAGTGAGCCAAGACTTGCTCCGTGGCAGATCTGAACATGTCCTCCATGACCTAAGGAGTGGGTCCAGTTTAATAATTAAAGCTTTCTTGAGCAACTGTGCACAAGGGCAACTTTAAAAGTCAAATAATCTCAGTGTAGAATTTGGACTTCAGAACACAAAACACAGAAATTATGTGATGTGACGTCAATTCACATCATCCAAGATGCGCATGTTAAAAGAAGTAACCCCTCTGTGGCGACTGCTTTCATCAGAGGTTAGCAAACAACTTAAGAGAGAAGAAAGATTTAACTTCCAATAGACAAAGTTATCACCCCCATGAGCGACAAAATGATAAATATGATGTTTGTATTGTGTACATATAGCACATATACTATAAATAAGTCCTGGAAGTTGATTTTCTTTGTATGGCTTTCAGAAATTTAAGATATCACTCTACTGTATGTACAGAAAACAGATGACTGAAAAGTAGTTAACAGGCTACAACATATTAACCAGTATGATGCTTTGATTGATATCGTAGAGCAATAATGTATTTTGCAGACAATGACATAATGTACCTTTGTGAGGTCCTCTAAGGACTGTGTGAAGGAGACCTCGGCCTCCACCATATAGAACTCAGCCAGGTGACGCCTGCTTTGGGAGTTCTCTGCACGAAAAGTTGGCCCAAATGTGTAGACTTTAGAAAAAGCCCTGCAAGAGTATGAGTGACAGAGCATAATTAGAAATCAACTGCAGGGTGTGTGTGCGCATGTGCCTGTCTCTTACCTCATACTCTGAGACAGAATATACAAGTCAGAAATGTACAGATTAAAAATGTGCAGATAGATGAGAAATTCATATACTTTATCTCACCCTGACATCACCTCTAAATGGAGCTGACCAGACACAGTCAGGAAGGCTGGAACAGAGAAAAAATTCTGATCCTCTTTATTATCTGGGCTCGATGGCTGTCATAAAAGCAGAGGTTTTGGATTTAGAGTTTAAAATCAATGGCATTACACCTTCTGTGACCCCACATGTTAACCACCAACATACTTTGAGTCACAAGAAGCTACAAAACTATGGTTTTACACATTTGTATAACCTCACCTCAACCTGAAAAAGCTCCCCTGCCCCTTCACAGTCATTTGAGGTGATGACTGGAGTGTGAATCTGCACAAAGCTATTTTCCTGGAAAAATAAAAAAATAAATAAATACAAGTCTTGCTCTGCATTCTGTTAAAAGCTCCTTCACTGACGGCTCTCACCTTGAAATATGAGTGAATTGCTGAAGTGGCCTCACTTCGTATTCTCAACAGGGAACTAAAGACATTTGTCCTGCACCTGAGATGAGGAAACTGGCGAATATATTCAAGCCCATGTCTCTCTTTGATCTTAAACGGGAAGTCCTGGAATAAAAACAACAATAACTGATAAGAACCTTACTTTTCCTATACAACAACAACATAAAAGGTTATAACATAGCTGTGATATAATTTGAGCACAGTGATTATTGTAAGCAAAATGGGATGTTTAAGGTGACTATTGTCCTTACCACAGGGTTACATTCTCCAATTACATGGATTTGTTCTGCCTGCAGTTCAACCGTCTGTTTTTGATGTGGGCTTTTCTTAAGGGTTCCCGTGACTTCAACAGCACTACCAAATGTGAGTAAGCTTCATTTAAGGGGGGAAAAAAGAATAGTTAACAAAGTGTGTGTCAGTAATACTTTCATACCAAATGCAAGTGAAGTCCTTACGGGTCATTCAGCTCTGAAGTGGCGACAATTTGTAATGACTGCAAGGAGCTCCCATCATTCACGTTCAGAAATAGATTGGCCTTCTGAGGTCTGACAGAACGAACCCAACCCTACGAGAGAGAGAGAGAGAGAGAGAGAGAGAGAGAGAGAGAGAGAGAGAGAGAGAGAGAGAGAGAGAGAAATCAAAGTATACTTAACAGTCACTGGGAAAACAGAAAAAATGTCAGAAGAGATGCACCAGTACCAACACTGATCGAATATCAGTCTGATACTGACTCAAATAGCTGGATTGGATATCAGTGACAATGGGCCGATCTGGAATCGGATACCATTATTTTATTAAATTGTTCATATCTACACGCCCTTCCGCACTCTCAGATACTCTCCTGCCATCCAGCTCTTTGCTCCATCTGCCAATTTAACTACCATGGGGTCAAGAGCCTTCAGCCGATCTGCCCCCTCCTTTATTGAACTTCCGGCCACCAGACATTTGCACTTCTGACTTTGTGATCACATTCGTATTCATCTAATGTACTAATTTCTACTTTAGTGTTAGCTGACTTTATGATGTTTGATGCACTGTAAGGTGTCATTCAGTGCTTGCTTTGAAAGAGGCCTATAAATAAAAGGTATTATTATAATATAATATATAATAAGAATTCAGTGAATGTCCATCGGCAGTCGCCGCCCCCCCCCCCCCCCCGGGAGCCAAAACGCATGCTAACGTGCCCGCTTGGGAGCCAGAACGTGTGCTAAGGTGCCCTCCTGGTTTGCTAAACACATGAAACTGCCCTCTTGGGTGGCAAAAGCACACACTAAAGTGCCCTCTTCAGTGGCGAGAACGTGCTGTATGTGCCCTTTTTTTCTTTTTGCCCCTGCCCTTCAAAAAGTCTGTGCACACCACTGCCTTTGGTAGCAGATGATAGCAGGAATTCAGGCTTGTTAAGTGATGTGCTGGGACTCAGTTATAGTCATTTATCCTAAAAAGCAAGTACATGATAGGAAGGTTTAAGGTTTTAATAAAGTAATGAGCTGATTTGTGAAGTCATTTCTCAAAAATGAAATATAGTAGTCTGCATGTTTGATTTGTTGTTACTTGCACAATTCGGCATACATAAGCAGAAAACAGGCGTACACGTTACCTGTACTTTGATATGTGCTCCCAGTTCAGCACCTGAGATTGCTTCGGACACTCTTAGTTTGGTTGGTGTCTTCTTACAATAATGTCGAGTACATAATATTCCCCGAGACACTGATCTGGTTGATGCAACACAAAGCGTTTTAACTACAGCCTGAAACATCGTGACAAATGATCCACCTTACACAAAACCGGCTAAAAGCACATGTTGAGACAACTTGATGATACAAATAACAACACATTTAATGCTGGTTTTATGCTCTATCTCGTTTTGCTTTCAGTTGACTTTCACGTTGTGTCAGTTGTCTGAACACCATCACTTCCTGATTGGATCTTTCACCATTGGTCCAATCCAGCCATGTGAATTACGGGCAGCCAATCAGATATCGGTTTATCACAGTGGTCCTTTTCATGCTCAAGGGAAATGTAGTTTTATTTAAAAAAGTTCGAAATGCTGCGGAAGTTCAGAGCTGGGCTGTAATATCGTTATTATTATGATGATTATTATTATTATTACTATGTATATTATTAATATTCAGTGTTGAATGATAAAATGTGTCATTAAATTAAAAAATCTTGATGATTACAAAGAGGGTTGCATCTGAAGTCAGACCCCTAAGATTTTGTTCAGAGGAGGGTTTTTTCCTGATTTTTAAATATTTAACATGTTGAATACTGAATACATATATTGCCCATGCCAGACTTTTTTCATGAACAATTTAAATCGAGAGATAAATGTTGCTTCATAAGAAATGATGTTGCTTATAAATCATGACAGTATCCATTAAAAACAGCTGAACTTAGATTTTGGTTTATCCTAACAGCTGAAAACATTTGTTAGAAAAGTAACAAAAAGGTAATCAAATGTAATAAGTTACATGACTTTGATTAAGTAGTTGAAATAGTTACATTACAGAATACAGTAACTAGTAACCTGTAACCCTATTACAATTACAAAGTAACCTTATGTTTTATGACATGGATATTGATTTTTTTTATTCATATTATTATTCATTATTAGAATGAATAAGGAAAGAGAAGTATACAAAGTCAGCATTAAAAAAAAGAAAATCTAATCAACTATAGCTTGCTGTTTTAGAGAAGGAGAAACAAATCATACAGTATTTGCAGTTTTGAAGTAGATTTCGTAACTCAAATTTTACCTTTTGACTGAATATTCACACTCATAATCATAATCATAATCATAACTTTATTTGTATAGCACCTTTCATGTAAGAAGCTAGTTAGAGGCTAAAGAATACAGCTGTGGGTCTGTTCTCTGCTCTCCAACAAACATTTAGCCTAATATTTTAAGGTCCCCATTGCTTTCTATCAACAGTAAGTATGAAGTGATAAATAGCTGTAAGGCAATTAGTGTTTCTTCATGTATACTCTTAACCATATTCAGGAAGCATGTCTGGTCAAAGTTATCAAAATGTATTTTCTCCTTTTGTACACATGGATAAAAACATAATAATTATTGCTAAGAACTATATGTTCATATCATCAGATTTTCTCTGGTCTATTTTGTTTGATGGTCTAAATTTAAATACTAATTCTAAATGGGTCTGGAAATCAAAATTCATATGAAAATGCCACATTTTCTCAAATTCCTGGGGCCTCCCTTTGATGTTATAATAAGATATATCAAGCGTCAAATACCCTGAAAGCCCAAACTACCACTGTGGAGAAGTGGGCAAAACAGCGGATTTCCAGTGGATAGCAATTACTTCCTAGCTACCAATTGTGCATGCTTTATAATGTAAACTTCAAAAGCCATGTTTCATACCTAATAAGCAGTGGCTGGAAATCAATTATATGTCAAGGTGCATGTAAAAGGATAAAATATCAAAAACAGATTTACAAAATGTGGTATGGAGATCAGCAGGCATAGTTCATTTCTACATACAGTAGGAATTTTAATATATTTTTTAGTTGTAAAGAGTAACACATGTGGGGTGATTCATGGTGTGATGAAGCAAGCAGCACAGCTATCATAACTACATGTGAATCAATCTTGCCTGATGTATATGCTGTCAGTGTGAGGTCCATTTGTGTGTAAACCTCGTTAATTCAATACCCAGAATGACACTGGGTCTATTCCCACCATTTGCTGCTGGAGTAAATCAGACCATGCCACCAATGTAATAAGATGCCATAGACAATTACTCACCTGGTCTCGCCTGTCAGCTCTGGAGCCCCTGGTCTGGGTCTGGCAGCAAACACAGAGCTGGGTGTCTCCACCTCCGGCTGCTTATGACACATCATCATTAAACCCAACATGATGCATTTGAAAAGTCAGCAGGGTCATTGATATTAATTATTTTCAGCATGGATGAAGCAATTATACACATGGTCTCTTCTTAAAAGGGAACAGAACAATTCTATTTTGTGATTTGTTGACAGGCAGTGCAAAACACAATGGGACCAATGTGAAGGTCATGTAGGTTTGTATCAATATGTTTCTTTATCTTTAGAGCAAAGTTTACATGTGGTGATAATCAGACCTATTTGAGCCAGTTATCATGAGGAGAATTTGTCAGGAAACAACCAATAATAATAATAATAATAATAATAATAATAATTATGATAATAATGATAATAATAATAATAAAATTAATGATACTACTACTACTACTTCTAACAATAACAATAACAATAATAATAATAATAATGATAATAACAACAATAATAATAATAATGATACTACTACTACTCCTCATACTATTACTAGTACTACTATTGCTTATAATAATAATGATAATACTAATAATAATGATACTACTACTACGCCTCCTACTACTACTACTGCTACTAGTACTACTACTAATAATAATATCCATTCTTTCCAGGAAATGTATTAAAATGAATCTTATCTAAGAGTAACATAGGCTACTGCTGAGTTCTGCTGTGTGTCATCATCTGCAGTATCTCACTCTAACACTAGGTAGTGCTGTAGCTCTATGAGACTTTAACCTCCTTCCAAATTCCCACCTACTGTAGATTTATTAATTTACCCCTGAGTTTCGACCAATATATTATTCATTTGCAGCTCCAAGGTCTACTGAAATGGAAACAAGCTGGCATTGTTATGTTCTCTCTGCACTTCTATCAAGAACAATGCAAAGGACCCGCTGGCTTTCATTGGCAGCAGATAGTCCGGCACATCAGTGAAATCAGGTTACATCAAGGAACTGTGTTCGACACATCAGTAGGAACAGCAAGGTTGAGATACCCCTAGTGTTTAGCTATGACTTGATATGTAATTTCCCTTTTTTTGCAGGCTTGACATATTCCGTGACAACTTACACGTGGGAGAGATGCTTGATGGCATGTCACAAGTATTTATATTTCCACAGGCACATATCTTCCCACACAGACCACAAGGCAATATATGCATGAAACCAGGTGAAATCAGTATGCTCTTCTGTCTGTGCAATTTTTTTTTTTTTTTTTTTTGCACAACTAAGAAAAACACCCCAAAGTAGAGTGTTATCCTCTTTAAACTTGACACATACTTAATCAAAAAGTGAAGTCAAATGCTTCTTCTAATGGGTGATTCATAGCTGTCTGTTCATGGAGCCTACCCAGGTAGAGGAGTTGTTTGGCAGTGGCCTGACAACCTTATTTGGGCTTAACAACTTGTTAAAATCAATACACGATTAGTCAGCAAAACAAAGGATTGTGCTGTAAAAGCTTGGATCTCAGGAGGATCACTGAACTTAAAGGGCAAGTACATCCTCAGCTCTCAGCAGGCCTGCCTGTCCAGTGACTGCAGCACTGTATCGACAGCATCTCCTGCCCCTTCTACGAGCCTTTATCAGCTCCTACACATTTTCTGCATTCTTAAAAGGAAAGGGACATTGATTTTATGTAACATGGCTCGTTAAGTGCTGATTAGACCATTATAGTGATGTGATTTCAGGGAATGGGTTATGTGACAGGCGGCCAAACACAAATCAAAAGGAACTAACAACCATTACTGAAAGAGATTTGGGCTGTTGCACTGCTTCACCTATGAGTCTCCAGTTGCTACCAGAACGCTGTGTTTGTGTCGTTATATATCTAATGGACCAGCTTCTGAATTCTGCATTGTTGAGAAGCTCCCCCATTAAGGGTACTCAAGACTTTGAGTGTTTGGAAATGATGATGTTCAGCCATCACGAGGTAATAACTTTAATATATTTGTGAAATCAAGTCAAATCAGAGTGTATTTGTGCTATAGTGCTGAAATAAATATTCGGTTAATTAAACTGGCAATAGAAAATTAATAGTCAACAATTTTGACAATGTGTTGCTGAAGTAAAAATGTTAAACAGATGCTGTTTCTCAAATGTGTGAATTTACTGTTTCATATCATAGCAAACTAACTAAAATACAGCATTTAAGTATTGGGGTGTCAGTAAACAAAGCAAGACATGTTCACTATGGGTCCTGGAAAAATTTGATTTGCATACATCACAATTTGTATTTATCTTTGTGTGTTTTTCCCTTGTGAGCAAATTTCCAGTTTTTCCTGATCTTGCTTTTGAAGACCAATCATTAACTGGCTTAACAATAAAGTTCTACAAAGTGAGCTTGTTATTCTAAAATGTCCTATTGGTCTATTAAATCTGTAAAGTTATCAAAATGAGCTCTTGCACTTCTGAAATAAGCTAATTAGTAGCTAATTCTCAGTCCAACTTGACAGGTTCCTGTGGAACTGAGGAGGATCTTCCCTGTGTACTCACTCCTCCTTATAATTCACTCTCTGGCTGGAGGTAAGTAAGGTACATTGTGATTTTAATACAACATCAGAGCCAAACATGAAATCCTGACAAATTTGGGCTATATTTTTTTATAGTTTAATTTTGCAATAAAAGGAAATTCCTCTGACACTGTTGAGACAGACTCCTGCCATTAGGAACAGTAACAGTATTATAGCTTCAACCTTACAAGTGTCATATCAGTTTAACAATGCAAAGTTGTTGTTTTTTTTTCCTTTTACAAGAGGTAGTCAAAGACAAGAATAGATGATGTTAAGTAGAAAAGCAGAGAGATAATATCATCACACATAGTTATTGTCATCTGCACAGATATGCCACAGTTAAATGAAACAATTAATTCTCATCTAAGCTGTTCTCTTCACCACAGTGTCACCTGTCACTGCTTTATGGCAATAAGAATATGCCTGTGGCGATGAGCTCTATTGGGGATTTTACACCAAGTCAGGGGCAGCATTTTTGCCATGGGTGTAGAAAATGCTATTTTTTTAAATTTAACTTCCAACATGGATAGAGCTCCATTATACTCATTTACAGGATAATTTGCCCAAATGATTGTAAATGTTAACTCTTGATTGTGATGCAAGAATTCTTGTCTTATCTAGGTCACCTCAGATAAAACTGGTATTTATTTTCTTTTGTTGTAAAGGGTTCAGTATGAGAGCCCCTACTGTATGTGGGAATACTCACACAGTATGTCCAGCATTTGTTACATATTTGTCTGGTCACATAGTCATTCTAAATATTACAACCACAGTAAGTGGCTGTATAGAGAAATCCACGTTTAAGAAATTCCTGTCTCTGGACTACCACTGAGATAACTTTGAAAAAAACAGTCTACTGAAAAATTTTCTCTGCAAATTTTCCTCATGTCACATATTTTCAGCTCGCTGTCGGATTTTACTGATCTGTAGCTCCAGCTCAATATTTTACAACTCTTACAGAACAATTTTAGGTGCCCAAATCTGCTGTTGAGAGTATATGATGTTTGCACCGTGTATATAGTTATTATCTCCTCAGGAGAGTTATGCATTTGTATACAGTACTGTATATGCATCCATCTGTTTATCTGTTTGCTTGTATGTCTCTTAATTTGTGGGAATTAGCTGTGTTTGTACTTCCTGCCAAACTGGCAAGATATTCACACATTTGTTCATCTATGAGGAAGAAACATATATCAATAATGCCATGGCCATTTATCTGTCACCTGCAGACATTTATTTAATTGACCTACCTTGTTGAATCAGGCACGATCTGATGATAAGTGAATGAGAACTGGTTTCATCCCTAGTGAAACGTTGCTGCAAAACAAAAATAACTTGCTAGCCTTGACACACACTGTAATTCAAATTGAGGAAGCAGTTCGACAGACTCTTCTGTAGGCAAGAATATCCGAGACATGTCCATTTAATCACAAAGGTCAGAGTGCTGAAGTACTGTAACTGGTGTGGTACCCCTGGGGCTGTTCAATGTCTTTGGCAAGGGCAGTTTGAAAAGTTAAATGTTCTACTGTGGCTGTAACACTTCTGGTCACTCTGGTACACACCCATCTGTCTGTGTTGTACCCTGCTGTCCTGCTCTGCAGATATCTGAAATTATATGTTTTATTAGATCACATTACAAAGCGATCTCATCTTCTATGGCTTCCTTACAAGAGCAACTCCTTTTAGAAGATGTTAACAACTACTCTCTCAGCAGACATCCAACCATAAATCTATGACTAATTACTTTAGTTTATCCAGACACACCAACTACCCTCTAATTAGCCAAACAATGAATGGTAATGTCCTGGGTTTCCATGAGGGCTTTCGAGTTACACTCACTCACTGCATCAAACTGAAGATGTGGGTATCCGAACCGAATTATTTTCTATTTTTCAGTTTATTTATGAAAACAAAGGCCTGTGTGCCCATATGCTGTTGTGGTAATTATAGAACAATTAAGAACTGCCTGAACTATCCCTCTAAATTAAGGGGCTGTCTTTCCATGTGTGAATTTAGTGAAAATAATAAGAAAGAATAAGAATAGCACTACAGTATAGCCCGAGAGCAGAAAATATCTTTAAAAAAACCTAAACAACATTATTTTAAAACAAATTCCACTGTTCTAGCACAACACCATCCGCCGTCTGATTTATTAATCATTTCCAATTTAAGCACCTTTGTTCTACAGGAACAGAGAGACTGATTTAGAGACTGAAATATCTTTTTTTTAATATGATAAAACAAAACACATGCAGTGTAACTTGGGAGTTGGCACGGTATAGCTCCACAGCTCCAGAAACATTATGTCATGATGAAAAGAGCTGGTGTCTTGCATGCTTAACTTTGTTTTATTCATCTTTATGTCACAATGGATTTCATTTTTTTCATGATTAATCTTCATCAGTCAATAGACGCAGAAAGCCAAACCAGCTGTGGCAGAGGCGTACTCTTCCCATGTCAGATAGTCTATGCAGATTGAATAATTCTTGACAGCATCTTCCTGTCCCAGTAAAAACTGTTTTTTGCTGCTCAGGGTCATCAAATCTCAAAACATAAAGCTTTTCTTTTCCATAGCTTAACTGGAGTCAAAAAGTCAGCTGTGTTGTATAGCAACGTCTTGGAAAGATAAAGTGTTTTTCATGCCGGCAAGTGCAGTATAGTAGCCATAGTGAGAGTGGCTGTGAAAGCTGAGCAGTGCACAGCATAATTATAATCTAATTCTGCTCTGCTGCACACACATGTACTGGTCTGAGGTTTCTTGCCAATAAACAATGAATTTGTACATGTAGAAAACTATGTATGAAAACTTCACATACGCCAGGAGGGATCATAGAAATCTGAGTCATCCAATTAAAGGTTTGAGTGTGTGTGTGTGTATGTTTGTCTGTGTCTCCCTGTTTCAAAATATAAAAGATGTATAGTATGTTACACAATGGCAGCACTCAAGCTTTTCCAAAAAAGATCATTCAAATTGTAAATGACCATGAAAACCTTAGGTTAAAAACATTTTTTCCTAACTGCAATAGTCAATGTGTTTTTGCATGTATTGCCTGTGTTATGGTGGTGTGTGTCAAGCAGTAGCAAAAAATTAAAGAAAACAGGTCTTTCAGTGAAATGTGCTTAAAAAATTCACCCCAACTTTAAAGCATTTTGACTGGCAGCTTATTTGTATGGGTAAATGAAATTAAAGGCCAGGCGTGTCACAATCCAAAATGCACAACACGGAAATAAATTCCCCAAGGCTGATCTACATAATAGCATTCGTAATGGGCCCATAGGTTCAGTAACCAAAATAATTCTGTCAGATTAACTTCAGGCTTTGTATTTCAAACTGAAAACACACATAGTAAATTCAAAGGAGGACAAAAGAGACAAAGGCACAGTTTGTCTTCTGTGGTCTACACATTGCAGGAGAGGCATCATTCCCATTGAGTCACATGGCATATTCATCTGGATGAATATTGACTGTGTTGTGCTGTATGTGTCTAATAACTGTGTCTAATATTTACACATCTCATGAGTCTGGAAATTTCTGAAATATGTCTCTACAAAAGTACACTGTTAGTTTTATTCTTTCTATTAATTAATGCGTCCTTGAGTGACGGGACTACAGGCCATGCACTTCACAAAAGTAGCACTCAAGGTTGAGAAGGCAGTTGTTAAACAGCTGTCTGACACTAGGTAGATATGATGTCTATGAGCAGTGCCAATGGCAATAAGAATATGCCTGTGGCGATGAGCTCTATTGGGGAATTTACACCAAGTCAGGGGCAGCATTATTACCCATTTTTGCCATGGGTGTAGAAAATGCTGTATTTTTCCTCACAGTAGATTGCTTGTATCAAAAAAGATTTAAAAAAAATAAAAGGAATGTTATGAATGAAATAATTTTAGGCATAGAGTCAGGACATATGGCAGGTTTTTACTGTTGGAGACGTCACCCTCAGTTAGGGTTTGATCTTTTGTTTTGTCTGCGCACTTCACTGACTGTCACACATCCAAAACTCCTTCACTGAAAGTTTGTAGCCAACTGTCAGATGAATTTGGTACACCCTTTAAGACTTAAATCACCTCAGTTCAATAACACATGAAGTTCATTCTAACAAAATAATGTTCAAACTTTATAAGATGGTGGCTCAACGAGTTCAAACAAAGGAAGGGTTTGGACATCTTTACATCAATTTAACCTTTTGACCTAAAGAAAGCTGACTAATTTAAAGAATACACAACATTTTCTACTGCTTTATATATTTTTCATATGTCCTGCTGTTAAATACTTTGCAGCAGCTCAAGCTTATTAAATATACATATGCTCTGTTTCAACCCTGACAACAGAGTACCTCCACTGAGGATGAACTGTAGGTATCCTTTTTGCCTCAGTTTATCATTAACATCTCTCTCTCCTTTGGCAAACATTTAAACATTATGGAATGTGGTTTTCTAGAAGTTTTCAAATTCTTGTTGAATACCATAAACATTGCAGTACTCCTTTCATGAACTTGATGAAACAATTTTTTAAAACACATCTTCCCTTATCCTTGCTATCCATCCATGCTTTTGTGCTAATATTGAAGATGGCCTCTGACTGATAATGACTGGCACTCATAACAGAGACCGAAATCAGTAACACCTATTTTTTCATGGACATAAAGTGCTACATGATAAGCTGTCCTAAGACATTAAACATTAGCGAACCTTTCAGTCAACCCAAACGCTTCCAGATATTTGGTTTGAACGGGTACTTATCCTTTGCTATGGACAGATTTGACCTTAAGCATAATTAGCCTAATAAAAGCATTAGATATGCTGTCAATATGATTTGCATAATGTGCAAAGGCAGTTTCATTCCTGAATGCAAGCTGTGTCCGAGTGACTTAAAAATGCAGCAGTGACATTTCTCTAGGTCCTTTGTTCACACCTGTCAGGGGAAATGTGATGGGAGACAGCAGCTGCAGCTGTGGCTTCCGCCTCTAGTGGGTCCAGCAAGACCATCAGACCCTGCTGGAGTCCGGTACACACCAAACACACACACTCACAGTATGTATTTCTGAAAAAGTAAGAAAAGAATTTCACCTTGTGCTGACAGGATTAATTTCTTACAGTGTCAGTTCCAACATAATCCACAGAGATCAGAGAGAGAATAGAAACTGTACTGTCATACTGTATTTCTTAGTTGAGCCAACCAAGGACAAAAAAAAGGAAATATGAAAAATGCAATTTTATTCTCACAATATTTATTTTTCACATGAAAATCAATTTACTTGCAATATGATTTTTTTTATAATACTTCTCATAAGAGGTAGAAAACAAAGGTAATTGGGACTCTTCAGTAGTAACAGTTGGTTCTGCAGTAGGTCTTCCTTCCAGCAAGAAGCATTTGTGAGACCTACTTTGATGCAGCCTCACTTCACAGATTATTGATTATCTTGATGATGTGTATCTCAGTGAAAATGACTTCGATACAGTAAGCCAGCCATGTATTGAGTTACTCTCACAAACAAAGAGGTGGGGTCAAAACTTTAAGCTTATGTTGCTCTACAGTGGAAAGCACAGTTTCTCTCACTCATCTCTTGAGTCTCATTTTTGAAAAATAATGCCTCTCATATTTCGAACATGCAGCATAGTACTGCTTAAGGTGCTAGTACTGCACAATTTCCATTTTCCCTTTGCAGGTCAGTTGTTTGAGATGCAACACTGGTCTTTGCATGACCCATTGAAATATGACACCTTGAAAGCCATCACCTCAGTTTCATTTCCAAAGCCTACAGTTAGTACACTTACTGAGAGCTTGTTTCTGCTGTGTTTTGTCATCATGAAAAAATTCAGCATCACTTCTCTATGGCCAGTTGGTTTACCATTCTTTGCCCCATTAGCTTTTATTATCGGTCCAACATTTGCATAACTGGTAGATAGGGAATGTGGACCTGAATGATTAAAGACAGAATGTGAAGCTGTCCTATTCATTCAGGCATGTGATGTTATCAGGATACACAGTAGGTGTGGACTGTCATACCAACCAGTTATTTAATGGCTGTTGGGAAAACTTGAACAAGTGTAACAGGTTTGGGATGCGTCAAAGTCTTGAAAACCGCGTAACAGGTGGTGCTTATTGTCAATAACTTTACTGATCTTCAGGATAATAAATGCAGCAGACTATCATGTAGTAATGGTATTATACTATACCTGAGATTAACAGACGGATTTAGATGAGAGACAGAAGGTGTTTCATTCTAGCTGTTATTTTCGGACTACATACATGATTCATAGAGGGAATGGATGGTTGGGTCTCAGCAGGCATCAACCTTTTGCTGATTTTAACTGCAAATACCTGTGCTAGTGTTTATCCAACACTTGGGCTCAGAGTGTTCAAATTATCAGTGAGAGGAAACAGATGGAGTGTGAAGGCAATGCGAAGATATCTCTTCGCATCAGACTAAGCACAGGTAATGGGAAAATAGTTCATGCATGTTTTTTCGAGAAAAGTTTCACTTTCTATTGTCGTAGTTGTGGAATCCAGCTAAATGCAGGATTTTCTTCTTTCCTCCGACACAAATATCTGGAAGAGGGAGTCAAATTTGAATGTAATGGTAGGTGTTAAGTGAGTATGGGATCAAATTCAGAGTGAGCTGCATTCACCAGAAATGGTCTAGCTGTAAAAGTCGGACTGAACTCTGAAACCAAATCCTGCGGACACAGACAGACAAAAGAAGAGAGAACTAACAAGAACAAGACCAAAATGAAAAAAAATTGATTTAAGTATGTGTCCTGAATTTCTTTTGTGTACCTATGTCAAAATACACAATGGTCTTTTTTGTGTATTATATAATTTGCAGTAGGATCAAAAGATAAATTGTTATTTCCAACCATGACAAAGTGTTATTTAATCAATTAAAAATGCAATTTGAGAGATTTTCATTCCAAAAATGACAATATGAAATTTGTACATCAATACCAATAATAAAGCTTTTAATACTTACTGCCACATATTGTTTTCTTACCCTCTCCTCCAATATTCTGTCACTTAATGATGGAGCACAATGCTTTCTGCAAACTATCAGCATCACAAGACAGCTTGTTCTTAAGGCAAAAAAGCACTTCTTCCCCCACATTTTGTTGCTACAGCCTTATTCCAAAATGGATTAACCCCCCCAAATGGCAATTACATCTTCAATTTGTCATGCAATTTGACAATGCTTTTTTTCAATTTACCATTTAATATGCAAAGTGATAATGCAATCTTCAATGCAGTTTTAATTACCTCAATGAAAAATAGAAAAATTGAAATTAAATGACGTGAATTCCATATTGATATTCTTGCACCTTTATTCAAACGGAAATTCAAGAGTTGTTACTACAGCTGGATGATGCAGGCACACCTGAGGTGCAAGAAGTTTTAGGTCACCAGGCCTTGATTTCTTTTCCAGCTGAACAAAAAAAAACCATCATATTAAAGCTAATTGGTTGTATGTTAGCACACTGCTAACGTTAGCTGCCGTGTTAACATGCACACCTGTAGTAACAACTCTGCTGCTACTTTACAGCTAACACCACAATGACAGCATATCTTGACAAACTAGACAGTGAGCTGAATGTCCAGACAGGTAACATTACTGTTTATGTGACGCACAGCAGAGCTGATGTTACTCACCTCTCTGCTTTCACTCTCCGTCCATCTGTCCCTCCGCCAGTTAGAAAACCACTAATGTGTCCACCGGTTAGACAACCACCGAAGTGTCCGCCGGTCCTTGTCTCATCAAAGTTCTTATATTTAATTTTTTTTTGTCCTTCTGAGCTTCTCCTCTCTGGATGGTTCTCGGTCACTCTCTCCTTCTCCACTTTAATTGTTTGAACCACATTCACCGTTTGTCGCTCTGGCCTCCTCCATCTACACGTGCACAAGCATGAATGCTCCCTGTCTCTGATTGATTACATGGCTATCCGTCTACCTGTATTAACCAATACCTGGACACAGCTGAGAAGTCACGTGATATTGTTAAGGAAGACCCGGCTTGATGAGAGAACTGACAGATTGCATTCTCAATTTGAATTTGGTACATATAGCGCATGTGGAAATGCAATCCAGTAAGTGGGGGTTCTGTTGTATTTCATTGTGTTGTTTAACCTAAGAAAATATAAAGTGATGCGAGGATTGCATTATCACTTTGCATATTGAATTGTTAATTGCCAAATGCATTTCCATTTGAATAAAAGGTGCAAGAATACCATGTTGATTATGGAATTCACATAATTTAATTTCAATTCCTAATTTTCATTGAGATAATTAAAACTGTATTACCACTTTGCATATTGAATTGTGAATTGAAAAAAGTGCATGACATGATATGATTTAATTGCCATTTGAATAAAGGTGAAGATATGCTTCCATAATTCACACCCTTTACTCAGTACTTTGTTGAGGCACCCTTGGCAGTGATTACAGCCTCAAGTCTTCTTGAGTATGAAGCTACAAGCTTGGCACACCTGTATTTGGGGTATTTCTCCCATTCTTTGCAGATCCTCTCAAGCTTTGTCAGGTTAGATGGGGAGCACAGCTATTTTCAGCTTTTTCCAGAGATGTTCAATTGGGTTCAAGTCTGGGTTCTGGCTGGACCACTCATGGACATTTACAGACCAAAGCCACTCTTTCGTTGTCTTGGCTGTGTGCTTAGGGTCGCTGTCCTGTTGCTAGGTAAACCTTTGGCCCAGTCTGAGGTCCTGAGTGCTCTGGAGCAGGTTTTCATCAAGGATCTCTCTGTACTTTGCTCCGTTCATCTTTTCCTCAATCCTGACTGGGGAAAAACATCCCCACAGCATGATGCTGCCACCACCATGCTTCACCGTAGGGATGCTATTAGCCAGGTGATGAGGTGCCTGGTTTCTTCCAGAGTTCAATCTTGTTTCTCATGGTCTGAGAGTCGTTTAGATGCCTTCTGGTAAACACCTAGTGGGCTGTCATGTGCCTTTTACTGAGTAGAGGTTTGGTGGAGAGCTGCAGAGATGGTTGTCCTTCTGGAACGTTCTCCCTTCTCAACAGAGGACGTTGGAGCTCTGTCAGAGTGACCATGGGTTTCTTGGTCACCTCCCTGACCAAGGCCCTTCTCCCCTGATTGCTCAGTTTGGCTGGGCGGCCAGCTCTAGAAAGAGTCCTGGTGGTTCCAAACAGCTTCCATTTACGAATGATGGAGACCGCTATGCTTCCTCCTTCAATGCTGGAGAAATGTTTTTATACCCTTCCCCAGGTCTGTGCCTCGATATAATCCTGTCTAGGAGGTCTAAAGACAATTCCTTTGACTTCATGGCTTGGTTTCTGCTCTGACATGCACTGTCAACAGTGGGACCTTATATAGACAGGTCTGTGCCTTTCCAAATCATGTCCAACCAATTGAATTTACTACAGGTAGATTCCAATCAAGTTGTAGAAACATCTCAAGGATGATCAGTGGAAACAGGATGCACCTGAGCTCAATTTTGAGTGTCATAGCAAAGGGTGTGAATACTTAACAAATGTGTTTTTTTGAATTATGCTATGGTTGATAATGCTCTGTTGTCCCAAAAATAGGTCAAATTATTGTACTTACTAATTCTGATGATCACTTAGGGTACATATAAAAATAAAATGTTGTGTTTCATCAGAGAACTACATGTATGGCAGTTTCCTCTGTACAAAATGGTTTGAGGTAAAATTATTGTTATTAGGATTTGAGCAGAAGACTGCAGTCCTCCAGGCAAATGGACATTTTGGCTCTCTGCAGCAAAATTCATCCTGCAGAGGCTCTCTCAGCAAGCAGCAATTTCTGTTCCCTGAGAAGAAATATTATTTACCAGAAGCATGTGAGGCTTGAGGCTCAGGAAGATGAAAGTCATAGATCTGAAAAACTTATGTAGTCAAACTACCTACAGCAAACATTAGAGTGTGAACATTTCCACTGACGCATGTCATTAATGCAAACTGGTGAAGAACAAACGAGAGACTGCTGTCTGCTTAGGTTAAAAAAGGACCATCATATTCTCTTCTGGGCACCAAGCTCAGATCGACCTGCAGTGAATGTAAATGTTCCAGGCTCCCTTGCCGCCACCACACACTGACAGCTAACTCCTGACCCACCTCGCCTGCCAACAGGATTAGCCCGAGCTCCACTTGTTTCAACAAAGTTATAAAGTTTAAAAATACAGCCTCCTGGTGGCTTTTGTAACATCAAAGGATTGGTCCTCAACTTTGACAGGTTAATTAATAGTCACGTTTTTCACAGGATCCCTTGAGGCTTCCTTGTTTTATGACAGTTAAATACATTTATTGTAAAGATGTTTTTAATCGTCTGTATTTTATGCGCTGGCAATCCAACCACATGTTCACTTCATGTGAGAATCTAATAGCTTTAAGGTCTAAACAGGTGGTAATGCATGTTGAACTAAATAACAGCACATGGTGGACGATTACATTATCATATTGCATCAAATTAGCTCCAAAGTCTTATGAAATGTGTTGTAAGGTGAAAATGAATGTACGTATAATATTCTAGGGATGCAAATGAATATTAAAACATGTCTGTAATTTCTAAGCAATGTAATATAGATAGGCTATTAAAACCTACACAGCCAAGAGTGAATATGAAATTGAAGAGAAGTCATTAGAGAAGTAAATATGTCTCAGTTGGACATGCAGCAACAGCAAATACATTTTATATTGCATAGAATATACAGTCTAGTATCTATAAGAAAGCACAAAAATAAACACAAAATATTCCCTTTATTTATTTTTTCTACCTTAAGACTACACAGGGTCACTGATGTAGCTCTAAGAGGTATCTACATTTGCATTTTATTTACAGCTTACTTTGATGTCTTCATATTTACATGGTCAAAGAGAAGCCTTAAAAACACAGTGTTGAGAACAAACCAAAACTCAAAATGAGTCCAAAACTTTAGAAAAAGATACAGTCTTATGACGCTTATGACGAACAGTTCTCAGTGCAATATTCCACAATGCAAATATCCTTCATTCATATTATGTTGAACATACATATTTTTTGGAAACAAAGCGTCACTGAATCAACCAACAGCAGGAAAAAAAAGAAACTGTGTACCGTTTGTTTTTAACGTTTGTACAGATTGAGACACTCAATCATGCTCCCACAATCCCTACACATATAAACAAGTTCATGTGTTTGATGGAGAAACAATAAGAGAGTCAAGAGTGTGCAGTGGCTTGGCATAGTTCAAAAAGTACCAGAAGTCAACCCAATGACATGATTTCCAAAATAGTCTTGACTTGAGTTTTCACACGACATTTTCAAATGAGCGGGTGTAAATTGTCCTTTGCCGTCCCCACTGAGGAGAACATGGAGATATACGAGCTAGAATCTGTCCATTTCCAAGGTTGTCGTGTATAGACGACCTTTAGTCTGTAAACGGGAACTAGTACACCTGCAGGTCTAACGTCTTTCAGCCAGCCATGGGACCAAGTGGAGCCCTATTCTGGAGAGTGAAAGCACTTTCGATGTTGACCTGCGGGCAGCCCTTAGGGCAAAGGCAATTTGTATCTTTCATCTCAGCCACAATACAACGCGAAGCCTATCTATCTCAGCAGCCAATATGTGTAGTATGCATCACTGATGAGATTGGTTTCTTTAACCATCCTTGTGGTCTCTCTTTTTAAAAATATTTTCAACCCAAGCTTTATTTCATTGGACAGTGGTGAGGAATACTGACTAAAGCTCATTGATAAACAAACACTGCCTTTCATATGCATTTGAGATGAGCAAAAAGTAGTTGGTCTAATGAAAAAACACAATAACTGATTTAACTAAACCACCTTTCATAGTTTATTCCATGTGTTGAAACACCCTTAAGTATTGTTCAAGTACAACAATTAACAATAAAAGGGACAATAGTTCACATTTTTTAAGTTCACATTTGTTATACTGTTAATTCATATAGCTATTTATAAAACAAAACTAAAATGTAATTCAAAACCATTCCTGTAAAATACCCTTTGTTGTGTAATACAGACATTAATTCCACAGTATTTTCTTACAGGGTTGGCTCTTCTCTATTTTCATAATCGAGTTGTTTGACCACAGTCAAATAAAAAGGAGCAGAGAACAATTTAATCTATGTTTTTTCATTTTCTTCCATTGAAAAAAAAGTCCAGTTAAAACTTAAAATTCACACCAAAATAAAAAAGTGACCTCATATCCCTTTGTTGGCTTTACCATACAATTCAAGCTTGATTAAGCAGTTCTGCTAATTTTGAAGTTCATAAGGAAGGCCATCAACATGCACGGTCGGGACGTGCTGAAGCCTTCCAAGCTAAGACCACAGATGAGTATCAAGCCTCCTCTTAAAAAATTACAAGACATCACACAAATGAAGGTGCTTTGACAAGTTCAGCTGGGGTTGTGATGAAGGGCTCTACTGCCAACAGAAATCTCTCTCATTATTTATGGATGACTGGGGCTATGAGGGTTTCAAGTATAAAAAAGAAGTGATTAAAAGAGAAGGAATCTCCTTGGCTGAGGCGCAGAAAAGGCAGAATGGAGCAAGCTTGTGAATAACAATCTGCAAGTCTGGCAGCAGGGTGAGCCAGTGAACATAATGCATTACCAATACTCCTCTTGGGTTCCTTTGAACAGAATCACCAACAGGGACGAGGAAATGGAGTCACAACAATAAGTCACAGACATCGCAAATTGTCATCCTCTAGCAGCCGCACTTGGAGGGCAAAGACTGTTAAAGAATCATCAAAAGGAGAAGGACACTCTTCTATTAATACAGTGCAACTGATTGCAACCATGTTTTATTTCTTTTTCCGTATCTTAAAAACCAAGTTGAGCACAGTCAAAGAAAAAGAAAGTGGTCATGTACACAACTGTCTTTGGCAAGAAGTCCCATGTCCTACATCTGAGTCTGTCATTCCAGAGCCTCGTGTTCATGTCACCTTCGGCCCATTTCGCTCTGTCTCATGAAATGAATGTTGTTGACACTGTCTGCCAGCTCAGGGTACTGGTCAACTGAAACCACGTAGTATCCGTCATAGCCCTGCACCTTCCCTGAGCCCAGGAGCTGTTGCTTCTCTCCCTCAGTCCATGTTCGCGAGCCCTCCTCTCCATCCCTCAGTCTCTGGCGCTCACGTGCCCAAGCCTGGTTGACAGCTCTTTGTCGGGCCAGCTCCAACACACGAGCTTTCTCCTCATCCACACTGCTGCCGTAACGCGTATTCAGACACAGCGCGCCATACTGTAGCTGGATGTCAGTAATGCGCCTAGTCCTGCTGTTGAGAACAGTGTTGACCTGAGACACTGTCACATTGACACCGGTTTCCAATGTGCGGCGGCCCACCGTCATGCCAATGAGTGCCAGGTCTCCCTCCACTGAGCCCAGTTTGACAAAATAGTGGGTGTCCACTCCACCGATAGTGAAGTGGAGGTCTTCTAGATAGAATGCATCATTCAGAACTGCAGCCATGCGACGCCCGTCCTCATTGGCTAAGCTGATGATGTCAGTGCTGATGCAACCATCTCGGATAGCAAATTTCACCCCCTTTCCAAAGATGGAGCCACCAGAGGCAAATTTCTTCTTGTCTTCCGTCTGGGGACATCCGGCACTTTTGGCTCTGTAGATTTGGCCAAAACGCTCCAGCTTCACAAAGGACTTCAGCTGCCTTTGAACTTCACACTGAACACCCAGTAAGGACTGCAAAAAAAGGACATTTCTGGTTAGTTACACCACCCACAAAGCCTCTATCCACCCAGTAAAATATATTTTATGTTTGTTTATCTGAGTAAGAAATGGATTTACACAATATCACTCAATCATTTGTTTGAAAGCATTCTTCTACAGTACATCATATTTACCAAAACGTGTGAATTCCTCACACCTTGGCTTGAAACCTCTAATCTAAGATTCCTTTCCTCATTGTACTGTAGGGAGTAAACATTAATGTCTGTTTACAGATGCTTCTGATTTTTCAAAATTGAGATTCATATTGCTTCATTAACACTTCAAACATTTATACACCATAGAGTATAAGCCATTCTTTTTCATGTTAATGCATATGACATGACTGAATGAGAAAGATTCCAAACCTTTCGTAATTTGTTCATGTATTAATATGATGGAGGAAAACAACTAAAAAATACATGATTTCTGTGATACCTGCAGAAAAAAACAAAAACCTCTATAGCATCCAATGTTGTTTTGCTTAAGAACTAGTTCCTATCCAAGTTCTATCATACATTATTTGGTCTGGATTGGTTTGGATTTAAAACGGCAAAGGTGCGATCAAATTCAATTCATGATAAATTGAATCTACCAAGAGTGTAACAAAAAGCTTACATTTGTTATTAAAAACATCCCACTGATCACATTCTTAGTTGATTAAAATCTTCACTACATTACATATAGAAATAATGATGTAATTCCCTAACATTTCTTATCAATGGCAAACCATCCATGCCAAATCCATGATGCTTTGAAGCTGTGAATGTATCACACATAGTCAAGGTAGAGGGCAGAGGTGTTTGTCAGCAAATGCAAATCTCTCTGATCATTTGTGACAGGCATGATATTTTGAAAAAGGGTGAAATTACTGTCTTCTGACAGCCATGCTGTGCCAAATATGAAACATGAGTCTGTTGGTAACTAGTGTATATATATCTCATTCCTTAAGGGATCAAAGCTTTGTATGGATACCATATTCCCTTCAGCCAAAATTAATACTGTGTCCTAATAGTACTTGACAAGAGATACTCCTCAGGAAGAAATAAGATATGTTTAAACGAAGAGAGTAATATGAAATGGAAGTTGGCCAACACACAGTGAGACAGTTGCCTGAACGGGTCTGAGCAGCAACAAAAAGGCTCTCAAACACTGCGCCTTCTTGCCATCGCCCAAGGTAAGGCTGTGAGCATCCTGAGGAGTTTTTGTCAACAAGTCACATCCAAAGTCCTCCTGACAGTTTCTAATTCTGTCTTCCTGTGTCACCGTTAGAGAGTGGCTATAGGCTGGGGTTCTGGGTGGGGATGAGGAGAGTGGTGCAAGCTTCAGTAACCAGCGTATCAGGCCGGTCTTTGACATGACATCTCATCAGATCCTGCATGCGGAGGACACATGTGAGGGAGAGGGGGGCAGCTGTGTTGTTGAGCCCCTCAGGAATGATGGCCTGGGGGGACACTTCACACCATGCCACTCCATGTTTGTTTACCGTGCCAACAGTGTGACCCGGTCAGTTGTCCCAGAGGCGGAGGGCGGAAAGGGGAAAATGTCTTCCACTTTACTAAAAAACCCTCCCAGGACACTACTAGAGAGGCATCATTCACATAGCTTGGGGTGCAATCAGCCTACAGCACAACCCAGGAAGAGAGATCAAGCCTTGTGCAGCACAAAACTCATCTGTCTGGCCCCTCAGAGCATTTTTCAATCTGTGTGGGGCTTCAGCAGCATGGTGAAATAGGGGCTTAAATGAAAAGAGAGAGAAAGGCAGCCATACTCTTCTTCTGTATAAAATGCCAAGTGTACAGGATATAGCACATGTAGTTTTAAAGCTATATTTATGCTTCAAAGAACCCTACATTTAATTAGGCTGGTCTGGCCATCTGCAGCGAGGATCAACATGGCATTAACAAGCCCAGAACACCATTTTTGAAGCAGGAACCGTAGATAAGAATATCATGACTGATACACAGGGTCTAATTATCTCAATCTTTCCTTAAATTTCATTTACAGTACACACTCCAGAGGTGTGCTGAAGTAAGTGCTCACACAAGCTTCAAATCTAGGTTAACTTTGTTATTTAAAGCCTCAGATTTTTAGACATGTTACAGTCTACCATGGGTATTCTTAAGAAGAGACTTGAAAGGCTGTGTTTCTAGATGGAAAATTATCTTTCAGTGACATAATTTCATAATGGACCTACTTCTATTGAGTGCTTCAGTGAAAAGCGAACATAAACAAAATGAATATATATAACTACATCTTTGATACACTTAATTCTAACATAAAGTCCTGCTATCAAAAGTGCTTACACAGTTCATTTGGTAAGGAAATGTAAGCCATGTGATATTTTCAGTTGCTGTTTTGTGTTTACTGTCTTTAAAAAAACTGATTGTGACCCACAATTGAAACACCATAGAGAGTGTGACTTACTCAGCAATTAAACCTATTAAGTCAGTTTGAAAAAATGGTTTCCTGGCTTTTGAATGTGTTGATTAAATTATGAAGTCTGAGGTGACAAGAACCGACAGCAGAATTGCATCAGTGTGTCTGGGAAAGAGAGTATTGCATTTATTTTTTCTAATCTACAATACTATTCAATGTTATCTGCTCTGAACTATTTGACAAAGAAATAGCTGGGACGTCTTTTGGATCCAATTAGATATTTCCTGTATTGCATCTCCTTTTCTAGATTAGGGCCTTGGGTGAGTTCAGAGCTTCTCTATACAGTGTCAGCATCAAGCAGCATGCTTGTGTTAGTCACAGGGGGCGTTGGCCGTAACCCTCCCAATGTGGTCTATGCTAGATGAAGACATAACTGGGATTTGTACTGTTATGATTTTTGCCTTCATATATGATCTGTAAAATAACCACATTGATGCATAAGTGTCTGATTTCTTTTGTAAATGCTCATGGTCTGCAGGAATGTCAAGAGCAATACTGATTCCTTTTTTCCTTTTATGATTTTAAATGCATATAATGTAAAGCACACCAGAAAACACGTGATTACGTGTATAGCTATTTATTGGAAAGCTACTTTTGTGGCAGCAACAGTCAGCATGATTTAAAAAATAATCCTTTGAAAAAAAAAAAAAAAAAAAAAGATTAAATTCTCAAGTATTACCGCATATTTTCAGATCAATGCTTTCTCTGCTTACTGTTACCCATTTGATCTGCCTGCTTGTTATGGATGGTTGGTTAAATCAGAGGCCACAGTTTTGGATGACCTTGTCTTGTAACATCCCAGTAGCTTTTAGGCTTTGAGAACATATTTTTTATAACAACAAATGCCCCCTGAGTTTAAGTAGCAGCCAGAGTGTCACTTGACATGAATCTGGCCACCTAATGGGTAGCATTCACTAGTCTAGCTGTAACAAAATCCAAGACGACAACAGTGGCCTCTTCAATAATTCAAGTAAGTTGAGGCAACTTAAAAGGGCTGATGAATGCGGGAATCAGAGCATGTCTACTACTTCTCAGACCTTGGCTAAGGGTGTAAGACTGAGATGAAATCAATGGCCAGTGGTGGAGGGAATGGAGAGTGAATTTCCCTAATGGCAGGACAATTACAAGAGCTGTTTAGCCTGACCCCATTCCCCAAGATGAGGACTAGGGGCCGGGATCTGGCTCACTGGGCCGTGTTTTGGCCTGATAGCTGGCAGCTCCTCTGGGAGTCTGGCTACACGGAGCATGTCTATTTGCTAATGATGTCAGAAAGGAGGAGAGCTGAAGTGGAAGAGCGTGATCTGTGGTAAGGTATAAGGTGGAAAAAGTGACTGGTTTACCTTGGTGCTATCCCACTCTTGCGTCTTGATCTGGGTGCGGATCAACTCGTAGGATGGCTCCATGGTGTCTGTATTTGGTTTGCGATAGCCAGGGATGACATTGTATAGTTGAAAGCCAAAGGTCACCAACCAGCTGTTCACATCTACAGAGGAAAGGATCCACACAGTCAAATAGTGACACTGTTATCTAAACTGATGCAATCATGTCACACTGCAGAGAAATCACACGGAACAATAAGAATTGATTTTTGTATTTTAACAGTTTGACATTCTGCAGTCAAGTGGCTGTCTCCTTGAGATGCTCCTCACTTGGTCTGAGCACTTGATTTGTTTGTGAAAGTGGACAAGCTATAATAAACACTCAAGATGCTGGCATTGATTCATGTCCACTCTTGCAGGTGCCACATTAATGACACACAGCTGGGTCCCAGAAACAGCAAGTGACATTCGCAGAGTGTCTGCTGTGCTGATAATTACTGTATACTGTAATTTCTTATCATTTTAAAGTAGCCAAGAGTTCATGATATTTTAAAGACTCAGTGGGTTCATCTGCTATAATTCTTTTATTTAGATACTGAACAAGAGGAATGTGACATGTCAAGGATTCAAATCCATGTAATCATGATAATGTGGTTCATCTAATAGCAGCCAACAGCACTGTGGTTATAGGTGCTACTGCCATCCTCTGCGATAAGTTGGTATTAATTCAGAATATCACAGAAAAGACTACAGACATGACTGGAAGTAAAGCACGTAAATCTAAGCCATTTGTTTCTTGCCCCCATTCAATGTGTTTGTTAAGAACAGCCGAATCATTGCTGTGACACTTGGGGGGCAAATTTGTCAAAGATTGGCATTGCTACACTGTGGCACCTGACAAAGCTTTTTTAAATAAGAAGTTGTTTGAGGACAATGAATAACCTTGGTAATTTAGTGAAAGAAATGGAAATGTCAGCACCATCAATCACAACTGAGGCAGACTAACTACAATATATCTAACAGTCTGCTTAGCATTCAAATGCCAGTCAGCCCCTAATGGTGGACGGTGAAGCAGAACGCTTTTCTGTTTGGCAGGCAGCTAAATGGCTTTGTTGAACAGTAGAAATAAAAGACTAGCCTTTACCTGTACAAAAGGTGACTATTTTGTCTCTCAGTATTGTCTACATATGAATTAATAAAGGATAAAGGGTACAGAGGCATTATAGTTGTAGTAGTTCATAGTCACCATAAGAATTATTAAATATAATGCAGAATGAACATGGTGAATTAAACAAATCTCCCATTTCTTAATGGGATCTGGTTGAAGCCAATTGGTTCATCCACAGAATATCCACTGAGTGTTCTTAACAATGTTGTTTTTCTTCCAGCCATAGAGGTTGATACAACCAGCCCTGGCTAAGGTTTCAATGGATCCATTGTGCTCTCCTTCTCTACTGTAGTGCTTTCACTGCCATTTACCTCCTCCCTACCACAAAGCAACAGAGACTGATGTGATATGTCTGGAAAGGGACCTGAGTGTTCAACAACAGAGGGGGCTTTGCCGTACAGCATTGTTCCCTTTGAGCACTTTCAAAACGATAGCCACTGGGCACACACACACGCACGCCAGGGCAGAAAAACAACCTCAGTGTCCCAGTGAGGAAGCTCTTAAAAACCTACATAGCACGCAGCTTTTCAGTGCAATTTTTTGGCATGGTCTGTTCTTCCATTTGTGGCTTGTTGTTGAGGATAAAAACAAAACAAATTTTGACAGAAAAAAAATAAAATGAGTATTGTTTGCTGCACTGCAAGCAGTGTCAGGAGGGTTATGGTAAAGGGCCCTTTCCTTCCCATCTAAGCATCTAACCCAAACCATAAAAAATGTATGTACATTATTGATTGCTCCAGTGGGACTCACTTAACATCTGTCAACAGTGCTATCTATATTCAGTTACATAACTATGGTTTAAGAAGTATATATAGATGTTTTGACACTTTTTTTCCTTGCTGTGACTGGATCGCCATTGGACTTCAATGTAACTACTCTAAAACCAAACTTACTACAGCTGAGATGGAGTTAGGTAGACAAGTATTAGAATAGTATTCAGTAAAGCAAACATTCAAAACATAGGTCTATTAAGGTAAACATACCAGTCATGTAGCACTTTATCTCTTCATTGTTGCTGAGAGGGTTGTTATTCTTGAACATGTACAAGTTGAATGGCACAATATGGTTGCTGTTAAGCCGTTTCCAGATGTCATGGTTAGGTGTTGTCCAGCGGCCAGCAAGAACATCATAGTCCCTTCGGCCCATGTGGACCAGTCTGCTGAGAGGCTCATATAGGCCTCCCTGGTAGCCAATTATGAGCTGGAAGCTGGGGTTGGTGTCAAGGTAAACCTCCCCGAACGCTGTGTGGAGCACCTGCTTGATCATGAGGCCTGAGCCACTGAACACAGCCAGAGGGGTGCCTATGTTATCACAAGCCACATAGAACTCATCCCCACTGCTTAGCTCCATGGCGAACAGGTGTCCCTGCAGGTCATAGTACAGAGAGGCGATCTCGGAGCTAGAGTGGTTGTACATATGGGTGACCCGAGTGGGGCTGGACAAGTCAGCATAGAAAAACTGCAAATGGTGGCCCATGGTGCTCTTGCTGGACACCCTCCTGCCTAGGCCATCATAACGATATCTAATGCTCCAACCGCTCACTTTGTTGTAAACCTTAACCAGCAGACCTGCTGAGTTGTACTCGAAGTAGTCATTCCCTCGCTGCTTGAGGAAACCATCCTCATCCATCCTGTACTGAACATCTCCCAAGCGTGTAATGTGGTCTCTGATGTCGTAGCGTAATGGCGTTAGGCGTGCACTGTTGCCAGGGCTGAGGAGGTGCAAGTTGCCATTCAGGTCATAGCTGTACCTCCATAGAGGCTTGTCATTGATGGAGACCACCTGGAGTTGACCATCAGCATCATACTCATATGTGTAGCGTGTGGTATTGGCATAAGGGCCGACTTTCAGCTCCTTGGCCACCACGCGTCCCATATTGTCATACTGCACCATCATCCAGTACATGAGTGAGCGAAATATTTCATATTGGACCTCCTTCACCCGGCCATAAGCATCAAAGTGTTTGGTGTGGGTCATCACTGCTGTGGTGATAATTTGATTTATGTCATAATAGATTACTCCAAATTTGCCAAATTGCTCTGTTTTACCAGACACATCGTCATAACGATACAAGTCAATTGGCAGCGGTGTTTCATTGATGACGGCCTGCATGCTAGTGACACGGAAACTATTGTCGTAGACATAGTCAAATCTGGCATTGACCATGCCCTCTTCACTGAATCTGAAAATCTGCCTGTCAATCAGCGGGCCAATCTGACGGTAGCGGATGGTGCAGGTGAAGCCCTCACTTTGCAGGTTGACTGTCTTCAGCATGCCTGCCACTTCGTCATAGGAGAAACCGATGCGTGTGGTGTCATACAGAATCTCCAGCAGCTTGGCAAGCTTGCCATATTTGTAGATGACCCTGCGGCCTGTGCCCAGATAGGTGGTCTGCAGCAACTGGCCTTCCTCACTATAATCCTGGAGCACTGAAGCGTTACCTTCAGGAGGCCGGTAGGTGTTTCTGTAGTAGCCAATGGAGCGGGAGGTCTCCAGGGTCTGCCGTGCCACATTCGGCATGGTCACAGACGACAGTCGGTCGTTTTTGTCAAATTCAAAGATATACTGCCTCTGGCTATACAGCAGCAGTACCATGGACTGTAAAAAGAAGAGGAGTATTCTTTCAGTAATTTCAACACTGAGATTTTTTACATTTAAGTGTCACTTTCAAGATATACAACCACGATCACATTATGTCTTTAAATAAGTTTTTAGGCTGTCACAACAGGCTGCCAGCATCTCAGCACTTAGACCTTGCTGAAAAACTCACTATAGAATATTATAAAGGTGACTGGTTTCCATTATCATATTACATGTCTAAAACTGGAAAATCACAGCTCTTCACCTTCTCCCCAAATATCTTGCCTTCAATTAGTGAGTAGAAAGTGACATTTTACTGATCTTCTCATCAGAGCTATTTCAGGATGAACATTGCTGTCAGACTATGGTAACAAAGTATAATGTCTGCAGTGCACCAGACAGGTTTTAATTACATTTCTGCTGATATATTTGCTAGAGCCTGATAACGCAGCACAAACACAGCTGGAGTACAAGTTAACTTTTAACTCCAGTCTCACAAAATCTCACTTTGAGGTTCTTACACAAACACACCTCCACAATTTATCTGTACAGCATGTCCCTACAATCTCACGGCAAAAATACACAGGGCATGGGCATAGCATGACACATTTATCGCAGCATGGCTCCATTATAATCAACTGAATACCCTGACCACGGAAGGTCATCACTACTTTTGCGTGGCTGGTCCATTTTTTTCTCTACACACAGTTATGTGGTTCATAACAGGTAAAAAACTACATAACTGTGTAAAAAATGGCAATCTGTTTAAAAATGATTAAAAAGAAATACCTCATTTTAACAGAGGCAATGGGCAGCAGCAGTGCAACCTTGTGTTTTTTCTTAAATTGCTCATTCAAATAAATCTGTATCCATGGTCCTGTAGTTAAAACCATCTAGTTTATTAATTCAGTACAAGTTAATGTAATCTACACTTCCAAACCCTGCATAACCAACTGTATTATTACTTGGCAAAACTCAATATGCATGCATTGACAGAGACAGAGTTGGTGAAGCTGGGAGAAAACCCTGCTACACCCTGCCTAAGTGATGTGCTATGATGTGTCCATGCCTTGTGTGTTTCAGCAACTTTTAAAAAAATCTTAAAACTGTTTCATCGTCAGCCAGAATTCATACCTTTTCAAGGTAGGTGTAGCTCCAAGATTTACCATCAGCAAATATCTGGGAGATGATTCTGCCATTCTGGTCATACTCCATTCGTACGGACATGGTACCTCTTTGGATACCTGCCACATTCCCTCCAGGGGAGTAGGTTACATTGACTCCATTCAGACGACTACTTGGTGCCCACAGGGTAGGCCGTCCAGCATGGTCATAGTGGATCCGT
Source organism: Scomber japonicus (assembly GCF_027409825.1). Taxonomy (NCBI): domain Eukaryota; kingdom Metazoa; phylum Chordata; class Actinopteri; order Scombriformes; family Scombridae; genus Scomber; species Scomber japonicus. The sequence goes on from NC_070583.1 coordinate 19,932,177, forward strand.
AACGTGAACTTTCTGTGGTCATCGTAAACCTTTTCTGTTCTGGTAATTCGATCAAAGTCCAATGACAGCAAGTTCCTGTTATGAACCTACAGGAGAAAAAGCAAGGAGTTAGACATATTTATTTAGACTACAGCAGCTCCAGCAACAGGACATAAACATGTTTGGAAGTTGCAGTGATTGAGGTGAATTGGTGCACTGTTCTTCTGAGGTGAAACCTTATGAGGGGAGCTTAAATCACAAAGTGATTATTTTATATTCTTCTTTTCACGGTTTTTAATTACAACAGATGAGCTGTATCTCTGGACTGCAGGAGCCATTCGAGTGATGAAATTATAAGAATTACCATACTTCTTTGTTTGTGTAAAATTTCAGAGTCTTAGTGGGAGTATGCCTATTCATGCAAGAAACATTAGAGTCACATTGATCATTAAATTCATTTTCCCCGCATTCTGAAAAGAATTACCAAGCACAGATGACTCTCATTTTATTTAGCCATTTCGTTAAATTGGAAAAGATGAGAAAAAAATCAATTATTCTCCTTTGTGACTCAGAACATTGTTTAAATGACACTATTCCCCTCCTTTGAATGCATGAGGCAGCACAGTGACCCTTGGCTTCAGTGTGATCAGAGCAGAAAGACACTGCCCTGAAGAGTGTAATCCTTAAAGCCACGTCCAGGTCAACACAGAGTGGAAGCCACTGCAAGGCTTTGTCTAAGAGGCAGCTCCTGTGCTGCAACAAAAAAGATCAACCAACAGCCCTACCATCACATTTCTCAGTCACAAGAGTCTGCCTGTAGGCAGAAGCAACAGGGAAAAAAGAAATCAAGATGAAAAAAGGGACTTAGGTTGCAGGTCAAAGCAAATCTCCATACAAACCGCTACTTCAAACACCATCTGAAATATCTGAGAAAATGTCTCAAATAGGTCTCTGGCTTTAATTAAAACTACCCCCCCCCCCAGATTCTGTATATTTTATCACTTTTTTCTGATTAAATACATCTCATCAGGTGTGTTATTGACTTGCTAAAATGCTTGGAAAACCTTAAAAACATCTTAAAGCAACCTGGAGAGAAAATACTTCTTTTCAGACGCATGCCAGAGAGCAGACTGCAGGGGGCTTGCTAAGAAGCCTCATTTTTTCTATCTCACGTTGAGAAAAGCATGCTTAGGTCTCTCATCTGTGAAGGGACAATTACACCAAAGGCAATTAATGTCACTGATACCTAATTGAGAGGATTACTTTATACCAAAAGCAACAGATTCATGAAGAGCACAGTTCCATTAAGGTTCAGAACAGCACAAGCAATTTGAGACCCAAGACTGAGGGAGGCCATCCTCAAATGGATCTCTCTGGCATAAGAATGACAGGTGGCTTCACATTAGTTCCTCTGTTTTACTTATACCTACTGTCATAACAAGTGTCAAACTGCACTGACAAACATGAAATTACGGCAGCTTTTTCGACAGTCATTTGTAAAACTACATAGATTTTTAAAGATAAGCGCAAAGTTTCATTTCATGAAACATTGCACACAGTTTAGACTCTTTCATAGACAGCATGCTATGTGTCCACTGTGCTGAGGAAATACGGTTTGAGAGAGAGAAAGAGAGAGAGAGAGAAAGTTCCTCATGTCAGGATGTGGTTTGCCAAAGCAGAGATCCCACAATCCCAAGAGAATGAAAAACCACTCAAGAGGAATTATTTTAAATTGAACATCACCTATAAGAGGAAATCTCAGTGAAAGATGTGTAGATATGAAAGAGACAGTTACATTACATTAGACCAGCAGTGTTACATTCAAAACTGTCCTCAACATAAAACATTACAGCAACATTTGATATTTTTTGTCAGACGACAATCTCAATTTGTCATTTTCTAGTGATTTTGTCTGTTCTCATGATTAATTCAATAATTACTGGTTTCCTGTTTTCACAAACACATTTTATGTTTTTTTTGTTTCCAGTTTGTATTTTGTTAAACAAACAGCCCTACATTATAGATGATAGATACTAGATAGTAAAATGCTAATATATTAACTTGTCTCTTTGTTTGATTCCAAATTGAAGTGGTTGAACATCTTTGCCAGAGTGGCAGCCACAAGGGTTCTCCCATTACAATGCATTTAAACTACTCAATCAAAGAGGAGGGATTGTTTCCATAGAGAGAAACAGAGTTATGCAACATAAATGGTGAACGTAGTGGGTGGCAGGGAGGGGCGAGCTAGAGTGGCATTTGTCTCTGCAGAGGGGGTAAACTGATGACCAACAGTGACGTGTTTAGCTGTAGGACAAAAAAAACACAACACAGCAAACACATCCACAGTGTAACCACTACAGTCAGAGAAACAAACAGTCACAACCCCAACACTTTTGTTTTCCTCTCTCATCTTTGAAGTCAGAGCAACATAGTTGCCTCGTTTGTCCCTTCCTCACGCATTCCTCTGTTCCTTATTCAAGATTCTCCCCCGCGCGCGTTGCCACACTCACCCAGCCACCCACGTAATATCACTTGACATGCCACTCAAGGTCGCTCAATGATCCCAGCTCTGTTCATCCCCCCTGCTCTTGCCATTAGGCTGCTCCCATTTCCTATCTCACCCCTGGGGCCATTGTCTGTAACATACATTAGAAGCTTTCACTTCCAAAGGTACGACAGGGCCATTAAATGAACAGCCAATGACAGACAAAGTGGCACCTCCCCATTAGCCGTGTCGCCTCCCAGAGAATGTTAAAGACAACTTAACCAAACTTGTTGTTTGCCTTACAAAGCCAAGAAAAACAAAACCAGCCAATCAATAAGGATCAAATCTTTCTTGGTGCTCCCTGTGTTAATAATGATTTTCACTGGGTCATTCTAGATGCTTTTTGGTATAGCAGTGGGTGTTTATCCATTTCTGAAAAGGGACCTGTTGACATTCTGCCTGTAACTGTGTCATCTTCGCAAACTTGGCTTACACACAGATTGATTTGGATTAGCTCTCTGAAATTCAAATCCATAGGAATAGTCTCATTGAAATGAATGAGGAGTTTTCTTTTCTTTTCAAATGTGCCAATATTGATCAAGATTTGGCCTTCAGTATTTCAGTTAGCCTACACCTCACACCCACATCGGGGAATGCAGAAGTCTTTCAGTCAAGGCTAAATTGCAGACTGAGTGCAGTCATTAAAAGGAGGCAGCTGAAATTCAATGCCATTTTTAGGAGGATGGAGGATTTTCTACACTCCCATCCATTCTTAAAAAGTCACCTTGTGGTCCTTTCTAAGTGTGTCAGAAATCACTTTTAGCAAGACATGATGCTTACCCTTAGTCTGCGTCCATATACAGTGACCTGTCCACGAGCCTGCTCCTTCCGTTGTCTCCACTCCACCAGGTTAAGGCCGTTGTCTATGGCCAGGGTGACATTTCTCTTGCTGACTGTGGGGTTGACTGTGCCAGCCAGCAGGTGGGGCTCGGTGTGCAGGGACACCTCCATCCCATTGGCCAGAACTAGGCGCAGCGAGCCATCCAGACCAATGAAATAGCTGTTCCGAACTTGATCTGAGGGGTCATAGGGGAAAACGATAATGATTAGGATTTGAAGGAGAGAAGTAATCAGAGCTTCTTGTAGCTGATGTAAGAGAACTTAATTTAATATTCATCTCAGTGAGACACACATAATGACCTAAAATGGCTGCTCAGCAAAAAGAAAGCCTTTAGCAGCATGTATTTAACTGAAACCCTGCGATAATGTTGGGTCTGTGACAACAAAGATCAATAGTGAGAGATTTCACAGTGCCAGTAAAGTAAAGTTTTACAGCTATTGCAGCAGCCTGGAGGATATGGGGGAATGAAAACTATCAAAGCTGCTAGCTTGCCTATGGCCATAGAGAAGGCAGAGTGAAACACACATGGACGAACACACAAACACACACACACGCATACACAATGGATAAATCTGAGCCTGTCTCTAGGTGACGACAGCCTGTGTTCCAGATCCAGACCAGTGACTAATGTTACCACTGAGCATCTCATGTACATTCATCAGAGAATGCCTCCTTCTTGCCTCCTGTCAGTGCACTGACAGGGACCAGGATGAATATCATTCTCATTAAGGACAGTGGAAAATGAATGGCTTGTCAAACACTACATTAATTAGTTGACTTCATTTAACAGAGAAAAAATTAACACATACCCTGTAATTTCCTCATGTTGACATGGTCAGGTTAAAGTGACTGTGAGGCTTTCTTTGTTTTGCACAGAGAACAACAATTCACATCTAGTGAATATAGAGTTTTGTATCTTTTTTCTTTCTGCTTTGCTGCTGACACAAGAGAAATGGGCAGACGAGGCAGGCCTGACCTTGCGCTGGCCCTTACCTCTCTCCATCATACACACTTCAGGGGTTGACCAAAGGCCTCTAGGGCAAACCCTACCAAAAGGAGGCCTCCAGAGCCAGATGAAGCTGGAAATTGCTGAACTGTGGAGTTCATATGAATGACTATGTACAGTTCAGCAGGAGAGGGACTGCCCTGCAAGGACATTTAAAGGGTCTGTAGCCTGGGTACTAGAAAAACCATGGAACAGTATACCTGATCACCACACTATGGCTCAATTACAATATGTGTTATCAATTCCAATTTGTTTATTTTTCGTTTAAGAATACAAAACTAAGTTAGTTATTTAATGCAAGAAAAAAGTGCTGCTTTACCCAGTCAAATGGGCAGACGGGCTTCCTCTCAGTGAAACTGAATAAATTAGTAACTATGGTATGCATACAATAGCTAATATACAATTAACACAATATGGTTATAATAACTCACACTTGCTTATCTACCTATTTACATATCAACTCATATATATTTAAATTTAACATGTGTATGTTTGATAGCTTTGTATATTTGATATATGTTTGTTATATTTTTCATTATGTACTGATGAATCAATAGGTGATTGGAGTTGCTACTACTAACTGAGATTTCAAAGAATAAGAAAAAATATAGTCAGCTCATTCACATGTGGTAGATCATTATGTGAATGGATATATGAATGTGTGCAGCATTAATGTTTGGTGTCTAGGCTCCTACCTCATCACTCCCCACAAGGAAAGTAATTAAGAATTAAGTACAGACAAGAAGAAAGTGGGAAGCAATAATGTTAACTTCAGCCTTAAGGAAAGGTAGACTCAGAGTCTACAGGTGGATGCTTACGTGGAGGTGGAGCTTTAGAAATGCTTTATGAACAGCAGCAGCCATATCCAGCAAAAGTATGAGCAGAGCACTGACAGATAAAGTCCAGCAGTAGGATTAAAAATATGCCTTTGATAAATAGCACCAGTCAAAACTTTGAACACACTTTCCCAATTACTTAAATGAGAAAATGTGTTCAAACTTTTGACTGGTGTTGTATGTTGTGGTGGGAGGAATATGCCATGTGCGTGATGTGGTGACTTGAGTTGGACTGCCTGGACTGGCCCACAGGCTTCGCTTCATTTAAGCTTCCTCAAATCTGTCTTCAGTGTTTTGAATCTTGAAGCCAATCAGTTTCACATAACAGTAACAACATAATTAACAACCCTGAGGTGTGTGAAGTTCACCCAGAAGAGGACAAACACACAACCAGATGACCAGAAAGGAATCTTGAAGGTGGTGCATTCATGTGTAATGTGATCACCCAGTTGCAAGCTTACAAAGCTGACAATAGTGAATTAATTAACAGCAGAGTTCCTGGCGCCGTTCCTCTCATGAGCAGATGTCTGAGGCAAGGTCAAAACATGGAGGTGACCAGTCCACTGAGCAACAGAAAATAAACCACAAACCAGAGCTAGTGATCGTATGTTTCAGACACATTTTTGCAATGAGTCAGTAGGAACAAAAGGTGGATGACACTTTAAAATCTAAATCAGATGTCAGAGGGTGGGAGGGTGTCGGTGGGGCAGCCTTTTGAAAAATTGAAGTAGGTCCAGAAAGTTCAACGTTATCAACAAGTAATCGATAAAAGTGGTAAAGCACAAAACTGGATATCAGAATGCCTAAGTGTATAAGACAAATCTGATAGACTGAGCCACATCATCAGTCTGACCTCTGTCTGCATCTCTCTTGCTAAATTTTGTAAATCTGGAGGATATTGTATGGGCCACCACCTTTGTGATTTATGAATTGTGTTGAGACAGAAAATCAATATTTCCATTCTGGTAAATGCAGGGTGCACTACACATTTAACAAAAAAAAAGAAAAAAAAGAAAAGAGCAACACATGTTACTGTGAGTAAGCTATGGAGAGTAAGTGCTTAATTTAAGGGTCAGCCCTCCAAAAAAAAAAAAAAAATGATTTACCTCAAGTGATAGCCACATATACATAAGCTATCATATAGTTATAGCTGTAACCCCAGCCTCCATCTCTGTAAAATGGATGTGTCTGTACAATACAAAGTGCTAAAAAATGACATTTGAAAAATTCAGCAGCTATACTTCTTTCTATAAACAAACGTCCTGGTTGTTCTGAATAATCCACATACATCACAGTCAGCAGTTTTCATTTTCAGTAGTCCTACTTAAAACTGTGTGTTAGCCCATTTAGTGGTGGCCCTGCATTAGTATTATCTACTCTCTTACCTGACACCGATTAGTCTTGGGAGATCCACGGAGCTGGGAGCATATAAAACCCCTCACAATGACATGAGTGGGGATTCTAATTTCATATTTGGTATATTACATGTACAATACACAGGTAATTGAATACTACTTTGGCAGTAAAACTACACTGGCAGCAACACTGTGTACATACTGTGTGGCAATTCATGAAACAAAGTCATATCTCTGTCTGAAAATGTGTTGATTAACAATTAAAATGTTTGCAATAAGGACCACTTCAGGATATGTAGAGCATCTGATCATAACTAACTTAACACCACAAACAGAACGTTTTTGTGGAGAAATTAAAGTTTGGGTTTTGGCAGATCCATAGGCACAAAATACCTTAAAAATCACCTGCTCCACATGTGAGCTATAAGACACTCACCCTGCATGAGTGTGTAGAAGGTGCCAGAGGCTGACAGGTTGGTGGTGACGGTGATATCCTCTTTGCTGGAGCCCTCTGTCTGGATACGGACCGAGCTGTCGGCATCTGTACGGTAGCTGCTCACTCGGCCCGTGGGGTAAGTGATGTTAGTCAGACGCCCATAACTGTCATACCTACAAAGAAATACATTGATGTGAGCCAAAGAAGGCAAAGAGGGGCATGTCATCTAAAACTGTGTATAAACAGAAACTACAGAAGAATCATAAACAGTGCTGTGGCAGGAAAAATGACTGAGTCTTGTTGAAATGTGTTGAATCATAAGGAAGCAATCATACAATTACAAATGCAGGTCAGGTATGCATGAATGCATGTACGCACATGCGTGTGACTAATGAGTTGGTCTGTCATTTTGGATTTACTGTGAATATGAGTTGTTGTCTAGGATAAATTGTTCAAGTGGTAATTACAAGTAGGAATTGGGAGTTTTTGGTAGAGTCCGATATTTCCCTCTTGGTATCACAAATTGTGGAAATGCATCAACACTGGCAGTAAACACAGAAGCAAATCCATCAGTGCTGGCAGCCTGGGGTAATAAAACTCAAACCTATCAGCTTTAATCACTGAAATACAATCAACACAACTTCTAAAAAGTATGCAATGTCTACTGCAATTTACTATTTCTGAATATAAAGTGGGTGCACAAACAAGTTAACCAAGAGTGGACTTTTCTAGCTCTTCAAATAAGTTGTGAAATACATTAATATAAATGCTGCAGTTAAATGCTAAAGTTGTAGGCAACTTTCAAAGAACGAAATTATGCAATCGAAAAAAACAAACAAAAAAAAACTCAACTATTTACAAGGAAAAGCTGTCATGGCCAAGGAGAGAGAGCACACCTTTTCCCATTTGGAAAACTGCTTATTAGCTTAAAAGATTAGTGTTATCACCTAATCTCATTATACAGTCTATGAAATAGGAGCACTGAGGTGCGACTCCTTGGAGAGATGCAGCATCTCCCTAGCCTACAAATCAGTCAGTTCATCACATACAGGAACATGAGTGGCCAGATTGTTTCATTTCGCCCAGAGAGCACATCAGCATAGAACAATTTGAAATCTTTCAGATTGCCAGTGTTCCAGAATAGGAGTGAGTGAACGGTACATTACTTAGAATGAAGACTTTTATCTGCGCACTGAATACAGATGGGAAAGCCCTCTTCGCTGTTGCTGCCTGCCATAATAAAGCCTCTAATAAATGAGATGCCGGGTGCTGGTTTACGGATATTTCCTCAGTGCTGCCATCTCAAATATCCAATATGGAAAGGAAGAGAGGGAGAGGAATCATCTCCAAGAGATAAATGTTATCTGATCTCAACTGTAGTAGGGACTGGGATTCTTGATGCATTTCGGCCCAAGTATTTCACTATTTCACTTCATACTAAATAGCAGGGTAATTTATATCTAAAGCATTTGATTTCTTTTGATACCCATATATTATTCAAAGTTTTCGCAGGGAAAGCACATTCTAATGTAGCCATTTTATCTGCACTGTACCACTTTTAATGGTTCAATTCATTGGACAAAAAGTGTTCCTGTTTGCCTTCACCTCTGCACAAAGGAGGAGAAAGTCTCCTTCCACAGCAATGCTGTGTGCCCCAGCTTGATCACTGACCCAAACTCTCTCTGTCTCAATTAGGGCTTTGAGCTAAAGCCATTCCTCGGGCTTCACCGCTGAGCTCTAATGGCTCTGGCCTGCTTCAACTCAGCTGCCTATTAGCTTGCTTTCTCTAGACAAGAAAGGCATTTGGGGAAGGGTGCTCAGCAGAAGGAGAGAACTGCTTTCCCCCTTGGATGGCCACAAGTCCATTCGGATTTCATCACCTCTGTGTCACATGCTAGCTCTATGACCTTTCACGCTGGGGCCCAATAATAGACCGGACACTTCATATCAGTGTCCCTTCCAGCATACCTAATCTCTAATCACAGTACTATTCTGAATTACTCTCATATTTTCACGTCCTCTTGCTGCCTGAGAATTTCAGAACGCATCTGACTGATGACTGTGGAGACAATAACATAAGGGCCATGTGATGCTTTAACGTCATTAACAGTTTTACATGATTTAGCTATTATTATTGATTTATTAAATCAACTTGAGAACATTTGCTAAAACACATTTGTTACTAACTAGAAGCCCTGCTGCCCTGTTAATTGGGGGCTACATGATTTAATAGATTTACAGTAACCCTTAAGCATAAGCACTTATCATTACAACAAAAAACATTAGGAGGTCAGCAGAGCATCTGCGTATACAGTAAATGTTGGAGCCGATTAGGTTGCCACGGGTTACAACAGAAAGGCCGTGAGCAAATGTCTTTTGTTCTCCAGTACAGATTAATTAATATGGTTAAAATGTTTAGCACTGCACTTTGGTGAACAGAGATAAATGGAGATTCCTTTTCAATTCTGATGGTAGCAAATTATGGTTTGGACCCTCAGGTAGTGGAGTGACCTTCAAAACTAATTATTCAAGGAAAACAAACACTTGTTATTGGGTTTAAATGAAACATCAATGATCTGACTTGCTTGCAGGTAAATGTCGTTGTTTACTTTGCAAATGAGAAACTGTAAATGGAACAATTACTTTTCTTAATTTTATCCTTAGTATATGTCCAAATGCATAATCACGTTTTAAAAACAGACACAGTAATTTGTACACTAAATGGTCGGAAACCGGCATCCGACATCTAGCTATTTATGGAGTGCAGTGTAAAACAATTGTGCATTTTCATTTACATCAACTACAACTACATCGCCTTGTCGTTCACTGTACAACAATTTATTTTATTTTATTTATTTTCATAAATCGTCTCATTCAAGCTGATGATGTGCTAATGAACAATAATCCACAATAATAATTTGGGCACATGCCACAGTACCCTTATGTGTTTTATCCAACTATCCATCAATTTTAAGCTGCTTATCGGGAGCGGGTCACAGTGACATCAGACAATGTAAGGACACTCAGGCCCCAGTTACTCCCTCCAGTTCCTCCTGGGGGATCCCAAGGTATTACCATTCCAGAAGAGATATGTAGTCCTTCCAGTCTGTTCTAGGTCTGCCCTGCGGTCTCCTGCCAGTTAGATGTGGGTGGAACACTTCCTGAACTTTAATGTATTTTATTTTTATCTTAAATGTGCAAATATAGAAATAGGTTACTCTAAAACACCAATTATACATATGAAGATAAAAATATAGGAAAAGCTGATTATAAGAGAAGGTAGAAATAAAAAATGTATGCATACCTCAGTGATACAATCTTATTTCAGCCTTGAAACAGGTAACTATGAAATAATAAATATGTAATGCCAAAATCGTGAAGACGCTGCACTAATTTTAACAGTTCTCAAACATAGTGAAACCTATGAGGAGAAATTCAGTGTGCCTTAAACTTCCTTTGTTTGTATTTCATCTTTCAAATTCCCTTTGTGTCAAGTGAAGCAATACTACAGTATGTCTGTCTTTTCTTTACATAATAGGGATGCATATTCTCAAACCTGATAGTAACAGCTGCCGAAAGTTAGAGATAATTCAGAAATCCAGCCACCCACTGGATTTGTTCAAGCCTCTGGCAATTCACCTTACCTTAACATATCCCTATGCGTGCCTGCAGTGGTGCCATTTTCACTGCATCCTTTTTTCAGTACAACCATCTCAGATGACAACCAAATCAAACACAGGTGATAAATGTCTGCTCAGATTAAACAGAGCATCTGATTATGTGTCAGTATTATATTCCTCCAGCGAGGTGTAACAGATGTCTGACCAGCCAATCTGCTTAATCACACTTTTTGGAATGACTTCCAGTTAGCACAGTATCCCTTGGTACAGTGTATTAATCTCAGGGACAGATTGCTCTGTAAAAGTCACAAGAACATGAAATCTTAAGCTCAAATGCTACAGCATGTGGGAGTTTTTTTCGAATTGTTTCCTCACAATTTGTGGTTTGCCTCAATCAATTACCACCTCTGGCTATTCTATTATGTTTATATTGCCATGGCTCATCACAGTCCTACGGGTATAATGAGCTTGCCAGCAGATATATGTTGTTCTTGTACCAAAAGAGTCCAAACAAGCAATGGTCTGCAGACTGCCACTGCAAGTAAGGGTGCAGATGAGTAACACATCATCCAGTAATCCTATTTGGTATGATAACAGCAAATAGGATTACACCCCATACTTCCACAGGTCTTGTATTCTGAGTGACATAGACATCAAGGCATTAAAAGGTAGATCATGTGCCAAAATACCAAACTCAGATGTCAAAGAGCTCTTCAACTCTTGTAATGCCTTAAACATCCACTCACTAAAGCACCACAGCATTGAGTGCTACCGCATATACATGACATCCAGTTCAGCTATTCCAGAAATGGTTTTGCGGAAAACTCTGTACTAGATTTAAAAGATTTAACACATCTATTTAGTTGGTGAAGCAGTAATCTATAACTAGCTGAACTGGGACAGACAGCATCAGACACACATACTGTATAAATATGAATAATAATTATATATGTCTGTCTATACTGTCTAGATTATAATAATTTAAAAATTGGTTTTGCAAATATTTCGTAAAGAGGAACTCAACCAATTGTACACATCAAATTCCATTTACAGGTCTTGAGGAGCACTACTGCATATGTGAAAAAAAGGTGTAGAAAGCCTTTTGTGGTTCCAGTGGAGCAGCATGAAGTCTGATAAACAGTCTTCAATGATTTCACTGGATGCAGCATCTAAAGGGGCTAAAAAGTACAAGACTAAGTTTGAAAATTTAACATATCTGAGCCTGTGGAGTGAGGTTAGCAGACTGTATAGCCTTCTGATAGCCTGTTATCTGAGAGACTTGTGGCTCAAGGCTACATTAACATGAACAGCACACCTGTATCTCTGAAATATTGATGGTCAAGTTGCATTATGGGCAGTATAACCTCCAGGTTTTGACAATGAAGAAGAATGTGTGGAATAAAAAAGATGATTTCCGTAGTTCTGCTGCATCAATTTTTATCCTTTTTGTAGGATAAGAATGCAATGCTTTATCAGTGGAGTACTCTTTAAATAGTACTTACTCATAGAAGGTCGTCCATCCATTTTCATTCGTCTTTGTTGCTAGAAGTCCTGAGCTTCCGTGGTAGGTCATTACAGCTTGTTCTTGACCCTGAGCAGCAACCGTTTTGAGTGCATTGTTGGTACCAATGGTAAACCAGAATGTCTGTCCATCAGGGACCATCAGCCACAGAGGCATTCCTGTGGTGTCTCGTCTGATCATCACTGTGTTTTTGTTCTTATCAGTGATGCTACTCAGATCTCCTGCTCCTGTGTAGGTCAGATTGTAGAGGTGGTCTCCTGTAGTCAGACTTTGCGTGAAAACGTGGCTGCCGTTGGACTCAAACAGATAGAGTTCATCATTAATGGGAGATGATACCTCATACATGCTAAGGGGATTCAAATACGGCTTGTTTTTGCGCACATAGCGGATGCGAATGTTGCCCAGATCTGCAATATAGAGTTCTCCATCTGGGCACACTGCCAAGGAAGAGGGTCCATTCAGCTTAGCATCCTTGGCATAGCCTTCATCTCCAGAGTAACAATCACAGTTAGCATCATTCTTGCAGTCACAGCCACTAGGTGCGCCTGCAACCAGAGAGATCTCTCCATTGGTGGACACCTGTCGTACTCTGTTTATTTTCTTTTCATCTGACTCAGCGATGTACAAAATGCCATTATGGGATACAGCTAGGGCATTGGCAGACTCCAGTGTGGCATGGATGGCTACTTTGCTCATGAGGAAATGGTCAATCCCGGGCACTTGGCAGTGCATGGGCCGGCCAGCCACAATACGGACTTGGTGATTTTCTGAGATCTGGAGTACTACATTGTTGTCCAGGACGTACAGGGAGTTGTCCATGGGACTCACTGCTAGGTCTGTGGGCCACTCAAGTCGCACCTAAGAGGGAAAAAACACACCAAAAATATCAGCTTATGGTCACAAAAAACAGACCAAACTGTTATTGATCCACACAGTTTTCCCTTTATAAGAAAAAAACAGTCCCTCAAAGGAAGAATCATTGAAAACTGCTTACATAAAAGATGCTGCTGTGAAAAAGGTGGGCTATCTCATACTTTTTATTCTTATAACGATTTATTATCTGATAAGGAGGACAATAGCAGCTAGTGTACTGTTAAAAAGGAAAACACAAAAACATGATTTATAAGATCAAAGATAATAACAATAGTGTTGAGGAAGGGCTCTACGAGGACAGAGATAAAAATTCAAATTATCAGAGTAACTGAAAAAAGCACACTGCAATTGATCATGAGAGCTGTGGACACCTAAGGACTGGAGTTCTGCATCCTTCACCTCTTCTGAGTCACTGTTTTCCTTGCTTTGGGTTATTAATTTTGTAATGACGACAGATTGCATGAGTCCTTGAAAAGAAACTGGAGCACACTTACCAAATGAAAGCGTAGCCTGCCTCTGGCCTCCTAAATTATGACTTATTGTTCTGCTAACAATGCATCAGGCAATTTTACAAATTGGAATGATTGGATTCATCCAATTTACCAGCCTCCCCTCGCCCTTTTTCACTTATGATCCCAGGGGGAATCTCTTAGGAATATTATATTAAAAGGTATAGTATGCAAGATTTTCCAAACAAAACAATGTATAGACTCATACAAAAATAATTCCCCTCAATCATCACTTACTGTATGACCCACTAGAAATGTGTGGAGGTGTATGTTTATGTATCTACAGAGACCGTGCACTCTGCCTGTATTTTTTATTATTTTGCTGCACACCTTTGATTGAAAAACAAATCCGAGCATCACACACAGCTCACATCCCATGAACCTCCCATCATCCCCCACAAAACGGAGGTGGTTTATATAATAAGGCATATCTTTGGCCACATACAAAAAACAGGGGACTGGCAGTGGATACATGTCGTCTTTCAGTGAGCAGAAAATGCATTTACTTGGGAAATGAAGGGGAGACTTTCCATTTCTTAAAACCTATTTCTTGTCAACACTGGTGGTTAAATATTTCATGAGCCAGAGTGTGGAGTGGCTCGAGGGAGCTGCCTGTAAGGAGATTTTCACGCCACTCTGAATGATGAGGGGATATTTCCCGAGCTGCTGTCCCATATGCTGTAACTCGATCATACCCTCCCTTTTATACAATGGGGCAGCTGTCAGTAGTGCCCGACTGACATAGCCACCACCAGCGAAAAACCCAAAATGTGCTCATCAGCTGAAGATGCGAGCCATGGATTTGCACCAACACAACACAAAACTATTTTTATATACATTTGAACTTGTATTAGAACTGTAATGACATTTTCCATTAATAATCTCTTCACTCTTTGCTCATACCAGCATGACGCCTGTCTGAAGAAGAGTAATATGTCATTATTTGAAGTCCCTCACACATTTGAATTGAATGTCACAGTCAGAGCCTTGATAAAGCTTTCTGAAGCTGCTAACACCCTTGAAATATGTTCAAGTGATCTTGTTTTAAGACATGGTTTCCCTCTATTTAAGTTTGAACTCAGCGGGGGATATGGTGAAGATTTCCAAGACTTTAAACAGAAAATGGAACAGATTTCTGAAACAGCAAGGACTTAAGACCTTGGTGTAAACAAATTAAAAGATTCTTGAACAAGGTCAAAATCTTGTCATTTTGCATGATTACAAAAAGTTGAAAGAAAGAAAGGTTATAGAGCTGCATATCAAATTAAGAGTGTTTCTTTTTTTTACTGCAGTACACTCCCTGCACAGATGGCATGGCAAAATATCAATGACCTCATCAGAGAAAAGAGAGACATTTGACATGATTTTTTGCGTGCCTAAAACAGGTGAGGAGCAGCAAAAGTAACGGCCACTGTGATGAGCCTACTCCAAAGAAACTCTGATCTTAAGTGAGGGATTGGGGAGTGCTCGAAGTAGGAAGCTATGTGCTCTGGATGAATTTTTAATGGATGCTTTTTACTGTCTGAGTGTCTCTGGCAGTGCTTGTGCGATTTGTCATCATTGTGGAGCTGCAGTCAATCTGCCTGTGTCCTCACTGCTGTGGAGCTGGGATGGTGAGCATCTATAGGCACTTGTGTTTCTGTGTGTGTGTGTGTGAGGGAAAAAGCAGCAGTAAGCAAGGGTCATGAGGGGGATGGAGTTCCCCTGGGGCTGGAAATGGGCAGCTGGAGGCTTTGCTCCCTTCTCTGAATACATCATTTCACATACACAGAAAGCTTCTCTCCACTGGCATCTGAGGGCCCCTCAGGACCTGTTTGCTAATCATATTCGATAACATACTCGATGAGACAAGAAACAAACTAGTCCATGCACATGCAGCAGGGCTTATGTATCATCCACATTGTATCATTTAAGGCCAGAAATGCTTTTTTTTATGGGAGTAAAACTATAACAATTATAGATACTGTAGATAACACACACAAACACACATACATAATTGCATTTTATTGGATTATTAGCCATGGCAAATATGGCAAAACAACTCTTAATACCTTGGGCTGAAAAATATAATGTGGGGGAAAACAACCATGCAAAAGCTAGTACAGTATGCAAAAAGTATGTCTTGTCGCATCCAAAGGGAGGCCATTGAATTAGAGAGTGATGTGACCTCAGTGCAGCGTCCTTGCCTGGGGGATATGTCTGGTGTAGTGGTCTCATACAAATGTGTGTGTGTGTGTGTGTGTGTGTGTGTGTGTGTTTGTACATGTGTTGCATTAGTAAACATGTGCACGTGAATCGAGAGTCCATGAGGTTAAAGGTCATTCTCGTCATCCCCCTACAGCTATAGGTCAATGGCCCTGAGCGTTTGAGCTGTCTGTGTTGTGGCCAACACAGACATGGAAGCTCCCAGGACTACAGTGCCACTTCAGGTTTAAGCATGGCTCTATTCTCCGGTGCTTTATTTATTCCATTCTCCCAGTCTGGACTGAGTTTCAATAACTGCTTATTTTCATTTATATTCGTATTTGCTCCTTAACCATAATATTATTGAAATTCTGTATTTCACCAAGCTAGCACATCTATTTTTGTGGCTGCTTTCCTCATTTCATAATATTATATTATATATTAGAATTTAGCATCCTCCTCTCTGGTCAGAGATACAGGTTTTGCAATAATCAGGTGCATATTCTATGTGAAATAAACAGACTTAAAATAAAACACAATTTAAACATAACAAAAACCACACCGCACAGCATGAGACTCAATCTTGTCCTTATCTCTTTTTTTGCAGGTTTTTCAAGTCACATGGACTCTTGTGTGTATTGTATTTAAGTTTTTAATGTCCTCTACTATGATATTTGTTCTATTATTGATATTTGTAACACTTGCTGTGAACAGAATTTCCTCTTGTGGCATGATGATGGCATGATTGCAAGGCACTTTGTATATAAAAAAATGAATAGATCTGAATAGAACTATTTCCATCATTGCCATTTACCATTCACAATAAATCATAGGTACAAAGACTTCACTGACATGGGCTTATGTGAATAGTACTCAGTCTGCAAACTCGTACTGCACAATGCCTGTAGGCTTTAACTGTCTTCCTCTACCTTACTTTTCTTTGCAAGTTCTGTGAATCAAAAGCAAATGTGGATCAAAATGTAACTGAATACCCCTGAATCCAGGCAAAGAGCTTCCAGCGACAGAACCGAAAGCTCACATGAAGATGTAAGCATCTTGGAGACCAGGGTCAGTCAAGGTGAATGGTATAGGTTGAAAGACAGGAAAACACACGCCAGCTGCGCAAGTCAGAAAGGTCATACCTGAGAGATGTCCATCACAGAATCGCAGCTGAGCGGTCGGGCAGAGGTCAGGTCATTGAAGCCCAGAAGAGTAGAGATGACACCATTCTGATCAATCCTGCGAATCATAGTCCCATCCACAAAGAAGATTACACCGTACTTATCCACCGTAATGCCTGGAGATAAAAACAAATTACCCAATGGACAGAAGAGAAAAATAGCCATCAATTGTTTTGTTTATCTGTGACTTAATGTGATGAAAGGGCACCACTAAATAACAATTAAGGACTATTCACTGCAATAAAAAAGTATGACTAATCACAGCAATGAAAGCTGAAAACTTCTAGAATTGATTTTTAATCAATCATGGAGAACAATAGAAACATAAAAAAGATGAAGAGTACAGTAAGTATTGATTCAATTACAACTAAAATTTCATCAATGCAGTCTCTTTTGTTCCTTTATCTCGCTGCCTCAGATAACAATAGAGCTAAGAAAACAATCCTTAGCAAAGCTATTCACATCTCTTTATTTCTGTATTACTTCAGGGTCTGACACAATATTCCAGCAGCCAGGAACATCAAGTCTACAGCAAATTTCTCTTTAAAAAAACACAAACCTGGACTGTACATGCACATTTCAGTGGGGCTTGAGTGTTATTTCAGTACATATGAGTCACAGTGACCTCCCAGTGGAGGACATAAAGCAAGCATGTGGTCTAATGACTAATGCATTATCCAAATATGGAAGCAACAAGAAAAAGAAGACCCCAATAAACACACGGGAAGATGTGCTTTAAAAAATAAATGCAGTTTTTAAATAACTGAAGCTAGTGAGGTGTATGTAGTTAGTGATGGAATAAAGAGAAGAGAAGTTAATGTGGGAAAACTGAAGTATTGATCTAGCCTTTGGGACTACTGTATTTCAACTATCTCACAATCTGGTTCACTTGAAAAGCTGACTTGGACTTATGACAAAAAAAAGGGAAAATGAGCCTCAACTGACTTGAAACACTACACACAACATTGGTTTTTAATAACATCCATTTACCTCTGGGGTTAGTGAGAGTGGCCTCAACAGCCTTTCCTCCATCTCCGCAGCGAGTATCGTCGTATGGGAGACACTGGTCACCAGTGCCTGCTATCAGCTCCAGATTCTTGGCCACATCTTTCACAATATTCAAGGATTTCACCTTAAACATCTTCCTGCTACCGGTGTCCGAGAGGTACACAGCACCTGTTACTGGACTGGTGGCCAGGTAGTACTTATGAGCAGGGCTGTTACTGAGAGAAGGGGAAAAAGGAATACGAAGCCCAAGTCAATAAAGCTGGAAGGGCTACAGTGGTTTCAATAAGAAACATTGTGTAATACAATTAACATGGATTCAAAAGCCATTTAGAGAGTCAATTGGACAAAATTGCAGTTTAAACCAAGGACATGGAAAAAGAAAAATAGAATGAGATTAAACATGGCAAAACAGAATGAAATTAAACATGACATAATGGTGGAGCTTAGAACTCATGTACAATACAGTCAGCTATGAGCATTTCATTCTCATTAAATCTTTTCCTGTAACAAGTAAAGAATTCAACTATGTGATAAAAGCTATACCTTGTGGCCTGTCTCACCTAATGAAGTGTCACCTACAATTCCAAGAAGTATTAAGGATTGAATCTCTGTTATTTGTAAATGGTATAGATTTTATGGATCATAAGTGTAACAATGAACATATACATAATGCACTCTATGAAAAAAGGAAAGCTTTTTGGAATAACAACTTTACTGACATTGACTGCCAATTAACAATACAATTAAACAAGTGCACATGAAAGTTTTACATAATATATATGTAACTAACTCTTTCCTATCCAAGTAATATAACCTTCTGTAATAATGAGGTTTAATCCATATCCATATTTATTCTATCAATGTTCATATTCACTTCATTTCTGGTCTCAAATTGAGAGATATGTACTGTGTGAAACTAAAAGTATTATCAAAATTGATTGCAAAAGTGTCATTGTTTATTTTGACCACAAGAATGATAAAACTGAATTTATTGTTAATTTATTGATTTTGTTTGATAAATTTCATATCCACAAATGTAGGTTCTTGAAAGTAACCCCTAATTTCATCAGCTATTCATTGGAATTTATTGAATATATTAAAATGCTAGATTTTATTAATACAACAAAAAGTAATAAAACTGTCAATATATATAGAGTACTCTTTGAAGTAGAAAAATCTAAACCATTTCCTTTAGCAACACGGAATTTTTGTTTTCAATGCACTTTATATATGAGTTCCACCATTTATTTATTTATTTGTTTTTTCTTCAATTCTATGTGTTTATTACTGTATTTGATTTTGAATTATTTTCTTGTACCCCTTAATTGAATTGCTTGTTGAGTACTTGTCTGCTGTGGAAACTCCACTTGAGCATAGACATATACATAGTAGATATACAATACATGAAAATACTGTATATGTGTGGATAGAGATCTTTAGTTTCTTTCTGAGTTATTGAAACAACAGTGGTGCTGAAGGGGTTATATAGCTGAGAAGACAAAGCGAAACAGTGTTGTGGAATTTAGTCATTGGTATCCATCGGATCTTTTAACAGGAATCCTAATAACTGCTTCATCACTGACCCATAATTTCTGTGTGATATCATCTGAAAACAATAGAATGAAACCACAGTGTCTACAGTAGTACCATGGTTATTGCTAGAAGGACTACAAACAAGTATGTTTTCTGTTTCCCTCGTGACATTTTTAGAGACACAAATGCAGAGCTGAGACAACAATCCAAACACATTATGCATTCATCAGGCAGAGATTCCGGCACAGAAAAATCAAATTTCCAACCAAGTCAACAAAGTAATCCTTCATATCCACAGGAGGTTGCCCAACCTGACAGAGAGACAATAGAACCAAATATAACCAATCCTGCTGTGGCGGGACACACGCAATCTATTAGCATACTCGATTCAGGAAAGGTGTCAGAAAACACTGTAGATGTATCCATAGAAGTGGTAGGGTGTATGATTCTGTAGAAAAATCTGCTCCTGCTTATAATGAACAAATTTTGCCAAAATCAAAGGATGGCTGCATGGCAGAGCACCTACATACTGTTATTGGATGTCCCATAACAATGTGTGCTGTTGTGTTCAAAATTTTTGCCACTCCTGCAATACAAAGGCACTACCCACTAGATAAAGACGGGAGGAAGAACTGATCTGTTTTTGAAACTGCAGATGTGTCTGGCTTTTCTTTGCTCCCATAAATACAGTGCATATTTGGACTAGACACCATTGCTCTTTAGGTTTTCCAGGTCAACCAGTTCTATTAATTGGCGCTTTATTAAGGAAAAATGCAAAAGAGTTTTTCCTGGTTCCATCTTTTCAGATGTGATCATTTGCTGTTTTTTTTCCAGCTTTGAATTGAATCAATTCATAACCAGTTTAGTATTGTACAGTAGTAGTTGGTGTCACCTTAAAGATGACCAGAGTTATCAGGGCAGGAGACAGCACAGTTCTGCCAGGCCTGATAAACATTATGGAGAAACCTGTCAGCAGGGTGTCATTCAAAGTGGATTAAGACATAATCTCAACAATAACCTTCAGGGTTCTTTTAGGGCTTATGGCTGGCATGACAGTGCCAAAGCTTATATTTTTATAATACAACAACAAGAAAGACCATTGGGTCTACCGAATTGTCAACTCCAGTACATAATTTTAAATGACAATTGACCTTCAATGAATCAGTGATGACAGGACTCTTCAGTAAACCCCAGGCGGACATGTCACAATCAGCCCACTGACCAAGTTGACTGATATGTTGGTCTACAGAACATTACAGGTACAACTGGGTGGCTAAGAAAAATGATTGCTGACGTGGAGTAGGTCAGTAGTAAACCTCAAAAACTGGACTCTACTTTATATTCTATCAGCCATGTGCAATGAGCTGATACCTTATCAGTTCACAGTTGCATGTAGAACACTGTTGGTCTCCCATAGTGTTTGAAACTATGAGGTGTTATTCCCTGACCTTGAGCTATGGCCATATACTCCATCTATATTCACTGACAACATCTAGTTTGTAGAAGATAATTGGATTTTGCTGCATGCTGGTGCTGTAATGGAGGGAGGTTGGTTAGAGTGGATGGGGACATTCTTAGAAGGGGGTCAATGAACATTACAATGAGATCACCCACTGCTAGCTCACACATGAACAGGAGGCAGCCACCCGTTTTATTCTGACACGTGTGTTTTCCTGAGTAAATCTCCTTTTTAATTTGCAGATGTGTTTGGAGTGCTGAGAGCAAAGATACAGAGCTTTGATGTTGCTTTAGTCTTGTGCTAGTAAATGCACGTGTGTGTATGGCCATGTGTGTTAGTGTGCAGGAGTATCCTAACATTTTTGTCATTTTTGATCAATATAGAGTTTTGAGATATAAAGATTGTAGCAGAGACAGAAAAGGCAAAGGAGAGCTTTTGAATGTTTTGTTAGCTTTGACATTCTGGCAGTATCCACACTCAAACTGTTGCACTAGCTTCCTGTTAAGTTCTGCATTACTTTCAAACTACTCCTCCTCACCTACAAATCTCTTAATACCCTTGCACCCCAGTATTTAGCGGACCTCCGCCATTTCACCACCCTTTACGGGACCTGCGCTCTGCCGACTTGGGCCTCTTGTCCATTCCCTTCACCAGAAGGTGAACCTTTGGGAGCAAGGCCTTTAGTGTGGCAGCTCCTTCCCTCAGGACATTCGCCAAGCACCAACACTGGACTCTTTTAAATCTAAGTTGAAAAGGCACTTGTTCCTGCAGGCTTTTGCTGGCTAAATGTATGTTTTTGTCTGTACTGTACTGTTGTTATCTGTGTTTCTTGTTATTGTGAAGCGACCTTGGGTTTCGTGAAAGGCGCTTTACAAAATAAAGTTATTATTATTTTTATTATTAGTATGGGCCAGTGACCGGATTGACTTGTCTTTTCATTTTCAGTTTGACAAGTTAAGGTCATGACCATCTATTACAAAATCAATCAAAGGTCCTTCGAATGAAATGTGGGATATAAAGAAAGCACACAGACATTTCCTTGACCAATATGTGGTCATTTCTGAGGCTGTAGTGTGAAGTTCTGTTAAAATGTATTTTATAATATGGAAAGTTGTTAAGATAAGTAATTACAAAACCTATTTCTATTCAAAATATGCAATCACAAATCGCCATAAACTACAGTCTCCAAAGGTCTGTAGAATTGAATTAACACTTGTCTAGCACAAAAATGAAAATAATCTACACCTCAAAAAGGTTAGATTTCTCATAATATTGTTATATTGGACTGCAATGACTGTACACTACCCAGCTGCACCCAATAAACTGGTAATACCAATGTGCTCTATCTGACTTTGAAAAGGTTAGACTTCTTGACAGATGGTAATTCCACAACCAGTTTGAATTAAATTAATATAATATTATTACAAAGAATAATATTTGTTGAATTTTATTCACACAGTAGTTTTGGGCAATAATATAATTTCTAGTATACTGGACAATCTAATTTGACTCCTGAGATCAACCTGGAGGAAAAATGCAGCATCTACTGAGCCTAGAATTGGCTGCTTTCTTTTCATACAGCATCTGCAATCACACATACAAATTCAAACATACTGTTGTGAACAACGCAATAAATCCTGAGATTAAGTGAGTTTAGGAGGCACAGTTAATAAACCATTAAATCTACAGCTTTGGATAGATGGCAATTAAACAGACAGTATTTTAAGATATGATCTTCCAGTTGCTTTCAAGTTCAGGTCTGAAATGGATTTAAAAGTTCACTTCAAAATCAAGTATGTAGACTGTACCTATATTAATCTGAGCAAATAGTGTTCTGCTTACCCATGCCTGAAGTCTTTATTTCTGTCAGTGTATGCCAAAAGAAGCAGAAAATGAGAGAAAGGGAAATGTTAGTTGTTAGAGGAAAGGATTTAAAAACAGTTGTTAGTTGATGGAATTAGTCAAAAGTAATAGAGTAATAACAAAAATTAATTTGCTATCTACTCAAACCTGTCTGTGCTGACATTAACAATGAAATTATTCTTTTCTTGGAGTGGCTTCGTTAAGACCCCATTACTTCCTCTCCAGGCTCAATCAGGGCCAAACTCTAGCTGACACAGGTGAATAAGAGAGGCAGGACTATCAATTCTGGGCCTTTAGGGCATTTCTGTCTATCTCAATCGACCTCCGTGGTTTACGACCTGTGTGCAGGCCCATCTGAGCTAGGTAGGTTACTCCATGGTTACCTGAGCTCCAGGACGCTGGTGACATTCCCTGTGGTGAAAATCCTCCTCACATAGTTGAAATCACCCACGTACAGACTTCCATCTGAGCCACAGGCCAGAGCCACAGGGGCCAGCAGCTTATTTCCGTCAGCAAGGCCATTACAGCTGGGGCAGGAGAGGCTGCGCCTGCGCCCGTTCCCCATCACACTGCCGATTACAGGAGGCTGCTGGGAGATGAAGACGTTCTCCCCGTTGCCCATGTGCAGAATACCTGATGAGGACGCAGTAAAGAAACAAGTAACACCTGCAACCTGTTTTTGGTTAGGAGAGTTTGAGGACTAGGGACTATATTAGTGGTTACTATGGTTAATTTTTTCAGTTGTGGTAACCAAAGGGGTGCTAATACAATAGGCAGTTAAATCCACTCCTTAATCTTCTTTTAAAGCAGCAAAACCTTTTAGTAATACATTTATAATTACACAGCAGCCCAGTGATGACTATAAAGCTCCAAAAATGTGTTACCGAGGGCAGATGATGTCTCATCTCATGTTAAATTTACTTTTAAGGGCACACTAACATTCCTGTCCATGTGTAATGACATCCAAAACCTACTTTACATGAATATTCATGCAGTTAGTGTACACAAATGCAAATAAATAAAATACAATGTATTACCATTATCAGTGCCTGTGCCATTTTTACCCCAGTAATTAAAAAGGTTGGACCCAATTACTTATATTAGGTATGTTTACATGCACATAATAATTCTAGCACTTCAATTTGTTTATGTGATTTACATTTATGCATAAGCTAACCGCTCCCAATTAATCCTGTTTACACAACAGAAGTTATTATTTGATTATCCGGAGGAAATACTGTTTGGAGTTTTGCTTAAATGAAAAATATTGCTGGATTTTTGAGGGAGCTCATAACACATCCAAAAGCTGCTATTTACACATCCTGCAATGTGTACATAAAGTTGGCATCAGTACAGAATAGCATTCAAGACTGCTGTGTATTAAATGCATAGATGGTTCTGTAAGAATGTTTGCAAACTCCATGTCAGAATACTTTATTAAGTAATTAAGATACCAGTGTGGTTTGAGGTGTGTGCAATTATATATGTAGTGTAGTTAACAGCTGGTGAGCAAAATTATTTAAATAGGAGTCTTATGTTGCTCTGTTTCTGTTGGATGGTTAAGTAGACAACTTTGTGCTAGTATGTTACCCTGTGGGAACCTGGTAAGCTGAGACTATTCCAATGATCCGATGCTGCAGATTTTTACCTTCTAGTGGTCCAAGATTGCTTCATGCAGTTTTAAATGCATATTAACTAACATTTTTATGTTAAGTGAAAGACACGAAAGTCAAAACACAGATAAGAAGCTAATATGATTGTGAATGGGGCTCTGTGTGCACCAACTGAAGCCATGAAAATTGCTCTGTGTGCCCGTGTTTGCAGTATGCGGTGGTCTTAGCAGATGGAAACACAGGCACAATTTCACGCCAAAATGGGGACCAAAAAGCCTACGGCACAAGTGGAGGCTCTTGAAGCTAGATATATTACAGTGCACACACAATAAAAAATAAAAAAAACACTGACTTGCCCTGATTATAAATGGCTTTACCTCCAACAGCTTTGCACATGAGCAAAAATAGAGCCCTATGTGTATGCACAGTGTATGTGCAGGCATTAAGGCGTACTCCCACACACACATGCACATTACGTTAAATTGCTAATGTACAATTTGAATATGTAAATGTAAAGACGTTCCTGCAGTCCAATCAATGTAATCATATTTGAAATTCAACATCTGCATGTCTGCTGTAGTTTTTCCTGTTTTTGACCTGAGTTCTTTGAGCAGCAGCACAACATTTGGTCTATCAGAAAAGATCAGCCAAGCATCCCTTCCTGGGATGTGATTTAATCTTAGGGACTGCTGCTGCTGGGACTAGCAGACTGACAGCAATTAAATTAGGGATGATTCTAAAAATGCTGGGCATGAGCAAGACATGGAGATGCCAAATGGCTGGAAGATTGGGTGTTGGAGGAACTGGCAGTGAAGGTGGCGAGGGTAGGGAAAGGGCTAATAGTAACTCTCTCCCTTCTCTGGACAGCACGTTCAGACTCAGCAAGTTTAGTGTGACAGATCAAAGTGCCACCTTCCTGAGCACTTTTCATATAAGTATGCCTCATCTCCTCTGATGAGCCCTTCCAGACACAAACAGACTGTAAAGCCCGGCTTTGGACAGGTGTTGAAAGTTGTTCTCTCTTCATTCCTACTCCTGCCTTTCAGGAGTAATTTGCTGGCAATAAGAAAATTGACCCCCCTTCATCTAAAAATTGACAGCTGTAATAAAAAAGTCAGATCCATCTGAGGCTACATGACATAGTTGTATTGGAAAGAGCCTCAAAATGTTAGGGAATGGGAGGACAATTCAATGTTACACTAAAAGCATCATCCAAGGCATTGGGCTGACACAGTGGTACTTATCTGCACTCCTGGGCACAGTCAAAATGATACGTGTGAAATGTGAAAGCATTGGCAAACTTATAAGTTATGCCACAAAATGTCTCAGACAAAAATCCACTCATGTTGATAAGTCTATGACTGAGTTGTCTTAAAACAAGTAGAATAAAACTGCCAGTTAAAAAATATGCTTGAAAGGCTTGAAAGATGTAAATTAAATTACATAATTCTCTTTACATTTGTAATTTTCCTGACATTGTATATAGTGTATATACTGTATCTCACTGTTACAATTCTAAAACACAATAATAAAATTAATCATGTGTTACAACTGAGATTTCTTGTGATTTAAAATGATCTTGTGCGTAGGTGTACGACTGGCTGTTAATAGGAAATGTATATAAAGGGATTACAAGTTGACTCACCACTCTGGATATTTAAAGCATGATGCTTGTCTATAGTCCATCCACCCAGTTTGGAGGCAATGGTTTCATAGCCCTGTAGAACAGCAGTCCTCTTTTCCCACAGAATAAGGTCTGGACATGACTCATACTCAAAACCCACAGATACTGGGGCAAGAAACAAAGATGAAAGTAGCATTAGTGAGCCACATGGGTTCTGGATAAAGAAAACAACAACAAAAAACACAAATATGTACTTCATCACTTACCAAAAGCTTCAGACAATCCATAGACCTTCTGGCTGTAGACATCAGCCTTGTCCCACACAAAGTCATACGAGAGATTGGGTGATGCAGGAAACCACTTTCTGAACAGCCTGCCTTCGACAGCCACCATGAGGTGAACTTTCATCAAGTTGAAAGGGATTGTGGCGTGGGTGAGGGTCACCCTCAGTATAGATTTGTAACCTGGGGTCCTGCTGCTTAAATAGCTAAGTTTCATATCTGTCCCTGGTATAGGCACTTCCTCCTGCAGAGACTATGGACAAAAACAAAGCTTATCAGTGGCAAACAAACATAAATTCTGGAGCTTGCTGCAAGGAATTGTGAAAATTAAACTGAAAAAACTCTACTTCGTCAATGTTTAAGGTAGGATTGATGCCTCTACATGTCCTCTATTTCTCACTGATTAACAATTTGTCATTCCTTTGGTCAACTGTGGTGGTGACCACTACAGTATTTGTCACATATTATTCATAGTCTTGCCTCCAACCAAATATATGGACCCAAGGGGAGATTAGAAACATCAATAAGAGGACAATTACACTCCAGTGTTACAGGGAATCCAATGAAGGATTTCTTCATTATGTACTGCAGTGAGTAGTTTTCATAATTGATTTAATAATATCAAGAACTTGATTAGGACAACAGTCTTTCCTGCGATCCATATGACGATGGCAATGGAGTGGCCTTGGGCTAAGAGCTTGCATAGTACAATAATATATAGAGTAATAAAAGTTGGTTGAGTAAGAGGCAACATGGTGGCCTTGTGAAATTTCCACTGAGGTCAGATCTGAAACCTCCTGATGATATAACAGTAGGACAGAAGCAGAGACATTGTATGGTGTTCATTTTTGAGTTCAGGGGTCAACAGCGCTGGTTTGGTTGACCGACTCCTCTCTGCTCTAATTAAGTCACCTTTCATCCCCTTTGTCCACAGTGCAGAACAAGATGTAGTGGAACAATTAAAACAGCTACCCAAAGCGACATTGGTCAGAGGACACATCAATTACTGTGCTTCTTTTTAAATGCTTACAGTGTGTAACTACGCCTGGTAAATTGATCAGAATTCCACAGTATGATGAATTTATGAGTGTAAATTGAATGATGTCCTAATATGGTGCTCTTACAGCTCAAGGAATAGCAAAGACAAGGCTACTATGAATAGACTCAACTGCATACTAAATTCACTGATATGCCATAAATCTTATGAGGCAAACTGGGAGACAAAGTAATTAAAGAAGGGCACAGAGATGCCTGTTACACACACAGTAGCCACACATTCAGCTGCACACTAAAGACCATGCAGATGTGTGTTTGCACCAACACATGCACATGTAAACAGAGATCAAAACATATGAAATATAAATGCAAATATTTTGAAGTGCAACTTGCAAGCCTAACCTAGGAAACTGCAAACCAGGAGAAATTTAGAAAATGCCCAGACTGTTTTCTGTGTGCTAGGTAATCATCATCACTCTGCAGCAGAACAGCACAATACACATTGTAAATCGCCTATGTTCCGTGGACCAATTACACTAGAGAGATAAAAATCACAGCACTGCCATGAGCCAGAATTATTATTACACTTGGACTTGATGAATAATCTTCAGACACTCTCAGATGTGTGGCATGAATCTTTTGGAGGAGAGACCCTTGCAGATGATTGTAGGGGTAAGAATAGTCACCTGGATTTCAGGTACAACGGTCCCCCTTTCGTTGCAGGAGCCAGCAAATGCGGTGAGCGGAGCGGGGGACACGACAGGGCTCGGTCTGGTAAAGCTGCTGAGGTCACAGCTTGGGATGTCATTCTCCTCATGCCGCATGACGATGGTATCCATGACAAAGAAGCGCCCCCATGGCAACCAGAGAGTGTGCTCCTGGGTGATGAATGGAGCACGCTCAAAGTGCAGGGCTATGGCTATGCCCCCATTGGTCACCAAGTCAAAACTGGAATACAGATGTGCACAATGTCAGAGAGGATGAATGTTGATTCATATACAGAGAACGAATGATGAATTCTATATTTTTCAAGTAAATACTGTGCTAATTATCATTAGTAAAGCATGTAATCTGTTGTGTGTTGAAGATTAAACCATGCCACAATTTACTGTTGATATAATGAACTAATTAAGTATTTGTTATAACAGTTGAAACAGTAAGAAATTCATGTTTTAGTGAATTAAAACTGCTATTAAGAAAGGACGCTGTTTCACTCTTTAGCACTATCTTTCAGGGACACACAAGCTGAAAATACAATAGGATGAAGAAGCAGTTCATTGACACATCACATCACACACATCTTAATTGATATAATAAGCTGAAGATTTGACAAACGGACTGCTTGTGTAATGCATTGCATATTTATGTGAGAGAAGTATATGTGCTGCCGGATTAAGGCAGTCACCACTTCTCTATCGATCCCGTATGCAAAGGCTGTCCACTCACGCATCAGTTTAAAAGCCAATTCCATCTACTGTTGCATTGAAGGGTCTTTGCAACTAGTAATGTCAAATTCAAATAATAATTATAACAATAAGCTTTATTTAAATAGCACTTTTCTTAACAATACTACAATGTGATTAACGTAGAGAAAATAAACCAGACAGGCAGATAAAAAGAGAGTAGAGAATGAATATGAATATATTGTATAAATTTATCAAAATGTTCTCCATAAGTGCCAGTTAGCACCTGGTCATCTGCAGGCCCCTGGGGCAGGGCCTTATCTTCACATGGGAGGCATCCTTCCAAATTACAGGTAAAGAAGTTGGTTGACATAACAGCCTCTAAATTAGGTAATCCCCCTCCTGCTTTAAACTACTATATAAAGAATATTTTCTGTCTCACTTCTCTTGAGGGTAAACATCAGATTTTCTGTGACGATGAACAAAGGTTTGTTCCGCCCTTGGTGTTTTGCCCTTGGCTGGTGTGAGTGAAGTGAGTTTGTTCAGCACCACGGAGGCTGAAGAGCTGATGGGAGCTGTGATAGTGGTACCTTTGTGCTGCCCTGATCCATCAGTAGTCATGCAGCTGCTGCTGGTCAGTCCGCATGACACCTAGCAGGTTCTGGCAACGCACGCTTAAAACACTTCTGGACAGATACCATTGGCAGCATGGCCAATCGATGAAAGGATTCACTGGCTGTTATCAATCATGACAATAGCCCTAAGCCATGTGACAAAACATATTAAGCTACCTACATTAGCCTTGCTTGCTTGTGCCCTTAGGGGATGCATCAAACTCAAAGATTTAACTCTGCCAATGAACTTGGCATGCCCAATGAAAATTATACAAACAATTTCTCAGCAAATGTGTATTTATAATGTATCACACTGCATCAAAATGAATGTTGAAGTTAATCAGCAAGAAGTAAGCATGAATCATTGCTATACATATGCTCATGTAATGACTGTGAACACTTCATGTATGATTGAAGAGGTTCAAAGTACACTGACATTAGCTCATTAACAATTCACTAGTGTGCCCTCAAATATTGTATGTCTTCATTCACTTATTTAAACTCTATGACACATTAGTGGCATATGTACACAGGAAATAACCAACAGGGTTAAAAATTCTGATAGTTATTAGAATAATAATTACCAACGTGCATAGATTGTTACATGAGGTCAGGCCAAATTTGAGTATTAAATAAGTGATGCAAATAGTGTTCACTGGAATTAAAGCACCCAGCCAGTTGTGAGAGTGATTTCTGTGAGGACTAAATCTCCAATTAAAAAGATGTGTGAAGTAGTATGGTAATGACAGGAGGAGTGCCTTATTAATGGTGTTGCTCGAATTAAATAACACTGTTAATTTGACAACTGCCGTATCCACTAGACATAGAAGGAAGAAGTCTATGTGAGATGACATTACACGGTGTCATCGCAGGTATTCATGAGTACACTGGATTTCTAATATATACAGTCTCATGGCTCTTATACAATAATCTGGAATCCACATCAGCATTTTACTCATTACTAGAGAAGAAGCAAAAAAGGTGACGCTCAGCCAGTCAGAAAATGGCTACATAGCTATAAAGAAACTAAACTAACCTCTTTTGTTTAGGCCAGAAAACTTTTCAAGATAGTGGAAAGGGTAATTTAACCAACCAAGCCCTTGGACAATAAAGAACACATAATAAAAATGAGTTGAGACAGCTTTCCCATTTCTAAGTGGCTGAACAGGTGCATTTCTGATTTCACGCTGCACTGAGCCTGTTTACAGTGATTGCAGGGGAGTTGCAGGAGACTGGGCATGTTTACAGGGGAACCTGGGAGATGGAGTAGTGTTTACACATATGCTGGAAAGGAGAAAAAGAGTATAGAGTTTTGCAAAAGGAAAAAAAACTGAGTGATGACTGAGTAACTGAGTAAGAAAAATGGGACACGCTTAAATGGGAAAAGACTGGAGATGAGGGAAGCCAGTGCAGTGGAAAGGACATGAGACCTGGGCTCAAGGAAAGCACAGAAATAAGTGAAAGAGTAGTGCCCAGAAAGGAAAGGCTTAAGGGCAGTGGGAGATTAGAGGACGAATAGCGTGAAAAGGAGGGACAGATGAAATAAGCAAGGAAGGTGAAGATGATGAGGTGGAGATGAGAGATTTTTCTAAAACTGGTGAAGGAAAGGAACCTGACAAGAAGATGGAAGGACTGAGGAGAAGCAAGAATGATCAAGATCAAACCAGCGGCAAAGATGTGGGCCTTTAGAGTGTCAGTGACTGATAAAAGTGTCAGGAGGAAGTGGGGCTTGGAGAGCAAACACCAATTCATGCTGTGCTGTGATAGAGGGGCTTAGTTTGCCACAAGGCCTTACTAACGCTGAATACTATGGGAGATACAGGAAGATTGGATGCTGTGAGTGTGTGCTTTATGTGTGTGCAATCCAGTAAAAAAAAACATTTAGAAAAGAATAGACTTCTGAAGAGGAAAAACGATATAAAGACAGTATTACTCTTAATCTATCTCCTTGGTGTTTTTCTTTAAAGGGGAGTTACTTTTCTTTACGTCCAGTCATATTTATAATATATATTATAATGTTGGATGTTAATATTGGGGACAAAGTGTAAAATAATGAGGTAAATATATGTAGAAGTAATCACTGCGAGCAAAAACACCAGCCTCAGACTGATGTGAACATTCAGTTTCTAAGGTTTTTTTTCCTACTTTCAGCCCGAGCTGATGTCAGCCTGTGACAGATTTTTTTATATCGTTATCTGCTTTCAGCCAGCGTATGAGTTCACTTCTCTGCTCTGCTAACATTATGGCATTTTTCCATTGTTTTGGGGGTAGTCACTCCAAGTCTCCATTAAGATGGTATTTGTGGTGGCACACCGCTGCTGCAGAATAAATATAGGAGAAACACTGCTCACGATGAGGCAGAAACACAAACATGCCAGCTTTTACTACATAGTTTGGCCTACAGTCTCCTGTGTACTAACGCTTGATTGGAAATAAAGCATTTTGATATTTTTTTGTGAAATAGTTGTCAACTGTTTCCTACTGCCTAAGAAAAACCTCTGTTACCATACTGTTAAATTTAACGCAGCTGAGCTTACCGGTAAACATCCACTCCTTCTAAAAGATCATTTATGATTTGTCACAACTCATAAACAGACACTAACTCACACTAACATTTAACATAATTAATTGAAGTGAATATTAAAGGGAATAAACATGATGCCTCTGAGATAATGCTTGACTGCCTTAACAATGCAGTTTACACATTCTATAAATGCTGATTCAGCAACATTCTTGTTTTTGTTCATTAAGTTTGTATTAGAAAATGCTTGTGCTACACTGTGAGTTAACCCTTTTTATATTAGTGTGTTATTAAGAAGTTTTTAATGTGTTTTTGTATTAATGTACAGGTTGTTAAGCAGGGTTCTCTTGACACATATTTATTGGCATTTTTACCCTTTAAAGTATATTTCCAACCATGTTTAAAGTTCGGTCCCCCTGTGAAAATTCAATGCCGCCTACCTCCACCCGCTCAGTTTGTTTTGGTTATGGGGCTGGGGGGGTCAGGGGTGTGAATTAGTTCCTCTGAGGTCTTGTGTGCCTCAGCAGGGTTTTTTTTTTGTGTGTGTGTGGGGGGTTCTTCTGGGTGGTATTCCAGAAAGCGGGTTTAGTTTGTTAACTGTGAGATGAGACAAACTGAATTTTCAGTTGCAGAAAGAGAAGGAACTTAAACTCGGGGACAGTTACCACGGCAACTCAGTGGCAGGCTTTCTTCTTCTCCTCCTCCACCGGCCTGATGCTCTGCTCTGCTCCTCTGTTTGTGCTTACTATGTCAGTCACTTTATTTACTGGCAGTCACTTTGTTTAGGGTTTAGTCACTTTACTTCCTGTCATTGGTCATTCGTTTTGATTGTGGAGTTATTAATCTACTGCATCAGCAATCTCCATATGTGTATGTTTTAATTATTTTCAGATTCAGACATTAATCTAACATGTTTCAGAGCTGCCAGAGTCACATTAATAGCTGTATTTTGATGGACATTTCAGTCGATAATGGTACATATATGAAATATTAGACAAGTAAAAGAAACACACTACATGAAAGTGAACCAGCACCTCTGCTAATTGAAAACATGTATTTTGAGCCTCTTTTGTGGTATTTTGTGCTCTCTGCAGTCCAATTCCTGATGGACCTATCTCTCTGTTGAAATGTGAATGAGAAAAGTCTGAAACACTGAAACTCACTCAATCAGACGAAAAACAAAGACAAATTGTGCTCAGCTGCAAAACTTTATAGCTGTGTTTGCACCTGTGTGCAAATTTTTTTTGTGAATCGCCATTCAGTCATGTGTGCCACCTGATGGTTAACTGGTGCACACTGCAGCTGATGCTATAATTGGCAGGATAAAATACAAGTCCCCCCTCTCTTTTGCTGATACCATGTAGCTGCAACAAACCAAACAATTGACACCTGTACTATTCGTCACAGCATTACTTCTGACTGAGCTGCTGAACAAAGCTCCAAACATCTCCATATGCAGTTGTGTAGACAAATATTTAGTACCACTAACAAAGCTATGTTAATTTGGTGAGGAACATGTTTCATTTCCTGTGAATTCTTCACAATAAAGTCTTCTGCTATTTATATATTTAAGCACTTTTAATATGAAGCAGTAGAGCAGGAAATGTTTGGTTCTCATCTGCAATAACTTAGCATGACTGTAATACTGCTGCCCTCTGCATGCTTCTGGAAAGCCAGCTAATCAGAAGAGAGTGGGCTCATCAGGAGGGGGGGTTAAAAAGACAGGAGCTTAGACTGCCTGTTTGAGACAGAAGCTGAACTGAGGAGCTGCATGAAGGGCTAGTATAAGATAAATAAAGAGTTTTTTTAAACTGTGAATCATGTGAAGCTACTCTAGTGGAGTACCAGAATAAAATAAAGAGCTGTAAATGAGCATAATAGGTCCCCTTTAACTCCAACAAGGACATGAAAACCAGTCTGAGGTTTTTGTCTGGATTTTTCTGAGAAACACTCCTGGTGCCAAAGCAGCTGGCAGAGAGCTGCTCAAAGAAAGCCAAACAGAGAGCTCCACTTCTACACTTGTTTTTGTCAGAACACTTCACCACAACAACTTATCTTTCTCCAAAGGAGTTCTAGTGGTTTTGCAATGAAACAACAAGAAGATAGAGGATGATTTCATTGACTAGGTTTCCTCTTACTTACAGGATCAGAGGAAGTGTAAAATATGTGGAACTGTCTGGGGAAAATACCAGTGATGCATTTAATATGTCTTAAAACAACTATGTGACCTCATAATTAAGGTTGGGGTTAAGATTTTTTTAACCTAATACAGGGATGGCATGTCTTTAATAACTAAAGTAAAGAATATATTATTAATCTTGAACAAGAGATTAAGAGCGCAGCGAATTAATCCTAGGTCTGAGGCCTAAACTTAAATGTCTCACTTAATTCTCTAAATCTTTTGTTGTCAAATAAATAATGTCCATCTGCACTGTTTCATAGCCCCAGTGAGCTGCTTTGAATTGGCATATTTTATTCTTTCCCCTCCCTGCTGCTACTGAAGCATAACTTATGAGTGTACCAGAAGGGCTTTGTTTGATTTCTCTGGGAATTGAGCCGAGAACTCCGAAATTGGACCAAATGAAAGCACAGAGCAGATCAATGGCGGCACAGTTTGCAGTGGCAACTGTGTTTTTTCCTTCCATCATTATAATTCAGCACAGCTAAACAACGGTATTTGACGATAATATAAATATCATTGTCACATCTCTGCATGGCATATTTAGGTAGCTCTTAGTGGCATTTGCACTGCATCCTGTGTGTGTGTGTGTGTTTGTGTATGTGTGTGCGTCTGTCAATACAAAGAAGAAGGCTCTTACCTTCCATCCTGCCTAGTAATTGTGTAACCATAGGATGGGTTGTTGATGAAGCTGATGTTGACTCCCACCAGTGGTGTTCCATCTGATGTCACGACTTGTCCACGAATGACACAAGCATGGCTGTATGGGAGTGAGATAGTCAAACACAGTCACTTTGATGGGATATTTTAAGACCAAGCTTGCAATGCTACAACAACAAATAAAAAACAAGAGATGTGTGAGGGCGGTGTTGATTTAAGTCTACGTTTTTCAGTCTGAAGTTACTGGTGGTATTGTATTGTATAATATGGAGTGCTGTGTTTCTAAGTGTTATTAATGTAGCATAAATGAAAATTGATACAAATTTCACCAAAATACAGTGGAATAAAACATCACCACAAATCAAACAATCACCATAAGGATTCATCAATGTCTTTCTGAATGAGTGTCAACCAAACTGAACATCTCATGATTCATAGTATTCAGGGCAGGTTGTGTTGAACATCACTAAATTGTACAGGTGTACTTCCTGGTAACCCAGTGTACTCAACGAAAATAGAAACAACTGCATTTAAAATAGATTTTAAAAGAAATACAGTAAGCATGGGTGTTATTAAAAGGAAATACTGTACATAATATAATAAAACTATAACTAAAAAAAAAAATTAAAAAAAAACACCTCCTCAGAAGTCTCTGAGGGTTTTTCTATCCAGAATGGAAGGATAATGAGATAAGGAAGCTTTGCTTTCGTTCTAATTAAAAAAAGAGGATTTATCTTTTCCATTACAGACTGCAAGAGAGGAAAATAATAGGACTGCAGATTGCAAGACTTGCTTGGCCGGTTATCAAGACCTCGACAGATTTCCAGACTGACATCAGGTTCCAGAAGCTGCATACATTAGATCTGATCATCAGTCCCCACCAATCAATAGTGGGAAGTCATCCAAATTCATCTCCTAATCTTACTGAACTGATGAGTTGAGACCTTGCTGTATCACGTTTGCCTCGTCGAGTTCTGCCCTCGTCATTAGCAAGGTCCAACTCATGGTTGGCCATCGTTTCTGTTGTCGTTTGCAAAAAACGGTCCCTTAACAAATGCCTTACTGACACTTCTTCATTAGACCATGGCTATTTTTAATACATTTGGGTCTTAAACACTGCCACGTACTGGAAACAATTAACACTAGCGTGTTAGTAGCTGCCCTTAACATGTCCTTACCAGAGGCAAGATCATTCACCCCACACTATCCTGGTCCCCAGGAACCCAGTTTTATGTTAATTAGGCTGGGTCTCCTTCAGAAGACCTTGGCTGTCCACCACTGCACTGTAAACAAGCAAGGAGATACTGCTCATACCCAAAGATCTATCCGTATGCATTTACATAGTATTACTACTAAAGTTAACCCAGCACTGGCCTGGATGTCTACGATTAATCATTCATGCCGACAGTTTATTTTAGAGTCTTGTTTGAAGAGCCAATCATCCACATTTTGTTCAGATGGAACTGTGAAAGTGGAACTATCTCCTTCCTGCCTCTGTGAACCACATGGGGAGATGATTCCTCGCTGTCAAGACAAATGATTTAAATATTGACATCAAATACAGCAGAAAGAAAGAGTAGCAAAGGAAGCGTGAAGCACTTGCTGCAGAAACTTCCCCACTGAATGAGATTTCACTAGTCCAGAAGAATTCAAAGCTGAAAGGGACTTCACAAAATCTCCAACCTTTATCATATATCATCTACTGAGGGCCAAGTGAGGACATGTTATGAAAAATAAGCAGGTGAAACCCCTGGACTCAACAGGAAATCCTCTCTGGTTTTGGTTAAAAGAGTGAGATTTTAAAGACTTAATGGTTGTTAACACTTGAAGTTGGTACCCCTCTGTGCTTCTGAACTAATTCTCCATTTGATGTTAAGACTGCAAAAAATAAAAAAAAATTAGCATTTAATTTTTCTAATTGCTAGGTATCTCGATGATAATGATGAATAACACTATACTGCTCTGTAGTGTCTTAAACAAAATAGAAAATGCATGCCAGACTTAAGTAATAATCAGATTACCTAATTAAATAAAGGTCATATAGAAACTTTGAATAAGCAAGGCTGATAATTGGTACCATCACCACAGAAGCAACAATAACACGCAAATTACTTGATTACTTGATTATAGGGTAAAAACCTGCTGCAAGCACAGTACTGGAGCTCTCATTTTCCCTGCCTCTATACTACCCAGCATGTTGAAGAGTGTAAAATAAGGACACATCAATGAACATTTTTTAGCTTTCCGAATACATAATGCCACCAAAAATTGTAGAGCACACTGAAAAGAAGTGATTTTCTGACACTCATGGCCTAATGCTAATAAAAGAGTTACAAAAAAATTATAAAAGCACAAGCCTGTAAATGAAAGGAATGGCTTCTGTCTGGCTATATTAAGCTTGCTATCAATCTTTGCCTAAATTGTTTCATGGGCAAATTTGTGTTTACTATTCTAGTAAGCATCCACTGCTGGGCCTTGGCAGTCTTTTGTATTAAGTGTCATGGTGTAGAGTTGAGACGTTTTTGCAGTAGCAGATGCTTTATTCAGTGGCAGCTTTTTGTGGTGGGAAACATCAGAAATAGCAGTCCAACATGTCTACTAGCATGAGGAAGTGGTTAGGGGATCAATAAAGAGATGATCAGATGACCAGGGCAGGCATATTAGGAACATGCTGAGACCTTGCCTGTAAGGCTCATCTGAAGCCTAGAGTCCCCTGTCATAACTGCTCATATCTGTCAGTGGGTGGGGAATGAATACCAAGCATAAATAATATATTATCACTGATATTTTTAGGTGAGCCAAGGCCTACAATCTTGCAGCTCTTCACTGGATTCTTGATTTTACTTATTTATGGCTGCATCTTCGTTGGAGAGAGACAAGACTATTACTCAACCCTCTACGCCTCTTCCTCTGTCCAGTGAAGAACTGCAAAATGCTGAGTGCTTCTTGAAAGCCAGAAAAATGTCAATGAGGTAAAATGTCACAAACCGTATCACTACTTTTCTCAAGTATCTGCAGACACTACCACAAAAAGATTCAAGAACAGGCATTGTTTGGGTTTGAGAACAGTTGGATAAGGATATGTTACTTTCTTGTAACTGCAGACTTGACACATATGCAGACAGCTAACTAATGAATAAAAGAACAACATATGGGCAGTGTAGATATAAAAACATGTTTTACAATTGGTAAGATAGCATTAGGTTTGCAAACAGCATATTACCTGCACATCTCAACAAGCAGCAAATAGTAAGATGTGTTATGTTGCAAATCATACTAAAGGAAATGATCCCTCTTGAGCAAGAACAAAGCAGTACCTCTGCTGGACTAAAAATAGTGATGTCTGAAACCATAACCTTCTGCCATCAGTTTGAAAAAGAAAGAAAGTTTGAGGTAAAGAAAAGCCTGAAATAGCTCATTGCTGTAAGGTTTGCTTGATTTTTCAGCTGTTTTTAACACCATTTAATACAATTGTATCACCAGGGACAACAAATTTCAAATATTCTTTACTTATTTTTTTGTTTTGACTCTTGTCTGTTTGTTTCATGGGAGTATAATAAGCCAAGATGAGAGAGATCCATAACCAAGTGGGATGCAAATAAGGTGACACAGACTCACAAGCGATTAAAGATGAAAAGAGAAGGAGACAAAGAAAAAGAGAAGCAGGGGAATCTTATGGGACTTTAACAGCCATCCTGTCTGTTATGAAAGCATCTCAGATTCCATGGCTGTGGTGTCGTGAGCTCTGCCTCTGGGAGTGGGCCTCAGATGGATTACAGTAAAAGTAATCACAATACATGAATATGAGATGCCTTTTGTGCCAGGGAATGCTCCTTGCTTCTTGCCACATTCTATGTTTGTCCATCATCATCTGTCCATCATCCTTCTAGCTACACACGCCACCAATCCCTGCTCATTTCAGCCAGCATTGCTTACTGCTGCCTCCCTTTGTCACACAGACACTTTGGTCTGGCTTAAAAGAAACACAGCTTACATTTGCTTCGTTCTGTCAGTGCAATAATGAAAGCACGGTAATTGCACTGGCTTACATTAATAATTAAAGGCATCGATTGATTTGTGCTTGCACCTGAAATGTTACTTTAAAATAGTGATGTTGGCTATAATGCAAATGCAAACTGGGTAACTGTTAAATCGAATGGAAAGGAGCAGAGCCACACATCTGTGTGTACAATCAAAGTCAACTATCCTGAGAGGCTGAATGAAAAAGTGAAACATTAAATCCTGCAATTACTACTTCAGCTGAATCAATGGCACAAGTACAAACTCACAAGAATTAATGAATAAAAGACAAATGATGATGCAGCGAAACGAGAATTCAATTTAATATTGATGTCAGAAATCCCTTCGCAGGAGAATAATAGCTTTCGCCTGGCTACATAGTGTCGCTCTGGGTGGTGTCTGGTGGGAGTAATGCACAAGTCACTCACTTGCCATCGAAGGGGTTGGCTCCAGGGATGATGTGGGTGCTGTCTCTACCCACCAGGAAACGCACACGGTCATAGAAAGTCTGCAGGTTGCTCTGTGTAGAGGACATCTGTGTCTCCTGGATGATGTCCAGTGGGTCCGGGGAGCCCACACACAGAGAGGTGGTGTGACAGGTCGCCTGGAGACAGCAGTCTGGATCCATGCAGTCCACCAGGCCATCTGACAAGGTCAAACAAGTCACCCACATACTCCTTTTATTAAACAACAGCGTGTACACACACCTGGTAAAAGAAACTATGCATATATATTTTAGTCACTGAGGCATTATTTGATCTTGAGCCATGTCATGTACATCCAGCCGTGGAAAACGTCTAGCTTCGCTCGTGGTTTCCTATCTGTTATTTAGATGAAATAATAAAGACAGAAAGAGGTGCTGTGCAATGCACTTTACTTTACTGAAGTGGGTCATTGGTCTCCCTACCCTTTGCTTTCATGGGTCTATCTGGCCAGATGGGTGATAAAAATAAACCATGCTGTCAGTCAAATCCCCAGCAGCACCCCATCTTTGCCACTGAGAGCATTGTGGTCCCTGCACAGTGATGGGGAGACAAACAGCTCCTGCATAAATGAAGGATGCTGATGGTTAGCTTAAGCCCAGAATGAGGTCTGGAAGAAAGAAAGTCACGCCTCACACCTGGCCTCAGGAGTGGTTCAGCCCCCTGGCTAGCTCTGTGTGTGTGCCTGGCTCTGCTTGGGGCTAGTTAGAGGGAAGAGCAGAGACTTCCTCCTGGGGCCAGCACATACTCAGGGCCTCAGGCCACCTACTTTTAATAAAAACCTGTTGTCCAGGTAACTGACTGGAAACCATTCCTTTTACACATCTGCATAAGTAGATGGAGGAAGTCTACACAACTATGTTTGGCAAGCACAAAGCACATATATTCTTAGGCAGTTAATTCTATAGTCAAATTGTGTCTAGTTAAGAGTCCCTATTGATGCTTGGCCAGTGTCAGAAGGCATTGCTGTGTGTTGTTTGTGATTTTACCTCCATCGTTGTCCTTGACATCACTGCAGGCAGTTTCCATAGAGGTGTCACAGCCAGTGCCCCTCCAGCCCAGCTGGCACACACAGTACCAGCCATTGTTACCCAGAGTGCACCTACCATTTCCATTACACAAACCAGGACAGCCCTCTGTGTAACAAAAATGGACAAGGACAGAGGTCGGCACAGAATAATAAATATAGCAGGTTTAATGGGTAATAAAAGATTTAAAAAAGACTTTATATTTTTTCTGTGAACAAACACCAACAATAAAACACTGACAGCAATGTGGTGCTGTTGATGACAATGGTTGGTTGCTAACGTTTCTCTGGTAGCAATAGACTATAGTCATTTTAAGATTTTAAATGGGTGAGGGCAGCTATAATGACCCTCAGTTGAAGTTGATTAATTTGATACACCTTTTGTGAAGCTTCTAATATCCCTTTGCAGTAAAATCTGATAACAGGGATCTTCTAAATCAATATTAACTCATTACTACGGTAGATTGGCCTCCTGTATCTATGCTACTACAGCTGAGTAATGAGAACAGTGTTGTATATGCTGACATTCCTGCACATAATTAGATCCCTTTTTGTTATGATTTTCGAATGTGACCATCATTATGATAACAGCATTATTGTTACTGTCATCTACACAGAAAAAAGGTCTATACCATTATGTGTTCCCTTTTTTGATAAATTGTCTCCAGGCTCTTTTTAGCAATCAATAAGATTATCCCTTCAGGGAGAGTGTGTGTTCTGTCATTAAGAGAAGCCGAATGCAAAATAAAATAGTAGGAAGTGGATAAGGCTGGACTCAATAGCATTAAGCAGTGGAGGGCTTTGCTCGCACTAACAGTGTTCCTGGGCATGTGACCCAAGGGGAGCAAAAAGCAGGCTGGAGCAGAACGACAGGTGAAACATTTCTCTGTTACTTTCTGGATAGGTCTTCACAAGGGCATAGATCAGAGGATTATCTCGGCCATTTTTTCCAGGGCAGTTTGGCATTTATCTGGCACTTTACGATTCGTATCCCCGTGCTGAGGCAGAGGCTGACGGTAACATCTCAAGATATCAAACGTGCACGTCTGTCACAGTTTGTGTTGTTAGCAAGGTGCCTTGATAGAGAGCATGCTAAGCTGACCCATTTTATCAACTAAGGAGACTGGGGTGAACGTCTCTCTGCTCTTACATCAAACAGGGAGACTAAGAGTGGGAGAAAGAGAGACAAAGAAAGGAAGAGAGACCATGGCTGAAAGGCACAAAGGGGCGGAGATCAATTGAAGGTAGAAACAGTGATGTAAAAGAAACAGAGAGAAGTATTTAGGAAGATAAAAGATGGAAACAGCACCAAAAATAGATTGGTACTGTTGATTTCATAGTTGAATGATGGCATCAGTGGCATTTTGATGTTTACAATACTGGGCAAGGACCACAGACATGAGTCATGGTACACATATTACATATACATATAACTGCACATTCATGCCTTATAAATTGTAGTTTTGAGGATAACAGCATGATAGTAATAATAATAATAAATACTTTTTCACAAATAAACCTTCTTTGATTATGTTTGTCTAACATAGAAAGCCATTATATAATATAGATAGATAAATATGGTATTGATCATAAGGTAAGTTTAAGGGCCCCATCTTGCGGTCGGCGCACAGTGGATGGCGCGTGTGGCGCAGTTGTCATTTTCTGGCCCTGCGCCCACGTTGTCTAAATAGCAAATGCACTTGCACTTGTCTGTGCGTCTATGGGCGTGTTGGTCTCAAAATGAGGTGTGGTCAGGCCCATTGGTGGTGCGATTGCGCTACTGACCAAAAAAAAAACAGGTCTAAAATCACTGGCGCATATGTCACTGTTATTTAAGGGGCGCATCATCAAGAGTCCAATATGCTCCTATATTGGCAGGTGCGCTGCACGCAGACACTGTGATTGTTACGCACACGGACACACAGCAGCACACAAACATGCAAAACATCACTAATAAAAGTACCACAATGTGAATTTGTATTATGATGTACTGTACATCAACATATTAAAAATACATGTCATATGAGTTAGTCATAATATTTATTGTGATTTAATTAATTGTAAAAAATGGAGAGTGCCACTGCGGACAGTCCTAACAACCTATGAAAGTCTGTAGCCTCTGAGATGCTACACAGAGCGCAGTGCCATTACACACAGCCACTCACTGTTTATTAAATCAGCTGATGACACCAGGCTGCTGTAGTATAACTACACACACCTCTACACTCATCAGACTGGTTAGTTATATCTCCATATTCTTTCTTTATATGAATTATTATGTGAGGTTAGCAGCTCATCAGCCAACTTTCCTTTCAGCAAAAGTAACTCATGTTATATTATTGAAACGCATTGCTGGTAAATGCGCTGTTATAATAGCAATCCGCCAATGTGGCAGCGCTCCTGGATATTAAAGGAAATGGGAGATGACACTCTGATTGGTTTACCACGTGTTACGCTCAAAACACGTCTATGATTAATG
The DNA here is from genome assembly GCF_027409825.1 of Scomber japonicus. Lineage (NCBI taxonomy): Eukaryota > Metazoa > Chordata > Actinopteri > Scombriformes > Scombridae > Scomber > Scomber japonicus. The sequence continues at coordinate 19,974,826 of NC_070583.1, forward strand.
AGGGCACCACCCCTTTTAGACCATGCGCCTGGCACAGTGACCATTTTTCCGCCGTTTAAATAGAAAAAGTGGATTTGGACCCGCCCCAAAGGCACTTGCTCCACGCGCTTCACGCCATGCGCTATGGATCGTCAAAATGGGGCCCTAAGTGTTAACCCAGCACAGAATTCAGAAATCACGCTTATTTGTAAATATTTAATATTAAAATACAATAGAGCCTTGCTGACTGTCCTTTCAAGAATGAATCATAAAATGTAGCAATAATAATCAGGAATTGTGCTTTTTCTATTGCAGTCTTTACATATATAAATATATATAATTTACACTTCATCTACTATGGAAAAGGAACATGGGTTTCCATTCAACTGTGAAGGTAGATAAAAAAGGGGAAAAAACAGCACGTAGACCAATGAATAATGGGGATAAACTATTGGGGCATTTAAAATTCTAAGAAAATAACTAATCCCATCTTTATTTTCTTCTTGTTTTCCTGAAGAATGGGATTCACTGTTGAGGGCAATTGTCATTAGAAAATATTTTGCCTCCTAGATACATTTGGGCATTAGCCATCCTTTTATTGAGCAAATGGACAAAACAACTCCGGTTAGACCAGTGGAGACAGATGATTAGTAAGCTCTGAATGTTTATTACAAGGATAAATAAATATCCGCTCTCTGTTGGCACCAGTTCAACTTAATTGGCAGCCCTTTCAGAAAGGAGCCCCTGCTGAGCTCTGCCCAAGCCTGCCTCAAACAGCTCCAAACGTGAGGCTGCAAGTGTTCGAAGGAGTCCTCTGGCAGCAGCTCTCGTGCCAGGTGGTCTATTACCAAGGACACAGTGTGAGTGAGAGAGGGTGCTGGAGGCTGAAAAACAGGTTTGCTGCAAAGGATCCATCCACTGCTTGCCCTGCACCAACTAGACCATGAACTCTTTTAATTAGAGAGGATGCAGCCTCAGCACCTATCAGGCCCTGCTCACAGCTGTAAACTCATCCATAATGCATTGCACAGGTTATAAAGCCCCTTTCCCAACACCCTCCTATTGAGAGAGCAAGGCTGAACACCGACCAAATAATCAACATGTAAAGACAGCAGCACAACTTCACTCACCAGGTGCGAAAGTGCTAAATGGAGATTACTGTGTGACAATATGGCAAAAAGTTGATGGGAGGTGGGGGATCTTTAAAATGAGTTGTTTGGGGCAACAAGAAGTGCATTGTGTTTGCATATGTCAATGTAGGGGAAGCATGGTGTGTGTGCATGATTGGTTAATGCTGGCTGGAATTACAATGGAAGGAGGGCAAAATAGAAGGAAGGAGGAATGCCATACCTTTCACTACCTTATCCAGATAGTGAGCTTAGGAGATAAAAGACAGGACATATAAGGGAGGTTTGAACAGTGCCACTTCCATGACAAGACAGCAAGGCAAGGTGTTAGTTTACATTACAAAAGGTAAAGAAATAAAGAAAAAAAAAAGTGCAGTCATGAAGTAAAATCATGCAATACGAGCAACACAACAGATACAATCCAACACAGAGGGGGAGGGATGGAGACAGAAAAGGGGGGTGGGGTGGAATCGAGGAACACAGAGCAAGAGAGAGAGAAATCGAGAGCGTGAGAGAGGATAAAAAAGTGATATGTTCTGAAAGAACATTTCAATCTGTCCCCATTTATCAAATGCCAGGATCGACAGAATATCTCAGGGGAGTATTTCAAAAGTAACGTGATTGATGCACACATTACCACCCTTAAATCTCTCAAGCAATACCATACAGGAACTCAGGATGTGTAACAAAAAGCGATTTTAATCTTGAAACACCTTCATAGACAATGAGGTCACCAGAGGCTTCGGCGATGGCTGGGCCAAGTCAGACCTCCTGTGCTCTAAAGCGTGGCGCTCGGGGCCAACACAGACCTCTCAATAATGAAAATTGATTTAAATTGAGATCTTTGGCTTCTTAATGGATGACACTGAGGAATATTCTTGTCGAGGGAGTTGAGATCTCAATATGGCACTTATAAAAGACCCATCAATAATGTAAGGGCAGCATATAAAACATTCACAGACTGAATTGAGGCTCTGTACTAAGCCAGTTATGCTCCAAGATATGCATAAGAATACTGTTAGAAAAATGATCTTATCTGTTTGAATATGGAATACAGCTTTCACCTCTATGATGAGCATTCTCGATTTTGGTCCCAATGTCCCTATTGAGTCAAACGTGTGTAAGTTGCAAAGTCCTGTTCACTGAAATACCTTAACAGTGGGGGTAGAAATGGCTATTGTGTTTCCACTTCCTCTCTTACACTTGAGTGGTTCAGCCATAGACGCCACAGAACGACCAATACCTATATGAATGCATCACATTTTATATGACTGCCTTATATTTTGTTTCAAAATCTAGAAACTAATAGCTATAGCTTTCAAGTAAATGTAGTGGAGTAAGAATAATTTAGCTTTAAAATACAGGAGCATTGTATCAAGACATCAATGGATTAGAAGCACCACTTTCTCAGAGTTATACTCAAGTAAAGTAGATGAGTGAATGCCGTTATTTTACACCAATGAAACCAAAGGAATAAAAGAGAAGGAAAGGGAAGAGATGAGAGGTAGACAATAGTATGCAACACATGAAGACAGTAGGAGACGTGCACTCTTGTAAAAACAGACATTACATAGAATGACCTCTGGATGGTTAAGAGACTTGACAGTCCTGATATCAAATATAATAATACTAATTTAAAAAACAAACAAACTTATTTTAATGAGGTCAAGTTACACTTCAAAAATAAAACAGCCAAACCTCAGACCATCTATCACCTCATAACTTAAGTATCCTCTTGCTGTCCTTAGCTGTCCCTTGACACTGTATTATAATACTGCATTCACTAGTCACTCAGCAAGGACCTCTAAATACAATATATTAAACATACATTTTCAATATAATGTGTTATGCACATTTAGCAAAGTTTAGTCAACTCCTTCTGTCTCTTAACTACTCTCTCTGTAAAGACAAAAATAAAAAGAGCCAATGTGATTAACCCATGAACCACTGCTGGCATAGTCTGCTAAAGGATTATGAAATCCACTAGAACACACACACAGAGTTTAATGACTTTACTCTCTGGCAACACCATGAAAACTCAATAAAAAAGTTATTTTTTCTTAAGGTTCAAGTGAGCCAAGGTCTTCAAGAAAGCTATTAACATTCAGTCAAGGTCTTGAAAACTTAACTTCAGCAAGCATTTACAGAAGAACTGTTAGTATAAACATAAAGCTAAACATGATGGCTGACCTGCTCACAATGACTCACATGTCAGCATTTGAAATTAATAGTAAATGTAAAGGGAGCAAAGAAAGAGATGAGGAAAAGGATGAGTAAAATGAAAGGACACCTTCGCACATTCCCACATTAAAATGCATGAAGGCAAGCCTCAGATCCTTAAGTAAACCTGTTCATGCTTTACCAAGTTGCACAAATTCAATTAAGCATGCTTTTCCCTCTCTTCTCCAACTGGACCCTTCCCCTCACACCCAGCACTTCATACATACGCAAGCAGACTGACAGCCCACGCCTTTGTTGGCCTCCCAAACACACAGGCGTACACAGGCATACCCACACATAGCCCCCCCACCCAAACCGAAACCTCTTCCGTTCTTACCAATAGTGCAGTGCTCTCCGTTCCAACCCGGACTGCATTCACACTTGCCGTCCCTGCAAGTGCCATGTTCGTTGCAGCGAGGGTGACACGCCCTCTGGTCACACCCAGTGCCCATCCAGCCATCGTCACAGCGGCAGGTGCCCGAGACACAAATGCCATGGCCACCACAGTCCGCTGCACAAATCTCTGTGGGAGACAGGGACATAGACACAGACAAAAAAGAAAGCAGACAGAAAGGGGAGGGGGGTGGAAGTAGGATGGAAAGGAGAGACAAGGCGGTGACGGGACAAGGCAACAAGGGTGAAGAAAAGACAAATCCAGGAGTTATTGTCAAGGAAAGGCGGCCACGCTCCACTACCTTGTCTGATGGCAGCTGAAAAGAAATTCCTGCACCTCATAAGGGTCAATCCTTTTTGACAATACAAATCTAATAAGTCCATTACAAAGAAAAGACATGGATTGTGGTGGCCTTAGCAGACTTATTCTTCTCCTTGCCTCTTCTTCTCTTTGTAAATTCAACTCTTTTCGCTACAAAAGAGGACAAAGAGGGAAGAAAATACACAGCTGGAACTACTTGTAGGAAAAAAACAATATCTGCATTATTCTTTTGATTAAACTGTATGTTTATTTCCTCTGTTGTACATAGATTGTTCATAGCAGCATCATAAGCTTTACTAGAGGTTACAGGCAGGAGGTAAGGCTGCACAGAAATGTTTCAAGCCGTAGGATGCCAATATATATTCCACCTAAGTGTAGTGTACCAGAAGAAAGAGTACTATATTGATGGAATGAAGGAGACTGAGAGACAGAACTACAGTGAAGCTTGGCTGGTGCTATTGTGTGGCAGCTGAAAGACCTCCCTGACAGGCTGTGATAGAGCCTGGGACATTACCCTCGTCTCATGAACTCGAGGGAGAGTATGACAAGACGAAGGCTCAAAGAAATTAAACACTGACAGATTACTTATGAATCTCATTGAAATGTTAACCTCTTTATTAACTATTCTGTTATAAAATAGGCTTAGCAGTATGGGCATTGAGGAACAATAGCCATGTATTCCTGTCTTATTAGCCAAGCCAATTCAAATATGACCACAGGGGACCAAACTGGAGGTAAAATCTTTTAATAAGTCAATTACTCCCTTTACAGTGTCTATTTTATCATTACTACAAATTAAGTGGTATTTTCAGCCACAAACCATAACATGACATTAGCAGCTCAAACCCCCCGTTTTTAATCTCTCATTACAATGTGGAACTGAGAATAGAGAAGAATAATAAATAAGAGGTGCTATGGAAAATAATAGCACGTCTTGAGAGATCTCAAATAGCACACGTGTAAATAAAAAAAAAAAAAAAAAAAAAAAAAAAAAAAGTTTATGCAAAACCCCAAACTGACCTCACCATTTCTTTTCTCATACATTTTTGAACATATCCTGGTCTGAGAAAACAGACTAAAACTGACTGTGAGACTGAACTGTTCACTTGGAACAAAGAAGAAACCTTTAACATGATAAAGATGCAATTACTGCCTGCAGGCAAACCCTCATTATCCGTGGCCAGAGGAGTCCACAGTGAGAAACACCCCCATCCCCACGATGGCCGTTACCATTTGCACTAAAGGACTGTGTAAACAAACCTTCCTCTGGGTGGGGAAATGGCAAAAATGGCATAAAAACACACATATTAAAGCACATAAAACCTCAGGCATTGTTTTATAGCTGGTAACAACATTACTACCAACTGTGCACACCCAGGTTGTACTGTGCCAAAGCCACATGAGAAAATGGTTTTGTGTCTGTAAAGTATTGGGGAGGAGAGATTAAAGAATGTTGAAAGATTTATTGAAAGCTTTCCATCTTTTTCTTCTCCCCGTCTGCAAGGTTATAGGCTGCTAGCTATACTACCCCACCACTAAGCTTAGTGTTGTATTAGACCACAGAAAGCTCTACAATGAACGGGATAAAGGAGGATAAAGAGCCAACTCATCATCATTTACAGAGCTCTTTCTCTGTGAGGCAAACTCAGACTAACTGCCCATTTCCCTCAAAATCCCTGGGATTACCTAATAGGTCATTGTGTCTGCTTGGAATATAAAGGGATTCATGGATCCAAGTGACTGCTAGACTAAAATTCTCATTTCAGAAATATTTGGTAAGAATACAAATTATGTTGTCTAAATGAAAGCAGCCAAAGGCTGCAACTGTATCAGTCTCTGCAAAGCTGATGCACTGATTATCAACACATCAAAAGTCTGTTGAAATGGAGCAATCTGAAGCTTTAATCTGTCAGCAAATTACCATAAAACATAAATAGTGTCTCATATGAGCATTTATATGTTCGGAAAAATGTGAAATTCTTTAGCAGGCCTTACAGTAAAAAGAAAACCCTTTTTCTGAGTTTTGCATCTGCATGCAGTGAAAGTCAGTGATATTAATGCCTACATTTGACAGCCCTTTAACAATCCACCACTGAGTTCACAGAGGTTTTTCAGTAAAATTCTTCTTCAGTAAATGTGAGCAGTTTGCTGTCAGAGCTCAACCTAAATTGTGCAAAACTATTTTTCATCTTTAGAGCCTCAAGATGGTATATTCGAGCTGTAAAACTGTATCTTATGCTCAGCCTATTCTTGAATACCAAGGGAGAACATTCCCCATGGACAAAATGAACACAATGGGAACAATCCTCCATAGCAGAAACAACTATCATGAGCTGTGAGTCTTGCGCCAATGTGAAAGCCAGTATTAACTTGCATTAGATCATGCCTCTGACAGTATCTCTGATGTGCATGTTTTGCTCTTTTTTGTGGTTTCAAACTACCCATGTGGAGTTTAGACATGAAATCACTCGTAAAATAAATACATTTCGAGGAAAATCAAACAGTTTTATTGCAAGCTGCGAACCTCCAACTGATGATAAAAATTGTATGAATAATTGAAATTTTCTTGAGAGACATTTTCTTTTAACATAATCAGAAATGTTTACTTCTGTGAGGAGCCTAGCAATTACCAAAGTTGTAATGAATCAAGCAGTGAAATAAATTTCAGCAAAGATGGTATGAAACAGATGACAGAGGTGTCAAGGTTATCACATGTTGCTGTTTATTGTAAACTGAGGTATTAAACTAATGTCACACATATTGAATGCCAGGAAGTGTCACTAGAGACTATAAATTATTCACTGACTGTGGTGACTATTTGTGAGTAGTTAAAGATTGATAAGATCACATAACTGAGACATGTATAACTACAAATTACAAGGTACATATAAGTTGTGACTGAGGGTACAAAGCTGTGTAAAACTGTGAAACCTGCACCTGCTGTCTTATTATATTGTATTATGTTTCCTTTCATACTCACTTAATTTATGTGTAAATAAATAGTTTAAATGCTGTTTTCACTGTACTGAAAACAAAATCTTATTGTTTACAGCTTTCAAAAGCCAATATTAGTTGAACCCTAATACAGCAAAATATAAAATAGTGTATCACTATCTTGGGATGCTTAGATTGAGATTCAAACTACTACGACCTGTTTAGTCACTCTGGGATGCCATTGGGTAGCTAAAATAACAAAAACAACCTCTCAATAATAATATATCCCATCAAATATTTTCTGGGAATGCAATGACTTGACACTATTTGGTAATCAGAGCTCAAACAGCATGGACCGGTGGAAAAGGAATTCTGCCAATGTTTACTCTCATCTGAGGGAAACACTCACCTGTAGAGCAGTCATGGCCCGTCCAGTTGGGATCACAGCTGCAGGTTCCGGCGTCTGCCAGGAACGCGCCATGTCCAGAGCACTGGTCCATGCAGGAGGCCCTGGGGCTCTCGCATCCTGGCCCGCCCCACCCCACAAAGCAGTGGCACTCTCCCTGGACACACACCCCTCGGCCTGAGCATGTAGGGTCCAGGCAGTCCACTAAAAAGGGTTCCAAAGAGACAATGTCAGACACACTGGTAACATGCTGTTTTCCCCTTTCAAAGGCAACCTAGCATCTCTATTTGAGCCTGAGTAGCATGACAACTGCAGAGGGCTGCAGCTCAGCACATGTACAATGAATGTACAAAGTGAACACAAAAATTATGTGAGAAGGCCCACTTTCTTTAAAACCATAGACAAGGTTTACAAACAAGCGAACTAATTAAGTGGCTCTTTACACACTGGGGCTTATGGCACCAACCCACTGGTACTGCCCACGCTCCTGCTGGCACTTTCCCATCATGTCATAATGAAAATTCCTCCCAAAGAGGCAAGGTGCTTTAATAGGAGCATGTTTCTAAAAAAAAATTAAAGCCATGATGATAAGAAGTTCAAAGCTGCATAAACCAAAACCCACATTAGCAGAATGTAAAAGGAAAGACGGGGTAAAGCAAGGAAAAGCCTGGGGCAACAGCCGGACTTCCTAGGCGAGAGAGCATACTCAAACCTAGATTACAGACCGTTTGAAGATCACTGTGACTGAGGAAGCTTTGCACCGGCTTTCCCCTGCTGCATATTTTTTTGTTCCTAACAAAACTGTATCACTTCAATTAGTATGAAAGTATAAAATTAAAACTGTTTCTGTAGCATCTCTTCCCTTGACATGTTGTTAAATGGGTGTTCAGTTTGTAAGGGACAATGATACCTTTCTTTCTACTAGACAAAACCTACATGGGACACACAGATGGCAAATGGGCGCCAGGCAGGAGCCACTGAGAGCGGCAGGCCGCGCCATGGCAGCTCCCCTTTACCATGACATAAATGAGCATAAAGGCCGTTATAGTAAGACAAACAGGATCTCTCGCCTCTTAGCAGATGGTTTGGGCACAAGGCACAAAGATCAGAGGCTAACTGACAAGAAAGTCTCTCCTGGCAATTAATCATCATGCCTGAAGGTTGCACTGAAGAAAGGTAAAAATGTTAAAGGGCCCTTGTCCACATTCGCCTCCATTTCTTATGGCTAGCACTCCACCCAAAATAGAATGGGAACCTATGGATGTCACGAACCCCCATTTATCAAACTCAGGGGGTCCATTTTTCATCTTGAAATGAGAGCCTTCAAGAGCTGACATACACAATGGCACCCTCAATCTTATCTGGTCAAGCCTCATCCGGCATCATGAATGTGGAGCTCCAAACAGATTAAAATCAGACTCTGTGTTTTAATTTCAGACAATAAATGGACTGTTGAGTAACACAATGTATTTTTTCAATGATTTATATAGTATACGTCACCTAGGTTGTGGGGTTAAGGGTTATGGCTACAACGCTTTTCATAGTTGATCTCCATACCAACGTAAAGCCATTCCCACAATGAGTATACTTTTAAAATGCAAAGCACTAACTTACTAAGATGGTGGTTATAGCAGCAACATAACATAGGATTTTATACGGTTACAATGCATTACCACAACTTAATAAAACAATCACCTTCTTCACAGTTTTCTCCTTTGTAGCCTGGATTGCAGATACATGTTCCCACGATACAAGTTCCATGGCTACTGCATGTGATGTCGATGCACTGGTTGGTGGGAATGTCACACTCGGAGCCCTTCCAGCCGCTGTGACACATGCAGCGACCTTTAAGGTATTGACCATTCCCACTGCATAGCACTGGACAGGAAGCTTTGAAAAGAGCAGACAGCATACATCCATTTGAATGGACCCCTCCAACCATAGCTTCAAAGAATAGTGTGTTTGGTAAAGCCTCGAAGTGACAATGAGGCTCTGACCAAAACATTAAAAGGTTTCTACAATAAGTCACACAAACTACTGAAATGTGGCATACAGTGAAACAATCGAAAAATTGAATAGTTTCAGGCAGTATTGAAAATAAAGAGTGAAATAACAAGTGGCACATATGGTGCTGATCACCACATGCATAACAGATGGCAGTATGTACAAAGATGTAAACAAAACAAACTGCTATCATTTTAACATATTGCCTAAACTTAGTTGTTTGTTATTTTAATTTAGTGAAAAAAAATCCTTAGTTTGAAGGAAAGGCTCAATACCAGCAATATAAGCGAAAATATGCCTCCTCTGTACTGTTATTTAAAGGTTCCTCTGTATGTAACACACTATTCCATCAGGAGAGATAAAGGTAAAAATGAATGATCTGGAGTACTACTGCTTAATTAAATAAGAATGATCTGAAGTTCAATTTAATGTAATTGCATCAAAAGTGCTTAGTTCTGGTTACACCATAAATGTAATTTCATCAGAACCCTATATATGACAGTATGTATGTGAATGATGAGATCAATAAAGAAATAATGACCAAGGGAGTGACTCACCTCGCCCACAGTCAGGTCCTTTGAATCCCAAAAAGCAGCGGCATGTTCCAGCCACACAGTCACCGTTCCCAAAGCAGTTACTGGGACAGTCATCAATAGAGTCTGAAAAAGAGCAATCAAGAGCGTTTCTGAGTAATGTGGTCTGAAAAACAATATTCTTCCCACTCGCTTTCTCTGTGTTGATTATTATCCCTATGCTAATGACAGTGATGAGCACAGGCTCCGATCTTATCCACCTTTCTATTCCAGTGCAAAACATTTTTGAGAGTTAATGTTTAAACCAAATGAGAGAATTTGCTAAAAGAGTAAACAAGTTCTGATGTGGGCAAATGCATTTTCATAAGTATTTGATAAGTGACACGCATCATTTGAGAAAACCAATTTGACGCTTTTATGGCCCACTGCAACTGGGTGATTCAAAGTGTCAGCAACACTGGAACCTGTATTTCCAAACTGCCAGGGGTAAGGTTATCATATTTTCTTCTATGGTCTGATTTTCAGAAACAAAGAGTAGGCCAGACAGACTACTTTGTTACGCTGCTTTAACTTAGGGCTGGGCAATTAATCGAAAAATAATCCAAACCGACATTTAGAAACTCTAATCGACTTAATCTTGCTCATGTCAATTAATTGTGGTGTTCACTGTTGCCATGACAGTGAAGGTTGCATATATTTAAGGAATTTGAAAACTTGTCTTCAGTGATCATTTTAACCCAAACCATGATCTTTACATAGTTCTAATCAAGTAAACGAGACATTAACCACAGCGTCACACCTTAAAACATCATTATTTCACTCCCTAAAGATACTCACACCCTAAAATATTACAAAATATAGTGTGAAGGCAGTGTAAAATACAAACCTAAAGAAACTGTGATAATACAAAATTGTTCATCAAGGGTGGAGATAATCGTTCATTAATCGTAATCGAGATTAAAAGTTCAATTAATTGTGATTTAGATTTTTGCCATAATCGCCCAGCCCTACTTTGACCATCCATCACTATGCTACAACTCTCTCTTTTTGGTTTGACCTCTTGTTTGTGTACATTGAAATTAAGATATATGATGCTCAACTTCCATCTGCCTCAGACTAAGCCAGTGATTGCTCTTGTACAGTAGTTCAATATGTTATTTTTTTATACTATCTACTGGGTCAACTTGATCTGTTTAAAAAATAAAACTAAGTAAATTAAATTCAAATTTCTCTTGGATATGCAAGAGCTTTCTTCACCAAATCTAAATCTAGCTGGGCTCAAATTAAACAGTTGTATGGTTTTGCCACAGATCCCAATAAAACCTTTTGATCCACAAAATGTCTGCACAGTCACAGTTAATAGGTGCCTCACTATATACACAGAACAGCTATTACAACAAGATTAGGTCAAAACCAAGTATATGGCTGGACCGTGTATGGTCAATATGCATAATTTTGCCCAAATTGCTACAGGGAGAGTCAGTGCTAGTGTCTACAATATTAATTCATGGGTATTAAATGTTCATCTGCAGTTTTCTGCAGTGGCCCCAGCAATATTTTCTAATAAAGTGTACTGAAGTAGCACACAAACACCATAAACACACCTGTCACCTGCCTGCAGCTACAGTCGCTTTATACAATCAATCAATCAAATCTTATTTATATAGCACCTTTCATATGGACTAGCGTAGCTCAAAGTACTTTACAGTTATTTGATTGACAAGCTGATAATAAGACAGAAGAAATGACAAAATTAAAAAAGAGAGAACAATAACAACAATAATAATAGTACATTTTAAAGGAATAAAACAAAGAACAATTTAAAGACAAAACTGGAGACCAGACATATACAGTCTAATAGCTACACACAGCACGGCATGGCTATGCTAATGAAGCTAGCCATGTTAACTAGGTGCTAGCTGCGGTATAGGCTGGTAAAATTGATCTGTCGTATCTCTTTGTGTCTGCAGGTCCTGTCAATGTCGGAGCCTCCTTGAGACGCTTCAGCTGGAAAATGTGTGTTTTTTAAACTTATTTTAGGACTGTGCTCAGGGGAAAACTCTAACACTGGGTAGGCCGACCAATCACTCCACAAGTCAGTCAGTCAGTCAGTGATTCATTCAGGGTTACAGGGCTAGCCAAAAAGCTGTAAGACACAATGGTATACTGTCTTTTATCACACTATTGATAAATGAGAAGCCTGTGAGACAAAAGCAAAAAAAATGCTTGCAAATTAATTTAGAGTTTTGGTGTTTAGTGTCAGCAGTATAACATTAAAATTACATTTTGAATACAGGTCATCGCTGATGTAGAAATGATCAGACACCTGACATATTGATGACATATTGAAATGATTTAGCTCTGATGACATATTGAAATGGTAGAAACATGTTTCCTAAAGTATCTGCTTAAAAGCCATTACAGCGCTGGCTTCAGACCTCCCTTTATATTTCAAGTTCCTATACCTTTTTAGTCAGTCTTTCCCCATGTTGTCATGTCATGCTATTGTAGAGAGAAACACATAGATTTTCAATATATGTTGTGCTAAATTCATATTTAGGTATTGTATGTACTACACACAATGTAATTACTAGTAACTTGACTCTACAGCTTATTGTGCAGCTATATTACTGTATCTTTATTTGTTATCTAGAAAAACTGAGGGTATTTTTTGATGCAATCAGTAGAGCATGCACAACACTCTCCATCATCTCTTCTATTAATCCCTCTCACTAAATCAAACAAATTCCCAAAATAATTATTTTTACAACCTTGTTTTTATTAGGGATAAGAGGGATCACTGATCTCTGAGGTACTCAACAGCAGCAGAATTCTGAAACATGGCACTCACTGAATTAAGCCTGAAATGATGCTGAAAAATATTCAGTCTTGTCCATTGCCTTCAGGCAGCAGAAGCTGTAAGGCAAAACTTACTGAACAAAGAATCTCTTGTGCTTCACAAAGGGCTAGAAATGTGAGCCATGGATTCAGCTTCCCTTTACTCTGGAGAGTCAATCATCACTGAGGATGCAATGCAAGACAGAGAGAAAAGACAAAGAGAGAGAGAGGGAGAAAGAGATCGAGGCAGACCAGAGATACAGTGAAAGGGGAGAGGGGTAGGCAGCGAGCAGAGAAACGTTGCTGATGTTCTCTGCTGTGCTGCAGGCTTGCCTTTGCCATGTTGGGTTAGTGAAGGAATGCAAGGGAGACTATCCTCAGGCATGGTAGAGGCAAATCATCTTTTTTGGGGGGGTTTGATGGATTCCAGCAAGAACATCTAACTACAGTAGGTTACCTGGGCTTTTTTTTTTTTGGTTAAAGCTAGGGAAGCCAGCAGTGTGTGTGGGTGGGGTGGTGGGTAAGGGATAGGAAAATGAGGAGTGGTATGTGTGCATTCTTGCCATACAAAATTTCTCCCAGAAGTGCAATTATGCAGGAAAGATTCCTTGCTTGAATGTTGCAGCTCATGTAGGAACAAAAGCAGCTACAGCTAAGCAGGGTTGTAGTTTATTGTTCATCCAGCACTAAAGGCAGGTTTTCAACTCTGATAATCTTATCTTCTTAATCTTATTCTGCTACTTTGGTGAATAACAAATTGTCAAATCAAACATGCTTAATTGACTAATAATGAACTTCAGTCTCCCATTCTGAATGCATACACGATTTAGTAAACTCCGCACTTCTCATGTCTATTGCCTGCTTCCTCTGAGAGCAGGGAAGGGAGGCCATGAATATCTCTTAGCCACACACTCGACATAGGCCAACGCATAAATCATGGATTCAAGCAGAGCTTCATTGAAATTCATTACCCTTCATATCTGGGGAGCTAACTATTGTGTGAATCTCTCCAGTCGGTGAGGACAGAGTACCGTGCAGTAGGCAGGTTTAATCAGCGCCTTTCCATGCTCTCAGAGGATGCTCAGCACCTTTGAATGATGGGTGGCTGTGTACAAAGGCAGCCTCTGCTACAGACTAAGACAGGATAGAGAGTAAGACATTGGTGCTGGGTCTTTGCTTCCTTTTGAATTGCTCCTCTGCATAGGAGGCCGTGCCTGGGTTGAAGCATGTCTGGCACCAGGCAGCAGGGACAAATGGCTTCATGCTCCAGAGGGCTGTGATACAAAACATTCAGTAGGACACATTTCACATTGCCATGGAGCCACAGCCAAGTAATGAGGAGCAGCCCAGATTAAAGACAGGGGCACTCCATCCCCGCAGATGCATTATGGCATAGCTATGTGCACCTTCCATATAATACATGTGACGAGCACAAGATGCCTCCCTGTTAGCAAAATAAGACATTTTTTCTTCCAACAATGTCAGAAACACTAAAATAATTTTACTGTGGGTGTCTTATAAACAACACTGGGTGTGTCTCTCAGTGTGCCCGTTCAGGATATTGTTCACATATATTTCTATACCTGGGCAGCTCTATTTGAAGGTCAACTCCATTCCTCCACGGCTCAATACAATTCATGCAGTTGGTGAGATTCAATTTCTGCTGAAGGGCACTTAACCGGTGACCCATTTTACAAAGGGCCCCTCTGCCTCCCTCTGCCTCCCTCTGAGCTCCTGTGTGCAGATCAGCTCCGATACAAATGAACAGAGACACAATTCTAGCTCTGACAAACTCTGCCCCACCCCATCCTATCCCCATACCTATCCATTGCACAGCCTATCTAGTTGTGTTTTCTCTGTTGCAAACCACAGGGGGCCTCCATGCACACACTGTCAAGAAGAAATAAGCAAAAGTAAACATGCTGGCCTGACTCCCCCTCCTTGTGTCATATCATATATTAAGTATTGAATTACAGCTGTTATTGGGACAGCAGGGGGGCATAGTGCATCTCTTGCCTGTCTCCACTTGATGTTACATTGGTGTTGAGGACAGCCCCTCATCGATCTGCTGCCTGGCACAGCCCCTGTCACAGATGGACTCTGGCCCAGGAGCTTTTAATTAAAGAGCATGTGAGAACAGCTCCCAGCTGCCATCCCTGTGAAAGTCGACACCTCGGGCCCTCTCACACCTTGCTTGATACAGCAGTGCTAATCAAAGGCACTTTAGGGAGAACAAAGAGGAGCGTACAAAACAAAATCACCTCAACAAAGAAGGACTTATGTCTGAAACACAGCAGTGCGCCACACTGAGTTATAGGAGAGTCAGAGGAGAGAAATATCTTTCCTACTTTGATATATGGAAAATAGATGGAAATTGGAGCAAATCGTGATCAAAAATGGCACTAGCAGGAGGGTACAATCATACTCTGAATTGTATGCAAATGGCTCCCAGAAGCTGGACTCCTGATTCGCTCAGAAGACACTCAGGCTAATGAGGATATTATGATCCCTCAATGCCCTACTCAGGGGCATGGCAGGATAGCACTGATGTCCTGATTTTTGTAATATTCAACTTCACCTTGATTAACCTGCACTTTCTTTGGCTATTGAAATCTGCCAAAAGCTGTCTCTGACTAACAGCCCAAGTCTGGGCTGTTTGCTGTGGAGTGCTAGTGGTTGGTATTATAGGGATTATATGGATTGCTATTACAGGTTTCAGCAGCAGGTCATGCTCAGGGTGCTCACCTATGGTGGTGGTGAAGAAGGAGACAGTTTCAGCTTCTTTTCCGTCATTGTAGATAGCCAGGTGCCAAATGCCTGAGTCCATGTACTGGATAAAGCCTGTATCATGTGTGGTGATGGGTACCAGGCTCCGCTGCATAGCCACAGCTCCCTCCAGACCATGGATGTCCTGGGCCAGGAGCCGCCGCCCATCCAAAAGCTCTACAAAGTCAAACTGCAGACAGACACACGGAAAGTGAAAAAGACTGATGGATGAACCGCAGACATGCCATTAGAGTGACATATGAGACTTGAGTGCTTTCAGCCCCTTTGGTCTGCATGAATAACATCCTTCCAGAGGAGTTTGAGTAAGTCTTGGATCGGCTGTGATAATTTCATAGTCGGCATATCTTATATGAAAGCCTTGTTTAAAACTATTAAAGTGAAAAAGTGACGCTGGGAGAAAAAAATGAAAAGTTAGTGTTTACCAAATAACATCTGCAACGACTTGCTTCATATCAGTAGTGATTCAATGAATACCAATGAGACAGCATTTTATTTTCATCTACATAAGGAAGGGAATCTCGACTCATCTGCCACTCTATGTGTAATCAGTCACAGCTCGAAAACTCCACTCCAGATTATTTTCTTTGAAGTAAAAATAGAGGAAAGAGAGGAACATGATCTTTTGAGTGAAAAATAAATCACAGTGGACATTAATGCAAACAAAAATCATGCTGTGAACAATTTGTTGAACCACACTTACATTTACAGAGGAAATCTAAAGTCTGTGAACCAAGCAGTCACATATGATTAATAACATGATATATCTGATTCTGTGCTGCACATAGATGGGAAATTAGTGCAAAGAAAAATGTTTCTTTCTTGGCCCCTGAGCCCTGTGTCTTTGTGAGATTCACTGATGATATTGGACGCAAAAGACATTTGCCATAAATCCTTTCTGTAACAAAGCAAGTGATTCATAATACAATAGAAAGATTTATGAATTGGTTTGTATTCATGACACGCTCCTACATGGTTAGATAGATTTTTTAAAACAATATCCCAATTTATATTCTGTGGCAGAGGAAAAATGGAAAAAGAAGCTGAAGCCTTAGACTATGCAGACATGATTGTAAATTGTTTCATTTAACATTTTCTATTGTCTGTGGCAAAATGTAAAAACAAAACATTGGTAACACTGATGCTATATTGTTACAGAAAACACTGTAATATGTCAACTTAAAGATATATTTATACTCTATTCTGCTTTATACAACTAATAAGCCCAAAACATACAATAGATATGTAGTACAGTGTAATAATAAAATAAGTAGCATTACAGATAGTAACTAAATTATAGTGTGTCAGTGACATTCAAATATTTCCCACCTGTGTGTGTGATGGAGGTAGGCCTCTTCTTCCATAGATTCCCACTAAGGCATCTTTGCTCAGGGACACATTAAACTTCAGGTACATGGGATGATCAATGAAGACCTGGGACCTCCAGAAGATACCAGGAGGAATTTGCTGAGCGACCTTGCGCCCCACGTCAATCTCTCCCATATCTATATAGCTGTCATCTGGGAACAAGCTGTCCAATTTGCCTGCATTGCACACAAAGTAAATCGGTCAAAGAGATCACACCATTAATCCAGCGTGTGGAGGGCAAAGGGAGTCAGTCTGCTGAAGCTTGATAGTCTGACCATATCATAGATATTCAATCACATCCCTGACAGCTAGAGAAAAAATATAATGAATGACCCCTCTGACCACTGCCAGAAATTCCAGTTCCAATTCCAGTGGAGAAAAGAGAGTGCAAAAGTAAAAATATGGTGACAGAGCAGCAGTCTGCTCCTTGAACAAAATTCTAGTCATACAAAATGTTGTTGATTTGCACTGTGATAGGAAAATAAACTAAAAAATCTAGTTTAAAATGAAATGATGAAATATGTTTCAACACCAGAGAGTCTCGAGTATTTCAAAGCATTCTATCATTACACCTGGGATCATATGCAAATCGTATTGATGTTGCTGGGTCTAAAAGAATGTTTTTGTTGTTGTTTTGTTTTTAAAAGATTACAATTTTAATACATTTCATAAAGATTGTTCATTAAAAGTAAATAGTGATGGACATATGGTGTGAAAATGGTGCAAAAATAATTTGAAAAAATACAATGGCTTGAGTACTGTGATAAAATACAGTTATAGTTGAAGTAAAAGTAATAAAGTGAAAATTGTAATTATAGTAGAGAGGGATCTCTTCTGCCTGTACAAGCACATCGACTGCCAAAAACTGTCCATATGCTCGATAATACACCTTATATTGGACTCGGTGGAAATGGTAACATCTGTTTGCCCATGTAGAGGAGCTCATTTCGGTAGCCACATCTACTAAAGCAGACGTCCATACAAACTACCCTCAGGACTCGGTGGCAGACACGGCTTTAGGTTACACGTGGCATGGCAGATGGCAGTCTTCTCAAAAGTCCATCAGTGGCACTGGGTTTTATCAGAGTAGACACGTCACACTCCCCGTCTCCCAGATCTTGGGTTTACATAATGTTACAATACACAGGAACATTTTCCTCGTGTTGGTGTGTATGTGTGTATTTATGAAGGGCATTAATGGTGTACTCATCAGGCTGTTTAAATAAATCATAAGCCGAGACCAGTGATAATGGGCCTCATGGTTAAATAAATGAGTGTTGTTCTTTTTCTAACTTCGCTCGGTGTTTCACTATGGGAATCGCTTCAGGCATGACCACTACAGAAGCTCCAATGACAACACATCTGTCTATGACAGGTCAACCATCCCAGTCCGGTCATTCTCACTTTCTTCCCGTGAGAAAAAGCTCCCTCAGCACAGCCAGCAGTCAGTTATCGGCTAACACCGCCAAGCGTGATACTTTTCACAGTGAAGTGAATTTGAAAGAGGGAACAAAAGTGAATTTCAGCATTGAGCACATCTGCTTTAATAAAAAAAAAAGATAGCTCATCATTATTACTGGTGACAGCACTGCAGATTGAGACTTATTTAGAAAAGTATGCGTATTGATTTCCTATCTGCAACAGCTGCCATGTAGGGTATATGCTTAGCCGTAGTCATGCTTGTTGTTAGCTAAACAAACTTTCTGCTGTCTTTTAAATGGAAAAAAAAACCTCCTGGATTCATCTATATGGTAATGACCCCATCTCCTACCTATTGTAGTCTGCCAGTGGCAAATCACATTGTTAAATCTTGGCCCATTTGTTCGTGAATGGAACAGAGCAAACTTTCCTCGAGTCAAGCAGTTGGTACCGTGGGGTGAGCACATGCTTTCTTTGGCTGCCAGGAAAGGCAGCCCAGGCTAGGAGATGAAAGGATCACATCCGTTCTGAGGGGAGAGAGTGGCTAATCCCCCTCCAGCCCCTGGATACTCAGTCCCTTAAGCTGTCCCATTTTCTCCCTCCAGGAACAAATAACACTTTCCCACTTACAACAACTTTCATAGGATTACAATGCAGATCCCTTTGCATACCATGGAGACGAGTGATCAAAATGTGAAACTGGACGACACAATAATTACAAACTTGCTTGAGCTCCAAAATGTCATCTGTGAACTTTAAGATTTGAGAAACTTTTCTTTTGTGCGGTGTTGTTCTTTTCTGATGTGGCATGCAACAGCCTACTACAATCAACTGAGAGTCACTCAAATCATACTGATTTTGTTTTTGTAGCATTGACTGATAATATCAATGACTATGTGTTATCTTTATAAAAATCACACTTACTGTCATCTTTTCCCCTGCGATCAGATATTTCCAAGCCTGTGTTGCCTAATGGTGGCAAGCTCAGGTCAGTAGGAAAAGGTAGGCCACTTGTATTGTCCTCTGACAGCTGGTACATCTGTCTCTGCATGGGTTGCAGGTGCCAGTTTAATCCAAAAAGATGCATGGCTGAAAGAAGAAACATAAAACAACCTCAGGATTTATTTATGTTAACCCCACTAGAAAATGCATTTCATCCCAGCAAAGGAATATACTCTGTAAATTGAATCCCAAGTTACCCCCAAAGTTTTAAAGGAACTATTGCTAGTGGATTGTTTGTTGATTATTTCCCAAAGGTGGCAGCTGTGAGATGGAGGAAAAGGAAGTAAATTCAAAGAATAAAGAACAATACATGGTTTAATGGTTAATGGCATTTTTTCGAAAGTGCTGAGCAGTAAGATCAGAAGATGAATGCAATCCTGACCCCACGGGACAACATCTGTCTTAACAGACCAACATTGACATGGACAATCCCCAATGCTCTGTCATTTTTCCAACCCCATTACCCCATCATTCCCCTACAAAACTAGGGGACAAAAGGAAAAAAAAAAACATCAGCAGGGAGACACCAGGAGTATTTCAATGTGAACGCAGTGGATGAAGCATGCTGATATTTTACAAGGTCGACAAAAGAAATGTCCTTTGGAACAATGGCAGTGAAGTGCAGGACAGAGGAGGAGGGGCTGACCATGACAGATCACCAATAAGAGAATGGACAAAACGAGCTTAGCAAGGCAAAAGCTTGCTTGGAAGTCGACAGTCAGCAGAAATGGCCCAGAAACTCGATATAGCTATTTTATTGGTTTGTTGGTTCTCTTAAGCTCCTTAAGTAAATAACCACGCAATTCAATTACAAAGAGTGAAATTATCTGACAGGTTTAAAAGACTGAAGCTGGAAGTAAGACCCATACAGTTCTTTTAATATTGTTTTCTTCAACTATGTTTTCATTTTCATCTTTAAGGGAAGAGAGAATGATTTTGTGTGTCATTACTTTTACAGACAGAAAAGAAAAAGGAGAAAAAAAGTTTGTTAGTGAGACTTATGGATCTAACGGTCTTTGTATGATACCACTGTCACACAAGAGGACATTAGGACAACTTATAACTCTGAGGTTTTCATACATTCCTTTATAGTTTTATCACATTTGTGGTTGATATTCTTTGGTTGAAAAGCATAATTGCTGCATACTTCAACTTGCAACAAGTGAAGAAAAACAACAATGTGTCTGCATTGCATGTTATCTTTTAACACAATACCAGAACATAACTGAAAACTTATTATTTTGATATGCTCTACATAATATATATAATAATATAATGTATAGTCAAAGAATTTGCAGCTGTCACTCCAAAAAAAAGAGTTTGGGCAAGTATCTATTACTATTAACTATTAAAGCAAGACTTTAAAACAGTTTCTAACACCCCACATACACAAAAAAGCAATTCTAGAGTTAAAATCAACTTCAGTTAACATGTTGATCATGACTAGAGTCAGCTCCCTTTAAAAATAAGCTCAAAATACACAGGGACTGCTCCTTCAGGGTGGCAGCAGACATGAAAAGTCCATTTACAAGATTTTAAGACAGTTTTAATTATTTAAGCACAACAAATTTTGATTAGGTGTCATCTTGTGTATTACATTATTTTTAGTATTATCATTACTGGAATATGATACACATTCCTGTTGAGCAGCTTATTTGCACAAATTAATAGTATTAATATGTTTAAAATGATAACTAGTCAGCAAACAAACAGAAGACCCTACATTGTTTCATTGAGCAGAAGGTGTGCAAAACGTCTTAACTTTAAAACCAGTGGTCAGCCCCCAAGAGAAAAAGGAGATTTACTTGCTCAGATTCAGCTATCAACTTCACATTGGCTAAAACAATCATATGAATGTGACAAGTGGCAGATCAAACCAAGCTATAGTGTCTGATGTGTGGTTCATGTGGGGTCGTTTACATAAACGCATCAGTGAACACAACTCTGCCTTGTTTCTCCATTTTGATCTCAACAGTGGATGAGCACACTAAAACAATACCTAATGTTTTTATGATGCACAGTAGATAAACAGTACAATATATTCAAGGAAATTTCAATATGGATTTGTGAATAAAGATAGGTAGCAAGAGAATGGCTAACACGGAAAACCAAATACAAACTTCCAAAAGATGATTGAAGTTCAGCTGCAAGACCAGCATCTGTTCTGTGTCCGTCCAGTGCCTGTGGAAATTACTGTGTCAGTGGAGGACAACCAGTGAAGAGACAGATGGCTTTGTTTGTCATTTTGTAAGCTACAGAAAAGACATTCCTTTTGATTTGTAGTTCTACATTGACTGGCGAAATGGAAAAAGAGTCTGTGTATGTTGCTGGCAGAACCATCGCAAAGTCACCAGGCAGGGTGTCGTTCCAAGTGTCCTAGTAATCACGTCTTTGTGAACCCCGTTCTTCATCCCATCCGTCCCTGAGGCCTCTAATGGAAAATGGTTGAAGAGTCCCCCCCCCTACTTCCCATCACCCAAAGATTTACTCCAGTGCCTTCTTGGTATCTATGATATGCAGAGCATTGGGCCTGAGCCAGCAAATAGCCTCCTGATTTTGTTTTGTTCACTTCTCAAACTTTGCAAACACTGTGCAATGACACTCAGAGGGCTGCTGCAATTGGCTGCAAAATGAAGACAGGTTGGAGGAATAACAAGGTACTTCTAATGAGATGGCCACTGGCAGAGACAAGCTGTGTCTGTGTTCCAGCGATGCCACTGACCTGTCAAGACTACTGTACTTCGTAGCATTGCCCATTTTGTCCTGAGCACATGTTGTGCCCTCTTTTCGCTTATCTCTTGGCAGGAAGTTGGGTCACACTATGTGCCAATTAGGGAACAAAGGTACTGTAGAAGAAGACTTCTTAGTCAATCTGAGGAAGTCAGCACTTATTGCTGTGGGTCATCTGCCAACATTCCTGTGCTTCTATCCTCTGATCTGAGGAGTACTTTTCATCTAGTGCACACTTCAAGGAAAGCGATGATGAGGAGAACCTTTTTTCCCGCTTCATCTCACTGGTCAAAATCATCAAATACTGTGAGCATTTAAAAAAGACGAACTATCATTAGATATTTTCAAAAAGAGCCAACATATTATAGAGTTTCATACATGCCTTGGACTGAAAATGTTTAACCTATGGTGTACGTGAATAAGTGTGAAATATTTTATTTCTTTAAAACACATGTAAACATGTGCATAACTGGGATATAATATGTGGATTAAAAAATAAAAAACATTGCACAGCATGATATTTAGTCATTTTCAGTGCCTGGGTTTGAGGTAATGAATTAAGGTGTATTCTAATGTATTTCAAGAAATGGGCTATTAGACATTTTTACAATATCCATACCATGATATTGATACTTAATAACATAAATTGTAAATGTACATGTGAACAGTTGTAGAAAAAAATGCTACAGTAAAAAACATTAATGAATGAATGAAAAAATGAAGTTTGTTGTTAAAGTCTCAGCTGATAGGTGACAGTGTTTGGGATTTGAGGATGAAGGGCGCTCATCAACACAGAAGTACTTTATTCAGCACATTAAAATCACCATTGCCAACATTATGTGAATGTACAATCGTAAAACTGCAAAGATATACAGCCAGCAGTGCAATTCCATATGCTTGGCAGCTATATGTGGCTAATGCACTTACTAATTGTCACTAATTAGTAGCAATTATATGGGGATGTTCATTGTTTCAACTGATATTCCCCAGTAATAGAAAATTACACATTGTCTGGTTTGCAGTGAATGATGGGCATTGTAGAAATAAAGAAAGAAAGTGAGAGTTTCTCTGAAAGCGGAATAATTAGTTTTATCTGCCACTGAAATAAATGAATGCATGAATAGATGAAAAAAAAAGATTTTTGCTCTGTAAATATAGGTAATATGCAAGAGTGTTATAACATTGATGACAAAAATGGAACATTTCCTTAAGATGCATTTAGGACAGCATCCCTACTGATGAATCTAGATAATGAAAATATGACATTGGGATATTGAAAAGCAGGCAAATTGAACAGAGCAGTACTTTTCTGAATTATTCAAAGACAAAAAGTTTACCGACAGGTAAAATATGTGTTGCAGAGAGGCTTTTTGCTAGATTTGATGATCATGCAGCGAAACATTTTCTGGGCCCTAACCTCTTTGTCCTTGCCTAGATACCCAGGGTGAGTGAAAGTGAACACAGGAGGATACTGATGACCTTAAAATGAGGAACATATAACAAATGTGCTAATGAGTGAGCAACCGCAGAGAAAATGGTACCATCTTAAACCCCCAACCTTTTTGCACTTCAAAATGTGCAGATTTACAAAGCTGTGACAAAATAAAACCATGCTGAAAGTCAAAACATCTGTCATGAGGCATAATTGGGTTCATTAGACATCTCACCCAGCGTTTCCAATTACAGGCCTCAGTAATTAATTGCACTTGAAATTAAATGTATTTTCTCATCAGCCTTTAATTAAATATGGCCCTCGTTCTTGATTGGAAATTCCGATCTTAGGGTGAGGTTTGGTCTCACACATGTTTACTTGTGGTGAATCGGGAGATGGTCTGAGTCTTGCAGGGTCTAATTACACAGTCTGATTAAGCACTATCAGGCTGACGGCGCTCTCTGGCTTTTGCCCAGGTCACAAGCAGTAAACAGTAGACACAAACTGCATCTCTACTTCTATAGCCAAACCACACTGCTCATGCCAAAAACAGGTCAAACCAGAACTCACAGGCATCACCACTGATTTCAAATTGCTGCATACGTAGATCATCACCATGAGCAGAAACCAGCTGATACTTTTTGAAACCATTTAAATAGCTCTGGTGACAAAAAATGAATAATCAGATTTTAGGTTGTTTGGCCTCAGGGAGAAGCTGAAACGATAGCTTTTGTGATTGTTAGGGCATAATGCATATCTATAACAAATGTCCTCAATGAAGAATTCATTTATCTCACTGATGAAGGCCATGCAGACGGATTTGGCTTTTCCTTCCTTGGCTTCATGTAAATGAACTAAAATGTTCTCACCATCCTTCTATTTGAAAAACTGTTTCTTTTTCTGTGCAAGACTGAATTCAAGAGTGTAGCCATTTATATGTTAAACAGGTATTCACAGCCAATCAGAGGTATATTATATGGTAAAATATATGAGATAAAAGTGTATATCAAGTCCCTATTTAAATTTGTAACAATGGGACAGGCAGGAACTTTCATAACTTGAATCAAATCAAAACATGTTTTCATGAAGACCACTACATCATTAAAACCAATTTGCTTTAAAGTAATGATAACAAATTCTCTGACAAACAAAAGTGTATTTTTGCTATGCTATCACTGATTGATTTAAAATAGTGATTTGACCTATAGCTGATTCAAATGTTATTTTAAACACCAGGTGTTGGGGGAAGAGAAAAAGTCTCTGCTACTCAATAAGTGATGAATTTTACATAACTGGCAGAACAACAGCTTGTTTGGAATAAACAGAAGAAGACCTTGGTAACCTTTCATGAGCAGCAATAACTAGCATAGAATCCAAATAAAAAAAGTTTAATATATGATCTCAGAGAAATAAAGGGAAACGACATCACAGAAATGACATGTGATTTAAACCCTTTTTAGTTTTTCTTTTTTGTGTCTTTATCATGTATCTGCTTTCTACTAGAGACATGTTGTAAACAGTCTTGTATATGCAATAGATCACACAGATAAATGAGACAGTGTATTATCAGATGTATATATCATTCCCCTAGGAAGTGACAGCAGTCAAAAAGAGAAGAGCTGATTTAATACCATAATGAGGATATCACAGCTGATAATCCTGCAGCTGAGACCTGGATATGATGGTCAGGGAATCTTAAATCAAATAAGATGAATACTCTAAATGTGCAGGCCTCTCCTAATGTGATGGCTGATGTATTTTTAATTTATTCCCTATCTGACCTATTCACAAGAGCAAGAAACCAGATTGGCCATCTTTGCAGATTCAGTCAACCCAATCTATGAATGATAATGTTATTTCGAACAAGGTGTGTGGGCGAGGAGTCAATCTATGAGTCCCTATATAACCATGCTCATATACGGTGCAGAGTGCAGATTCAACACTATTAAAACGGATGATAGAGGAAACACAATGGAGCATGGACTCATCCTGTGTCTGCAGTTAGGTGAGGGGTGGGATTGGGGGAGGATAGGTAGAGGTGCCCTCCTTGGTGTGTGTAGGTGCATCAGAGGTGACTCACCGATGAAGTAGGCCAACAGGAACAGCAGTGTTACTGAGATGAGGATGGCACTGAGAGCAGCACATTTCCAGTTGCAATGCTTGTAGGGTTTCTTCAGGCTGAAGGCAGGGCGAGAGAAGGTGTTTCGAGGCAGAGGGCGTGGGGGAGGCGAGTACACCGTGCTAGAGGTCAAAGGGTATCCTGGTGATGTCGTGCAATACATTGGTGATGTTCCACCTGGTTTGAACAGGAAGTGCCTGGAAAAAACATTACATTTGTTAGTCTCAACAAAACATATTCATTTTTCAGTGATGCCTTTCATAATACTGTAGGTTACTGTCTAACTGACTGCAGTCCCTTCCACTGGTAAGTAAATCTATTTCCAATTCCATTTAATACTGTTACTATAGTTACGCTTCTGCTACATTAGTGAGAATATGAAAGCATACTGGGTTTTGCAGAGCTGAAACTGTTAATCAATAGCAAATCTAATTTACAGGACTGGTGACTTCAGCTGATTCTTGTTTATATATTTGTGCCAGCATGGGGAAGAACAGCATTGATTTAAGCTGATTTATCCATCCTTGAAGAACATGGCTGGCTATCTCAGAAAACCTGTGTAAAGCTGCATGTCCAAGTGCCGTATGATCAGCCCATCAGAGAGTCAGTGGCAGCGGCACTGTTGTCAAGGCCGTTTTACTGACAAGTTTACAAGAAGCTCTCGAGTGACAGAGACATGAACGTGATTGAATGTCACATTACAATGTATGATGGGGAAAGTCACTGAGACCATATTTTATTTATAAATATCGGTACAAATCTCTGACATATCCTATTCTAGCAATAGGAAATAACACTGACAAGTATGACTCAAATAGCGGTCATGTTTAACATTATTCAAAAAGAATACAACCCAACAATGTGACTTAATGCAAATTGTTAGTTGTATTTAACAGGGAAGGGACAGATACAGCAAAGACTGTGGCCTTGCAGGAGACATACACTGATGATTGACGGCATTTCAAACAGAGGATGTTTGATGGAAAGATACCACAGGCATCACAATTGTTTTCGTGGCAAAGCAGATTCTGACATGAGTGAGCCAGATAGCAGACATGCAACATACCCGTCGTTGTACGAGGCATCGTGGCGAGCTGATGCCAGAATGTCCATCTCTATGAGGTTGTCCTGTAAAGTCTCAAGGAATGTCTGCTTTGCTATGTTTCTACACACAGGTGGGGAGATGGATATGAAGCTAGTGTGAGATGTGCATGCAAGAAACACTGAAACGCCAATACAGTATGTGATCACCAGGCAACATCAACAACAACTGACAAATGGAGATCGAGACAGACAGTGTGGGACAAAGGAACCAAGGCCCTTATGGGACTACTTCTACGAAAGTGTGAGACAAATGACATCTAGCTCTCTTGTTCCCCTCATTTGGGCACTTTCATACCTGGTTTTGTACGAGCCCTGCCCTTCTCTGCAAGCGTCTTGTTCCTCTCTGATAAACATTAGAGTATTCTGGCTCCTTTAAGGTTGTGATTGGAAGAAAACAATGCATCACTTACAAATAAGAACCTTAAGGTTTCTAACACTTATTTCAGACAAGTTAAAAACACTTGTTAAAATGTGAAGTTCATTTTAATAACAAATTGCTTGTCACTACAGTTTCATAGTTTTCACATTGGATAAGTTATTTTAATTTAATGGTAACAACACTCCAAAAAAAGCCAACACAATTTCTAAAGTTTCTTGAGGCGCATGTCTCATTTCTCTTATAATCAACTCCTGCTATGATCGCTCTGTTTCACAAGGAAATACTGCAGAAATGCAATGGAGAAATGAACTGTCCACATGCAATGGGCAGGCTGAACACATTCAGTGATACAAGAGAAAAGCCTTGTTTTTGATCCCTGCCCCTCTGAGGCCAGCAGTGAAGTCTGTTCATGGTATCTCTCTAACTTGTGTTCTGGGGAAGAAACTAACTTTTAATGAAGAGAGAGAAATGCCTGGCAGAAACTCTAAAGAAAATGGTGAGGCTAGATAGGGCCAACCAATTGCTGGCAATGCTCCAGTGGCAGACCGGAGTAAAATCTACCACTGTAGAATTTATCAGAGCCATTCAATTTCACAAAAGTGATGAGATGGCCATTGTAATACTATTAACTAAGTAAAAGTGACATTTAAATTTTCAGTCAGTGTGGATATTAATGGTTTCAATTTCATTATTGGAACTTAAGTATTTGATCTTTTTTGTCAAAGCTATATGTCACGAAGACTACATATTTGATTCTGCAGCACTCTTGCTTGTTGCAGGTTGACTGTCCTCGCCATATGCTTTCTGTTCCACAGGGAATACCTGTGCAGGATTAACGTTAGAGCTGAATGACTTGTAATTATTCATTATACCACTAACTGTCCTACCAGCTGAAAGTGATGGTCATTTTCCTGTTGACTGAACGTCTCACAAAAACCTGAGAAAGAGACAGTATTTCTTTTCATTGCTGGTTATTTGGATGTGCTAAATTAGCTATTCTCCTGTCAGCAGTTTCATTTATTGAGACATTCATTGAAATACTTGAAAATGTTAGACTACAGTGTGGTCTAACATTTTATAATAATTAAAAAATCTTTTATCCATAAAATCTCCATCACAATTGAAACTACAAAACAGCTTTTAATTTAACATTTTTAAGCAGGCAACCTGGTCACACTGAGAAGTTAGATTTTGTGTTGAGAGATTTTCTACTGCAAAGAGAGACGTGATCATTAAGAAGGTTGAGATAATTCTGTCTTGCTGTTCTTGATTTCATATCACCTTGCAAAATGCCAAGCCAAAGAAATACAGATATTCCTTTTGTTACAATAACACTTGACAGATCTACTTCACACAAGGACACAAGGAGACATGTGCTAGAAACTGAATACTGATTGAAAATAAATACAACTCAGTGTTAAAGTGGAGGAGCTATAAAGCCCGCTTATGGGAGCCTGACTGTAATTTTGCAATAACTGTATAATATCTAACGTTATTATCATTTCTCTGCAGTTTAAACTCAATAGCATTTCCACTCTTAGAACCAAAAACAGCACTTTTCTCTTGTTTGCCACGAAATCATGTTCGTCACTAATGTAGGCCTTTGCCCCTAGCAGGATATTTCCCATTTTATTGCTTCGCTTCTTATTAGCAATGCACTAATTTAATATGGAGCAGATAGCATGAAAAGCTGAGTTCAGGGGCACCAGCTCAAGCTCAGTCTTACAGATGCCAATATCTCTATAAACTGTCAGGGAGACAAATTACACAGTACCTTGTTTCCAGGGGGATGTTGCTGTTGAGTAGCCAGTTGTCCTGTGCGCTGCCGGAGTCCTGACCACTGGCTGGACCCTCGGGAGGAACAGAGCTGTCTGTGGGCGCAGGACTTGGGTTGCTCCGTGGCGTGTAGTTGCCCCTGTTTAAGGAGTTAATGGAGGCCGCATGGTGCTGATGATTGGGTGAGTGGGAGTGGGAAAGTGGTAGAGGAGGCGTCCGCAGCCGAGAGTGGTTTTGAAAGGCTCCGTCTGAAAATCAAAGAGGAAAGAAATGAAACACCATGTTACAGAACTTTTAAAAGACAGACTCTCTTCTTCATGTGCTATCTAGTGAATAAGGCTTGGTGTTATTGGTATGTATGGTGTTATTTCACCCCACTATTCTAATGAGAGATTAGCTACGATTTCACCAGCAGCACACAAATTAAAACCTAACCCACAGACTCTTTTCACTGAAACACTTGCACACATCACTCCTAAAAAAGTCCATCTTCTGCTCATTATTCCTCCCAACTGGTCTCTATCAGAGTGTGCTCTCTGCATCCCACAGAGATCTGTGACATTTTACTCAGACCAGACACTGGCTGCTGTGTACACAGAGCTACAAGCTGGGCTGCTCTGGAACTGACCGATTCTTGAAGCTATTTTTTGACATTTATTTGACCAGGGCAGACTGTTTGAGCGTGTGTGTGTGTATATATATATTTTTTATTTTTTCAACAACATCATGTTTCACTGTCTTGAGGGAAATCTTTCTCCACTGTCAGAGCTTGAATCAGAATCAGCCAAGTAACAACATTAGCCATCTCCTTTACTAACAGTCTGACATCATTAGCTGTATCTATGTCATTGTCAGATTTTAAGTGGTCAATCTCATGAATTACTGATTCCAGTGGCCATGTGCCATTACAGAGCTTCAGTAGCCAAAGCTTGCTCTTTGTTTCTTTTTTTTTTCTTTTTTTTAACGTAATTTTTATGTCAACAAGCTCTGTTACCACTTTACATCAATGGATTTGAAACTACTAGATATGAAGTCTAAACGAACACATTGTACCCCCTCGGTCATTTGATTCTCCCTGAACTTCACAAAAAAGAAGACCAACGTCCTTGTGCTCCCTGTATCCATTTATTTCCACATCTGCTAAGCCATTCATCAATCAATGAACTTGTGTCTCTACACAAAGTGAAACAGTGGCTTTTCTTTAAAGCAGTCAGCCTCTTTTATTTCATAGATATCCAAAAGACTAAATTGCCAATTTACAGCAGAGAGAATGGAATAAAGACACACAGAAGGCTTATTTTGTATAATCAGCTCCTTCATTAAAGCAATACCTACTCATGCCAGTCAAAGAAACTGAGTGTCATTTCAGAATTTTTAGGGGTCAGAAACATGAAGTTGCCTTATCAACGTGTCAATAAAGAACGACTGATGCACAAACTGTTGGGGTGCAAAAGTGGCTGTGCTGAAAACAAAAGGTAGCATTCAGCTTATGTGCTGGCAGCATTTTACGAGAGTGCATTGTGCTTACAGATTAAGTGCTAACGAATGCCTCGGCAAGGAAAAAAAATAAACAAATATTAAGTCTGCAGCATTTATGTTTATCACGGATAGAGTGTTTCAGCTCATTGCTATTTATATTCTGCACATTTCCATCAACATCATCAACAATAAAAGGAGTTAACACAAATTATCACCTTCAGCCTCAAAGGCGAACCTGGTTCAATGTCACATAGTCCACATATTTTATAGGATGAACCGCTGACAGAAATAGTTTTATCTCTCTTTCATTTTGGAGCGAGTGCTGTATAATGCATCTGTCGCACTCACAGATGGTTCCATACTGAGCACACTTTTGCACAATGCTGCCCTTTTAATTAGCCCAGACACTGAAAGAGAGGCACACCACAATCCTGATGAACAATAGACTGGTGTGCGGTAAAAGCACACAGTTTTTGATGACCTCCCTCCTGCTCAGTGATGTACCTGATCCCAAAAGCCATTAATAAGGTTATGCTAATTTGATACAAGGACAGCAAAGAAATGCACAGAAAAATATATCACAAGGACAAATGCATCACTGCCCAGGAAACAAATACTTTACTTTCTATGAGAATCAAGCAAACATGGGGAAACAAGTAATTCATTTTCCTCACATGGTAACTTATACTCTGTGTGAACTAAAAGTATAATTTTCAGTGGGAATATAGCAAGTCAATGCACACTGTGTATTTGAAGAATTCATGTGTAAATATTTTGTGAAACTGAACAAAACCTTGAGAAGGTCTAACCAAATTCTGTGCAAGCCAGATATTCAGATATATTCAAATTTAATTAAAGAAGTTATCAACAAATTTGCACTCTTTCTAAATAGCATATAATTAATCTGTATGATTAATAGGAATAGAAAAATTGTTAGGATTTCCTGAAAACATCGACAAAAAAATTAATTAGTGGGGAACTCTTAGTCCCCACTGTGGTAATTTTAAGTAAACTGGTATACAGATTAATCAATATGCAGCTTTAAAAAATTATAAAATAATTCCTATGTAGTCATGAATATTAAATAACAATACAATCCACATTTAAATCAAGTTTCCCAGTGCACCTGGATTAAGACAAGTTTCAGTACTTTGTTGGAAGTTAAATTATTTACTATTATGAGGCATATTATGATTTAGAATTGAATACCAGGTTACGTGTGCTTTACAAAGTAAAGTATTTTAAATAATGTTAAACATGTAATGCTATCCAGTCTGCCCAAAAGTGTTGCTAAACTCTATTTTCCTGCTTATTTTCCTTTTCCATTATAATACATAGTAGTACATGTTCTCCAGACAAAGTAGTAGATAAGCAATGCATCACGATTTAAATTCACTATGTGATTTCATGCATGCTTTCCTCTAGTCCAACCAATAACCTTTCAACCGCCAGGTAAGTAGTCACTCTTACATTTGTGGAGATAAACAGAAAGACGAGAAACAAGACAGTTTATGAGACAAAGCACAGAGCAACATGACCCCACAGATGTGGTGATTCAGCAACAATTATTCACTACTATCCAAAGGACAGAAAAAAATAAATGGTTTTCTATTGACCTGCTTTGTACAACGGAATTGCCAAGAAAAGGAGATTCGTTCATTTGTTATCAGAGAGACAGAGAAAGGGGACTTTGCTACAATAGCCAAACTTTCACAGGGCATTCAAAATAGAAGCCTACAGATATCTATTCAGTCTGGGAATGTGGGTTTTTCATTTTTCTTTCTAACAGATGTATGCACTGGTTAAGGCCTCCTGACGCTATTCTCGAAGAGTAATTAAGGCAAATCCACTTCATTAGCCAAGACCTCACCCCCACTCTGAGAGATAACAGGAATGTCTGCCTAATGGTAAGATGTTATAATCGCTAAGAGACAACTGTCCTGCTTGTGTGGTATCAGACCATGTTATAAAATCGAAACTAATTGTTCCTTTTTTTAGTGTTGCAGGGGCTTTGATTACATACATATTGTGTATAGTTATTATTTCCCCCAGGATGTCTCAAACAGCTGTTGAAATGTCTCAGTAGTATCTCAGCAAAATTAGGCCACGGATCAAAGAACAAGTTGCTATTTTTCTTATTGAGGATTTAGAATCCATGATTTAAAAAAGATTTTTAAGTAGAATATGTTTATTATTTACTCAAACTACACAACCCTTGCGTGCATGTTTTGATGCATATCCAGATCCAAATGAAGTTTGGAATAAAATTTTCAAAAAATGTTCTATTATTAAAATAAGCAGTTGCCTATAAGTGCTTTCTACCTCTAAAAAGCTCTTCAGGAATGTATTATATGCATTTATTATATGCAGACTACAGTGTGGATTCTTTGGGAATTCTTTGAGTATTATCCGCTGATGGTAAAAATCTATGACATAAATAATAACAATAATAATAAAATATCATGCCATTTTTTCTTATTGGTACAGGCTTGTAGTACTCTAATAGGCCTAACAGCCCTGTAACTGCATCAAAAAGCAAAGTATCACACTAACATGGACTTGCAGTATTCTGGCAAATATCATCTTCCTAATCAGCTGGTGTGTATCCTGCCTGACTAAATAAATTGTGCTACATGTAAGGGATAAGACTACATTTTAATGGATAATTAGCTACCAGATAGCTATCATAAGGAGGAGGGTAAGTTACTAGAAGCGATCAATGTAAGCTAGGTCAAAGCCAGGTCAAATAAGCTGCATTCAGCATCATGTTCTATGTAAATGATAAAGTTATTTTTGTAGTCTTGAGATGTAATTAAAACTATATTCAAACTGTATGTATGTATATTTAATGAAAATGTATGAGTGTATTTATAAAAATGGGTACATGTATTTATATGCAGCAATTAAACCCTTTTATAATACCTACGTTGGCTGACATCTACAGCATTTTAGTGGCATCATTTTTTGGTTACCTGCAGAGGAACACTGGGTACCTGCAGTGTCCAGGGAAGAGGTCTATTTCCTAACAAGGACAGTGGATAAAATCCAGAACACTGATGGTCACACCTGATGAATTAAAGTGATATGACATGTCCAGGACACCCGATCAAAGCATTGAGGCATGAGCCATTCGATACAGAATTAATCTAAAGCTGTATAGTGCTGAGATATATCATTAAATCTTACTTACTGCTACAGCCCCTATGGCTAATCATAGGAGCAGAATTTCCAGTTGAGTAGCATTTGTCTATAAAAATACAAATAGAATTTGTCATAAAGGCAGTGAAGCTGGACCTTATCCTGCTCCCTGAAGCTGGTTCTCTCTGCTGGCCCTGCTTTTTCCTACACCATTAGAAAAGTCTGAAGGGAAGAGCCATGCGGGAATACTAGCTGTCTTTCCTGGACTCATTTGAGAGGTAACAGGTACCACAAACAGGTGGGTATATTGCTCAGCTCTCCTCTGGCTCTTTCTATGGAAATGAGAGGAAGAAGACCTTCTGGAAACTGAATATGAGCACACCTTCACAACTAATTGGAAAGCATGATATTTTATGTATTTTATGTAAGTGTGTATATAACATCATACCAACAAGTTTACAGAGAACACCACAAGAGGTGTGAAATGAGAAAAGGGCTGTACTATGCATGTCTGTAATAAAATAGTAACACCACCCCTTGCAAATTTAACATTAAATAAAATAATGTAAAAAGATAAATACAGTAACCATTAAAATAACCCCCTTTTTTTTGGAACTGAGGTTTACCACATACCAGCAACCTAATCCATTAAGGTCTGTCCTAGCATATGCTTTTCCCTCCCTTGCTCAGATCAAATTGATTTTCTGTCATTCTTTGAGCTGCTTTAGCTAGAACAAGACAATTGCTTATGTATGCTCTGTTCTGTATGTCAATCTGCTGCATATCCATCAAGAGGTTGAAGATTTTGTTAGAGGGCACAGATGGTCTGCAATCATCATGGAATGAAAGTAATGCATCTCAATTTATGTCAATGAAAAGACGATATGTAGGTATGCAAAATGCATTTTCCACGCTCCCTGTGCACTGACAAACGGATAGCTGAATGGAGCTGGACAAATTGTCTGTTGGCTCCAGTTCATTGATAATTCAACATCAACGTCAGTGGAAACAGATTCCTTTTGATATTTAAACTCAAAATCAGAATCTCACATGTTCAGAAAAACAGGGGCATGCAATGTGAGAGCCATGTGTTAATCATTAAATTATTACTTAACCTGAGATAGCCTGAGTCTCATTCCTCCTGGTGTCTGTGGCTAAATTACTTTCCCGGGTGAACTCTTTTAACCACATTTCCCTCGTCCTTGCAGACACCAGGGGATGATTAAGCAGTTCAAATGAAGACTTATTTGAATTCACATACAGCCACGTCCCCGAGCCTTCTACGCAGCTCAGCATTCCTGCTTGGTCAGCTGTGAGGTGGTGGTGTGCTGCCCCTTTCACCAGGGATCCAGCTGCACTGAAAGCCAACACTGGCCGACCCCATGCTGTTTTGCATTAAGAGATGCTAATACTGGGAGGTTGCAGTGTCTAAGATCCTGCAGCTCAGCGTGGCATCAGGCTCCCACTGGCAGTCTCCCCAGGAAGAAGCCCCTCAGAGAAAGCCAAGGGCCACAGTGAAACACATGCTTCACAAAAGGACTGCAGGCTTCAGCGAGCGGCCTCGTCAGCCTTACAGAAGCACTGGCTCAGTGTTCTTCCAAATGAAAACAAGATCCGGAAAAAATAAAAATAAACACTGCAGCCTTGGAGGCTACTAATGTGAATAACGATATGCTGCTGAGAGCATATTACTTGTGTAAAATCCAGCAGAACATTTTAAGTCCTGTATGTGGGCTCAGAAATGACCTTGAGCAGATGTAATCTAAAGTGATAAAAAGCCACCTGTTTTCCAGTGCAACTATACTCTGTGACTCAATTATTTTAGGCATACATCGTTTTCTGTGGTTGTTTACAGACAATAAAAAAGTAAATATTTCCTACACCGTGTCAACTCTTAATTTGAATATTTCCTCAACAACTGACCTGTATGTCAAATAGATCTGATTTGATATTCCAGTCTTTTTTTTTTTACCATGGTGGCTTTTAAATTACCTTTTTTGCACATGTAATTCCCACTGGAAACCTGAGATGCATACTTAATACCAGATTAAATTACAATTGACAACATGAAGGGTTTTGTTTTTCAACCAGACTTTCAACCTCTGCATAAAACACAAAACAGAGGATTTGTGATCTTTGTTTTAATCATGTTGGCAATGCAGTTGTGTGTCCATAATCCTGTTCTCTGTACCAAATCTGCAACAAAATCTATTTTGTTCACTAGTTTGTCACCTTGAGAAGATGAAGTTTAGGAGGCTGAAGGGAAGATTGTCACTACACCCTGAGCAAATTTTAATGAAGTAATTTTATTTCCAGAAATGGTGAAACCGGCCTGGATTGATAGAGTTATTTTGTTACATAAAATCTGCAACACATGCTTTGGGGCTGGAAATATTTTATATGGAGAGCCAGAGGACATCACTCTCTCCTTGGTGGAAATCTATACATAAAACTGAGCAAGGAAAACACTAAAAAATAAAAGAAAATAGTATTATACTTGTCTTTTTTTTTACTAAATCATCTGCATCAGAAGTCATTTTTCATTGGATTTGAGTGGCTGCTGTGAAGAACAGCCAGTGGGAGTACATTGTTTTGCTCACTGGAGTGAAAGAGTAACATAAATTTTCACCTAAAATGCAATACATGCAGATTTGAATGAGCAAAATCTGTAAGCTTGCAAAGTATTTGGATGTGATGTGGAAAATGCACGGAAAAAAACATAGAGTAAGCTTACATGCTTCATTAGCTGATTTAAGTGAACAAACATTGGAGACTCATTTTTTGTTCTCTTTCTGAGTGTAATTGTGCTTCCTGACTGCCAAAGATTTTATGTAATTAAACAATAAAGAATATCAAGGTGGAAATCTTAAAGAAAAGCACATTTTGCATAATTTACTACCATTCACATGTATCTACGGCAAGATGAACATACCTCAGAGCAGATAAGAGCATCAATATCAAGAGTGCTGGTTTAATGTTATCGAGTAGGAGCCACACAGAAACATGATTTACTCTGCAACCTAAAGGAATCTTACAAAGCCTAAGGATGACTTAAGTAGCAACTACCGCTACAGACTCTCTAGTCCTCTCTTATCCCTTACTGACAGCTTGAGGCCAACCTAAACGCTGCACCTATGCAAATCAGTGTCATTGTTATGAGACGAATCAGCCGCCGTAAAGGCCATTCCCCCACCTCTGTCCCCTTAAGCACCTTCATGTCAATGCTGGGTGACCAGCATGTTGCTACTGTGGAATTAGGGAGGAGATTTGCGACGGGATTAATAACTCATTCTCTAGGCTTTCTGAGCAGGCAGCTGAGGCACTTTGGAGTTTGATGTAATTCAACCCTTTGGGTAGTTAACTTGTAAGTCTGATCAATTATTTAGACCATTTTATTTTGTTTTGTGTTTGCTGTGCCAGTGGGAAAAGCAAGTAGCTGCTGTAGTTGAAAAGCATCCACATTCAAATATCAAAAAATACCTTATTCAGCATGAAAATTCATGACTTACGGGAGAAATGTGGCATAAATTGCTGAGTTTGACAACATTTTATATTCTCATGTAGATAGGTCATAAACAAGAATATATCACTTCCTACAAAGTGTGATATTTTGGATCTTTTGTGATCATAATAATAAATCTTTTGTAACTGTGAGGAAATACTTAAAATGATTAGAGCTGGAACAGTTAATATATTTATTGCCAACTATTAAATGAATCACCAAGTACTTGGATTCATCTTTTTTTTAGAAGAAATTGTCCACATTTTCTGATTCCAGCTCCTTAAATGTGAATATTTTCTGGTTTCTTGAGTCCTCTATGACAGTAAATGAATATCTTTAGGTTGTGGACAATACAAGACATTGAAGGATATCCTTGGGCTGTGGGAAACAGTGTTTTGAATTTTATGGACCAACCAAGCAACTAATCAATCAATCGAGAAAAGAACCAAAAATGAAAAAAAGGTTATTTGCAGCTCTAGAATTGACCTTTTGTACATGCATTTTTTTATGCCGTGCAGTGATTGTTTGTGTGTTTACAAAGTAAATTGAATTAGTGAGTGTCAAAGCTTTCCAAGCCAGTAATGAATACACTAGAGTCTATAGATCCAAAGCAACTGATCATATAGCAACAAGTAAATAAAATCATGTTCACTCAACAACACAGTGAAGCCCCACAAATTTATAAAATTATATTGTCTTCCTCAGGCAATTCCTTAGTGCTCAAAGTGACATGTCAAATAAATATTCACAATAATTAATGAAGTAAATTAAGCACTGATACAACGTGCAACATGCTTTGACTGCTATTTAGAAAATCCACTGTACATATTTCACTGTCACACAATATTTGTCAACTGTCAACACCATGTTTGCAGTTTGAGCAAGAATGCCATTCTGTCAATCTGAATGAGTGTTAATTCAACAGCAGGAGGATGGAGGTATGAATCGCTGACATTTATTAGTGAGATGTCACACCTAATCTCTCACTGTCCACTGTGGAGTTTAACAACATTATAATATATTATTGTTTTTATTATATAAAACAATATAACAATACAGCATGTCTTTCATGGGGTTAAAAATGTTTTTAACAGAACATCAAAAGGAGTCAGTCCTTGCAGTGATATATGATGATACAGCAGGGACTAAACTGCACCTGGTATGATGCAACTGTCTTTGTTTCTTCCGTATTTCCTGTGTAAGTTGCAGAGGATGCATGCAGGTTGCTGTTTGTGAAAATTCTACAGAGGGATCGTAGATGGTTACTCCCACCAGCGCACAGTGAAACTGAAGAGAAATATCTGTGACAAATATCTCTTGCCGAACCAAAATCCTCCACCTCTTTGAGAGAGGCTCTGAACTTTGCAGAACTTGCTTCAGACAGTTCTGTGCATTTCCTGAGGCTACATATTGACTCAAAGTTTCTGCTCTCTCTCATGGTGCACAGAGAAAATGGCATAGATTCTTGCCCAAAGCCATCTGCATGACCTATAACATAACATGTCCAGGAGCAGGGGAAGGCTAACCTCCAGATAGCAACAGTAGTTTGAAAACCAACTCACCATCAGCAGTAGCAGTGGCAGGAGCATACAGGTTCCCTGAGCCAGTTTTAACTAAGAATGAATTGGGGCCAAACTCATCCTCAGAGTCAGAGTCCTGGGCTGGCTGAACCGCACAGTTACCTAGCAACCCTCCCTGGCTCTGATTGGCTGCAATGGAAGGGGGAGGGTATGGGAGCTGCTCAACAGGGGAAGAGGAGGCGGATGAACAATGCAGCGGAGGACCTGTGGACCACAAACAGAGACAGCACATGGGGGGGAAATGAAACACACCCAAACACAGGCAACATCACATATGAGCAGAATACACACAAACACATGCAAACACACACACACACTCACACACGCACACACATACAAATGCAAGAAGCTCTGACACTTCAAAAACAAACAGGGACACATCTGCCTTTGTCTCCGTCACCTCACCCCAGCTGGGAAGAACAACACAAACAACTGAAATGACTTTGAGATAGTATAGAAAAGGCAAATGCCTGGCACTGATTTAGAGACATAAACATAACAAAACACTCTTTAAATGTAAAAAACGTGAACAATCCCCAGTTACAAATTGAATTCTAAAATACAAAACTATAAAACATAGAACTTATCAATTAGGGTCTACGCATACATCAGCACACATGAAGTCAGGGACATCTAATAAAACACAACAAAAAAAGTAATCTTCATTTTTATTTCTAGTTTTATTTATTTTTTGGGAATGACACCACTGCGGTCTCCAAACTACAGATTTGAATTTGTGTACAGTGCAGTAGGCATAGCAATAATATGTTCCCAGAGATGGTGGGGTTGTTAAAGCCCCCTCCTGCGGAAACACATATAACCCCTGCCAGCCAAGAAATGAATCCAACCTGAACCAATCCTTCCTATTTCTTCTGTACTCTGTGTCCATCTCAGCTTTCCTACTTGTCAGTAATAAAGAATATTACTGGGATCAGACTGACCAAGCACCTTAACAGCAGAATATGAATAATTGACATCGGTGATTATTTATAGACACTTGTTATATACTAATATGCAACCCTAATTTTTTACACATGAATATCATAAAATCATTAAAAAAAACATTCTTTCAAGGCTTATTGCCTCCAATCCCCATGCTGTCATGGAATGTTAAATCTCCACATAGCTCCTATTAATGTATGATTAACTTTTGATGCTGCTCTGCACCATGCTGAAAATGGAGTACTTAAGTAACATGACTGCAGCAAACAAAGCCATCATTTTGTCACACCCCCACTCTTCCCATCAGTCCATTGGTCTTGATGTTGAACTTCCTGCTGACTGGACTGTCATCCATCAGGAGATATAAATTTCCCCCCGCTCTGTAATGATCCCTGAAGAGTATTAAAATACGACTCACTGACTCGCATCTAATTAGGAAACAATTAGTGATATTAACATATCAGCCACAGTCCTACACAAACACAAATGTCCACTGCCCCAGAGAGTCACAGTTTGTACCTTATATATACTTCACACCGCACACTTCATTTCTCTCTGAACCCTCTAATGCCGGTGCAGTAATGGGTGCAGTGGCACAGTGGCCATGCTGTGGGTTAATGACCCTGACACTTTTGTGCTTGAATATACTGCAATGTACAACGGGGAAAGAAAGAGTTGTTGAAAAGAGCATCATTACAGTCATTCCCAGAATCCCTCGGATATGTCTGAGACACTACATTTAGCGTGTGTCAAAACAACAACACTCTGCTGCTGAACCACTCATTGAGCTCTGCAGCTAAAAAGACCAGAGGCATGAATGGAATTATAGACGTGAAAGAAAAAAAAAAAGAAAAGTAAAGATGCACCAGGTCTTGGACTGAATATGACAGCAATTTTCTCAAGAGAGAAGTTGTCAATGAGATAAGAAAAGATTCAAGTCCTCTAAAAATGGTCTGTGTCATAACCCAAATTAGGTCAAGCTTTTCATACTCAGCAGCCATTAAGTCTTGTGCACAATGGTCTTACTGTCTCACTGTGTTTAATTAATGCTGGCTTGTCCAGTTCGTGTCCAAGCCACATGCACCTAAAGTCAGAGAGAGAGGGCCTCCACGGGCGAGAAGCCACAGCTTGAGATGGCCAGAGAAGTTTCTCTGGTTGCCAGAGCTGATTGCCTTTTCTTTCATTCATTATATTACAGCAGCAAAGGAGGACTTCTACTTAGGAGCCCCTGGACCATGTGCTACTGCTTTGGTATCTGACAGCTCTAGGAAGCACCAGTGACTGCCTGGTTTGGCCTGACTGCAAACACAGACCACCACCCACTGCATTAAAGGTCTTAATCAACTCATTAGCCACCTAATTAAGATACTGGACAAACAAATTGGTGATAGTTAATGATATTGTAGCATTTAGTGCAACACTTTCTACCAAAAAAAATGCTGAAAACAAGTCTAATTACATTTTCAAATATAACTGCTATATAAAGAAAGCTGTATCAATTGAATCTAAGAGTGATTCTATTTTAATTTTATGGGT
Source organism: Scomber japonicus (assembly GCF_027409825.1). Lineage (NCBI taxonomy): Eukaryota > Metazoa > Chordata > Actinopteri > Scombriformes > Scombridae > Scomber > Scomber japonicus. The sequence continues at coordinate 20,015,872 of NC_070583.1, forward strand.
AAAGATTGAGAGACTATGGAACTCACATTCTGCACATTATCAAATATGAATCTATTATTCATTAGATTTATTTCAAAAATACTTCCAAAAAGTATAAGAGTTTAATTTTAAGAATGTAAATTGCAAAAAATAACAAAAGTGGTTTAGCCAACAATGACTCATAAGATGTAAACCTTACATCAAAGCCCTATCTCAAAAGAATGACATTTTATTTTTCAAGGGGAAAAAAACAGTATGTGGTGGTGGTGTGACAGACAGCAGCTGAATGGCAAGGGAAACATGCGGATGTGGGCGGACAGCTATGCATCAATATTTTTTCACTACCCTACAACTTAAAAGAAATGAGGAAGTAGCTGTTCTGTCATACTCAACAAGAGTAGATCAAAACCTAATGTATGGCTGGACCATGTACGGTCAATCTGCGTAATTGTGGACAGTTAGTTACAGGGTTAGTTAGTGGTAGTGTCTATAATGTGAATTCCTGGATATTAAACGCTCATCATTTTCTGTATGACATGGTTAAACAACGTGAGTCAAAAGAAGAAAACAAAAAGAATGTTATAATGAATGCAGTTTCAAGAACCATACTTTTTTCCTTAAATCTGGTGATGTCTAATTTCAAAGAGAACTTATTTGAATTTGAATTACATCTATTCTAATTATCTGTTTAATCTGTTTCTATGTGGTCTCTGGCTATGTTAATGATGCTAGTTATGCTTACTAGTTTTGGAGCCTATGTGTGAGACATTTCAGTCAGTGAGTGAAACCAACATTGGGCCAGCCGACCAATGGTGTAACTTCATCACTCAGCGAGTCAGTCTGTATGTGAAAGACATTAAGGATTATAGGGCTGGTCTGTTTTCAGCCCAGTCAAAAACAAGGGTAAGGCTAAGGGAGTGAAAATGAAGTAAGGTAAACAGAGAATATAGAGGGAAGATGTAGGCTCATTTTGCCTCTGTTATAAATTCTGAAGCTATACATAGAAATTGAGATTTATTCAGAGACATAAAGTTGTCATTCTTCAAAAAACACTACATGGTAAATAAGATCTGTGACTACCTTAGTTGAATTTACCGCACACTCGAGATACTAAGCAAGGTGAAGCAGACGTGTGACTCTAGAGTGACAACAGGAATCATCTGTTTGCTCAAGGACTACAGCTGCAGGCAGAATCTGTAAAAAAAATGCAGTGTATTTGCAGTTGAACAGTAAAGAAAAAAAACTAACAACTCAGTGCCAGTCCTGTACCATCAACTGATGTGAGATCCAAAGCATACAGGATGCAGAAGAATGACTTAGGGCGCACCCACACTACAGCTAGTTGTTCCAAGTGAAATCACTGAATAAGACAGATAAAAATGTAGAACTTCATATTAGAAAAATGTAGATTTGATTTTCCTACAGAGAGCCTCTGACTGTGAAGGAGGGTCAACAAGCAATCATTGGTGAGAGCTTTTCGGTTTAAAAATTTACAATTTTGGAGAAAGAAAAAGTGAATAATGTCTTGGAAATTCTGGGTAGCCTCAGCTATCACAGGTCTAGTGAATAATGTATCACAGGAAGGATCCCTTTTCTATGTGCTGTCTTTCCAGTCCCACTGTTCCAAGAAGCAGCATTGACCCCCACTGACTAGCTTGGTTATACTAGAGGATCATTTTGTCTTTTTCTTTTCTCCTCCTGGCCAGTCACCGGCCTTCATCCATATTGTTTCACAGGACTGACTCATGCTACGTGTCTTTGGAGCCAACACTATTATACTCACAAAATAATAAATGCACTTAACATATAATTGTTAGTATAATATATGTGGTTCACATTGTAAAAGAAATAACACTTTTGAGGTGAAATTGGATGGACTATGTTTTATTTGGTGAAATCCTAAGAATCTTTATTCACATCATGGTTGATCATTTTTGACAAATCATTTAATTTGAAAAGTAGGACAAGTTACATTTGTACTGTATTCTTTTTCTTTCCAAATGTACTATACATGCTATTTTATAAAAAGTAACACTCAATGTTCTTATTTTCTCCCTTCCTCCTTGGGTATGTGTATGATTACAAAAACGTGTTTTTGCTACTGAATTGTAAAGCACGTTGAGCTGCATTCTGTGCATGAAAGGTGCTATGTATATAAATAAAGTTAATTTATTCTTGTTGGAAGATGCAGATCTTGTTGAATCTCCATCTTACCACATAGCAAGGAGGTCTGCATGTCAGGTTAGCAGGTTCTCAAAAGATCAGATCTTTAATTCGATGCTAAGACTAAAAATCACATACTAATGTTCTACAATGACACAGGGCAAAATTAAAAAAGAGATCAATACATCGTTGCATAATTTGCACCAATTTTGTCATCCAATGTAGGTGGAGTGGGATTCGCTGCAGGATGTGTTGTCATGTGTTTAACGGTTTGACTCCACTGGATTCTGTATTGACTGCTGCCACCATAAAGAGCTTGAGAGTGAATGTTTATTTGGATCTTTCCTGTTCAAAGGTTTAATTTATTCATCCATAAAAACAAGGAAATTACAGTGCTCCCATCCTAATCAACCAACACTGATTACCAAAACACAGGAAACTGCATTCTTGTAATTGTACTTTATTTGCATGTGGAGGTCATAGTGAAATAAAGGGCTCTATTTTGTGTGTGCAGATGATGCAAAGTGGCATTTCCTGAAGCATAGTGTGTTTTGTATCTTTCGTGAGCCTATTTACTATTTTGGTGATTTGCTCTACAGTGGAAGGAGAGATGCATTTGAGAGGGCGGGCCTCTGACAGACCAGTAGCGCCATGCAATTTTGGTATCAAGATTTACCACATTGTGTGTCATCCACAGCCTGCCTGCTTGCACCACACCTATTCTGCACTACTCTCATCCCTCACTGGTAGAGGTGCACCTCAGTAGAATTCTACTGAATAACACAAGCTCCTTTTATGTATGTTTTGCTTGTCAGTTTCACTTTCATTATACATTCTTCAACCAGCAGACAACTAATTGCACAGAAGAAAAATAGTTTTACAGTATTTCAATTATGGGAGCGATGCAAGGAAGGAACGCTTTAGATTGATGTCTGATTTTTTACTAGCATCTGTCAGCCACAGCAGCTTTCATTTATGAAGGCCTTCCCTTTCAGTTGATTAACTCTCTTTGGAGTCATCTGAAGACGGCAGGTATGCGTTCCATCTGCAGTGTCTAATTTGAGTGGCACACATTGTGAAAGTGCAATTATGCCCACTAGATCCACTGGTAACTGATTAAATCTTGCAAAAGAGGCACCAGGCTAATGTGAAATCCCCACACAAACCTCTGTTCTTGTGCACATTAAAATGGTAAAAATCACCTAGAGAGTTGAAGACAATGACATCCTCAGGACTTTGATATATATGCATCCCTATTGTTAATGTTAATCCTTCATGCAATCCTTAAGTAATTGTTTAGGAAAAACATTTTTACACAGTCTGTAATCATAATGAGTTATGAGCAGAGTGTATTTTGTAATTCTAAGTGAAAATGAACCATGAGTTTTCATGTTGCTTCGACGGGAACATTAAATCATAATAACTAATTTATACTCTAGTACATTTTGCTATACAGCATTAAAGTTGTATTGTAAATCTGTTGAAAAGGAAAAAGAAAACTGTTGGTTTTTATAAATAAACGTATTATCCCAGGCCCAATACAAATAATGTCCAATTAATTGAGTTAATAGGACATAATTGGGTTATATTTGTCTACAAGGTACTTTGGCTGACAACGTACCTTAATTGGATATTTAATAGCTTTTAAATTGCCCTAAGCATCATCAATTCCCTTTTCAGCCTTTCAACATCACCTCCCTAAAGATGTGCCCTTGCTTAGCTCTAGTCGCTGTGTTTACACAAACGTTCACGTCAGGTTCATGTTGTCCTGGAAATGTTTTCTATTATAGAGGCTTTACAGTTGCTAAACCCATGAAAGGAGGTTTGATGCCCTATTTGATTCTTCTAACTGACTGGCAGTATTTGAGCTCTGCCATGACTGATTAAATGTGCCCTCTTACCTACTATATCATTGCTCTTGGTTTGGATTGAACTTCAAAGACTTTGGGAAAGCAGTGTTAGTCCTGCTTTTGTGTCACTGGCAGAAATTCAACGTCTTTGTGACTGCACAAAATAAAGCCCTATAGTGATGTTTTTGCAATGTAACATGATGAAAGAGGGGGCGAAAATTGACTAACAGACCAACATACTGGCTTGGGTTGGATGATATCGCTATACATATTCAGTGACACTAAAAATCTTTCAGGCATCAGAGATTTTCTGCACCATTTTTAAAGTGGTAACTGTCTCTGTAATATTTTGTTTGCTGTATTAGAACATTATGACTAATCTTTCAAATCAAAAAGTAGGAGAGTTTTTTTTGTATTTTTTCTTAATAATTTTGAAATGAAATAACTGGGTACTATAAATGTACTATATTACAATGTATAATGTTATCCATATCGCCCTACTAATTTTCCGCTCTTCAGTTTTAATATATTTTTAATCAGTATTGTCCCTGTAAATGTATCTAGAAGTAGACTTTTCGTACTCTTTGCTGTTAAGGTGATAAAATGTATCTTAAATACTTATTTGTTAATACGTATTGCAACATCGTCAGATGGCACTAGATTCACATGTTTATCAGAATCAGTGACAGACAAAATGGTTGTTGTACAGATTATTGCATGATCTCACAATTATTACACAAACTTGCAATTCTCACGTGATCTTCCAAATCAAGCTGCCTCACAAGGTACGTCAGATACGCTGCAAGGTGCACCAAGGATATATCTGCAGTTTTGCAGCCTTAACTAACCCTACACAACCTCCCCACTCCCCACCTAAAAAGATGTTGTCACCCAAACATGACACATCTCCTCTGACCCCTAACCCTAATCCTCCCCCTCATCATGCCTAAACTTAGACAAGTGGGTGTTTCATGTAGTAAAGTGGGTGTATCATGTCAATACTGCACGTTTGATGCAGCTGGATATACGGCTGCAGAGTACAGGCAGCACTCCACTACTGACGCTCCCGGTGACACCGTGCAGAGGACAGAACAAACCTGCATCGTAGCCAGAAGGCAGCACAGCCGTGCCCGGTGGAATGAAGGCGTTACACTTATCAGACGTCTCCAGGCAGCACAAACAAGATGGCTTAATTCTAGCTTTTACATTATAAGTATTCCCCAAATTGACATAATTGTTTTCTATTGCACAGCTGCAAGCCATAACTAACCTCTTATGAAATTAAAACATGATAGGTAATCTCATCTCAGTAAAGAAAATATTGAGACAATTTGCTGCTCAGAGGCATGGTTTTGAAAAAGTCATGAGCCCAATTTAATGCAGCAACTATAAGTGATAAGCCGCCTTCTAATCAAATGTGTCATCTTTAGAAAATTGTTTTTTTAGGTTTTTTTTAAACCTCTACCTAAGGTCATGTTAAATATATTCCTGCTGCAGGATTAATCTTCTCTCATAAAGTGCAATCTTGCTGGACACTGAACATAATTTAGACTAACAGCCTCCCTGAAAACACACATAAACAAAAACACAAACAGGCACGAAGACACACTCACAAAGGAAATGCAAAATGAGCTTTTATGAACCAACATTGGAAAAATGATAAAAAATTTTCTCTGACAGTGCGTTTCCCTGCTTGGAATCAATATCCTAATAACCGAGTGAACATAATGTATGATAAGGTTGAAAACAAATTGTAAATAGCCATAAATGTTTTTATAGACAGGCCTGACCATTACTGAGAAAACGGAAATTATTTGTGTGTAATAAAAGAGTATTACCACAGATGGCAAAATTCCATTTACGGCAGAGCCACAACATTTCTATCAGCACTTAAAACCCAGCATCCATTACTTACAACTTCTGTACACTCTCAAGGAGATGTTGAATGCAGAATTATAAATGGAGGTCTCTACAGGATAGTTTGGACTCTAGAAATAGTTAAAAAGGGGATTGATTTATGTCAAATTATCAGTTTTCACGATTGTCTTTGACATGGGAACTGGCCATAAGCCCCAGACAGATCAAACATATACCTGTCACTCCTTTCTAAATTACATCACTATAAGGTTTTAATCACTTAGCGCTAACATATTTGTCTTCATGAAGGAGGCTGGAAAATCCAATTTAGATAAAAACAAATAAATAAATAAAAACAGAAGTCACACACAGCAGAGTACTGATGCTAGTGGCTTTTCAAAGTATCACCTAGGAAGATGAAAAAGGAGGCCAGAGTGGCTGAGACTAGACACGTATTTTCTTCTCTGGGTGATTATAGGACAAGACTCCTTCTCCAGTTATCCTCTACCCATTTCCCTGCCTGAGTTCTGCCACTCTCATCCATCCAGTCTACTCTATTTCTCCCAGCTGAAGAGACAATGTGTTCTGAAATACAGCTGAAAGACAACATCTGTTTAGACTTTTCTATGACAAACTGAAGAATAAGTCAAACTGGAAATGTGACATAGAAATCCTAAACAAACTGAATGGAAATGTCTTCTATTTGAGGAGAAGCCTTACTATTGGTGCACTGCCAGCTTTATAAAAAAATGTCCAAGGGCAGCATCTTTTTTAGAGCTACTCATAAGAAATGCTCACGGGACTCTAAAATAAATGGAGAGTACAATGTACAGGCCAGCTGAACCATGTCAAGACAGCTTAGCAGAAGCACTACATGAAAGAAAAGTTTTTCCTAAACTGCTCTTTTAGAACTGAGTGATCACTTATTGATCCATTTTCAATACGCCTTAGCCTTTTAGAGCCAAGCCCAAAATGCTCTGGACTTTACTTCACTAGTCTTTTGAATCAATGTTAGTTGACGAGGTCTGGCATTGCTAAATCCCTCCATGCAGCCCTATTCAAGCATCCCTGGGGCTTTCTTTGTTCAAGGATAAAAGGGTAGGGTTCCAGTCTCCTCACCTTTCGTTGTTAACAATATCCTCCAGGCATGTGATGGCTGCTTTTTAAGGATCTGCTGGTCAACATGAGTGTTTGTAACTGACACCGAGACAGGATATCTTCTTTACCATAACCAAAAAAGTCATGTGTAAAGAGTCTTATACGCATCACACTTGTTCGCCATGTCCTCTGCAGAGAATTCCAGACTTCAAAGACCAGAATGGTAATCTGCTTTAAATGGATCTATCATAGCTCGATCATCGACTGAGCCGACTTAAAACCGTGGCTGAAAAAACAATGCTAATAGTGGATAATTATCAGCTTTTACTCCGTCTGCACTAGCTGCTCTATTCCCTGTCCCATCACACACACAGGCTGGTGAATAAACACAATGACATGAATAAATAATGACCCCACAATCCTCTTAAGGTCCCCGAATAGTGAGAGGAAAAAAGACAAAAGTTTACTTTTGGTGTTTGAGAGCAAGCGGAGCCTGAAATTGTAAGCAACTCATTAGGGCTACATGTGGCTTGCCTGGGGCCTTGCTGAACAAAGATGGCACCATCCCCATCCTGTCATTCCTCAGCACATTCTAGGCCTGGCCTAATAAAATTCTAAAGCACACCCTTAAGAAACAGCTACAATCGTTATAAAAGACACTAAAGAGCTTAAGCTTTGTCCTAAAAACATGAAAACCTTCACAACTTTCTCTTGGAATCAAAATTTCATAGACTGGATGGGAATACTGAGTACTGACAAGGCCACCTTTTTTTCCATAATTTGTGCAGATTTGCTGTGTTGTGTATAAACATCAGAGTAATATTCATACTAAAGAAGCACACCTCTGTCAAAACATTATTTCCACCTCTCATCATGCTCTCCAGATAGCTTACATAAAAGCCCACTGTTTTTCATTTCAGACACTTTGTCGGTGTTAAAGAATTGATTTGTGTGTGCCTCACAGCTCCCACTGAGTGCATGACAGTTCAAAAGGCTATTGAAAATACATGCTGCTGAGAGGCTTGCCTTTCTAAGTGCTTATATAAATTCATACCGTGGCAAAACTTAAGCCACTGAGAGTTGGATTTGTTTATAATAGAAGCAGTTACAAGAACTTAAAGGGAATATAAGACTGGCTATGAATATATGACTTGGACAGAAATCATGATCTGGTATCAGCATTTTGTAACAATTCAGGTGTGTCTCTGAAGTCTCTTTCCTGAAACATATTCCAAAATATGAATTCAGCACAGTGGTAGTGTCAAAAATGTAATGATGAAAGCTAACTTATGCAGACAGTAAACACCTTTTCCAGAGCATAATTGTAGAGGCTTTGGCCAAAATGAGGTAAGCCAATTTCAATTCCAAATTTCCGCTGAGAGGATGAATAGAAATGAAGTTGCCTGGGGTAGATACAGTCCTAGCAAACTGGAAATGGGCAACTACTTGACCACCTTTAATGAACTGTCAAACCAGCGGTAAATCAGAGTGTAGCTTTCAAATATATATTTTCCTACTGCTGAAAACTGAACATTAACAAACCCTTTAAAAAGCAAATTTTAATAATATTAACTGTAGCCAGGAGCACCAATATATTGGAATATGTTGTTTCCAGTCCGATGTTGTTTATGAGGCTTGTTAACTCTGATGATATAATGTATACGTTGTGTAATGTCCTGAGATGATCTGCAGTATCAGAACTGTGTTAACCAATTTTGACCTGACCAGTAAAAGCTATATCAAACCTAATCCATTTTAAACCCTTTGTTTATTGTGCTCTATCAATGAGTTGTTGTTTTTTCTTCCAATTATTCATTTTATTTTCAGTATAAATTGCATGTTTAATATTACCATCAAAAAGAATGGTACATAACCCAAATACTACATCTAGACAACAGCTAACCATACAAACAATCAAGAAGACAATAAAAAAAGACAACAAAATGTAAAACAACACAAACATAAATCACCATCCTCCATTTTATAACTACAACAAGAATGAAATTTGAATTAACATGTGAACTTTACTCTTTGGGATCCAAGAGTTGAGTTGCGAAAGCTTATTACATAATTTCAACATGGTTCCCTCCAATAAAACCTATAACAGGTCTCCAGACAGAGGAAAACCAATTCATGTCTCCTTGGAGAACATGTGTGAGCCTGTTAAATGGAAGAGGTTGTCGAACATTATGAAGCTAATTTGAAACAGATGGTTTGACATTGTCAAGCCAACACAGTAAGATTAATAACAAGTAGCAAAGAAGACTAAAGAAGACTGTCTTATGTCTTTTTAATTCAGGTGAGGCAGTGTGTGGGCCTAAGATACACCATACAGCGTTAAGTTCTATAGGGCAGTGTATTAAAATGATACTTGGTTACCGATCTCAACCCAAAATTTATGAATTACACATTAAATACACATAGGTGCCTACATGCTACCTTACACACACACACCAGTACAGTAATTGTCATATTAGCACTTACAATATGAGGTAGTTATGGGGTAGTGATTTTGTATCAAAGTATTAAGAGCAGCTCTTACAACAGTCATTTATTCATAGTTTTCTTTAGCTGGGAATTCAGGAAAACTGCATCTGATCATAACTGACTCATTTTGCCTCCAGCTTTTTCTTTTCAGATATGATTTTCTTCTTCTTTCCACTACAAAATGAAATAATTATCCCTCTTAAATATGCTTGGTAGTTTCTCAGAGAGGGATTCAGCCATTGTCATTAATTTCCTAAAACATGGATATCTCCTTCCTGATGTAGTCGCAGAATTCTTGGTCCAATGAAATGGGCTTTGTTGCATTGCCAAATATACTGTAGGTGTGAACAGGGAGATGAGTTGTGTTGTTCTCTCATTTTCTTTTAGATTTAAATGCATCATTATTCAAGTGAAATTCTCCTTAATGCTTTAAACTGATTACAGGCTGACAATCAGATACTAAATAAAATTGGTATGTTGTTATAAAACAACTTCTGATAACCAATCACCATTTTTTAAATTATTATTTTCCTTTTTAATTATAGCTTCTTTTATAGCTTCTCTTTCAATAACTATTTAATAACTTTCTTATTTTTTTATACTCATAAATGCAATATGTAGTACCACTATTGTTAATGCATGATGTATACACAGCACCAATGCAAGCATTAACAGCTCTCACTGGACCAACCTACATTAAAACAGGTTCACAGAATTAATGAGTAAAGACTGGCCTAGCAGTAATTTGCAACCCTAAATCAAATCACTTTTTTATAGCTGTGCAATTGTAGCTGTTTATATTTAAACTACAAAAATACAGCATATATAATCACAGAGCCCACGGTTATGTTAGGTTAGGAGGCCCTTCTCATCTGCTTTCTATTAATGCTGCATCTTAGTGTTATTTTGAGTAAAGTTGACATCGATCAGACAATGCAATCTATCACAAGGGTGACTACTGAATACAATTAGAAACCACAACAATTAAACTCTGACCCAGGATCGAAAGTGCCAAGCATCCAATAAGTGATTTATCCGGACAAGCTGTAACCTGCAGCTTCTTCGTAGGTGAAATATACTGAAATAATCCTTCTAAAAAATCTCATAACCCATTTAAGGGCATAAACAAGGTCAAGAAAAAGCAGACTCTTTTGTCTTTCAATATTATCTAAGCCCCACTGCTATTTTAATCTATAGAGTCATACTCCCAATGTTTGTTTTTACAGTTAAATGTGCTGGCTGGCAGAAGTTCAATCTATTTTCTATTTTCTGTTATGCTGTGTTAAATTGTCCAACTTGAAATTTAGAAATCAACTGCCTTAGGTTGCCATCCTTTCCTATAATCAGCATGGAAATGCTTCAGGCTGTCTTGGGCTAAATTTCCCATTGCCGATAAAACTGCTGCACATCCAACCTACTAGTATTAACTCATCTCAATTTTTTAGACAAAAAGTGCACCTATGCCTAAATTTGGTAATTCACACAGTGCAAATATTGAGATTTGAGAGAATGCAGTTAGGTGTGACCTGCTTTAAATGCTGGCAATTCATACGGCAGAGATAAGACTAGTATTTCCAGTGTGACAGCAGCACTTTAGGGGTACCTTTGAAGGCAGAGGGGAGAAAAAAAAATCTAAAGCTTAATGTATGTTCCAAGCTACTGTCTCCAACATTCACAGGCTGTGAAATTTTACTATGCCTAGCTGCTTTTGCGAGAGAAATAATCCAGGAAGAACCTGAGCTGTCCAGCACAACATGGTTTTGGAATTAGAGGGTCTTTATGTCAGTGAAAATCTTTGGTGTGCACTACCCATATATCCAAGTGTGATACTTTGAATCATGCTGAAATGGCAAACCATAAGAACAAAAATGGGACCTTTGCAAATAATTAATCATACAGTTATAGTCACAGACTGAGCAGTGTGGTCATCTGAGTTATCACAACCATCTTGAATTCAAAGCAGTTCAGAAGTGGCTGTCATAGATATCTGTCATCTGCATCTTCTGAAACTTTACTTTTGCAAAAATGCTTTGGGGTGAAATGCTTTTTAATTTTAAATATTCTCCACATGAAATGTAATATATGTAGGTAATGTAACACATGCTCCAAAAGTTTTTGCATCTTGCTGTACATGCAGTTGTATATGCATGCACGATTCACATATTAGGAAGTAGGAAGTAAAGAAATTTACCTCACAAAGAGGACCTACAGTTATGTAGTTATGCAGCCTAGACTTTACTTCATATGACAAGTATTACACAGTTTTGAATGATGCACTGACAGACAAAAGTTGAAACATTTCTATTAGCGAAGCTTGTGTTTACCTATCAGGGTTTCCTGCAGAAAATATATATATATATGTATTTTTATTTTCATTTTTTTATTTTTTTATGTTTTTAAGACGTCAGTTAAGGCGGCAGGTGTGTTTAAACGTTACCATAGCGACCAAAGAGTGTTAGGGGGCAGAGAGGCTGTTAAAACATGTTATGTTGTTGGCACAATGTTATGAGGACGCTGCTAACAAAGTTGCACTTGAGAACACAGTGGATTCAGGTTTATTATTATATTTAGAAAATACCACAGTTTTTATGTCGGTCCGTGAAAATACTGTCTAACATTAAACCGGTCCGTGGCGCAAAAAAGGTTGGGGACCTCTGGCTTAGGCGGCTGCCTAAGCTGTAAGGTGCTGTGGGAAACCCTGCCTATGAATCCTTTGTAAATCAAGCAAGCTTTTAAGTTTTGTTCCTGGATTTCAATCAGAGACTTATACATATCAGATCACTAATGACAAAAATATCAGCATGGAAGTTTAATTATTTTTATCTCATACTAGGGCAACATCATGTTATATGATCTTCACTTCCTCAGCCTCACACCAGATAACTGGAGCTAACTCACAGCTACGTGGGATTTTATTGCGAGGGACCAGTATACAGAAAACACAGGGAAAGACAAGATGATTAAGATTAGATGAAGTGAGATAAGAAGAGGAAAATCCCTTTATTGTGTCATGTACATTCAACAGGAGTGAGTAAGAGGAGAAAAAAAAAACCCGAAATTCATCCGCAGGAGTGCGACAAACTTCCAGCTTTGCACCAATCAATTTTTTAGTGGCCTAACATCCAAACTCAGGGTACAGCCAATAATAAAGTGCTCTTTTTTCATTTTAAATTTTAAATTGTATACTTTACTGGGCAGAATTGATTAGGATCATTCTTTGGAAGAAAGGTAACAGTGGAGAAACATTTATACACCTACACTTTCAGGCTAGTGCAGATTTTGAATATATTGTTGTAGACGGACTTTGAAATTTAATGTTTAGAAAAATGACAAAATCACTAAAGAAACTTTATTTAATGTGGATTGGTTATATCTGCCTGATACCTGAGCCCTTTGGTAAGTTTAGTATGCATGATACAGAGCCAGAATACTAGATCAGAGCATCACTACTTTGATCCCATTTTAAGCAGGGGAAGTATTTATATATATTTCCTGAAACTCACATAAATATAACATGAGCATAGATAATTGACTGTACGTTAAATGGATATTGCTAAGAGAGGCACAGAAGCTGTGAGACTGGGTTAGGATGATCCTCCATGGAGGAGGGCTCATCCTGCACCATGTCATGCTTTGAGCTGTAGTGAGGCCCCTGAGCCTTGGTGGTAAGATGGACCCTGATGTGCTGTTGGTTTAGACTGTCAGAAGCACTGGCAGGGAGTGGGTATGCAACTCCACAGATAACAGCCCAAAACTGTCCACAAGGGCCTCTAAAACCCAGCAAATTACCCTGCAAATGAGCCAGAGAATATCTCTACTAATCCATGATCTGAGAGAAGACTCTGCCAAAAAAGTAAACAAATAAATAACTTCAGAAGAAATACTGGGGGTTGAAATAACCACGGCTGTGAGCTGGGAAACCACTAGTGATTTCTTTGAAGCATCATTTCGCCTGATACTCTGCTGCTTCGATGCCTGTGACCATTTCAGAACAAGATTCCATGTTGTGCTCAATGCGGATGCAGTGAAATTACAGATCCCAATATTACAGAAAACACTGTCCCCCTACAGAAAATGATCACAGTCTCTGTGTCTTTATCAGAGATGCCAAAACACAATGATGCATCAAGTTCAGTCTACAGGATAACTGATTTAATTACTAGCAGTTCCTCCACCCACATTCCAAATATGTCACATAAAAACACTGTCAAAGAGAGGTTAGTCTTGTCTGTATGAATGGAGATTCTTGTCTTGCTTTCTTCAATCTTGACACTTTGAACAAGCTTGAAACTTGTTTGAACCAGCACACAGAAATTGTGGATATGGGAGTAATTTAAAAACAGGTGTTTAAGATAGAAAATAACATTTAAAATTGATACCCTAATTTAGAACCTGTAATTAAGAGAAAGTAGCTTCAAAGCATTTCATACACATTTGAGTATTTTGTATTACATTTTCAATTTTAAGCAGTCATGTTTCTTGAATTTTTTGCTAAATTCAACATACACAATCAGATTAAGGTTTATGTTACCGTAAGTACTGACATTAAATATAAATGATCTCACAGAATATTAAGTAGCACACAGATAATTACAAGCCAGAACTGAGATCAATAGTAAAACGCTGCAGGGTAGTGGTGCAAGCTACAAAGAATCACTCCATATCATCTGTTAAAACATTTAAGCTAAGGCATCTCATCAAGATGTGTCTTATAATTTTAAAATTATTCTATTTCACTGTGCCCACAGTTACATTCCACTGGCATGCACAGTTATTTCCATGCCACATTACTAAAAATTTATGATGATTTCATTTATTAAGGACATCTCATAAAACTTGTTTTATGCTAACCATTAAATTATAGTGTATAAAAACAATAAAAAACAAAAAAATGAAAACAAGAAAGGCTATATAGGTCAATATTTAATACACTAGAGGTAAAATAAAAACACCATTTCTGGAAGTTAAATCAAAAGAGCAATGACATGTTTGTTTAGTTACGAATTTTCTAATTATGATTATTTATTTTTCTGTCCAAGTATTTATTTATGATTCATAGCACAAATAATCCTACCACTTATTTGATCTGCACATGTGCCTCGTGTGTGTGTGTGGTCCGTCATAGGCTATTTTTAGGGACTAATGGTTATGGTTAGAGTTAGGGTAAGTCTGCAGGAAATTAATGCAAGTCTGTGTAATGTCCCCGAAAGTGACCATGGTCTGATGTGTGTATATGAGAGTGTGTGTGTGTACAAGTATGCTACTGCTCTTCCAAGGTCACAATAGGAAACCTCATCTCTGTGGTCCTACCACACTACTGTAAAACATGTCCTAATGAATCCGGCCCTGTTACACAGGAAGCTTCTCGTCTAATTGGAAGTCTGATTTGGCTTCACTCCACTACCTCCTAATATGTTGGTGAAGCTCAAAGGAATCAGTTCAAAGATAAAACACATCTTAAATGTGGATTGTGCATCAAAGAAATTTGCTTATTAACCTCAAAGAGGCGTGGCCATCAGTATATGCTTTCATTTAAAAAAGCTTAGGGTTTAGAGGTTTTGTGCCAAAGTGAAAAAGTGCTGCTTGTTCTGTGATTAGTTTTTGCAAACTAATAATATGTTGACCTCATTCTTTATTTATATTCATCTTTCGTAATGCATCCATAGTCCATACAATAATTATCAAAAAATACCAACCAGAAAACTATGTTCATCATATTGGACTGTAACAGTAGTAGTAAGAACATTCTTCATTTAAATGTTGCAACAATTTTTCAAACTCAGATTTTCACTTGGGTCAATTTAAAAAGTACAACATATAATTCATAAGAAGAACATTTAAAGGATTCAGTTCTGTGTAATAAATACACTGAGCATTCATCATCACACTCAGTAGGTGCTACACAAGGGAAATGCGGCCTGGGCCAAGAATAACAATACTGAAAAAACTGAACAAAGGTTCTTTCAATACTTAACTATCAACATGGTTGGGGGACAGGCTGATACTCCCCGCTCAAGTTCAAATCTGCCAGAGATTTTCTTTTCAAAGCCCCTCAGCCTTTTGGAGCTGTGACATGTTTCAACGAGGAACACCTGTCCCTCGTAGACTGTCACGCAGTGTTCAAAGATTCAGTAACTGAGCACCACCCTGGAAGTCTTAACCTCAATCTTTCAACAATTCAAAGTTTCTTCACAGTCTCGAACTCTCCAACACGCATCTGATACAGGTAGCAAGGGAATAAGTCATTGTCACTGTGGAGTTTGATCTTACTGCAAGAGCTTTTGTTTTTTCTTCATTGTTATAAATCAGTAAAGTTATGGTATTTGTAGTAGAAGTGAGAGTTAGAACTAAAATTATTGGTATAATAAGTAATTAAAAAGTAACACTTGTATTTGATATAATGGAGTTAACAGGGGCAAAGAAGCACATCACACTCACTTTTGTCAGTCACTTTGCTTTTGCTGTTTTACCTCCAGTCTTTCATTCTTTACAATGTAAATAGCATCCGTAACAGGAACAAAAGTCACATGAAAAAGTTATGATAAACTGTGTGAGGATGGAAGAAAGGAAAGGCGCCAAATAAGCAGGTGCAGCTGCAGGAGGGCAGGGCATGATGTCCTCTGAGGACTCAGCTGACATTCTGTAATGTCATGAGATGCAGGCATGAAAACAATGCAATATAATAAAAGATTACTTCACTATGGGTAATGGTTACAGCTAGCATTATTGTACCTTTACTTTTCAGTGATGTGTTGTACCGCCCACCAAACACTCTAAGTGACCTGAATCAAACACACCCCAAAATTATGCGTGACTAACAGGTGCATGTTGGGTCTGGTGAAAATGCTCATGGTGCATCCTCCAGCAGTGACTTTTACAATCACAGTTGTGGCTGCTGAGGGCTCATTCAGCCCAAAATGATTGAAAACTTTTTTTTTTTTTTTAGGTAGCACAGTGGGCCAAACGAGGTTGAGTGGACTGGTTTATTATGCATTGAAAAGAAACGGTGCAAAAAAAGTTAAGCCGAGCACAGATTGATGAAGACTTGGCTGCACAAGGCTTATATAATGCTTTTCAGGCAGCTGAGTTCAACAAAGTTTCCAGGACAGAAAATCAGCAACCACTGTGTTGCATGGCAATTTGGCTTTGTGTGTGTGTGTGTGTGTGTGTGTGTGTGTGTGTGTGTGTGTGTGTGGTGTGTATGCAAAAACGGTATAGGACCTCTCAGTGCGTTGGTGGGTTCCAACCACTCTGGAGTTTATATTATTTATACATCTATTGTCTGCTTAGGTGACACTTTATTCTGCTGTTAATTTTATAGGATGAAACAGGCTAATTAATTTATATAACCTAATAATGCTTGTTGCACCAGCCCATCTGTCAAAAGCTATTTTAATTTATTCTCAAACATTTTTGTTTAATTGTCAAGTCCATTTTAATTATATTACTCAACATCAAAAATCACATTTTGCATTAAGTGGCCAGTGGCAATTTGTCTGGTTTAAAACATACCTAATCTTAGACCCTCAATTCAATAAATATATACATATCTTATATGGTTATAACTATATAACTATAGTTACATAGGGGTGGTGGTGACTGAGTAAAACTTGGAAGAGCAGCAGCCAGACATTTCATTGTTAATGTGTGGCTGAGATTGACACTAAAATGAGAATAGCTGGACCACCTTAAAGGTCAGTCCACCTTAAGTGAGCTGGTCGGATTAGACTCATCCATTGTTGCCAACTCTGGGTCTAACACCCTTCACTTTTCCAGCCGTTAAAGAAACAACAGATGAGACTTTTCTAGGTCTTGAAAAGCTGCAGCATTTCCTTACTGACACACACTGCAACCTGCACTGGACATTTACTGACAGACTGGCAACCTCCCGCTAACATGTTCCTCCGCTCTGCTCACATTCACATCAGTTTTCTGCCACTTGCTCAACCCACATACTTGCCACACACACACACACACACACACACACAGATTACGCACTGCCTTATTCCTTAAAGCAGCTGCACTACTCTCACAGCGGTACCTTTCACATAAATGTCCTTTGAAGAAAAAGGACAGGGAGGATGACTCAAAACAATTCCACAGGAACGCAGCGTGTTATCGTGGCTCGCCAAGTGTGCGAGTGAAGATCATTAGTAACCCTTTGATGTTAATGATTGAGTTAAAACTTTCATAATTCTGTAATGACAGTGCACAACTACAGAATGAATATATGGGAAATACTGATAGGCCTAAATAACACCCCCCTCAACAAAAACATTTTAACACAGTAACATTTACTCAGAGTATCTTTTTCAAACTAAGATTTGTGTAATTAAGTCCAAAGGAGATCAGTTTAATTAATATAATGCAACTGGAACACTACCTCTCAATATGACAATTTGAGATTTTCAGCAGCAATGAAAACAAGAAGCTACTGCAGCTAAAAGCATGATCACATGAGCACATTACAGCCACTCTGTGCTTTGAAGGTAAAAATGCTGATTGATGACTCGTGTTTAATCTTGCAGAATAAAAAACAGAATTGAATTAAGAAACCTGACCGTCATTCATCTTGCACTCCTTTCTTTGTGTGCTACTTGAAGTCATTACTCAGTGGACAAGCATTAAAAGTGTGTAGTTGCAATCATTGCTTGAGTGAAGTATAGGCAAACAGAATATTTTAAACTACTGCAGCCATATTACAACTTTAATTATATATTTTTGACAATGATTACACCATTATGGGTTTTTTTGACAAATAGTCTTCTTTCAACTTCAAAATTTGTCCTCTACTCAAAATAAAATTGGAAATTGTTATTTGCATGTTCATTATGTTAAATCTAATTTACTTTATCATAAACTGTCCAGTTTACTCAGAGTGGAGTATTGAGAGTTTCAAATGACACTGAAAACAAGAATACAGCATACTAACCATTGTGTTATCCACTGGAGGCATGGAAGGATTTCTAAATCATTAAGATTTTGATTTTATCTTTTATTTTAAACAAAGCTCAATACTTGTCAGCCTGCTTGCTGCATACCTTGACATTTGTCATTAGGGTTGTGGCTTTGTAGGTCCACTTTTAGTTAAAATGTAACATTATTATTGTTAGTAGTAGTAGTACTAGTAGTAATCCTAGTAGTAGTGGTAGTACTGTAGTAATAGTAGTAATAGTAGTAGTAGTAGTAGCTATAGTAGTATCCATTTTCACAGTAGTATCTTTACTAAAGTCACTAAAGTCAGTGTCAGATTTGACTCCCAAAGTGCACAGACATCTCAACCGAAACCTCTCCTTGGTTGCCTGTGTTGCAGAAAATCAAAATGCTTGTGGAGTGACTTTCACAAGAAGATTTAACTGGTGTTCCTAGATGTTCTGCCCTGGAGCAATGCCTACAGCTACCAGGATTTGAGTAATGAGCAATAACAAAAAATAATCTAACTCCAAAAACTTAATATCACACAGATGAGGCCCGCTATGTATCATCAGCCGTTCAATGGTATAAAAACGATTACACACTTAAAAAACAATATTTATATAAAACTGTTCTGAATAATACTACAATGTAGAGGGACAAACTGCATTGCCAAAGCACACTTCAGAGTAACATCAAAGCTAGGCTTTACACATATATATAAATATATATCTCCCAAATCAATATAGAACAGATCTCCCTGGAGGATGGAGTAAAGGAAAGCAAAATCAGTACACAACTATCCACCCACTGGAACTAATTACATTTTTTTTCTGTAGAAAAAAATACCAATGTCAGTCATACATGCATTTTTCTATCAACAGGATGTTTCAGCCTTAGCCGTATTATTTTCCTCCGCAGAATAATAACAGTCCCTCAGCGGGCTTTTGTGGCTATCTCCACTGCCGGTTCTCATGGTTACAGAGACGTAACAGTCTGGCCATGACAGTGGGGGAATATTGGGATTAGAGCACACATCTGGATAATCTGTAACAGGGTAAAACCTAAAAGCAGCAGCCCTCTCCCAAACCCAGCAGGTTGGTGTGGCCTACTGGATGTTCAGCCTCTCTACGATGTGTAGTGACTCAGCAGTTGCTGCCTGCTGGAGGAGTCCTCAAGGGGCTCTCTAGGGACTAGTGGCAGCATGGGTTTGAAACACACACACACACACACACACACACAAACACACACACACACACACACACACACACATCACATACACACTATATGAAAGCATTTTAAACACTAACCAACTCATGTTGACACAACACACACATGCACAAAATGCCAGGAACTGAACATAATCAGTATGGTGACACGCATGCTTTTCAACTCATGTTTTTACGTGTTACTTGTCAACCAGTAATGTAGTGGGTTCAAAAAAAAAATCACGTTAACAGCTATTATTATCATCACAACAGGAATCTTAGTATAACACATCAATATCAGCAAGGTTGTTTATTCACAGTATATAAGCGATGGCTCAGAATCACTTGAGCATCAAGAAAATTGTTAAGGCCAAAATTGCTATTGCTTATTTGCATGCATTAAATCCAGGGTCAAGTAAGTCACATGTGAAGAGGGGGAGAACTGGCCAGCGGCTTGAATACATTAAAGCAGAGTAAATGGTTTGTTGATTTAAACAGATTAAAGCACACACAAGCAGGCCTGCTCCATGGATTTTAATTAACTTGCCATATATAAATTGTATGTTATCAGGCATTACTGAATTAGATGCTGAATACAAGTGCTCTTTCTGCTTAGGTGAGTGGAATAAAAAGCTACTTAGAATCTCGATTGGGTCTCACAGATGTAGCAGATATAGCTATGGGAGCTGAATACATTCCAGCGTACCAACCCCTGCACAGCCATCCAAGGAGATTCTCTTTAATTATGTACAATACAGCCAAATTCAAGTCCCCTGGCATCTCAGATGATCAAGCATAGGGATGCCACGTTCTCTCCCTCAGTCATTCAGGCAAATGGATTCCACTTCCAAGAGTCATTTCTGTCAGTTATAATAAGAAGCTAATACATAATGTGACACACTCTGAAATGCAAAACTATTCACAAGGTTCTCTGCAAGGCTGTGCAGGGGCAATTAGAATTTTGCAGCTAGGCCCTTGATGAGTTCCTCTATCTCTGAAATATCCTGGGAACAGTATCATAAATCTGCCAGTTAATATGCATGATTTAGGTTTGTGTTTAACTTTGCATAATGTGAAACAGAACTTAAATTTTACCACAAAACACCTCTGTGTCAAAAAATGGGAAAATAATCAATTTTGGCAGAGACCCAATAGGCAAAATGCAGAAAGGAATAGGCATTCAGAACACAAAAGGGATATATTAGTAAAAGAAACCTGTCTGCCAGGTACTGCCTTCACACTGCAGTGAACTTAAGAGATTTGGCATTCAGTATATACACCATCCAAGCAAATAATAAGTTCCAACTGGGTTTTACAGATAAAATAGCTGCTGAGAGGCTGAGTTGAATGTCCAAATGGCATTTCCACTTCCGAACAGACTTCTTTAACATCATGACGTTATAGCACAATAATCTACAATTTGAATAAGGGTATCTTCAGCAGAACTATGCTATTATCTTCTGGCATTTTCCGGCACTTGACGTGGCTCATAGTTACATATTCCCAGAGCTCTAGTGACCTTCTGAGCAGTGCATGCAGGCTCATCAGGCCCTTGGGGCCAAATTAGAAACACCAAGCCACAGAAACATGAACCCCATACATATGGCTTCCAACTTCCTGGCAATGACATCAACCTGCCAGGCCATTTCCTATCAAAGTTCACACATACATAGTGATTCACACACTGCAACATAAAGAGTAAAGTAAAATTTAAATGCTGCGGGGATGATGAACAGCAGAGGTAATGGGATGCCAAAGTTCTGGCTGTGCTGGAACACTGGTAATTGTCTTTTCTTCAAAGCCTAAGTATGTTGGTCTTAAGCCAAATTCAGAAAAAATGCAATAGAGATTTAATGAGCTTAATAAAAACTGTCAACTTCGGGTGCCCACTGGTGAAGACGCATACCACATAACTGCAGTGTCCGTTGTGCAATTCCGGCTGCAGACCTTTGTTGTCATAGCCCTCTATCTCCTCCTGTTTACTGTCTCTCTGCACTTTTAAAACTCCCGAATAAAACTGCTAAAGTTCTGTAAAATTATCTTTTAAAAAACTGTCAACTTTTAATCTCAGCTGAAATGAGTTTCAAAATGTACCCACACAAACAGAAAATATGCAACTCATCCTGTGGTTGCATGGATTCCAGTTGAATATTATCGGAAAAACTAAACAAATCCAACACAACATAACCATGCAAAACAGCCTTGCTTGTGTTTTTTGTTGTCTCAAAGACAAAGCTTGTCTTTTTTGTTTTAGAACATGGGTTAAAAAAAAACACACAACACAAATCTTTTCCATTTCAACACCAGAATCAAAGCCAAACAGAAACAGACAATGTAAAATCAGATCAAGAATGGTAAAAGAGAAAAGTGCCCTACCGTTTTCTGTGTTTTCATGTTCAGTGTCAGTGAGAGTCAGATTGGAGTTGGCCCTGCTAGAGAGGCATGAGCTACGGCCTGACTTGGTGTTGCTGCGGCCCCATAATCTGACTGCGTGCTCTGGCGACATGATGCCGTCCGTCTCTGTGTCTGCGTCTGAGCCCACACTGACTGAGTAGTCACGGTGTGGCATCCCCATCTCAGTCCTGTACGTTGCTACATGGGATGGGAGAGCCTCTCCAAAGCCAAGGTCTCGAAGGGAGAACTCTGCCCCTACAGCAAGCCAATAAATACAAAACTCTGGTAATTAAATCTGCCCCATCTTGTATCAATTAACATAATGAATTGTATTTATTGCAGAAAAATATGACAGAAATATTCTGGCCTTGAGTGGTGCAGCAAAATATTCTCTGGTGATAGTTGTTGAATTAAGGGAAGATGCATGTACATTTAATCTTTAAAACTCATGTGCAGAACTGTTACGTGATAATAGCATCTTCAGCATCTTTCGGTATGCTGCTGCAGACATCAGATATGTATCGTTATTGATTCTACAACTAGAAGTCATTGATTTGAATCTGAAAAAATCTGAAATATTAAAATCGGGGGTTAAATAGACCAGTAAGATAAGCCATTTGGTTACACCATTAACAACAGTTATTAAACCCCAAGTTTAAAACTTTTATGCCTTTAAATGTCCTATTTGAAAACTAAGGAAATCTTCTCTTCAATTTTCTTTTCTTAATTCATCTAACAGCTTAATTAGATTTACTGCTTCAAGTCAGGAGACTTATAAAGCACACCTTCCTGATTTGATCAATTATGTAGAACAAATAAATAAAAGAGGCACAGGGTGGTTTCATTCAGAGCAAAACCTAGTGGACTTGGCCTATGTGGTTATGATTAAACATGCAAATCTTTTATTTTTCCTTGCATAAAAAAAAGTTTTTCAGGTCTATGTTTCAGACTCAAGGCTACACCTCAACAGGGCCATCACGTTTAATTAGATAATCAATAATACACCTGAATGAGCAGGTGAAGGTTTGCATGTCTACCATGCAGTTTTTAACACTAGCATTATATATTCAATCCCTGGCCACCCCTGTTAATAGTCAAACCATGAGGAGTGACCTCTGCAGCAACTGAATGTGAATTACCACAAAACTCCTCATTAAAAGCAATGATGCATATATTCAGACTAGGCAGTAAAACTAATAAGCTAATATAGATGATTACAGATGAACCATACAGATATCAATGACAATATCTTCTATTGATAGCATAGTACAGAATTTCTAATATTGCTAAGGCTAACCTTGTCGGCTGAACTCGTCCACTTCATGATGAACCAAGTCTTTGACACGGCTCCCGTATGCCATCCTTGAGTCATGGTCAAAGGCCTTGAGTGTTTCACTGGAGCTGTAGGACTTGGTGTTGGGTTTGCCATCCTCACTGTCTGCTGAGGAGCTGGTATAACGGCGCTCTGTGTCCTGCCGGGCAGTGAGCGAGCGGTAGGGTCTGCGTTCCTTCACTTCCATGGCTGCCTCCACTTTATTTTCAACATCAAATGTAGGTTACAATGCCAGTTAAGTCTCAGTGATTCTGTAAAAGACAAACACAGACAAACCAAAAATTAGGATATGTGATGTGTGGGAACATGCCTTAACAGCATCATTTTTAAACATAATCTTCATATTCATAAACCTCCTCATCTCATAAACCTTGAGAAACCTTGAAAAACATGACAATCATTCTATTCACTATTATATTTAACACATCATTACTTGCAATAGTAGATGTAAAATGCAAGACACAAACACACAAAGTTAACCAAGCAACTGTGAAAATAAATGAAATGTAAATGTATGTTCCCAACCAGCAGGGTATGCATGGCTCAGCATACATAGGCAGAGCATGAAGAACCACCAGGGTTACGTTTAATAAAATATGGCACAACAAATCTTGCACCTATAAAGTTTACGGTGCAAGTCTCCCACAAATATTCGACTTTATGTGCCGTATAGAAATGCTGGCCCTCCAGCATCTGTAAAAGTGGCAGGTGTCCTTCCATGAATTGTGCTGTTTATAACTTACAAATCATCAACAGTTCAAAACTGAGGAGCCAAACCTCAGTCTCTAGGACAACACTGAACCAGCAGAAATGATTAAAATCTGAAACATAAAACCACAACTGTCATATAGCACATCGAGTATAAAATCAATAGAGATAGTTAATTTTCACATGCAGCTATGTGCTGAATTTTGTTTTCTTGCCTCGACTCAGGAGGTGAAAGGACAAAATATTACAACAGAATAATAACTATTGTTTTTGGTTTTGATAATTATTTATTTTCACATTTAAAAGGATAAACATACAAAAAGAGCAAAATGAAAAAAAAGTATTTGCTGTCTGAAATAAATTAGTGAATCTGTTTTAAAAAATGATGCTTTGCAAACAGCTCATTCTTAGCAAGCAAAAGGTTTAAAGATATTGAGTTGGATTAACATATGTCAATGTGGATATAAACTTGATTAAAGGCTTGGTCACTGTTTACTTTGGAGCTCAATTACAGAACACAGGGAATTAGAGAGCCAGCTATTGCAGCCATATATGTTTTTGCTACTTTCAAAGGCGATGTCATGATGATTTATCCATAATTATGTATCATGACTTGACATGAGAAAACTCTATTCATGCTGCAGGCTTCTAAATCTGCAGTGTATTACTTACTCAAAATGTATTTCACCATATAAAAAGGGGGGGATGCAAGTCACTGGAATAGAGCAGTGCTCTTTGAAAAACAGATAAAAACTACTAGTGACAAATCTGGAGGCTTTTACTAACAATATGCATGGTTTGTTCAGACAAGGATTTTTCTACAAGATAAACTCTTTTTGAATATGGTATGAGATTTGTGTCGGACTGAACAGTTTACAATAATCCTTAGTGAACTATATTTGCCCCTGCTTCAGGAAAAAAAAACTTCTTATTGAAGACAGCATTGTTTGGTTTGGGGGTTTCTTTTTGTATGTATTGACAGCTGAAAAGATCCTGGTGATTAATGACTTGGGGCCTCAATACTAGGACCTCCGCCACATGGAGGGGGGGGAGAGAAAATACTCCCACTTTGCGGTCACGAGAGCACTTCAGCTGCTCCCAAGATTTCAGATGCAGCTTGTATGGGTTGCTAATTTTTTTACCTTTTTGCACGAGATCCTTGATGCTATGCAAATGTGAGAGAGCGGAGAACAAGCAGCTTTCTAAAGTTTCAAGAATGTTCTGTAAAGTGCATTGTTTTTGTTTCCAAAGAGCTGGGCTCAGTGCTTTAGCCATCTCTCTTATACACAGCCCTTCCTTCTCATTATTAATCGACTGGTATGCAATGAAATGTACCTTTGAGGCCATGGGAAACCCAGAGGAGTTTTTCAAAGAAGCAACAGGCTATACACAATGACAGATGATATGCGATGCAAATGTGGGTCCTGGAAACGTATCCACCTTGAGTGCAGCTGTCAGAATTTTTACACAAAGCATACTGTACAACTAAACAATGTTGTTCCTCATAAATAGCCTACATCTGGTACTATCGTTGTGTTTTAGCAGCAGAGAGCAAAGCTGTTATTTTCGTTCATCTGTGTAAGTCTAAATCCTAGGAGAAGGAGCCAAAACAAAGAAAATGCCACTGTTGTATTATTTTAATGTTCTGGTACATGAAGAAAATAAACAGAAGGTTTTATTCAACCAAGATGTCTCAACACTTAATAAGACACAGAAGTAAGAAGTTATGAGCAGACTATTTTTAAATTGTTTTTATCATCTCATGGTATGAGACGAGGGAATAAAAGAAGTAGCTTGAAATAGTGAAGGGGGGAGGTTAATGAGGGTACATTCACAAAGACTCGAGACAGGAAAGTTATTTACAAAGACCAATGAAAAACGAGCACCACGGATTGAAATCTCTGAGACGAAGATAACAATCGCATGCTTTTATTTCAAAGACAAAGTTCCTCTAAAGCCTGAACTGCAGAGCTTGAGCAGTGCCAAAAAGAAGCTAACTGCATATCTATGCAATGATCCAAAATCAATTGAGGTCTCTCTGGAGAGACAAAAGAAATGATGGATGGTCTGTTTTCCTCTTTAAAACAAATGCAGACTCTACATTTTTCAATTGCATTGTCTACATTTGGCTGGGGTAGAATCAGGTTTGTAAGTGGGTGTAAAGCAAATGTACAGCAGTTGCAAGCAGAGTAATAATGTGATTCTGCAGATACAATGTTGCAGCCAGGGGTGAACAATCAATTGTGCCAATTTATGTCATCACATACAGTTATGTTGCTTAAAATCCTTGTTCTATGCTGGCTTGTGTATGTGAAGGGAGTATCAGTGAAAATGAACAACATAATCTACATAAAATCTATTTTCCTAAACAGCTCAGCAACCCCTGAAAACACAGTTTATGTGTGAATATATACCGTTGCCAACTGAGAAAAGTTGGCAATGGTTGAAGCTATAATCTAACCTTTACTGCACTACGGTTTCTATGGTGCATCCATCAACCAAGAACCAATCACATTCAACCAATAAATGTCTTAAATACTGCAGGTCATCACAGATTAGTTGGTGAGTATCTGAGCTTCTTAAGGAAAATTTAAATGAAAAATAAGTTTAAATTGACATTTCATGAAAGTGGATGTGTACAGAATACCATAAAACATACTGAATTGCTACAGAAGGCATATTAACAGCAGCATGGGCATATCATCTGTCTGGTATTGACAGTTCATTTTTCATGCTGTATGTATGAATTCACCGCTTATGAAAGATTAAAACCAGCATAAAATATCAGAGAAGGCAGAGCTTAGACTGCTGCAGTGAAAAACCCTAAGTGCTGCAAGTAGCATGAGAAAAGTAGTCACCTCAGTCATCAGGCATATACATACACATAAGCACTATTTGGGTAAAACCTACATTTCTCACACACGCCAGTTATGTCAGTCTGTTGGAGGGTTCAGGGTATGTTATAATTTCCTTAATTTTCACTGTCATGAGCAGTGCCAAAAAGAAGCCCCCCCCCCCAAAAAAAAAAAATAAAAATAAATAAATAAATAAATAATAATGATTAAGACAATTCAAAGGCTGCCAACCTATAAAACAACCAACCCGCTGTGAGAACTGCAGGATACAGAAGTCTCTGTTAAACCTCTCGTTGAGTCTTTTGCTGGGCAGATCGTTGCGACCATTGCTCCGGTGTCAGGAGTTAGTTAAATATGGGATCTAAATAGGTGGGAGGTGTTTTGGGTACAATATAAATGCAAATGGATCTGTACTATCCATCAAACAATTAGCAGTGTGCTGAGAATTGCTATTCAGTGCTGCTGCATATAAATCTAACCTCCTCTTTGCGCACAACCCTGTTTTCCATGATAATTAACAGCTCGCTGCCCTTTACATGTCATAGATTTTTACAGACAGAATCCAGGAACCTCTTAGCAAACAGAAAACACACAAAGCAAAAGACATGCACAATGTTCGGTAAATCCTTTAGAGTATAATCTAAGATGATTACAGATTACTTGTCTGTGAAATCACTTAATTACTATCGATCATTTAAATCATATATAATCTGTTACTGATTAGTGATGGCGTTTTTAGACAAATGACTGCTCATTTACATCAGCTGAATATTTTCTTGAGGATGAACCAAACGAACATTTTATACTGTCAATGTTAAGAAATCCAATCCAAATCACAACCTCTAATTCATGCAATAAAAGCAATATAATCATAATCTTTGTAAATATATGATATAAAAAAAGTACAGGATAAAATTTGAGATTTATTACTGGGGTTTTTTTTTCATTATAAAACCTGGTCACGTAGTTCAAGGATTAGTAACAGTTAGCTCACAACACTGCTGACAAACATCTACACACACAAGCAGGCTGTAGCGCAACACTGAGGAAATTTGGGCAGATATCGACAACATTGTCTACAAGGTCCTTTGAGAGCAAGAAAAGCTCCATACAGGCACCACTTACTACTTCTGTGGAAATCTTTCACATGCTTAGGCTGTATAGAAAAGCCTCCTTGGTCAACAGAAAGGTGTGTTTTCAATAGAGGGAAAAAAAGGACTTGGGTAGATGGAGGTAAGGGGTTGGGGAGGGTGGGGGGGAGGGGTGGCTGAATGGCTTGCCAAACAGATCTGAATTCGGTAGTTTTAATGCAGGCTGAGGAGTGGAGGAGGACAGGGAGGAGGGGGGGCATCTCAGCAGCCGCCTCCTTCCGGGATCAAAAGGGAGCCCCACCAGTGCATGAAACAGAATGTGTAAAAGCCCTAACATAAACAAAAGTAGCCTGGGACCGCTGCTGCAGCACGCTCCCTGCTACTAATCACTCTAAGCAATTCAAGGTTCCGTCCTTACAGATACTGCAGCCGGTTGAATAATGCTTTTAAATCACTAGCCAGTAAATATCAGGGAGAAAGAGTCTATGTATTCGCTTTCTACATTGATGCACATCTCTGACCTTGACCAAATACAGCAGTGGTTAATAGTGCTATGTGAGACAGAAATGTCCTCTATTATCAACTTGGCTGCAAAAACAAAACTAAATGCTTCATGTTTAGCTGGTTCGGCACTGCAATATATGTGAAGATGGAGGTAAAGGATGTAATCATGTTGGAAATATCCTAAATGAATATCCAAATATTTAATGTTAACTATATTCCCGAAAAAACTCCTGAGAGAATAAATAAATGTGGAAAGTTCATGCCGGTTTAAAAGAGGATTTCCCCTCTAAACTGAAGTGCTTCTGGTCTCAAGCTGGTGAGTGCAGAGGTCAGCCCAATAGTGACCTTTCTCTCATTAGTCCACCATTAATGCTCATTAACCTGCAAAGGCTAGACCAGAATTTGATTTATAGTTTGGCCTGTGGCGATCCTAAACTTAACACCAGCTAAGCAATAATCAACGCACTGTAAACTTGCTACTGTCAAATGTAATGTTCATGTTTTAAAGCTTGCAGCTATAGCCTGAGGAGGTCTACAGCCAAATATTGAAAATAATTAATGCTCTAAACAAACATTTTAATGAGTGTTATAAAGTCATGCAGATTGTGTTTTCGATGTCAGGTTAGCATTTTGGATTTCTATCATCACCTCAAATACAATGGAGGCATATGGAATTTAATTTGTGGTGCACACAATACTTAAAAAATTAAAAACTAACAACAATATCTTTAATGTTCCAATGTGGTAAAGGTAAGAGAGGGCAATTGAACAAATGCAGTGACAGTGTGTTGAGCCTGCGTAAGACTTCTCCAGCTGTGCTGTGGAGCGATGCACTCCTCTGTCTAATAGCAACACATTCTGCAGACATTGTTCAGGTGAAGTAATGAGCTTTCTGGCAGCTGTAGCAGAGGTCCTCAGCTATTTGGCAACATGGGCTGGGAACAGCTTATCAAATTTCTAAATGTATGACCTAGCCACCTGGACATATTTTAGCAGACAGTTAATGAATATTTCTTGGGCCACTTAAGCTGAGAGCTAATTGTTTTACGCTCATCTTGCTTTTGATCAACACTTAAAATTCTGAATCATTTCGAGGTTGCACTGCAAATGAACTTGTTAATTCAATTAGTGACCTGTCCAATCTTAATAACTGGTTACATAACCTTATCGTAAACATAACTGATTTGTAGGCTACACCATAGCTGGTAGTTATAGTTAATATTAATGTATATGTTATAAACCACCTGGAAGGTTAGTGGGATAAAACCTGTGGTGCTTATGCTTTAATGTGTCTCAACACACCATAAAATCCTTTTATTTACAAGGTATCCTCTTATTGTGGTGTACGCCCTGTTCCCTGGAACAAACTGCCTGACCTGAGATGTCCACATTAAAAAGTATACTGAAAACGTTTCTGTTTTCTTGGGATCATGATTAGTTATATTGTCCATATGTGCATGCATGCATATATGCATTTTTCAATGTCTTTTGTCAGGTGGGAGGTTGTTAGCGTTGTTTGTTCTTGTATTTTATATGATTTTCAGGTCACTTGTTGCTGTATGCCTTTTAAATATGAAATAACATACTATGTTTACATGCAATGAAATGTGAGTAATGTGTGAAAATATAAAAAAATGCCTTGCCTTGGTTGCCTTAGTAATTTAAAATACTCCAGAGTACAAAAGGTACAGAAATGAAAGCATTCTATAGACAATGAATGTGATGATATTGAAAAATATGATATTGGATCAAAAAAGGAGCATATTTTATAAATTATGTTAACTTTACTGTATGTATTTGTTAAACCTTCAGTAAACGCTCGTCTGTTCAAAAAAAGACAAATAATACACTAATCCAAAGAAAAATGGTGTCAATCACTGCCCCCCACCCATTAACACCAAGGATATAGAATATCCTGATTGAAGTAAACTACCAAACACTGGGAAGCACTATATTGCTTTCAAGTAAAAGCATCAATCAATCACATAAACTGGAGTAATTAGGTTTCCTCACAGCAGCAATAATATGGATCCTAACAGGGCTTTGCAAAATGAATCAAGTAACATAGCAGGCTTGAGAAGATATGAACATGAGAACCATGTGATAACTCAATGCACAACACGCATCAAGCACAACTACGTTGCTGGAGACAATAAAACCAGCAGCTGTTCAATATTAACAGTAAAAAATCAGCACACACAGCAATGCTAGACAGAGGGTTCCTGCATGGTAATGATCGTACTCTTAAGTGCCTAACTGAGTCATCTCTGCAAGCCCTGGTTTGACAACCACACACCTCCCACATCTCCCATCCCAGCAGCCTCTGGGTGGGGCTAATCACTCTGTAGCTTCATCATCGACTGGATGACAGCTTCGACTGTACGGATGCTATGTCTTCAAGGCGTGGCTGCTGCAGTGGCCTACAGTAAACACACAGTGCTTGCTTTCTAGAGCTGAAAACAGAGCATCACAACGTCACTTCAAAAAAAAAAAAAAGTATGCCCTTTCATAGCACACGAAGAATTAAATTAATTGTGCCATCCTTTCACTACTACAGTGCAGGCAAGATTCCTGAGAGATTCCTGGGGCATTGAGAGTTTGTGTATGCTGATTTACCCCTAACTGATTATGACATGAAATGCCTGACGGGGTAGCTTGGCAGTGCTGTGTTGACCTGCACAATCCCCTTCCTCTGCCTCTAAGGCACCCGAGGTCTGCACTCTCTGATCCCAATGGCTGAACATTAGACAGTGCTGAGGCTTGCAAAAACCCTTATGCACAAATGCCTGTGCAATTTCTTTTTTCGACTGATCCCCTATCAGTCTTTAATGCAGCTTTTATTCCACAGAGAAGACCTTGTGTTATGTGTTATTAAAACACACAATTTAAAGAAAACGAAGAAAAGTGTTATCTCTTTTTTATCTCTGTTATCTTGATTGTTGATGCATAAGAGGGGAATGCCCTTTCATCTATCAGGGCAGGGCACTGCATCCTCCTATATATAAATTTAATTCTCCAAGTAAATTAGGATTGATCACCACAGCTCAAGGCCACAATCAGCATCCATGATCTAATCAGGGCCCGGCCCTAGACAGAAAAGGATACTTCCATAAATAAAAACCATGAGAGCCAGCAAGCGCCCATAACACTAGGGGGAAATCTGATTACCCTCTCCCTCTCCACAGGTGTGCTTTTAGCCTCCTACCTTCAAAGACTGCCAGCCTGATATAATGCCACACTGTGTGCATCCTCGCTGTTGTTTTCCTGCACTAAAGGTTTTACATCATACTTGCATCAGCGGATGTGAGCGCTGCATGCTGGAGTCACAGCTAAGCAGGCGATGCCCATGGAAGCCTGGCTGAGGATGATCCCAGTGAGACAGGATCTGTCAGGAGTTCCTTGCCAAGCGACACCCAGGGTAATAAATTAGCCAGAATTAACACGTCATCCTGCGCTCCACACAGCAGTCGCATTCCACTCAGACCATGCCAACCCAGTCTCTCATCAAAATGTGTAATAGCCAGGCTGGTCCACAGTGCAAAACATATTAGCTTTACAATAGCGGCTCTAAAATAGTGAGATGCCTGCGATATTGTTGGCCTGTGTCCATGTCACAAATAAATTCAGATTCCTGGGTGCTCTTAAAACTACATTATTACTGACATTTTCTATATCATCAAACAGTTACATAAAACAACTCAAATAACATATCAGCCCAGATAACTAAACAACGCAGCATCCATAGTAACCACCATAGCAACGAAAGAAAGCCTGAAAAATCAGTAATAACTGACAAACTAAACATCATATACATTCACTGAATGATGATTATGAAAATAAATTCCACATTTCTCGCCAGAAATGTCATCAAAACACATTATAATGCCAAAACTGTTTTAAAATATTGCATTTTCCACTAAGAATAAAGGAATGTCATCCTTTTTCTCACAGACAGAAACTTGACAGTCGTGATGTGGACACAGGCCAACAGAAAATAATAGTACAAAAAAACCCAAAAAACAGAGCTGTTATTGTGAAACTAATTTCTGCACTGTGGACCAACATAGCTATTACACATTTTGATGTGAGACTGGGTTGCTGTGTAATGGATCTATTAACCAAATGGATACAGAGCTGCACTGCCTTCAAAGCTGTAATTCATGTTTGGTATATGGTAACAAAAACAGGCTGAATAATTGTGAAAGTACTTGAATATAGGTAGGTTTTCATCCAGAACACACATCCAGACTACTTTTTAGGGTGGCTGTAGCTCAGGAGGTAGAGCCTCCAATCAAAATATTGGTGGTTTGATCCCTGGCTCCTCCAATCTGTATGTCAAAGTGTCCTTGGGCAAGATACTAAACTCCAAATTGCTCCCGATGGCTGCGCCAGCGGTGTTGGAGTGTGTGTGTGTGTGTGTGAATGTGATATTGATTAGACCCTGATGAGCGTGTTGGCACCTTGGATGGCAGCCTCTGCCATCAGTGTGTGAATGAGTGAATGTATTGTAGAGCACTTTGAATGGTAGTAAGACTAGAAAGGCACTATATACAGTAAGTGCAGTCCATTTACCATTTACTAAAGAAACTATATCCAGGTTAAGAAATAAAAACACTATTTAATATTAGAATGTTTTGATTTTTGAGGTTTTGTTTCCACTGAATTACACATTTTTAACACTTATGTTGGGGTAGTTACAAGATCTTGTGCTTCAAACTGAAAAACAGAAACCACTATGAAATGACAGAGTGCATGAT
This sequence comes from Scomber japonicus, assembly GCF_027409825.1. Lineage (NCBI taxonomy): Eukaryota > Metazoa > Chordata > Actinopteri > Scombriformes > Scombridae > Scomber > Scomber japonicus. Next base: position 20,049,069 of record NC_070583.1, read on the forward strand.
TTTTTTTCAGAAATCCCTCAGAGACGTGCCTATGGGGCCATTAAAAGAATACTCTCCCATTGATGTCTGTCACTGATAGTGGGCGATATTTAGTAGAGGATTCAAAATGCCAGTCGTGCTGCCTGTATCTTCTTGGCATCTTTGGCTCCCAGCCAGCACTGTGACATACTGACAGCGTGGCACACAGCACCAAGCAAATTTTGACCAGTGCTCACTCATCACAAAAGGAACACCGATAAGAGAGAGGTTCATAGAGTCTCTCATTTTGTTTGCACTTGGCTGGCCGTGTTTTGATTATGGCACAGGTGATAGGCATTGTCAAAATTAACACTCATCCATTGCGAGCAAACTTGAACATTTTGAGATGGCTATTTTCTCAGTTAGTGACTGCCAATAATCCTGTTTATATTATCTCCCAGGCATTGGGATAGTGGCATCATTTCTTCTCTGCATGCTCCATCTTTTCTTTCCTTCACATTTTACATATTTTGACTGACCCAAGACCTCTGGGGTCACAAGGAAATTTTTACGAACGAAACCTGAGAATCAAACTATGAACTTGGAATGGTAACACCTTACAGCTTTTTTAAATATATTTTTTCAGTCAGTCCTCTCTCTCTCATAGTGATTTTGATATTTTGATATTGATATAGTGATATTTTTCAGGACTCATGAACATGGTTTACTACACTTTTCTTGAATCATTCTTTAATAATAAATCTCCCCATTTAGAAGTCTCAATAATAGACCCAGATTAAGGGATAATTTTCCCCACTGGGTCCACATTATCAAAAGATGAAATCTGCTGAATAAAAGCACTCCTGTGGGCATGTCTCTTAAAATGATACAAATGATGCAAAGGAATCCAACCATTGCTAAAAGACTGACACTCAAGACCGCATCCAATTTGCAGCGAGTAAAGCGAGGAGGAACTGCCATTAAAATTGACTTTTTTGAAAGTGCAATAACTTCAGGCTTAATGTAGCCAAGAAGACCAATCAAAATTTGAGTGCCCAGTATAAGAATGTTTTAAATTCATATCAGAGCGGTGACCAACTTTGCTTCAGTCTCAAGTACCAAGTTCATATGTGGAATGAGGAGTGCAGTTGAAAATCAAGTCAGTGCTAATCACTGCTGTCTGATTTGGTTCAAATCACAAGTTAAATGAATATAGAAAACAAAATCAAGCCAGAATAAATAACCTCTAGTACCAAATTATTATGCAAATAAGCAGGGACATCCCAATCAAGCAATTTCAGCCCCTATCCCCACCTGAGTTCTTTGGTAAAGGGTATCTGACACTGATGTATATCTAAAAGACACAACTGCAGAGTGTACACCCAAGCTACAACCTGAATGTGTCAGTTATATACAAAGCATCAGAAGATATGCAGTGTTGAATAAATATGTATCTGGTATATTAAAATAATAGTTGTAGCCTACATTTTATGATGTACTTTCCAAATACTGCAGATCCTGGCTCAAAACGATCCAGTTGATGAGCTTAAATTATTAATATGATCAGAAAGACAGTTTAACTAACTAGAAATGACATGATCAACTAGAGAGAAGACATGTCACTTTTGGGAATTGTTGGGACTACAAATATGCTCAATCTCTCCTCGCAAATTCTTCTAGCATTATCAGATACAGACACTGGCTGCAGAGAGCACACAAACCTAACAGCAGCAGTGTTTACTTTAGGCATGTTGTCAAGTTACTCAGGGAGTGGACTTTAATTAGCAACAGCAGATATGACCTGCTGTTGGTGACATTTGTCACATTAACTGGGCGAAAGCAATGGCCAGTGCCAGCTAAAAAAGAGAGGCTGCTTCTTGAATGTTTTCGGCACTGACATTTTCTAGTTAGAAAGTGAGAGTGAGAAAACTGTTTTGTTAACGTAGGAATGAGTGAATCTGTATATTTTGTGATGTAGAGTCTGGCTGTAAAGAGCAGCCCTGCAGCGCTAGCAGGCTGAGGTAGACAAAACAAGGCTGAGTAGATGAACATCTGATTGGGTTATTTTAGCCAAAAATATGCCCACCTCCTGATTCTTAAGAGTGGCTCTGGAAAACATAAAAGACAAAACATTTTAATGATTTCCATTAAATTATCTGTTTAATAAATCTGTTTTAAACTTCACTTAATTAATTCTAAATGACAGTTTGCTGTCAATTAGTCAGGCTTGAAGTCTATATAAAATCGGATGTATAGTTCTCTTAATTCAAGTTCAGTCTCAAGAAAGGAAAACTGTGACTTATGTTCCTCCTTCTGATTCATATGTTATGAAGCTTTTAAAAAAGGAATATATTGCAATGCTGAGAAGGAAACAGATCAAAAGCACAGCATTTCTGTGTAATGTGGCATGATTAGAGATCAACAATAAACAGGTCTCATAGCAGGCTGATGACCAAAAGCAAAGCAATAATGTCCCACACAGCTGAAGAAAGTGTGGAGCATCAAAGTTTGAAAGAGGCTAGACCTGCTCAAGTGCGTTCATTGTCTCCTCTTTAAGTGGGGTCAAGAAAGACCACGCTGACTCATGAGCATGAAGCCTCACTAAAAAACAGCCACTCTTAACCCCCGGCATACCACGCAACTTCTCTACAGGACAAAGACAAGCTTTATCCCCCTGCACTGAAGGTGCTCTCTCTTGAAACCTCTTATGAACTGGACTTGCTTAAAGTTTAATGGGAAAGCTCATATAGAGTTAAAGACCTGGTAAGGAAACCTAAACTCTAGCCATCACTCTGGATCTGACACAGTGCATTAGGGCATACATTATTACATGAGACAAAAAGATCTGGAGGCAAAGGAAGAAGTGAATAAAAATACTGAACAAATACCACTTAATTGAGGTCAGTGTGATTGAACGCTGCAAGGCTAGGATGGCTTTAGCATAGGTTCCAGATGGCAGACTGTTATTTCACTGTGCCCTGCTAATACTGCAGGATTCGATGCTGGTAACCTGAGTGTCCCTTGGGCCCCCTGGCTCCTCCAATGCACTGAAATCAGGGCCAAGCTCCTGCCGCTGCTACTCTGCAGGTTTACTCAACTTCAAAACGGGGAGTGTTTGGATATGGTGGAGTGGAGGAGGGGTGTGTGTATGTGTGTGTGTGTGTGTGTGTGGAGGTGGGGGTTGTGTAGTGGTGCTGGAACAAAGCATGTTAACACCATCTCTTGTTTAACAAGTTTAGAAACAAGCAGGGGTTTCTTCAAATCCTCATTGGAGGGTGTTTCACCACTCCTTGACAGCAGGAGAGAATCCTAGAGTTTACGCTTCTCTTTTTTTTCCCTTTTTTTCCCCCTCGGTGCTGCCTCACGCTAAACCAACTGAAACACTCACTCTGTCATCGAAATGTCTAAGATACACCACATGTCAGTATCTCTCATTGCTACTACCTTAGAAGATTAGGAGGGAAAACACAGATCAATGAGGCATCATGGAAAAAAAATGTAAGCTATTCCATTCATGCAGTGTGTTTTTTGTGTTGTGTTGAGATAAAAAAGTACAGTGAGAACTGAAGCCACCGATGAGAATTCACCTAACATTACTTTTGGGTCTCCTCCAAGTATGGGCTTGTTCTCTCTCCTACCTCTGTTGTTTTCTTAAAAATTAGCCAACCAATTGAATTAGTCTAATTTACATTTAGAGGGTTAACTTTCAGCTTCCTTCCTACAAAAGTATGCAGAGACAGACCCAACCCCCTGTGGTCCTGAATTGAGGTATGATGTAAATACAAAGCATGCTACACCTTTTATTACTAAAACACTTACAGCAGGACAGAACTTACAACTGGAACTGCCTTAATTCAAAAAGCATTAGAAGGAGTGTGCCAAAAAGCATTAGGTAACCTTACTTACATTAAACACTTGTGTGAATGAATTTACAGGCTTTCACATACAAGACTAGTAGTCAGATTGCCAACTTTATAGACAAATCTGGCAGCTGATTTATGTGTCACGCTCTCAAGTGCTTTAGTGCCATGGCAGAGGGGAACACATTTACACTGACAGTGCAAGCAGACAGACTTGGGTTAATCAGCGCCTGGGCAATAAGTCAGTTTGAATGTGGATGTTATTCAGTCTAAAAACAATTGATTTCAAAATGGTTATGGCTTTAGGGAAAAATTACATCAATGTACCACTTCTGACCTCCACAGTCTGACTGTGACAAACTGTTAAGCATAGCCAAATAAACCATACAGGAATAATCATTCCACCATTTCTTGCCTTCACACATTGACAAAAAATGCAACCTTTAATAAAAATCAGAAACACATAACGCTCATACCAAGCTAGCAAGAAATCAGCAGGGTGGCAGCTCGCTATCGGCACTGCGTAGGTGCATTGTTTCATCTTGAGAGGTCCCTGGTCGGTCCTTTGTCGGCATACTACTCACAACATGATTGATACATGAACATTTGATGGAGATTTATGAGTTAATGAATTTACTGTTGGAGCAGCTGCACATCCAAGAAAAGACATCTAGCCGTCTGTTTAACTCAACAGCTTGGTTGTTGATATGTACCAACAAGCTAGCGAAGCACAATAAACTGAACCTTGTTCCCACGCATTGGCCTCTGCCTTACACAACACTACTCTCTGGAGACTGAAAACGTGATCGCTGTCATCAGTCTTGGGAGCCGTTTCATAACAAACTACTGTGACCAAAGCCATCGTGGTGAAGGAAAATATCACTTAGTGCAACAGTGTGTTTCACTTAAGGTTGTCAAAAATATTGATACTCCGAAAAGTATCGATACTCAAACGGCGTATCCGGATACGATACTAATTTGCCAAGGTATCGATACTACAGTGCGCTCACACTCGACAGGCAGTGCAGCAGGTAAGACAGCGTCCGGCACATTTCTGAAGGACCAACACCCTGGCCTTCATGATGAATTCGGACAGGTTAGTAAAGCTCCTGTTCATCATTTATCTGAATGTATTAAACTTATTACTGATGTTAGCGTGGCCAGTGGCCCAGATTAATGTTGATTTTTTTGTGATTAGCTGTGGCTAGCACGCTACTAGGCAGCGCTAGCCGCATTTAGCTTGCTGCTCAATTAATGTTGGTTGTAAGCCATTAGCCACGGCTAGCAGCCTTTAGCTAGCTAACGTTACTCAAATGTGTTGTTTTCTATTACGAGTGAAGCAAAGAAAACTCGACTTGCAACTAAATTGAAGAAGTAAGCACAGCCAACTCTACCACTTCTGTTTGACAAGCAACGAAATACGACCCCAAGACAGTCATTCAGTAGTAAAGTGCACTTTCTGAATTCTTGTGTGCCTTAATAAATGTGCACTTTTCAATTTCAGCCTTTTTGTTTTGTTTTTAAAGTGTAGCTGAGAATACAGCATTTCAATTGTGTGATGTTCATTTTAACTGGTTGTTGTTACTGTTAAAATGTTGTTCTAATTGTTGTTTTGTGTGTTGTGTTACCTCAGACAACCAACAACGTTGTCATTGTTGCTATTTTTGTTCTTTGCACTACCTCAGACAAGTGTTTGCATATTTTTACTATTGTTAATTTTAGATTTTTGGATTATTTGCACTAAGTTAAAAGAATAATACCTCAGACAACCTTAAAATATTGTCAAATTGTGTTATATTTGGGATATTTATTCATTCATTTCATCCCTACAGTATCGAAAATGGTATAGAGTATCGAATATTTTCCTGGGTATCGATATCGAGTTTGAAATTTTAGTATTGACAACCCTAGTTTCACTGATGCGTTTTTAACAGGTTTTGGACAATAATGGAGGTCTTTGTCACAGAGGAATGAGATACACTGTGGATAAACAGTATGAACAACACTTGTAAGTAGGTTCAACACTGTACATGAGATGTATTAACATTAAGAAAAACACAGAAAATACACAGCCTAACCTTTAAGTTATACTAGAATTTAAACAACATACAAAAACAATTTTAGATGCAACAAAATGCACCAACCCAAGTGTGTCTATACTAGAAAGGTGTTAGATAAAGGAATTCTAATCAGGGAGGAAATCCAATTTTTTAAAGGCTGAATGTTTTATGTAAATGTGCTCAGTACTGCATGCAAAATCTTTTCTGGATCGTCTTACTGTTTGTTACTCGTGACAGTTTCAACAGCGACCACCACCAGACATGCACCAGTCATTTGACACGCTCTAAGCCACCCTAATTAAGTTGAATAATGCTAATAATCTTTTGTTTTGCTGGGTCGTTTGCTCTTTAACCTTCAACACAAGAAAACAGATGAAAATCATGTTCACAGATCCAGATTGAGGAGATGAACTCAAGCAGATCATCACTCAGACACACACCACGCACTACAACAGCTACCCAAAGAATAAGATAGATACTCCCTACATCTCAGCAGCATAAATAAATTATGTTAAAAATAAAGTGCGATCTACTATCTTGCCACTTTATGAGGAAACATTAATATGTGCCAGAGTGAGGGAAGTATTGTAGCGGCTTAAGTAGAAGAATCAAATTTTGAGACATATCACAGTCTTGAGGAAAATAAAAAATCCTCATAATAAAGATTGGTGTGTCGCTTTAATTACGAAGTATACTTTTTGGGCCTGATTTACTAAGATCCCAAATAGTGGGTACTAAATTGCGTGCACAGTGCAATAGATTGAGCGTTTCGTTTGCATGAGTTTTGCGGGTGATCTACTAAGAATAACTGAGTAAATGAAAACAGGGGTAACAGGGTGCATTTAAATGAGGGTTTTGCGTGTCTGAATGGAGAGTTTGGACGAGCAGAAAGCTGCAAGCACAAAATGAAATGTGATCAGGTTCTAGTGGAAGAGGTTAACAAATATATTGAGTTATAAAAAACAAAACAAATATTACCATTAACACCGACATATGGGAGAGTATTTGTGACAAAGTCAATGCTGTTAGTAAAACCAAAAATAGTCCACTCCAAAATTATAACACAGGTGGTGCGTATTCTGTCATTGTGCCTCCTTCTCCTCCTCTCCACAGTAACAGTAGTCATCTGTGCGCAGTGCTCAGCTGGTTAATACCTGCCCTTCAAAGGTATTATTTATAGACGCAGTTACCGTCAGAAAAATTACCTTCAGGTTTGGTAAATCACAATGCACGTGTTAAATAACATATTTGCATTTTCTCCTCCCTGTATTTTGCACACTGGTGTTGAAACGCCCCACATTACATATTCATTATGGCAAACGCACTAAATGGACAGCACGTACTATATTGCATAGTTGAAAGACGCAAACCTCAGTGCACTGTGTTAGTAGATCAGCTTGCACATTTTTTACGGATGATGTCAAGTTTGCTCACGTTTTTACCCACGCAGCCCTTTAGTAAATCAGGCCCTTTATGTAGTGAATGAACAGTACAGTACATGTGTTTGCTTGTGGGTGTTGAGCACAATCCCAATCCCACAAAACAACTTTTATATTCTTCTCAACCCCACTGCATTCAAAATGATTGGTTGCCTCTTTCCCATGCTTAATTTAACCATAACCTCTGCTTAGACACGCACACACTGCCAAACCACACCCTGGCATTTCCAGGGCCATGTGTTAGAATGAGCACTGGTTAATGTGGCTTTTGAGAAGAAAGATATTTTAAGCTCTTTTCAAGCACTTCTGTTGATTTATAACGTGTAATATTCTAGATGAAAAATCTCAGTGATTTAATTTTACAAGCTGTAGCTTTTACAGAAGCAGCTTATTGTCTTTAAATGCTTCTTTTTGTGCCTGAGCTGCTCACCTATGATACCCTATTCCTATTAATCTGAGTTTTTTGTTGTTGTTGTGATCAGCCCTAATTAGTTAGACTATTATATATAACAACTTAGATACTGAAAAACTTTCATTGACATAAATTGTTCTCAACCCACAGAGCAACATGCAGTCCTTGAACTGACGCTAACAGATAAAAGTAAATCACTAAAACAGGAGCTATGAGCTTTTCAGCTGACAGCAATAAATAATCCCTGCTATGGGTCAAGCTGTGTACTATAGCGCAGCAGTTTCCTTTACCATGATATTCTTCTAACTCAGCACATCAGCAAGCAGCCTTACCAGTCATGATCTAAATCACATAAGCTCCTTCAATGGTTTCTGCTTGGGTCCAGGCTCACACTAAAATGTTTCAGGCACACACAGAGCTAGAGAACTATTAAGGTGCTAGCTTGGAATGCTGAAAACATGGAAAGAAATTACTTGTAACTTATGGTTTTGAATTGTACCAGTGCTCCCAGCTAAGGCTTTTCATAGATTCCCCTGCCTCACACTCTTTTCCACTTTCATACATTTTATTAGTACTTATTTCAGCACCACAGTCTTCAGAATAGTATTTGCTCTATTTGAACAGCATGTCTTTTCAGAAATGTACATGTCTTAGCACCATCTGGTCTTTATTGTTTCTGGAGGTAAGCCACATTTATAAGTCCTCTGGAATATGCTGACCTTGGGTTATTGCTGTGGAAAAACGGAAGCAACCAATCAATGAGCCGCTCAACCCTTCCAATTAATTAATCGATTCACAGAGAAATTATACATTAAAATACAAATTTGTGCCCTCATCTTTAGACCCTGATTTAAACTACTCATATCTGCCAGGAAGAGGTCATGGCAAGATATTTTAATATAAATAAATGGTAGAAAAAACAGAGCTGAAAATGAATCATAGGATGACTGGTATAACAGTATATTATTTGAAACCTGTTTTACATTTAAAGTGAAAAGGCATACTGGCAGTGGATGAAATCGGACTAACAGAATTATTCATTATATGTCTGTTACATGTCACCACAAAATGATTACCGTGACACTTTTTTGCCTTGATGATCATGAGCATACATCAGAGTCCATGCTATCATCACTATTCTTATAGTGATCTAGCACATTTGCTACCGGACCAGTTGGCTCGTACACAATAACTAATAACTTCAATGTTTGCTTCTTATTACTGTACTATCCAAACGGAACAAATATAAGCCACAGGGGAAAAAAAGAAGAGGAATGTAAAATCCCTGTTTTAAAATGAGCCCGAAAACCATTTCCACCAAGTTGTTCATTTTACACAACACTGCATTGAACAATGAGAAGCTGAGCAATAGAGACATGAGGCAGTGTGTGGGTGGCACAGTGGGCAGGAAGGAAAGACATAGATGTGCAATAGCTCCTTTCCTCCTGATTAAAACTGTTCTTTTTTTCCATATATTCCGAAAGTGACAAAATTGAAGAAACAGTCATTGACTTTCCCAACCTAAAAGTGATCATATGCAAGTAGTCATTTCAAAGGAGTTGCATAGACAATCATAGCTACTGTTTACACTACCTACAATGTGACATTTTGACAACATACTTTTCAAATCAGTTTCTATTGGACAGGTTCTGGGTGCAGACAGTTTCTGAAAGCTGCTAGAAAACCCTCCGACAGACAGCAGGTAAAAATGGGGGGACTTTAACAATAGATTCAATATAAAAAATGACGCAAGAGGGGCGTCAACTGAGATCAAGAGACTTCATCACACAGTATCCAGTGTGTTACACTAGAGCATATGAATAATTGGTGTCACAGGTGAGGCATAAAATCATCAGGTGAAAGAGACAGATTACCAAACATAACACAGATTAAAGCTGTGCTAATTGATATTATAGGTTGATAAAAACCATGTGGCAGCAACATGTAACTAAAAAAACTGCACATAAACATTCATATTGATCAATAACGGACATGAATACTTTGAACACACAGCACAGTCATATTTAGCAGACTGGGAGCACTTATAGTTTGCAGTGCCACTTTATGATTTACGCTGATAGATGCACGTACTTTTACATAAAAATACTTTGCCAAGCAGAGGCTTTGGATTTGGAAAGGCTGTAAAGGCACTTCGGTGAGTGAGTGGGTTTGAAGTGCATTGAGCAGCCCTGTTGATCTACATTGTTAATGCATGCGTGCTGTGGCAACGCTATTACTTATTCAACAGTGAACATGTACTACATATGAAACAGGAGCGAAGTACAGATATCTAGAAATGCAAGCTGGCTGTGAAATTAAGAATATGCTCTCTGATCCACGAATACATCGCATTATTGTGTAAAAGGTCACATGTCTATGCAGAGAGCCGTCAAACAGTTTCTATACTCAGTAAATTCCTTCAGCAGCAGCAGCACTAAGTTTATCAGTTTTCTGCCCAAAGGTCATTTAATTAATCAAAGTATTCAAAATACTGTTTATACAGTATATGTACTATCTCTATAAATATAACAGATGTCAGATTGTGAAATATCCAGGAGCTTAACACTTCACCTGAGAATGAAATCATAAAGGATTTCTTCACGTCTTTCACGCTGGATGTTAATGGAGTGAGTCACTGACTGACTGATGAAGTTACAGAAGACAATATCTCTTTTTAAGTATTAAACTCTCTTATGTACTGCTTACTTACTTGCGTTATACTAAAGTAGACTTTCCAATAGTAAATTCCAACCTATGCAAAGGCTGTGAATATGCCAACTATTGCACCTGAATATCACAGACAACAAAATAGTATGTAAGCAGTTGGTGGAAGCTTTACTCCACTGGCAGTAAAACATCTATCACCTCATGCATTGTAACACCTGGGTGCTCAGTAAGATACTACACACTGAAAAATATTTTGACTACTTACAACAGATGGACATGTTTGCACATTTCTCAAAATGTCATGTTCCGCAAATCTATTCTCTATTTTGTATTTGTAATATTGGGCTTTTTCCCCAATAACACATGCAGCAAGATGCTGAAATTAGGCGATTGTTACAGTATGAAAAAAAAAAAAAGAGGCTCATCTTGAAATAAATATGTCAGCACCCTGGGCTTTCTTAAAGCTGCCCATTTAGATGCAGTCACCGAGGAAAAAAAAAACATTGATTGTCACTAACAGTGTTTTTATTCAATTTCACCAAATAAAAAAATGTTGGTTAAGACCCTTGGGCCTGTTTGAATTGCCTCGTGCTCAAGCTCTGTCATGTCTTACAGTCAAGGCGCTGAGGTGCAAATTAGACACAGTTTATAAGCTGCCTTTTCTCAGTTTCTCATGGTCTCACAAGCACACATGCACACAGACCAATGCACGCAAAAAAATGCACATTACACCAAGCCGGAAAAATTGTTATAATGTTAACATTTCTAAGTATGTTTAGGCAATGAGCTTCAATGAATACAAATAACAAATCTTCTCCAAATAAGTCTGAATAATTTACAGAGATTCAAATAGCTGTGGAATCACTGTATTTAACTGTACCCTGGATGTTTATGCAGGAGAAGAGTACATATCAACAGCTGAAAACAAAAGGAAAACAGGCCAGAACTTTATCTGCTAAAACATTAATAAGATTATACAACAACATGTCATTACATTAAACTAAAGTGAGAGAGAGCATTATGGGGTTCAGACATTCATCATTTCTATAGGTCTTGAACTGCTTCTTTGAGGTGACACATTCTGGCTACCATATTGGAGGCACTCATCTGATTGGCAACAGTGGCTGGTTGTATTTCAAAGTATGCAAATTCTATTGTTGAACAGTACACAATATTGATCTTGTATTTCTGCTTGCTAACAAATAAATAATAGTGCATCTGTGGTGACTTAATGCAGTGATGGCAACAATGTTAGTGACTAATTGCTGCTTGCTAGTATTTGACAAGAAAAGCACTTGAAAACTAATTAACATGTTCAAATAACAACAGCTCTGGACACATTGTGTTGTTTTTCTTATCACTACAGCGAGAAGATGCAACAATATGTTAAAGTATTTCCTGGGAAGTATTCATTAGAAATGCTGTATTTGAACTTTTTAACAGATCATAATGCAATGCAGTTACATAGATCCATTGTCCCCAGAACAAAAGGAGAGCCTCTCAATTTTGACCGTGTGTCTCTGCTCATGTCTCTTCCTCACTATTGCTCACTGTGCATACATCACAACGTAGCAGCTGAAAATCGAAAAGTGGCTGCTAAGCTGATATACAATTGAAATGTTGTTTTTCCATTGGCAGAATACTGCACACTTCAGCGCTGCACAAACTTCTATTTGTACTGCATGCTCACAGCAGGGTGTTACCACACTTACTTACACAACGGTGCTGTTTTGGATGAAGGCCAAGTCATGATGGGTTTCTGCCATCAACCAAACTCTGAGTACGTCATGAGGAATTGATTGGCACAGCGAGGCGAGCTTCAACACGTGTGGTCAAATGATGTATTCAGCTTTCTGTACATGTGTTTGCTCATTTTTTTTATGTGGGATTCGCTGCTCTTTGAAGTTTTGTTTTACATTTGCAATTCTTACTTTCATCTTACAGACAGCATTACTATTTTCTGATTTCCACCCTTCACCTTGCTGTGTGAGCTGTCATGACATATTGTTAAGGTGTTAATGCTTAAATATAAGTCCTCCTCTGGAGAACTGCTGGCAAGTTGATAGGGTGAAGCTGTTATAGAATGTGTTAACTTCCAGAGTTAGAGACTGACTGCGGATTCCTTGTTCGATGGAAGCATCTATATTTGGATTTTTTTAGCACTTCTTTGACAGCAGATCTGTTTAAGTATTGCAAGAAATGAATACAAGAAACAATGCAAATACAATTGCAGTGGTTACAGGAACTAGTTCAAGGACTTTTTGTTATTTGGACAAATCTAATATCCAACAAATCACTAAAGTAAGCAGTCTTCTGTCTTTTCTGTGAAAATTGCAGTGCTGTGTCCGCATTGCCTGATACAGTACCAGGGTCCAGCCAGATGAATATCTGCTATTAGAGGATCAATAGGATTTTTAGAAAGGAGGAAAGGTACACAAGAAAATGGGCTTCAGGTTCAATGTGGCCAAATTTTTCCTTATTAGCTGTTTTGCTGTGAAGATATAAATGGAGTCTGTGTCCTATGTGCCACCCAGGAGTTGGGTTGATATTGTGCCAAGCATCCTCTCTAAATATTGTGAAAAAACATCTCTATCTCCATCTTGGCTAACTCAGTACAGCAGGTTCTACCGTGAGTGTACTTGAGGATAAAACACATACATTACATAATATAATTATGTTTATATGCTATAGTTAATACACAAGCCTTTCTTTTCAATATAATAGCCAGGGCTGGCATAGTTACATGGAACATTAGGGATTATTATCCCTCTCTATGTATGTACCATATGTATTGTATGTACTTCTGTGTGGTACATTTCAAATTGTCTGCCCATTTAATTTGTCAAGGTAAATATTCCCTGAGCTCTTACATATCACATCTCGACCTGCTGTGTATTTAGCTGTCATGATTCACAAAGAAAGGTTTTCCACCAACCACAAAAAGACCACAAATAGTCTGGCTGAATTTTACCACTCACTGAGCTACTCTGATGATACAGTCTGTACTGTGAGTATGCCACATTTTTGACAGTAGATCTCTTCATGAAAAACAGCTCACACATCAGAATCCATCTACATGAATCATGAGGGTGCCATATTTTTCTTTCAAAATGGTGGATTTTGCTGAAAGGCAACAAATCTGCAGTTACTGTGTACAAGTTACAAAGAACCATCTGCTACATCCAGGCAACATTAGCAAATGAATTCCTGAACAAACAAGTGGAATAAAATAAAGGAGCATACAAAACATTTGTGATTTTTATGTTAATAAAAATGTATATATGTATGTAACCTTGCATTTATGAGCTATAGAATTGTCCTTATCTGTTTTCTTTGATATGAAGAATAGCAACCTGATGTCAGGCTGGAGGGATTATAAGGAAACAAAATCCTGGAACCAAAAAGATTTTTGTCAACTAATTAACACCCTCATCTTGAATCTTAAATAAACCACTTAACATCAAAGCTGCTCAATTTTACACCTTACCACACAGGAATTATCTCCTCACTGCCACTTATACAACTTCTTTGGTTACCATGAGCCGAAAGAACAAGGCTGTTGCATAATGAAGTCATGTCTGTAAATGCAACTGTTTAATCTTTGGATAAGGGCAGCTAAATCATTGTTCATACACTAGTTATATATGATAAATATATGTTGAACTGGGTGAAAACCTCACCAGACCTTTGTAGACCAATAGACAAGGTAACTTCATTTGGTTCACTAGCTTTAATGTTACTGTAGATGAAAGTGTGAAAAAGAAATGTAGAAGGAATGTGAAGATGACTGTAGAGCGAAATTCTTTGACAATTTCTTACAATAACTTGGGCAAAATCAACCTCATGGCACACTGTCCTGTATGTATGTAATTAATACTCAAAAATGTATGGCCATCAAATGAAACTTAATGTATCCTACCAACACAATGAAGAAAATACGACTGAGCAACAATCTTTATGGAGGACTGCTTCTTCTTCACATTAGTGATAATGGATGATACTAAAATAGCTTTGTTACTAAGTACTCTACCGGTGAGAGATACAGCATACTATTCACATCTAATAACACCTTTTGCTCTGAACAACAATCTAAATGCGTCTGCACTACAAATGACTGCCTACCATCATTTTCAACATGCAATGGACTGATGAACACTGAAATGTCCATATTAAAATGACAATAACTAAATAGGATATATTATGCATATTGTAACTAATTTTCACATATCTGTTCCACTGATGGCTTTTCAATTATGTTTGGGGCATTTTGGGCTAAATTATCTATTGTCAATACCGAGAGCTGGGCTGAGGATTGTTAGGATTGATCAGACTCAGCACAAGGAAGACAGCAACACCAACGTTGTTCAAAAGCCTCAAAGTTATATTCAACATGTAAAGCCAATAAGTTGTTTTGCAGAAAGCCTACATTTACTGTACACATCTATTTATTCTAATGAATTAGAATTATTCTAATGATACAAGTCATGTTTTAATTATAGTTATTTATAATTATTAAATTCCCATATATTACTCTGTGATATTGGCATCAGCCCCAAAAATCCTGTATGAGTCGGGTCCTATTCTTCATACATACAAAACACAATCCAGTTTACCATGATAAACTGTTGAGGATTGTCTGTTACAGCTACAGTCCTTGCATTGCAGAGTCACAAACCAGAGAATTGTTAGGTTATTTTTATTTTGCTTGAAAAAATAAGTTAAAAAATAACCAAACAATTAATCAACTATCAAAACATGTTGCAGTTACAACAACTTTTGAATACTCACAAGTTTCATTTTAATGGCACTCAAATACAGCTTTCATGGATGGTTTTTTGAATTAGTTGTTTTCAGCTCTCACAACAATATCTGCTGTTGTGCAGATCATGAAAGAAATAGAAACAAAGCAAAAGCTGTACGCCTATTAGATTGCCAAAGCGCTGTGTTGCTGCTTAGGCTTTGTTGCACACAACAAGTGCATCTTGGCAGAGCAGTGTCAACAGCAGCCAAAACCCTCTATGCCTGTCTACATCGCTGGTTCCATTAGTCTTCCAGCGAAGTAGCCATGTAGATAAACAGGCCACTGTGAGATTAAAGTGGTCTGATTGCAAGAAAAGTAAAAACCACAATTACCAGATTGCAGACACTTTTGTGAAAATAGGTCATACACAAGGTTACTTGTCAGATTGCTAAAACATGTGCTTGAAATGAACAAGGCAATTACTCTGTGAAATTAATTTCATTATTATGATTTTACACACAATGGCTAATGCTGGTAGTGTTGACATTGTTCTGTTAATTTATCTAAATGCCCCATGGACTTCAGAGGCAAACTAATCTGAAAATAATCAGATTACATACTGTATGTTTGTAATTTATTAGCAATGAAATTTAGAAAACATTTTCAGGCCTCATGTCAGTACTGAGTGAAATTGCTCAGATTATGATCTTAAATCAAAGAGGATAACTGTCTTACATGTGTATAATCTCGCATTTCTTCGAAGCTGTCTCCAAATCTACTGAAATTGATTGGTTAATCAATGCTTTGGCATCTACATTTAATAATGTGATTTTTTTTTTGTGATGGTAGCGACTGAAAAATAAATGAATAAAAAAACAAACAATGAAACCCATCAGAGTTATTGTTGTATTGTTTGCTGTGTCACCATTTTGTAAGGGAGAGGTCAGCAGAATCAGCTTCTGTTTTTAGTGGTGGCATTTCATATTTGAAAGATGAGGCCTGTCACTAAATGTCATCGTACCACCTCTTTGTCATCTCATCACTCTTTTCACAACTTGTCACACCGAAGCACAGTCGGTGACACAAGCAAACAGTTAGCTTCCTTCCAGGCAGGGTAGTGGGCTTTATTAATATTAATAGAATAACAGCTTAAGGTCAGCCCCCTTGAGAGCTATCACTCCACTTTGCTGCCTAACACTTGCAAAATATATTGACAACTCCTTTTCAGGACTCCCCTAGCCCCTAAAAACCTCCCTATGCAGGTGTGCAGCTGGTTTAAAGAAATATGCCACTTTTCTGCAGGAACAAAGAAAATGCATTTACTCCCATTTGATTTAATAACCTGCACAACTGGGGAAGCTGGAGTCAATTTCAAAAGAACAGTGATTGAAAAATCTTCTTACAAAATAAAAAAAATAAGGCTCACTCATGATGTCATGTTATGGATGTCACCCTGGTGTCTGATTGGATATAACAAAAAAAGTAAGCCGTGTGCTGCCAGCTAGTTTGAGCCAGTTCACTCGTCTCTTGTCAAACACAAGCAGTTGTAAAGCAGGCGTTTGACATGAAGTGACACACATGTGCACATAATCAAAAAGGGGATAGTTTCCTTCCTTAGACGCTATATGATTGCTTAGATTAGTGAGAGACAGAATACAGGCCGCAAAATTATTTCATCACTCTCTTGCTCAAATAAACGTTTCCAGAGCCATCTTGATGAATACAGACATATTATACTATTACATGATGCTGTGCATACTGTATCATGTTCACAGAGCTCCTTTTTGTAATCAAGCAGCCTTGCTGGCTTTAAAATGATCAGTTTGGGAGGTTTTACTGCTTTTACCTTCTCGTTGAGCTTGTAAAGTTGCAGATGACCCTATGTAATCTCTCACATGTCTAAGTGAAAGACACATTTGATCACAAGCATGACTGTCTGACTTTGGGTAAGAAGGAAAAACTGAGGATGTGCCCCCTCCTCCCCAAAATAATGCCTTTAAATATGGCTAAAAACATCCTTTGAAGTAGCTCAACTAAACCAAACTTTCACTGGTCTTCATGTGGACTTTGGAAGATAATGCAACAAATACGGAGAGGAAGTTTGTGCCAACTTGATTCAAGAAAAAAAAGGGTCTTAATCAGTGAGGAGTATGATAATTCTTCTAAATGTCCTGCACCTTCCCTTTAATGTAGCTCTAATTTTTATATTTTAAAACTGCCTCTGTAACACCCATCACTGCTTTAACTCATAGCAACAAATTAGCATAAGATCTGACAGGAATTCAGCATTGAAGTGAAACACTGTGAAGTCAAACCATAAAAATGGTCTATAATACTGTTAAGAGTAGAATATAAGAAGGCCTCCCAAAGTCATTCCTGAAATAAACACCACAGGCACATTTTCGTGAGGCCTACTTTGACCTGCTGAAAGCATCCCTCTCAAAAGCAATGTAGCTTCATCTGCAATGCAATGAACCAAATATATCCGCAATCATTAATGTATTATGACTGTATAAAAATTGCATGTTGTTTATCCACCTGCTGTAACCACTGTCACAAACATTTAAATGAGTTTTAGATTAAATGGGGGCAGTTATATTACAGCATGTTAAGCAAGCGATATAAAATTAATTAACATTCATAAGATTCTGTTTTTAATGATGTGCAGCTGATCCCAAAGTACAGCTAAAATGAATCTATACAAAGTTCAAATAATCAATTCAATATTTGTATAAGGGTTATTTATCAAATTAGAAATAGCACAAGGTCAGATTCCATATGCTGTACAATGCTGACATGTCATTGTCCAGCATTTGGTAATGAGCTGCCAACATGTGTATTTTACCACATCAATGCGCTTAATTAGAAACTTGCTATTCCAGCTATGAACTACAACTTTGTCAGTGTTGCAAAAGATGAAATCACACAGTTATGTGGCCAGCTAACACTATGCACAGTACTGCTGAATGCAAAGAAACGCTGGCAGATTATTAAACCCACCAATTACTGGAAAAGGTGCCGACACTCCCTTAGAAATACTTATACTGTATTAGCTATGCGTAGGCCTTCATTGCCTTTAATAAATTGTAAACATGGTCCTTAAAGTGCTGTAGCCTTATCATATAAAAACATTACTCAGTCATATTGACTGCAACCTTACGGTATATGTTGCTTTTCCAACTGTAAATCACTAGGGTTTAATTACCTGCAAATTGACTGCAGTTTCACTATCTTGCATAAGATTATCCTGGTCATGATGAAATGCCACTAGGGAGGCTGTTCTGATGGGAGGATTCCAAGATGCAGAAAATACAAGATGCCACTTTGTTAGTATGATAGCTACAAGGAGTGTGATGCCTGTCAGCTAAATCGCCCTCATAATGTGACCTTCAAACACTGTGAGGACATCTTATTATTCCCGTCACTTTCTCAAGTTCAACATGAGCTGAAGTTCAGTCATCAAATTAAAGGCTTTTTTTATCTTCTGTCCTTAGCTTCAGCAGGCCACAGTATACACACAACAACATGAGTGGGGCAATTTGCTGCAGTGCATTTAATTCTAGTGGTTTAAAACACATTGACCCGACAGCTGGGCAGAGTCAGTCTGTGAGCAGTAGTTGGAAGCAGTTTGAAATGGTCAGCCTCAATTTCTCAATTTCTCCATCAGTGGAGAGTTTTTTTTAGTGCGTCATGGACAATCAAACATAAAGGTTTTCAAAGTGCGTAAAGCCAAATCTGCTCTATTAGGACAAATTGTTTGATTACGCTTCCTTGGACATTTAATGTTAATGTGTTTTTTAGGGTTTGGACGTCCTCCATTCATTTAATTTGCCACCACACGTCTTCCTTTTGACATTTTAAGACCTGTGTCTCACAATGTCTGACGTAACAATGGATTCAAGCGCTGGTGATGAATTGATCATTTGACCCTGTTTTAGAGAGAAAATTACATTTGCATTAGCAAACTGTGATGAGGAAAGTTATGAAAGAAAGTACTGTAAGTGGCATATAATTTTGGGGTGCAACCAAATTGTGTGTTGAACCACAGCTCTCCATTCTGTCTGTATCATTCTTCAATAAGTGCAATCCAGAAAATAATTATATCTCATACATAGCTGCAGAAGATATACAGACTTGATCATCTGGCACATTAACTTAATATGTATAGCTTACATTTACCATGCATATTTTTTTGTTTCATTTATGGATATAACACAAATGAAATTTTAACAGGAGCAATGTGACACCTGAAATCAATGGGAAGTGATTAGCTAGAGAGAAGAGGAATCACTCAATATCACTCAGTTGTTGGAGTTAAAGAAACACTCAGTCCACTTGTAATCTACAGTGATGTTACAGTGTGGAGTTTCTTCACCTCACAAAATTACCTTAGGCTGATACAGTCATCAGTTGCACATGGCACACAAATCAGACAACAGACAAGTTTAATTTTGGCACGTTGTCAAGTTACCTCCAGATTTAACATTAATTAGTGACAGACGATATGACAAGCCACTGGAAACATTTTCACTGTAGCTGCTAAAAGCTAAATAGGCTGCTATGTGAAGGTTTTACACGCTGTTCTTTGCTCACAAGAATGACAGAAGCAAGATTCAGATTCGATAATAGATTTGTTAACATATCATAATTTAGTGTTGCCATCTTCCAGCCTCAGTGTAAGAACTCCAATTTGTTTTCATATTTGTACACTTGAAACTTCACTCACATACGCAGTAAAATGCTCACACTGTAGAGCCCAGATGTGAAGAGCATCTTTGCAGCACTAGCAGGCTGAAGTGGACAAAAACACAGTGAAGTACAGCAAAGAAAGAATCAACATATGATCGGATTTATTTTAGCCGGTCCCAATCCATCACAATATGCCCAGAACGGCCCTTATAATGATCCTGAGGATAGACTTACACCATCTATATTCTAGTTTTCTGGAAACACTCTTGGAGATGCTTGCCTGGGAACTTTATCATCTCAGCATATATTTATAATATAATTTAAGAAGCAAAGAGAACAGTGCACCAGGCCCTGTAAAGTGTATTATATTTATGTGCCTCATATTATATGTGGCTGTTAACCACCATGCAAGGGAACTATCTGATCTAATGACTCTTTAGAGATAGCTGGCCCTGCTATGACTGGACCAAAACAATGTTTAAAAGTAGGAAGGAGATACTGTCAGTTGAATGCCAGCTAATGACAACATAGGACTAAATACTTAATTAAATAAAGGTTAAATAAAATAAAGTTTTTCAGTTGCACTTGAAATTCAGGATCATGTTTTCCAACTAATTTCTCTTCTTTTGATACTTTTGAACTCTGCTAATTACCTTGCATCCATTGTGAAAACTTTACCTCCACTGAGAAGGATCAAATTTGATAAAAAATGACTTGGCCAAAAAATAATCAGGTCTTGGGTTTATCTCAGAGTTTTGGCTTACTCTGCATCTGAGGTCAAATGTGGGCACTACCTTGTGAATTGCTGGTTTTAATGTGTCGCCTACAGAAATCAGGCAACTAGAGGACGCCACAACTGTAGATAATGAAGACGTAACATATCTTGAACAACATGTTTTTAATGTCTTTCACAAATTAAATCAAGATAAGACAAAAGAATGACAACTGGTGAGACATTTTACTCCAAAATACACTAAATGTGCTGTTCTGTGTCACACAGTGTACACAGAAGGATACTTTGCATTATTAATGTAAAAGAGATGCAGGATTAATGCATGAAGTGGGGGAGTAGACTTCAGCTATCTCACATTTTACACTGAGGATGAAGTTTCTGCCCTTTGAAATATTCTGAAGGTATATTTGAAATCATGTGAGGAAGATACCAGCTTTCATGAAAACCTTGAACAGGCTAATGTTCTGCTGCAGCATAGAGTAGACAACACTATATCAAAGTAGAGTATGTTTGGATAATGAGTGCCACACCTGCAGACTGTCATTAGCAGCAATGAGAGTCATCTTAAACATTTCCTACATGCTTCCTATGAAAAATCAGGCACAAAGGGGAGTCTGTTGCTGTGTGCCCAGGAGAAGAAACACTACCTTATGTCTGGGAGCTCAAATGCATAATTCCAACCCTAACCCCACTCCTCAAATACTCTCTTTGAGTGATTCTGACTTTCAGAGCACCAAACAGGTGTAAGATTCCACTTCTTTGAAAAATGGATCTGAAGTTTTAGAGGAAACCATCAACATGGCAATGCTCTAGAATAATAGAGAGTGTGCAGACACATCTAGCATATCCACCCACATGATATAATGCTTAATGCTACAAAAAATATATAATCTTTGGTTGTTTTAGGGTTTTAGCATACTGCAGTTGCACAACAGCCCCAATACAGCAAAGTTAAGTTCTTGAGTTATGTTTAATTTAGAGCTAACAACACCAAGGTGAAATTGGCTGGGGACTACACTACACTAAAATTTGCAGGCTTAATTATTTAGAATAACCTTTGCTTTTCAAATGTTTTATTAGTGCCCCTGACTTTCATTACATTATAATACATAATGATATAATAGAAACTTTCACTTAAACTTCACTCTCTAAATGTCCAGTGTAATGATGCAGTAGATTATATTATGGAGACAAAATCCAAATGTGATTGGTTCCTATCAGCAGTACTAAGGAGGAAAGTGGTGACTATCCACAAAGAAAAACTGCTATGTAACAATCAGTTGGTCACTTGGTAACACCACGTCTTCTATTTCTGCACTGTCCTCAAGTCATCGCACAAAGTCTGTCCTGACAACATTTGAAAAGATGAGTGGGGGCTGTGTGTGTGTGTGTGTGTGCATGAGCGTATGTGCGTGTGTGAGAGAGGGAGGGAGAGAGAGAGAGAGAGAGAGAGAGAGAGAGAGAGAGAGAGAGAGAGAGAGAGAGAGAGAGAGAGAGAGAGAGAGAGATGGAGGGAGGGAGGAAGACTGCGGGAGAGGGAGGAAGAGTGAGAGAATGCAGTGCCCAGTTTTCATGTCCAATAAAATGGTGTAATTGTGACAGCTACCCATTAGTTCTATGTGTGATAAATCGCAAAATGACAGACTGCAGCTTCAACTAAGCATAATGCTCCAGGCTAAGAAAAAAAACCAAACAAAAATCACCTCTCCTTGTGATGCAATCAATACTGGAAAGTTAAAAAGCAGGTACACAAGGATTACTGGCGGCATATTAACAGGAAAATCAGACAGTAATATCCACATATAAATGTAAAATACAGTAGTCTTGACTTTACTGACATCAAGATCCATTTTAATTTTCTTTATGTTGCTGTTTTAATTTTCATTCATTAATTTTCAATGGGTTAGGGTCTTTCCACGTAGCCACACAACAAATACTCTTCAATATCTGCCATATCCATTTCCCTCAGATGCAGCCATTTTCTCCCTAGATGACCGTACAGTTCTCACAACAATTATTACTTGAAATACACTATATCCCCCCCGGCAAACTCCAGAGGGACATAGGCATTTCATTGTTTCCTCTGTCATCGTTCTGCTTCTGTACGCTGCCAACGTTAGTTCAAACACAACAATCGTTTATGGAATATAACAAGGTCCAACTGCAACTTACATGTCATCTTTCTTTCAACAGTCTGTCCTTTGGAGAATAGCTGTGCATTCAGTTCACAGCGAAATAACAACAAAGGCAAAAAAGACAAGCAACAGATATTTCATTTGTGACCACAAAGGGTGGGTTGTTTCCCCTCTTATCATGCAGAGAACTAGTGCTGAGGCTGCTTCTCAGAGCTCATCAGCACGACAAAGACAACTGGGAGAAAGCAGCCTTGTTCTACAAAGGTTAACCTCGGCGGGACCTAACAACTTCAGACTTCTCATTTGATGCCTCCACCAAACACTTGCCATGGAGGACAGGGGGACCCTGGATTCCCTTGGATTTAACCTCTAATATCTAAGGTCACGCATCACTACACGGCCAATGGTTGGAGTAACCTCTCCACCCCCAACACACACACACACACACACACACACACACACACACACACACACACACAGGGTAGATTATTTACTTCTTACTTTCTTCTAATTCTTATTAATGGCTGACTGGATGACTGCTGTATGTTCTGGGAAAGGTTTCACTGCTTCCAAAAACTGAAAATACCCCAGTAATAATAATCACTCAACAAAAACATTTAGTCAGATAACGGGCAATTGCACATTTTTAAAGCCAGGTTGTAATCTTAACATATGAGGATGATGCCAAGTACCAAACCAATCTTTTAACTCGTTTTTAATCTAATCTAGATTAATAAATCGAGTCTATGACTGTAATAATAACTCTGTTAAGTGTGTAGCGCAAAAAACAAAATCTACTTCCAACATCACTACACTGGAAAGTATCCCTGTATGTGTGTGAGTTGGTCTTACAATGTGCCCAATCAGGGAGTAAAACTAGTCTAATCTGTGTGTAGGGGCCCCAACAATGACTCCCAGGGGTCCCACTCACACTTTTACTCCTCCGGTCTCAAATGTTTGTGAACTGCAGAACATTCAAATGGAGACCTTTCTTAATCTGTGTCACTCAATTCAATTGGTTTGAATGTGTCCCCGTGTGAAACTGCAGTTTTTATAGCTTTACCTCATAAATGTTACACAGCAAAATGTTCAAAATGCCTGATAAAATACTGCAAATTGAATTTCATATGGAAATAAATAATGGGACTTTATAGTTAACGTGCTTCTTGTGCTAAAACCATGATATTTCTGACCTGCTTTAAACCTCATTTTATCTGATTATGCAATAGAAAAACATCAGCTATGCAGATTTACCTAAAAACCCCGCTCCCTTTAAAACGACACAAGCACATAGTCCAGTGGATCAGTAGGACTGCTAGCACACTACACAGACTACAAAGTTGAATATGCACTCACCTGGAAAAACAGGGAAGCTATAGCCCAAATCCCAACTAAATTACAGCCTCCTTTCTATGCATTTAAAACACACAAAAAACATCGTTTATAGTCGATATAAGAAAAGGTTGGTAGACTATATTCTACATAGAGCAGGGTACTTCAACCTTCCTCCAGATTCTTCCTTCTACGTCTTCATCCGTTATTTATGAGCCTATCTCACATAATTTAGGACGCGCTGCAGCCATTCCTACTGCTCAACCTGACAGGGAAGGCAACTGTGGACTTTTTGATCCCTTACTATCACATTCACACAGTACAAAAGGCGGTGTGTGAAACATTTAGGCTGCTAAAAAACCGCGGAGCAGGTAGGGTATAGCTGCCGTGCTGCTGCCGTGCTGCTGCTTCTGCTGCACCGTTCACGCAGAGCCGTTCATCTCTGTCCGAGGAGTAGAACGTGGAAACGGGCATATGGACACAGTTTTAGAAAGACAGCATAAACAAACGGTGCAAATGCGGGAGGGGGAAAAAAAGACATGCTTGTGTAGTGAAAGTGATCGCTAATCCCTACATTAGTTCTCCGTACATGCCCCTCTTTACTGCATGATGCTTGTGTGCAGCTGTCCGTTTTTTTTTTATTATTCTGCAACACTGGCAAAGAAATCTCACCACAAAAAAAAAGAACCTTACCATTCTGAAGACACATCCAATGTAGCAGGCCTGTCCCCTTGACAATTCACCAATACAGTCTGGGATGCCCCCACCCGCCCCCCTAAAAAAAAGCCCTTATGTTTCTACTTCGTCTCCTTCTTCTGCTTCCCTCCCGTTCGTTTTGATAGTAGCCGGAGCAAGCGAGTGTATTTCCACTGTGCACGACACGGTACGGCAGAAAAATCCTCCTCCTCCCTCCTTCTGCTCTTCCAAGGTGCTGCTGCTGCTGCTGCTGCTGCTTACAGCGCTCTGTGGGAGCCGCACATGGATGAGAGAGAAGCAGCCGTCCAAGATGCACATCAACATGCACAGATCTAATTGAACGCCGTGGAAATTCCTAAGGGAGAGATATGCGAAATATAGCTGCTTGACACCACACTGAGAGAAAAAGGTGACACGCCAGCCGGTAATGCTGGGGAATGACAAGCTGCGTGGTCCCTCACGACTTTGGAGCAGGGATGAGTGTGCGTCTGTGCGTGGTCGCCCCCTTCGGTACTAGGCTATAGTCCCTCCATACATCTGACTCTTTCTGCTTTTCCTCTCTTTTTTTTCTCCCCCTTCAGCCCTTGATATGGAGCATTTCCAACTGGGAAAAATACATCAACGAATTTAAATGACAAAAAACTGTATATAGTATAATAGTAAATAGTGGGGACTTCCAAATATAAACTTACAATAGGCTACTCAAAAGTCACTTATGTAACTTAGTCAAAACGTTTACTTCATAAATACTGTTATATATATACACTGTAGGCCTATATGAATATTGTCATTAATGTGTGCAGGATGTCATGTATTAGACCTAACCCAAGAATAACTTATGTAATCGGTTTTATTGATGTGCTTAACCACTGCAACTAACTATGGAGATTATACTCAAATAAGGCAATAAATAAACAAAGATAAGATAAGATTAAGATAAGGTTTTATTTGTCATTCACATTATACACTATACAGTGCACATCCAAAACGAAACTTCGTAGCAATGGCTCAAAATAGTACAGAATATTTTAAAAATGTGCTGATATCAAAAATAATAGTTTGATAAAGATAGTTCTTTTGAATTTTTAAGACATAATTAATGAGGTTCCTAAGAGAATGTTTTTGGCATATCCCCAAATTTTCCCTACTTGTCTATTTATTTACCCGACAAGGGTGAGTGTATTTAAAGTTTGTTCATATTAGGCTCATCCTCCTTCAATAATCAAATGTTAGGTAAACTAGTAATCAAGTGTAATTGTTTGACTTGTTTTGAGTGAAATCGTCGTTTCTGAGCTCCTAATAAATATTTAAGAGGGTGCAACAGCATCTGATTAAAAACTGATGTTTAAACGATTTTATGTTTGAACTGTGAGCTGTTTAGTATTCAGGAATTATCTGGTTGTCTTAATAGACAGCTACAATTTACCAGCAGCCTTAACTAAATATTTTAGCATTTGACAGTTGTTTTCCTCAACCTATGCTGAAACCTCTGACATTAGGGCTTAGTAGGTTAGCAAGGAAAAAGACCATCTGTCTTGTTTCATCTAACAACACTTTTGTCTGTCCAGGTTAAATCTATTGCCATACCTCCAATTCCTAGTTTCTCCTTGTGTGTTAAAAAGACTGGTCAAGAGTTCCTGGCCCTAGAAGTGTGTTTGGTCACCCAGAGAACAAGAGAGGGGCCATGTGTGGCCTTTAATTCACTGCATTGTCTGCCAAAAGCTTATCTTGGCCAGACTCAGAGTCTTACTGCTCACGGGCTGTGAATGGATGAGTGAAAAGTTAAATATGCTTTCAAATGTAAAACTGGAGACCAGCCTGGTATTGTGGTCGTATCATTGTGGGAATGTGAGATTTGCTATTGACCCAGGCAACAGGAGGAAAGGGGCCAGTTTCAGTTTGAAAGCTGCATTCAGGATCATGTTTGCAGGTGCTGGGCTGTAATTCACTGGTTATGCACCAATTTTCATGTGACTTTTTGTGTGAAAAATAAATTGCTGCAGGTCACACCTTGTAGCTTACAGTGGTAGTCTTTCCACAGCCATCAAACAAAACTATAGTTTTTACAGAGTAATAAAAGAAGAAAAGCACAGAAAATATAACAAAGAACAAGGCACAAAAAGACCATATGCATACACACATCTAACAGCAACAACATTAGCAGCTGTTAAGCACTACTGCATTTAAGATATAAGCAGAAGAAACTAGGAGGCACTTAGAGAGTGCAAACCTCTGCCAAGACATCATTCCTGTCACTTAATTTTTAATTGATTACTTGACATCCTGTTAAGATCTTGAATAAGCCCTTATCTCCAGCGTTTTAATAAGACAGTAGTTATGGCTCCAAAAGTATACTGTCTACAGGAGTCCTACATCTGTATCTCAAATTTGAGATCAGAGGATGTCTTGCAGGTACATATATGGTACTAATAAACAGAGATGAAAACATCTAAAGTTGTGAACTCTTCTTTTGGTTTAAAACACATAATATAGTGTATAGGGATAGGA
This sequence comes from Scomber japonicus, assembly GCF_027409825.1. Taxonomy (NCBI): domain Eukaryota; kingdom Metazoa; phylum Chordata; class Actinopteri; order Scombriformes; family Scombridae; genus Scomber; species Scomber japonicus. Next base: position 20,076,299 of record NC_070583.1, read on the forward strand.
AATTGTGTTCTATGACATAAGTTTCTAAATTTAAGAAAGAACAAGGAGATACACAAGCAGATATACATCACGACATGTTCATATCACAACTGTACAGCTGTTCTCTTCATCAATACTCCAGATGGAGATACAGTACCTGTTCACGGTTATCTGATCTTATAATCATAGCTATAATTAGAGCATGCTGTATGCATGGTTTAAGAGATTATGCACAAAATGTTTAACTGTGCCACATACTGTATAGATCAATATCTCTACTACTTATCACTACAGTGGACTTAAATCTGATCAATAACTGTTGACCTGATTTTGTGATCTGTGTAAATAATAAAAGAAAACAAACGATTTAAAGCTATATGCTATACTGTAGCATGCACACTGTGATTTGTGAATAATTTACTCAGTTGCTGCAAACTTGTGAGATTTCAGTCTGCCGAACTGTGTTCTTGCAATATCCCGAGAAACAATGTGTTTGCTTTTGAATCAAGGCTTAGTGCTGAGACTCAAATTATATGCCCCATAAAACTCTTAATTACAGAATGCTTGGCTATGTAGTACTCCCACTCCCCGTCTTTTTTCCCTTTCCTTTTCCTATTGTTTGTTAATGGACATATTTAATCATCAGAAAACATAAGCAAACAGTATGTTTGGTTTCCGGTCTTGATACCTTTAATGCTGTTAAGCATGGGTGAAACTTTGCTGTATAACATCTTGTCTGCCACAACAGAACATATTTTGGGAGAGTGCCTTTACTTCACCCAGCAGCAGTCACAAATCAAAACTTAACAGCAAAATACAAACAATGTGCAAAAAACAGCAGCCCTGTGCCAAGTTGATATATATCACTGGGCTTTCTTGCCCCTTGAGAAGTATTTGATCATAACATGTAGCAGCTTACAGACATCACCTGACCTCAGATAAGCTTGCAAACCACCTTTACCATGTTTTGATATTTTCAAATATTTATCTTTCCCAGCCATTTGGTGCCACCAACATGCATGACATATGCAATTGCCTCAATTCAAAAAAATCTCAAGCACTTACAGAGATGGTCCTGTTAGCAGTTACAGGAGTCAGTGCTTCATCGTCTTGATGAATAAAACCTCAAATCATATATAAATTATAGCCTTTTCTTGATTAGGCAGATTGAGGTCATCCGTGTCAAAAATATGATGGCTGCTTTACTCTATGTGTGCAAGAATGCTAATAACAGTATAAGGCTAGTAATTACCACAATATGCCATTACAGCTACAAACAGAATTGCAATTACGTTTTCAAACGGTACAACAGTCATATAAAACATTATTTATTTTAAACAGTGCTTATATGGACACTTTGAAAATGGGGGCACACAACTATACGAAATAAGAATTGCTTTAGAGAGGACGCTTTAAGAATGGATAAGCAGGCTGTTCTTAGAAAAGTTACTTCAGCTTAGAATTAAAATGTTCAGTTTATCTTTTTTTGTTAAAAATAAGAAGCTGCAATTCACAAATATAACATGCATAGCTCAAATAAACGAAAAAATGATTAATGCGTGACTATGAAGTATTTAAGGGTTATGACTATTTTCCATATTTTTCTTATTGTCAATAAATCTCATGTGCAGAGCCAAACCATCAGTGAATTGATTTAACTTACAAGTATTACATGTGCATCCATAGCCTGATCTTATCTTATTCATCTGTGCTGTAGAGCTCCATTGTTGCTCAACTATTACAAAGACATTTTCCCATTTTCTGTCTCCAGTTGGAGTAGTTCTATGTAAGGCCGAGGTCATTGCACGTGAGCAGGAACGTGGTTGGTGTACAGTCAACTTTATTGCCCCCGAGGGGAAATCTGTCTTGGGCGCTACGGTCTGTTGCTTCACATAAAAATAAAAATAAAACATCTGAAAAACATGAGAAGTGTTTGACATGATGCTAGACAGTTGCTTCACATAAAAACATCTTAAAAACATGAGTCATTTGATTATGCATTTCATGTTGACAACACAATGGCAAAACTGGCTGTTTACAGTGCTTTGCTATAGCTTGTGCATTTGCTACTTAAAACTGATTGGGTTTGAAATTCATATTATTTATTGGTTCAATATCAGAACCCAATAACATGGTTTTCAATGAATCACCATTATCTCAATTACATTTTACTATACAAACCTGAGGCAGCGAGTATGTGGTGTAGTGCACAGTGTACTAAGCAGCAACAGCATCTCGGTAATAAGAACTACCTTATTTGCTCTAAATTACCTTTCCAGCTCATTGGTCTTGATTTGGGAGCACATTTGGGCCTAAAATTACCATCAGAGAAACTTTAAGCTGTGATGAACCACCCACTATTCTCTGACTTTTTCCCCCCTAAATTGGCCACTTAAGAGCAACTTGGCCTAAGCACATTTTGTAAATTCAGATACTGTTCAGAGTTTGCATTTCATTTATCCTTGCTGCCTCTGTGATTGCCACTTTCAGTATTGCTGAGGAAAAACAATCTATAGAAACTTCTTCATTTTTTTATGTTCTCTCAAGATCCTTGTGTTGACAGCAAGTGAAATACCACATTTCCAATTGTTTGTTTGCTCGCTTTCAATTTTAGCAAACCAGCTTCCTCGTCAAATTGCCAAACCAAACCCGGCTTCCATCACAACTTTCTTGCATGGTAAACTTCCACTGCAGTTCTCATGCTTGTCAATTCTAAGCTATTCCCCTCAAACTGTAATAGGATCAGGGCTCCAAGCTGCTTCCACATGATTGATGAAAGATTAAAAGGATTGTTGAGATTGAAGGCACATTTAGCTTCCTGCTGAGGTCCTATTTCTTGTCCTTGTGCTGGCAGTGGGGCTGTCACCATGCAGATGAGAAGATCACTGCAGTGAATGACGATAATGTGAAATGGTTGCAAGAAAGTCTTGGAGACATGGCAACGGGGACAAGCAGGCAATAATTACTAATCGGAGTATTCTCTTTCCTTGTGTCAGTAACGGTCATGGAGGTGAGGGGGGAAAAATAAAACTTTGAAATGGAAAAGAAAAGTGTGAAAAGACGAAAAAAACAACAACAACTCAAGCTTTCAAATGGTTGTGAATTTGTGTAATAATAGAGTTGATTTTTGCTGGTGGTGGTCATGTACTTGTTTAACCCCCAGGGAATATATCACAGTTTCATGACTGAAGTGAAATGGCTTTACACAAACCCAATTATCAACTCGTTCTTCTCACATCTGTAACAATGAAGAACATTTCCATGAACCATAGCACTGTCCTTCATACACACAGAAGACATAACGTATATATAGGTTTGCTTTGTGTTTTGAACTTTCCAAGGATCACATGAGCTTTTCAGAAACAGCAGGGCTTTAAATCACAGCGATAGGATATACTAAATAGGGATATGTCTACTGAAGGCAAAGGTTGAAGTATTTAGTTTAAACACATAGCGGTCAGTTCTGTTCTCTTGCAAGCTATTCATGTCAAGTTGAATTTGTAGGAACCCATTTATTATAGGTTATTCTATTAAATAAAGAATCATCAACTGACTGAAATGAGGTGATTATTCTTTCCATGTGGTAGGATGTCCTCAGTTGTGACATGCAATTGTGGCCCATAACATAACTTCAGCACCTTCAAGTGTCGTTCAGTCATTACCGTTCAACAGATTCATTTAATCGACTCACTTTATTAATGATTTTATTGACTTCATAAAGCTGTTGTATATTGCACTGTGTCATTGTGGTCACGCTGTGCTTTGTGTGATGGCATGAACATGTGGGGTGCCTTATTCATCTGAAACAGAAACGCTGGGTGAGTTTTGCCCTTGAAATACTGTCATCTCTTTGACCCAAGCCATTACTCTGTGGAGGCATATGATTAGTGGCGACCAACAGAGATAACGACTGCATGTCCATCAAAATCAAGCTGCAGCTCAGCGCCCTGACCATGTTGTCTTAAAATGAGCTGAAGTGTGGTGTCAGGGTCTAGGTCAATTCACAGATTCAGCAGTGCATTAAGTCAGCACCTAAGCCTGCTGAACACTACTGACATTTATTAATATGTGGCCCTAAGCAGAAAATAGCTGTACTGTGTCACCAGAGACACCTTCAGAAGCAAGCCATTTGAAAACATACTCAAGCGTATGCACTGATAAATGCAAATACTGTATGTTGGATGCCATACAAATGATATAAATTACAAAGCAGGCTTAGCTTCCAATAAATTAGACACACTCATACAGAGGTGGACACTCGCATGTATGTCATCATAAAGTGTCAGTTGCGCAACAACAATAACAATATTTTTTTCCCTCATCCAATTTCCTTCAATTGGAGATCCTTGTTGAATCCTCTGCAATTGATTGAGACAACTGAGAGAGACCATCTTCAAGAAGACTGCTGCCTCATTCAGAGGTAGAGAAAAAGCCCTTGATCAGTTCATGTGTATGGTCTGAATATGAATGTAATCAGGATTTTTTTTTACCCTTGGATCCCACTCTGAAGACCACTCAAAGCCATCAGCTATTATCAGCCAGTGAGCAGCGTCTGTGGTCTGACCTCATCCACTGCACGTCTATCACAAAATGGTTGAGTTATGACTGGCGTAGAGGGGAGTTCAGCTGCTTGCTTGTAAATGAGCGTGGCGCGTAACAAAGTCTTCATGCGTGTCACGAAATACCCGTCATTACTTTTACAGCGGCTGATTTAGGTCACAACCTAACATACCATGTAGGTTATGATACCTCAGACTGTGAACACTGTATGTATTAGAAGAACAGATGTATCCCAAAAATACTGAAGCTGGTGTGCAATGTAAATATAGGCTGTCTTGATGATTTTAGAAAAGTGCGTGCTAGAGCAAAATAACATTAAAGCTTTCTTAAACTTCTTTCTTTTGCTAATAAACAACATCTGGTTTTAGTTTTGCAATGCTGGGATGAAACTGTATTATTTTTACTTTTTTGTTACACAACCCCCCCATCCTACATTAATGTCCTGAAGCCACACAGTATGTCAAATTTGCTTGATAGGCAGAAAAATCAGTACTGTATGTTAATATTAAGATTTTGTTCAGAAAATGGTTTAATGTTTTTTTTATTTATTATTTAGTTAACAGGTCTGCTGTATCAAATATAATTTATAAGCTAATTTCCACCTGTAGTCCCTTGGTGGAGGCCACGACGTAAGTCAATACTCTGCACCATTTCAGTTTAATTAACCATTTTGAAATACTATATTTTCAAGCAACTTTGCCTCAAGTGAGTATTCAATATTCACTGTAGATATGCATGTTTCTATTTATAGGTGAATCACCATCTTGTGTTCTTATATTTGAGTCTGTCCACATCAAAGATGCATAAGCCCAGCAGCAATGATTTTACCTTGAATGTTAACACCTAGATTATAGTCTACAGATTTATGTTTAGAAAAAGGCAGTTTTGCTATTCATTTATACATTTTGATTTGTCTAGTTCTGTAGGTGGGGAAATATCCATACAATACATGCTGGTAGAGCTTCATTTGGAGATTCAGAGTTGCTTAGATCTGCCTGAGTTAGTAGAGACAGGATAATTAGCTCTCATGTAATCCTCCTCGGCTGAAGCCTGTCCAGTCAGCAAAGTTTGGGTAGTTTTTGATAGTGACAATTGCCAGCATTGCATTTTGAATTAAAACTGAGCACCAACTTTTCAATTCAAAACCCACGAGCAATTATTTTAACTAGGCATTGCAGATGTAAAATTAGCCATGCCATTTTAACTGGATGGCCTGTTTCTCACCTTAAAACAATTCCAGAAACCAATTCCTGCTGCGCGGTAAAATACATAATATTTCAATCACAGCTGCCATGTGTTTTCCAATTTAAAAATCTGAATTACAGCCCAAAGACAGCCAAATCAGTTTCAAGTCTGGTACAGATGACATTTATGTTAATGTTCCACAAAGAATAGCACTTAATCATATATTGGTAGGTTTGAAATTGATCCAGTCACTTTTTTTTTCTTTTAAAAAAAAAATTGTATAGCCTTTGAGGATGCCCTCCAACCAAGCAAATGTCTATTGTCCTCATCATATATTAATGAGTAAGGTTTTACATATTCTGGGTAATTAATTAAGAACTAGCCCAGATTTTAACATGAATATTGATATCATTTTGACTTTAATGTGATGTCACATCCGTTTGTGTTGAATCACTGCCCTGGGTGATGCCACTGATTTGCATCAGGCAGTATGAGGTAGAGTTTAACTAAATCTGAGCATGCCCCATTGTGTTCCAAGCTAGTATGAAGTAATTAGGCTGCTTTATAAATGGTTTAGCTAAGAAATTCTTTGCATTCAAGACAGAGTGCCTTGCAAGGTGTCTGACAATAGATGTCAATGGCATGACAACAGTGTTACTGCAACAGTGCAACTGCCTTGTATACAGTGTCAAAAGTGTGTCAGTGTGATCTCTCAAAATTAAATTACCAGCGACCGGCAGATATAAATGGCTTTGAATAAAATGTCTTTAGAATGATTAACAGTCCTTCTCTCCTTTTACATCTTGCTACTTTCAAACTGTGAGGGGTCACTGTTAATTGTCATTCCTGCAAGTAATTTCTTAAATTACAGCCAAAAATACCAATTAAGGAGCTCTGTCCTCTTTGTCAATTTCTGAGCAGCTCATTATTGTCTGAGTTTAATAAGGAGTTTGACATCATTAGATGATGTAAGAATCCTTAAAATTCTATTGATGTCTTTTATACAATGAAGGGGAAATGCGTGAAACCTTTTTCAGAGGTTTACACTCCTTTGAAGGATAGACAGTCATTTACAAGTATTCATTAGTACAGTATAGGTTTTAAACAACTGGTTTAGAGTGTTTTATATCCTTTCAAATACACTTTTTGTGTGTTGTGATACAGATTTCAAGGTTGGGACTTTTTCTGCCTTCCTACAACTCAAAGGTCACAACTTGTGTATATAAATGCATGCAGACATAATCAAGAGGTTCAGTTGTTAAGACCAAACATCTGAATAGGGCAGGAATGCGAAATACATGGCTTTCATCATGAAATGATTGTTGGTGTCATTGGCTACCAAACTGAAACAGAAACTTCTGGGTTCTCCAGAAGTACGAAAACCTTGTTCAAAATCCCACTGGCATTTGTAACTACACTAATAAATAAAAATCAAGCCTAGGAACCTTTCTCAACACTATGTTGTATGGGTTGCTTCATATATTTAGATAAGAGCAATAGTTTTTGTTGTTTATTCAGTATTCATGTAACGGTTAGACAGAGGAGATGTGTCAAGGAGCAAATCGAAGGGTCATGACTAACTCAGACATGTCTGTAATAACAGCAAGACAGAGAGGATTGAGTGTTTTTGGGCAGTAAAGATTATCACTAGACAGTTAAAAAAATGACTTCAGGGGAATCTGTTAGTGAGTTTAATAGATATGGACGGAACTAGAATGATCTAAATACCCACGCAGCTGTGCTTGTGGTGTTTACATGAAGTACGCAGTTTTTTCTGCTCTCAAAGTAATTGTTGCCAAAATCACAAAATGTTGCAATTTCTGATAGCTAGAGATTTTGTGGATGCCGAGTGGACAGAAAACACCTGATCTGACCATTATCTTTTTCTGCAGCAACATGCATATGGTAAGATCAGAATTTGGCATAAAAAACATGAATCCATGCATCCATCCTGCCTTGTGACAAAAGTTCAGGCTGGTGATGCGATTGTCTGGGGTATATTTTCTTGGCAAAAGTTAGGCCCTTTAAAATCAATTGAGCATTATTTAAATTTGCCATACTACCTGTGTATCGATGCTGATCACGTGCATCCCATTATGCCCACAGTCTACCCATCCTCTATTGACTACTTCCAGCAGGATAATGCGCCATGTCACAAAGCACAAGTAGATTCTTTAAGCTGAGTGTATATAAAACTAAATTTAAAACATGGTAAATATATCATGAACATAAATACATAGCTTAATACAGAGATTTGACTAACCCTGATGTATATGACCTTTACTCCCACAATGTTTCTTTAATTTACTGTTGTTGTACATGTGCCTGGAGATCTGATTGATTGAAATGTTGCACAGCAACAGTAAATAAGAAAAATGTTGTGGGGACAGAGAAGCATGTGTGGATTCTATCTGCCATGGTGTCTCCTGTTCAGTCCAGCTCGTTACTACATACTAGTATAATATAATGTAATACAATTCAGTTGCACATATTTTAGAATAAAAAGTTCAGTCAAGCTTCAGATGTAGTTACTTTTGTACTTTTGTACTTTTGTGTATGTAACATTACATACAAAATCATTTCTGTAAGAAACTGACTGACAGCTACATATTTAAAGTATCTTTTTTTAACATAATTGTTACATACACATGATTGGGGAGAATTATTTCTTCACTGCATGGGCTACAGTCTGCTATATTTGTATTGACAATATGTTGTGTTGTGATTTAGTTTTATTTTTCACATTTGTCCTCCAAAGCAAGGTGTGCTGAAAAACAGTGTTCTATTATGTTCTTCCAGAAAGGCTGGAAGACTGTCAGATAGGTGCGACTTTTCAGTCTTCCATCAGCTTCCCTGCATAAAGTTCAAATCCTTGAACAACAGAAAGGTCCTTGTGTTGACAACAAGGGAGCGATTGACAGAGATTTATATTTACTTTCCACATAGAACAGCATCTACCATCACATCACATTTGTCCCAAATTAGCACTGATGCAGAAGAGCTCTATTCTATTCAGTATTGACCGGTGAAGACTGTGTTTCCACCCACTTGCTTATTGCCTCCAGCAAAGATTGTGTGAGATGACCCAAAATGTCATGTGACCCCATCCAGGGCAGCACCTGTGAGTTTCCTCAGAGAGTGCTGTGCCTGATAAATGAGTCTACAGTGATGAGCAGCTGATGGAGCGGCTACCAAAGGTCATGATGCTTGGGGAAGATCCATTCTGCTCTCTCATTTCAATTTGGACCAACACTACCTTTTGCAAATGCCTGATAACCTTGGTCGAAGGTCAGCCTGGTGGAACCAAAATCCATCATTTGGTTCAGTCTCTACCTTTTCTATTAACCTGGCTGAGTGAAGCAATAGTTCACATGCAACTTGTTGGTTGAGCGACACTGGCTAAAAAAAGATATCTAATAGTGTGTTGTGTATCTGCCAAATGAGGTTGCATGCTGCTTGCATTTAGGTGTACGTACTGAGTAACAAGGCCCCAAAGGGTGGTTAGTAATGATGGACGCTGGAAGTACACAGAGCATTTTTGTATTTTTGTTTCTTCATATACATGACTTATTTTTTGTTTTTGCCCATCCAGTTTTATTACCACTTCACAAAAAGGCATTACGCGTTCCTTAAGGCTGCTTTTAATAACCTAAAGGCTCTGATTTTTAAAGATAAGGTGGCTCTACAGCAAAAAGCTTTTTCTTTTTAAAGTTATTTAATTAGATGCAGATATATTTTGTCGGCTTTACACATCGCTTCTTAGCTGCAGTCTGCCTTGTTTTCTCTCTGTCTGTATGCAGTGTTAGAGCGCATGTGTGTGCGTGAGAGATAGAAAGACAGAGAGATACAGAAAGGGATGGGGTGAAAAGGAGAGGAAGAATGCAATTTGTATGGCGGTGCAGACACCTTGCAGCACATATGGACACAGGGGACAATTGACCTGAACACTGTCTGCACTCACCCATACTCACAACTGAAGATGGTCTTGATAAAATGTCATCTTTCAAATGGTCTTATGGCAAGCTATGGCCCCGTAGCGAGTTTGCTCCCTAGATTGGCTCCATGGATGGAAGAGACAGGTGTGAATACTTTGAAAATAATGCCCTGTGCCAACTCCTGCAGTTAAAATTTGCATCACAGGGAACAACTGCAAATGTCAGTGGTCAATCAATTCAAATAATCTTGGCTGCAGCATATAAAGCACAGCATATCCATGGTGTTGATAGAAAATGTAATGAAATGACCTCTTGTCCCCAAGAAAAAATGTGAAAACTCATTTACTTCAGCGAGTCAGTTTTAGGAAGGGAAAATGTGAAGGGCAATTCATCCATGGAAATTAAACATATCCCTGGGTTAACATATCTAAATATGCAGGGAAAATTGTTTCTTTCAGTATTTTCTAGCGTTGCAAGTGGCACAACATGTAGTTAAGGGAGGCTGCTCTATTTTCATTTGTTTGCATTTAAAAATAAAATCCGACTTGGGGCAGTTGAGCATTATTCAAAGGATTTACAAAAGCACCATAAGCTATACATGATAACAGTACAGAGCTGTTGAACAAAGCCATTTTACAACGGCCTATTGAATTCTGCGCACATTCAGATCCTCAGGTCATTAGGGAGCCCCGCGTGTGGCTGGCTGTGCATTCCAAAGCTAGCTGGGTACGATTGTTTGGCTCAGTTCTTTACTTCATTAATGCACATGAACTGCTCCCAGGCACCCTCGTCAATGCTAATGAGCATATTAGTTTGCTCCGAGGCCAGCCACTGTCTTTTGATCAAGTTAATATTGGTCGAAGATGCAGGGAACCTTGCTCCAAAAGGACAAAGGGGAGAGGAAGATGTTGCATCTGTGGCTTTTTTAAGTCACAGGGCTATGTTCGTCTACCTAACTAGACCAGGTGATTAAACACCAGGCAGTTGCAGAGGTTTTCTTTGTGCTCTAAGGCAAAATTTTTAGTAATTTTTCCTGCAAGTGAATTAAACAAAAAGTGCTTTTTCTATATGCCCTTTGGTGAAAAAGAAGCAATCTCCTCTCTGTTTAATGGTGCCACAGTTCATTAGCATGTGATTTTTTGCTGAGCCTTTGCAGGCATCCCAAATGCATGACTTCATGCTTGTTGACTTATTTGTAAGACTTAGTTCCTCCTTTATTTCTTCCTCTTCTTTTTCTTAATCTTCTTCTTATTATTGCATATTAATATTGAACAAGTATTGATAACAATTATGTTAAAAGGAAAATGTCCTTTCAGAGGTTTTGAAAACCTCAATTCTTTATAATCAGCCTACACACTGAGTCTCAAAAGAGCAATATCTCCAGGTGGGAAAGAAAATGCCGTCTGAACACTGCACAGAGCGATGAGCCAGAAAATGGCAGATCCATCTCAGCTACTTAAAAGCGTATCTCATTAATAAAAGCAAAAATTACTGATCACTCACATTGCACTTGATTCATTTTACACCCACTCGCATTCACAGTTGCATGCACACAAGTGTGCCCACACATACACACACACACACACACACACACACTAAAAGTGTGCTTATAGTGATGACCACAAAGCAAAACAGACTGTCTGCATCATACTTGGGAGTTCAGAACATACTTGGCTTATATACTGTGGCAGTTCTCTCAGATTCTGAAAATCTGTCTCCCACACAGCTTCACAGAGAAAAGGGGGAAGGCGTTGGGTGAAATATAGTGTTTCAATATCATGAGAAGCTGCAAAATGATTTGCTTTAATCTCTTGTAAGTCTTAATTATGGTACATGTGGTTGGTGCTGAGCACAGTAAATAAGTTGACAGAACAGCTGTACAGCAAGTAATGTACGAAGATACTCTCTATTCACATTAACCATCTTATGTTCATCACTTCATGTGCCAAAGCCAGTGGTAATCAAATTATGTCCAGAGAATAAAAAGTCCATAACAGAAATGGAATGGTGCAGGAGGGAGTCTGAGACAAAAGGAGCCGTGGGTGATGATAGATGGGGGTGAAAAAGAGTATGAATCTGGCCAGGATCACAGGCATCCATCCCCACCTGTCAGAGAGTGACTAATTTCCAAGTGGGAGCTGGGCAGTGGCAAGCTGAGTGCCTCAGGTCAAAGGAGCCACTTCGGTTACAGCAAGGTCCTCTGTACTGGCTGGGAGATAATGGCTGGGAGGTTATATGACAAACCATGCACACTGCCTTGTTACAGAGGCTACCCCGGTGAAGAAAACCACACATCTGATCAGTCACACCACGAGTCGTCACTGCAGGTAATACAGCACGGCCATTGTATGTGGATTGTGTGGTATACTAGCCCTCCAAAGTGGCTGAAGTGACTTAGTATCCGTCTGTGAGGGTGACCAATACACAATTCATGTTCCTGACAGAAACCTCTTGGAAGAGGCCTATAAGGAATGTTTTTTCCGTGTACTCTAGGGTTTTTCATGGAGATTATTCCTCTGTGCCACAGTCTAACTGAATTATACAGCAATGAAGTTGCCAGGTCATGCAACAAAGGTAGATTTAACTGAACTGTGTTTCTCCCTGCCATTTTCCCTTCCTCTTTATTCCCTTTCGGCATGCCATAGCAGGGTTTAATCATAAAAGCAAATATTATAATGTTGCAATAAGTCTGCTCCTATTTCAGTCACTATTGCTTAAAGTACTATTATTAGTACTATACTAACTTCCTCTACAGCAGCTATACCTGCCACTGCTGTTACCACCACTGCTAAGATTAATGAAAGTAATCGTTTCTGAGATGGTTACTACTAATGTATTGTTTTTATGCTGCAAATACTACAGCTACTACTTCTACTACTATCACTCTCATTAATAATATTGATTATAGCTTTATTTGGCAGTTTTAAGATGTTGCATTCTAACATCAAAACAGAGAACATGCAAAACATTTTAAAATAGGATTAACAGAAAGTATTGAACAAAATTATTCTAAAAGAGACTTTAAGGTGGATTTAATTTACTTAGTGAGATATGTTTCAAAGCCACAGGGACCTCATCCAAAAGGATTTGATTTTTGATCTGCATTTTGTCTCAGTCTAGACTATGGACAAACGAATACAAAGACAACATTCAGTAATAGCATAATGAATTGCCTCTCAATAGTTCTACTTTATTTAGTGACTTGGGCTTCTGCTGTATAATGAAACAAAAATCCTGTTCAGTGCTATTAGCAGACATACAATACAATACAATACAATACAATACAATACAATATACTTTATTATCCTGCTTAGGGAAATTTGTCTTGGACTCAGCAACTGCGCTAATAAATACCTTGACAGCCACAATGACAACAGAGAAAACATCACCAGCCATACCACCCCAACAACAATTACATAACAGTATCCCATATCCCATAACATTGCACACAACACATATAAACACCAATGGGAAAAACACATGCTAAAAGATCACCATAATAAAACCACTATAAAATTATTGCACAATCTTCGGCCTTAAGCAGCATTGTTTAGGAGTTTGATGGAAGTTGGAACAAATGAATTCACAAAGTAATGATCTTTCAGTGTAGGTTCCGGTGACTGCCATAGTAATAAACCTCAGCAGTGGATTATAGGTTAGGTTTCTCTCTGGATTGCTCCTAAATGGCCCCTCCCCTGCTATAATAAAGAAAAATAAATGTCTCTGACCTCTGCTTTAATTATAGATAAAGCAAGATGGTGACCTTTGATCTAAACTTTGAGTGTAAACTAAAATTAAATGAAATGTAATACAATAAATACATAAATGGATGTTACATTTGCTGCCTTTTATGTTAATTGTGTTTGAATCTGTTTTGTACACTTTTTTTTAGTCATGTAATGCTCATATCACTCCTATCTGAACTGATCTTATAGTTCCAGTTTAGGCTGCTTGTATTGAAAAGGTTGTAATATCAGTTCAGGGGAGAAAGACAAATAACAAGGGTCATGCTATTTAGTCAGCAAATAGATTTGAGGAGAATAGTCACTGACACGATAGTTAAGGTGACGAACAAACCTTCATGAACGAGCCCCAATTTGTTAAGACCTGGGTCAAGTGGCCAGAACAAAAGGGAAAAACACCTATTTTAAGTTTGAGCAAAAAAAAATATTTTATTTAACCAAACTCAACCAGTAAAGTCAGTAGTGTATTATGTGCATGAGTGGAAGATATACAGTATGTGTGTAAAGTTAATAAGTAACAAATGGGTGCCTGCAGGGAGAGCAACAGAGAGAGTGAGTGAGCTGCAGCTGTGGCTTAAGTAACCTGGGAACACCAGGCCCAGGTGTTCTGGGTTACACTAATCAGTCACCTGCAGGGCGAGGAGAGACACAGGTTAGTAAGAGATCAGAACCCCAGATAACCCCAAGGGACATCACAGATGTAATCTTGATTTTAAAGGCATGCCTCTTTTGTCAACTGTACCTCTTCTGTCTCTAACACCTAATTCAGATTTATTTACACATCAAATTTTGCCTCCTCCACATAGCATTCTCAAACATTAACATAATGCATGACTTGTAAAATATATTTTTCCTATAATATATCATTTTAATACCACTGCACTGAAATTGTCAAGAAGGTGAATCATTCATTTCATGGTTGTCTATTATCAAGGGAGAGAGGTGTTTATGAATCTTTAGTTTAGTTAACAAGTGACAAATTTTGTTGCTAAGAAATATAAATTTAGACCAATTGTGTATTATTGCATGAGCTGAGTGTGAAAAGCAGTTGATCAATCAGTATGCCGTGAATCTATAATTGCATATCACTGTTGGATGAGAACTTTTTGCCTGCCTCCAAATTGCCAGCTCTACTAAGACGTTCAGTCTTGTTTCTAACTTGAGGATCGTACTTTGAATTTTGTGTTTTTTAAAACTAATACAGACTTGTTTATAACGTCACTAGTGACCTTGGCTAAGCACTACAATGATCCTTCTCCTTTGACAACAGTCTACAAGGTTTTGGATGGCTATGTCTTCCTCTCACAAAGAAGGTCTCTCCGTGTAGTGGAGTGATTACAGCTGTTCCCAAGGTGCCCTTTTCTCAACAGTATGCATCAGTCTAAAGGGAATTGTTTTTAAACCTTGTCTGTCAGTTTCTGCATACAGAAATCCTATGATACTGATGGAAGTGTTACATCATTTCGAAACAACATCATTTGGAGAGAAGATCACGTTTTTCTCTGAGGTGTAAATTACTTCCCTCAAAAAAAAGAAAAAAATGAACCTTAAATATTACTTTCAAAAATGTCTGCAAGCTAAAACCAATTAAAGTACAACAAAGAGTCTTGATGTGATAACAGCTTGTGCACCTTTTTAAAAGCTGATAAGTTGAGTAAAGAAATGTGACTGCCACTGAAAGTAGAGATATTGTATAAAAGTGGAATATTACCTGACATGTATGATACTTCTTTTGAACAGTGACAGCTAACAAAAGTGTAATTCTGCCAGTAAGTTAATATGAACACACACAGGGCATTGTAACTGTTAACAGGTCATTGCCATAACTTTAACATACAGCTTAAAGAATAAGGAGGAACCACACATGGAGGGAACCAAAACTATTCAATACGCAAGGACATTCACTAGAGGAGTTATTCCTTCACTTAAAAAAACACCTAGCTTCTTACAACTACATTTTCCCATTCAAGAAGGAGAGGAACAAAGGGAGATGGGGGTGGGTGGGTTGAGAAGGTCAAAACCTCATGAGGAGGGTGGCTCTGACTAACAAATTGCGTCAGTTGTGAGGTTATCTAACTTGCAAGGAGAGTGCAAGACTATTTTGGCCCCAGACAGAAAATACAACATCCTTTACACCAAGTTAATAAGCCGCTTGAGCCTGACTTGTTTCCCGCGGGTGAAAGCCAGGGGCTCGTCCTGACAGGGGTAGGTCCTGCTTCTTGTCCTATGACTGAAGAGGCTTGTGTAATGCAGAGAGAGCAGCTGAGAAAACAGTTCAGTGGAGACAGACAGTCCCAACCTTCTCTTTCCCAACAGCTGGAACAATAAATGCTTTGATTTAAGATGGCTTAAATCTACCTCTGTGGAACACAAATAATCTCAGGCTGTAGGGAAAATATCAGTGGAGTCAAGTCTGTGTAATGAATTACCTCTATAAATCACACAATATGAGAGACAGTTTTATGTAAGGTATCATAGATGTAAACATTGAAAACATAATTTGATCTACATTGGAAATACTGTATATAAACATGGTTTTTCTTGTCATTTTCGAATTTTTCCTGAAATTTGAGCTTTTGTGGGTGGCGCTGTTTCTGTTGTCTTTTCAGCCACGGTTGCTATAACATCTCATGCTAATTACCCTGTTCTTTATTCATCCCTATATTTATTCAAAACAAGAAAAGCAAGCAGCTGTCACAAAGGCAAGCGCACTGCTGTGTCAAAGGATTTTCTTACAGAGTGTGTGTTGCTTTAATGTTGTGTTACATAATTTGGGTGAAAAAACCAACCAAAAAAAAAAAAACCCAGAGTTGCAAGTGATCATTTATCTGAAAATCTCAGACATCTCTACATGCTGAACAAAACCTTTAATCTTCTTGCCAGTAAAAATATAATATACCGTATCAGTTTGTGTGCATGCTCTTCACAGGACTGCTTTATCGACAACACCACTGGTTAGGGGGGATTTACTAATGCACTCAAGTAGTATTAAAACAGCACTACTGACAGAATCTAAAATGTTAACATTCACATTTAAGGTATGTCACCAAATAACCCTCCAGTGTTAGTAATTGGTTTATTAACCAATTTTTGCCAATAACAGTGATTAATTATATTTTTAAAAGGCAGCAAGTTCCCCAATCTGTTTCCCATCAGAGTATTTTTTACATCCACAAATTGAAAGACCACATTACCCAGCTGAAAATGGACATGCAAGTCGTTAGGTCCCTTACAGAAAATGACTTGCAAATCAAGAGCATTTTTACCAAAGACGTTCATAGAAAGTGCTACAAACCTTTTAAACTCTCCTTTGATGAACACAGATGACAAAATACTACAGTATGTACTTCTATGAAAATCATGGAATTAAGCACTATTTTGGTAATAGCATTACAGACATGTTCAGAGTTAAAAGGCAAATTAAATATGAAAAAAGGGAGCTCTCCCTTTAATTATTTCTTTATTTAAAATAAATCATTGGGAATGTACTTCATGTTTTTATAGGTCAGGGTGAGTTCATGGATTATTAAACTGACCAAACAGACATGCACAGAGCAAAGAAGGAGAAATAAATATAAGAGAGCGGAGCCGAAATGTAATTAAGGGACAGAAAATTGATTTTTCAACCTTAGTCTTGATTATCTACTGTTTGCCCATATTTAAGGATTTGTATTTATACAGCATGTTGAAAAGCCAGGGGTAAAGGGGACATAGATTAAAAGACTAGACTGAATGTAAAATTAGGATCCTTCTGTCAAATGTGGCTGTAAGACAGATGTTTTTTTGAAATGCTATGATCACATGAAAGGTGCTGAAAAGATTGTGATGATAAGATTAATGATGAATTAGTTGTTTGTAATTTGGCTGTTACAGGGTGATATCTTTTGTTAAATCTGCACTGTATACTGTGGTGTGTGTCCACCTACCTTGTCTAAATTATACACCAAACTCTTTGCTTTGTCTAAATTTCAACAGCACAGCAGAGGGCATTTGCATACTATTATTATGTACTTGTAATTGTGTGCATCTGAGGGTCACTTTGCTGTGGAATCTCTACTAGCTACTGTGTTTGATTTTCTTAGGCCTGCCCATTAACTGCTTAATCTTATGCGAAACAAAAATCCATCTCAAGATTTTCTGCTTGTGGTTTAGGATGATACTTGTCTTTGGTTGGTTGCAGACGCGTCACTGATTTTCAGAGTGCAAATACAATAGGGGAAAGGAGATGGATAGAAATAGAGTGAGAGACAGATACAGAGAAGGGGAAAGAATGGAAAGAGGAACTGTGGAGATATTGACAGTGTTAGAGGCTTGGAAATAGGTGGTGGATAAAACCTCTAAGCTTTTGGGAAAACAGAAGACATATCTTCAGTTGGGTGGTTAAATTACTTGAATAAAAGTACATGTACCTTGCTATCAACTTAGGCCGCTCACCTCAGAAACTTCACTCTACACTGACAGTCACTGTGTGAGACCAACAGGCAAGAGGAAAAAACTTATTATACATAACAGAAAGACCTCAACAACTCATTCCTTATACTTTGCCCAACTTTAGATAGAATACTGTATCTATGGATGCGTGTGTAATTAAACATTACTGTTGCTTTCCAGTGAGAGTCAACAGTCATTTATCTGTCACATGAATGGAGATGTGTGCTCTGTGACCTAATTATCTCAGACAGTTTTTTCGTAGAACTACTTACATTTAAAGCACTCCGTATGTTGAGATTTATCAGATAATTTTTCCAGTGGTTGGTTTAATACTAAGCTCTAAGCAACTAGATAAACAAATCAATCAAACGAATGCCATATATTCTCAATTATAACGTAGTTGATGCTGTGCTACTTCTTAATTCACACAGCGTTTGCCTTGAGCTTATCTTGTTTTGCAAGAATAGTCAGGGTTATTTAATGTCTGTGCATGTGGCATATTTCAAGTCCACTGGCAGGTGATCTCAGCGTATTGTGCCTTGTGGGCTAAATTCACTGAGTTCATATTACATTTGCAATATTTTCTGCCACTCTCACAAGATTAATCTGCAAGTAATTGCACGTTTTAAATGTATGCACACATTTCTGTCTGTTCACACTGACTGACTGTCTGTCACATGAAAGGTGGGCTTCCTCCTGCCACAGCAACTTAAAACCTGTCAAGATTTGGGCCAGGCTCACTGTGCCCCATTCTGTACACTGATCTGGCCAATCAGCTGCCCTTTGTGCTGTTTAGTCTACATTAAATTTCATAGTGTATTATAAGGAAAATGGTTTGTCTACCTTAAAATCTATAATGCAATGATCTGGATGTTTTCAGATACAACCAACTGGATAATCTTGAAAAGTAACCAAACATTAATGGTAATATGATGCAATAGTTTTTTATTTTAAGAATTAAATCTGACAGTCATCTGGCATGAAATTCTGTTTGACACACTAATAATATTTATGTTAAAGGCTGCTGCTGCACAAACGCATTGACTTTGTGACTCTGTTGACAGTCTAAGCCTCAAACTGTGGAACCACTGCAATGAAGTGGTGCACAGCTTTCAAGAGTGTGAAAGACAGATCAGTGTAGTAGCATTAATGGGAGTCCCTCTGCCGGGGAGCCTTGCTGACCTTGGTCTTATCTTTGCGACCTCATGCATGATTGATAAATAAAAATGAAACCCAAGATGTCTTCCAAAGCCGAGGTGTCTTATCTCATTATGAGCTGGCTCTTTTGGCAAAAATGAGAACGGGCCTGGTTGGTCTTGGTTGGCCAGGCATTTCATTTTGCAGCACATCTACTGTTTATGCACTGTCCGACAGGGACGAGAGATACAATAAACAATGTCCCTCTGACTTCTCTGCACCTCAAAGACAATTGGATTCACTGATAGGTCAATAAATATTCCATCTCCACAGTAATAAAAGTCATGTATTGCTAGTGATTCTCTGTCTGCCATGTACAATGCAAAATAAGAGGAAAAAAATACTTCATGAGGGATTTTATAAATGCATCATCACTTTGCCTTGAGAACTGTGTTTATAGATATGCTCATGAATTATTAAAATAGAAAATACAGTGTTTACCCCTGATATCACAAGGCCTTCTGAAGCTTCGATGTTGTCAACAGATGTATCACCATAGAAATGTGGTTTTCAGCTGTGTGAGTTCTAGTATTTGGTTGCCGCTTAGTCAGTACTGCAGAATAAATAGGAGGAGAAGAAGAGGAAAAAAGTAGGACTTTAATGTGGATGACTGCCCACGGTTAAAAAAAATAAATAAATAAATAATGTTTGCATAAAAAAATAGACGTTGATGCAAATTTTATTTCATGGCATTAAATGTGGCCACAACATGTAAGATTAGAATAGCTGTGTAACATTATTCTCTCTTTCATAACAGGGGATATCGTTTTGAACTGTTAATCAATAATGCTCCCAGCCAATAAGACTGTCTGGAAATGTTTATTCATAGATTCTCATATTCCCTTCAAAGCCAACTCAGATTTCTGATAACTTCAAGATGAATTACTCTGCCACAGTGTGTGTGGCTATTAGTTGTCCAATTACTTGTCCATTCATTTGACCTACCAGAGGGTTTAACCGAGCAGTGTGTAACATAAAACCAGAGGAATAGTTTTCATATCTCTGCCTATGGTCTGCCTGTGAGTGATGATTACCCGTGTAATTACTTCCATGAACATATCCACAAACAGAAAACCATGTGCAGTATATTATTTCACAATACACTGAGGTAAACTTTTTGGTATGACTACAGCAAGTTTGTTCAAAATGAAATGAAAAGATTATACTGTTGGTACCTTGTTACTGGCACCTTCAAGCAGACGTGCTATGACATTAGATGAGTCAGACTGTGATGTTTTGCTTCAGCGACTACATAAAAAAAAGATTCTCTCTTTCTTGGTGTGTTCAAACAAGTTATGCCCTAGCAAACTGGTTTGTAAGAAATAAGCACAATTTATTTTGCAGGGATTAGAGAAGAGATATTTCTTAATTCTTCAAAATGTGTTTTGCTGGTCTTTACAGTTGGCAAGGCACATTACAGTATAAAGTGCAGAGAAATACATCATGTTAAGCTCAAGATACAGGAACTGGGATCTGCCACAAGCAAAATACTTTATTTCCCAGGTTTACTGGTTAAAAACTACTGTGTGATAACAGCCAATAATGTAATGTGTAGTCTTGAATATCACAGCAGAGTTTTGGAGTCTTCTGTTATCCAAACACAAATCCAGATGAAAATAGGAGAATTAATTTGATCTGTATCAGAGCCTTCGTGTGCCCAGCTAACTGCGAGTTATTTTCTCCACCGCAGGACCGGAGGCATACAAATTTGTGTGGATTTGTTCTATCTTGCTCACTATATGTACACAGACAGCCACTTATAATTTAATTTCCTCCTTTGAGGTTATGCTTTTTTATTTTATTTTATTTTTTAATCCTGTTTCCATCCTGTTTGTCATTATGATTGGATCTGATACATATGTTTGTTCATTTGGGTTTTTTTGGGTTGTTGTTTTATTTTGCTAGTCTCCTTCTGAGGCCCTTATCTCACCTGCACAAATGAGCAATGTGTGTGCTCTCCTCCTGTGGTTTTATTTATTATGATCTTTGATTAATTTCTTTAATGTGACTGCAGTAAAAATACACAAAGTAATCTATTGTGAAACTACTTATACAATAGAGAAATGATGAGCAACCAAACTTGAACTTCCCACAGATTCATATTTATTTGCTACTTAGCCTTAAGGAGATATAACTTTCTATAACGCTGTCAATCAATTGAGCTTAGTATTACACTTGTCATTTCTTCTAATAGTACTATTATCTTGACTTGAAACCTGCAGGCTCTGAATGTGAAGTGTAAAGTAGACACATAGACCTACAGTAGGCACGAGTAAAGTGATGTCTGCTCATTTTTAATCATATCCAGCTGTTCAGTTTATTCACTGGCATAAATTGTGGTAATTTTATCAAATACTAATAGTGAAAAGAACTAAAAAATTTAATAAATAATTGAAAAGAGACTAAATGACCCAGAGTTTGTGAATTACACAAAGCGACGGATAAACAGTTACAAGTAAGAGCAGATATTGAAGATGTTTAACAGTTTAGTGGAGAGAGTTGAGAGTATATGATTGTATGTGAAAAAGATTCAAAAATGAAATCAAAGTGAAATAGATTTTATGGATTTTTAAAGATAAGATTAAGATTTCAACCATCAGTCACTGCACTGTAAAAGCTAATAGCTGTCTAAGTCTGCGAAGTGTGATGTTAAATCTAAACTTGAAGTGATGAATTATATCTAAGAAGCTCTTTAGAATCCATTACTTAATGAAAACAATAGTAAGATCTGAGCTTTTTCTTTTCTTCTTGGTGCATCTCCTTCCCTAACAGCTGTTGGGAGCAAGTGTTAGAGCATGGCAGAGATGGTTTAGCAGCATTGGCATGTAGATATGATTGATGACAAGAAAGATCCCCCCTATATTCGTGGGTATGACCTTGCTGGTGCTAATGTTACATGTAGGCTTATCCAGACCTGTTTCAGATAAAGAGGCCGAACTCATCAACATGTCCTCCCCCATCAGTCAGCCTTTTCCACCAGAACGTCACAGGCAAAGCATCCAGCAAGTTGAAGGACATTCATAGCTCCAACAATACAAAGTGTGTCCAAAAATATATGATCCCAAAGGTGCCACATGGGGCAGTGCCTTGATTTAGAATATTCACAAGCACAGTATGCCACCGACGTGCAGGGATATTGTGCATGTAGGTGTTCATTCAGTGCACCATTTGAGTGTCACTAATACTAATTTAGTCATGTTTGCTATAATGGAGTAATGACTTCACAATTGTACAATCTAGTGGTTTTACTCACTTCATAACACAAAAGTTCCCTGAACTGTTAAATTGAACTTATATTTATTCATTAACTGCCAGCTGCAAAAGGTGATCCATTCAGGTGCCAGGGGACACAAAAATCATTTGTGATATCCTGTAATGTCAGCTAAGTAATAATTCCAGTGATGTGCACTATGATGGTGACTGTCATATATTTTAGAGTGTTACTTAACATCTTCATAGCCAGAATACATACATTTCTGAATCCATGCTAGATTGTATCCATGGAACACTGAAACACAAACAGTGATCCCACTTCCCAATTAATAAATATTTTATAAGTTGAAATACTAACTTATGATCATTAATCTTCTTGCTGCTCCAGTAAAGTGAACCTCCTGCATGTAGTACATTCATATTGTGCAGGTTCCACAAAGTTGTTTTGAACAAGAATTATGTTTAGTGTTGCATTTATAGCTGTAGATTAGATTATTGCACAATTTAATGCTTTAGATACAATTAAAAGTAAGAGTTTACATACAAGTTGACACTTTCACCTAGACTTAAACTAGCATTCTGTAATGTCCTAAGCATAATTCTATAGTATTATTGTTGAAGTATGAAAATACTCAGATTTGACAAAATGTAACTGAATGAATCCTACAAATAAAACTGTCAGGTCATTTTTTATTGAAAACAAGAATGTAACAACTCACAGCACAACCTCTCATATAAAAATATAAAGTGCCTGGGAAGATATATGCTAGAGAGGTATATTCATATCATGCTACAGTTATAGATTCAACATTCAATCACAAAGTGCATTCAGGCGGCATGACATACACCATGATCGCAACTGTAGACGAGATGTAGTGAGTGTCCAGTGGTGCACTGGATCAGCGCATCATGAGGTAATTATACAGAATAGAAAGTGACGCATGAAATAAATTATGAGCATTGTAGATCATGGACATAATTCTTGGGGCTTAAAAGGGGCATAGTATGGGAAGACTGAAGTCCCACAGGGTTTCAGATAATGTGAACAATGACAGATTGTGCACGTAACACTTTGTTAATAATACCCAAGTGGGTTTTATGCTCTGAGACGGAAATTATGCTAACCACTGCACATTAAATACTTCATCTTATTCTGGAGCATGTATTACAAATGACAATAATAATGACCACATACTGTAAGAAATGTTAAACTATTGCACATCTGAAAAGAAGAAGACTTAGGAGAATGCACATAAGTATGTCTGCAATTTAAATTAAAAAACAAAAAGACTATTTGTTGCATTCATACACTTATCAACTTGACACAACTGAATAAACTGTTTTTCAAAAATAAAAAGGGAATAATTTCAGCCAAAGCACACATTTGCACCAAAGCCATATTTATATTCCATGATTAAAACTAATATTTGTAGCTTAGACACACTAGACAATATTTATACAAGAACAGATTACATTAGTCAACTCTAATTTCTGTCACCAAGAGTGACTTATTTCACACGACTGCCAAATAAAAATCCAAACATTTCTGATAATAATCTGAATGTCCCAGACAAGGTCAGGAGCTCAGGATGGTGTTTTAAAAAGGAGCGCAGAAGCCCACTTACAGTAGGGGGCAACAAGGCCCCATTATGACCTCCTCTAACGTACCAATCCTGAAAACGTGTTTGTGACAGCCAAATTGGCTGCTCCATCATCTAGTAAGTACCTGGCCTTCCAGTGTGGTGGGTTATCCCTTTACCAGTCAGCCAAAGCTGTCCAGATTGTGCTGCTGATTATCAAAAAAGTCAAATCCACCAACTGTACTGTCACTGTATTAGAAGCCTTGGTGTTTTCTAATTAGAACAAAAAGCAACAAAAAATAGACTTAAGCCTTTTAAAAGCCTAATACATGTTTAAAAAAAATCTAAATCAAGACAAAAAAACATACAGGCAGCTTGTTAAACTGAAATGGAAAGTTGTATGCAGCTTGGGTTGAGCCAGTCGTATCATTGTGGACAATAGAACAGAAAGGGGAAAAACTGAAATGTACTCCAAAATAAGCTGTGTGTCACTGTTGTGTTTCAACATAGCTGACATTACTAAAAGAAGTTTGCCATTTGTCACAAACAAACACAATACAGTTCTACAATTCAGCTGCGAAAATGACCTATAGTTACATTTGAGTGACAGACGCCATGTAGAGGCTGTAGGAATTATGATCCGGAGAAGTGATGCAGTTCAGATAATGTCAACATAAAGGTAACATATTTCCATATATCCGAGGTGGCAGTTTGGGTGAATGGGCAGATACTGTAGATATGTGACCTACCCAACCGGAAGGTAAGACACTACTACAGTAGCTATACCTTAAACTAGGTCCACCGAAGACTGCTTCGACTGAAATTGCTTTAAAAAAAAAAAAAGATGAATAGAAATGTTGCAGAAAAAGTAGAGAACCACATTATTCTGGTAAAGGAGATATAACTGCCAATCAGGTTATTCAGAGTTTAAAATAACACCAGATGTGTATCCTAAAATACTATGCTGGTGCTGGGCAACAAGAGAAAAAAGGTTTAAAAAGGTAATCCTCACACTACCAAAAAAGGATGCAATTAACAAGACAGGCTAACTGCTGCAAGACTAGCCTTTTATCCAATACCATTTCACCACATGTTCATACCACATGCATGCACAATAAAAGAAATAAACATCATCACATGTAAGTTAAAGGAGAAACATCTAACGCTGACAGTAAACATTCAAAAATGGGTACTACAATCCAAATCTAAATATTGGAGAGAGTTGTCTCCCCCTGCCCCTTGTCCTTC
Source organism: Scomber japonicus (assembly GCF_027409825.1). NCBI lineage: Eukaryota > Metazoa > Chordata > Actinopteri > Scombriformes > Scombridae > Scomber > Scomber japonicus. The sequence continues at coordinate 20,101,370 of NC_070583.1, forward strand.
ATATTGAAAGCTTACACAGGTTTTTAGATTGGGTGGAATCTATCTCCATTGTTCCAATCTGTGTTTATTTGCCATTGTTTAATATCTGGCAACCTGGGGTGTAAAAATGGGCATCTACCTGAAATGACCACAACCTCTTAATTATATAGTGGTGGCACATAATGTGTCATAATTATATGCCAGCCCAGCACCATGATCAGGTTGAATGTGCAGTGAGCTGAACTATACAGGCCAAAACAAAAACAGACATCCAGCACCAAACTTTTAAAGGAGAACATACTGGCTGTAGTATTAAAGATGCAGATGCCATGTTTCCTTAAACTCTGATAACATATAATGGTCATTTTATGAGTTAGTAATATATATTACATAAAGGTCCTTTAAAAATATGCAAAACCATGAGATGAAAGAGCACTAAATACAATTAGGCAGACAAAGACAAGGAATGAAACGTTACTCCTGGGGTGGTGTTCAGTAGATTACGCACCTTTGAGATGGTCACACCTGCCAAATACAGTGCAGCTCAAATACCCCCCCCCCCCCCCCCCCCTCCTCACTGGACACCTATATCATAAAGAAACTTGTAATTTTTGATTAAGCTTAATACAAAAGTAACGTGAGTAATTAAGTAACTAACAGGGGGTACCTCCACAGGTGGGATCCACCCCATCTTCCATGACTCGGGGGGGGGGGGGGGGGGGGGGTCAATGCTGGGGTTCCCTGTACCTAGCATTTACGATTGGCACAGTTAACACCAAGATAAAACAGGTCATTTAACACAAAGCAGGGGAGCGCACTACTCGTACCTCCAATAAGGATTGTAGAACCTGATAATGAAATAATTTCCCAATGTAATACTGTAACTCCAAATAATGTAATTAAAAAACCTCATAACTCAATAAAAAATGTTATTACAATATTGGGAAATTATTACATCATTAGGTTCTGCAAAAATAAAGTTAACCCAATAATGTTATAACCTCCTGTTAATGTAATAATGTATTACGTCATTGGTACAGAAATTGTTACATTACTAGGAGATGCACTTTATTACATTATTGGGATATTATTACATTATCAGGTTCTACAAGGATCCAATGTCCATATCTGCCAGTTGAACAGCGTTAAGGAAGCTCTGTAGCAACTTCAGCAAACATACACACTACTGGCTGACAGCTTTTCCTGTATGTGTCACACAAGGATTTTAAAGTGAGCCCAGGTGACGACTTAATGAACTGACGTATATAGTTGCGGTGTATTTTTGTTATATGGAAGGGAGGGAGTGACATCATGTGGCCGTGACCAGCCAGGTGAAAGTGGCTTTGGCAGGGGCTTGACCGGTGACAGCAAAAAGGTTGACTTAACTACAGGAGTCTGCTGTTCAGTTTTCTTTAAAACTATAACTATGGTTGTTGTGATGTTTACGCATTTACTTTATTTTCTTTATTTAAGTTTTGGCAGGGACGGTACACATCAATAAACATTTTAGTTCACACTGCAATGTAAATGTGTCAGAGTTAGTCAAGAGGCTTCACCTGCAGTCCCCGGGCAGGTCAAAAACTTAGCTAAGCACAATAAAAAAAGAAAAAGCAGAGAAATAAATAATATTAAAATAAACATTGCATAATGATCTGTTGACTGTTTACACGATGATGAAGGTAGCCTTTAACCCACAACATGTTTCAAGGGATCAATTTAACCCAACCATGATCATTTCCTAACCTCAATGAAGTGGGTGTCTGTGCCTTAAACCAAGACAACCTTAACCACAGAGTAAAACATAATTATTTTAATGGGGATTTGTTAAACAGTTTTTGGAAAGCACTGATAGAGAAGGCATATTAGAAAACACTCCTGTGAGTCATTCTGGAGTGCATGTTATAACTGACCTATGCAGTCATTTAATTATTATTTAGTGCTCAGACTCTTAGAAAACCTACATTATGCAGTTTTTTTTCCAAATTTCACTTGAATAGTTTGTTTTTTCTTAAAACTCTAAACCACCTGTTTGCTTGATACTTCTTGAACCTGCAGTTCATACCAAATAAACACTTGGCACATCTCTTCATGCAGTAACCCGCAAGCACTGTATGCCAAAGACTTTCCGTAAGACTCAGAGTTTCAATCTCCCTTCTCTATCAACACTCAGAGACAGTGATCATCTTTTACCTTATACTAAACACTTTAAACAGGTTAACAAACACATAAAAGAACGTGTCATTTTGCCAGATCTAGCTCTCATCTACTTCCTCTATTATATAACACATACTGTCTGTGATTCTGTAGCTCTTCACTGTTTTACAATTGTTCAAATGTTCCTGAATTCACATACTTTTAATAGGAAGAATTTGATTTTGTTGGAATTTACCCTGTATATTCACACTGTTGCATTTTGATACATTGTTATACCGTATTCAAAAAGTAATTAAGGTCAGGTAAATCATTTTTTGGACCACTCCATTAAAAATTTAACTTAAGAATGTAACATGGAATCACAACATACCATATCACTGTCCACACCTGATATATTTGGTAGGGGGCAGTGCAAAGGAAAAGTAGTCTATGTTTTACCTGATGGAGTACATTGAACAGCTTCTGTTGAGGGGGTTGGTGGGGAGGCTGCTACTGGATATTACTGGAGCTGGGCTGTATTGATCTGAGAGTGTAGAAACTAAAAAGAGCATGGGAGAGGTGGGTAGCTGATTAAACAAGTGCTATGTGATCATGACAAGATGCAAAGATAACTAACATTGGAAATGGCTCACTGTGACTGACCTGCTGTACTGCTGATGCACATTAATCACGCTAGCGCACACACACACACACACACACACAGACATTTCATACCTTTTCTAGAAATATACTATAGCCACGAGTTTGCTCCATGGTGCTGATTCATAATCTGCCCTTAATTATTTATTCCTAGTGCTAATAATAAGTAAAAATAATATGTATATAATACAGAATGTATCTAAATGTATTTGTGCTTATATTCTTATTTTCCTTATTATTATTGTTGTTGTATTCATGATAGTCCAAAATTGTGTGAATATGCATGCTCAAATATGCCCCCACTTGAGGCACAGATCTCTTAAAAAAAATTACTTTCATTTTTATTTTATATTATCATAGTAGCTAATTTTGTGTTGAGAAATACTAATGTTGCATTCTTTATCATTAAAACATTACAAATATACAAACAATGGTGTGATTTTGTTTGATTGATGGGAATCTAAACTACAATAGCCTATCATGGCCTTACTGAAAAGAAAGTTAGGCTACGTACATGACGTAGCCTAAAAAGCGTCTTCTCAGAGCATCTGTGCAGTGTGCAGCACAGATGCAAGGCCCAGCTGATTCAGCTTGCTTTTGTCCGAGTGGAACGTTGATGAGGAGGTTCAGCTACATATCCCTCTGTTGACTGCTTTAAAATGCAATGTTTGAGAGATGCTTCTGGTGTTACATCTAATATGTTGTATTATCAAGTGTTTTATGGATATTCATAACATTGCTTCTATATAATGTATTGCTTTAAATTATGAGGACTGATGTTGTAGGCTATACCTGGTCATATTGTTGTTGGTTATGGTTAATGTGATGATTACGTGCTGCACGAATAGAGTATAGGATTATTAAAAATATACGTATTGTAGGCTAATAATAATTGTGCCCTCCCATACATTTCATATGCCCCCCTTAAGACTGAGGTCTGGCGACGGGTCTTGTCGCAGAGTCACACACACACCTTGCAACATTGTGCTCAATGAATACTGCTGCAAAAACCTACTCACTGGGCCGTCAGTTGATAAAGTACTCCAGTGACCGTCTCTAGCTAGCAGCTGCAGCGCCTAGCTAAAGGTCATGTCAGGTCATATTGGTAAATGTTATTCTTGAAGGGCCACAGGCAGGCTTTCACACGCACACTTACAAAAAAAAAAAAATTGACAAAAGGGTACTTTGGGCATCAAGGGGCAAATGGGCATGTGCTCCAGCAACCCACCACCCCCCACCCTCTGCATGAGCATGCTGAAATGACACTCATTTGATTTAACTACTTTCCAAGTGCATGTGTTTTTTTTCTACTAATTGCTATGACATGTTTTACTTGCTTTACTTGCTGAAAAAGTTGTTACCATTATATCACTGTCCTTTGCACTCCTCGCTGTGAGTCAAACGTTTTAGTACCTTCTCATTACCACTTTGTTATATGCTGTTCTTACACCTGTGTATGTACTTTGCCACTTGCATGGCAGTTTTCAAGCAAGCCTGTCATGTATATGTATCCACTAATTAGAGTGTATGAGGCAGTGCTTTCATGAGAAGCAATTTATAATGTATCATAATACAGGTATACATTATAATATATTACTGTCATTTTATGTGCAGACACTTGTTATTGCAACACCTTTCTAGTCAAAGGCAACAATACTCCTTTTTCAGTTTTGTCCACTTGGTGACAGTGAAAGCAAGCTGTAAACACAACTCTGACATATTATCAGCTTGTTGGCAACTTGTTGGTATCCAGTGGATACTGAACGTTAGTGTTCATTTAGAGCAGTGTGTCTGACCACCTGGTGAAGTAAGTTCAATATCCACTTTCTTATAGCTCTGTTTTTGGTCTCCTAGGGTAAATATCTGACTAGTTAACTATATTCACTAACTTTTTGTATCAGTCATTTGGTATTGGGCAGGTAGTGTGCAGCTTGTTTTTTCAGTGAAAACACAGCTGTCAGATGGTGAGAGTGACTAAAGTTGTAGATAGAAAGTCAAAACAACGAGCTGAAAGAAGCTTTACTGTAAGGGCGCTTTCACACCACTAGTTTGATTATTTGGTCCGCACCAGGCAGTAAAATTGTAACTATGTAGCATATGAATCGAAATTGGTCCGATTTACATTCCCTCATCTTCTGGTAGGTCGGCATTTGGTTGATTTTATATTTGACGATAAAGCAGGGTATGCATTAGGGCGTGGCTACGTTGTGATTGACAGGTTAATTGATTCACAGGTTCAGGAGGACGGACAGATAGACTGTATGGAAATAGCGGTGAACTTGTTTCACACCAACAGTTTTCTCCAGAGTTTTGTGGTTATAGTTAGTCGTAACAGCTAACTTGGTTAGCATCACCAGGTTGCCAGTGTAGACTGTGGTAGGTAAGCGTGCAGTTTCCTCGAGATCCAGCCCTTGCAACCTCCCCCGCTCCGTCCTCTTGCTCCTCCGGATGCCCATATAAGTCGAATCTGTGTTCTTTTTTTCCCGACATGCACCTCAAATATTCAAGATGGCGCTGCTCAGATCCGATACTATTGGCCTCCAAGCAGCAGTCCACAAACCAATGGGTGATGTCACGGATGTTACGTCCATTATATATATACAGTCTATGTTTCACACCAACAAAAACACACCGAACTAAGAGCTTTTGGTCCGAATGGACTGTTTAGTACGCACCAACTGCTATTGGTGTGAAAGCGCCCTTTCATAAAAAATGATGCAAACAGTAGTTTCAGCAGTCGAGTGGTATGTGGATTTGTCACTTTGAGCAACCTCTCTCACATTACACATTGTTATCAGAAAAACAGTTACTCAACCATTTCAGACAAAAGGAACCCCACAGTGCACCAACTTTGCACTGTGATTAACCAAATCTGGTACTGTGTACAGAGGAAACAAACTATTTATCTTGGCAGTTTCTCATGCTTGCATAAATAAGCAGTTTGATTGTTAATACCCCTTGGAGGCCCTTTGTGGAAACCAGTTAACTGTTAATTTCAACCGGAAAGGCTCATTAGCAAAAATTAGGTCTCCTGTACTTTGTAAGCCCACCATCCACCACAACGACCTCTCTACAATGTCTTTGTGTTACAGTACAAGTACATAAGACTTGACATGTGAAATTTAACAGCTTAAAACTCTGTTGCTGTCTGCAGCCTAGAAAACCGAGCTGGGTAGTTTTTTATGTGTTGCACTGGAATGGTGCAACTGGCCCAATGCAATTTGCAGAGGCAATATGAAACACTCTGGGGTGACTGGATGGCTGATGAGATGGCCTTATTTTTCTTTTCATTTTTCCAGCCATTTTCAGTTGAGGTTTGCCATGTATTTCAGTTGTAAATGTAAACATCAGCTGGAGTCTGGGTTTATTTGAGTTAAGGGCAGTTTCATACCGCTTAAATAATGTACTTTAATCTCCCAAAAGTCACCTAAACTGTGATGTGATCTTAAAAGTTATTATGATAAAATGTGTTGTGGTCTTTTCACACTCAAAGATCTGAATAAGGTGCATCAGGTTAAATAAAATGTGTCAATTGAGTTCTATCCATTTCAGAAAAGGTCAATTTGTCAATTTGCTCCCGTAGACTCAACAAAACATGAATGTCAATTATCAGGCCTCTGTGGGGAGGAACTCACCCCACTGTCAAGGCCAAAGTAAGACTTGCATGTTAGACATTAAGAGTTTATGCTCTTATCAGTATTTGAACTGGCCTACAAAACCTATTATTGATACAAAAAACTATTAAGCTCATCTTCAAAAATTCACATTTAACTAGATGCAAATATTTTCTCATAACGTTTACCCTCACACCAGATAAAAAAATTCAGCATACTCATAGGCATTGTCCACAGTATGTCAGCAACTCAGACAGAGATTTCTATGCTCACATCAGATCACAGAATGTACCAGCTTTAAAGGGCATTTTTGAATGTGTGTGTCCTGCAGCTGAAGCATGCAATTTGCATTTGGATTTCGTGACTAGACTTGTTCGTAACAGAATTTAAAATAAGTAAAAAATGAGAAAGAAATAACAAAGACTGCCTTTGCAAACACATTGCAAGTATCTAGATCAGTGTGAAGCTACCCACAGTTCATACATGTCTTACAGAAATGAAAAACCGGTGGGAATTTGACAATTTAGTCAACAAGCTTGCTGGCCAAGATAAATTGGCCAAATTTTTGATAGGAAAAGCATTTTCCTGTCAGAAAGCAAGTCATTTAACACAAGTGTTCTGCAGTTTCTTGTTTCCCTACAGTTATGATTTTGTGTTGGGTCATATAGTCCTCATAGGCAAGCACAAAATAGAAGACCAGTTGATTAATATTCAGAGATCCAGGGTTCTTCAGAGTAGAGCAATATCTATACGCACAGCAATGAACAGTTTAGGCAGTTATTGTCATAGCTGAAAGGAGATTGAGATATATTGGATCATTGTCTACAATATCTGTAAACTATACTAGTTGTTTATTTTCTGGTATGTTAGCTATTCAGGTAAATGTGAGAGGTGGTAAACAAAGCCATCAACATTTCCTAACCAGCTAAAATGACTGAAATTAGTCAGCTCTACTCTCTGAGTTAATTTCACTTTGATATTTAGCTTTAATGAAAGAAACTCATCATATCCTCCTCATAACATTCTGTGTCACACTCTGGAAATGTACAGCCACATCACCTGCTTCTTTCCGATGCGCTCACAATGCAACTTTTTTTTTTTACTGCTTTTGTTTGCTGGGTATATGAAATATATCACAGTATGTCAGTATTTCAAATAGACTTACTGTTAGAGCTGTTACTCTGTGTGAAACTGCATGCTTTTCTGAGTGTGAGAGTGAGAGTGTTACACGGTTGTATTTATGAGAGAGTATGTGTGTCTTTGTGTCAGTGTTCGTGTGAGTGAGCATGTGCTCTAGTGGGCTGCAAACTGCTTGACTTTAAATCTAGTGCCCAGGAACCGTGTGACAGTCAGGCTATAACATGATTTAGGTGTTGTTGTATGATTTACTGTAATAACTGTCTTTCTCACGCAACTGGATTGCAATCACGACCAGGTTTGAGTTACATCAGTGTCAGCTGGAAATTCTACAAATGCTGATGTGACAGAATGGAATGAAAGGACCTTTACCGTACAGTACTGACCAATTATATTGACAGGCACAACAGAAAATGATGCATGAAGCTGAAGTTGTAAATACATTTTTAGCACACATTTCAGAGTTTTGCAATGATAAGTTATAATGTAGTGAATATAACTGCATCTGCATTTGTAATTTTAGGGAATTTAACTTAATATTAGGTCGGTCAGTACTCTTGATAGCATGGGGCATGCTATGGCACATAGGAGGAGCATGTTAAAAATGTGCACAAAAAATATCTAAAAACATGCTCACAGAAGTATTTAAATGAAAGTTTATTAACTATTATATAAAAGTGATAAGAAAGCAATGGTATGGCAGCGTATAGCTGCCACGCCAGGAAAAAAAAAACGGATCAGTATCACGTTATAACGTGAAACGTTTCATGTTATAGCGCAATAGTTTCTTGTTATAACATAAAACTTTTCACATTATAATGTGGGCCATGGTGGTGGCAGTTCACAACCTGATTAACCGGGGTCCACCTCCGCCTGAGACCAATTTATCACATTATAACGTGAAACGTTTTAATGTTATAACAATTAGGGCTGTGCGATTGCCTCTAAATTTCAAATTGTAGATTGTCATTGCTCTAGATTGCCAATACACGATTAAATCGGCAAAGGGGGGGGGGGGGGGGGGGTGTCCTTGGCACGTTTCGTTTTTTGTTATAATGACGTTATTTTTAATGTTTTGCATCACATGCATGCAAAAGTGAGCGACACCGCTGCACTGACAAGCCGGAGACGTGTTGCTGCTTCTCACTTCAAGTCGCTGTCATTAACTTTTAACCTGCAGCACTGTAGGAATTTATGAAAGCCCTTGTCTGAACATTTCAATAGTTACACATTAAAACAATATTTATTTGCAATTACTCTATTGAATGACCCCGAAGCATAACGTGCTACTGATCCTTTTTTTTCTGGTGTGGCAGCAATACGCTTATGTACAATGGAAATATTTACAAATTCATGTAAAATAACGTTGTTGGGACCACATGAGTTGTAGTTTGGGGGAAAGTTCCCAGGTTCAAGCTGGAATTTCCACTGGTGACATCATTTGAAATTCTTGGACCCCTCCACAATATTATGCAACTTTTTTCACAGACTATACACAAGTCCTGATGGTACAACACAGTGTGTCCTCATCCTTATTGTTTATTGCTTTCAGAGCTATGTATCGAATCTAACCAGATAAGGACATTGTTCAATTATTGAAAGAACCCTATAGCATTTTTGAAAATGTAGTTGTCCAATATCTTACATAAGTCCAGAACGTGTTTGGTCAATTTAGCTTCTAGGAACTGTGAGAAAATATGATTTCCAAAAGTTGGAAAGCAACTGACTATGCTAACCATTTCCTGCATGCTTCTAGTCCTTGCTTTAAGCTGGGCTAAACATGTCCAGTCCTGTAAGTGTTGGAGTGTTCCTTTAACAACACAGTTTGATCTCTAATGGTAAATAATGTATAATGTTGCATCATAGGTACAGAGGTTATATAAAACATTTGATGGCAGAAGATGTGTGGCTGTGGAAGATGCAGAGCAGCAAAACAGCATCCGTGTGAGGCAGCACAGGGCTGTATGTGTGTATGTGAGGAGACCACCGCTTTCATACCACCAGCCATCAGACTGTACACACCACAGCTCCCAGTACCTCCTACCCACACTAATGTTCGTATATTTATTGTATGTAGTATTTTGACATGGCTGTATTGTTTATTTCATTTAATTATAATATATTAATTTATTTTACTTTGGAAATACTGTTATGTCAATTTTGAATTTCCCCCTTAGAGGATCAATAAAGTTACCCTATACCTATGTACCTATACCTATTAAATCAGCCTCCTTGTTTGAGTTGCTGCATGTGATTGGTGCTGATGGCCTCGTGATACAGTATGCAACTTACTACAGTATGCCCTCTGTGTGCTGCCTGCACTGATGTGATGCTTTGTATCTGTTTAAATGGTGCTAATGTTGTGAAATGTAAATTACAACAACATGACCCTGACTGTGCCTCATCATTTCAGAAAACAAAGATCAACAGCAAGGATCAGTAATGCGTAGTCAGTTAGTCATCACTAGCATGCCTCAGTTCTAAAATGGGACAGTTTTTTCCTTTTAATATTCACCTACAGAGCACAGATGACTGCTTATACAGAGAGAATCCATTACATCCTCTATTCAGGGTCATTTTCAGTACACCTGGCTTCAGTGTTCTGACATTCATCTGCATGGCCTATGATGGATGCCATATCCTCATCTAGTTTAAACCTAAGGCCATGGCTACCAACGTTTTAGTCTGACAACTGCTGATTTCCATGTGATGTCAGAGCTCAAGCAGTATTGGGAGATTTGTGACCTCTTAAGCTGTCACTCTAACAAGTGTTGCTAATTAAGTTACGGGATATCTGCCAGGGCTGTTTCTTTCTGGTGAACATTAGTTTCTTTTAACTTGAAATGGATAGTTTACTCCATAAGTCAAATGGAAGTATGTTAGCTATTTATAACTGTAACAAACTGTAACAGAGGTTTAAAAACATGTTCTGAATGACACATTATTTTATAAAAGTTGTAGCCTATTGAGTTTTGATTTGACAGGGATATACTAACTGCATGGCCATTTACACCCAAAATGCTTTTGACCTCTCTTGGCATGAGTTAGAATATTGATCTTTTCTTCTTGATGACAACCAGGAGTCAGCTGTAATTGATCCAAATCAATTAGAGCACCAAGTTTCCTGATAGCCATCAGAAAACTTCACACTGTGAAAGCCAATAGTATCTGAGAATGCACTCATTTTCTCCTGTGCACACAGACACAACTCTTAGCTGATGCCAAAGCACTTGAATTGATAAATTATCTATAAAGAGGGCTCAGGTCTGAGTACACATGATGATATTACACATTATTTGATACAACAATTCTGATGTTTCCCTGGCACATTATGGCAGGAGATCAGAGATTACAGCACACATATCTCACCATCATAATGAGCTACACTGTTTTATTATATTCTTTTTAATTTAATTTTAAATGTAATGTTTCATGTTTCAAGTAGAAAATTGGCTCACTACCACCCAACTTTTCTGGCATGTACTAAATACATAGCTATCTACACACAGTGTGCCTGGACCAACTAGTATAACAATAGAACAAAAGCACAAACCAAAGAAATAAAATAAAAAACATTTGGACATTGCCTGGTGTAAAGTTGCCCTCTGTAAAGATACAGCTCTGTAAACGTTCTGAATTGTTCTGATCTGGGTGATTGTACGTAACACAAATGGCCCTTCTGTCTCCTGAAACGAAAAACAATTGTTCTACTGATGCTTCAAAAATATAACCAAACACTTCCAGGGCACTTTTGTCAATGAAAGTGAAATACCTCAATAGAGGACACTATGGTATCTTTTATCAAGTCATGCTTTCTTATTAGTATCTAATTTAATTTGCTGGTCTTTTTAGTTGCTTATATCTGCAGTAATGCAACCTGTAGGCTACAACAGAATGAAAACAAACAATGTTTTATTTTTTCTAAAAGCTCAAAATCAAACCTTATGATTCACTGCCAAAATAGACATACTGTGTTCATTATTGCCAAAAGCACAAACAGTTTTTGATACCCTGTTTCATCCTTCCCATATGTTAAAAAGCCCTGTTTGCACAAACATTTTCACAATACTGTCATTGCTCTTAGTTTTCATATTACTGTGGGTTCACAAGAGATTCAATGTATCTTAGACATAAGATTTGGTACTATTTTGCTCAATAAAATATTTAACAAGACAAAGTCTTTCCCATTCTGGTAGGATGTTGAGAACAACTACGCACCACACAAGCAGAGATCATTACAATGCAACAGCATCATCGGACACAGAGACAGACCACTACTGGCTGTCCATTATCATTGCTTTTGGCTGGTTTCACACGTCTTCAGGCAAAAAATATGTTCACAGGGTCAATCACCTGCCACCTACTCAGTCTGAGTAATTGGAAATGACAACTGTTACATATTGAATTTCCAGCAGATAGGAAATTTGGTTAGTGGTTCTGTGCTTCAGTAAATACTTATTGCATCAGCAGGGTCCTTTGCACTTTACATAAGCAGCTGCTCAAACGACCTCAAGATACTGTTGCAATGAATTTACATTACATTCTGCATCTACCAGTATCCAATGAAAAACCTCAGAGGAAATCTTGTCTACATAACGTGGTCGTCAGGATGTACACTTTCAAGAATACTGTACCTGTAAATTAGTAAAGTAAAATTTGACCAAACAAAATAAACACAAAAATGTCTCACACAATGAAAAATGGTCTAGTATTATAGGATTCCAGTCTGCTTTTAAACTAGGCATGTAACAACGAGCAGTGAGCCAAACATACCTGTTATATTTGACGTCATTGTAATAAACCTTTAAAACGTCAATCATTCAAACCTGCATGTAAATTACTTCATAACTGAATTAAAAAGAAGAATTAATGGAATGCAAAATGATAGAGCAATTTGCCAAACATTAAAAAAAATGACTTGGAGTAACTCAACATAGCATTTAGGTAAGCTTTGGCACACACATATTCAGCTTTTAGAATAATGAAAGCTAATCACAAAGATTGTATCTGCCCTTCACTCTGCTACTCTCAAATAACATTAGCAGCCCCGCCCAAACTGAACACTAGTACTACTTGTTTCAATTAGGGCTGCAGTGCCATTAACAAAAGTAATGAGAAGCACTCTCTTCAATTGTGGTCCATATATGAAAACATGACTTTATTAATAAGAGAATGAAATTGAATTAATTTGTGGAGTTATCTCTGTGGAAATTGATACATTAATAAAAAGCACAGAGACAGACAAGATGTTCACACTCATTGTTCACAGGAAATTATGAAGTCCCCAAACTATTTTTATTACATATGCATTTTTAATTCTCAGAAGCGTGTGAGAGATTTGCTTCGGGGCTCCTGCCAACAGAACTGGGTGTGTTTGAGATGGTTAAGCATGCACAGATTAAAACCCATCAATCATTTTCTGCACTCAAAGTAAACAAGCTCAGACACAATAATAACACCAGTATTGTATAGGGTATCTTTATGCTGCAGGTTATTATTATTTCATACAATAGTGATGAAAATGAAGAAAACTGCCTGTAAAGTGTCTACTGTTGCACTAATATATGAAACAGACATGATTAAACGTGGCAGCACACCAGGGATTCAAAATTACGGATCTGAATGTATCATGAGTTGTGACAAGCTATTTTTATACTTCACTGGACTGTGCTATATGTCAATAATCTATCAGTGGTGTGAAGAAGAGGACATCACTTCACTGCTCCCTAATATATACTAAAGTTATATAATATCATTTGTAGTGAAATAAAATAAAATAAACAGGAACATCTTTATAGTTATCTAAGGTACATACTGTACAGTGGCCATGCATCCTCAAGGTTTTCCATGTGAATTCATCCAGGGACCTTTTCTGCATCCTCTGCTCTCTCCACATATTGCCTGTTTGTGTCCTGTTTTGACATTTAGGCCAGTGAAATAAAGAATATATTCATAGAAAAAAATGTTATATTACCCACATTTCTTCGTATAAGAGGAGCCATAAGAGTTTATAGAATGTTGTTCACCAAACTACCCTAATAGATACCCATACTTTAGAAGAATATGGTCTTAATGTGATTTATTATATTCAGGGCCCTTGAATGAATAAAATGCAGTGAATAGTCTGAAATTAATTTCTCTGAGTTCATATTTTTACAATGACCATGAAAAACACAAGGCCAGGTGAAGACTCTCTAAAATGAAAGAAGGATTATTGTCGTCAGTAGTGAGGAGAACTCATGCTCTCATATTCCTCTACATATGTCGGCTGAATCTGACATTGTAACTTCCAACTTTCCCTTCGTTTACTATGCCTGATGAAAACAAAAATGAAATTTATGGCAATATAAGGAGCTTCATTGTGTAATAAAAATGCCTGGATGATAATATGGATATCATAAAAAGAATTTAAAACAAGAGTTTTACTGTTAAACTAACCGTTTTGCATTCAATTTTGTATATGTGGTATCAAAAGTGGTAAAAAGGTAGGAATTTGAAGCTACTTATTAGGGGTGTGACAATACACTCAGCTCACGAGACGAGACACGATATTGGGTTCACGAGATCGAGACAAGACGAGATTTTAACTTTATTTTGAAGAAAACTTCAATGAGGAAATGCATGACTCTTCTTTTATTTGAAACTCACAAAATGGAAACTGAATTGAAATGTTTTAACTAATCATCTTGTAATGAATCACTTTAGTTCTACTTTCTAAATATATAATTATCATATGCAGTATGCAGCAGTATAGATATTTTATAGAAGGATAATTTTGGTATTTATGGAAATAACAACCATAAATACAAAAGTTAGATACAATCACAAATACTAAAAAGTAAATTATAAAGAGTAGAAACAATTCTAATAAAGAATCCAATTATCTCAAATTATAATCATATTGCTAATAAAAACACACAGAAATAAAAGTAAATTGCACAAATCCTGTATCACATAAATACACAATACAATAAGTAGAACAACATATACATTGTGTTATAATTTGGTAGTGTGACTCATTAGGCTTCCATAGCGTCTTTTTTTTTTTTTTGGTGCGCCCTTAATTATAGCTTCGCGAGACAAAATTAACTTCAACGAGAAATATCGTCACGTTTTCGTCTCGCAAGATATCGTCACACCCCTACTACTTACTGTATGTATGATTTGTAAGCAATATCAGATGATCCATGAGGTATTGTCCAAAATGAATTGGTAAAGCATCACAGCCTCAAAACAGTCATGTATGAAGAAAATCACAGAAGAAAATGTACCATCTTTTAGACTGGAATCAGGCTGTTGAATACATATGGAGAAATATATCCATATAGTTTTTCAAGGATTTCTATTTTATGTAATCTTGGTATCAGCACAAGATTAAAATCAGTTTATAAACCAGGTCTGAACAAGGTCACAGCAACCTTTTCAGCTGCATCCATGCATATCAGGTTTTTGTATCCCAAAGGTGCAGGACTGAGCTGAAAATTGGTGTGAAATTTTAACCAGCTGTATCAGAAGCCAAGCTCCCCTGTTAAAAATCATACCATTTTGTATTAAGAGGACATGATACAAGGTGTGTGATGCCAATTTGCTACTATAAAATGCTACTGCTGATTCAATTTAATAACATAACAAATAATGAAAAGGATTCATTACTTAGTCTTTTGTTTTTTCAAACTGTTGCGCCTACCCTTCATCACCATTTCACCACTTACCCACACTCCAAAATGTATGTAGGTTGGACAGGGATTTACTTTCTTGTTGATTCACTTACATTTGGAGATTTTTTCCTCTCTCAGTTTCATAACTCCTTGTCTGCTTCATTGTCAAGGTTATAAAACTTTAAGCAAGCTTGCAATAGACTGTAGAAACTAATTTGTCATCCTCAAATACTGTGGATGACATGTACCCCCCAGACAAACCAAATATACACACACACCTTACTATTTCTATTTTCTTCATATTATGGCTCTTTTTTTATTGCATTTTAGTATTTATACAGTACAGCCTGTAGCACATATTTTGTGACATGCATCCCAAATTTCCAAATACAAATATTTGTGCCTATGCTTTTGCATTCAAACAGGCATTGCTGGTCAAACATAAATGAAAAGAAATGTTTCCATCTTAGACTGTTATTAGTAATCTAATTAATTTTAATGCAGGTTGTCAATTTCTAGAGCAAGCAATTCACAGAAAAATAAGAGGCTTTGGCTTAATAAGCAGCTGTGTGCCGTGCATTCTGTCAGTCAAAGAGGATATTAGCAGAGCATTGCTAACGTCTTTTAATCAATTTTTGTCCAAGAAAACACAGCCAAGATCATCCCCTGTCTTTATTTCAAATTGCCATACTATCCTTAAACTAGGTAATGAATTTGCGTATTATGCATGTGAATTTGACAATTGCATATATTCAAGAATGAATTGGTTGGCTGTTAAGGTGAGAATACATATTATACGTAAATACAATAATGATCATTTATAGACATAAACTGATAGCTGGGAAGGGTGATTTAATTTTCTGATTTAAGGAGCATAATGAGTAGAAGAACAAGCATTAAATGTACAAGCCTCCTTTATATTTTAGCTCAGATGTTTCTGTAGATAAAAACCTCTATCCTTTTGTAGAAAGGACTCCCTGAAGCGTGTAAACAAGCAAACAATAAGTCATTTCCAAACAGAAAGTACTGATTAAGTTAATTAACTACATGTTTTCATCTGCTTATAAAGGCCACAAGGGAAGTCAAAGTCTTTGTTGTTTACCCAGTAAAGACCAAAAGCATGTAGGAAAGTGTGTGTTATGGTGCTATGGCGCAGTGGTCCAGAATATTTAATGTAAATAAAGCTGCCAACCACTTAATCCCAGAGGAAAATGAAAAGTGACTTAACTGCTATGGGGGAGGGAAAATGGGTCCTCAAGTTGTGACTGTGCATGATAATCCACTGTGGACGAGAAAATGTATTGCTGGCCTGGGGATAGCCTCTATTATTTATGTGGATTAATTATCAGGTTTGAAATGAAAACAATCACTAAATGTTATTCTGATAAATTGGAAAATCACTTATCTAGATCTTTATCTTAGGAGGTGATCTTACAAATACTAATTAAGTGACAAGACAATGTCCTCACACCATTGCTGCTGAGAACACAGGTAGACTTTATGTAAGGGCACAGTAACAGGACACACACAAATACCTTTTATGGCCCAAAATCTTATTAAAATGGCATTTGAGGTAAAGGAATTTTGTGCATTTGCTATTAGTCTCTTATTCTAGATGACCTCTAGCCTTTAATCTGACCACTCTTCCAAATGAAAAACTGTGAGCCATAAATGAATTAAGACAGATAGACTCCTTTGTTGAAAGAACATCTACAATATATTTACAAGCTACAGTCTACAAGCTGGTATTTTTCTCTATGGTTTATCAAGCTCAGCAGGCAACTTATGAATTATTTCATAAAATTCACACCCAAATTATTTCTATGACAACAGTAGGCATGAACATACATGTGGTGTACTGATTGGTTTGACTGTTTAGCATAATGCAAGGCAGCAATGAAATCATTTTTAACAAGAGCGTGACCAGATGTATCTCATGCTGTGATCTAATGGAGAGCTGAGCTACTACACCAATGAAGCTCATGTTCAAAATGAGATTTCATCCCTTTTTTTTTATTATCAGAGGTTACCCCACTGAAGCACAGCTCAAAAAAACTAATGTTTCCCTTTCTTTATTGATAGTACTCATTGTAACTATTTAGTCTCTAGTATAATTGGCAGCAACCTCCCCTTTTAGCACTGTAAATAATAAGGCCAAAGCAACTGATGTAATATTAATCATGATGAATAGCTTTACTGTTCTAAAAAAACAAAGAATAGAAGAAAAGTCTTATTATCTTTGCTCCTCCAACTAAAAATGTGCATATACTCTCTTAATTCTTTGTACAAAAATGTAATAAAGAATAATGCTTCACTGGTATCAGAGTTTAAAACCATAACACGTGGTATGAACCAAGTGCAAGAGCTGCTCAAGTGTCACTGGCTGGATACCTTGGCTCTATAAATGTCAAAGAAGAGATATGAGAATTAGAGGTGCACTGCTGCTGCTGCTAACTCACATGTGGCACCTTTACTGAGCATGAAACAATTTCTTATGCTGGATGTATATTATTCATAGGGTTCAGATGAATATTATGCATTCCTTATCACCTCATCTTAACGGCTTAGGGTGGACAAAGATTTCTTCTCATATTTACGTATGACTATGTGTGACTATGCAAATGGTTGAATTTGTCCTTCTTTGGAAGTGCAGTTTTGGCCTGTGCTGTCCTATTCTTCCTCTGAGGAGATGACCTTTTGGTGTATGTAGAGCCATTCATCTGTAGCGCACCACTTTGACACGAGAGCCGAATGATAATGCATTGAGGGTGTCAAGCAGAACTTTTAAAAATAAAGTTGAACCACAATGCAGTGATGATTCACCTTGTTTGTAGACACGCTACTATTAACTACAGTGCCCCTAAATAATGCAGTACTGCTAAAATTAAAACTACTAAAAGTATGATTTAATTGTCAGCCATAGCTACACATAAAAACATATTTTCAAATAGTTTTCTTTATTTCAAATAAATTAGACACCTGAGACGTGCCATGGTGCACTGAACCCTTTGATACAATGTTGTTGTTCACACAAAGTCAAGTCCTCTGTGTCTCATGGAAACTGTTCTTAATAAGGACACAGAAGGTGCCATTATTGCTCAATCTGATGGATGAGCTGTTGGCTGGAATGTGAAACTGCCCTGGCCTCCGCTTTGGTTCAAGAAAGTGCTATTTCTCGAGGGGCGACATGTTGTGATTGAAGTATTTACGACAAGACAGAAATGTGATGGCACAGAGAATGTGGGTGACAGTGACGCATGACTGAACAGATTACTGTGTACAGACTGTAGAGCGGCCCTTTGAATTGTGATGCCTCACTTTATTGTGCAGAGGTTAAAAGGCTCACCTCTCAGGGAGCTGTATTACTCTACCCCCTGCTCTTTTTGATATAGCAGTCTACAGAACAAAGACCATGTCAGCAAAGCCAGATGAACCTAACGGACAGTTTGGTAAAACTAAAAATGCACTGTGACAGGACACTGACCAAGACTGATAGAAAGACAGTTTCGCTAACATCTAGATGCCTTCGAGCAGATGATAAGAATATGCCTGCCTCAAAGCACCCATTATTTTGCACAACCACCAAAAGTCTGTTCATTTAATACAACCAGTGGAAAGAAGTGCTCTCCCCTGTACAAGAACCTGTTTTAAAAACAGGAGCTACTGCTTAATGCAGCACTACACTTTTAGCAAATGCAGATGACTACTTGAATAATTGTAATTTCTCCAACTCTATGGTTAATATTAATCATGATGAGTAGCTTTACTGTTCTTGGTAAAAGCAAACAGAAAGAACAGATAAAAAAGTCCTTCTAGCTTACAGAATTTCTTCCAACTAAAAATGTGCATATACTGTACCCTCTTAATTCCTTGTGCTCTTAAAATGATTTAATAAAGAATAATATTTCACTGATATTAGAATTTAAAAACATAATCCATGCAATGAACCAAGTGCAAGAGCTGCTCAAGTGTCACTAGATAGAAATGTTGGCTTTATAAATGCCTGAAGAGATATGAGAATGAGAGGTGCACTGCTGCTACGTACACGTGGCACCTTCTGTGAGCATGAAACAATCTCCTCTGCTGGATCATTGCATACATACAGTGATACAATCAAGACAGACAGATAGATGTATGTATGAAATCGGCTCTGAAAGTGCTCACTAGGAGACGTGTGAGAAGCTTAGACTTGACATCCTATCTGCACATATTGCTGCAGCCTCTTTGATGGCCATCTTTTTGATTTATGTATGCTTTAGTTTTTGCATTTAAAACTACTTTTTTAACTTGCCATGTTTGTTTGTTTTTTTGTTAAGAATCTAATGGTAATCAAGCAAAGTATAGTCATCATTATAATGGCAATATTATTTAAACAAGGGAGAGGGTCATGCTGACAGTGAGGCGCTTCTGTCTTTTGTTAGTTTGACAAATGGAACTAAACATTTTCATTTCTGCATCTCATTTCTGCATCTATCCACAGGACATGTTTTTGCTTCATCTCATGTGTCATAAAGATGTGAACCATAAAATATACTGTCTTTGAAAAAAAGAGTGCAATCCTGTCTTCAAGAATACAAGTGCACGTCTTGTGGATTTTACACAGCTGCAGACACATGTCCGTCTGTTCCATTTCAAGGGAAGCTGATACAGAATGATGTACATATCAGTGTCACGATATAAATCCTGTTGTCAGTTTCAGCTGTTGCTATCAGTTTATGTCCTGTGAAAATGAAATGGTTACCTGAGCAGATCACCACTACTTACACTGATTGCACACACTTTTACACAGCTGTGAAGTCATCTTTTCCCCTCACTGCAGGGCACATTCTGAATACCCTGACAGTAATAAAATGCAGGCTGACAGAGTCCCAAGCATTTTCTCTACTCACCAAGGCCATTCAGATTCTTGACCTTTTAGTGTTTGCTGTACAGCTGTATAAGCCTTTTATCTTATGCTTTGGGTTCTTTGTAGCTATGGCTCCTATAATCACATTTTTGCAGATATTTATGTCTATTTTGTAAAATAGAGCAAAATAAATGATTGTGTGTAAGTCAGACTCAGCAGGATCCTAAAATACAGGACTCTGTGGTAACTGATTCATCACATGGACAGCCATGTTTTGCTGACCTGTTTTCTCTCAGGAGTTTCAGGAATTATTTTGTAATAAACTCTTTAATTTCCTTTTTCTTGGTATACTCACTGTTCCTCAACTCTTTTCTTGGTGATTTTGTAATGTTCCTGGACTTTTGCTGGGCAGCTCAACATATGAATGGTAATGGGCTCTTTGATAAATTTCAGTCATACTTTAGGGCATAGCACTGAGACAGCATTTCTTAGAGTTCTTAATGGTGTTCTTGTAGCAGCTGTCAATGGCCAAATATTTGTTTTATTGCTTTTAGATCTTGCTGCAGCTTTTGTTACAATTGACCATGTGATTGAACGTCTTAAAGGTGCAGTGTGTAGGATTTTGTGGCATCTCAGTGAGGTTTCAGATTACAATAAATTGAATACTCGCCTCCCTTCCAAGTGTGAAGGAGAAACTACAGTGGCCACAAAACTTTAAAATAATATCTGGAGTCAATGTTTGGTTTGTCTCTTTTGGGCTACTGTAGAAACAATAACTGTGCAACATGGTGGGCTCCTTGGAAGAGGATCTGCTCCCTATGTAGACATAAAGGGCTCATTCTAAGGTAACTAAGGTGATTACACACTAATTAAAACATACAATATTATATTCCTCCTAAGCCTTTATGCATTGGGTTGGCATAGATTGGTTTTGTGGGCATTGGTGACTCATTTAAGTCAAGTGAACCATCCACATCCACTTCCATTTTTCTTTTTCTTTTTTGCAAACAACTCCTCAATCTATTTCTCATTTGATACCTAACCCTAACCCTTTCTTCAGTTAAACTCAGATAAATCAGAAGCCATTATCACAGGTCCAGACCCCTGCAGTGATTTCTCCTCTCACTTAGGTTTTCTATCCTATTGCACCAAATCCCATGTGCAGAAATCTGGCTGTGATCTTTGATAACAAACTTAACTTTAACCAGCAGTTGGAGTCAGTCATTCAATCATGCTTGATGCACTTCATAATATCTTGAAAATTAGATATTTTTTGTATTTTTTTTTTAATCGAGAACTGTCATTCATGCTTTCAATACATCCCACCTACACTGCTGTAACTCGCTGTATTCCTGTCTAACTCAATACAACCTCTCCACACTTCAACTAGTTCAAAATGCAGAAGCAAGGTTACTCACAAAATCCAATAGAAGAGAGTCCACATAATGCCCACTTTAGCATCTCTACCTGTACATTTTAAAATTGATTGTAAAATATTAATGATCTTGAACTTTTCAAGCATGTCTGGAGTTGGCCACTGATTATATCACATACTTGACTTACCAATCTCTTACAAGCCTGAGTGCAGCCTGAGATCCTCCAGCAGAAGTCTGTTAATAATTCTTAGATCAAGGCTAAAAACCAGAGACAGAGAAGAGAATCGTTTATCTTGAATTGGTTGAATTCTGTTTTTACTGTGTTTTAGTCATTCATAAATCATATCTCATTATTACTGTAATTTGTCTTCTAATATATCTTATTTTTATGTCCTTTAAAGCACTTTGTAACTTTGTTACACTGTTGTGAAAAGTGCTATATAAATAGAGTAGTAATTATTATTAGTTATGGTAGTACTAGTATTATTAGCATTATTAATAGTATTGACAACCTCTTTTGAAATTGCTGCTTGTTGCTTTCAGCTGTGGGTGTTATGTATAGGTGAAGAGAGTGATAGTGATACTGACAGCAACAGTGACAGTGAGTGCAAAAGATCAAATGTAGAAAAAGTAAAAGTCATATCCTTTATTCAAACTATATCACATCATGTGTCTATATTACATTATGGTCTGCTGAAGCCACTGTCAGCAGAGAAGTGGTTATCTCTGCCTCCTCTGCCATGGATTTCCTTCCTGCTTGATAGCTGAACATCAGTGTAGAATAGTGACACTAGAGAGAAATCCTTGTGATTTGAGCTTGGAGCCTGATATACTGCATATCGTGATTAATTTGATACATTTTCAATCTGTTTTGTTATAATAGTGGAAATACCTCAATGTAGTTTCACATAATTTATCTTTGGTCAATTATTCATGGGGATAATCCAATTTAAAAAATGTTATTTTAACTAACCTTTAACTATATAACTGTAAATTAGCATATTTGTCATTATGTGCTTAGAGATACCATTACAGTAGTAAAAGAGTTCCTTGGTTCAACAAGCTGTCACCCTACTGTAGTTCTCTTGGGCAAAAGCTGCATCCTCTCTAACTGATGCTTACTTTCCAGTAAAGTGACTGGACTAAATGGGAAGTAAATACATTGATTGATCGACAGGTTTTCACAGAAGTGATGTTACAGTGGCTCATATACTGTGCTTTTGGGTCTTACTGTCGGTTCTATCAGATCCGGTGAGAAAACGATAACACAATTTGTCATGTTACCTTGTGATTTGTCACTATTCTCTTTTTTTTACCCTCATTTTTCACATTGTGACAAGCTGACAAGATATTTTTGGCCCCAAGACATATCTCCAGGTAATTGGTTCTTCACCTCTCACCTAATGGGAGGTGTGAGCTGTTTAAAGTGAGCTGGTGTGAATCTGGAGGACCTACAGTAATGTCCTCTGATTTAAAGCAGGGGGTCCAGCTGTCTGTTGACAAGACAACAATGTGTGTAACAGCCAGTAATGGGATTGAAATTTGTTTCATTATTAAATAAAACACTTTGTGGTTTTGCCTCATGTGTGTTTGTTTAAATCTTGTTAAAAAACCCAATAGTAATACCAATTGATACTAATACACGTAGATAAATACCCCTGAAAAATAGTATCAAATAATGTAATTTGCCTCTCTATGAAGTAATTTATATAATCAGAGCCATAGTTTCAACAAATCAATCAATAACAATTCAGAATAGAAATTAAAAACAAGTGTGCTGATTTCTTTTTAATTGAAAATACAGACCTTTCAGCCATTTATATTTCACAAATGTTCAACCTGCAGTTTCACTTTTAATTCAATTGTACAGCCTTATCTGTAGCAATAACTGGGATTGGTTTTGACTCAGGCAGCTGAAACTCAACATATGTTTTGCTTTCCTTTTTCATTAGAGTGCTTTCTAGCGAGAGCAGAGACAGGCAACGAGACAGGGGAAATGCATTACCACTGCAAGATGAGTCTCCAAAATATATCCAGTAAGGGTTTCCTGGGAAGGATAACTAGTCACGTTGCCTCTGCAAAAAAATTGTTTTGAACATTCAGAGTATAGGTACCAGGCTCTGAGCAGACCTTTGCTGAATGGGTGTGAATGGGTCTTCTACTCTTATTCAGACTACTGTAGAGATTGAATAATGCATTAGCTCTCAACAGGATGATATGATAGAAACTACAGTGTACCAGCCGGATTCAGTCTTGATGAATGTCACTAATTGCAAATAAATGACACCTGCATCGTTATGTCGCTTTTTTTTTTTTTCATAGAGAGGTGCAGATTGGATTTGATGTTGTTTTTTTCTGCACAGTTTTTGTTTTTTATTTCCTGAAATGTGTGAAATTGTCAGTTTATTTAGCTAATAATGAATTATACTCTTGCATATTTCAAACTGGGTACATCATTTGTTCAATTAATATTTTGATAATTGAAACATCCAAAAAATAGAGTATTTATTGTAGCCATTGAGACTATAGCTTCAAGATGAATTAAACATAGTTACATTTCAAACAATTTAACATGTTCCAGTGTGTCTAATGTCATTTCAGTGTTTTTACCTTTATAATAGATGACATCATAAGCCTAAGTTTACCTAAGTGTAACATGGACAAAGAGAGGAAGAGAGTGCACTTTGATTGTGCAGATTGACTGTGAATGCCCTCACCATGCACAGCACTCCAAGTTCGCTTTAGAGAAATGCTGCAGAAACGGCAGCAATCTGCATTTTATCCCCCCCCCCCCCCCCCCCCCCCAATCCGTTTACAACTGTTGTCTTGTAATGACATCCACTGACCCACTTAGGCCTCCTCTCCTTTCCTCAGACTGTCTGACATTTACATAGATTCTATACCCACCAAAATGTATTTTCCCATATAGTACATGCACACTTTCTGTATAAACTGCACACAGCACCACAGAGATAGTATTTGAGCTTGTTTGGCTGCATTACTGGAGGTATGTGTCCTTTATTTACTTGTATAAAATACAACAAATTTACCATGATACCAGTTTGACTTTTTGCTTGTTAACACTATGTCTCCACTAAGGCTGTTGACTCACAAATAGGAACCTGTGGATCCAGTAGATTTTCTTTATTTTTTATTTTTTAACTGCATTACTGAGTCCCCACCTTCCCCATTTTCAATACAGCAACCGTAGACTGAGAACTCAGTAATAGTAGATAAATATTTGCTAGAGGTGTGCTTGACACAGACACCAGCAAAACGATTATGCTATCAGTAAATTCAGAAATTTTAACTAGCTGTTGTCCAGCTGTGATAACACATAGAGAAGAAGAAGAAGAGAAAAAAAAAACGCTAGCTGAAGGCATTTTGTCTTCCCTAGCATCCTGCCAGTTTTGTTCCACTGCCCATTTGTCAACAGTGATGTCCAATCGCTCAGTGCCAGGCGGGCAAATCAGCACCTTGTCACTTTCGAAATGACAATTTGAGTCTCAGTCAAGTCTGCAACCAGTTTGTGCCTTACAGCCACTCACTACCTCAAAACAAGCACTAAAAATAAAGCCAGCCAATCTTAAAATGCAGGCTTGCATTCAATCTACAAAACTGACAATATTAGAGCTCTGAGGTGACTTTGAGATGGAGGAGATTTCAAAAGCAGAAGACTGAAAACCTCAGTGGAAGCTTATTGGAAGGTGTGACAAAATGTCAGCTTCATCTCAAAGCAAGGATCTCTCATGATGAACCATGTAATGTAAGCGATATAAGATGAATAGGAAGCTCTTGTAGTGTTAATGCACAAACTGAAGGCATTAACCATTTCACGGGATGCAAACTCTGTCACAAAGCAGATCTCATTGTGGCATCCTCTCATTACTGTACTGTACCATATCAGTCATACCAACTAGTTATTTTATCACTTTTAGTTTGCCATGCCCTGTGATTGTTATCATGACTTGCAAATATTCCACTTACTGATCTATGCAGATTCAGTAAAGTCAGATTTAATAAACAGTTTCACAGAGAGGAAGAGGGATTCAAACGCATATGCTGAAGTCTGTTATCTTGAAGACAGCATGTGCAATTGCCTGCTAGCTCAGTTTTTGATCGTCTGACAGCTAACTCATTAAAAAGCCTCTGGATGTAGTCTACTGTATGTTGCAAAGACGCATTTCAACACTTCTTTTGTATCAAATAGGGGTTAATAATGAGCTGTTGCAAAAATAACTACAATCCGGTACAACTATTTGAAATCGCTCACTTTTATTCTCTATCAGTAGTGAATAAGAAAAAGACTGCGTTTGATCGTAGGCTTTTTTCCTTTCATTGTCTCAAGTCTGAAATTCAGCTCCATCGCTGTGTCCCCACACCACAATGTGCTCTGTTTAATATCTCTAAAGCCACCAGTGTCCATATTGCACACACTGATATGGTGAAAACACAGTAGGAGTCAATTTTAACACCTACGGCCCTGCACTTGCTTTCATGAGTGGTCTCATTTTGTGTTAACAGAAGACACTTCAGCACCTACTCCACATCAGGTTTGACTCACTCTTGACCATTTTACATTGTTTTGCATTTTCTCCTCGTAACTGAAAGTTAGAAATATATTACTGACAAACCACAGTTGTCTATAAATCAATTTTAAAGGCTAGCCATATCAATGACAGAACTTTAAGTACAGTAAAACACAGCAGTTATAGTCATTTAGTTGTGAGAATATCCTCTTACATAATCAATAAGGTATTTTAAATGTCAATCAAGCCGGTACTTAACATCATTTTACATGTTTATTTGGTTATTTATGGAAGCAAATTATTTTTATTAAATTCACATGTTGAAACTTGGCAGCCAGTTGCTTTTTAAAAAAACAAATGATATATGAATTATAAAATAATATATATGCTTAATATAACTAAAAGGCTCACGCTAATGTGAACCCAAAATTATTTTCCATTCTGGGGAAAATTTGCAGCAGCTTTTGGAGGTGGTCACGACAGATATGAGTAAATTAAAAACGTGGTTTCTCACAGACAAATTATCATAAATTTGAACAAGACTAAGCATATGCTGGACCATAAAATCTGCAAAAGTTGGCAGGGCATGTTGCAGTTCTAGGAAAAATAAAACATATTGTACATCATAAAGCATTGTACACTCGTTCACTTGTATTGTGTATCTGAATTACTGTGTAAGGGTTAGGGTTAACCCTTACACAGGCCTCTACCAAACCGTTGAGCTGACCATTAGGGTAACAGTTCACTTTAAATATACTATGTGTAGCAGTGAGAAATTTAAAGATGAAATAATAGGCATTTTTAAGATCATAACAATTCTTATTGAATTTTGGTTAACTTGTAGGCTTCTGAATTTCACAGATTTCAAGGAATTAAAGAACTTGACATTTTATTTGCTGAGCTACATTCATATATAAATACACATAAAAACATAATATATAAACTGCATTTGCATTCAAATACATGAAATGCACTTTGTAAAAGGTTTTGAGATGATATAAAAGGCTTTCTCATCTACATCCTAAAAACAGAAATCAAACAGAACATCCTAAATACATGAATTGGGTGCCATCAAACTGAACAAATGTTTATTTGATTAATTTAAAAATGAACAAAAAACATAAAAAATTGCATTTGTGATCCATAAAATACATTTGTATGAAAATATATGGAATACAGTGTTTGAAGTGAATGTAGGAAGAGAGAAAACTTATTTTTTCAGTTTTAATCAATTATGAAGCTATTTGCATCACAGTTTAATGCAAGGTCATTAAAATGCATTGCTTATTATTACTTACTATGTAGGCCTAGTCTAAGTGATTTGTAATAAAAAAAAGTTGAAAATGGCAAAATTATAATGGTAATAACACCAATTCATCAGACTAACCAGTTTACTACAACATATTTAGTAATTTCAGGATTATTAACATTACATTGGTTAGCATTAGCGTTTAGCATGACTCTTTTCAGTCATCTCTACCGTTTGGTTGAGCATGTTTTCAAAAAATTATTATGTACAAAACTTTTTTTTAAAAACCTGTTAGGGACTCATTCTGTTCAATAAACCCTCTGAGAGTGGACAAGATGAAAAAATCAAACTAAACTTCAAAAATGTCTCCAGCAGTCTCATGTCAGCAGTGATTTTGGTTTCGTGTTTTTCTTTGTTGGTTGTACACTAACATGACCTGTATCTATAGCAACCACAGGGCAACCTGGTGATCATTTTGTTCATTATATGCCTCATACACGTGATAAAGATTGCCCAAAAAGTGAAATGAGTAAAATAGATTTAGTTTATGACCAGATATCATGATGCAAAATGACCTCTACCAAACAGTTGAGCAGACCTATAAAGGTTATGCTAAGCAGTCAGTGGAGTTGGTTGCTCCAGTCACAACATAAGGACTGAAGGCTATCTTGGGCTAAAGGCAAGATTTGAATATTTCACCTGAAATTAGATTTATGTAAATGAAAAATGGTTGCCAAACACTCTGCCAGGCTGTTTATTCATCAAGTGAGTTGGCTGAAAATGAATGATGACATGTGCTCTGGCAGTCAGTGTGGACCCTCACAGAGACTAGATGATTGATATGCTCAGTCCCACTTTATTTGATTAACTCCTGTTCCCAGTGTATTGAGAGACATTTGAGATCTCCCCAAATTTACAAAAACAAAGAAGAAGACATTTGATTAATTCTGTGATTTATTCAAATCACCACTGACATCTCATAAAGTTGTATAATCCATTGTTAGCCGTCAATTTGATAGGTAAGACCTTTCCAGAGCATTCAAATCTGACTTGCAGACAAGTAGTCAAGATTTCTCCATTTCATCAGCCTGTCAAACTGGTGTTTGATAGATTTCTTTTCCAATTACGTGGCTCAGTAAGGGACTTAAAAATGTAGAAAATATGTGTGCCTTTGCTGGACACGTAGCCTTTAGTCATTGATAGTCTTTGATATAATTCAATTTAGTTATTATGGTGTTTCCTGTATAGTTATTGTTGCAAAATTATAAAGTTTGCATCTAAACAGGAAGTAATAATGACAGACACACATTAAACACAAAGTCTTCAAAAAAGGAAATTATATAGAAAAAAAAGTGATCTGTGTAATTTGAAGAACCTAAATGAATCACTGGACATTTCTGTATCTCTGTACAAAGTTTAATGTTTATAAAGCAAGGGCAGATGTAAAGGTTCTACACAATAAATAGTGTCAGTCATCCTCTCTCTCTAATATCATATGGTAGTCTTTCAATCATCATCAGGATCCCATAGAGTTAAGTAAATCTAGTAAGTTGAACTACCAGAAAATGATTAAGTAATGTGATAAATAGGATTGAGAGGTCTGAGGCTGCAGCATTTAAAATATTGTATGTATATCCAACCTAAGACAATTTTAGGACCCTGTTTTAATGATCTATAGCGCATGGTGTGAAGCGTGTGGCGCAAGTGCCTTTGGGGCGTATCCAAATCCACTGTTGCTATTTAAACGGCGGAAAAATGGCCACTGCGCCAGGCGCATGGTCTAAAAGGGGTGGACCTAAGTCCCCTCATTAATCATAGGTGTGTTTTGGGCGTAACACACGGTAAACCAATCAGAGTGTCATCTCCCATTCCCTTTAATATCCAGGAGCGCTGTCACCTTGGTGGATAGTTAGATTGATGGCGGATTTACCAGGATTGGTCACATGACTACATTGACAGTTTCATTGATCATTACTGCAATTGACTGACTTTTTGGTCAGTAGCGCAATCGCTTTCTTCTGCCTCAAAATAGCAACGCACCACCAATGTGCCTGACCACACCTCATTTTGAGACCAACACACCCATAGGTGCACAGACACAGAACTCCTGATCAAATAATGACATTATACAGTCATGTAAATTATTAGCTACATCAAAAATAATGTTAAATGATATGTAATACTGTAACTCCTATCACAGCTGAACTCTGTAAATATTTCATTGGCTAGTTCCACAAGTATGTCTTGGATCTTGGATGCCTGCTAAATTTGTGACTCCAATAAAAGATTCACCTTCAGAGTGAAAATCTCTCTCAAATGTCTGCATATTATTTCAACAAGTTTTTTATTTTAATTCCTTAACAGCCTTACTCCCATGGCTTTTTTGGCTTTAAACTATCTGAAACCCTCACAAGTCTCTAAAACTGTGACCATAACCAGGAACACACATAATTTACTGGTTCAGAATCCAATTATGTTCAAAACACAATCGAAAATATTGTAAAGGTGGATTTCTACAAAAAAAACAATTTTCTGATTTTGATTATTTTTCCTGCCAATTCCACTGGACGGAGAATCTGAATGCAAGTAGTAAATAAATAGTCTTAAGAGAACTTTTTCCACAAAAAACATGAGTTTATTTATTTTTCATTCATTATTAACTCATATAAGTGAATAAAGTTATACTTTATAACACATTGCATATATTTTGTTATTTGAACAAACATTCTGATCCAATGGATGGATTTTTAAAAAGTCCTGAGTAAAAGCTATACATATTATATTTTGACATGTATAATATGTCATGTTTATTTTAAATTACTTATTTACATTAATTTAAAATGTGCCTTACACTTCCTCCTTGCCTTATGGTCAGCCATGCTTTCTGAAAAAAGGGGTGTGGCTCTACTGCAGTCTACGGTGGATGATGTGGAACACTGTGATTTGCTTATAGACAACCAATCAAAAGAGGTTTGTGCATTTGGATAGATTCAGACTTTAATCATAGCTCAAGCTAGACATCCTTGAAAAGTTATGTTCATTTAAATGGCCAGGGTATCTGAGCAATGGGTTAATAAGCACAATACTTTAATACTGCTTTAATTGTTAGGTCACATGTTTGCTGTATACAGGGTGGATATTAAATGGTTATGCCACGTATGAATCTATACTAAACTGTGAACAAAATGAACAAGGAGGTTGTATTGGCCATTGAGATTAATAAATATGAATCCAGAAAAGAAAAGTTAATTTACTTTTGGAAGAACAATATATAGTGTGTGACTTTGTACTTCATAAAAATCAGGGTTCTCTCAAAGTAATAGGTCTTTATAAATAAAAACTATCAAATAAATTATTACTTTTGACAAGCCATCAGCTGTAAGAGGAGCACCATAATCTTTTTTTTTCAAGTATTTTGTTGCTTAAGAGAAGCTTTTAAGAAATACCCATAAGAAACCCAAACTAAACAGCCACCGCAGGCATTTGCATATTTATAAAGTTAAAAGCATTTAGACAATAAAAACAATGTGAAGTCTGGCTGAAAGGGTGAAGCTCTCCAGCACTTGGAGGCAATTCAGTTCAGTGATGTGTTTATAATAGTACTTTAGGAATAGACTATTAGGATTACAATCTCCACTCTCATTGCCATGCACTTTAAGCTGTTTTCTACATGACATTAATATGCATTTGATTAACTAGGCTGGATGTAGTAGTACAAATATGGGAGGTCTATATTCCATTTGCATGAAATAATACATTATTATCCATTTCCACATTTAAAGCATGTAATGAGCAACTTCAGTAAAGCAAAAGGTATGAAGGGTAAACCAAAATTGAAAAGGAATACCTTTTGACAAAAGTAGTTTTGTTCTTTCACGCTAAATTATTAGATCTTTGTACTTTAAGATTGTGCCTTGGGGTCAGTGTCTTATAATCACAGACAACATCCTTCCAAAGTAACCTGAACCATGATTCAGAGAATGATTCATAGACTGTTTGTGGCATGGATGAAATCTCCTAACTGGAACTTTCTGGCCCTAATGAGGCCAGTATCCTAGCGTAAGAGTGTGAGCGTCCTTGATCTGCAAACACATCACACTTGTCTGTGACTGTGCACTCTGTGACTGTGAGTGGTAGAGAGATATTCTAAAAGGAGTCAAAACACTGGAGCAGAGTCACCTGCTTGATATGCTTGTTATGGCTGGGGTGAAAAGGTAGTCCTTTGCACCCAGACTGGTGGCTTGGTGTTTTCATTGCATAATTCATGCATAATTCAGGATGTCATTATGTCAACATTTGATTTACAATTATTGTTTTGTTTCTAAAATGAAAAATCAATGTTACCATCATTGCATGTAATGGTTAGGTTAAATATGACAATTAATGCTTGACTTAGCAGTGACAATCTGATGCGAATAACAAGATGATTTTTTTAAATTCTGTCAGTGGCTTATGGTATGTCATTATACAATTACCGTGCATTTATTCAACACCAGGTGTTCTGGATTTTTTTTTTTTTTTTCAACCACAAACTCAAATGAGAAATGCATTTCTGTCCCTTGGATCCAGACTCATTAAATCATCACTTTGATAACTGGAGAGCCAGCAGACAGGCCCACAGCTTTAGTGGAGGCCTGTGTGGCCTGCCATGTGTAGGCTGTTCACCTCAATAAATAGCTTGTTGAAGTGCCTTGTATTCGTCTGAAATCCAGCTCTAATTCTCCTCGCAACAGCATAGTGATGTAGCCTAACGCCCACAGAGGGACTACTAAGTATTTACTCATGAAGGCTCCAAAAACCCATTTCAGATATATCTGTTGATGTTCAAACCAGAGCCTAAACTGAGGGTGTTCATATAATGGAGATTTCTGCCTTAATATATGTCATTATTCACACATTTTCTTTTTACTAAGTTTCATAAAAACAGAATGGAAAAATATGTATTTTGATTTAAGATTTTAGTGATAGACTTAATTTGTAAATAATAATAACTCTGATGAGAGTGGTTAATGGTTATCATTATGTTTCTTGATTTAGTCTTTTTTTGTTTTTGATTTTTGTGTTTTCCAGAACCATGAAACTGGATAATAGTAATCTCAGGAATAAAAGGAATCAAATATACAATCAACACATGATTCGTACTTTAATAAAGGCGTGCTTATAACTATGTTGAACTTGCACAGATGGAAGGACAGGCCAGAAAATAGGCTTGTCAAGGTGAATGACATTTTATATTTCTATGTAGAATTCACAGCAAACAAGCACCTGACGCTTTCCTGGGAATGAAGACAGAGTGTTGAGACCCTCTGAAATGTACATTTTTTTTCCCAAACTGACTAGGCATAACATAAAAAGATGCAAATGTGTAGCTAATAATTAATATAAAATGTCACATATTATTTTGCCACATGATAGTGTGACAAAATGAGATGAATTTAGTATCACACCACAGTGAATGGATACATGAGCAGGGAGTTTTATTTGTTTTATAGAATTTCAATATTGGTTGTTTAACTGCTAATCTGGCACCACAGCTTTTTCAGCAAATGCACAGATTTGGAGTGACACCACAATCTGTGCTCCATGACTGACACATCAGCGTGCTGTCAGTCAGCCTGTCAGCAGTACAACAGTGCCATCTATGGTAGTATAGCAAATGAGCCTGGTCATCCATGACATAGAGGTGACTGGTTTGGACCATGCTCAGTTCCCTAATCATGCCAATGGAGAACGGTTTGTCCATATTAGCAAAATGAGTGTTTCTATGCCTGACGAAACCTAATGACATAGAGAGGTGTATGTAATGTGCTGGAACCTAATTATGTCTTGGCAACACATCTTAATAATCTCTGGACATTGCCCCTCTCTTTGCAAAAGGGACGTTCACCCTCACCACCCTTTATAAAAGGCAGCTATTAACCCCCAGATTACAGCAGCCATGGGCCTGGACATAGTATAGAAAGTGTGAAATGCTGCAAGAAGATTGGAAGCAAACACAAGCAGTAATGGAGCATAGAATTTAGCAATTTGCATGCTGTGATAGGTAAAGAGACACGACCATCATTGTCATTCACTTATTTTCAAGGTCGTATACCATTTCCAGAAATCTGGGTTGGTGATCTTTAGAATAATCAAGCTTGAGCAGGGTAAGAAATTGCTTTTACATCCTTGCACACAATAGCTAGTTCAACTATGCTCCCATTGGGGAAGGGTACTTTTAATTAAAACAAAGTTACATAGTTATGTAATTAAAGTCAGAATAATAATACATGCTTTAATTACGATGTTCAGTTAGGTCTCGCTGATTAGATGCCCAAATATGGATGAGATTAACATGATGTGACAGAAAAAAAACAAGCACTGGAGGTGTTTCAACTCTATCAGGAAATGTTTTTTTCTTGGGGGTTTATAGGCTTACAAGGATTTGAGGGGATATTGCTTGTTCAATTTTAGAGGAGTGTGAAATCCCTCTTCATGTAAATGAAATAATCAATTTCAAATTAATAAACCTTTTAAAATGCATATTTCCTAATGATTCCTGAAATTCCAATGAAAGAATGGAATTTATAATCCATATAAAATGCATTGCCCCTCCTCACACCTCAAATCTCAGTTTTGAAATCCAATTTGAGGTTTTAATCAGAAATTGCTATGCCTCCATAACCTAGTAATCATCAGGGAAGAACAAAAAGCAATTATCAGTCATTCATACACGCTGCCTTTTTAAAAAATCATTTGACATTGATTACATAAGAAAAATGGAAAATGCTTAGTTGATTCAACATCATTCATTATCACATTCATGGAAATACAAATACCAGAAGGTCTTGCATGCCGTTAAATGAACAAGCAGGAGACAAGAGCAGGATTCATATGCCACTTGTCAATGCTCATTTACCTTGCTGGCCCCATATGTACACTCAATTTATGATGGCAGTGAAACAAAAAATAATAATTGCAGTACTGTGCTTATAATGGAATTTCAGGGCCAGTGGGGGCAGAGTGTTGCCTACATGACAGCATGAAACAAATCCTTGACCAAAGAATGGGTTTGCTAATACAGTCCCATTATGTACCGAAATCCAACCCGGATATCGCTTCCAGTGGGGGAAAGAAGTCTATTAGGCTTCAGCAGATGTATTTCAGCAGCTTGAAAACTCCACCAAAGACATCTTTATAAGCATACATTTTTGCAGTGCATGCTTTCTACCAAATGACCTTCCATTCACACTGAGTCCATACTGAGCAGCAGCTTTTACAATCATATTCATGAGGCCTGCTTTATGGGACTCATAAGGCCACCTTCATGCAGGAGCATAATATGTTTGTGTGAGGGGTATAAAGCACATGATGTGCAATATAATATGTCCTTTAATGAACTTTAAAGGATGATTGAAGTGTCCACGCTGCCGTCTGATGTAAAAATGGGTCACATAAAAAATGGTAACTTCCTCTACAACTACTGTTAAGCAGAGTAATTGGTGTGGTCTTCACCTCTGCACTGCTTTCCATTTGAAAGATTAGAAAATCCAAACACAATACTTGGCAAGAATCACACAACCTAAACTCCAATGAATTATCTTCCCAGAACAAGCTAAAGAGTACCAGGTGTACATTTTTGGTCTTCAGTTAAGGCTTTTACAAAACGGAGTAAATAAAGTCCTTAATAATGTGTCCTTGTGTTAATGAACATGACTGACCTCAAAACAAAAAAAACAAAAAATAAAAAATGAAGCTTCCTCATTTTAAATTATATTTTTGTCTAAAGTTTGATCAGAGGTTATCTTATCAAATTGAACCCAATGAAATCTGTTGCATGCCGGGCAGCTTATGATGGATGATGGCAGCGAGGGAGCTGAGAGGACTGCTGGACAGGGCAGACCCTTACACCTGAGCAGCCAGGGATGGCTCTGCCACATGCTGTTCGCATCATTACACAGCCTCAGCCTAGACCTCTGGTGCCGCCCTGATTGATGGGCTCCACCAGGCCAAACGGCCCAATGGAGGCGTTCCATTCAGACTATAGCCCAGCCCATCCATCTTGAGTCCCTAGTAGAGAGTCACGTTACTGTACGTCTCATCTGGGGCTGCTCAGCCTTAATCCTACTCCCTGATTAAATGGGCCGCCGGTGGTGTTGGGGATTCAATATTGTATGCTAAATTGTTCACTTCCTACCAGGAATTGGGGATGAATGCAATAAAAAAAATAATAAACACAAAATGTCAGGTTATTGTGATCATTACTGGCACCATGCAATGAGAGGATGAGGACTATATGTTTATTCATCCTCAAATAGTTAAAATAATTATTATATATAATAATTTCCCTCATTTCAAAATGTGTTTGGTATTACAGCTAGACATAATGTGGAGAGAGACCATCCAAAACAAGCCTGTGAGTGAAACAGATGGCAGTGTAGTGTCTTTAGGGAAATGAAAGCAGTTTCACACAATTGGAAGTAGAGTGGGAAGATTGGTTTTTGTTGTGTCTTTTGCCACTTTAACTATATCTATATAATTGCACTGTATTATCTTAATTAGATGAAAAGTTTTTTTTTTAAATTGTATTTAATCTATTGTTTCTGTTGTTTCTTGCATTACTGAAGAAGAAACTTAGTAATATGTGATATGGGGTGACTTTAAATGTTAGATGAACATATACATATACTTTTTTTAACATGTTTGGAAATGTCTTTTTATTCTTCTCTTCTTGTCTTGTTATGAGCAGCATGTACTACAGATGTGGTTGAATGTATGGAAGACACTAAAATGCTAAAAACAACAACAATGATAAGCCAGTTTATAAAAAATGGTGGTTATAGTTTTAAGCATAAACTGTGTTGACATTACTGCATTAGATGCTGCATTAGTTTGAATAATAACATTTCAGTAGTGTTTAATGCAGAGCAAAGTTTGGTTGGTCTCTACAGATGCTTTGCCCAAAATAAAAGATGAACATTGGAGTCCTATCTATCTACCTAATTGCCCACTAAAAGCCATTCCCTCAACTTACCGTAAATGACAGATTGAAACATTCTTACAGTGCCTTTAGTATCCATAGCAGTGCTTGCATCAATATGCAGCCTCTGAGATCTCAGAACATGACAATTACTGACATACCATTTCTCCATCCGCAGGGAATGAATGGCTATAATAAATGAATGCCTTCCCGCCTGCCCCTTTGGATGCTCTGCCCCTTCAGCCAGATGTAGCAACCAGATGCACACAGCTTGTCTGCTACCTTGCCGCTTCAATAACTCTCATTACGGTAATTGTTGC
Organism: Scomber japonicus; assembly: GCF_027409825.1. NCBI lineage: Eukaryota > Metazoa > Chordata > Actinopteri > Scombriformes > Scombridae > Scomber > Scomber japonicus. The sequence continues at coordinate 20,137,830 of NC_070583.1, forward strand.
TTAATGTTTTCATAATCTGCCGCTTACAGGAAACTGTTTTCCTTTCCCTAATACCATAGCTGCTTCCCCATGGTCCCATTGTCAACGCTATTTTTTTTATTCTTTTTTTTTTCTCTTTATGACAATAATGAATCGGGAAGTGTCCCAGCTGGCTGCTCTCCCTGAGTGAAGAAAGTCTCGGGCAGGAGTGCTGCTGGTTTGAATGAGCGACAGAGCCATCAGAGAAAGGCCAATGGATTCCACTCTTCTGATTTAATGAGTCACTCACGTGCCATGTTGGCACCGGCTACCAGCATCTGGCACTTCAGGGGCCATGCACATTCACAAAGTTTACTTACATTTCACCTCTGCCGTAACTCTGAATGAGTGATTGCTTACTTAGCCCTGCTCAACAGGAATTTCCATCTTAAACACACACATACAGACACACACAAACACACACACACACACACACACACACAGTGAAGTTTCTATCACCTGATAGATAGAGATATAGGGAAAAAATTGTTTTATTATCATGTGAAAAATTGTGCTCACCCTGGAGGGTTAATTAGCAGGCAATTACTGTTAAACACTCTTCACAGAGTACTAGCAATTATCCATTTATCGACTTCATAATCTGTGATTCTGAACACAAAGTTTTTACATGCCATGAAGTGCATTGAAGATAGAGTGGCAGGTGCTTCGCTTTTACAAAGTAACACTTGTGCAGGCTGTTATTTAGCACTGGCCATCAACATTTGATACAATATACTTAAACTATACTGAAAAGATTAAGATAGGCACCTAATTTGTATGGACATCATCCAGAAACCAAATCCACCTTTACTTTATAAATGGTTGCATAGGGTGGATAGGATGGATTAAAATGAGTTTGCTTACTTTTGATTAATTGTTATGAGGTCATTTTTGTAACAAATTACATGATTTAATGAAAACATATAGTGTCCTCAATCTCCCTGTCAAAGTTATTTACATTTTATCTTCATCCATTTCAACTCCAGCTTAAACTCTTGAAGTCTTCACTCTCTTAGGATTTTCACTTATGATAATTGTGTGTTCTTCATTATTTAGGGGAGACTGTGGCTCAGGAGGTAGAGCAGGTCGTCCACTAATCAGAAAATCAGCAGTTCAATCCCCGGCTCCTCCAGTCTGCATGTTGAAGTGTCCTTGGGTAAGATACTGAACCCCCGCATTGTTCCCGTTTGGCTGCGCAGGCGGTGTGTTGGTGTGTGTGAATGTGCATTAGATGAGGTCCTGATCAGCAGGTTGGTACCTTGGATGGCAGCCTCTGTCATCAGTGTATGAATGTGTGATTGAATGATTGAATGTTGGCATGTATTGTAAAGTGCTTTGAGTAGTCGGAAACCTGGAAAGGTGCTTTATACTGTAAGTGCTGTCAATTTACCGTTTAGTTAAATCACCAAGCAACTCTAAAATGTATATTTAGTCAGTGAATGCTCTGGCTGATCAGGGTTTTGATTTTTCTTTTTAGAAATCTGTAAAGCAGCATTTTAATGTTTAAATCAAATGATGATGATGATGATGATATGACTGGACCACAACTTTTTGGTGTAACTGGGTGATGAAAACACACCATTGCTCAGCCAAATTAAAACAACATGCTGTATGTGTTTCACAAATGGAAAGGCCTCAAGCACTTCATACTGTATGCAGTCCAGCTATACACTAGGATTTGACCTAGTCTTGTTTACAGAACAACAGGACACCCATGCTGCTGTGTAATGATTCCTGCATTGTTTCATACAATGTCATTTGTAGTGTTAAAGGCACAAGTGCAAAACAAGTTCAGGATAGATTAATATTGATGAGGGTTGGCATGTGTGGTAACACTTTGCAATGTCCCCTTCTTTTAAGCTAAGTGCCAGTTTAACTTTTCAAATTATTACATTTTTGCATCAACCAAAATATTTTCTGTGCTCAAAACTCAATATGATATTTGAGATATGTGACAGTGTATCTGAGAGACCCCTGAGTCTGATATCAGCAATAATGATGACTGACAAATCCATCTGTGGATCATGCATTTCTCTCTAATTATCTCACATGTGCATTGTGCCTGCCCGTGACATTTAGCAAGGGCTTTTTCAGTTACAGGGTGGGCCGAGATGCCATTAGGTGATAAGGTTCATTTATTGTGAGGCTCTCATCAGCACATTTTCCAGCCTTAAGGCATTAAATACAATCCACACTGATTAGCATCAGCCCCATATCAGGAGAAACATAATAGCCCCACTCTGAAGGTGAACCTTTTGAGGGCACAATCTTTACTCGATGCAGACAATTGCCACAGATTTTTTCAGTTAGAGGGTTATCTCTGCGGCTTTGTGTCCTGAGTGTTGCTCACACAGGGGGATGGAGTTGTTTTGTATTCACATAATGTCAACGTGGTATTTTGTAATTAAATCACTAAATAACAGCATGTCCTTCATACTTATAGTTTGTACCTTGATGTAATGTTGCTGTCAAGGTTTATTAATTGATATAAAGACAAATTAGAATTGAGCCAAAGTGTTTCACCAGACTCCATAATTGAAATGACCCAGTCCTCTGTTCGCCCTTGGGAATGAGTGCTTGAAAAAACAGCGGCAAGTTTGTTTTCACTGACAGAATACTGCACCCTATTCAGGAATGACAATACAGAGAATTTAATGATACAATATGCCTACTCTCCCACTATTCTTAGCTGGCTTACTATCAGATCTGATCCATTACAGGCTGCGGTGACACAATCTAATAATGAAGTTGATTATGTAAGAGAAACCACCTCCAGCAGTTGTTAGTGGATGTAATGGTAAGGACAGCTAATTAGTTGGGTTGGTTGTCTTTGATTTATATAGTCTTTCCTATCATTCCTTAATAAGCTGAAAGCAATGACCCATGCGCAGACAAAACTCATTTAATTACAAAGCCTGTGATCGTGACAGTAATGCCAAGCACGGAGACGGGCGTTTAAAAATCACATGCAATTGTCACATTTTCTACATTGATAATTCGAATAATTGAGTTGTAATTAGGCCGATCACATTGTTTAGGTATATTAAGACAACATGAAAGTGAGTCATTTACTTGGAGCGGGAGATATAAAGACCAAGACTAAGTGGATCCTCTAGTGTCTGCTTCAGATGTATGTGTGTTTACCACCTAATGCACTGATAAACAAACACAAGCTTAATGTGATTGTAGATTACCTTTTTCATGAGTCAGTAGAGCTGGAGTAAATACATTTGCAAATGAAATTCATAATAAATTGTCAGATTAAATGCTCTTCAGCATAAAAAGGCGGCTATCTTTAAACACAAGTGTGCCCATGTGGTATTTTCTAATGTTACAGATCTGAGATGATTATGCCGCTACAAACACAAAACAAACAAAAAGACTGATTGCATCTAAAAAGAGCAGCCGAGGAGAAGTCAGGAGGGACATCAGTTCAATCAGTGACGGGGGAGTAGAAAAGAGACGGAACATGAAACTGAAGATATTTACTGAGAAAATCAATAAGCAAAAGAACTGCAATGAACAGGTTATGACAGATGGACACACTCTATCACCCAGACTGCACAAACATTATGCTGACTGTGATGTTGAGCCAAGATATCTTTGCTGCTGTTGTCCTTTTGGAAATGTATAAGCATATGAATACAGTATGTTGAATTCATTTCAGACTGTTGTAAAAGTAGAAATACATTTTTTTAAACTTTTTTTTATTTTTAGAAAAATTAAATCATTAGAAAATGACTAAAGTAATCTTGAAGATTTTAGCCTATAATAAAATGCTTCAGCAGCTTGGTGATATTGACATGATATGGATGAACAATGTTTGAATTAGATGATGGATAAAAGTATGGCTGTAATCTATTTACAATGAGGCTAAATGCACACAATGAACATTTCATACTATTTTTATTTCATTTAATTATTTATTTAGCTCATATAGTTTATAAACACAAACTACACATATTGCCAGTTCCAAAACTATTTTCAAAGCAAAACTAGGAAAATCAAGTTGTGCTGGGCCTGTTGTTTTAGATACGCCATAAAAATAACAACACTTATAAAATATTATATAATGTAATACAACAACATCCTTCCCTACAACTTCATGATAGAATCACATTGGTTGCTTTTCTTATAGGGTCATTTGTTTTCCTTTATGTTTTTTGGGAGTTTGAGAATCACATCTGCTTCATTCACTTAAACTCAAAGTGTAAATGAATTGTCTGAGCATCATGCCATCATAAGATCTTACAGCCATTGAAGTCTAGCTTTTTAGTGTACTAGCTTTTGCTCACAGTGCAACATTCAAGTCATTCAACAGCTTTTCCCAACTGCCTTTGCTCATACTGTAGGCACTTTTTCTTCAATTTAAATGTATTTGAAGAGCACATCACCCAAAATCTTTGAAGAAGTTACACACACACACACACACACACACACACACACACACACACACACACACACACACACACACACACACACACACACACACACACACACACACAATAAGCAGATACAGGGTTGGGTAACAACTTATCAAAGAAGAAATGGTTTTGAGTGATTTGAATTCCCAGTTGGTGAATTAAGGGGCGATCATAGTTTACAAAGAAACAATGTGTTTTTTAAATGTTTGATACTGAAACAGACCCTTTTTCCTCAGCAAGTATAGGATTGGCTTAGTGTTGGTCCAGTGGGAATGAACAGATTTGTTTCGCAAAAATCAGTAACCATGGCAAAGTAGACATAATCATCATGCCGAAGCATCTCTCATTCCCTGCAGCAGGAAGCAGCAGGGAATGACAGTTGGGAAGACCAACAGACCATGAGTCCTCCTACTGTCTCTCTGCTGCTCAGAATACAAGGGCACCTCTGACCAGAGGACAGCCAGTCTGTAAAAAGAAAATACCCAACAGACAGTAAACATTGCTATTTGTGGTACACCTCTGCACTCCTGCACCAGCTGTGTTTTTTTGGTAGAGCTGCAAATGTGATGGGATGGAGATATCTAGTTTGGCTATGATTTATTTAGTAGCAAAAGAGTGTTAAGTCTTCTCAAACATTAAAAAGCATGGACTTCAATCTGGTCTGACCATTGAGCAAACAGTGTCAAACAGAGAGACATTCATCCAACATAGATGAGCCGGAGATACCAGCTTCACCACTGACAGTAGCATGGGCAGAGCAGAATGCAAAGCAACCGTAAGACCCTCTGTTTTGAGCAAAGGGGTGTAGCTGCAATCACACAAGCTAGCTAGCTATATCCAAGCCTGTGCAAACAGCTTTGATTAAAGTACACTCCATGACATTGTTTCATGTTCTGAAATAATCACAAGAAATTAATAGCTGAAGTAATAGATGCACAAGGCATATTGAGAAAAGTGGGTTAACCAAAAATAGTAAACTCCAGCACTTCATAAACACTGCATCACAAAATAATGCAATAAACTATACAAACTGAAGATATCTAACACTGTAAGAGTATCTGAGGGTGGATTTTTTCCCTATTTAAACCAACACTCAGAGCTCGTTCCCTTGATCATTCATTTTCATCCGTTGAGTTGATGAAGCATTATTTGTTCAAGCTATTATTAGTTCACGCTTTCAGTTTCATCACTAACTCCAAAGCTATTTCACGATAATCTCTGGGATGACATTGAGACGATATTACACAGTGTGTTCCACACTTGCACATTGCCAAAGCCTCTACAGCGAGCTGTACCAATGCATTACAGTGCATCTAATATAGCCTGCACAGCATGGGTATCACTGAAAGATTACATTCAGAGACATGTGGCTCATTAAACTGTAATGTCATATGTATTTGGAGAATTCTTTGAAGTGAAACTGTCCACCTTTGATATTGTCTCCACCTCCTACAGCAGAGGTTTGTGGGAGAACACTAATGGTCCGTTACTTTGATTTAAATCTGTATGACAGAAGCACCATTCCTGTTATTACCTTATGCAGTGGAATTGTCCTCTGTCTACTACAACTGTATCATTTCTATCAATCATGATAGAGGGGAGTGTCAAGAGAAGCAAGAGGATATGAGAGAGAAGGATCAGGTTGAAATCCTGGGAGGACAAAGTCATGTTTATTGGTTTTAAGCGTATTTCTTTACCTCATTACATGTCAAACATTATCTTCAGTGAAAAACAGCTTCTTCTATGAATACAGTCTTTTGAGTGAGTGTTTTTTTCAGCATCTGCACTTCAGGCATTAATAATGCACACTCTCTTGATTTTCATTAAAGAGGGGGTTTGTTCATTTGCCCTGCCCCTGCATTTATCAGACAAAGAGTGATAGCGGTGAGACCAAATTACAGTTTTAAAATAGCCCTTAATTAAAATCAGCACAATTCAATTAAGATGAGCTCAAGATTCATGTATGTTAATTACACAATTAAACGGTAGGTAAGCATTGTATACTCAAAAAAGAAAGCCTCAAGTGGTGTTCGGTTATCACAGCCTGTACTTTGATTGTTACTAGTAGCATTAAATGTCATGATAACATACACAATATGAGAATAGTCAATGTGCAAATATGACATTATCACATTTGGAGCACAGGACAAGTCACAACAAAGGAACCCTCAGTGTTATCATTAGGTAAATATTCCTTTTATGAGCTTGACATTTTTCCAATAATTATAACTTATCTCCAAATGACCCAATACACAAGTGTAATTACAGTGCTCCACCGTAACACCTTTGACTGTGTCTGCCAAGATGCAGCCATCACAGTATAGTTAGTCCTATTTTTTTCATGAACGTCAGCTATGTAGCTTGCTACTTCACAAATTCACTGCTACATAAATGTCACATCTTGCACCAAGGCGATACGTGTGAATATTCCCAAATGGCATTGTCATTTCTTGTCAAATGTTCAATGACGATGAGTTTTCTATGTATAAGCAATGAATGTTACGCATAAAAAGAAACATAAAAAGTGACTCGTGCTGTTATGAAAGGCAAGATCAGGTTTTATCAATATGCCACACCCATAAGGTCATGCAAAAATGGCACATTAACTGTTAACTAACTACTTTCCAACAGCTGGCACTGTAAATGAATAGTCAGTGGTCATAGTCATAGCAATGTAATTTAATAAGCAGATGGCTGATGCATTTATTGAAGAAAGGTTTATGTTTGTGACCCAAAGGTTTCAGGCCTTTCTGTGTCAAGTTTGGATGTTGGTGAATTGGAAAGGTGATCACATTTGTCACTTGAAAAAGTATAAAAAGTATGTTACCAAAATTTAACTTTTACTGTGTATATACAATCGAACTCTTATACCTGTCTCTCCTTTTCTGAGTATATTACAGATAGACAGGCAAACTGAAATTCATTTCACCAGCCCCAGGGTCTTCTTTCCATATTTGTATTATATTTGTCCAAATATACACCAGCAGCCTTTTCAGCCCCTGTTTCACAATCAATAAAAAGTCCCAGAGAAATTAATTAATAAGGTCAAAGCTCAGGTTTTTCCGAGTTCAGCCTTACCTGACCAGAATTAAGTGGCGAAGATGAGTCAGAGCGCTGTGTTTGCTCCGTAGATGGAGGAGCTGTGGGCAAACATTAAGGCATTTGTGTGGCTGAAGAAGAGGACAGTGCAACACATCCTCATAATTAAAAGACCACAAAGGTCAAAAGGTACCTGCGCTCCAGAACGACCCATAGAAGTTTTTTCAGAGCAACTTATTGGAGCATAATATGCTGTTTTTCGAAACCATTACAAAACCACAAAAAACACTTGGTCAGGGTTATGGAAAGATCATGACCTGGGTGAAAGGTGCAGTGTGTAGAATTTGGCTTCTAGTGGAACAGGCATGGCAGAAATGAAATATAATATTCATAAGTATGTGTACAATCATCTGAAAATGAGAATTGATTTGTTTTTGGCCCTTAATATTTACATATGGAGTGGGTTATCTTTCGCAGAGCTTGCCACGTTTCTACATTAGCCCAGAATGGACAAACCACTGTATATTATCCTACATGAAGGAGAAGGTGGGGGATGAGGTAGGGGCCTATACAGTGGGTTGCAATCTGCAAACTCACCACTGGATGCTACTAAATCCTACACACTGCACCTTTAAAATGGTCGGCTGAAATATGGTTTCTAATTCCTTAACATTATGCAACCTTCATTGTCATGGTAACAGTAAACACATTAAAAAATGTCCCGACTTACAGTGAGAAACATGAAACTTTCAGTGGAAGATGGGATGTGAACGCTGTTCACTTCCCATTTCCATCTATGATGTCATGTTTTCAGCAGCTAAGTCCACTTTTTGCCATCTATCTAGCCGTCCCCACAACCTGCCACCCCCTAATAATGCAAATTATCACCTCATATTGATGTCATCTGAACTACATCATTACTATGGCAATGCATTTTAAACCTATACTCTCAGTTTCTTGAGAAGATGGGCTTGGAGTCTTTGATTGGTGTTGGGGCTTATAGAGGAGTCTCTATCTAGATCTGTTTTTAGTTGATTATACAGTCATAACATCTTAAAATAAAATGTTTTCATTTCATTCTTTTCATGCACTGATACAGTCACGAAAGATAAGTAATAAAGGCTTGATAAAAGGACTTGTTAAGATGAATGTTGTTTTGATGTCTGTCAACAGATCAGACAAAAAAGTGTTAGGTAAATTCTAACTTGACATTTGCAATTCATGTTCCTTTGTAGCCTTATTATTGTAAATGGCATGTAAATGGAAAAAAATTGAGGGTTACTGTCTATAACAAAGATATGCTTCTGCTAGAGTGCCAGCTATGTGCTCATCGCTAGTGTCTCATCAGCATGTTCCTCAGGTATTTCTGTAATATCTAAATCAGAGCCAGAGCAGCTCACATCGTGCCATGCCTCCACCATGGTACAGAGAGGACACTCAGTGACCTTCTCACTGTGTTCACTATCATAATGTGATCTGAAAAGGTCACAGAGAGAACCACACTCATACTAATGTTATTTGTTAGCTTAGTTTAGTAGGATTGGAGTTGTAGTTACACATGGCGTTAAAATGATATTCAGTTAATCTTTAAAGACAAAAGATCATTTTTAAGTAGTCTGATAAATTCAACAGTTATAATCCATAACCAGGTCAAATTTGAAGGCAGCAGTCATAAATAAAACTTAAAATAAGTTCTTAGTACATGAATGTTTCACCTGAATTCTGCAGGTAGGCATTAACTGAACCAGCACAGATTTGACATCATTTGAATGCAGATTTACATGTCTGTGTTAATGTCAATAAACCACATTAATGCACCCTCATGTTGAGGATCAGATGCTATTGGTTTGAGATTGTATTTGATGAAGCATTTGACAGATTTACTTTGGGGTGAAGGTTTATTGATGAGTCAATAATCTTGTTGGTGTGCATAAATGCCTGGTCTTACTCCTCATAGCCAAGTTTTCCATATTCATTACACCACGGGGCTCTGTATAGGCATGTATGAGGTCTCTGGCTGCAAAACATGTCTTTTGATTTTACTGCACCCTACAGAGAAAACATTTCTATAGGGGTTTGTTAAATATGCTTTCATCACAGCAGTGAGAACATTATAGAAAGATGTAGAAAGAGGAGCATCACTAGCTTCACAGTAGTTTGTAACAATAGTTATTAGATCTGCTACATTAAATAGAACATAACATTTCACCTCAAAGGAGAAAATGATGTCTTGTTGCTATTAAGATAAGACATTTTCAAACAGAGTGATATATTTAGACTGCATATTTAAACCAGTGACACAGTGCTACTGATGCTATGCTGAAATTAGCTTTTCATTTGAGTTTATTCTACTTAATATTAGCAATCAAACATTTAAGAAGTGTAAGTCAATTTTGACTCCAGCCACCTTCTTAGTGTGGTCTCAGCTCTGTGTTCACAATGCATTCTGTAAAATATGGAGATTGTAAAAGAAGGAAATGCACCTTCTGAGAATGTGACTCCTGCTAGTAAAACAGCTGTTAGTCATTTGTCTTTGTATGGTCAATGAACCAGTATTGAATGCAGCTGCTCGAGAGGATTTCACCTAATACACACATCTGCTTTGGAGTTGGTCCCGCACTTTGTAAACCAGCATATACCGTGGAAGAGTTTGACATATTTGAAAAGTTTTGAGAGGATGCCGTCATGCAGGTTTCAAGCAGAAATTTTACTTGTTAAATGGTAAAAAAAAAGAAATAAAAGAAATAAAGCAGATTTCCGTTTTTAAATACACCTCATACAGAGGTATTCCACAGCACTGAGCACATATGAAGCAAGTCTTCCCAACATGTAATTGTGTTGTCGGAAACTAGAAATTATTATTGATATTCCTGGAGGATAGGCTGTCTGATTATTTGGAAAGCCTAGAATTATTTTTTTCAGGGGAAAACTAATGGAACATAGACCAGATGAGAAAAAAATCTTGGCTGGTCTGAATGAATTTTTTGGCCCCAGAAATACAATCAGTACATGCAGACACACTGTATCTCCTGGGAGAAAGATGCTAATGGGCCCTTAATCTGCATATATTAGCATATCACAAAAACGAACAAGGACATAAAGAGGATCTATGTCTTTATAACGCCATTGCTTTAACAGTGATTGAATAAATGTGAGTGAGCATAAATGAAGTAATGAAATGATAAAAATATTGTATGTTCTGTAACTGAATCGTCTAATTATCTGGACAAAAAAAAATGTGTCATGCTCATCTGTCCTTTGTATTTTACTGAAGAATTCTGATGTATCATTTTTTGTCAGTATTGTGTGCCATTTCAGATGTGTGAAGAAGCTGTGATGAAAAAAGTACTTGCAGGAAAGAATTTGGTCAAGTTGCTAATTTAGAGGTGCATTAGCTTTTGTTTAAATAAATGATATATGTATCATAAGCATTGAAGGTTGGTTGGAATCATTTCTTGATGTCTGGGTTACATAACCACACCATTTATACTGTAAGCAGGTCCTAGCTACATTCTGGATTATACAGCCTTTGAAGTTACATTACACTTAAGTATGTTTTTAAAAAAACTATTTAGCCCAGTGTTAATGTAGGCATCTGGATGTCTTTTGACCTGCATTTCATCTTATTGATACTTTATATGTATCAATAACTCTACAGTCTGCCCTAATCAAGTAACCTGCAATTGTCAAATACTTACTCAACAAGGTGAAGAGAGCAAAGTCAAAGCATGTTCTTTATCATTGGACTGAAGGTATATTATCTCTGGAATATTTTCTACTGCTGCAATGACCTCATTCCACCTCAAGGACCAGTCAATTTTGTTTTATCTTATAATCTTATCCCGAAGGAACTGTACAGTATCACATTGAGAGATGACCTAACTTACAAACAAGATCACAAAGGAAGCTAAAGCGCCACTCGATATCCTGAGAGTCGATGTCTTCCATAGACAGAATCCTATAAATTATTTGAGATTATTCCTACTTTCATCTTTTATCGCTCTTTTAAAGTGTGCAGAAATGTGTACGTTTCAAACGAGACAAAACAAAATGTCACCAACAGGAGTTCACCCTCTCTCTCTCTCATTTTCTCTCTGTCTTTCCACGAGCAAACATCAAACGTTGCCAGCAACTATAGACAAGATAAACAGTTCATTAAAAATGGGGGCATGCCATCGTTCTCAGAGTTGCACTGCTCAACCTGCACCACCATGTAGAAGAAATAACAAGACAAACAAACAAAGCAGTCTCAACCAAGGCTACACCTGGGCACAAGAATTTCTTGGACATTAGCCAAATCATTTCAACTGACAAGAAGTGATGAAAGCCAGAAAAACAGAGGGGGGGGGGGGGGGGGGGCTCGATCAGAAAACAAAAGAGGAGCATGAAAGGAGCATAATGTATATGATTACCATATTCAGATGTTTTAGCAGCTTGATATACTACACATTTCATGCATATAAATTGTTATGGTTATTTAACGTCTGCAAAAAAATTGTGACCCATAAACATCAGATCCAGTTCCATTTTCTTACTCTTTCTCTCTCTCTTTATTTTTTTATCTCTGTAGAGTTACATCGTGTTTATTGTTTTGTCAGGGGAAGAAAGAAAACTCAGAGCCATTTAGCTGACAAGAACACCCCAGGTATTTCGATACTTTGTTTGTTCAGGTTTACGCAGGAGTCAACCCAATTACAGAGCTGGGGGAGCAGAGCAAACAACCGTCTGGACGCTGTGATCTTTGGTGACAGAGCGTACAACATTAAGTCTCTAATGTCGGTCAACTCACAGAGGCCGAGGCACAGGGTTTTTACTGCTCCTGCAGGGGAAAGTATTTGTGAACCAAGGTGATTAACTTCACCTATGTTTGGCTTGGTGTGGTTAACTGAATATTCTTTGACATGTGTGATTTGCTTCTTTGGACGTTTCACTGTTCATTTGTGTGTTTGGGTGTGAGATGTGGGCCAATATTAATGCAGTTGGCACTTCTTATGGGAGCTGTCCCATCTACAGTATTGTACTTATACTTGCATGTGTCTTGTATTGACATTGGTGCAGTATGACCTGTACAAAGCTCTTGAAAGGACTAATGTTCAGACTTGACAGATTAGAGTTAAAATTCATATACCTAAGTGGTAACACTTTCTATGAAGACCACATCTATAACGCATTATGAGCACATTCATAGTGAATTATAATGCAATCACAATGCATTATGACTACACTCATAAACACACATAATGCTTTATGATGCACTATATCAACAGTTATGAATAACTATAAATCTAGCTTATAATGATTTACAAATCCAAGGGTCTTATCAATGTATGCTTTAAGTAAAGTGAAGTTCATATGGATGCATTGTTCATTCATTGTTGGTGTTAAGTAAAGTGTAACACGTTTGCATGCATGTAAAATAATCTATGCTGCATCATAAGTCATCATGTCAGATACTAAAATATAGAGAATTACATTAAGATTTGTCTGCTTTAGGAATATAACATTAAAGCCGGGTTTCAATCTGTAGAGGGCACTCTATGGAGTTAGATTTGTGTCTTTATTACATGTGAGAAAATAAATGATCTGACAGAAAAAAAAAAGCTTGAGAGAAAAAGTTATCACACTGATAGCAAAAAAAGCATTTTATGAGAGAAAAAAAAAAAAGTATTTTCTTATAGAACATTAAAAAATATACAATTTCTTTGCTCTTGTGTCAGGATTTTGCTCTTGCTGTGAAAATAATATCCTATCCTACTGGCCAGTCGGGTGAAAATCGTCTTGGCTTGGGAGTCGAACTGAATCATTACATTGTTGATTCACCGGCAAAGATGTGCTGCCTTAGTGAAGCGCGGAGACTCCAATGTTTGGGTAAGATGATGACACACACAACTCGATGGGTAGCTAGCTGAGCAAGTTGGTAATCAAAATCATTCCCATTATAGGAATGACTGTCTAGCCCTAACAGGTTAGAGTGTAACAGATCAGAAGTATTAAAGGATGTTTAACTTGTTAGTAATGTGTTCAGCTCAGCTAACATCACTGAAGATTAAACATTAAATAGGCTAACCTAAATGTAAGCTAGTTTGCCATTACTGATGTGTTTGTCAGATTGTCATGGACAAAGAATAGCACTCATATTCATGAATGTGTATTATATTATTAGCATGCTAATCGCGACCAAGAAGAACACGGAGTTTGAATAGAACTACAACACATTATGTACATATTTATATACAGATTAGATATATTGATAAATAGACATATAGATAGCCAAGGCAGGATTAAGAATTCAGAGGCCCTTGGGCCAGACTATTAGACGCTTTTGGTGTGGCCCTCACACGCGCACACACACGCGCACACACACACACACACACACACTTGTATGTGCACCAACACAACAGACAACTAGTTTACTAGTGCACAAGTGTGGATGTAGTAGTTATTGGAAACTCCTGTACTTGCACAGGATTCACAATGACTGATAAATTCAATACAAGACTCCCAGCACATGCAGTGTATGTGTGTCTTATCATAACAGTCTACACTTAGATATGCAGAAACACTTCAAAGAATAGCAAACAACCTGTTTTTAGAATCTCCACAATATCAAACATCCCAACAACAAATGTTTTCCGAGTTATAAAAAAACAATGCACATTAACAACACTTGGGAGGCAAGAATACACACACACACACATTAGAGTAGCTCCCTTATGCAATGACCTTTCTCCTACCTACTCCTCCACAACATCGCTAAAGTCCAGGTCTCTGACAAGTTCAGACTCTACTGCCAGTAATGATAAGGACTTCAGGCGTTTTTGTTTCACGCTTGTTCTCAGCTCATTTTTGATTCTCCCCAAATGAGAAAATGAGCGCTCCCCCTCACAGTTTGTCACCGGCAACATGAGCAACATCCTCAAAGCCACATAAACATTAGGGATGACTAACTGCAGGCCAAACTTCAATCTGGTTTTCAGCATGTTTGAGGGTGACTTGTCTGTTTCAGCCAACATGGGGATGAGGATCGGAACTGCAGACACTTAAAACACGCTGTTCCGCTTACGGGACGGGTCGGAGGTTGGGAGGTAGCCACAAGTCCTTCTGAATGTTTTAAACACCAACCCTTAAACATATTTATTCATGCCGTACATTGTTAGAAAGCTTAGATTGCCCTGATTCATTCAAGGCCACTCACGAATTATATTGGTTGCTCACAGCTGTAATATTATTATTAGCGATTAGCGATTAGCTCGGCTAGCCACTCAGCTAAAGTAAAAACAGCTATAATCTCTACATACCTTCAAAGTCTTCCCTTTATCCACAACGATCATCTTATGACACAGGACTTTTTGTACAGCTCGCCAAGTATCCATTCTTGTGAAATATGAAATCTGTTTTTTTCTTTTTCTTCTTCTTCGTCGTCGTCGTCGTCTTCTTCTTCTGGCCGACCAGGTGCATTAAGCCAGAGACATTATAATAAGAGCATGGCATTAAGTGCGTCTTCTTTGGTTTTATTGCCGGAGTTACTATATAGTATCGCCATCTACTGCACCGGAATTGAAATGACAATCTACATTCACAGACAGAGTCCCATTGTAATTTTTTATGAGCGAGGTCGAGCGAGCCAAAAGCCGAAAAATCTATTTGTGAATTCACTATTAATGCGCTCATAATGCACTATAGATGTGGTCTTCATAGAAAGTGTTGCCAAATAAGTGATTGACGTATATGTAACCAAAAGAATGTGACTGCAGATACAAGTAACTCAAGTGTTTCACAGGATTCCTGCACTGAGCCTCGGAGACTTGGGTTAGAGGCTTGAAGTAAAAACCCTGTTCCACCACACTGAGTGAGTTCAGGTGTTTCAGGCATATGAGAACTCCCTGCTCAGTATTTTGAATATGTTGGGCAATAACTGGAATACCTTGGGCAATTACAAATGGGAGGAAAGAAATCCCACCTGGTCCAACATACCTAAGGGTCCTGGGAGAAGAGGGAAAAGCACCTGGGCTACATTGCTGAGCTCGCTCCTAACGTGACCTGAATACTGATTAGCAAGAATTGATGGATGTTTTTTTTGCCAATCTTTTTATTCTTGGCAAGATTTTTTGAAATCTTAGAAAGCATTCATACTATCAAATCAAACTAAAAAAATAAATAAAACCTGATTAAATTAATTTAGGGTTAATAGCTCTCTAAGAGACCACTTATTAAGGTTTGGACAGTTTTTTGAGATATCTCAATAAAATAACAGAATAGAGCTAAAGAACTAAATTTGATGATATATGACAGCAACTAGCCATTACTAAATAATGAATCAACTGTAGATGTTAGGAACCGAATATTTTATTTTAACAGTTACAGTGCAAGTTCATGCATGCCAACAAGTATGT
The DNA here is from genome assembly GCF_027409825.1 of Scomber japonicus. Classification (NCBI taxonomy): domain Eukaryota; kingdom Metazoa; phylum Chordata; class Actinopteri; order Scombriformes; family Scombridae; genus Scomber; species Scomber japonicus. Next base: position 20,153,704 of record NC_070583.1, read on the forward strand.
TTATTGTTGTCAGCACACAGCCTCAAAGTTTGTTTAACATGAAGTAAGGGTGCAGCGATGTCATTGTAGTTTTGTTTTACCAAGGATTGAAGAAGGCCAAACCTTGCTATGTGGCAATGACAAGACAAAAATAGATGTCCCCTAGATTTTTCCTGAAGATAGTCTCATATCAGCATGTCTGGCGTCTTTCACCCACCCCCACCCCCACCCCCCTTCACCTATCCCTCCCAAAGGGGAGGCTACAGCAATTACGAGGGAAGAAATCTGTGACAGGTAATGGGTTTTCCTCTACTTTTAGTATGATTCAAATACAGAGAGGCTTCACATCGCACTTCCATCCTAACAACCTCGAACATTTGCGCCTAACAGTAGCCAAGGAGGAATTTACTTTTACAGGATGTCATGAGTCATAAGCCCAGACATTTAATAGAGACATAATTGCAGCACACTCCATAACTGAACTGCTCTAGGCCTTGTTGGCAGCTAGTTTTTATGATTTTCATGAAGTAACATCTATTTTGAGGTGAGAATGTTACTTACGTTCCCACTTTGCATGGAGACAAGCAAGATTCACAAAAGCAGTGTGCTATCATGCTGTGTGCAGCAGCCAGCCCTTCTGCATTCAAATTCTTACACAGGCTATGCATATCTAACCCTCAGCAAAGGTTCCACAATCTAGTTTCTCACGTCTACTGCTACCTAAAGCCACTATGTGATTATAATAGAAATTAAATTGATTTTTTGTTGTTGTCGTTTTGTTGTTTGCTGTAAGGTGTTGGGCACAGCTATGGACTGTGTTTCAGACTACAAGCTACAAATGGCTGCAGTCTAAGTGTCAGAGCCTGCTGTGAAAGTGTCACTACATGGCAGAGTCTAGCTAATTCTTGTTAATTTTGCTATTGCCAATTATACAGTGCTATTTTTATTGCTCTGAAGCTTAGAAGATTAATAACAAGGACAAAGAGACAACAGTACAATGTGAATTACCTACTATAATTAAAGAACATCTATGTGTTCTTGTGTGTAACAGGAAATGCAGAGGGTGTCATGTAAACAAGGTCAGTACAACCCACTCCACACTTCATATTGTATTGTTGGGAGTATTTGGATGGAATTTGGTTCACTGAGCCACTGGACACCAACCACTCCCGCACAGCTCTGGAATAGAGCAGAGAAACAAAACAAACAGACAAGTAAATAAATAACCAGTCATTGTTTTATCTCTGAGCAATTGGGTGAGTTATCTGGCAGCGCACAGTTGCTTTGGACTGCATCCTTATAAAAAAAGAAACATTGCCAATTGTTTGAAATTGTCTTTGACATCTCGTTGTCCTGATGTCTGAATGTCAAAGAAATATGAGCAATCGCAAAGGTGTAAACAAATTAAAATAAATAATCAAATTATAAAGGGTGTGTCCACTTTTAATCCTACACTGTTAGTTTATTGTCAGAGGGTTTACGCCAAACTGGTGGAATATAATCATTCTTGCTATTGTCAGACTTCACATATACCCTTTTCTATGATTTCTAAGACTTTTTTTTAATATATATTTTGCCTTTTTTATAGGATAGTGGATAGTGAAGAGGAAGACATGAAACAAGGGGAGAAAGGATAGGATAGGAGAGATCAGATGGGTATGAAAATAATGGTAATTTCCCCAAAATCTTAGGTAGTGTTTCTCTCCCAGATAACTGTCACCTGCCACATCCAGTATAAAGCTGAGTTTGACTGTTATGAGTAATGTGAACTCCGTAAAAAAAATTGTTGAAGAAACACAAAGCTTGTGATTTACCAGCTGATCTTCATTCTGACCTTCACCTGGTCACATGCTTTGGGATAGTGACCGATTGGCAGTGACAAATTGCAGAAATTGACAGTATGAGGGGGTCATCAATAAGAGTTGACCCCAGCAGGAAGCCACAGTCACCTTTGTTTGGAGGTGTTCAAAACACAGAGACGTAATAGTGTTAGGGTGAACACTGAATAATTCAGGGTCCAAAAATTGGACAGAGGTCGTGGAACATTTCTGGGATAATAGATATCAATGTGTTAAAGCTTCTGTTTAGCTGTTGTCAGGGGGTCCAACATTTCTTTCTGTGCCTCCAACGAAGCATGACCAACTATGAGGAGAGGAACCTGAGGAAGTTGCTTAGGTAAAACACACCAGAGATAATCAGTTCACCCAAACAAGACTGTGACTAGGATAAACAGCATGAATATGGATTGATGGACAAATGGGTTTGCCAAAGGGCCTCAACAGATAACATCCAGGTAAAAATTGCATTTCTTTTTAAAATTTCCCTTTACTGTGAACGAAAACCTTCATAATATGGTTAAAGCTATTTTATTAGATCATTTACAATTCATGGCACAAGTATAACTATATATATATAATAATGTTTTTTAAAGAGAAAGATTAAACTTTTTTAAAATGTCTCTGTATCCTGAACAACAACACCAGATTCTATCACTAGGCTCTTACTATTGATTCAAAACAACAGATTAAATTTATTATGGTGACATTTTCATTTGGCTTTCTTTTACCCTTCTAATCAGAATCAGATTTATTATGTTAACACACAAGTAATTTGGTTAAAGCTGTTTGTGTCTCAATATACAGACAATGTACATACTGTTTACAGAAAATATACAATGCACAAGCAATATACAGATTATATAAAAGACAAACAATATACATAAAGTGCAAGTGTGTGAGGCATTACAACAACAATAGTGTGCATCAAGGATGGGAATGAAATTGTGATATGTTAACAGTGCAAGTTTGCCAATTCAACCATCTTTCTTTGAATCATAACAGGAGTGACTGAACCTATAAAGATCTAATATCTTAGTGCAGAATGGCTTATAGACTGATATTCATTAATGTAATTTGCATTAGAGAGTTGTGTCTGTCAATATGGGTAGCATCTGTTGGTGATGAAACATTTGAGGCAGTATTGTCTTTAATCTAGCCAAGACTTTTGTCAGCTGCACAGCTTGCGATTGTTATCACACTGACAAAAACACACAGATGTAAGTAAGCATACCCACAACACCCCGAGGAGGAAAACAGTGCATCATAGCTGCTGAAAATGATTACAGCCTTAAATGGAAAGCAGTGAGACATGAAATGCATATGGAAAGAACTTTACTGTGCCGTTAGCAAATTGTCTTTTTGGCTAATCTCATACTGATAGACCAAAAAGGGCCAGACAGGGACACATTATTATATTAATTACATTAATGTGTACTGATACTAAAAGTTAGAACTCGCTGAGGCCTTGCAATACAAGATGTTATACATTCAGGGTGTACTGTGAAGTCTTATTTGCATTTCTTGCATTAGGAGGTCTTTGAAAGATGGCAAGCTACCTACAGCATACTTTATATTTGAAGTTAAGCATCACATTGACAAAATATCTGCCTAAAGACTTTGATTGAGTTATCACAATGTTGACCAATGTGCAATGGTACTGTATATATCAAAGACTATGTAAGCAAATGCACAATAAACTGCAGATATTTTGAATAATTCCTGACTGATTGTATTTAGCCAAGCATAAACATGTTGCAATTAGGATTTTTTTTCTTAAAAAAGCTATTCATTACACAGAGTGTTAATACTATGCCTCAGTTGCCTAGTTATGACTTTCATAAAATAAAGATGTTAAAACGTTTCATTGACATGAGGTGAGAGACGAAATGTTGCATGTTACTAAGTGAGGCTAAGGGCTGCTCTGCGCTTACATCCAGAGGTGCTAACAAGACACGAAGACTAGCTGTGAAAGGTCATTGAGAGGGCAACTGTGGATGGGTATTCAATTCCTAGTGTAGCACAATGCAGGACACAACTACGAAATGTGTAAGTGGAGTTAATTTTGGTCCTTGTTGTATTTTTCTGTGGTCCTTTTCTGGCATGCAAAATGCATACCTGTGCAGGACATTCTTTCATTTGTGTCTGTTTGGTTTCTCTCTCTCTCTCTCTCTCTCTCTCTCTCTCTATCTCTCTCTCTCTCTCTCTCTCTCTCTCTCTTCCTTTTTTTGTCGTTGTTGTTGTTGCATTTCAAGACATCACATACGATGCCAGTGAAAATCTGCTGCATATTATCTAGTTTACCTAGATATCTGGCTCTTGTTATTCAGGCCTGGACCAACACAGATCTTTTTAATCGCTTTGACAAACATTGCATCTCCAATGTGCTATAAATCCAAGCAGGATACAGTTGTGGCTCCATCAGTAGGGTCTAATCTGAATATATCAGCTGGTGTCAGCCCAGGGACATAAAATCCATATGCCTTCTGTGTGTGTGCTTTTCTGTACTGCAGGTTGCTATATATTGTTTTGCCTGCAAAGGGGGTTTACAGAGGATATTGTTGACCAACCTGCCACCTAAGCCAGCTGGTGGGAGGTAAGAAAAAGCACCTGGCAGACAATAGTAGCTTCAAAGTAGAGCGCATATTACAATGAATATGTACACCCAACATATAATATGCTTACTGAGGTAAACATCTAAACAGTAAGTGAGTGAGCGAGTGGGAATCCATTTAGACAAAAGCTGAAAAAGACTGAGAAATTAAAAATCATAGTTCACAAGCATCCGTTCCCCTCCAATTGACCAAATTCAGGACAGACTGATTTAATGGAAAGACATCTGAAGAACCACTCAGTGCTTGCCACACAATGCTGCAATTTCATACATAATCTCATACATCAGATGGAAGTGCCTTTTTGTCTTGATGGGAGTGGTGGACATTGGCTTTTCAATGGAACATTACTGCCATCTAGTGTATTTGTTGAGCAACTATCTGTACGCCTAAAGGCAACACTGATAGACATAAAGTATTTGCAGTCCTCCTACCATTTGATATTTTTTTACATTCTTGATTGAAAACTAGGGAGAGGAGTTTGGTTCAAGAAATTGTGAAAACAAACGGAAAATTACTTTCTACAACAACAAGTCGACCCCAATTAATTATATCTGAACTGCAAAGTGTTTCAAAACTGAAGACTGCTGGGCTGATTTCAATGTGTGCATGTGTTGCTATATATGAAGGACTTTGCTCAATTTAAACTCTTAGGCAGGTGGGTTATTGAAAAGAATGGAAATGTGAGATAGTGAGTTAGAGGATGTTTCTGGGCAACACATAAATAGCTGTAGGGCCTATACTACAAATACATTCTTTGTCTGTGTCACTGGAAACAACTTACATCCTCACATCTGAAAATCCACCAGGCAGATATACGTGAGTTATAATTGCCACATCATGGTGAGGTTTGCATCCATGTTAGATGGAAAATGGATGAACCTACACCCACCAGCAGGGGGAGATTATAATGTAGAGTATTGGTATGGAAATCGCCAGATAGAAAGAAGGTTGCACTGTGGGAGATTTCACTGTAAAATAAGTGAATGAATCATTATTTTTTTAGCACTATGTCACACTTCCACTCTTTTTCTAATCATACCATGCTTTGAGGTGCTTGATGTGTAGCACAGGGTCTTTACCAGCATGCTGCCTGAAGAAATATAAATTTAATCAAGCAGCATTGCATTCTGTTTTCTATACTGTGTGCTAAACTCATAAAACATTTATTTTTTTTACTCCATAGCTTCCTCCACACAAAATTGTCTCCAATCATTTCAAAAATATATGAATCCTGAAATCTCAGCTAATGAACCAACTTTATTGTGAGAAAATAAAACACCACATGAGTAACTGTTGATGTGCTATGCAATCAGCATTGTATTTTACAGTATATAGTCTTCCCAACTAACTTAGTGTACATGATATAGTGTACTTCATATATTACATATTAAAATACACACTGTGATTGAGTACAACAGGACTTCAGTAAATACCATTTAACTTGTAATTGTTAAGATTTTGTTGAGGGCACCCATCAACTCTGTCATAGTTTATTATAGGTCATTTGCATTGGATTGTATTCTAAAGGACAGGAGTTTCTATTTTATTTACTTATTTATTCACATATTGACCCGTGGTAGATGAAGTATGGATTACTTAAGCAAAAATAGCAATACTGCACAAAAAGCACACACATACATTAAAGTACTGCTTTAAAAAATATAAAAGTATTAGCAACAAAATGTAATTTAAAGTACTTACGCAGAACAGTCATTAGTGTTATATTACAGGACTGGGACATTATTACTGAGGCAAATAAGTATAATATGTTAGCAGATCTATTAAAATGTAGTTTGTAATTGTACTATTTTATGGAATAGAATAGAATAGAATAGAATAGAACAAACATTATCCTCAACAATTATATTTTACCTACAGATTATATGTTTTGTATGTAAAACCTAATAATTATGGCTGTGAAATGAATGTAGAAGTGCAGTATTTCAGGCTGAAATGTAGTGGAGTAAAAGTACAAAGTAGGTGGAGTCAGCATAGCATAAAATGAAAAATACAGGTTTTGCTTTGTACCCTCTCATACTTGTCTTACACCTCCCCATCCAGGATAGGTCATGAAGTCAAAAACAAGCAGTGTTGTCACAGTAATAAAGACCAGCTTTATTTTGTCTTACAGTAAGATAGATTAAAGGATTTTCCAAAACAAAAAAAAAGATACAAGTGGTAAATCTGCCAGCTGAAAATCCCTTCTTAGCTGTAAAATACTGTAAAACAATCACATTACACCTTGTCATAATCATTTCAGCAAAATGAATTATCATGAACCCCTCTCACAGAAGTGATATTATCATGAACCAAAAAGTGCCTTATTGAGAGATTGTAGCAGCATTTTTTTTTCCTTTTTCTTTTTTTGTCAAATGTGACAAACTGATATACATCATTTTCTAGTATTAACTGATGTTAAATGGACTACAGCAACAATTATATCTGCAGCTAGTATGAATGTGTCTTTCTTTTTTCCTTTTTTTTCCCTTTTCTTTTTTTTAATACAGTATGAAAATGCTGGAAATTCTGCAGATTCCCAAATGAACACGACTCATCCTGCTGAGCAGACTCACATATTCCAGTGACAAAACAGAAATGTTCCCAAAATTAGATGTATTTCTTTCAGAATGTCATTTAAATTGCCTGAGATTAAAACAAAAGAAACACACATGTGAAACGATTTAACATCAAACCGAACAATGTAGCAAATAATACTGGGAAGTAAATGATATTAAGTTACTTTATAGAGCTTTTCACAGTTTTTTAATGATAGAAAAAGATTTGAGCTCCATATTTTTTTTATGGGGGTGGGGGGGGGGGGGTCAAAAAGTCTTATGACACACATAGTAATGGTACAAAATGTTCCAGCTGCAATATTATGTACTTCCAAAACAAATAAACAAATATGGTACAGTAATATCAAACTCTCTTAGACTACTGTTAAACTTGTCAAAGCGATTGCAGCCCTTCTAAAAACTAATTTGTCAGTTTCTCATAGAGATGAATAGTTAGCTCTGTTGTAACCAGCACTTATATCATAAGTAACCTGAGGTATGGAGCAGTCTGTGAAAAAGTTTGAGAAGGCCAAAGTACACAGTGCACTATCCTCTATGGGCCCAGACGCAGCCTCAGTGTGACAGTAGACAGGAGGCTGGGCTGGGCCTGTACGCAGACTCTCCCCAAGTTTCTTAGAAGGTCCAGAGCAGCTATTCCATGGCTCAGAGTAAAGAAGACCACCAACTAAATGGTGAGCGTCATAGGAGGAAGGATCCGGGCCTCCCATCTCCGGCTGTACCCGCACAGGCATGCTTTGATAAAGGTCCTGGTCACTGACCATATTGCTGTAATCAGGTCCCAAGAGCTCAAAGAACTCTGCGGCTTCAGGATTTCCTCGTTCAAAGTCCTTCAGCGTCATCCCAGATGTGGAGCTGACTTTGGAGCAGTTGGCTGGCTCAGTAAAGAAAGAGGGAGGCAGATTGCGATGCCTCAGGGGTGGTTTCTTGGCCTTTTCTCCCCTTATATCCTTCACAGGGCTGAACAGGGCTGCCAAGCTCTTGCTCTGTAAGTTGGCATGCACCCCATCACGCTTAGGTAGAGTTTTGCTCTGCAAAGGACTGGGTTGAGCCAGGGGGGAACCCTGTCTTTTAACTGGGGCATCTGCTACATTTCCTGGTGTAATAATGCCCGTGCACCTTTTGATCTGCTTCTGTAGATACTTCCGGTGATTAACTTTCCTCTTGGATTTCACTGGCTTGTCCAGAGCCAGCTTGATATTGCTGGAGGCTGAGTCTATGAAGCTCAGCAAGTCTCTAGTGGTCTCTTTGTAGTCCTCATCATTTTCTGCCTCACCCAGGAGACTACCATCCAGAGTTTTCTCCATGTCGTACTCCATCACAGAACCAGGAAAACAGAAATTCAGGAACTGAGGGTTCATGATTGCAGTCTGAACAGCCATTACTCTGTTAAGCCCAGCGGCTACACCTATGGCATCTGCTGTGATCCCTGAACCAAAAGTTTCTTCAGAGCATGTCGTTTCTCTTTTGACAAACACTTGGTCCTGATGCTGCTCATGAGCTTCCTGTAAACATTCCAGAGTAGGAGTGATGGGCTCTGAGGAAAGCAAGAAGATCTTTCAGGGGGCAGGACTAATGATGTCAGAACATCAAAGAGGAGGGGCAAAGGGACCGCAGGACTTAACTCTTTGCTTGTGCCTGGCCACCTGCATCTAAGAGGGATTTGTCTGAAATTCCCTGCTGAGTTGAGGACAATAACCTCCGTCAGAACTCTCCCCCTCTAGTTTAACTGTTTATGTGTGCTTTGAACCAAAAATGCTTTCATGAAACCGGAGAATATTACTGTAACACTGAGCAGAAAAGCCTTTAAAATCCTGATCCTGATGTATAGAGTATTTCCGCCAGGCAGAGTAATTATACAAACACTTCTCTATTAGACTTAAATCTTAATATCCTGATTTCTTTTACATGACTGTTAAACAAACCATGAACCACAAAATCTTAAATATCCCTCAAAACATCTCCCACAACTAATCAGGATAATTATTCATGTGATTTCTGGATTATTTTCAAAGAATTTAAACCACTACTCAATTGTCATGCCTACTACTGTAACTTGTACAAACCAAACTATCAAATCAAGGCTTTACACTAATGATGAGAAAGGCTTTTTTCTCGGTGGGAAAATCTTTGTGCCCAAACAGATGCCACTATTTGGGGGGATCTTCCCGACTGCTTGCTTGTGTCTTAATCTGCTCATGGCAAAAGTTGATTTCTAGTGCATTCCCAGGCCAGTGGGAATTTCTGCCCTGGCCTGACAACTATTATGGGCTGCCTTTGACATAAAGCCCTACAGGGTCTAAATAGCCTCTATTCTTCGCCCGGCAGTGAAAGGGAGCTTTGTGCCAGAGATTCATTAAATTGCACCTCACAGCCCCTTCGTAAAATGGGTCTCAATAATGAACAGTCGATTTAACTAGAAAAGCTGCCGGAGCTGTTAAATTAAAGGGGAATATAGTGCAGTTCAAGCTCAGTGTGCCAGAAGAAATGTTGACCTTAAGAAATCCTGCGTATGAAACTTCTGTTGTAATGTTTTTACAGGATGTTTCTCAGCCAAAAGTGAATACAATGGCGGATGTGTCCAAGAGCCAGATTGTTATGTTGCCAGCACTTATCCCAATTTTCAGCGGAATTTCAAGTGATTTTTAAGTGATTGGACTGTTACTGTTTAACTATACAATAAAAAAAAATGTAAATTACACTCATATATTTACTATGTGTTTACCAGAGAATGCAGCAGTATATATCTTCCCCACACCAAGATCCCATTAAGCCTTCATTTATTATTCTTATTTGAAGATCAGATACATTGCAGCTAAATAATTGAAAGAGGATCTCTCCTCTTACAAAAGTGCATATTAAGTTCAAGCAGTGGCTCATTTAAGGGTTGGAGCCGGAGGGATAAAAAAAAAGTCTAAAGCAGCAAGGGAGTGAGGCCGTTAAAAATTCTTTCTTATGCTAATTCCTAGAGAGAAAGGAGACAGTGAAACTGATAGCACTGATCTAATTATCTCTGGCCCAACACAAGTCTGTGACTGAAAAGGAGTCCAGAAAACTCAAATCTATGAGCAACAAATGGTTACAAAACAACGATTATATTTCTCCTATACAGCTGGCAATTAAACAATTTTTGTCTTTTCCTAAAAAAACTAAAAACTAAAAAACAACCATGCAAGTGTTAAAACTATACTTTTGAGCATTCAGCTGTACCTGTCATTACATTCAAGCAAACTGTGAATTCACAAACTTAAAGTTCATTGCAGCGATAAGTGTAGGAGGAAAATGGAGTTGCAACCATATCCCAGCATGATTCAGTGAGGAAGGAACACTGAGCACTTAACGCCTGCTCAAAGTGATTTTGCCCTGTTCTCTTTTCGTGAGGCACAATTTTGGCAAAGTGACATCATCACAGTCATGGCAGCCATATCCCCCTTTTTTCCAGTCAAGGGGCTTTGGCTTTTGTGCTGGTGGGTCATTCACATCACAGAGCCTGACGCACAGATCCCGGAAACAAGTTTCCATTGTTGCATAAAGGCTGAGAGGGTGAAAGGGGATGGGCTGTGGCAGACCGGCTAGGAAAAAATATATAAAATAAGACCAAAGCTAAGGAAGTTTTAAGTTGTTTCCACTCTTAAGACATTAAATGTGAGATTAAGTGTTAAATTAAATTGCTGTAATGGCCCAGTGTTTATTTTAGCATTAATTAGAGGTCCAACTATGGATTGCATTTTCAAAAACTCATTATGTTGGGACTTTGGGGGAATTTTAAATTAGAGGAAATCGTTTTGTAATCTGCTGTGCATTTTCCCAAAAACCAGCAAGTTGTTAAGTACACAGATCCATATTGTTGATATATTGTTAAACATTACCACCACGCCCTTATTCAGCAGCACCCAACCCCGAGGGAGCAGGGTGCTGAATGCAACGTGATGTGACACACACAGGCTTAATCTCTTCCTACTAGTGTGTGGTCCCTGTCTGTGCGGGGACATACTCAGAGTTTGGGGTCGAGCGAATACTAATAACACCTTTGATTGATGGCCGGTGTCAGAGACTTAGAAAAGGCTGGCAAAATTAATGACCTCTCAAAGTCCTGAGAAAAGTTTAAGGAGGACATTTAGCGGTGGAGACCCCATCCTCCCCCATGTTTAGCTATGTTTCTTTCTACGGGGGTGTCTGAGATTCAGTCAAGCCTGTGACAAAATGTTGAGAAGTCAGGCTTTGTGTCTCCTGGTAGAAAATCAACCCACATACCAACATGTCCCCCTTTGCTTCACAAAGTCATGTCATGTCAGGAACTATTGCTTAAAAAGAGGAGGTGGGGGGGGAAAGAGAACTGACCAGACTAGCTCAAAGAAAATTACAAAGCAAGAAGACATGTTTTCATGGCCAGTTTAATTGTTTTAGTCTTATTCACTCTCTAATATTTTCATGACATTTGCACCTTTTATCTTGACATTTGAAAGAAGAAAGAAACCGCTAACTTCAAAAGGTTTAGTCTCTGTTGATTCCTGCATCCACTCACTGCCTCACTCTTAACCTTCCATCAACCCCTCTCAACCTCCCTGGCACCCCAGGAGTTGTATTAATAATATTACTAGCAGGGGGGAACAAACCAGAGTCTATGGGCTGCCTTGGTGCCGCAATTTAGAGCTTTAATGGTGGCCAGTGAATGAATGTGTGCCAGAGGGAATCCCACAGGTTGGTCCACAGGGGTGAGGTCAGCAGGAGTAGCTGCAATAACCTCCCACCACTCACTTTATTGGCCTCCTCCGATTTGATTTTTATTAAATCTCAAGCACATGCAATTGTTCCTACTAGGTGGAAGTAACTTAAAAGCCTCAGTGTGTCACAAAGAGTCAGCTTGGCAGGACAGAATTATAACCATAGCGTATGTAATTAAAAGACAATTAGAAAGAGACCATGTCATTCATTTATTTTTAATCAGTTTCTGTGGAAGACTTGTTTTTTTGGGAATGACAGCATATTGAAGAAATGCAATACAAGAATAGAAAAAACGGGAAAGGCACTGTTCTTTTGTGAAGAAATCAAGTTTAACATCACACTCCGTGCAGTGGAAAGCTTCTTTTTAAAAAACAAAATTATATTTGGTGTCAAACTTTTCTCCTGAGATTTCTGTGTTACTAAGCATATTACAATATGCACTTGTGTTGAAAGAACAAAAACGCCTGAGTGATAGCATTGGCTTATCAATAAAAAAAAATGAAGGTGTGTAAATTTGAATTATTAAACTAAATGGCCAAAATATGAATACAGATGCAGATACAAAGCACTGAATACTGAGTGAAGCAATATAACAAGAGATTTGAGGCAGACAAGCATCAATAGATTTTGGCAAACTTGACATGGGACAAAAAAGGTCTTTTGATGCTGATTACATGAGTAAGCAAAGATATTTACACTACACTGCATTGTTTCCAATACATTTAACTTGACAAACAGATCTTACTTTTGCAGATAATACCAGTACCTTTCTGTCTTCCAAGCATTTGGAAATTTATAGTGTGGCATAAAAAAATGGAGTGTGTCAAATGAGGTCAGAGAGGATCGTTGTCTGATACGCCGGCAGTGAACACGACTAAATGATTAAAAAACTGTCCAAAGTGATTTATAATTTTGTTATTAAAATCTTGAGTGATTTTTTTATTTCAGATGTCATAATTTAATGATTAAAAAAAAAAGATCTCCTAGATTGATTTAAAAAGGGACAAATATAAAGCTATAGGCAATCCTGGATATCATGAATATCCCAGTGAGGTAACATTTTGCAGCTTTTAAAGATGATGGGGGTGTTGCAGTGTCTTTTTTGCCTGCTTGATCCACTCCTTGAAATACTTCAGCTCTAACACCCGGGCTGCACGAACTGAAGGAGGGTCATTGTCATTGCTGTAGCGGAGGTCCAAGTGATGAGCTCCGTCAGGGATCATGATGGAAATCAGTGAATTGGATATGTTGTGAGTTACTCCACCGGCCGACCACGGATCAAGTCCTCCGTTACTGAAATACAACAGTAGAGACAATGTGAACTGAGAATATACGATCAGACATTTGTGTACCACATATTAGAGTGTTCATATCAAGTATGTAAAGTAAGAAAATAATGTAACTGTTGGTTCTGGTGTAAATACATCAGCATTCACTCACAGCTTATATTGAGCATGTCAGTGTCACACACAAACATAACCCACCTTAGTGTTAGTAATTAAGATATATATCAGAGTCAGTCCTTTATCTTTCTTTTATCCATCCATTGAAGACTCTTTTACTGCATTCAACAGACCCCCAAAAAATTTACTTTCAGCCCCAGTCTGGCATTTTACATTTGATGTTTACCTGAAGATAATGTTGCTGTGAGAGGCGATGTCCTTCCCCCCGAAGACTGTGCCTGCCCAGTCAGGTCGAGGCCGGACACCAAACATGGCGTTACACTCATCAGAGAAGGCCTGGAAGTTCCACTCCCCGGGTTCAAACATGTCGTGGACGCCATCTGTGCACATCGGCATCACCATCTCTGTGCAGGCCTGGGGATGAGGGATGAGGGATTGAACATGCATTTATTCTGACAGGTAAAGCTGCCCCGTGACACATCTGTGCAGCAATTTATTCAGCATGACAACACAGAGCACAGCGCGACCTGTCACCACACCTGGTAAAACCAGCCGAGGAAACCGAGGTTGCCAGTTGCTGTTTGAGATATGTTGAGACAGGAGGAGCTTCCGGTGTAGTTGTAATAGACCTTCGCTGCTTGGGAGACGCCATGCAGCAGTTGATAGTCAGACACGGTGGAATCGAAAGCCAGATTCTTGCACACCACCTTGAAAACACCAAAAAACAGAGCAAAACTTAAAATAATAAAAGTAAAAGTATGTGATTGCATTAAAGTTTAGGCAAGTTGTTGAAGATATTTACAGCACATGCATTTTCTTTTTGAGGAACATAGGAGGAAAAAAATGTGTATATCTTATTCCTTTACATCCAAGTTGTTTACAAGACTTGCTTTCTTGTGGCTCGTGAAGTGTTTTCCACATAAAAAGTGGTGGCGCCTGATTTGCATATGAAATTCCCTGGAATGAACTTGAATTTATTGCTCTAATCTTGGCACGAGAGGAAAAAAAACAATCCATTGACTTAAATCACTTATCTAGATGATTTAAAATTTTTAAAGGTTTTCCTCTCATTACTACTGCTCTGATTAATCACGCTTGATTTCTCACTACTAAAAAGTGTGGATGATAAATATTTGAGCTTCAGCTTTTGTTTGATTTCGCTGCGTGTTGTTATGGTTGCAGCAGCAGAGTTGGCCGCGTCCGTTGTTCGGCAGTCTTTGTGAGAGGCAGAGAAACTGAGCTTTCTTGTTTTAGAGGGGAGCTGCACTAGTGTGGAGTCTGTTACTAAGGCTTTTGTCTGCAGGCTGGGGAGGAGTTGGTGGTCGATGGACGAGGAGGGCCACAGACATGTCCAACCAAAGATTTATACCGTGAAAAAAAAACACCCCAAAAAAACACTGCAATTGCTCCAAAGCATCTTCTCCTTACTTTTCAGATAGGATTAGGCTTATACATTCATCTCTGCCAACAGATTTCCCTCCTCTAAGCCCTCAATACCCCGTTCTCACACTCACTCAGATAATCACATTAGCTTTGTCATTAAAAAAGCTCCTCTTTGCACCCACTGCCTAAACCGCTTAAACCACCCATAGGGGTTGCATACATTAAAGCCAAGGAGCCAAAAAACTCAAAATGACCATTTAGTGTTTATTTTACCCTACAAGGTAGACCTGGATCTATTCAGTGGCTAAATGATAAACAAATACGAAAAAAAATTTATCACAGTAGTATATATTATGTATGAATGTTTGCTTATGAGACGACTGCTGTGTGAAGCAGTCAGAGGGGGGTTGAAGAACCAAAAAGAGTCGAGGGTCAACAGCAATGCATGGTTTATGCACGTGACATGCCAAGGTGACTGGTAGAATACACTGCGCCCAAGTCAATCAATCCCTGGAAAAACAGCCGCTGTGCTGTCACAAGCTTTTTAACATGAAAACAAAGGGAGTTTTGCAACGTTGACAATGAAAAGGATGGTTTTGAAAAATGTTGGATTTTTTATTAACTATATTAAATGATTGGACTTATTTGCAATCTTGGCAAGCTCCAGCCCATTACCTTTTCACATCAAGTGTCTAGTGAAGTATTTGTAACAATCCCATTGAAATGAGAATGGTGAACCTTTGTTTAATGGTCTCATGAGCTGCACTGGGCAAATGTCCTCCTTCTGTGTCACCATGTGAGCGTCCCAAGAGGAACACCTCAGAGATCTGACGGAGTGTGCAAATGAAAGGACTATTGGTACGAGAGAAGAAAAGAATGGTGGCTTACTTGTAGCTGTTCATCTAAAGAATACTTAAGAAACTAGATCCTTATGAATATTAATGAAGTTAATTGACAGCTGTTGTAAACAAAAGCTTGGAAGACCACAACAAACAATCTGCTGAATCTCAGATTCATTTCAATTAAGGACAGGCTGTCAGGCAAATTCAGGCGCTTAACCAAAGACCAAAGGAAAAAAAAAAGTCAAAGTTGCAATTAAGTAAAAACCTTTGACAATAAGTCAACTGGAATTTTAACTAGACCTCAATTTTTTCCAGTTCAGTCCTTTTTTCCCTCCATACTACAAAGGCGACTACTGTCAAACTTCATTTTCAAACAGTTTTGAATCATTAAAAACTACTACTGCAACTATTTGAACAGTTATTTTAGTAGAGACGGCTTTTACCTGGATTGGCCAGCGAGGCAGTGGCTGGAGAAAGTTAGCCTCGTATGGATAGTCCACCATTGCCAGATTCACCCAAGTCTCTTGGAGCCAGTTCTTGAAGCCGGCAACGTCAATTATGTTTTTAAGCGGAGTGCATAAACTGAATTCTTCTGAGAGCCACTGAAGACCAGATACTTCAAAAGAGAGCAAAAAAAAAGGATTAACTGTCAGTATATAATATTTCTCTCTAGGGTGATGGTTGGTTAAATGGTTATTTTTTTATACAAAACCTCACAATAGCTTTAGCTGTCACAGTTGAATTAAATAACTATTTTTAATGAAAGTTTTTAAAAGTTTTACTTTCCAGTTTTCTGCTTTTCCAATTTTAATCATCATGATCTCATGTTTTTTTTTCCAGCTGTCAAGTGTGGACAGATGCAACTTAAGTGACAACCACCATCCACCTACGCATTTAAGGCTTCTCTGGATCTCTGTGTTTGGCTAACAAAATACTAATATTAAGGATGTTATCTCTGTATTTCCACTGATAATGACAAGCACCATTATCTCAGTACTTGCTTACTTGTACTGCAATGTGATGGCACTGCTCAATATTGTACCACTGCATTACAGCATGTGAAATATTTAGTTTTTATTGGTCTATGCTAATTCCTGATGGAGTTACGAGAATAAAAAGTGACACCTTATGTAAAAGATAAAAAAAAAGGTACCAGGGGATCGTATTTGGTCACACTTTCTTATTCAGGTCTGACAGGAGCGCTTCAGAGTGAACCTGTCTGAGTTATGCAGATTATACATTTTATGAATCCACATATTCTGTCCAATCTGTCCTCTGTGGAGAGGCTCCAGACGTTATGCTCGATGGTACTACAAGTTTGATAATAGCCGCCTGATTTTGGGCTTAAGTAGACAGTTGCTCCAATTTACAAATGCTGATCATGCTGTATGTGCAAACATGTATAAATTACTCATATGCAAGAGTTTTCCTTGTAAAAGAGATGAAACATGGCGAATTTCCTACAACATGACAGATAAGACTAATCAATCCATACTGGCTGCATGACTTACCATTGGAAGAAACATTGTTAATAGCCTTCCATGACCTTCTGATGTTTGCATCACAATTATAGCCACTTTTGGCAAAGTCCTGTGTTACTATTTTGTAGAATTCCCCACATGGCACCATACCAGGGAACTGCCATATTGGTGCAGAGGCTGCCAGAGCTCTGAAATACAGGATGAAAACCATTTAGTACCGCATTACACAGCGTTACACAGCATTACACAGCGTTACTCAGCGTTACACAGCGTTACACAGCGTTACACAGCACAGCGTTACACAGTGTTACACAGCACAGCGTTACACAGCACAGCGTTACACAGCACAGTGTTACACAGCGTTACACAAGCAGTACATCCATCATCCATCCATCTAAATGACATTTGTGTAACATGTTAGCTAGCAAGGCAGCATACTGATTACAAAGTATATAATTGAAGGCTTTCTGACTCAAACACATAACATGTTTGATCATTCTCAGGTGCTTCTGAGAAAAGGCTCAAAGTAGAACTGCAATGGACATGAGCCTTCCACCCTCTGATCAAAACGCAAACACTGCACGTCCATTCATCTGTTTTGATGAAACAAAGCTCTAGTGTTTGATACAGACATTTATTCGCCCACAGGAGATTATGAAAGTAAAACTATAGACCAAAATCCTGAGCTTACACTCCATCCAAGGGAAGCATAATCCATAATATGAGATTTTTCCCTTTTTGTCCTTTCAATATCTGTTGGTGTTTACATATAAGGCTGCAATGTGCTTGTATGTGAATTCTTGGTATTAACGCTGAATACTTCTTTTCTTTGTCACGTTTTGCTACGCTTTGGAGTAGTAAACACGCAAACATGGAAAATGCATCTTCGAGGAAATCCAACCTGCAGGTTCCCACAACTGCACATTTATCTTACCCGACAACAATATTGGGATATTTCATCCTGAACCAAGCCGCGAGCATCCCTCCATAAGAACCTCCGATAGCGATGACTGGGCTGTGTTGAGCTCCAGATACAGTGCTCTTCATGTTCTGAATCAACACTGCAAAATCTGCCAGGGCCTGCTCAGCGGTCAGGTAGTTTAGGTGTTTGGCATCCTGGAAGCAAAGTGCCATCATTCATGTTGAAAAAAATAATACACAAATGTAAAATGAATTGCTGGCACTGAGAGTAGCTAACACCATTAGCAATCATGCACTAGCGTTTGAGGATGAACTGGCCTGTATCTGCTGAATCAGTTATTTCAAGTACATTTTTGGAATGAATAGTTAATTGTTAATTATTTTGTGAGATAATCATAAAACCAAATGTATTTAATCAGATTTTAATTAGAGTATCACAATTGTGAAATTACACTTTCACCTACACTGTAAGAGTCTTGTCCAAATGGCAGTGACTCCCCATAGTAACGATGTTCTGCAAAAACTAGCATGGCGCCCATCTCCTCCACAATGTCCCACATGAAGCCCTGAAGAGAAAACAAAAGACATGTGTTGAACTAGACTGGAGATTACACGCAGTGTAAATACAAGATAACAGCTAAGTATTTACAGTGTTGTTGCAGAACCAGGCGATGTCTCCTTCATTGCCAGTGTAGAACAAAATGGGACCACCCGGGTGATGCCAGTATTTGTCAGCCACGAGGTATCGCTGTTTGAAGGTGCCATCCTCTAGGAATCCAAAATGATCAATCTGTAGGAAATAAAATGAATGTATGATCTTAAATGTATTCAGGAAGGTAATATTTCGAAGTAGTGTGCTGAAAAGGAAGAAAAAATTAACTGAGCGAGGAGAATATGACTCACTACTGAAACTAGTGATTAGCATTCTGATGAGGTAACTTAACATGAAGTTGCAACTATGAAAATCTCCCTTTCAATCTTTACTGCAATCTCACTGTGATATAAAGCAGTCAAGCAAGTCAGAGCCAGTGGGAGAAATGTAAAAATAGTATCTAAAGCTTAGTAAAAAAATGACAATCTCTTGGGCATTGGTCAAACTCTTTGGCAGAAAACCTTATGTGGCCCAAAATGTATTGATGTTAAAATCAGAACATAGCATTCAGAGCTGCAGCTCAGTCCACATTAAACTGCTCTAAGGTGGGTGTGAACAGCGGATATCGGGCCCGGTGCCAACTATGGTGTTGCGAGATGACAGTTCTGAGGTTGGATTTTAAGGTAATTAGCCCCAATTTGTATTGGAAAATTTGGAGCCAGTTTAAGGGATGCCACATTAGTTCCACTTTAGATGAGCTCTGAGATGTTCTTTTCATCAAACCTCGGGGATTCTGGGGTATCTTCCCCTTTCAACTATATTTCCTGTATTCTTCGTTAAACAAAGGCAGAAAAGAAACCAACAACTTCACAGAGAAGACAACCCCATGAGGCAACTGAGCGCCACAGTGGAGTTGTCCAACCCTTGAAACAGCCCCAACACTTAATACAAAATGTTTTTTCTTTTTTTTTTTGTCTCTCCTCAGTGGAAACAAAGCGAGCAGCAATTTTATGAGCCAATGACAGCAAAAAGATTCTGGGGCTTCAATGTGTTCATTCAACCCTCGACTCCTTAGCACTTGGCACTGCTTTTAAGTGTGAGGAGACCATGAGACAGTTTAAAGGGAAGTGTCGGCGGTTTGGCAGCAAAATACGTTTCAGTGGGTTTGGTCATCCAAAGTGTAATGTAAAAGTTTTGTGAAAAAAAGAGTTTGAGCTCTTTAAAAAGCTGCATAATTTGCTCAGATTTTGTGTGATCAGTAACTTTTTATTTATCAGTTTTCAAATTATACACAGAATATTTTATTTTAGGAGTGAAACTCTTCTGTTACTGAAAAGCAAACTTTCTTGCAGTGCAAACAAAAATATTCCTGTGAGAAACTGTGATCTATATGCCAAAACTAAGCAGTTCTATATATAAACTGCTTCACTATAAGGATCCCTGCTGTGAACTGTATCACTTGCACCCACTCAGTATGCAGACTGGTCTCATAACAACTCCACACCCTGATAAGCAGTGCCACCAGGTGGTTACTGCAGGCAGTACTTGAGCAGTTTGTATCAATTAAAATGCAAACCACATACAGTACATCTAGTGGACCAGCACTTATACTATTCCATAGAAAAGGAGGTTGCATCTGTTGTGTTACAGTCCAGCAAGCTGAGCCCTGAGGGAAACAGCCAAAGTACGAGCTACAGTAAACTGCAGCAATTAATTCAGAGGATGCTAAAGGACACTTCCATTCATTGTCTGAAGGCAAAATGCAGTCAAGAGGATTTCCTCTGGACAACTGCTAGATCACTTGGTGCTCTCTTCCCAGCAGCCTGTCCCACAGAGAGAGTAGAAAAAGTCTGCATGATGGATGATTTGTTTGTGAAAACAGCAGACTTGCTACTGGTCCAGAAAAGTACATAACAGAGATTTTCTTTCTTGTACTTGTCAAGGAGAAGTATACAATGCCTTGTTGACTGGCAAAAAACACACACAACAGACAAGACAATGGGTGTGAGAAGAGAGGAAATGAGCTTTATCTCTGTACTATCTTTGCTGATGAGGCAGGATGCCGTGGGTGGACCAGGTGTGGACCATTGTGCCCAAATCCAAATACTGTTAAGTGCACTTTATACACTATTCACAGTGTATAAATATCATTATTATGGCTACAACTAATGGCTTTCATCACTGATTCTCTATTAATTGACTGTTGGATGTTTAAAACATCAGAAAACTTTGAAAACGGCCATCACAACCATCCTTAAGCCTAATGTGATGTACTCAAACATCCAAAGATCTTGAAGCAGCAAATCCTCAAATTTCCAAATGTGGAAGCAGCAAATGTTTTCCTTTTTTTTTAAAGAAATTACTTAAATGACTACTTTATCTTTACTTTCTTACACACTGGATAGTCTATTCCCATTGTCTACAATCATGGGTTTTGGGAAACACCTATTGAAAAACTGTCCAACATCTGAGTTAGTGGGGAAATGTACCTTGAAATGTTCAGCAGAGTTTTAGAATGAAAGATAGATTATTGACTACATGTGCTATTTGGGTTTAAAATATGTAATAAAATAAAAGTAAGCACATATGAGCCACATCAATGAAAATACAAAACAGAGAAAAGTATCTTATAGTTAAATAGAATAGAATAGAATTTATTATCATTGTACAACGAAATTGAAAGCAATCCTTATGGTACCATGAGTCAAAAAGAAAGAAGGTGTTTTAAAAGAATAAAATAAATGAGTAATTAGTATTAAAACTAACTAAGTAGTAAACTAACTAAAACTAACTAAAACCCATAATTCACACGCACACACACACACATAAGACATTCCACTTGCTGCCATCAATATTGAACGATTCACCTTAATATTACACTCAAAACTGTAGTTGTAGTTATCTCAGGATGAGGTTTTTGGTTTTTGTAGCAGTTTACATATGAGGAGCAGCTGGATGCACCATTGTGACCCTAATTACCAAACCTAATTGACTGTTTAGTGTGTTATAGTTGGTACAGATTAACTGACACAACTATTGAGGGTATGATGTGGTAGTAAACAAGGAAGTGGGTAAAATGTGACCTTTAGTCATTTTCTGAGTGGTTTGTCTTATGATTTGCAGGAGACTAACCAGCATGACTCTACCTTTCACCACATCCCTGACTACAGGAATAACATTAGTTCACAAGTCACTGAACATGCCGCTGTGTTGCGTACCCTCATCATGCAACCTGAGTCTCCACGAAGAAACAGTAAATGGAAAATATACAAGGTTGAATGAAGATCTCTCAAATACCCCTCTTAGGTAAAGTGTTTCAGATTCACTGGGCCCTGGAGACCTTTTTTGGCACAAAACCAAGAGGGATAGTTACAGTTCTGCTGGCACGAACGCAGCCAATTGTGATAGTTTTCCCTTCACTACAGGAAGCCAGAGGGAAACACCTATTGTCTGCAGGCACAACACATGGACAACTTCCACAGAGCTAAGTGCATTTAATATTTAGAAAGAGCAAGTGGTGCAAAATATTACAGCACAGAAAACAATGATGGCAAGTAATGTGGAGGTAAATAAAAAGGGGATGAAACTTTAACAAGCTGGGAATCATCACATGCAAGCATCCATCATGTTTTCAGAAAACATCTTTGTGAAGTGTCTGATCAGCATTTTATTTTACACTGCACTTTCATTCAGCCTATGTTTCAGGACAAATATGGAGATAATTATTATTTATGTGCATCACTCCAGCAGACTATACAAAATTAAGCCCACATATGCAAACATGTGTTGAAAAAAGTGACGTGGAAGAAGAGAAGTGAAAGAGGAATAAGCCATTAAAAAACATTTTGAAGTACTGTTTTGATAAGGAAGTACGAGATTTAAAAAAACAAAACAAATACAAGTCATTTTAAACTCACCCTCTGGTCAAAGTAGAGTGTTTTATAGCTGACGGGGGTCCCAGTGGAGGAACTCAACCCACCGTGTCTGGTGAAAAGCTGTGATTTGAGGGCGATCACATGTAAAGAGCTGAGACACAGCGTCAGGATGCAAGTAGCTGCAGCTCTCCCCAAAACTCCTGTCTTCACTCCAGCCTTCATGTCTGCTGCTGTCAAACACCTCTCACAACAAACTGATAGTCAGCTGCATGATAATGAGCTCGTAGTGATCCTTCTCTCTCTGTCTTTCTCTCTCTCCTGAGCAGACTTGTCCCGTCAAAAAAAGGAAGTGAGTACTCGCATGTCAGCAAATCCAGAGTGAGACAGTGAGAGCTAAATTTAGCCTCACAGAAGAAGCTGCTGAACAGGAAGCATCAGGGTCAACGTCCTTTACATATTTTTACAACTTTAATTCAAGTTGTTAGCGGACCCGCAGTCAGCAGGGAGCAGATGGTCCCTACTGTAAATATGGTCGCAATGGTTGATGGGAGATTGAGTTCAATACTTCCACGCTAATGGCAGTATGTCATCTCTACTTTGTTTAACTTTTAGTAGCGTACTGCAGCTGCCCTCACACGTGCCGTTACATGCATATGGGACACTGCTTCATCTGTCACTGTGGCTTGTGTTGTTGCACTGCTAATAACTTTTTAATAATCAATGCAAGACACGTCTTATCTGTTATCTGTGCTCTCCATTAAACATCCATGATGCTCTGCCGGTTGTTACATGTGACGTATATTCCGGTGTGCAGAGGATTGTGGGTCAAAAAAATTCAATATAGACAAGCATAGACATAATCGATTATGTCTACGTAGACAGGTACCAAGTGCCAATGATTGATTAGTGATTGATTGATACATGATTGATTGATTGGAGACTATGGCTTATTTCTCCTTTTCTCTCGTTTGTTTCTCTTGATGCTACATCTCAACTTGGACTCCTTGTAAATTTCAAAACGGATTTCATCTCAGATTTCTACAACTTTTGTGTCTCTTTTTGATCTCAGGCAGAGATTGTTATTTTATTCTATTTTATTTTATTTCACTTTTTTATTTCACTTACAAGAAGATTGAATTACAAGAATATTGTGTCAATTTTGAATTCCTCCTAGAGAGAATAAAGTTTACCCTCACTTTAACCCTAACCCTTACATTACACTTTTCAGAGAGGTCTCTCTGTGAACTCAATCTACTGTCTAAAGTTATTGATTGATTGATCTATTGATTGATTGACTGACTGACTGACAATGATGGCAAAAGATTCTAGTACGTTATCTAGATTTTCGTAATGTTTTGTGAATTTTGTATTTATTTATTTTGTTTGTATTTAATTTATAATTTTTGCTGTTTTGCTTTACTTTATTTCACAATGTTTGTACACTAACATTATTTAGGTAAATGATATTTATGTTTATTTTTGATATTTTACTTTTCATTGTTATATTGTTTTTATCTCTTATAGGTGAGGTTTTAAGACAAGCCCATAGTGGGTTTCTACCTCACTCTGTGTAATGTAATGTGTAATGTGTTATTTTTATTTTCTCTGATTTTTATTTTTTACGAATGTGCAAATAAACCAATATAAATCGATATAAAAGAGAAAAAAAGAAAGAAAAAGCAATGACAGAATATTTTAAACCGGGAGTGCCAAACATACGGCCCGTGGGCCAGATCCGGCCCACTGAATAACTTTCTTAAGTCCAAATATTCAATAAAACACACAGCTGTTCTCGCCATTCACAGTTGAGATAACTTGCAATATGATTCAGATTTAAAGGATAGTAACTGACAGCCCTGTCTGCAACAATTTTGTAAGTTTAGGACGATTTATTTAATCTTTCTTAAGGTCGTCGCTATAGTTTTTTATTTTATTTTTTTAATTTGTATCACTTATTACAAGAATACTGCTGTGTTAAATTTTGAATGTCCCTCTCTTTCATGGAGCCTACTGTGTTGAACCATCACATTTCGCAACCGCATGCTTTAAAGTGGAGATGGAGAAGAGGGGTATTTATTTCGTTGCAATCTGAAACCTCACCACTAGGTTCCACTAAATCTTTCCCACTACTACACCATTATGGACACTTTCAAAACTTCATCAGAGAACATGCACTTTTGTGCTGTGACCAGTAGAGGGCGATCAAAATTCATGTTTTTACTCAGGTGACAAGTATCCACTCCACAAGTGTCAAAGAGAGTAGGGTCTCTCTGACATCCCTCTCCACCAGACCTACTTGAATTACTCCAATGTATTGCCTTAAGATTATGTTATATATTGTTTTATGTTACATTTTCTATTAGCAAAGTGAATAATTTAATAGTCTGTCTTCTTCTTCTGCCTCTCATGGGAACATGTTCCAATGCAGCTTCCCAACAGTTGTGGAGAAGTTAACAAAAGCAAGCTGTAAGATTTGGCCTTCAACTTCTGCTTCTCAGTAAACAGAGGCAGAGAAGAAACTCTCCCCTAAGGAGGAAAGACAGATAAGGCTGCAATTGAATAGAAGGATCATTGTGCATTAAATAAAAGGCTGACAAAAATGGTATGAAAAGAAAAATAGTTCTCTGAATATTGCAATTAAACTCTGAAAGACAACTTGTTCTCTATTAATGCATGTTAAATGACGTGCTGTGACCAGTGGAGGGCAATGAAAATGTGGGTTTTTACTCAGGTGTAAGCAATAATAAGACAAACATAAGATATTTAGTGTAATTATTTAATGTTATACAGAGTAGTTGTAGGGATTAATTTGTACACATAAAGGGAAAGAAGCACGACACCCCCATAGTGTTTTCCTAATGTGTTAACAAGAAGATCCAATGGATTACACAATGAGTAACTGCTGTTAAATCTAAGGTAATAGCCAAATCAAAAGGCTTGCCAGTTTTACAAAGGAGAAACAAAATATAAAAGCAAAGTGCTAAGATGTCCTACAAGTTTGTACAACAAAAGACAAAATGTTACAATAAAAATAAGTGTGCAGTATATGGCATTGTGCAATACAGTACATTACATTTATGGCAACTATATGAAAGATAAAGTTTGACCACTACAAATTATGGCAAAACATGCTGGACAATCAATAAAGTTCACAAAAAGCATATGAAATACAACAAGTCATATACGAAACTACATGAACATACCCCTTCAAACAAATAAGAAGCGATACAGTTTCATGGCTAGGCAGCAACAACAAAAGGCAGAAATATTCACGTCTATGGGTAAAACAAAGAGCTGATAGTCGAATAAAAATGTCAGTTGATTAAATTGTTTAATATCTACTTTTGACTGACAGTTTCAGAGGCCTTTTCAACTGCATCGTATTACTACTGCTAATTGCAAGCACTGCAAGTAAGCTGAAAAAATAACGGCGTTACAGAATGCTGTTTCAATGTAGTATTTATAGGTGTTTCAGTTTACATTATCTGACAAAAATATTGTAGCAGCAAGTAAAAATCTTCTATTGGGAACAAATATTTCACAGTTTGTAATGACAAGTGCAAACAACTACTCAGAAATGACATTATGAAGGTTAATAATAACACGGTATGCAATTCTCAGAGCAGAAAAAACTGTAGTGGGGAATAAAATGATTGTGCAATGGATTTTAGTGTAAGTTTGCAAAAAAAAACCTTTTTGCAATTTCATCAGACTTGGTCATTTCAAAAATGTACTGTATGTAAACATATTGTTACCATTAAGTGATAACATCCAATGATCATGAAACATGTGGTCAGCTATACTGAATCTGTAACAAAATACCTGGTTGAGCTTTTTGCTCACATAATACTGCTGGTGAATACTGATGTTTAATGGAAATGGATCCTAAAACCCAAACAGGGAGATTATGCCATTTCACCATGAAAAAGGGAAAAATGGAGCCCTACTCAGATTCCTGGATGCATTAGGCAGACACACTTTACATCCTGTTGCATTGAAGACAAAGTTCTCCATAATGGCAGCATCTTGTCATCAACATGCTTGTTCATGGAAGGCCAAACTAATGTTGACTAACTCCCTTGTACACCTTAAAAAAGGCATGGGACTAGAAATGAACGGACTAAGAAGTGGCTTTATGCCATCTTAGAGGGACGGAGGCATTGGGGCTCGGCCATCTGCCCTCTACAGTCAATGGCTACTGAGTTACCACTGCAGAATTGCTGAGCTCTCTCTAATTGAGGTTGCAGCAGCTCAAGTAACTGATGGTTTTACCCTCACCGGGCATTGGGGCAGTGTCATTGTTGTCCAGCTTGTTCTGCTTGGCCTCTCGAATGAGTTCGCAGGCCAGATCGAGGAAAAGTTTCTCAACATTGTCGGACTCTTTGGCTGAGGTCTCCAGATAGAGCATGCTCTGAGCGTCAGCGAAGTCTTCAGCCCTCTGTCGGAGAACCTCTCTCTTCTCTGCCAGATCTATTTTATTACCTGTAAGACATACAAATGTTATCTATCGACATATCTAACAAGTAAGAACACGGATTCTTGCATCACAACACAGATTATCTCTAGGAACAGTGGTGGGTGTGTGTGGATAACACAGATGGAAGTGGAGGTGTGTGCAAGTGTGTGGGATGGATGTAAGCAACAGCCTTTTCTCAGATATGACAAGAATTTCACAGACGAAATCTCACAAAGAAATATGGCTGCAACTAGGGCTGGGCAATAAAATGATAGTGATACATATCACAATAGACACGTAATCAATATCAATAAAAAATACGTTTGGTAGAATGTTCAATAATTTCACTGAACTTCATTGGAAGAAAAGGTTGGTTGCATGAACAAACTCTCTCGCTCCCTGGTAACCTAGCAACGTATGGAGTGACACGCTAACAGAGAATCATTTAACAGTTTCAGGTTTGGTTGTGACATTCTTGTCGCCTTGTGTTTTTTTATTCAGACTTACCATAAAAATCGGTGAATAAGAAGCACTTTAACGCAATATTTTTCCATTTAAAAGTGGGGTGTGTCCTATTCACCAGTGAAATGCAGAGAGAGGTTGGATATGGATGTAATTATAGGTCTGTAGAAGGCCATCCGCACTAAGAATGATAACTATAACTGTAAAGATAATAATGTGAGAGTCCACACTTGTGAACTATAACGTTCTATATATTCTGGGAGGTATGAGCACCAGGGCTTGTGATAGAGGAGACTGTGAGATTCCCCACAAGCGCACTACGTATGGGAGGAACATGTTGTCTGTTGTGGGAGGGTACATTTGGAGTAGTCTTCCCTCCACCATAAGGGAATGCCCCACATACTCTTCTTTTAAAGGAAAACTAAAACAATGGCTCAAATCAAACCAAAAGTGCGACCACTAACTGGGCTTGAGACGACTTGAACAACCGGTTTTTACGGTATGTGTACATTTATAGTAGTTTATTAGTGTTTTTCATGGTTGTGTTGACATTTCTTTTCCCTGTCTGCCTTAATTGATAACTGAGTTGATTAAAATCAGAGGGAGGTTCAGTTTACAATAAAAATGTTTAAATTGAATATATTTTCCCTTGGTCTTTTTTTTTTAAATAGGTCATAAAAAAATCAATACTTATCGATATCGACTGATATGAAACACTTTTATCGTGATACAGTTTTCAGCCATATCGCCCAGCCCTAGCTGCAACTAAAGATTATTTTCATTACTGATTAAACTGTTGATTGTTTTCTTTATTAATCAAATTGTTTGTGTGTATACAAATTTGTTTGAGTGAAAAATGTCCATCACACAAAATCTTCACGTCTTGTCTTTCCAACGATCCAAAACCCTAGATAGATATTCCATTTACAATTATTTAATACAGAGAAAAACAGGAAATCCTTGCTGGGACTTGAGAGCTAATGAAATGTTAGGTTGGGCTCGGAAAACCAGGCCATTTAAGAAAATAGAGCTTTCTCTCACTGATTCATGAGTCTGATAACAAAAGAAGCACATCAGTTCTTGACGTACAAAGTAACACTTTCTTACCGACTAATATAGTCACCACTTGGTTGTTGGCATACTGCTCAATCTCTCTCAGCCACTCGGGAAGGCACCTGAAGGAGTCCTCACAGGTAATGTCATACGTAAGAATGAGGGCATTGGCACTACGGTAATAACTCTGAGTAATGGAGCGAAATCTCTCCTGTCCAGCTGTGTCCCATATCTGAAGCTGAAATAACAGATGTTTGAAAGAAGATTGTAAGCATCAAAGACATAAAGACACATGCTTTATATATTTTAAAAAAGATGAATCTTGGTGTACCTTGACCTTCTCCCCTTTGATTTCCACAGTTTTAATCATGAAATCTACTCCAATTGTAGCCCCTTGTCCAGGTGGAAAAAGGCCCTAAAATAAGCAGATAGAGGAACTTATAATACAATGGATTATATGCAATAAAATAATGCAGCAATTTCAAACTTGTAAGCACAGACTTAAACACACCTGAGTAAAGCGCCGGACGAGACATGTCTTCCCCACTCCAGCATTTCCTATCAGAACTATTTTGAACAGGTAATCATAATCTTCCATACTCATACTAAACTGGGAAAAGAAAGAAAGGGATGATGAATAAGCACATAATACAAACTGAAATTATACATTTGTCTTAACGTTATGACACAATTCACCTGAAAACACTGGTCAATTAGAAGCTTATTATCTTATATTTATTGCTTTAAGATTATGTTATATTGTTTTATGTTACATTGTCTATTAGCAAAGTGAATAATTTAATAGTCTGTCTTCTTCTTCTGCCTCTCATGGGAACATGTTCCAATACTACTTCCCAACAGGTGTGGAGAAGTTAACAAAAGCAAGCTGTAAGATTTGGCCTTCAACTTCAACTGCTTCTCAGTAAACAGAGCCAGAGAAGAAAATCTCCACTAAGGAGCAAAGACATATAAGGCTGCAATGGAATAGAAGGAACATTGTGCATTAAATAAAAGACACCTGTCAAAATGACCAAAATGGTATGTTTTGTGCCACGCCTGCATGTACAATATGATCTCCTTCAGCCCAACAAAGTGGAAGATTATCTTTTTCAATCATGTGCTCTGAATATTGCGATAAAACTCTGAAAAAACAAGTTGTTCCATATTAAAGCATCTTAAATTTTAAATTAAACATTGGTAAAGCTACCACACTGCCATGAAAGCCTGGAGCATGATTTGAAGACAAAACAGGCCCACAGGTCAGTGCTGTCAAGAGAGATCACTGCTTATATTGATCTAAATCATTTTCACAAACACAAATGTAACAAACCACAAGTGAAAAATGTTTTGGTTTGAATGTTCAGTCTTTAAATATAACTTTGGGTTTAGCTCATTTGCATAAATACGCTGATTTTTATTTTGCTAACTTAATACAACTGTTATTCATGTCTCTGGTAATGACATAAACTATACATATTTATAACATTTGCATTTTTAAGATCTCAAAGGGTGAGCCCAGTATGAGACCAACACTATACAGTGTTGATTTCACTTGACTTAACATTCCCATTTTATATCATATGACATGAACACTCTTTGCTTGGCTCCAGATTTAGGGGAGCTGTCACTTTTGAGGGGGATTATTAAACACTGCTGTAGTGAATCAAATCTGCTAAATGAAACACAAAGATGTAGCTTATTCTGTTGTCAGTAGCCACAGCTGCATGTGAGATGCACGTAAACACGGCAAGAAACACGAAATGTCAGTATCCTCTGCAGCAGCGTAACATCTGAAGCAGGCCCATATCTATATGGGTATTACTATATCTGTGTTCAAAATGCTTTTTAACTAATCTAACTGTTGCTTGTAAAATAGTGGTATCACTGCCCCTGAGGCTCGTTATAAAGCACATTTAGGGTTAAATTCAAACTAAAATGCTAAATGCAAATCTCCTTCCCTGTGTCGCATTTCTTACTTCGACCTTTAATCTCGTCTAACCATCCCTAAACACTACATCATGCCGTTCACACTCAATCTGAAGCAACGCTTCGTTTCTTCTGGATCAGCTCTTCTATTCAGTGTGAGTTGATAGCCATTAGGGCGCAGCTAGCAACAGTAGCAACTAGCAGCTACCGTATGACTCTGGCCATTTTGGCAATATCTGCAGATCCAGGAGACAAAAATGTATGTCAGCCCTGAGGATCGAGTCTGGAAATAGATTGCACTTACCAAAAAAACCGGGGATATCCCCGGACTTTGAACTACTTAGTATGCATAGGTCACCTCATCAAATAGGCGAAGCCTGAACAGGGCAGAGCATAATTCCTCTGGCTGTGTATCCTCAGCAGCCTGTCTGATGGAGGAGGAGGAGGAGGACTGCACTTCAATGATGTCACCACTTCACATGCAAACTAGCTCTACATCGACTCTTTTATTACACTGTATTTCACAGATACCATTTTTATAATCTCCAAGGCAAGTATTCTTTAAGAACAAAATTAAAGGGCCATGCTTACAGCTTTTTTGTGTTTTTTTGCGGACATAATAATCAAGAAAAAAACATACTTTGTTTGCTAAGACAAGTCAGGAATAAACTTTTTCTATAAATATAGTTGAAGAAAAAATACATTTGTGTATGAAATATTTTGCGAAAGTAATGGTCGCAACCCCCTGTCCTAATTCTAATAAAATACATCTTATTGTATTAACTTTACTTATACTGACAATAGTATTCTTATGGCTACAATATTATGTGACCACTGAATTATAGCAAGTCTATATAGGCCACTAACTGAATCTGCATATGTAATTATACATAAAATTGTTGGTAATATTAAGTTACCATCAATTTAGCTAGAGCTAGTTAGTTAATGCTGGTACCCAAAACTGGCTGGTGGTAGTAATCGTTTTTTTTAAATGTCATATTATGTGTACAACAACAACAACAATAATAGTAATAATAATGATGATGATGATGATGATGATGATGATGATGATGATGATAATAATAATAATAATAATAATAAAAATAAAATCATTATTATTATTATTATTATTATGTAATTTGTATAGCACCTTTCATACTTGGTCAACGTGCTTTACGACAAAAATGTACATATACCAAGTGCTTCACATAAAAGGAACATAAAATGAGCATAGATCAATGTTTAAAAACAGTACAGAAAATAAATACATTGTGATATAAAACTGAATACAAGAATTAAAATAACAACACAGATATTATATAATAAAAGTACAAAATCAAATAAAAACAATATATAAAATCAAGTAAAAATACAACAATTAAAAGAGGTGCAGTGGTGACTGAGAGAAAAGCTAATTAAAAGCTAAAGGGAATTTATATCCGGAACTAATACTGCTCTGAGGTGTTGTGTCCGGACGTCTCTTTCGGTTGCACACCATGCCCTTGACTTCCTACGAGAGGTGATAGCCGATGAGTAGCATCCTGTAGATTTGAGGTCAGTCAAATCTCTGAATTAAAGGTGAATTTGTCGCCATGGGGTTCGTACCAGACGAGGGGAAGGTTCTCCCTCCTCCGGCCATCCTCAACCGGAATTCATTCTGGCTCGCCGGCGTCGGCTGGTGCACGGCGATGCTTCACAATGCCATCAACCACAGGCCACCGCTGAAATCAGGTTAGCGTGTCTGCTAAGCTGGCTTTTTTAGACTTTACACTCAAGCATAATGCAACATTTCACCCCCACTCCCAAAAAAAAAAAAAATCGAAATCGAAAAAATATATATAAATGATATGATGCATGTAAGGTCACAGTGGAGCTTATATGAACTTGTTGTGACACCTTCGTTTCAATTGCTAATTGTGTGTGTTTACCTAGTTAAAGCTAAAGCTAAAGCTAGTATCCTCTGGTTTCATTACAGCAGGGTTGTCAATGTTACTTTGAAAATGTAATAAGGTAAAAAGGTTACACATTACTAGTTACCTGTTTGAAATGTAATGAATAACTATTTCAATTACTTAATCAATGTAATGTAACTTATTACATTTGATGACTTTTCTAATTTTCTAACAAATGTTTTCAGCTGTTAGGGTAAGTGTACCCATTAAGCACCGTAATCTAAGTCCAAATGGATTTATAAGGGAGATCATTTCTTATAAAGCAAGATCTATCTCTCATTTGAAAATGTATTCATTAGTTCATGTAGATTTTGGAATATAAAATAAAAATATATGATGAAAAAAGTCAAAAGTCTGGCATGGGCTGAATTGGTACTGTGACACAATTTAAGCCCATGTCATGATTTATGTACAAAATATAAATATAAAGTATTGTTTTCAAAGGAGTAAAAACAGCAATATATGTATACAGTAACATGATAAATATTAAAACATGAGGAAAAAACCTTCCTGAGCAAATTCCGACTTCAGGTGTAACCCCCCTTGTAATCATCAACATTTGTGTAATTTAAATTTCTCAGTAACTAATAGATTGCCGCTACATTTATTTCACTAATTAAAATACATAACACTGTTACATTTAACTAGTTACTCCCCAACACTTCATATTAGGTATATTACAAATTAACTATAAAGTAATTGATTAGTACTTTGATTCAGACATTAGTATAATTTGTATCTGCTCTATTTTATACAAATGGATAATAATCTCATTTCCAGGGTCTGTCTTACAGGGCTCATTTTAGTCTGAGGGCTTTCCTTGGCTCTTAACTATATATTCTATATGATATAAGTCAAATTAGGTTTCTTTTATTTCTGTATTCTAGTTAACACTCCTGATGTCCTCAGGTCAATTTTGGCCTAGGAGTATAACAGGCGTTAACTAAAAAGATAGGTATAGTGTAATTTATACGAGGCCTATTGACCATAATTTCCAAAAATATGTGTAAAACTTGTAATAATAAGTTGAAATGAAGTTGGTTAAAAAGGGTCTAACACAGAATTGGGTGTATTGAAACATGAGCGTATTGCCTAAAGGATGAGTTCACCAATTTTTTCAAATATGTACTAAAACAACAGTCAGATGCCTGATTAAATATTTACATAGTTTTTTCTTGTCACAATCATTCTTCTTTTTCATACTGACCATTAGAAGATCCATCCATAATGTCCCTGCAGTGTAAGTGATGTTGGTCAAAATCCACAATCATCCTGTGTAAAAATGTATTTAAAGTTGATCTGAAACTAATATGAAGCTTCAACTGTGCAAATGAGTTCAATCAAGTAGATATCTTTCAATGTGAGGCTTTTGAGTACCAACATATCTCTTTTTGTTACTATACTTCCACTGCAGCTTAAGAGGGATTTTGATGCTATAAAGACTATAAATATGTCAGATTTCCACTCGATATGACTCTGTCTATGAGTCTATGACTCTGAATATGTCTCATATAAGCTTCAGAAAACTTTTTAAATGCATTTTTGCCTCCATCACTTGTATTGCAAGCCCATTTGAAAGAAATCTTATGGAAGCCAGTATGAACAGGAGGAATGAATACAGTGAGGAAATTTCATACTATGTGCTTAAAGCACAGCTATATTATCTGCCCTATTTTCCCTCTTTTTAGGTGTCCACAGACAAGTCCTGCTTTCAACAATCGGATGGTTCATCGGCTACCATATTACAAAGTATGAAAATTACACTTATGCCAGACTTGACCGTGACATGAATGAGTACATTAGACTCCACCCAGACGAATTTGCAGCGAAGGGTAAGTGAATTTTGAAAAGACACAAATCCAATAATACTGCTGTCTTCTTGAATAATAATTAAAGCACCCGGTATATGTTGCATCATTTCTAATCTTTCTTGATATCGAATATTACTGATGGGCTTTAGGGTGAAAATATGTTGGACTGTATGTTTGGATTTTATACATAAACATAGTGTCCAAAGGAGCGGCCAGTGCTTGTTTTATTGACACTATTGTATTTTAATATCTTTTGCTGCTTATTTGTATTTAGTGTATGTTTTTGTTATTCAATTCTACACAGACATAGAATATGTGCTTTAATATTTTTTCATATATTTTATCTTCACTAATATACTTCACATATACTGATCACAGTCCAAAATCTTGAAACATAGTTAATATTTAGTATGAGCTCCTTGCTGTGTCATAATTTCTACTTCTTGTGTTTGCTCTGCTTCATGACATAAATATAGTGCCTCATTAATGTGTGTAACCAAAGTGCTTCTCTCCATTTTCTTTTATCCCATCAGAAAAAAAGACCTTTGCAGAAATCATCGAGCCTTTCCATCCCGTGCGCTAAGTGTCTGCAGCTGGTGACATGGAAGAGAGAGGGGAGAGGGAAATATTTCGCAGACTACCATCAGTCTTTAATGGTCTTTTTGTGAGCTCTTTCTGTCATATATTCTGTGAAATATAACTATGTATATAATAAAAATACTCCAATTTAAAAAAAATATTGACTGAAATTTTCCTCATAAGTCAAAACAATTAGCATTATTCTCTTCTTAAGGTTGTGTTTCCTTCATGATCAAGAATATTTTTTGGTTTGTTATAAATATAAAAAATCAAAGAACAGTATTGCCACTTTCAGTTGATTGTTAGAGATAAATGAAGAGAAATATATTATTAGTTTAAGGTTATACACTTTTATTCCATATTTATTAAGTTAGACACACATGGGCAGTGAAAGTAAACAATTTAGATGTTAAGGTGACTTTGCCCATTATATTACGCCTTAACAAACATCAGAAGTTGACATTTTTTTCAATTTGCCACTCCAACGATGTCCATATACTTCTCAGTAAGGCTCTGAGACTTCTTGGTGAGGTCGTTCATCACAGAAAACAGTCCACTCAGGTGAAAACGGAAGAGTACTTCTGGATCTGTGTCCAAGAGAGGCCCCAGGGTCTTGTTGAGTGCGTTGTTATTGGCTTTGTGGTCGTCCAGTGGAACCAGGCCGCTCTCCACTGTGTTCCTTATGGCTTTGAGCATTAGGTAGTTGCTGTACAGGTCGCAGCAGGACTCCTCTGCGGCTTCACAGTCCCACACCTCGTCAGCCGGCACGTCTCTCAGCAAGGTCGGCAAGAGAACGGTCTTCTCCATATCATTGATGGTTGAGCTGTAGCGCCTCAGAGCCAAGAGGAGGCTTTTTTTGTTAAATTTGGATTCGGCAGACTGCATGATTGTAGCTGGATTTGGTCGGTTGTTCCTTGTGCTGTGGTGTCAGACAGCAATGTGCAGCGCAAAGCCATGGGAGCAAGGACTGGTGAATTTATTCATGAGCCATCGGTGGGTTGATCTGTGTGGTTATGCAATTACATCAGCCGATATACATTTAGAAACACTTTGGGTGCTATGTGGAGTCAAACTCTTATCTTTATTTGGTTTACAGGACATGCTGTTTCTCAGAGTTTATAACAATGTTGGATGAGTGTGCACCGACACGAACCTCTTGTTAAATCATTAACCATGCTCGCCAGTATGTTTGAAGGACCTCAGTATAAAGGGATGCCATGGTTTGATATTGATTAACTTAAAAAAAAAATGAGCTGAGGGTTTTGAACCAGTAAAAAAGTAAAGAACCATAGTGTTAAGTCAAGGTCAGCTATGTTTAGATTGGCAGCTTATCATCCAGATTTGAACTCTTGGATCATCT
The DNA here is from genome assembly GCF_027409825.1 of Scomber japonicus. Classification (NCBI taxonomy): domain Eukaryota; kingdom Metazoa; phylum Chordata; class Actinopteri; order Scombriformes; family Scombridae; genus Scomber; species Scomber japonicus. Next base: position 20,189,527 of record NC_070583.1, read on the forward strand.
GTTATCTGTGTGTAAATAGTGCTGCAAAAGGAACTCACATGTTGAGTCTTTAAAAAGAAAATCAAGCTTTATTATGGTCCCGATATAATCAAAAAATAGGAAAACCAGCACTGCATAAATACGTTCTCAATACAAAAGATTATTCTGGTTATGTTCCCTTCTAAATGAAATGACAGCTGAGCATAGGGCTCTTTGTTCTTTTTATGTGTGTGACAAGCTCTGTTTTTTTGGCAGACTAGATGAGAGGAGAAGCCAAGCACCACCCTGAACATAAAAAATAGTATGTGTTACAAAGAGTATTGTTTAGAACATGGTAGCTGCTCTTGTAAATATGAAACTGGTGGATTTGACCAGATTTTCCAAAACCTGCATCTTGTTAACAATTAGTCTTTTTAAGGCATACTTACCATCTCTTTAGATTTGAAATTGATAAAGAAAATGGATATGAGAGTTGAAAGGTGTATTGACCGCCAAGCATTCATCGGTTATTGATTGACCCATAAAAATGTGATCCTTCAGCATGTGATATTATGAAGGATCTTTTGTGCTATGTTTTTAACATATAACTCTTGCTTATTCAACATTGCTTCACATTTTCTAATGTATTCTACATAACAAACAAAAAGCCCAACATAAAAAATAGTTAAGCCATCAATTCAAGGAAAAAAAATCTCAGTTGTGTGCAATGTGGATATGTCTCATCTGGAAACTGTTGTGTTATTTTTGCTGCTGCATCTGTGGTGGAAAATTGAAGAATCACACAGTAAACTCTATTAGAGTCAACATTTTTCTTTAAAAAAAACAGCATTGTATTGACTTAAGGCAGTATTGTAACCTACAGTGAAATACAATGAAACATTACATGTCTTACAGTATAAATATTTTTTTAGCCACTACATTTCTAGGCAGTAACCATTCAGTTTTTTTATACAGCCAATATTGTAGTTTGCCAAGCAGATCTAACAAGACCAACAACACAAAATGAAGTACAAACAGTCTCTGGAGATAAGAAGTGTAATAAATTCAGTTTTTTAGTTATCTCTAACAAAATTAAACAGAATTAATATTCAAATTCAATGTTTCATTGTAAATCTGATGAAATTATATTAAAAGTAATGCCAAAGCTCACCAAAACATTTTGGACTGAGGTATGCTGCTCTGCTTTTCACTTTGTCCCTGACAGTTCTGCAACACAGTTCTGTTCAAAGAGGCCCTCCAGTAAACTGATGAAGTGAATTAAAGTGTTTAATCCACATTACTTTGAGCCATCAACTCAAACCATGATGGGAACCTGAAGCAGATGGGCCTCTCCTCATTGAATTTCTCCAAACACAAAACTGAATGGCCACCGTACAAGAGATGTGAGAGCACAAGCAGAGGCAAGAGGGCATATTTTCCGTTTTCCTTGGGCAACATACAGAGAGATCATATATGCATGGGACTGTTCAGTTAGAGTTCATTATGTGCCATCCGAAATAGAAAACGGCTCTTCATCAAGCACATACACTCTTTCCTCGAAACTGCTGTATTCTTCAAAATAAAATCCACCAAAAATGATCTCGACTTTCCACACTACCCAGCTTGTTGATTCCTGATTCATTTCACAGCTTTCTTTTGACCCTTGAGAATGATTTCCAGGACGTGGGTAAGATCCATCATCTTGCTGAGCATTTCCATGATGTCGGGATGCTCCCTCGCTCCACTGATGAACTCCTCCAACGTCAACTCACCTGAGAAACGGCAAAGATTTAAAAAAAAAATTATACACATTTTAAATATTAGGGGTTGTCATGATGGGGCTTATTATTTTAAAGGGCCAAATGATATATTAAGAAATTACACAGCTATCAGAATGTTTATTGATACTTCCTATGCATCTGTTATTTCACTCTGAATACAAAGAGGCTCTGGACAAGGCTGGTCATGTTGACATTATTTCCAACCAGGAACACTGTTCTTATGTTCAGGATTAATAAACCATGCTATCAGTAGGGGATGTGTTACCTTCTCCTTTGGTATCGATCTTTTCATATACAAGTGTCACAATATCTTCTGGAGGGGTGTCGTAAATCCTGGTGATGTCTTGAATAGCCTGTTGAATGAGTTTACACATTTAGTTGTTCAGCATTAACTTGCATGGGGTTATCAGTTTAATATAACTCTTTGCCCACAAACACAGTATTTTGCAATCTGGGTCATAAGTAGAGGAGTAGTAGCTGCACTCACTAACTTATAATGGTGTAAAGGTGTCATGTAATCTGTTATGAGGTTACTTTCTGACTTCTTTAGTCAGTGATTTAGGTCATAGACAAGGCCATAATTAGACCTGGGGTTAGATAAGAAGCCCCTTGGATTATGTGGCATGTCTAGTTCATTGCCAGTTAAACCCACTTCTGCACTTTCAGAGCTAATCCTCATGATTCAGGGAACTGTGCATGGCCCAGTTCTGCAGAACTGTATCAATGTAATTATGAAACTTCCAAGCAAAATATACTGTACCTTAAATATAGTCTCCATTTCATCCTTGTCAATTTTCCCGTTTCCATCTTGATCAAAGAGCTTGAAGTACCACTTTAGTTTTTGGTTAATTTCCCCTTTCAATAATAAACTTATTGCTGCTATATATTCAACAAAGTCTATGTAGCCATCCTGCAAAAGAGCAAATAAAAGATACAGTTAGGAAAATGGTGCACTGCAAAATCAAAATGTATTTCACACTCCACTATTAAGATTTTCAACACCAGAATTGTGCAATTTAGGATAACTGTATAGTTGTAGAAGGAGTGGTAGTAATTATCATCCTATGCGAGGGTAATATGAGTGAGGCAATTCTGAGGAAACTATTGTAGATGTGAGACTTTAAATCATGTGCAACCAATGTGCAATTTGTACAATCTTAAGCTTTGTGAAAGAGAGCAGGAGTCAACAAGTTGTTCCTGCATTGTGTAACATGAGTCGATTCATCTTAAAATGTCAGAAATGACATGTCATTTCTGATGACTCTAAATGTAAAATCTAAAATATTTTCTTATTTCCCATTGCAAAGTTGGATTTTGATACAAGAGAAGCGATTTATTCAACAAGGTACATGCAACATTAATTGATCAAGCAGATATCCTATCAGCTCACTGGCATATTATTGGTACTTTTCACCTCTTTTCAGAGAATCATACAGTCTATTTTGTTCTAGGCAGAGAAGAAGAGACTTGCTTAGGTGTTTTCTTACCCCATCCATGTCAAAGGTAAAGAAGACCTGGTCTACGTAGCTGCTGGCCTCCTCCGTCATACCGGTCATCTCAAGCATAGTCTTGAGCTCGAAGAGTGTGATAAGCCCTGAAGGAGACTCCTTCATAAATTTGGTATACCAGTGGTGCATGTCTTCCTCCAGGATATCATCCAGGTTGGAGCTATGGGAACCCATTATTCCTCCAGAGATTTGAGTTTGTCCGCTGTCCTGTGAATCCTGAGAGTTGGTGCTGAAGCTGAGATGTGTGAGGACAGTGGTCGTGTAGAGCACTGGCAGCACTGAGGTCTGGTTGAAATATCATCCACGGCAGTCGTAATCTTTAAGTCTTGGGAGAGCCAAAAGGGGAGATAACCCTTTAATGGGATAATGCAGAGGTCTTCCTAGAACCTCAGGACACTGCAGTCTCTAAGTGGTTAAAATGTGGTTGAATAATATCCAGGAAATTGGAGCTCCGGTGTGCAACAAGGGAAGCTCCCTCAGATGTGAGATCTTGCTACTGAGAGAAATTAATTGTTTGATTTAAGAACTTTGCTTTGATGGGGACAAATGTGTATTTATTTATTTTTTTATTTTTTCATTATTTATTTGCTTTTATTTTTTGGGGACAAATGTGCATTTATTATTATTATTTATTTATTTATTTTTTCATAATTTATGTGCTTTTATTTTTTCTCAGTTTTTACATTGCAATATTTTCATGTTTATGTATGCATGCAAGTAAATAATCAAATTGTGCCCATGCACTCACTCACAAGGGTTAATCACACCTGTCTGGGATTCCTCTGGGGATTCCTATAGGAAATGACTTATCCTCTTTACAAACATGGAGCTATTTCTGTGCTACAAAACACACATTAAGCCTCTTTTAATATATTACGTACGTTGTTGGGCCAGCTTCAGTGCACCTTGGTCTGATGTCTGAACTCTACTGGAGGGATAAACAACATTGTTCCAAAAATATATTCTTTCATTTGGTGTTTTGATGATGTAGAGAGCTGTCTAACACGTTGATCAAACATCTCTCATAGGTGTTAAAATGGCTTGAGATCTGGTGACTGTATTGGTCATAGTATCTGATTCACATCATTTTAATACTCATCAAACCATTCAGTGACCCCTCGTGCCCTGTGGATGGAGGCAATGGCACCCTGGAAGAGATCATTCCCATTAGGAAAGAAATGTTTCATCATAGGATAAAAGTGATCACTCAGAACAACTTTATATTAATTTGCAGTGACCCTTCCCTCTAATAGGACAAGTGGACCCAAACCATGTCAGCAAAATGAGCCCAACAGCATAACAGAGCCACCGGATTAAGTAGGGATTAAGTATTCTGACCTGTGCTGCCCTCTTTATTTACACAAGCGCTCTTGCCCAAATGTTGAGAATAAGGTGAAGGATGACTCATCTGCCCATGTCATATCACCTTTTTCCACATCTCTGTAGACCAGTGCTGATGGTTTTCGCACCATTGAACTCTCAAATGTGCATTCATCTTTGTAATGAGGGGTTTATGCACTGCAGCACTATTATAATATCCCTCTCTATGTAATTGTCAGTTGACTGTTCTTGCTGACATAGTCTGATCACGTCCTGTGTCACCTAAGGAAGAGCTACTCATCACACCAATGCACAAGCATCATGGTCATTATATGGGTGTTGTTGACAAAAGTTTCCAATTATATTTGCTGATGTCTTTCCCATAGATCTAAATTCAGGTCTGTGTGACTGACGCTCCTGCCAACAATCAGCACACAATATGTCTGTGTGTGTGTGTATGTGTGTGTGTGTGTGTGTGTGTGTGTGTGTGTGTGTGTGTGTGTGTGTGTGTGTGTGTGTGTGTTTTTGTGTGTATTTTCTATGAAACTACCTGCTGTGGAAAAGATCTGCAGCCAAGCCAGGTGTATTGCAACTTGGAGGTATTTTATAAGAAAAATACAAAACTTTAAACATGTTCAGCCCCTTTAAGCATTAGTTTTCACAATGACTCAAACTTAACCATTGAGACATAAACATGCAGAGGGGTGATGGGTTCATGTGTTCTTGATTGTTTTTTTCTCAATAATGAGGAAATTATGCTTAAAAAAAACTTACTTTTAAAACTACTTAAAACTCAAACTTTGTATGTGAACTATGTAATCCATGTATGTAAACTGTGCTGACACTGAAGTGACAACATGATTAAGCATATTAAAGATTGTTTTAAGATGATGTACATAATCATCCATCTAATGACACCAACTGAAAACTTGTGATATATGCCAGTATTAGTCTTGACACAATTAAGAGTATATTTACACACACCTAAAAATGGTTTAACTACATGTTTAACCAGCACTGCTGACCCATGACCTAAGTGTGGCTCTGCATGACTGATCTTAGGATCACAGGTGCGGCTCGAGAGTAGTGAATTACTGTTTAAAACCCACCGACTATCAAAGCTCAGAGTGCTTCTTATAGTAGATCTGGCTTTAGACGATTAGCGGTTCTCAAAATAGGATGAATAGATGGACCACCAGTCACTCCTGACAGCACAGGCAGCTAGTATCTATTGGGCATACACAGTCAAAACCCATGCTGCTGTGTTGTACCATGGCATGTGAGCTCTCCGTTGCCAACAGATTTTGAAAACTGTTTACTTTGATGAAACAGAACTAGACATCTGTAAACAATATACTACCTTACCCTAAAAATAAAGTACAGAGTAGCTTAAGTCAACTACAGTTGTCTAGTCTGAATAAATAAATCCTGTTGAAACTGAAATGGCCAGTTTTTTCTGACCTCAACATTTGCAATATTAGAGTGTCAAAGAGCAGGTGGTGTGATTTGGTTTTATGCACTGTAATGCCCGGTCAAAATCTGGTGTATCCCTCTAATACACTGCTGTTTAAACTTGACCTTTTGACCAGCATGTGATAGTCATGCGGCGAGGATGTTCAAGAACCACAAGTGAAAACATACTCCCCTGTTCAAAAAAAAAGGTTGCCCAGGGGGTAAACAAAACTGCTCAGGAGTTATCACTGTAAAATGCAGCTGTTTGAGGTGATACATTATCTATGAACTTGTCTACCAGTGAAAGTGAAAATGTACCTCTAATGAATCCCACTCAGTATGATACGTGGTTTATATATATTATTCAAGGCAAGGCAAGGCAGTTTTATTTATATAGCGCATTTCATACACAATGGCAAGTCAATGTACTTTACATAAAACAGAAAAACATGCAATTTAAAAAACATTAAAACATACAATTAACCACCCCCCCACGCTGATAATAAAAACAAAGTACAGAAAAATAGAAAGAGAGAAATAAAATGCTAGAATAGAAAATATATATATAATAAGATTGCAGCATAAAATAGTGATTTGCTTTAAAATCATTAAAAGGACATATAGTGCAAATGGAAGATTAAAATGTAAAGTGCTTTAAAAGAGCTCAATCATAAGCACAGGAGAAGAGAAATGTTTTTAACCTGGATTTAAAAATGTTCACTGTTGGGGCTGATTTCAGTTCTGCTGGTAGTTTGTTCCAGTTGTGTGCAGCATAACAGCTAAAAGCTGCTTCACCATGTTTAGTTTGAACTCTGGGCTCAACTATCTGACCTGAGTCAGTAGATCTCAGAGCTCTACTGGGTTTATATTCTACTAACATGTCCTTCATGTATTCTGGACCTAAACCATTCAGTGATTTGTAGACCAGTAGCAGAAGTTTAAAATCTATTCTGTAGCTGACTGGGAGCCAGTGTAAAGACTTAAGAACTGGAGTAATGTGCTCTGATCTCTTTGTTCTGGTTAAAACTCAAGCTGCAGCGTTCTGAATGAGCTGCAGCTGTTTAATGCTTTTTTGTGGGAGTCCAGTCAGAAGACCATTACAGTAGTCGAGTCTACTCAAGATGAAAGTATGAATCATGTTTGAGACATGAAACCCTTGGTTTAGAAGGCTGTTTTGGTGATTGATTTGATATGAATGCTGAACCACCTGAACCAGTCTAGGACTGTTCCACTGAGTCCTGCCCAAGTTTCCAACCTGTTCAACAGTATACTGTGATCCACAGTGTAAAACACAGCACTGAGATCCAACAGGACCAGAACTGACACCTTGCCTGAGTCAGTCTTCAACCATATGTCATTCAAGTAGAATTTCTAAGTCTTGAATGACTGTAATAACTCTGACATTTAAGCAGTGCATTAACTGCACATTTTTAGTTGTTTCAGCAGTTTTTAGACTCATTGTATGTCTTCAGAAATTACAGACCACATGTATATCATCATATACGATGATTATTAATCAAAGAATTAACATCAACTCAATCAGATGTGTTCTTTAGACAATCTATTGATAACAAAACATGGTCATTAGTGTTTTGGTTGGCTCACTTTTCAACAGTTTTTACAGAGTGCAACATGCTGAGATTAAGAATAATTAATAAGCATCTGGTGGGAAAAAACTGTTCAGGACCAGACAAGTTGGCATAAACATCAATCACAGCTCTAATCTTATTAGAGGACAGACATGTTGACATGATCGCTGCCAGGAAGTAAGAGTACAGTCTGACTACTGCTATAATTCACAACAGTGTGATATGAAGTACAACCACTTATTAACTGCAGTAACCCACTACAATTCACTGCTTAAGAGAAAAGTGAATTCTCAATATTTCTCAGCAAAAAAAAGAGACAAGAAGCACAAAACAGATAGAAAACAAAGAAAAGGTGTTTACTTGTATGAGGAACATGCACTCCCTCTACTGTTCAACCACAGAACAGCATGTTAAAAATACAGTAGGTTACGGATAAAAACTGACCCTCACTGTACATATCAAACAAAGCCTCAGTGAAAAACGTACAAAATAATGTGCACTTAGTGGTATATTAGTGTATTTGTGTGAAGAATATATAATTTTAAATGAGCATACATTGCCCTGACTTACAACATAGCTGTTGCACCCGGTTAGTTTTCCTATTCGTGTTTACGCTCTAGGAAAATGTGATCTACAGTTTTGGTTTGCAAATGATGTCTGGTGATGCAGAATAATGGAATACATTATGCAAATATAAACACCTATCTCCATTAAAAACACTTTCATGACCACAGGCTTTCCACATACAGATCGTCATACTAAATATAAATAATTATAACACAGACATTCATGCAAATACTCTTGCAATTAATATACTTGGAGTTATACAAAAACACAATCAAATCTAAAGTAGAGTATGAAATATTTCATTCATTTCATATACTTCAGAACACAGTGATCGTTGTTGGCATTTTCTAGTGGGTTAAACCACTCAATTTGACAGCAGGATGTAACTTTTACATTGAGTTAAGTTTTAAAAGAATATCATTCAAAATTAGATCATCCATATGACTTAAGTCAGCATGACTTTGCATGACTGTGGCCATGCAGGTTCATGTGGTAAAGTTGCATCATATGCTCATGCGAGAATCTCAGACGTTTCATAGATCACATGGTACAAACACCAACCTTCAGAGGTTTTGTATTTGCTGTCTTATTCTCTAAATGTCAAGTAAGATATGTATGTTTTCTAGTATGTTTGTGAGCAATTGAGGGAACGTGGATCAATATACATGGGTTCTGACGTTGTCTCCTGGTCGAATAGAAACTGTCTAAACACGTTGTACACCATCTCCCTGCTCAGGGTAAAGTTCCTCAGCTGATACTGCCCCTCTGCAGGCATGTGAAATGTCAGCCGGTAATCTGCGATGACTGAACCGTTCCTGTGGAGAGGAGTTCTGAAGTTCAACATACATTTTTGCCTGTAAAAGGTTCATTTGAATGGTTTCGTGTAGTAGAGGTTAAAAAAATGCATTTCCTAAATGCTGAGTGGGATGAGTTTACCTGAAAGCATTGATTTTAGCTTCGGAGAAGTATCGTCCTAGGGCAGGGGAGGATCTGTAGAAGTCAACCATCTGGGTGGGGCAGGTTAAGACATGCAGAAGCAAACAAAGAGGGTGAAATGGTCTGGCTGATACTGGACTCTCACTACAAGAAAGCTCTTTTCTGACTGTAAAGCCCTTTTAATGTTCATAATGTCTCTATAAGAAGTAAAACCAGCTCGTGGCAATAGCAGCTATAAACAGGTTTTGTGTTGTGACACTGAAACCTGGTAGATTTTACATTTACATTATAAACACTGCCAGGGGTGGAAGGTGTTGGCTCTGAAGATCAACAAATAAATAGAGTGAAATGTAAATTCCTTATGTGGGGTTAAAGTTGAACCTGTACTACCTTAGGCTTGGTTCAGCTTTATTTTGTAGAACATTGACCCTAATGCACTTTTTTTATTCTTATCCCTTTGTTATTCTTGAATACAAATATTTACTCATTATATCATTCTGTAATGTTGTTGTACACTTTTTATTGACTTCCTTACCTTACACTTCTAGTAGCTATCCATAAAACCATTAAACTTTCCCTCAGCTGTTATTCATTAATCCATTATACTGTATTTGTCAAGGTAATTCACTTTTTATGGTGTCAATATTGGCATGTTTGCTTGGATAAAATTGATGTAGTAGCAAGGGAAAGGTAGGAAGCAAGACATGCAGCCAATCATATGATGGTTAAATATTCCTATTCAGCTCAACACACTGAGTTATATTTGCAACCAATTCATATTAATTCAGTCATTTTATCATTTGCATTATAGGTCATATTAATCAGTCAAACCTTTTTTTGAAGGCCTGTGGCGAGAGCGTTCCCTTCACTGGAGTTAAGGGTAAGAAGCTGCTCTTTGAAGACTTGATTGGGCAGTCTGAAGCTCCCATTGAAACTTTGAGGAATGTTAAACAATGCAGCGTCGTACTTCTCATCCAAGTCCGTGTGAATCACTGCTCAAAGAGAAACTGGATCAAAACTTCATAACAATAACCACTGTATTTAAATACTTCATTTTGGCATCAGATGTGATCTTTAGTTTTGCATTTTTTGTACTTTGTACTTGCATAAAGTCTTGATGTTATATACAGTATTTGCATGCTTAGTGGCACAGCATAAGCATTTTATAATCAACAACTTACACTTTGGCCTTTAGCTGGCCATGACTTTATGATAATTTGTACTTTAAAGTATGACAGACTGTCTTGTTACAGATCAAAGTAATTTGAATAAGTGAAACATATATTTAATTATTATCTCTGATCCTGTATTTTTGATTATTGGACTCATTCTGAGAAGAAGGCTAATCTATCTAAAATATCTAATTACCTACCCTATTACTCTGTTAAAGCTACCCTTACCTTTGTTACATTTTTGCAATTGTTTTTTGTTTAGGTTAAAATGCTATTAATAAGTTAATGGCACTCTAAAATGTTAGAGAGATCCACCAGGCACAGAAACTAATCATTATTCCATTCTCATAATATTGTGTGAAAACTCTGACCAATCATATCATTCGGTCTGAATGATATAATTGGCCGAGCGACCTGCCTGTTTTCCCCTTCTGCATTACTTAATCGCGCGCACGCACCCCTACCTGGAAGAGAGTCTGTTGTGGATCCACAGCATTATAATACATCCATGAAGATAGCCGTAAACAGACAGTAGCGACTGACAATGACCGACAAAAGCGGGCCATGGCTTCCACCTCCAGCTGCTCCCACAGGGAAAAAGAAAACTATATATAGTGCGTGTTCGCGGAGGGGAAAGGAGTGCAGGGGTGGGACATAGGAGGGAGGAGGGGTTGTTGCTGTTCATGTGTGAAATGCAAGAAAGGTAAGAGTAGCTTTAATGTATATACTCTTCAATAAACTAAATTAAGTAAACAAGACAACCTGATCAATATGAAACCTTACCTGAGCACAAGACCAGGGAAATCACAATCACAGCAATGATGATGACTAAAATGATGATGATGACCATCCATAGTCTGATTGGACTGCAGATGACCGCATTCAGCTCTTTCTTTATCCTGCACTGTGAGCTACTCTAGAAGCACAATAAAAGTTTAAAACATTAAATAGTGTGTTCCTTAAAATCCCACATTACTTTGTCAAAATATGGCTACAGCCTGTGGGGGAGAAAGCTTGTTATTCAAAAGATAGATTAGGGGTAGAGTATTATCCAAAAAGGCATAATGCAAGAATGATAATGGTGCATAACAAACACTATCCTTAATGCCAAGTATCAAGCAACAATTAAAAAAAAACAAACATGTCAAGCCCATGTCTATAATGCCCTATAAGCATACGTATAATGTGTTATAATCTGCTAATAGTACTGTATGATTATAGTTATAAGAACTCATAAATATTATAATGCTTTATAACAATAATCATAACACATTATAAAACATTTGACCATGAATTATAAGATCAAGTATCATAACGCTTCATAACTGCTGACATTACTTCTAAGGATCATATTGTATTATAATTCTTATAGTTATAATACATTATAATCATCATACAAATGTTATGATTATTGTTATAAGGCATAATGAGTATTTACAAGCACTTAAAACTAAAATTATGCAGTATAAGCAGCTTATAATACATTATAAGTATGTTTATATCGCATTTTAGACATCAGAGAAAGTTTTACCAAAAAATTTAAATCTTTCTTTTTTCCTTTCTTGTGTCACTGCCCTTTTTGGAGTGCAGACAATGAATGGGGAAAAACCCACTGAATCATAATGAGTGTAACAAAGCTACACTTCCCTTACTGCAAATGTAATACACAAAAACCTTAACAATCTGAAAACCCTTGGAAGACGTGGGTATTTACCTCGTTCCTTTCAGTTTCTATTGCATAGTCAGAGGAAATCGCTTCCCTGTTACTAGTATTCTGATGAAAGACACATCTGACCCGTAATTGTCCCCTGGTTTAAAAACAACACCATTTACTATAAATGAAATAAGTCATCCCTGGAAAGCTTGTTGATTCAGACAATTTCAAGAATGTTAAAAATAACTAACAGAAGTTGATGCCTCAGAGATGAGCGCTCCATTTGCTGTCTTTCATATGGCAACAGAAGTTATTCTAATCTCTTGAACAAATTGCTGGTGAACAGCAACTGAAAAAAGCTCCCAAATACTTTATGAACAACAGCACAACAATCGACCAAAGCTCACCTGTCCAGTAAACAACCCATCTCTCTCTGTTGCTTCAGGGATCATGTTGGCCTGGGCGCCTCCATTACCTGCTGTCACCTTGGAGAAGTCAAATTATCGAGAATATTACTAAACACCATAAAGGAAATTCTTGTGCAAAGTGATGATGATACATGTTATGATACGAGGGAAAAGTGTGTACTTGTACAATCTAGATATACAGATAGCATAAGACGGGGTAATGTATTGATATTATATCAATATCATGAGACTCACTAAGATTCCCCTGCCCTCCCCCTTCCCCTTCAAGCATGTAGGAGCATCTACAGTGGCTGTGAAACTTGCAAAAAACATAAAAGACCCTCTCTAGAGGCAGTGTTTGGTTTGTTCATTCTGGGCTACTGTAGAAAAATGATGGTGCAACATGGCAGGCTCCATGGATGAAGACCCGCATCTTATGTCTGAGATATAAAGGGCTCATGTTCTGTTCATTGACATTTCTCTTGACCTCTTTTTCTTTTCCTTTTGGAACAGAGCTGTCTGTTTCAGGTCTGCCATGCCCCTCTCTGACTGCTGGGGTCTTAACAGTAACAACAACACAGCAATTATTACTTATGAGTATTATAATAAACCATTTCTGCCAAATCTGCTCCATTAAATATCACTAAATTCTACACACTGCACCTTTAAAGGTTGCATTACAGTGAAGTGATGTAATTTTCCAGGCTGTTCAGGTATATTATTTAACCTTTACCCACTTAGCTATATTATCACATCCACATTACTGATGAATTTATCAAAAATCTCATGGTGTAAACTTAATGAGAAAGCACTGATAGCCACCCCTTCAGTTATGTTGTAATATTGATATCGAGGTATCTGGTAACAAATGTTGTGAGCTCCATGTCAGCACACCCTATTGCTATTATGTGGACTTATTTTTTTAAATTATAAAAAGATAAATCCAGCATTGTATGGATGACAATTGTTATTGTTATTATTAGTAGCCTATTAGTAGTGGTGGTAGTAGTATTAGTATTGTATGGGACAGGTTGTGCTAAGTTATTTTTCCCATATGACTCACCCGTTCTTCGTCGGTCCCATTCGTCTTGACTGACTTCAGCTCGTATTCCATGCTGGTCTACTTCCCAACTCCCAGTCCTTATGAGACTAACTATAGTTAACCTGATAGCGATCTCAACCCGGAACTGTCTTTGAGAACCTACTTCTTAAAATGAAACTACAATCTCCTTGGGACAGTGAACGTCAAAGCTGTCATTCACAAAGTTAACAATTCCTCAAAAACAACAGGTCAGGCGGAAAGTTCACATCGTTACACTTGACAGCATGTTGTTAAAAAGCTTCTTCCCCTTATGTACTTTAGTTTGCTCCTCTGCTGAATCGCCCTTTGACAGCCTGCCAGCCAGGTGAGTTTTCCTCGAAGTTTCGGTGACGTCGGGAAGGCGTTGCCAAGTCAACAGCTCACTTTTCCTCGTAGCTACTGACGGTATGTGAAGTAGTATGCAAGCCACTTGACCAGCTGTTTATTTTTTATTTAATTATTTTTTAGCATATTGTCAAAGTGAGAGTTGGCAATTGTATTTTTGCTGTAGCATATTTGAGAACTTAAATATGTGTAAAACAGACGTTTCCAGGGGCTCATCAGTATCTATGCTTTTGGGGTAAGTGAACCCATTAAGCCCACCAACATATAAGTTCAGGTGTTTTTCATGAATTATTTATGAGGGAGATCGTTTCTTATAAAGCAAGATTTGTCTTTCATTTGAAAATATATTCAATAGTTCATGTTGATTTTGGAATATAAAATCAAGATATTATGAAAAAAGTCAAACGTCTGGCATGGGCTTAATTGGTACTGTGACACAATTTAAGCCCACAAAATCTAAGGTCTGATTTCAGATGTAACCCCCTTTGTAACTATCAACATTTTCATAAATAACTGCACAGGTTGAAAATGGAGCGCAGTTTCAGGAGCGGGAACACACCCCTTCCGGCTCCTATATAAACAGACCTAACAGCTTCCCCTCGGATCCTTCGTCCGACCTCCCCACACCGTATCAAGAATCACCGTATCAAGAATACACAATTCATTCAAATTCTGTCAATAAATCTGTTAACCCTTAAACAGGCAGGAGTGGAAAATTAGATGTAGAAAATCCTAATTTGATGTTACTAGTTATGTCATTTGCACCTAAAGTAAAACATTTCCACTCATATTTTTAATATATTTTGGATTTTATGAGTTGTATGTCCACCAGGATGTGTTGCCCTTATTAATGTATAAAATGGTCATAATGGTAAAAACACTTAAATGTGTTATTTAACATAGAAAAGTGATACATTATGGTCATTAATATCACACATACTAGTTTCTAAACAGATTTGTATCATTGCTATCAACGTTTTGACCTACCACAAGCTTAAATTCTACCAATTAAAGGCACATACTGTATACAATTAAACAACCACCTTAACCAATCATGCTCCTTAAAGAGTCTGTATCGCCTGGTGCACGTTGCCTGTTTAAGGGTTAAAACGTATCTCGTTGGTGATGTGTTCCTTGCTCGTGAAATGATGGTATGTGTTAACAAGAATTATAAAAGTGTAAGTTATCCCACTGCAACTGACAACCAAGTGTAGTCAGTACCAACACAGACCTGAGAAGAGCTCTAATTAGGGAAACTAATTCAAATGACCTGTGTTTGTGTTCCTTTATGTAGCAAAGCAGGGCTTCAAACCTGTAATCTGCATTTTTGAAGGGTTGCAGGGGAGCTGGAGCCAATATCAGCTAACACTGGGAAAGAGGTGATGTACAAACTGGACACCAGTCGATCACAGGGCTCACATATATGTATAGAGAACTTAACCTGCATGTTTTTGGCCTGCAGGAGGAATCTGGAGAGAACCCACACAAGCATGGAGAGAACATGCAGACTCCACACAAAAGGGCCCAGGCCAGCCGGTGGGTTCCAACCCAGAACCCTCTTGTTGTGAGGGGACAGTGCTACCCACTGCGGCACCATGCCACCCTGCATTAGATCTGTGCATCATTAATCATCAATAACCCCTAACTAAAAAAACAAAACAACTCTTTTGGCTTTATCTGACTGAAGACTGTCCAGAAGGCCTGCGTTACAGCTTTAAGATATTCATCAACATTCATATCCTGAAGCTCATTTAAACTCAATGACTGAGGAGCAAACCAAAAATTAGAACAGAGGCAGGTAACATCATTTTTCTTTACATGTGACGAAAGCTGTTTATTTTCTTAACATCTCATCATGTGCATAATTTCCGAGACCTGAGCCACTCCACAGTAGCACTGTGATTTCAATATTTTGTACGGTATCCAAAATTAAAGACAAGCAGAGAAGTACATCAAAGTAAAACTAGTACTAAATGTACTAAAGTACATAATTTCAGTGAAAGTGATTTGGTATGATACCATAGCATTTTATATATCTGCTAACATATGATACCTATAATATTTTTTGCCTTTTATTAACCCAGCAGTCAGTATTTTCAAAGTCCTGTGTACATATCACAGACATCAGATTGTGAAGTGCACTCTTAGAAATCTCTTTTCTCTTATATCAGAAAAAAAGTCATAAAAATAGTAGTCTGGTCATGCAGACTGCAGACATTATTCAACATAAAGCATATTTTCTTCTTCTTCCCATGAGCAAAAAACACCTGCTTCTTTGACTAGAGGGCGCTTACCATAACTCTCCAGTGTTTATAGACCTGTTCTATGAAAGGCCAGGAGAGGGCGACAGAGGAATGAAACAGACCAGGTATACAAAGAACCTTAAAATAGATGAACTCTTTATGAAGAGTATTTTCAAAAAGTTCTCTTAATCAAAGCACTGAATAACTTATTCATATATTTCTGATTTCCTTGACGTAAACATTCACAGTTCACACCCCTTAATTTCCTCCTTGGTGGGTCTTGGCATCTCCTCCTGATTCTCTTCTCTCTGAAAGTCACCCTCTGTTTGCTCAGCAGGACAAGGCTCCGAAGGCTGCCGTTCAGAGGTCAGGGCTTGTGCTTCTGCTGCCTGCTCCTCCAGATCTTCCCTGTTATCTGGATCATCCTTTGCTACATCTTCCTTTTCACAGTCCCTGTCCCGCACCTCAGCTTGGCCGTGTTCGGCTTCCTCTGCTGGGCTGTCTAAAACCAGGTCCTCGTCCCCATTTTCTTTCGGGCTGTACAGTTCAGATGGGGACAGACCACTACCGAAGGCACCTGCCTCCTCTCCAGCTGACCTCCTGTGCTGTCTTGTGGGCGGGCGCCTCTTAAATGATAGTCGTGCACGAGTCTGTGTGAAAGAAATGAGTATAGGTTAAAAATGTAAACAATTCAGGGTAACTTTCAATAGTATGATCAAAAGATTTCTTGAAACTGTGTAAGTCTAATCAGCATTTGCGTGAGAGCACTGCACAAAATGGTATCCAGAGACTCTAACTAGGTTAAGGGAGATTAAGATTACATCTTAAATCCCCCTTGCAGCAGCACCAATGCACTACAGGGGCAACTTGCTTAAGCTTATCCAAGGGCTGCTTAAACAGTGGATGCAGAACACCCGCTGACAAACACGTCAACACGGATGGGGACCATGTGTCCGACTGTGACATCACAGCTCACTCAGCGAATAGCATGAGAAACGCTTCAGGGGGCTTGACAGGACAACAGATCACGTTTGTCATTTAGTGACTCAGAACCTCTGTGCAAGAAACCCACGTAACATATGAAACATGAGAAGACTAATCTATTCAAAAATACATCTACATGATCTGTAATCATAAGAAATGTATATAACTGGAATAACATGAATTATGGTGCATTTGTATTCATTTATTTTTTTGTTTTTAAATGCTGTACAATACTTCCAGTAACACCACAAAACCAGACCAATTGCATTATAAGGTGATCCTCTAACGAATAGCCCAGAGACGTATTTGTCTTTTAGATTGTGAAGATGTAAACAGCTTTGCACGAGTCCACATGTTTACCTTGTTGAAGCTAGGCAGTGGGGCACCCTCAGGAGGGCTGTCAAAGCTGACAGGATCCTCCTCTTCAAAGGACTGCTGTTGGGGCCGCAGGGTGGGACCCAGTGGGCTCTTCGGGCTGCAGGGTGTGGTGGGGGACAGTGGTGCCGGCTGCAACTTCACCTCAGAAGTCTTGGGCGATGGCAGCAGAGCGGTCGGTGACAGAGCAAGGTTGGCCTGTAGGGTCAATGTGACATCCTGAGGCCTGTACACTGTAATCTCTTTAGCACATTGTCTTGTAATAAAGCTTTATTGTAAGACAATGCTGCTGTTCATCTGTGGTGATATTTTTATTTAAACTGGACTTTTTATGACAAACAAACTTAAAATGACAGTAAAACCTGAGTTTGTCTTGAAGAGTAAACCAGATTGCATTTATGGGAGTCACTTTATTTAGAGATATAAATACAATAACTAAGTGAGTACAATTAAAGTAATTAAATTATGTTAACTTGGGTGTATAATTAGAAAATACATGTATATCTACAGTATATCTCTTCAGTATATCTACTCATCGTTATTACTCCTCTGTCCTGCTTGCTGGCACCTTCCTACTTTAAAAACACCTGCACCTGCCAGAATGATATCCTGAAATGCCCGTATTCAGTTATCGTATTCAGTTTGACAACTTAACTACTTTAAAACCTGAGCTACGCCACAGCCACTATATACGTTTAGAGGAGTGTATCCTACCTGCACTGGGGAGAAGAGGAAGAGTGAAAAGCGGCAGCCCTTTTGTCCCATGGCTGCCCACTGTGTGAATTGCTTAAGAAAAGATGGTGGCGAGTTACATCCTCACCAGAGGCTGGATGGCCCATGATCCCATTAGCTCATTAATCTGAGCCAATAGTGCCACCAGGGACAAGTCCTTCCCCTTTTTAGCAGCAGGTGAACAACACAGGCACTAGCGTCAACTGAACAGTGGGTGGCACTAGTGCTTTAAATATTAATCTCCTGATTTTATACACTCCTGACTAACCCTCCCTGCACTACATCCTATAACACATAACATAAATTATTTTATATCACATTTTCATCACAGAATATTCTGATGTTTTGAGATGCACCTACCTGCAGTTTCTCAATAATGGGTGAACTCTTCATTTTCATTTTTAAGGGCTTTGAAGAGGCATTAGTTTTCTGCAAGAGAACACAGTTGGACTAATTCATTAAATCATCACAACCCCCTTTTGAAACATGGGAAACTAATGATGACATTCAGCGATACATCTGATGCCATCTTACTTCTAATGAGTAACAGTGATAAAACTGAATAACTTTTTAATTGTACATGCCTGTAATGTACTAATTTTTGCACTTGTACTTTGTGCTTTGGATCGGTCATTATGCAATAATAGGTATTTGTGGTTTGTATGGTAGCTATTTTACTGGAAGAAAACATCAGCAGCACAAACACAACTATTCCAGTGTTTTAGGCAAAGAGAAAAACGATTAATTGTATATTTTGCAATGAAATGTTACAATAAACAAATCCAAGTCTGTTTTCTGAGGACTTCTTTTGTATATCAACAAGACAAATTTGTCAAACATAACAAGCAAACAACAAACAAAATTACTTACATCTGATTCTTCATTATCATCTTTGTGGTTTTGCAGCTTCAGAGAAGATGGAGGTCTTCCATAAAATGGCGACTACAAAGGAAGGGAGGAGTAGGTGTAAATAAAATGATGACCTAAATGTGTGTTAAATTACCTTTATTAAATATTTACTGTATGTAGTGCAGCACTGTGCAGACACTATAACATATGGAATAAGATATAAATACATTACGTCACCTCGTCATTTGAGGTGGGCGTTGGTATAATATGACCTTTGAACCTTCCAGCCAGCTCAGCCACAGATGGCTTGGATGGAGGATCCTTCTGGAAAAGAAAGACATTCAATAAATCTGGAAATGATTTTATATAAACAGTCCTGATATTAAGATAAGCTGAGGGCAGCACTGGTAAATGTGTGAACTATAGGAGTGGATCACATGTAAGCAAGTAAGTTGAAGCATTCTTTGCGTGACCTTCATTTTTTTTACTTCCTTTATAGTGCCCAAAAGCATCATCACATAGGCACTCATTAGAACAAAGTGTGGAATAAAGCGTGGACAGTAAAGCATTAAAACTAAAATCACACAAAATTACAATAAAAACTGAATACAGAAAGACATTATTCAGCAATTATTACACAAACAAATGCTGTATATATTGACTATATGTATTTTTAGAAGAATAGTAAACATGTTCTTTGACATGATGTTGCTTATGCCATTGAGTAGTAAAAACTGAATCTACCACTACTTGAACTCTTTGTATCGAAAGTAAGCAGAAACATAAAAATATCAACCACACCCAGTCCAACACCAGTTAACAGCAAAGTGTTTTGAAACTTTACAAATTGCAGTTATAATGGATCACATTGGCTAAGTTCCACCAACCAAAACATGTTGTGTTAATTTACTACTTGACAATATCGTGATGCTCTTGTCATATCTGGTGATTTGTCTTTAATTCTGTGGGAGTGTAAAACTTATTAGTTGAAGGCCTGTGTGGAAACCGCTGAACAAGGAACTGTCTGAACATAAAGAACATGTTTCACTTCCTCGATATCAACAGGAAAAATGCAGATGTGTTGAAAAAGCAGAGAGGATGAATATGCAACAACAGCAATGATAAAAAAGACAACTCCACTAGTGTGTTTAGCGTTCATTGCTGTCCTTGGAAGAACTCAACTCTTCTCCTTCTAAAGAGTTGATTTTCAGGACACAGGAAGAGCCTCTTTCTTTCTTTCTTTCTCCGCCACAGCTGTTCAACATCACACTGCAGCGTGTGACAGGAGGGACCTGTCCTTGCAGCCTCACGCTGTTATCACTTCTTGGCCCCTTTAACTTTCTGTCTCTCCCACTATTCCCAAGCTGATTGCAAAACCTCCCTCCTCCATGCTCCCTTTTGATGACCATTAACTCACTCCACATATCTGTGGCGTAAGTGATAAGTTGGCTGCAGGCTGGAATGTATGTGTACGTAAGCCTCGAAAACAAAACTCCAAGTATTACTCTTATGCCAAGTGCTTTGGAGTGTGAATGGGATTTGTTTAGTCTGAGGTGTGCCAGGATCATACAGATTTGCATACATCAATGTCGCCATTTAATGATTTGCATTGTACAGTCACTGCTTGTAGTGCTCCTGCCATGGAATTCTCTTTCTGGCTTACATACTACATCTCATTTCCATCCTACTTTTATTGACCGCTAAAAAGCTCAGGCTTCTCCTCACAGCTGCCAATTCTGTCACATTTCCTGGGTGTGCACTCTCAGTTCCCTCCCTCTCCTCTCTTCACATTTCGAGCCTGTGGAAACGCAGATCTTTCAGTTTCACAGATACACACATTCCACACTTTAATCACACGCTTTATTTTCCTTTTCCCTCTTGTTCTCCACATGACCTCACCACCTTGCAGCCTCCACCCAGCATATTACAGCATCAGCTAGACCCGCAGTGCCTCTGTTAATGCTCTCGCCGAGTTGCCTCTGTGTCCTAATCCACATCCCAACCTTTTTCCTGAGCTCTCTCTTCTCATCCGTGATAAATAATAATCACCAGGGACCACCCACCCTCTACACCATTATTTTGTAACCTCTAATTGTTTAACTCTTTCCTGTCCTTCAGAAAACAAATGCCTCCTTTAGAGCACAAACTCTAGTCACAACAGTGCAGGCAAAGGAAGTTGGGCTTTGGCTGTTTAGTTCGCCACTGAGATGTTTTGGGTGACTAAAATCAAGGCTTCAAATTCTCTATTGTCCAACTTTATTTAATGACCGACAATAGGAACATACTAAACACAAAACATACAATCAAAGGGGTCTTTGTTCTCAACAGGGTGTCACTTCTAATCTTGACATGCTTTAATGACATATTACAGGTGATAATAAAGTAAAACCATCTATGATGGGGTTTAAATCTGCACATTTACAGTAATTGCTGAGAATAGATTTGTATTTTCCACATTTTGATCCTAACAAAAATGATGACATTAAAACATGAGTGCTACATGGAGGCACATCAGCAGCGTCAACTGTTTTTGAGGAAGTTTTTCAAAACATGTCTTGCACATTTTCTGTGAATATGAAATATGGATATGAGAAAAAGTGTGGCTAACTAAGCACTTAATATGTTATGACGTCAAGAACACTTGATAAAGGCATCGTCAGCAACCAGCAATTTTTTAACTTTTTGTTTGCCGTCTTTTATTGATGATTGCATTTTTTTTTTCTCAGTGAACCATACAAGGCCTGCTTATCAGTAATGTGTATGTTTAAGTCAGCTGGGACCCCAAGCTCTCTGGAAGAGTGGGAAACTTTGGTTCACTGCAGGCGCGAGCAGGGCAAACTATTTTTGGGGCTCTAGGCCTGGGAAAATCCCCCAGAGCGATGCAGGCAGTCTGGATCACAGCTCTGCTCTGTAACCCCTCAGCTCCTAGAGGAGAGTGTCCATGGATATGTTAGACCACATCTGAAACATACTGTAATCTAGGATATGGGGCAATTGAGCATGTCTAAACAAGGAAAGTATGAAAAAGAAAGAAAATTAGAGCCTTAGCCATGTGATTGAAGTTATCCAAAAAAACAGGCCTGGGTCATCACCAAAAAGACACAAGCTATTTATGAACACTGACTCCCTTCAGATGTTGCTAGTGTTACAGTTACACATATGGATTTAACTTAATTTGCTAAATGATGAGTGCTATCTCTATTTCATTGCATGATAAAAAAGCAAAGAACCTATGATTTTAGCAAAACTGGAATAAAAGGGAACAGCGGTAACCATGAGGACAGTTGTGTCCTGAATGAGAGAATTTGCATTCATTTGAATCCCTGAGTCATTTGGGGAAATATGGTACCATTTAGTCCACTGCAGTGTGGAAGATGGACCCGGGGAACAAAATATTAATAAGTACTTTTGAGCTTCCTTTGAGCAACACACATAATTTGTATATACTTTTGGAGATATGTTGTGTCTTTTCCATAGCAGTAGAGAAATGACAGGAAACAAAGGGAGAGAGAGATGGTCTGCCGCTCGATTTGAATTACATATGTTGCGGTTGTATATCTGACATTTACCTGCCCATTACCCTACCTGAAAACCATTTATAGAGGACTGTGTGAACATGAAGCGAATGGAGGGAAACCAGCGCATCCTCACTGAGCTTTGTTAGGGTAAATAAAGGTCAATCTCAAACAGTGTCTTAATTTCCAGGCTGTGGATGGAGACACGAGGTTCAGGGTATGACAGATGGCAGATGTGGAAAGAGAACACAGAGACAAACACATCACACACAAAGCCTGCTATTGTTGGTTCCTGTGATTCCCATTTCCAGAGGCAGAAGAGCGGAAGCACATGATATTAGTCCCAGTAAATCCAAACATATCTGCTCGATGTAACAGCGGCGGTCTGAGAGCAACAGGTCATGTAATCTAGCATGGAGCTGATAAAGATGATGTCTAGCTGAGGATCTTTAACCCTTCTCTAGGAATGACTGCTTTGACTTTCAATCCTCATAAGCTCTCGTTGGTGACCCCCACACAGTGAATATCAGTGAGACTGAACATAAATAAAGCACAGCAAAGCACAGCTGTTCAGCAAGCTCTTGTCCAATAAGCTCTCCAAGCGTAATGGCTTTGGTCTGAAGCTGTAGACTTTGTTTTCACGAGTCAGTGTGCTTTGCCAGGGGGAAAACCACCGCAGTGAACAGCTCCCTTCTGCCTACACTTGTTAAGTGGTAAAGAGAGCAGACAGGCACCTTCTTGCTTGCTGCCTGTCCAGGAAAACATGATGTGTTTTTGGAGTGGCCTTCATCTGAATATCTCACTTTTCCACTGCCCTCACTGGCACTGTGTTTTTACATACACTGAGTACTGTGGAAGTACACAATAAAGAGCCTCAGTCACAGGGATTAGGTAAATGGGCACACTCATCTTTGAGCCATTGCTGCTGTTGCCCCAAGGAAAAGGGGAGGTGCTGCAGATGGACAAGTACTGCAGGGTGGAGAAGCAAATATAAAATGAAATAATATGCCTCCAGACGGAAGAAAAATAAATCTGATGGTCTAGTAAGCTGCTGACAAAGTTGTAATCCTCAAGAGACCACATGACTGAAAAATGTCTTTTTCTCAAATGTGATAAATTAACAACAAATAAGTTAAGACCCAAAAACCCAAAAACCTTCTGAGATATATTGTTCAACTAAAGTTTAACAGGCAAATAATGACTATGATGAAGACAGATATAAGAACCAGGCCCGTTTGAGGAATGTCATGATATTTTAGTGAGCTGTACTGAGCTGTTGTGCAATAAGAGGGCGGAATAATATCGTGTAAATGATGAGGAACCAAAGATTTTCAAGAAATGTCAACAGCTCAAAGTGCAGAGTACTTCATTCAAATGTTTGAACATCAGCAAGAAGATTCACTTTGATACAAGCATCTGTTGGGGATTCTCTGCAGTGTTCTGGTTTTCTCATCCACTCTGATCTAGCAATCACGACAACAAAAAACATCCGGACAGCGGATCAAATGATTGATGTGGAAGCTGAATAGCAGAGACATGGGATTATTTCATTCAGCGTAGTCTTGCATGTTCCCCACTACTTCAACATGTAGTCCCTGCAGAGCTTCAGTGCCACAGGGTTTGACATCCATTCATCCACGGTCCACTAGGATCAAATATTCTGCTGAAGAGACATATGTCAAAGGTCTTGGTCTTCATGCAGGGGTTGACCTTTTCATTAGATTCAGTGGGTGAAAGTGACAGTATATTTACTACTTAAGTACCGTAAAAACATCTGTTCTACTAGTTTCAATAACTCCATGCAGTGTCATTCAGCTTTGTTTTCATCTTTCTTTCTGAATTTTTTTTTGACAAACTCAGTCCATCCTTTCCAATATTTGTCAAAAGTGTTCATCTGGAAGTCTCAAAACAAATGTCAATTCCACATTTCATATTCAGCCAGTCTGATAATGTAGTCTGGCCTTGAATTAGCAACTTTTTTTTTTTTTTTTTACAGGCAACCAGCATTATTCTAAACATTCACAATTTAGACAAACCAAGAAGATCCAGTAGTGCCTTTTACAACTACAATACCTGAAAACAAATCCAATTTTGATGTTTTCTCACATTGTTATCCAAAAGTTGGAAATCTTCGGGCAGTCCCTGAACATGTGATAGTGTTTCGCTCACTTAGTCACACGCCCTCCATGTTGTCTGCTTCATATTAAAAATGTTCTCCTCCCTTTACCACTTTTCTTTTATATAAGATGTGTACACCCCATTTTTGTTGAGGTTTTCACACTTTTGGCAGAAAGGCTGGAAGTCACAGTTTCACTCTAAACTCTCTCCAAACTTTATTTAACATCTTGAGTTACTGGTTACCTTGCAAATCAACAAGTAAACATGTAGTTTATTTGGTGAGTTCATGAAATACGATCAAGTTTACACTACCCACAAGTGTAAATAAAGTAAAGTAAGTAAAATGACCCCACATCAACCTGATGCAGCATTATAGTGCTTCTTTAATGCATCAATAATAATAATCATAACACTTTGAAAGGGGCCATCATTCTGAATAATGAGTATTTTTACTTTTGACATCTCTCTGATACTTCTGTTCTTATGGTTGAGTGACTTTTTGAATGCAGAAGTTTTACTTGTAATGGAGTATTTTTACACCTTGACTTCACTAAAGTATATAAATACTCAGGCCATTCTTTAATGGAAAGGTCACAGTCCTGTTTCAAAGCCACTCCACAGAAATGGTGGACTTGTCTATTCTGATTCTGATTCCTCTCAGCCATTAGTCAATGCTGATTAGAGAATTTTTCCTCTATCACATATCTTTCATGACATGTTCAAACTTGCAGTGCGAACCTGTCTTAGCAACTCAAATCTAATATTACCTTCCCCTGTTTTCAATGCAGTGATGAACACACATAGATGAGGAAATCAGAAGTAGGGTGTGACAAATCTTCACACACTGCTTAGTAAAAAAAAACAGTGTTAAAAAAAAGCAAAACTTGACATTGAAAAAAATGTCATTTGCACAGACAGCTTGCAGTACTGATTGTGTTTGCACTACTTTCTGCCAAAAAAGTAAACAAAAAACATGGCTAGGTGCCAATTTTAGAGGATGGTGGTTGAGGCAACATAGGTTAACTGTTCTGCAGGGAGATTTAGAAGTAAGTAAAAGTCATGATTATACAGTTGTTGTTTTTTCTAGTTTCCACTTCCTGCGCGCCTGGCTCACTGCTCTCAAAACCTGTCTGCATGTATCTTGACAATCTGCAGATGTCTGAGACAGTTCAGGCTGCCTCTCCAACCTGTTCAAACCTAACTGGCTTTGATGGCAAAAACATGCACTGCCCCAAGGTGCTTCCGACATGACGATTTTGGCTCGGATCTCAAAAACCTAACACTGACTCTAATGGCGCTTGTTCACTACACAGTTCCAGCACAGTTCCAGCTCCAACTCGACTCGACTTGTTTTTTTTTTTTTGCGTTTCCAGTAGGGATAGTACCTGGTACCTGGTACTTTTTTAGTACCTGCTCTGCTGAGGTTCCAATCGAGCCGAGCCGATACTAAATGTGACGTCAACAGTTTTTAAATACCGGCAACAGCATTGCAGTCATACAGTCGTTTCTCTTCTCTTGCTTTGTGTGTGACAGAAAGCCACATACAGCAGTAAGTACACCACTGCCTCCATGTCCTCCATTGTTTATGTGTTTGTGTCACGTAGAAAACGAAGTCACAGCAGTTTCGTGGAACCGTGCTACAGTATGATGACCCCGCCCACATTCAGTAGGTACTTTTTTGTAATGGAAAAGGTCGTTCCTGGGACCGTACCGAGTCAAGTAGTGCTAGAACTGTATAGTGGAAAAGCGCCATAACACTGGAGCAGATGTGTGGAGTGGATAGCAGACATCTCCTTTCATATTTTAAGGAATTCCCCTCGGTCTACATGTATCTTTAGATGACATATGTTTTTTTTCTTGTGTGTTTTCTTTGGCACATCGCAGTATCCTCCTCACTGATCTCCTTTTCTGCTCTGTCGTTCCCACCCCGGTTATCTCTCTGCCTCACACACTGTTTTGGACTGAAACTCAGAGGGTTAGGGTCTGACACAGCCTCGTCCCTGATAGCAAGACTCAGAGAAAAAACAGTGCATGAAAAGCTTGAGGCATGTAATGAATCTAAGTCAATGATATAACAACAATGTTTAAGAAAAGGATGACAGCCGCTTTACAATAAAAAGCAACTGAAGCAGCTGGGGGAACTATGAGGCTTTACGAACCATTTGATTGGTCATAAAGGTGTAAGTATCTTCCAACAAGCCAAGCTTCCACACAGTTACTTGTAAAGAGAAGTGAACATGGAGAAGTAAATACAAGCAAGAAAAACAGAAAATAAAACCACATGGCAACTCAACCAGTCATATAATATTTTTGATTGTCTGACAGCAATCATGCAACTAATGCAAACTGGCTTCAGCTAGTCTGTCATCTATGAGAAAGGCATTGTGTTGCTTCTCACTCAGCATAACAACCTGCTGAAAATGCGGAAGCTTGTACTTTATGTTAAGATCTTAAGGTTACATCAGATTAAAAGTTGAGGTTTCAGTTTCTTTGTCATTAAAACCACACAGTGTGTATCCTTCAGGCCTGGCAAACATGCTGCATGCATTTTTTACCCTTTGAAGACTGAAAACAGCCCCAGTTTAAAGATGAAAATTACATCATCTGGGTTATTTTTTAAGCTCCCTCCAGAGCCTCAGATAACATTATACACCTGCTTTCGGAGGCTGTTTATTACTCCTCAAGATGATTCAACTGAACTTCATTCCTAAAACTGGCACAGTGCCCCTTCATGACTAATTCACATGGCAACAGTCAATGTTACCCTAAACTACTTTAAGTTTTCACAGTGTTACTGATATCTCTGGGGAAACCAAATGTGTTGAGAAACAGTGAAGAAAAACTGTGAAAATATGAAGATTCTGCAGAAACAATGTACTTCCTGCTGTGTGCCTCCATTTTCCAGCTGATTTTGCAGTTACTGTTGACATTTTGTAAACTGTTAGTTTTAAAGAAGTTAAAATATGTGGACAGAAGGTAGAAAATATGCTGACAATATGGACAAAATCAAATATCACAATATTTTTGATCATATACTTTGATATTGATATTGTAGGGATGACATATTCATACAATTTTTGATAAATAATCATCAGTAATTTGGACATAATAACTAATTAACATAATGAGTAAATAATACAGTTAGGATAGTCTGGTAAGTTCAGAAAATGACATCCCTTTACTGTGATGCAGCCTTTAAAACCAGGAAAGAAGAACGCTTATGTCATATCACGATACTACGATATTCAAAATCTAAGTCTCATATTGAAATAACATCAATACATTGCCTAACCCAATAGTAGGTTGACCTGGCTTGCAGGATGTTTGTCAAAACCATGACAGGAAGCATCAATGGAACTTCAAGTCATATGAGATGCTAGTGGTTTGTTCAATCATCACTTTCATTTTGATCCAACTCATCTCACCATGGCTTAAAAGCCCTTTAATCAAATGACCTGACTGATGAATATAGACTTTAAAATCAGGAACCATCAGTACAGTTTATACACACTACACTGTACAGTGTGATCTGAGTAGAGATCCAACCATAACCACACTGTGACTTAGAGAAGTTTTGAAAGTTTTCCTCAAAGCTGATGCTTTACATTCCACTCAGCTTCACGGTAAGTTAGGTGTCTGTTTTATGTTCGGGACAGAGTGAACCATTCACCCTGCACTGACACACATAAAGCTTAATGTATATCCTGAGCAAACACCCCTGATTGAATATGTCACTGATGATGTCTACTTCTGACAAGAATACTAGTGGATGCTTTTACTCTGTGTCACACAAAGCTTCAAAGGATGCAACAGGACACTTTTTTTCAATGTTATACTGCTGCTGGTGCTGCGAATGTAGTATTCCTACTCATAATAATAACAGTGTAAAACCATTTCAGTGACGCACTGTTATGAAGGAAAAGGAAAACTCATTAGCAAACGTCTGGCTGGTACAGACAGGGTTCCTGTGTTATTGGTTTCTAAACTTTACTATGGATTACATAATAAAATAAATGTGCGTGCCATATGGTTGGCAGGGCAACCCTAAATACTCACTCCTCGAGCTGTGGTGTTGTTTTTCCATCAAAGGAAAACTAGCACCCTACGCCCCTCACCACAACCCAACACAAGCATACAGTTCAAATCCTCAGGTGTATGTACACAGACACAGACTCACAAACACAATTTCTAGTTTGTGTATCTGCAGTAATAGCCAGAGGTTCCAACACGGGGGAAAAAACATCATTTAAGAATTTCCATGTGTTAATCTACTTTTCAGGCTTGCTTGAGGCTGTTGTTGTCAACCAATATTTGTGAATATGAACAGCAATTTCCTAAAGCTAAAAACACACAGCAAGAATTTATGTCATCAAAGCTGTCGGAGCGGTTTAAATGACAATGAGGCTGACTTTACAGGCCAGTTGTATATTTGCTGTAGGCAAAATGCGGTGTGCAAAACACTATCCTGTCAAAACTCAAACTGGGGCTGCAACATATAAACAGGTTCCATTCCACATAACTGACAGCGTGAGACAAAAACATCAAGAGCAAAACTAGCAGT
Source organism: Scomber japonicus (assembly GCF_027409825.1). NCBI lineage: Eukaryota > Metazoa > Chordata > Actinopteri > Scombriformes > Scombridae > Scomber > Scomber japonicus. Next base: position 20,218,674 of record NC_070583.1, read on the forward strand.
AACCTCCCCTGGCACAACTAGCCCATACATTTCTGTACTGCACTGTTCTCACTGTGGTGAAGACTGGGTGGGACAGTGTGTCAGGAGGGTGTCAACAATGGACCAAAATGGATTTCCAGATACTGACCACAAGTATATTTGGAACATCAAATACCTGAAGTTGACTGGAGAAATGCACAAACTCTAAAATGACTTTAGAATCATTGTGGCTGCCATGGAAACACTTTCTGAGAACACTGAAGTGAAAATCTTAACTTGAACATCTGAATAGGTTAGGTATTGTTCACTGAGACCAAGGGTTAAGAAGGTGTGAGTCAGCGTTCAGTTCAAATTTTGATGCCAGTGCCATCATTCTCAATATCACCTGGCAGACTAATAGCTGCTTAATTGTAGTGAAAACTAAGCTAATGAGAGTTGGGCTGGGTTTACGAGGTTCCATCCAAGATAAAAGCTAGATTCAGCAATAATGGTTGGACCTGCTTTCAGCATCTGTTGAACTACATGCAGCTTCAAACAAGTTGAACCAAAAAAAACAACAATCTGTGACTATTCAATATCAAAAAATATGTTTACTTAAGAAAGCCCCCTTCACTTTACCGTTCTTTCATCTTTTCCAGTTTTGGGGGCAAACCAAATTCTTTTCTCTTAGTTTTGGCAACAGGTAAGAACACGAATAAGAAGAACAATCCAAGCTGAACTTGCCTGAAGCATATCTGAGTCCTAAAGTTGTAAGTGGTGTAAGTATCCGAGGGTAGTTCTGCTGTGGTAAATTACTAATGTGCTCCCTCACGTGCTGTGGGGAAAAATGGGTGTTCCTCTTCCTATTCGCCACATGACATTAAATACTTGAGAATGATGGTAAAAGTCTGCGGGAACAGCTTGTTTTGCAGGGAGGAGGTCACAAACCTGTGAGCACACTGCAAGAAAACTGTGTGGAAAGACTCAGACAGACCTATATCATGGAAGTCCACCTCATCTTTGTCAGCTGAATTCTGGGTGAGGTGGAAAACAGCTGACAATCAAAAAATGTAGACTTGAAAAGTAAAACACATAGTTATTTCACAATGTTCAGACAATGTTGACAAAGGGAAAGCTCTTGTCACATTTATCACAGTGAACACACACGTTGGCTCATGACAGATGCATTTCTGGCTGTGGTTACTTGTTATGAAGTTGGTACCACAAACCTACTCTTAAACTAAATCAGCCTCAAGCTCAAAAAATACTGAGCCGAAGCTTCCTAGCTACGCACAATCCTCTGTGTGTGTGTGTGTGTGTGTGTGTGTGTGTGTGTGTGTGTGTAACAGAACAAGTACACACTCAGGGAAAGAGAAGCCATCCATTCATAGTCTTTATAATTACATCATCCAAACATCATATGCAACCAGTCTATTATATGTCTAATATAATTATAATTACACTGTATTATAACAATATTTATGTAACAGTAAAGAGATAAACACTGTAAACATCACCATGAACATGAATACTGATGAACAGCCAACATAACTGGTTCACTGCCTGCCACAGTGAGTTAAAAACTTGTTATATTGCTGCACATACAGACCCAATAGTCCCTCCAGAAATATCACAGTAATAACAAACAACATCAAAACATACTATAAAGTCTCTTCACTGAGCTCCTGTGATGTAATGTTTTAATTTCGACCACACATGGCTGCAAAAACAACATCAAATCATAATAATAATACAATACATAAATAAATAAATAAAACATCTGCTCAAGTGGTCTAAAAAAGTACAGCCGCAAGCAGAAAAGTACGCTTTAGAGTTAGTAGAGTTATTACCTCCATCCTGGGGAAAGCGCCAGAGTTCGTCCCCTCCTGCGTTTTTTTCTGTTTTTCGGTTTATGGGAGCAAACTGGCTGCTGGTTATGAAGAGACTGAGGAGCGCAGCGGGGACAGAAAAGCGCTCTGTGTTTCTATCTGGAGCCAAATCAGCCTCACGGACGACGATGAGGAGGAGGAGGAGGAGGAGGAGTAGAGTGGAGAACTTTAACGCGCTGTTTGGGCCAGCTGTCAAGTGCACAGACTACAAGCATACTTCCACTTTCACAGTAAGACTTCCTTTTAAATGAACGTGGGGTTTTTTCTACAAATAGGTAGAGTACAGAGGAAGGAGGGGGGAGTGGCTGTATACAAAATCCCCCTTTTACATGTGTGAACAGAGGCAAACTGGAATTAGTGATTAGTGTTACACCAAATGGATTAAAGTGATGAATAATGGAGTGAAATATGCATGCCTGTTCACTCAATGATGTCACCAGCTTTCCTGAGATGATTAAAAACAGCTGCTGTTACATCAGTGACTGAAGTCTAAACCGGAAGATCCACTTGAAGTGCAAGTTTAAACCACACAGCAGTTTCCTGCCCTACAACTTTTGAATAATTAGCAAACCTCTCTACTTACTCTTTTAAACCTTCAATTTACTTTTATGAGAGCATCCACATGGTTTGAATATCCTTTCATGATCATCTTTTTTTTCTACTTTTACTTTGGAGACACCATCTGCTGACTTCTGGTATTTTTCTGGCTTTCTTTACTTGGCTGTGTGAGGTGGGGTATCACTCACCACTACAGTATTTCAAAGTGGTTCAGTTTAGCTTTAGATGGTCCTCCATCCCCACTATGTTCATGCATACTGGTTAAAAAATGTCCTTAGTATTCAGAAGGTGTAATCATACAAACACTGACGAGAGTATGTGGTATTTTTTCAGAAATTTCCAACTTCCTAAAGGCTTTCTAAAATTTAGTTTCACATAATGCAAAAAAAACAAAAGCGGAATAATGTGAAGGCAACAAACATTGCCATGACAATAGTTATGTAAAACATGCCTGTTGAATCTCATGTAACTGGGACATGGGAGGGACATCTAATGTGAGCTGAGGCTGAGGCTTAGGTTATGCATGTCTGATACTTCATTTCTGTAGCCTCACCTGCTCCTGTAACTATTTTATTATGTGCAGGAGCATTTCAAGGGTTCGCTGTAAGCGTTGCACATTTCTAATGCTGCTTGATCTCCTCTGAACAAACTGCTTGCTCCCTGTTCTCTCCAGTTTCCCTATGATGTAAGTCTATGACATTCACAACTGGCAAGCATGTAAATATTAGCTACTTTTTAGTCATTTATTCTCCTTTTGACTTTTCATGTACGAATGAAAGATCTGGGAGTGTCTCTGTTGTGCTCCCTGGAGCAGAAAGGAAGGAGGAGAGTCAGTCATCCAAGTGGTGACGAAGCCATCTGATGGATTGGCCTCTAATTCACCAACAACACACATAGTGGCAGTAAAGGCTGCTTCTCCTGCTGGCATGTCGACAACACAATATTCCTTAAATTAACTTAAGGCCACAGAATGGTGGAGAAAATAGCTTCCTGTGCACATGAAAAATGTATTCTTACCATCATCAAAACTAAATTACTGATCTGTCATCACTTAGAACTTGTTTATCTGTCAAATAGCCAAAAGCAAATTCTAGTTTCACAGGTTTAGAAAATGACAGACAAACTGGTTCTTTTGTCTAGAAGGTTTACATTTTTCTCTCAACAGGTCTGATGTCAAACACAGTTCATGAACAAACACTTAACAGATAACAAGTAGATAGAAATTAGCCTCCAAATTGCAGGGAACTCAACTAATTTAGAGAAAGAAACGGAGCATTATGTCTTCCATGTGAAACAAGGTTCATTAAACAAAGGAAAGTCTTTACTAAAAGCTTTAGAAGATGAGGTGATTAGTACTTATGAAGTTTATTATCATTATTACTGCCATCAGAGGCATTTGAAAGTGTTGCGGAAGCGCCTGGTGGTGTGTAAAAGGCAAAGACACATTTGTGTTTGTTGTCTTACTGTCACCCAGCTGTGACAACAAAAGCGCACACTGAAAGTGATGCGGTGCTGACAAACATCCGACCCATTGCAGCCGCAAGACATGATTGCCAGTGAGTGAATTAGACAAACCATTTCAGGCTTTTATGTTGGCACAAATATAAATGACCTCACACCTCTAAATAAGTAGTCACCTTATTCCCTTGCCTTTCCATCATAGCAGCTCTCACAGCCAACATTTGTGGTGTATGATCAACCTCACAGTGAAGCTCAGAGTGAGAAAAGCTTTGAGTTTTTGAGGAAGATGAAAGAGAGAGCATCACAGGCCATGAAGAAAACCACCTGGCTGGCTAAAACAGAAACAAGTAGGAGAAATAGTGAACATCTTTGTATAAAGAGTTGTTTATCAGAACCCCAAGAAGCACTCTTTTACATGACCTCCATTTTATCAGCTTCCTGTGGCCGCACACATGGTCCAGCAGGGACAGGAGCCAAACAGGAAGTGAATAAGTGTTGCTGATAATCTGTGGAAATGGGCTGTATAGAGAAGCTGATAAAGATTTTTTACAGAGAGAAGCAAAAACATGAAGCTTTAAACAAAGAGCAGTGTTAATGTAGTTGGAAAACCAAAAGTTGATTAATCTAAATCCCAGGAAACTTTCAATATTTTTGTAATATGTCTGAACAAATGCATCTTCATATTTTATAAACTGTTTGTTGCATTACATAGTTTGTCTCTCATGACAAGAGTGTACTTTGGCTCCCCCCGCTGGTAGAAAGGACCACTACACTGAAATAATTTAGACCAGTGCAGCTGTATCATTCAGAGATGAATGTAAATTAAAACCATATATCATGGTAGTACACATAGTTGCAACTCTGTGCTACTGCCAGCACAGTGCACTATATGATATCCTGTCTTGTTTGTGGTTTAGTAATAAAAGGAGCCACTTTTATCCAGCGTACTTCTTTAATAATAGAGAAACAATCATTGACAGTTTCCAGATGTTAAAATGAGACAGCCAAACAAGCACTTGTCATTTAAAAAAAAACATTTTAAATATGTTTTGTGTGTTTAGACCATAAAAATACAATCATCTCAGTCGATAAATATGGCAAACGAGTTTAACACTGATTATGAGGTGTTTCATCAATAATATAATTGTAATAATAGTTTGTATGTTTCATTTGTGATATAATATCAGGAAATGGACTATATTCCTAATTCAAAGATGCTGATAGAGTAGAAGTCATGAACTGAAAAAGAGAGTCAAAACAAGCTAATTGATGCTGAGTGATGTGAGGTGGTGTGAAGATGGCCTTAGGGAGTGGTTGACAGTTCTGGACGAGCCACTCACAGCCGCTCTCTTCATTGTAAAGAAAATAACCAACAGAGGAGCTGTGCTGCTTATTGATCTTTCTCCGGGTGATGGCAGGATGGTCTGTGAAAGATACGCTTTTAGTCACTGCTTCAGCTCATCTGGCAGAGATGAATAGCTCAGTGAAGAAAGTGTCATGAGGATGAGTCAGCCCAGTGTGACTTTGTCTCTTTGTATCTGTGCAAACCAAGGACCGGTGATTCATGGGTAAGATCACGACAGTTCCTTTTAAAAGAACAAGATGTATGGCTGACAGACCCTGAAAAAAAGTCTTGGGTTTATTTTGGGATCAGACCTTGTTCGGGTTACAAATACAATATAACTTTGACGTTACTTTTCCTCACCAGAGTGCATGAGGCACAAAAAAGTGATCAGAAATGTATCATCAAAGAAGATTTGTACAATGGTGTCAAGATTATGCAAGTGGAAGCAATAACAACAATAATCTCTGCCTCTACTGACAACGTAATATCTTTTTTCCTCTTTGAAATGCACTTAGAGCAGCCATTACTTTGAATATGGTGATGCAGGAACATTGGCTGCCAGCGTAAATCCAACTCAGAGCCCAGGTAATATAATAGCCATGTCAGATTACATGTGATGGCCGGCACGTACACAGCCCTCAAAACCTCAGGGCTCAGGTGGCTCCTGTATCAAACACACAGACACAATCAATTGTCCCCATTTTCATACTGATCTGCCTTTATCAAGTTTATGTTCCATTTATTCATTGAGAAGATGGCACACAGTTCCTGCTACCATCACCCACACGCACACACACACATACACACACACACACAGACGCTGGAATACCCAATTTTATCTGCACAACTAATGGCCCACAACTAATAAGTTTACTTTTTCTTGACTTATGAGAACAACAAACAAACAGTATGATAATAATTGTTCACCGTACATTAAATCAATTCAATTTTACAACAGAACGTGGCAGAGACTTTAATAAAACATCATACACGAACAGTCCTTTCAAGTGTTTGCCATTAACAAAAAGGGATCACTTATTAATCAGTGTGGCGAATTGATGATAATTGTGAGTTGAAATGGTGTATGTGTTCAATAAGTGATAACAAGCAAGAAAACCATGAGGCAGCACAAGTGTAGAAGTAAATATTTTTACATGAGATGCGTAACACTGAAACAGGACAATGTAAATGACACTGACATGAAATCTGTTTTCCTGAAAAGCACATCATTTTTGCTCAGAATCCACTGAATTAATCATGACAAAAAAATAAGATTGTGATCATTCAGTCTGTGAACAAAATACCACTGAGCCGTAACAAAACTGACTTTGCATTGAAGTGCACTGAAGCTTTAAGCCCTTATTTCTCAGCATTACTGCTTTCCTCATTGAGCTACAACTCCTGAACAATAAAGATGCCTCTTAACTCTCTTCATACACTGACTCAAAGTGCCGTGCTGACATTCCTCACACCCCAGTCAGGCTTTCATTAAGGGTGGAGATGTGGTCAATTACACTACTGAGCTGTCTGCGGCCACGGTGGGCTTGTCTGGGCCGCTGGTGCAGCAGGAAGAGGCGTTTGGCTGCGGCCCTGTACTTCCGAGACATCAGGTTATAGACGACGGGGTTGATGGAGGCGCTGAGGTAGCAGAGAACCATGGAGGCCATGTTGAAGTTCTGGCTCAAAATGGCTGTGTCGTAGTCATCCACCTGAGCGAAGAGGTTCCTGCCGATGTGGTAGGGCAGCCAGCATATGATGAAGGCCAGCACCACTACCACTGAGGGAAAAATAAAGTTAGGGGAGGAAATTAGTTTCAGTTAAAGGGGCATTCAAGGACTACATTTTGGAAACACGCTTATTTGCTTTCTTGCCGAGAGTTAGGTAAGAAGATTGATATTTATCTTTCCATGTAGACTGATATTGATCTCTTTATCTAAGTCAGCAAAAAATCAAACAGCCAGTTTACCCTAGTTATAAAAATTAGATTTGAGAGGTGAATCCTTTAGTTAGATGACACTAAAAGTAGATATGACTGTTTTCCCTTTTAGTATTTGTGCACTGTGAACACAACAATTACAATCAAAAATAATTTTTAAAAAATGCTAATTTGCTTCATTAGGACTCTGTGGGAGCAAATTTGATTTACAGTTCTTACAACCCATTATGGGCAATCTTGTTACCCAACAATTGTCATCAGATAGTGGTTCTTGTTATGTGCAAAAAAACCCCCTGACATCACCTTCATTCAACAGAACCCAGAGTGAGAAGAAATGTCTCATGTGAAATAACCAGTATTGTTGTAACTTTGACAGATAATAATGTGCTTTGTTGGCGCTCTATTATTTAAGGTATGAGGCGGATTAAGAAAATTGGTTTTCAGGGTCTTTAAATACCTGATGATCTATTGTGTATGATCACCCTTGACATTTATTAATGATCAGCAGCAATTACAGCTACATGCACAACCTCTCTTCTTTCCTTAATTGACTGTGACCTGTAATTAGCTCCAACAGTGAAGTCACCTTTTCATAATACAGGCAAATAAGCAAGCTAATTAGAGTGTATATATCAAGAAAAAAATTATCACCATTTTTGAAATGTTGTTTTTATAAAGAGCAAACCTTTATTTAGCCTTAGAAAGCCAGAAATCATACTGCTGGGTGAGGTAATCACTGAGTCACTCACTGGTATTGATCAAGAAACCCCTGAGATAAAATTATCATAAATCTGTATGATGGGGACGGCCAGCTACAAGGATAATACAGTGCAGTTCTGTAATTAAAAGAGAGGTATATCAGTGAACAGTTAATTGTACATTAAGGACCTCCGTTGTGGATTCACAGTGAGCAGATGATGCAGTTTTGTCCAGGATCGTGTCTTGCCTTCAGGGTACAGCTATCACTCAGTGACTCATTGACACCAGTAGATTAAAAAGATGTCCAGGGCTGTGAGAGCATGTAAATTCCCATTAGGGTGATTTATGGAGACCTCTGATGACAATCCAATTTGGATTTCAACAAACGTGGATACGGCAGCAGGTCTGACAACATGAGCTCTGTGCAGTGTGTGCGCAGATAATGAACTGCATTAATATCTTAATGGAAGCATCATGATTAAATATTTGGATAATATAGATTGCTCTGGCCTCTGTCTTTTACTGTAAAACTGGGTTTCCTGCACGGTATACCAGAACTGGGAATTAAGCCAATCAGTATGTGCAGTCGAAGGACATAATTAGCCTCAGACAAAACAAGTTCATTAACCAACTGATATCAACAACAAAACATATGGAAGTAGCTTTCTCCTCTTCAAATTTGCAGGACAAAAGTCAGAACACAATGGCTGGTGAAAGAACATGTAGACAGCTGAAATTTTTTAAATGATGCACAGAATAGGCAAAACTACTACAAATCACTTCTTGAAATATATTTTTAAAAAGTGGTTCATTTTGCATTTGCAAGTACACAGCTCAGCTTATGCCAGAAAACCAGAAATCCTACATTCAGATCTGTCAGTCTGTCTTTTTTGCTTCAGCAACGATGAAAAGCAGACTGATGGAAATCTGATGGATAAGTGGTTTAAGCTTTTAACCAACAATGAGAGTTTTGTATTTGTTTTTGCTGTTGTTTCTGGATCTGAATTGTCATTTTTAAGATGGTTTGCATTAATGTAATGTCTAATTATGGAATGACGTTGCTTTCTGTTAACTGTGCCTACCGGCTTTCTGATATGTATATTTGTAGATAATTTAACAGTTTAACAATATGAACTAAAAGGGGCATAAAACAGTATATGAAGACTGACATTCAGTGGTGGTGTTCGTATACCATTTTTCACTATCGTGCCCCGATCAGTATAAAATGCATCTGGAAAATAAAATAAAAAAGCAACTCACCCAGTATCTTGACTGTTTGCCTATGTGACCTTTCTCTTGCCAAGGGGCAGGGGCCTTGCAGGTCATTCTTGCTTTTCCACAGCTTGCACCCAATGGAGCCGTAGAGGAAGATGAGGCAGAGCATTGGACAGAAAAAGTAGGTGGTGGACACCCAGAGCATGATGTGTAGCTGTCCAGAGCTGATGGCGTAGCTGGTGTGCTTACACTGGCCCGTGTTGTAGTCCAGGTGTGTGTCATTGTCGTACTCCACCCCGACCAGGAAGAGTGTGGGGGCCGCAGACACCAGGGCAAAACCCCACAGGGCGATGATGATGTACTGGACCCTGCGTTTGGTCACCACTACTTTACTTCTGAGGGGGAAACTGATGGCCAGGTAGCGCTCAATGCTCAGGGCCGTGATGTGAAGGATGGTGGCTGAGGTGCAACCCTCGAAAATGTAGTGATACAAGCGGCACACTGCCTCCCCGAACAGCCAGGGCACATACTTCCACAGGCGGTAGAGGTCAAAGGGCAGGCAGATGAAGATGATGAGGTCAGACACCGCCATGCTGGACAGGTAGAGGTTGGTTGTTGTCTTCATGTCCTTGAAGTGCTGGATGATGAGGATGGTCATGGTGTTGCCTGTCACACCGACTATGAAGATGATGATGCAGATGACGGTGACAGGGATAAGGGTGGAGGTGGGGAACAGGGAGCCTTCATAGTGGTGGTCGTCTATATTGTGGTGCACCATGTCCTCGGCTCCACCAACATGAAGCTCCACCTGGGGTCTGGTCCAGGGCATGCCAACCTCCGCTATGTGCTGTGAGACAAAGTGAAAGACTCAACAGACAGCTGTGGAGAGAAAAATGAGCCGTTAAAAGATAAAAACCTGTGTTTTTTGCAAGTTTTGGCTTTTAAAGTAGAAATAATGTTGATTTTATATTACTCCCGACATTCTGTGGGGATTAGTTTCCATTTATTTATGTATGTTATATCCATCATGGTTAAAGTTACTGTTCATTTTGGTCCTAATTGCTGCAAGTTTATGAAGTAAATGGACACTGATTTGACAATATTGGTACTTGTAGTGATAATGAAATGCAGAAATTAACAGAAAACAGAAGATGTCTTGAAAATGACAGCAACACAATTCCTAAAACAATTAACTGCAATATAAAGCACACATATGTTGTACTGAATAGGTTAAAACATGGAAAAAGCAGATTCTCTTGTAAAAACCAGGAACTTTACCTTCAAAACTGAGCTGGATCTCTTAACTTCTCAACTTTTTCTTGGTGTCTGTTCCTGTGTGTCGATGGAGAGCAGCAGCAGCAGCAGCAGCAGGAGAAGCACATGAAGTGGCAGAGCCGGTTCCTGACGCTCAATGGGCAGTCAAGCTCTGGCTAGAGATGAAGAAGAGAGCACCTCCTCCCAGCAACCAGGAGGTTGTCTGTTGTGTGTGTTTCTAAGTCATCTTTTTAATCTAATGATGATGGGATAGATGACGCTAAAAGGCATAAGATGGAGAGGGTAGGATTCAAGGGAAGACCACCCCCCCCCCCCCCCCCATCCCGCCCTCTCTCCTCTGGGAGAGTAAATGCTGATTGAGGATCATACCAATCTGTACATCAATACATCAAAGGGATAGAGGGATATAACTTTATTAATTAATGCATCAATCACTGAAATCCCAGCGTGTTTGCCGAGCTGTCTGGAAGTAGTCAATGAAAAATGAGTTGTGTGTTTGTTTAATTGTCCACTGGCCCCATCTGTCTCTCTGCTCAGCTTCATCACTCCACACTCCCACTCGCTCATCTCTTCCTCTTCAACCTCAAGTTACCTATCAGGCTTGTTATAACAAACCTAACGTCAACAATGCGCTGATGAGTAAAGAGGAATGCCATTTTTTAAAAATCACATTAAGTTTGGGTATAAGCAGGGCCTATAAGGGTCAAAAGAAGTCAAAATTTGTATGTCACTTTGGATTAAAATTCTGCAGAGCTGTATAGATAATGAATGGATGTATGAATGAGGCACTGGATTTGTTGATTTAGGAGATTTTTGTTTGAGTCCCTTCTCCTGATTGAGGTTGAAAGTCCAGTTTAATATTAGAATTTGGAATTTTGATTTCTAATTCCACAAACTCAAATGTTTTCTGTCTGATTTTAAGCTCTGAAGTGAAAGAAAGAGTGGTGCAAAATTTACAGATCAACATAAGAATTGGATAATTAATGTCTCTGTGTGCAGATAATTTTCCTCTTTTTTATGGACTGCATTCCCTAGTGAGTGTATTGCACATTACCACAGATCTACGCAATGGACACACAGGTGTATTGTCAGTTCCTGATCTACAAGGGATTATTTTGTGACATTTATCCCAACAACCTAGATGACCAACGCTGTGCTTTGTTAGTTCAGAGCCACCATATCCATTAGATCTATATGAACCTTTGCAACAAGAGTCAGTATTGGTGTGTTTACTCTGAGCTGACCCGTGGCCGGATGCACCACTCAGACCTCCGAGGGGCAGCAGGAATGACCCTCCTGCCATTGTTTACTCCTCTTAAAGCAACACGACAGGGAAAGCTTGTTTGCCTGTTTGTTTCTTTTAAAAAAGGTGGTTTCCAGACCGTCTATCAGCAGGACCGATGTTGTACACAACGTTGACCAAGACAAGCAAGCCTCACTCTCACCCTCATTAATCATGGCTCTCTTGCTAAGACTGCTGAGGTGTGCTTGCACAGTGGACATGTGTAGAAGTATTTGATACACTGCCGATTTTGCAGGTTTTCCCACTTACAAAGCATGTAGAAGTCTATAATTTTTTATCATAGGTACTCTTCAACTTAGTGACGGAATCTAAAACAAAAATCCAGAAAAGCACATTGTATGATTTTTAAGTAATTAATTTGGATTTTATTGACATGACAAGTATTTGATACATCAGAAAAACAGAACTTAATATTTGGTACAGAAACCTTTGTTTGCAATTACAGAGATCAGACGTTTCCTGTAGTTCTTGACCAGGTTTGCACACACTGCAGGAGGGATTTTGGCTCACTCCTCCATACAGGTCTTCTCCAGATCCTTCAGGTTTCGGGGCTGTCACTGGGCAGCTCCATCCAAAGATTTTCTATTGAGTTCAGGTCTGGAGACTGGCTAGGCCACTCCAGGACCTTGAGATGCTTCTTACGGAGCCACTCCTTAGTTGCCCTGGCTGTGTGTTTCAGGTCGTTGTCATGCTGGAAGACCCAGCCACGACCCATCTTCAATGCTCTTACTGAGGGAAGGTTGTTGGCCAAGATCTCACGATACATGGCCCCATCCATCCTCCCCTCAATATGGTGCAGTCATTTTTATTTTAGATTCCGTCTCTCACAGTTGAAGTGTACCTATGATAAAAATTACAGACCTCTACATGCTTTGTGAGTGGGAAAACCTGCAAAATCTGCAGTGTATCAAATACTTGTTCTCCCCACTGTATATCTTACTTTAGAAGCTTTCATTCAGCTGTATCTCTCAACAGGTTTTCTTGTCTTGGGAGAAAAAGGATGGAAGGGTAGAAAATGATAAAATATTCTTTCAGGTTGCAGACAGTCAGCTGTCACGACAGAATCTTACTCACAGATCCTCTGGACAAATAGTTGTTTGTCAGCACTGAGTCACCATCACAGATTCAGCTTCGGGCCTCACGTCTCGTCTATGAGAAAGCTTTCAGTATTTTAATACTGGTTCAGGAGATTGAGATTGTGAATACTTGTTTTTATAATCTTCAATGAAAATACAACAGTAACATTTCAGCAGTGTACATTTCCTTTATAAAATTAAAGCAACTGACAGGTTTAGATTCCATATACAGGCACTGCAGGTCCATAATAGAGTATATCTGAAAACAATATGGTCAACATAGATAGGAGTTTCTTTAAATTTCTTTCCTCACAACTTGTATTCTTTTGTTTAATGTGCAGTTTTTGATCACTGGTCAAACTCAGATGAACCATTCAACTTCTGAGTATGTTTAGTGTTAGCTGACTGCTTGAAGACTGACACATTTTAACCAAAACTTTACAGATATGCCTTATTACAGATGTTTTGAAGACAGATAAATAAGCTATACCAAATATTAAGTTATCAACTAGATATACAGTTTCCTAATATGAAACAAAAAAGGCAAAAGTCACACTTGTCCACTGATAAGAGATGTGATGCTGTGTTTCCATATTGATTTTTCCACTCACTTTGTATTGAGTCAGTTTAACTAAGTGTTTGGTCTGTTTCACAAGTGAGGGTTGGATAAGAGTCTTTTAGTAATTAGTAATTTAAATTGTGATTAATTAGTTGAAAGTTGATTACTTAAAAGTCTGTATCAAAGAATTGTATTTAAAGTATTTATTATAATGACTAAAAAAATCCCCAAAACAAAGAAATGCACGAAAGCCTCATATATGATAAACTGGAGCCAGTGGATGCTTAAAAAAACTTAATGGATTATCAAATGACTGTCAAAAGATTTCCTTTTATTGATTTGGAACAGGTGATTAAACTGCTGATGGGAATTAAGGATTGAGGAGTTGTGGTACACATGGTAGCCAATCAGAAACAAGTATTCTATGATCACATGACTGATGAATAATCCAAAAACACACACATGTCCAAACTTCAAACATGATTAAGAATTATAAATCTTTTATTGTGCATGGATCCTTTGTAGATATCATGGCTATACAGATACACTTTAGATACAATTCTATGATTATACATTTTTCCCATAACGAACATTTTAAAGTGATATGTCTGGTAGTATGTATAGTATAACAAATTTTCATTTTGGAATGTACGGTGTATGAGGTAACTGCAAACATTAAAATTACATAAAAATGGTCTCTATTTTTGTGCATATTTTACTCATTTTTGTAGCATTTTCTTAATCTCCCCAACCAAAGGTAGTAAGCCCAGGGTGAAGAGGTGTTAAAATGGCACACATTGCAATTGCTATCAAAAATAGGAATTTGAATTCTTTAAACGACAAAGAGAAGACATCTGCAGAATGTCTGAAAGACCAAATCATGTAATTATCCAAGACGTTTTGCAAGGTACCTGTATTTCATTTTTATGGTTGCAACAACGGTTATCTGCCCAAAACCAAACAACAATAGACCCTACGGCAGATTACTACTGAAAAGTCAGCGTTAGCAATCTGTTACGAATATTTAACACACAGAGAAAAGGTAAATTTAGATTCACAGGAAGTACATGATATAACACGTTGTATCTGTCATTTGTGTTCCATGATTCATGAGTACTCAGGATTTATTATTTTCTCTGGAGAGTATTAACTTATATTACTTCAATATTATAAAAAAATATACTTCACACATGTATAACCTGACAAAAGAAATCAAAAGAAATCAGTACACAGAACTACTTTTCCATTTCGCTCATGATTACATAGGTTTACTAACATCAAATACAAGTTGAAAAAAATAAAAGTAAATAAAACACATTTTAGTGTTTCTAACACTAAAGAAAAAACAACTTAAGAGAAATTAAGAAAATTCTCCCGAGATTTTTTTCCTCTCCAATTAAGGCCTCTGAAACAACTGGTACATACTTTTTATTCCCTCTGGTTTTTTTTTAGATTTTTTTTTGGTAGTTTTTTAGTTTTCTTTTGCTGAGATAGATCAGCTGTTTCAGTGACACGTTATGTGGTACTACAACTTTTAAAACACCCAAAACACAAGTAGGGCTCGCACAATCTCAAAGTGTGTTCTATAAAATGCATCACGAGACCAAGACGCAGTGAGTCAAGGTTTTTCTTCCACTAAGGTGCAAAATTAATTACTGGGGAAAAACAAAAATTAGAAATAAAACAGAACATACAGGTAAGCATACATTTTTTGTGCTGAACAACAATATTTCGGAGTAAAGCAGCTGCATGATTGTAAAAACAAGCTACAGTATAACTATATGATAGTAAAAATAATTAGAATTCACTGTTAGTTTGGTTTTTGTTTGTTTTCTAACTTTATACTGAGCTTTTTTTTTTCCTCAAACTTACAGGTCCTTGTGTCTTCACTGTACAAAAATATACTAACATTTCTCCAGTCATTTTTGCATCCTTAAACATTCTGAACATCAAAAAGGTTGGAAAGTGCTAAATGAATGTTCTATAATGTGAACAAGAATTTCATTTTCGTTTTCTTCTCTCGCTAGACCCCTTAAACTCCAGCTAGGGGGTTAAAGTCCCTTCTCATCTGGCCCTGAAGCCCTCCCAGCCGTGTACCTCTGTGGCACCAACTACATACAATATACACATCTGGACACACACACACACACCCCACTGTGCAAACACTGGCCCACCAGGTCCCAGGATCAAATAGCACATAGGCTAATGACATACCTACGTACTATTTTTGGAACACATCTATCAAAAACAGTTTCATACTGGACACATAAATGGAAATATAAATAATGACTATCTCTATACACATATATACTGTGTGTGTATATATATAGTAATATATATAATATAATATAATAAGTAATATATAATATACATATAAATATATATTACTATATATATAGTAATCAACAAGTACATGAGTCGAAGTGCCCCTTCCCTCCCTCCCACCCTCTCCCCCAAAATAAACCATATCCCTGCTCTTTCTGAGTTCCTTTTTGCACAGGAAGCAAATCATGATGGAACAGAAATGTCAACTCAACAACAGATACCACAGAGGTTGGGGCAGGGTGACAAGAGGCAGGAGAGGAAGGTATCACAGGTGCCAAAAATTAGGTGTTACATCCTCAAATTCAAAACTGCTATCCAGCCCACTCTCACCAGCCCTCCCTCCCCCCTGAAAGCTAATGCGAGTACTGACAACAGAAAACAACAAGTACAAAATGAAGAATACAAAACAACAGAGGGGGGCGGGAGAATAAAGCTATAACCCTGCAGCTGGGGTGGGGGGTACACTGCTCATTTAATGACAAAGTACTGGATGACAAAAGCGATAAGGATGGCAATGATGGCAAAAACCATGAGGAGGAGGAAAGCGCACTGCTCATCTGTCAGGCTCCGTCTGGCGCGGCTGGACTCCGTGCCGGCCTTGGACCCCGAGCCAGCAGCTGAAGCGCCCACTGCCACGTCATTGCGCTGCGGGGAGAGGGTCACTGTGGGACTGTAAGGACCACTCAGCTCTGGGGCATCCTGGCACTGCCTGATGGCACACACCCGGAAACGGTAGTCACTGTTGGGCTGCAGGTTCTGGACATGGAAGGATGTGGCAGAGCCTTTGTAGGCCTGAGGAGAGCAGGAGAGAAGAGAGGGTGTGATTAACAAGGGAACACACAGACAGGAAGAGAATGGAAAACAGATAATCTAACAACAAAGCGTTCCAACATTCAATTGGTGTAGCGTTTTTACATCTACTTGCTCTCCATTTATTTCATTTATATCCAATTCAGTCATGAATATCTTGAGTTTATTGTTTCATTTTTCTTAGCAACATCAGCAGCTCTATGGTCGGCAATGTTGGTCAGATGGTCGATCAACCGCTGTAATCCAGACTGAAACATCTCATTTATTACTGGACTGCCATTGAATTTTGTACAAATATGAATTGTCTTTAAGGATGAATTTGAATAAACTTTAGGCTTCTGAAGTACAGCCTCACAGAGCTGCTATCATGGCTGAGGACTCTTAGTCATGTTGAATCAAATGAATTAAATGCGTCATCGTGTTCATAATTAAACCTCATGTCACTGGAGAATGAATGTACTTCTGCTGCTTTGATGAATCTTTATGATATAAACCTAAATATGGTTATCAATACCGGGGACATTAAGTTTATCAAAAAATACTGAACGTGTACCAGCCTATAAAGTTGACAACATCCTTTCCATCATTTTGCTTCTGATCAAATGGATGTTATCACCTTTCAGTTTTTTAAGCATCACGCAGAATGTAAAATAATTATTTTCTGATTGATTTGTTAAGAGTTATGTGTTATCACCTTGAATGAAATGGAAATCTTCTGTCTTAGCCATCTCAGGTTTTTAAAGCACCTTTGTGAATGAATGGCATTTTTTATTTCTCTTTACTCATTGATGCAACTTCTAGTTCATTCAACACATCTCCAGCTTTTCTTGTTTATAAATTGAGAAACCGTTGAAAAAATGACTGCATTCAATATTATTGGAGGAAGGTCTATCTTGACCAAATTCATATCCCTCAGAAGAAGCAATTCAAGTCTCAGCCAATGAGATGGACAATAAGGACGAAAACAAGCGGGATGGCAGCCACATATTTCAACTCCCTGACTCGATCATGGTGTCTGATTTGGTGAGATTAGCATATGCCTGCAGTGGCCATTATTCCACGTTAGCATGGCTGGAGGCCACTGAGAAGGATGAATGTGTGAGCAGGGGCCAAGACATCTGGGATATGTCATAGATCAATGACCTTTGCATAATGGGACAATTTATAGCCAGCAGTGACTGATACAGAAGCCCTGGATGCATCTGCGTCCTGATCTGCATAAAAAGGCCGCTCTGATAGATGGCGGGTCAGCCGAAGGTGAAGAGTGAAGGACACAAAATACAAAACAGTAGCAAACCTTCACAGAATAAATTTGTCCGTACCTGTTTAAAGTCAGAGTTTCCCATCATGCTCTGCAAGGTGTAGATGACTGGGTCCCCTTTCATGGGCGACAGGGCCTCCCATGTGACTTCGCAGGAGTTGTCATCCAGACGCTCCACTTTAGGGACTGCAAGGTGGAGGTGGAGTGAGAGAAGAGAGTGTTAGATGGAATGAAATATCTGCCATTGTATATCTAATTTAAAAACATGAGATCCACCAATCAGATTAAGGTCCATTTCTAATACAGAGGCATATCAACTCAGTTTAACATGTAATATAATCTATAAAACCTCAAGGTTGGAATTTTAGAGCAGATCACACTTGCAAAAGCTGGTTGTAACTTGAAATTGACGTCACACTCCCCAAAAATTGTCAGACGTACTGTTGAAATTTCTGGATATTTTTTTGGAAGTCTGACAGCTACAGAAACCATTTTTAATGAAAGATAACTTACTTTGATATACAGTGACTCAGCTGATGGATTAAAAATTAGTTCTACACAAATGACGTGACTTTTCCCAGTTTGCCGAGTGGAGCAACTGTGAGTCATGCTCGTCTTTAAGCACAAACAATAAGAAAATATGCAGCTGTATTCAACAGTAAAAGTGTCCTGATGATCATGAAGGAATACAGCGGCAGAGGAGGACTTTATGATATACTTATGAAATACTTCTTCTAAATTCAAACAGCTGGTGGTTGAGAGTCCACTTCAGAGTGTGGGGAGACAAACAGTGACAAAGTGGCACATGATTGAGAAGAGGTGCCGCTCTGGGAATAAAAAACCCACATCCTCATTACTGACTTCAACATGTAGCATCAAAAGAGGCTCTGCAGACGCCGGTTGAGATGAGACCACTGAAGCTTGAACAACCTGACTCATGATGACAGCCGACAAGTGAATCTCTGGCAGCTGGGTCTTAATCAAATTAAAGTCAAAACTTGGGGTCAGCTGAGGTTAAAAGCTGAACACTGGCTGTCTTGTGTGTCAGAAATGAGTGTTTGTAAGAGATAATAAGAGCTGGGAAGTTGGGAAGAGAGAAAGAGAAAGAAAGAAAGAAAGGAGAGAGAGAGAGAGAGAGAGAGAGAGAGAGAGAGAGAGAGAGAGAGAGAGAGAAAGAAAGAGAGAGAGAGAAAGAAAGAAAGAAAGAAAGAAAGAGAGAGAGAGAGAAAGAAAGAAAGAAAGAAAGAGAGAGAGAGAGAAAGAAAGAAAGAAAGAAAGAAAGAAAGAAAGAAAGAAAGAAAGAGAGAGAGAGAGAAAGAAAGAAAGCATTAAGGCTGCCACTGTACCTTTCACAGGGGCTGGAGGAGAGCGTGGGGTGGTGAATGTGTAAACATTGGAGAAGGGCCCTTCGCCCGCCTCATTAAAGGCCTGGATGCGGAACGTGTAAGAGGTAGACTCATTAAGCCTCTGGACTTTGTGTGTGTGGCATGGTCCTTTATACAAGGATATAAATCTGCAATGACAGGAACATGAAAAAAAGGATTTTAATGAGCAAAAGGGTAAAGAAGACAAAAGCAAACAAGACGAGTGACTCCTCTATCAGGCAATATACAGCAGCATAAAGCAGATCATCAGTTCCTGTCTCCATATAAGGCTCTGTCCATCTGGTGTACTTTATATGTACCCCTCCCGCCTCTATACAGTTATCTCAGGCTTTTGTCTCCTCTTATCAGTTTCTCTCTTGTCAGGTCACTTCCTCTCTCCTGGCTAATGGGCCACTGACCTGCCGCTCTTGTCCCCCATCTGCAGCTGATACTGGAGGGCGTCTGAGGTGGCGGCTTTGGTTGGGCCGTCGCCCCACTTGAGCCTGAGGGTCTGGTGGCTGAAGGCGGTGCACTCCAGGCGGGGCGGCTGCGGGGGCAGGGGCTTCGTCTTCAGTTTAAAGGTGTGACTGAATGGGCCTGCTCCCAAACTGTTCAGGGCTTGAATTCGGATCCTGAAAGAAGAAGAGATGTCAAAAAAAATGTTTATGTAATATTTATCCTAGGAATGAGACACATTTTAAGCTGTTTTTGGCTCTCTGTTTGATTCTCAACACTGCCTCTGTGTGGAAAACATAATTAACCAAGTATGAGCTTGTGTGGATGATAGAAATACACAACATGCGACCAGCCTGAAACTTGAATACAAACCATTTCCTAAACAGTAGTGAGCCCTGTCCAGAATAACCTGGATTTAGAAATACAATAAATTATATTGTGCTTCAGTTAGTGAGTGTCCTTAAGTATAAAGCATCATGAGTGTGGTGTGCGTGTAAGTGCGTAATTTATCTGTATCACATCCGCTGACTTGACTTGTTGACATCTATATGGTGCAAAGTTGTGTAGAACAGTAAAACAACCTGATAACCTTTTAAATTCACAATAAAATACTGACCTGTAGCTAGTGTCAGGCTGCAGATGCTGGATGATGTGTTTAGTGACGGGGCCGACGACGATGGGCTGGCGTTCTCCAAGGTCAATCAGGTAGGAAGTGATCTCAGAGCCGTGATCACACGGGGGTTCCCAGCAAATACCCAAGCAGGTGGACGGAGAGTAGACGGGTTGTGGCTGGGAATTGCTACTTTCCTCCTCCTCGTCTTCCTCCTCCTCGTCTTCCTCTGCGTCCACTGTAGTCTCGTACCTTTGCAGCTGGGACTCCTTCAGTGCGCTGAAGTTGCTAACGGCTGCAGGCACAGAGCAGGGCGTCTGGCACAACACCGCCTCACTGAAAGGCCCCACGCCAGCCACATTGATAGCCTACATGACAGCAAGACATAAGAGTCAGCTAATTGAGTCACTGGTGACCAAACAGGAAATGTGTAGGCACTGTGTTTGACCACAAGGTGGAGTTCCGATGTAAAAATAACTGGTAAAGGCTTCAACAATTTTCAACAAGGATGTGGTGTTTATTATTTTCTAGCCAAGTCATAAAATTTTAAAATATTTGAAAAGCCTGGAACAGAGTTTTTTAATCTGTGGAAGTCTGCTTTCATAGCCTGACCAGATAATAATAATTACTCACAGTCTGGGTATTTGTACTGTCTAAGGTTTTTGGATAAATAGAGGTAAAAAAAACACATTGCATGCTTGATAAGAATTAGCAAACTAGTCCCTACTTCCTCTCCTCCAGGACCACAAAGGAGGATGCTTGAGTGCATCACGACCTACATTTCAACTTGAGGATGACCCAAAGGATGAGGCCAACGTTTTTAATCTTTTAATTTAAAATGTCTCTCTTTTTACAATAATCCTGGCTCCATTGGTCCCAGTCTAAAATTCTAATCTAATTTGTGGATATATCAGACTGTATATTATGATGAAGTGACTGGTGAACCAGCTGATGAACTGTGGTAATGTTAGCAATCGATCATCACATGGAAACAAACAAAGCCACCAAAAAACTGATTTGCAGTCACTTCAAAAATCACTTATAAATGATCACAAATCAACTAATCCCACAAAAAGTGATCTTCAAAACCAGACAAACAGGAAATTGTTTAAACTTGTGTCTGATTTAGTTGTTTATTTCTCTATAATCTTCAGTGAAGTAATTGATCTTGTTGGCAAGGTTTTGGATTTTGCTTTAGTGTTTTTATAGTGTTTGGGTAGATTTGCAATAACTCATATATGATGAATGTTGTGATTTTCCCCCTTTGTTCCAAATAGGGACGAACAGAGAGTGTTTGTATTTGTGTTAGTTGAGATGGCAAAATGATTTGACTTCAAATAAAAGTGGAAATATATGTAAACATCCTGCTAAAACAAATGTCTTATCTCCCAGATAACAGACGACTGCACTGACTACTGAGCTAAAACTGGGCTCTATGCTGCAGTATATGCAGACTGGTACGCTATGCTGTCTCTGTGTTACATCCATAACACAGAGACAGCACAGCGTGTAAGGTGCAGGGAAGAACTTCAAAGGCGATTATTGCGTTGCACTTTTCATTTATTGCCTATTTTTAGCAACCTAACTTTGGGAAACGTAGTGGTGGTGGGGGGGTCCAGTTGTTTATGGGAGTCCATTGAGAGCACTTCACACGTGTCTGTAGCTCAGCTTTATCTCAGGAAAACACCCCCCCAACGCCAGTGATGTCCAAATAAGGAAACTTGCATCATGCAGCAGGTGGATGTGATTCCCTTTGTTGAGAGCTGCTAATAGATGTAACACAGCGGAGCGGAGGGCTAAGAGCTAAGATAGTGATGCTACTGACCTGCGCAACCTTATTACTTGATGGTGTTTTTTTATTCCCAAAAACAAATAATTTAAAAAATATCTCTACAAAATAAATATTTGTAAAATCCACTATTTGGGCTTTTTCAAATATCCCACCCCTAGTCCTCATCAAATAATTTAAACCCCATCTCATCAAATTTAATTCCCACAGATGCAAATTGGAATATTTTTCTTTTTTCATTGCTCTATGCTGTTCTTACTGAGCAAAATCTAGTTCAGACACTAATCAAATTAGTGTGAAATTAACCTATTCATTTTGCAGGAGGGTGGGGACGGGGGGCTCCTGGATCTTTATCAAGCCTCTACAGAAAATGATCATAAGGGGTTGCTGGGTGAGATGTTATCATTTATTCATTGTACGGTGAGATATGATTCTATTTTCAGGGTGTATTTTTCATATATGTCCAGGAGCAACAGATGAAAATTAGCCTCTGCCAGATACCGTAAAGTGTTGGTGCTCACCTGTACCCTGCAGAAGTAGTTGGTTGCAGGCAATAGGCCCTTCATTTCATGGCTGAGCACTGGTCCACTGTAACACATCTGCATGCTGCCCTCAGCAGCGCCCCACTCAAGACGAAACTCTGTCACCGGAGCTCCGTTGCTGGCTGGAGCCTAGATGACAAACATCAAGTGTGTTTGTGTAATAACATATCAATACAGTTATACTTAAAGGTATAAAAAAACACTCTGATTAATAATTTGTGTCCAATATGAAATTTCCTCAAAAGTTTTATTACCACCAAAAATGTACAAATGACTCCTTCTCTACATTAATCATTTGATGACTTTATCTGCTGGACAACATAGGTACTTTTACCTAGTTCATAGGTACACTCTTATTCTCAGGAGGATATGTGCATGATTATAGTTTGTTTTTGTCAGTAAGGGAGTGGAGGTTGAGTGGATCTTACCTCCCAGCTCACCACAACACAGCTGGGGGATTTGCATGTGGTGAACGGAGCCTTGCACTGCTCCGGGGCCCCGGGGCCTGTTGTAATCTCACAGCGCTCTGAAGGGAGTCCAGGCTGCCAGCACAAAAGAACAACAACAAAAAGAAACAACGACATATTGGATTTTTGAATCATATTAGACAAAAGAGGAATGAAAGCGTGCAGCAGAAAAGAGAAAAACAAAACAACTCTTCTACTGTTATTGATGGATCCGTTTTGATAGTCTTTCTCACCCCAGCCTTGTTTCCTGCCTTGAGCCGGAAGCTGTAGGTTTTGCCAGGCATTAAGCCTCCCACGGAGCAGTCCAGCTCTGCACCCTGGTAAACTTCCTTGTTATCCTCAAACTGCGGCCCACTCACTTCCAAAAAATAGCAGGACACTGGGCTGCCTCCGTCTACCTGAGGGGGACCTAGGGAATTTATACAACCAGTGTTTATACGTCAATCCACTTTAAAAAGGGAAATAAAATAAAAATCTGTATAACAGATAGATGTACAAACAAAATATTACAAACTACATTATCAAAGCACACTGCTTTGAGTTAGTTCACCAGACAAATAAACGCATCAACAGAAGCTAGAACACATCCAACACAGATCTGAGTTGGAGAGAAATGACTCACCCCAGCGCAGTTGCACCTCCCTGGCTTTGGGCTTACCCACCAGCCGAGGGGGCTGGCAGGGACCTGGGGGCACTGCGGGAGTCTGGACCTGCAGGGTCTCCGACAGCTTGCAAGAGAGACAACACACCAATTAAGACCCAGAGAAAATAACAAATTGACAAGCTCACCCCCCCTCCACCTCCCCTCTTTCTCTCTCAAACAACACAGACACACTAGATACAAATTGTTATTTTCACCAGTTTATCAGACTAAATCAGCCTACAACATGCCAGAAAAGGAGATAAATGTGAAAGCATCATTCAACCACATAGAGAATCATCCTGCATTCCTCATAAAGCCGTGGATAAAGTTAGAGAGATTGTCTGGTGAGTGGGGGGGGGCAAATAAATACGATAAAAAAAAATCCAGACTCTACTTGTGTGACAAAAGGCAAACATGTGAGCGTTATGTCACACTGATGTCACATTGTGCTGCACCCAAAAGGCTGCAGCTTGCCACCGTGAGTCATGTTTCTTTACAAGCCCCATCATGAATAAATGCATGCACTAAGAGCTGATGAAGAAATTAATGAAGAGCGTCTGTGAACTGAACTAATTAAGAAAAACATCCTCTGACACATGCAGGGAGGGTTAATCGATTAGCAGGCTTTGTCTTGTACTTACACACCAGGAAGCATAGTCTAATCTCTCAACATATGAGACTGAATGACAATTTCCTATTAAAACTCGCCATAAATAGAGTGCATATCTCAAATTATTCATGTAAAATTTATCAGATCAATCATGAGTTGTGGTGAGATTCGTTGCTGTTTCCCCTAACAGTTAAATTATACATAACAGCCGAGAAATGTGTCAATAGTAAGAAAACAGTGCACAATTATCCAGATTTGTATAGCTATATTGTCGTGTGGACTGTAATAGCAAGCGAGAGAAGAGTTTTTACACATGTTGGATGTCTGGAGTCAGCCTGCTTTGTAATTACATCATAAGTCTATTTTAAGTCAGATAAAGGATTAGTAATGAGATCTGTCATTTCTTTGGCACTTTTTATATCGAAAGGACAGTTGAAAGTGAAGAGAGAGACAAGAAACAAGTGGGGGGGTTATTACATGCAACAAAGATCCCTGGCTAGACTCAAACCACACACACTGTGCTGTAACCTTCCAGCTAACTAGGTGCGGTTCAGCTTGAAATTTTAACAGCAGTCCTTTCTACTTGTATTTCATAGAACAGGTGAAATTTTGCTCTCCCTTCCAACCAGCAATCAAATGAAATTGTAACTGATCGACAAACTCTTTGAATTCCTGTGAAGTACCATGTGTGCGACTGTGTGCCCACGTGTGCTGATGCTGAATGACTCACCGGGCTCTGCCCCCCCTCGCTCATGCAGTAAACTCGCGTCTGGTAGGAGCAGCCAGGCTTCAAGCCTTCACACACGTGCTCTACAGCTGGCCCTGAATACACCAGCTCCCATGACACACCTAATCACAGACAAAAAAAAATATTTAAATGATTGTGGGTCACTGTCCAAAACATCAGTTTCCATTTCATTTGAATAATTCTCAAACATTTTCTTTTTCACCACTTGTAACTTACCGCTCAAGCCTTCAGACAGCTCCACAACGTACTTTGTGACTTCTGCTCCACCATTTTCTTTGGGAGGCTCTATATTGTAAAACAGAAAGAAAAAAATCATTATCAAACTGCGCTAACCAAGCTCATAATATGGCAATGGCAGCAAGCTCAGTTTTCATTATGTTACATATGTCTGGAAATTGGTGTACTTGACTAATAAAAGCACTATGAAATATAGAGAGGGATTTGATTACAACTTAACAAGCTGCATCTGGAAACTCTCAAAACACTGAAAACACTGCAGGCAAATTTTTTCATTTTAAAAACTGGGGTGATGCGTTTGTTCATTGAAGTGTACGAAGGATTCATGCTCATGTCTGAATTAAGAAGAGAACCATCATTAATTTATTATACAGAGAGCTTGAAATATCATCCTTCTCAGACAGACTCGTCTATGGTCTTGCTGGAGTACAACGTGAAAAGTCAGCTGTGTGTGCCAGTATAAACTGGCCTTTCCAAACTGTCAACCAAATGCAAGACTGAAAAGTCTTGATAAGGGAACTGGTAGAAGATGCTCACCCCAGGCCATCTTGAAGCTGTTAGGCAGGACTCTTCCTCTGATGACAGGCCTGCAGGGACAGCTAGGTCTGTCTGGCTTTGTGACAAACTCTACCACCTGGCTTGGGTTACTCTTCCCCTCCGAGTTGTATGCCGCCACCTGGAGGAAATGCATGAATATGCACAGTGAGGAGTCATATTTTAACTGTCAGAACCAGCTTATGTTTGCATAGATAGTCACTGAAGGCAAGTTTATAAATGTCATTATGTTTCTTGATAACAAGCACTGAGTAGACACAGGAAAGGGTAATGAAGGGTAATAGTATAACAGCTGAAATACGTCAGGCACGGACATGACGTGTGGCACACAGAGGGGGCGGAGTGGTTTTTTTTGTGCACGTGTTACCTGTGTCTTTACTGCGTGTGGTTGCGTGCCAGCCATTGAGTTTTGTAAAGTTATAATACAGTTGGTTATGCAGGGTTTGGAAGTGTAGGCTATAATAGCTGGTACTGAATTAACTACATTGTTTTAATTATAGGAACATGGATGCACATTTATTTGACTGATTTATTTTTAATGTGCAATAAAAAAGCCCCACGAGTAGGGGTGTGATAAGATCTCGTAGCCAGAGATCTCGCGAGACGAAAATGCGACGATATTTCTCGTAGAAGTTAATTTTGTCTCGCGAAGCTATAATTAAGGGGGCGCACTAAAATGAATTTGCACGTCATGTCTTCTTTTTATAATGTCACGTGTGGATCATTAACCTTGTTGCAGCTTCTACCTGCTGAGAAGATCTCACAGAAGTAGGAGATGAGGAGAGGAACAGGTTAACCTCAGGTCTCTACACTGAGAGCCTGAGGTAGGAGGAGCAGGTGAGCAAAATGAGTCACACTACCAAATTATAACACAATGTATATGTTGTTCTACTTGTGTATTTATGTGATACAGGATTTGTGCAATTTACTTTTATTTCTGTGTTTTTTTATTAGCAATATATACTGCATACTGCATATGATAATTATATATTTAGAAAGTAGAACTAAAGTGATTCATTACAAGATGATTAGTTAAAACATTTCAATTAAATTTCCATTTTGTGAATTTCAAATAAAAGAACAATCATTTATTTCCTCATTGAAGTTTTCTTAAAAATAAAGCTAAAATCTCGTCTCTTCTCGATCTCATGAACCCAATATCGTGTCTCGTCTCGTGAGCTGAGTGTATCGTCAGATCCCTACCCACGAGGTTGCACTGCTGTGTCAGATCCTTTAATCATTTTTAGACAGATTTAACTTTTTTTTTTCTTTTTTTTCTTAAGTTCCATGTAGTTTTTACCTTGGAAGGCCTTGTAATCACATGTAGAGAGAGAAAGAGAGAAAAAAAAAAGACCGGCCGCGTAAAAATAAAGATGAGCAATACGATGCCCACACAGGTGTGTACAGTTTAGCTGATTATAATAGAAGCGTTCTGCTGTAGCAGACAAGTCACACCGTGTCCGTGCTTGGTGTATTTAGTAACACTCTGTGCCTGCAGCTATAATGGCCTCAGACAAATAGCACGTTATCAAAAAGATTCAGCTCCCTAAATCAACAACGCTGTTTTGACAACACAAACACTGCGATAAAAAAATAAAAAAATAAAATAAAAAAAACACACACACACACAACAAAAACAGCCAATAAGCTTTAGTGGCAATTTGCGTTTCAGCATGGCACATTTACTATAATATGGAAATCTCTGTGAGCCTGCTGAGTATCGCTCATCCACATACTCTACCGAGACAAACTCGCTCAGCACCCTGCCTCTCCTCACCCTGTGCAGCTGGATGATTGGAAATTAAAGAGGGAGGGAGGGAGTCTTGAGAGTGTGTGATGAACATTTCTATAATTGTGCATATAGTGGTTTGTTTAGGTAAAATAATACATTTTTTTGTTTAGGGATACTACAGGAAAAGGACAACCACTAAATCCTGAGCCATTTCGAATAACTGTGATGCAGCTCCTAGATGACTCGAGACTCTAGATGCCAAACTGACTATAACCCAGCAGCAAATATAATACAATCAATCTACTTATATAATGAAATGTAACTCTGCTCTGTTCTTAAAGGATAAGTCTGGACGTATTACATTTAAGTATTATGATTGCTCAGGTATTTAGCATGAGTGGCCTGAGTGGAAACTGAACCACTAACTGTGTCAGTGTTAGAATCAAATTTCTGAGAGAAAGCTTTTGTTCCCACAGTGATTGCAGACACATTGCACAGCGTACCTGCCGCTTCACAAAGCCATGTTTAAGATTTATAACACCTGTCTAAATCTACCTGAAACTGACCTGATTACTAATTATAAATATCTTATCTTATTTATCCAGTAAGATTTTATTCAGACCATCAAGTGTCCTTCTTGAAATCATCTCTATAACATGTAAAGAATGGTCACCTGTGATTCATCAGAGCCATTAAGTTAATAATTTATAACCAGACAGTTAGGAGAGCAACAATTTGGCAGTGAAAATATGAGAATAAGAGAGGGAAAGATTTAGGGAGAGAAAGAGAGAAATAAAGTGACACGGAGAGACGGACAAACTCATTACTGCCAGCCAAAAAGCCACTGGCTCAAACGTTTTGCTTGACTAGCTTCTCACTGGCATGTGATGAGCAGTGGAGTCCTCCTGTTTATGCTTTCAGTTGCCCACCGCCCTGCTGGCAGAATCCTGAAAATGGATGAGTCATAGGACCACTGTGGGCCTCAACACCCTCCCTGCCTGAAGCCTGTCCCCTCCACTGATACACACACACATACACACACACTCCTGCAGCCTAAATTGAACCACTGCATCACCAGCTTTGACTGAAAACATCACAGGGTTCCCTTACCCGAAACTTGTATTTGGTACTCCTGTGGAGGTTCCTGACGGTGCATGTGAGGTCATCTCCGTCGTAGCTTGGCTGGAAGCCATATCCCTGGAACAAAGACAAATGAAAAAGAAAGAAAGAAAACAACCAGGTGAGCAATGACTTACAAGATAAGCATTGTAGCACAGGAAACAAAGTGGGCTGCAGGAGAAAAACAGCTACAGGGGATAGACAGGGGTTTTTTTTGTTTTGTTTTCCCTGGCAGGCATTATGTCTGGCAGTGGTGACAGTAGCTATAAATGTCACATCATTTTAAAGCAAACTGTTCAACGTGTCACAAAAAAATAAGATGTAAATTAGATGTTTTCCTTTAGCTGGGTTGAAATGTATAAAGTGAGTTTGTGAATGCAGTAAGTAGCTACATGAGAATGTACAAACAGGAAAATGGATGTCTATTATTGAAAACTGTATGTGCTTTATTAATGGTGTTCATATTTCATGTTGTTGAAGATACAGCAGTAATACTGTAATCAATACTGCAAGTAACAGCTCTGCAACTGCTACAAGAGCCTAACACAGAAGGAGCACAATATGGCCATTTCACAGAAAAGCTGCAGATACTATGTGTAATTTATGCATTTCATCGAAACTTTCTTTAGTTAAAAAGGAGGAAGAAAGGGAAAAAAAGAAGAGTTCATAATGAGGCTGTGAGTCATACCGAGCCTTCCTCCTCCATCTCCAAAACATAGAAGATTTCATCCTCCTTCGGAGAGCTAGTGGGCCTCTGCCACTTCAGACACAGCCAGGTCACCCCCGGCATCTCCAGCTCTGGAGGGAAGGGTGGCAATGGTACACTGCATGAGGTGAACACGTCCACCACTTCACTGAACTCGCTGGGGAGGGCAGAGAGAGACAGAGTATGGGAGAGAATGGGAAAAAGAGACAGGAGAGACAAGAGTGAGAGAAACACATGTGCACACAGATGGAGACAGTGAATGGAAGAAACAGTAACATAAAAAAACAGACAACAGGGAGGGCGCCATTAAGGAAATAAGCTTGTAAAGGCACCTACCTTACACCCATTTCGTTTTTGGCTGCAAGGCGGAAGGAGTATCTTGAGGCTGGTGAAAGCTTGGTCACTCTGTACTGCTTATGAGGTCCATGGTAACACTGTTCATAAATCCCAGTGCCTTTTCCCTTCAAAGAACAATAAGATTAAGTCACTAAAAATCTCAACTGCATATAAAATATCATTGCACATTTCTTTCATAATAAATAAAGAAAAATACCTCATCCCACTGAAGAATATAGTTTTGGATCTTGGAACCGTTGTCACATGGAGGCTGTAGATAAAGTGTGATTATTATATCTTAATCAGATAATATATAACATATGCATACCACTTCATAGATCAGTTTGAGTATGAAATGTCTTCTTTTTCACTCCACAGCCAACCCCTGATGACCCCTCTAATCCCCCTCAGTGTGTGTTGCTCAAGACTTAACTCATGTCTGTGCTGGATACCAGAGAGAAAGCAGCTCTTAAAAGCCTCTGTACATATGTTGAGCTCTCAGTGCTTAACTGAATCTATGGGGTTGGAACTTTAGTTGCTTTGTCGTGTTTCAGTTTGTACTTTCAGATATCTGCGTAATTTATCTGTTTCCTGATCGCTTTCAGCAGTGTCATAGCTGTTTTTAGTTACTACTGATGAAAAACACATTTCCTGATGCTTTATATTAAAAGCTTTCAACTGACTAACTAACAAAAGGCTTTTATTGTGCTAAAATTATATGAAATATAATGTGTTTATCCACCATTTTACAGCCGCAACTTTGACACTAGTCACAGTCACGATGTATACAGCCCGCTGCATTTCAACTCAAGACAAGTGCATCATCAGACACATTCAAGACACATCTTCAAGCGAGTAGACCTGTTGCAATGGAGATGCAAATTCCTGTTGTGCTGGGCTGACGTTCCAAGTCAAACTGAATCAAGCCAAGTCAGCACATGTGTATTGAAAAAACCTTAAAGGTTTAATTAATCTAATGAAGGTTTGCTGAGCATGTATGCACTCACACCTATGAGGTGCAACACGTCCAACAACTATTTTTTGCTGCTAGCAATTGAGTAACTTTAATTAAGGTACAGAGGTACCACACTGAGTGAGATCTCAGTAACAGCAGCAACCATTGCTGAGTCTTTCTATATCATTTTTACACCTTTTAGAAGACAGTTTATATCATTTGTAACTGGTGACCTTTTAGTCATTAACAAATATCTCCTACTTTTAGGCTATACTACAATTAAACAGAACAAAATTAAATGTAAAACCCTAGTATGATTACTGTAAACAAGTGAGACCATGGTATTGCTAGTGTTGATTTCTGTTATGTTGCTACGGTTTCCCCATCCTTCGGTTTTAAATCCCAATTCCATCAATCTGTCTTCTGTTTTTACCTTCCACTGGAGTACGAGTGTGTTCTTGTTCCCGCTGGCCTTCCTGGGAGGATTGGGAGGCT
Source organism: Scomber japonicus (assembly GCF_027409825.1). Classification (NCBI taxonomy): domain Eukaryota; kingdom Metazoa; phylum Chordata; class Actinopteri; order Scombriformes; family Scombridae; genus Scomber; species Scomber japonicus. The sequence continues at coordinate 20,249,708 of NC_070583.1, forward strand.
CTGGCTCACAGTTTAATGTGGTGAAGCTCACAGCCTCTGACGGGCTTCCCTGTAAACAGTTACACATGGCCTGGACCCTGAGGAAAGAAGACCAAAGTGGTTACATGTTCCTCTGTGTATTAACACTGTGGCTAAAACTAAAGTAGGCGGATGGTTATACCAACCTGACATGATATTCCGTTGCTGGTCGAAGGTCTTCTAAAGTTGCACTTAGATCTTCTCCACTGTATCGAAGGACAAAAAAATGTAGTGTTATTTCAAATAACTATCAATTTAAAATCTCTAACAGTTACTGTTGACTCTTATGGCATCTTGCTGCTAACACTCACCAGTACATGCCCTTGTATTTCCCATCTTTGCCGCTAAATGAGATGGAGACCTCATAGCTGAAGGGTCCCGCGGGGCTGCAGTCTTCCTCCATGCTCCCGTTCTCACTCTCCGGCCTGGTGGGCACACTCCAGCTCACTACTGCTCCTCTGGCATGGAAGTCTGACACCTATCAATGAATATTTCATTTGTCATTATCAAGTCTACTTCACATCGTCACATCATGGACAGAAAGCTAAAACACAGTACCTGCAGGCACCTGTTAAATCCCAAAATACAATCACTTTTCCCAATTTTACTAGGCTAAACATATGTTCAAAGAGGACCACATCTTGTAATTATGTGTGTCTTGTACTAGGTTTCAAAGTATTATTAGTATATCAAGACATGTTATGCTTAAATCCTCACTAAAAAATGAATAAATAAATCACATAGCTTGGTAGAGGAAAAAACAGGGATCAAAATATTCAAGCTCATGCCACTTTGGGGAAAAAGGTTTTTCAGCACTTGGCAGGGATGTGCTGTGCAAGATTTTTCATTCTGTTTTAAAGGAGGTTTAAAAATAGCCTGAGCTACACTGCTGGTGGAAGGGGGGGGGGCATATATGGAAGAACTCAATGTACCTCCTCCTCCTCCCCTCTGGCCCGGGGGCCCACCATACCCCTTTACTTCCTACAGTTCACTTGTCAGTCCTTAAACAAACCAATGTGACAGCAAAGAGGGAAAAAATCCACTTTCCTTCGAAGCCAAACCTTCCCTGTATTAGACCTCCTCCTTTATCTTTTATCCATCATCTTTGCAATAGATTTGTTTTGCGATTTTTCCAGAACTTCGTCACAGAGTATGACAAATCCCATCTCATATGAGGTCAAGGAAATTCTATTTTTAGTTGTACTGATTCTCATCCAGCTGCTGTAAACTTGTTTGTTCAAAGAATAAAAACATCTATGTTGACTTTCTTTATATGTGCATATTCCTTGCTGATTATTGTTCTACATCTAATATTATAATCCTATACTTTTGAGCTAAATAAATACTCATCTATGAGTCAACCTGCAGTAAAATAAAGATGCAACCTTGGTTAAAAAAATGTATATTTCATAACTTTCTAGTAACTTCTTACATATAGATGCGTGGCACATCTGAGAATAGAAATCCCCACGCGGATGCTAGTCAGCAGGTCTGACTCTAACATTAGCAAGACGTCAGCAAGAATTCATCATGGATGTTAATAGAATGTTTAATGAAGCAACATATTTGCATCATTACCAGTTTTCATGAACACACATTCCTGTAACAGTCACATAAAATCATGCTAATTGTATACATTTTTATATAAAGAAAAGAAGAATGATGATAAAATAGTAGAAATGAATACTAACCACTGGTTTACTGATGGTACTCAATAGTGCTTGCAGGGCCTGAGCTTCCTCGTCGAGTTCTGAGGAGATGAATAAAGATATGAAAAAACTTCACCAAAGGGAGACATTTTTTTTTTTTTTTTATATACGCCAACTTCTATTTAAATACAAATGTTTCTGCGTGTCATTTGTGTGTGCTTCTTGAAACGTGTAGTAATGTGTGCACCATGGTAAATGGTCTAAATCACCTTTTCTATGGCAATGTAACATTTTGGTAGCAGTTCAAATTCAGAGATGGAAGTTTTCCCTGAATTCACCATTACAAACCAACATTCAGCAAATTTACTGAGGATCATTATTGTGGAAAAATAGTAGAGACAAAATTTCAATACTAATGGTAGCCTTAATAGACCAGAAACCAACGCAATTACTGCTAAAAAATGCAATTGTGTGAAAATGAGGGGTGAAGCCACAGTTAAAGACATTTCACAAAGTTCAAAAACTAGCCTGTTAATTAAGTGCATTTGTCTGCTCATATGCCCATCTCTGAATAAATGCAACCTCCTTCCTCTAGGATTTTTTGTTTAAAAAAAAAAAAAAAAAAAAACATTATATAGTACATCATGACATTTTTTTAAGTAGCAGACTGCTGATATCCCACTGTTCTAAGATTTCAGCAATCTTCATGGAAGGGAAATTTCTTTTTCCTCAGATTTCAAAATTGACAGTAATAGTAACCTTAATTATGCACTGGTGTCACCAAGTAGCAGTGTTAAACTCTGTGATTAATGAGCAGTCAGAGTTCATGCAATCAAGAATAATGTTAGCTGTGTTGCTGATCCCTCAATGCCACCAGCTGCTGCAGCTAATGAGGCACCATTCTTAGCGCTTAAACACAACAGACTCCCAACATCCAGAGAACACCACTGGTTCTAGGCCCAATTGGAAACCTTGACAAAACCTCTACCCTTTGACCTTCTTACCTCCTGACTCTCCGTTTTTCCCCCTGCCTGTCTGCTTATCAGAGCCGGCCACTGCATGGCTGGCCTGGCCCTGCTCTGCCTCCAGCCCTTTCCCTCCAACGCCATTGTGAATGTCCGGCGTCGGAGGGCTGCTGCAAGTCTTCTGTGGCGAAGGGGGAGGGCTGTCCTTCACTTGCCCTCCTCCTCCACCTCCCTGACGCTCCTTCAGTTTCTTCTGCAGACGCTCGTACGTTTTGTTAGTTCTGTCGTCTCTGTGAACAAACGATTGGCGTCCGTGTTGGGAGTGAGAATCTGCAGAGACTGAAGGAACAAAAAAAAGGCGGCACTTATTTGGTTTGCACAGACTCGAGCTCGAGTACAAACAAGAGGGCAGCTGGATATGCAGGTCAAGAAATGGCAAACTCACAGGTTACTATGAGTGGGATATACAAATAAAAAAGGGCAGTACTAAAGGTAACCCCAAATGATAAAGAAGACTAAAAGGCTGAGAACAAATAAATAACATCTTAAGATAACAATACAACCCAGATACTGACTGCTGACTCCGACTCACCCTGCTCTGAGTAAATATGAGCCGGATGGTACTGGGAGATGTACTGAGAGCTCATGTCGCCCACGCCCCCCGCCATGCCTGTGTACAGGTGGGGTGGCGGGGGCATCATGGCAGGGTGTGGGATGAAGGCAGGCAGGTGGGCATGGGGTGGAGGTGGAGGGTGGTGGAGAGGGGAGTGGCCCCCTGGGTGGAACTCTGGTTGCTGAGGTAAAACCAGAACCCGCCGCACTCCGTTCTCTTCTATGATCTGAGGAAACAAACAAGTGCACAGAGGACAAATATACAATTTATTCACAGTTCAACAAGATGCCAATGAGAAAACACAGAAAATAGTATAGCGTGCATACTTGTGAAACGTATCCAGGAGGCACATAGATTGGAGGCACTGAACCATTTGGAGACATCATGGGAACCTGAGCAGGACCTGTGTAGAAAGAAAGAAGGAGTGATATCATACACGTTCCCTCAGGGCAAACACCTGCTTACTCTGTGTTAAATGTGCTGAGGTATTAGAGTAGTGTGCTAAGATTTCAGTCTGACCAGATTCCTTAAAGCTCCTTGCCCTTTGTCCAACTGCTAACCAATGTGTTCATCCCAAAACCGCATGATTATTAGTATCAGTATTAGAAGTCGCTCTCTCTCCTTTCTTTCTCTCTCACACACACACACAACACAAATTAAAACGTTTTTCCATCTTTTTGGTACGGTGAATGACTTAATACTATAGAGGTAGTATTTAGGGTCTCTAAATACTCTAAATAAATACTTCAGTGCCTAAAACTTTCAGTGGCTGTTGCTATGGAGGCTGTCTTTTTAAGGCACTATTGACTTTTAAATCAGAGAGCCACTGTCTACTCAAATCATACATTGACTTTTACTTTCATAACCCTTGTCACCCAATATAAAGTCCTCCCACTTTGCCACTCAATGGCATATAACACTTTTCACTTAAGTCTACCTCAGAAAATCCCCACGTAGCAGATTCACTCTCCTAAACCAGCTGGATTTTCGATGATTATTTAATTACAACCAAGAGAAGGCAAAGAAATGCTTTTTATTTAAAAAATAAATAAACAAATAAATCCTGGCAAATGCAAGAAGACCACTTAACAAAAGTGCTGAGAAACAACAAAATTTCCTACGTGGCTGTGTTGTAGTGCAGCGGCTTAGCTCAGCTCAGAGAACTGACAGCTCCGCAAAAAAAAAGGCTGGGAGAGAGAAAGAGCCTCCCCGGCCAAGTTTGCACATTTTTCTTCTTACAAACCAAAGACATAAATACTAGGACCCCGACTCCAGATGTCTTGTAGGCGAGCGAAAAGATCCACAACACACACACACACTGACCTCCCTGCAGCCCGCTTGAGAGAGAGTTCTCCTCCATGTTGTCAAAGCTGGTGCGAGCAGAAAGAAGGCACTTCTAAATGAGCAGCCATACTGGGCCCACGAATACAGAGGCAGGCCTGTGTAACGATACATTAAACCCTCCCACTCCCAAATCCAAGCACCGCCCCCTCAGGTGCTGAAGTCCACTCTCAGGGGAGACTTGATATATTGCTTATGCAGCTGCCAGTTTGTTACTTATACCTAGCAAAAACTAATAGAGTCCAGGACGACATCCCTGCAGTAAATCTTACTGTCATGAAGTTTGAAACACTCTTTTACTGTTGCAATAACTTCATGATCATTTTGCTGAGTATAGTATGTGGTGTGGTTTGATTGTACTGCATTGTACTGAATTTACTGTGTTTCAACAGCTTTGTTCACCCTGTTTCTACAGGGTAGACTAAAATATTTGTAACACATCTTTGTAACAAAACCAGAAAACCAGAAAACCAGAAACAAAGACTTTATGAAGGTGGGATTTTTACAGGGCTGTTATATAAGACGTGCATTAGTCGACGAAAAACTGGGTGTGCATGTCAACACAGTATGACATGCACAGGTCCAAAGTTCATTGCTGCACTCTATAACTGAATACAGAGAGTGTTTGGAAGGTTTTGCAGGATAATACATAGGTAGTTGGTATATAGATAAAGTAAGGATGCAGTAAATTTAAGTTTTAACCTGGTATTTATCATAAGCTTTAATGCTATCAAGCACGAAACATGTTATAGCATGTTTCTAGTCCCATCTTACTGACCCAGTACAGAATGCAATGCTGTGACCACCTAATTTGACCCTGGATGCTGCATGACTAAATAGTGTCATTCTCTACTCTGAGCTGTCTTGTTGCTCGCCGTTTAACATGTGTAGTGATGCACTGTGGAGTTTTAGATTGCTGGGCCTACTTTCATCTAACATACAGCAGCCACTCTCATTCATTCTGATCTGCTCTCCTACATCCTATTGAAGCTAACACTGCCTGGCCAAAAAAAATAAAAAAAGGTTACACATTCTAATATTTCGTTGGACCGCCTTTAGCTTTGATTACAGCACGCATTCACTGTGGCATTGTTTCGAAAAGCTTCTGCACTGTCACAAGATTTATTTCCGTCCAGTGTTACATTAATTTTTCACCAAGATCTTGTATTGATGATGGGAGAGTCAGACCACTGCGCAAAGCCTTCTCCAGCCTTCTTGTCATCTTGGAATATGCCCGTGCCATCAGGGAAGAAAAAATCTATTGATGGTATAACCTGGTCATTCAGTATATTCAGGTAGTCAGCTGACTTCATTCTTTGGGCACATAATGTTGCTGAACCTAGACCTGACCAACTGCAGCAACCCCAGATCATAGCACTGCCCCCATAGGCTTGTACAGTAGGCACTAGGCATGATGGGTGCATCACTTCATCTGCCTCTCTTCTTACCCTGATGCGCCCATCACTCTGGAACAGGGTCAATCTGGACTCATCAGACCACATGACCTTCTTACATTGATTTGATTTCACCAAACTTTGGTCAAACTTAAATGTTTGGTGAAATCAAATCATAGAAAAACAACAGTAGAACTCAGGGATATGTTTAATACGGGCATGCACGGGCATATTCCAAGATGACAATGCCAGGATTCATCAGGCTTAAATAGTGAAAGAGTGGATCAGGGAGCATGAGACATCACTTTCACACATGGATTGTCCACTACAGAGTCCAGACCTTCACCCCATTGAGAATCTTTGGCATGTGCTGGAGCAGGCTTTGCGCAGTGGTTCGACTCTCCTATCATCTCTCCATTCATCAATACAAATGAATGCAACACTGGATGGAAATAAATCTTGTGACATTGCAGGAGCTTATCAAAACAATGCCACAGTGAATGCGTGCCGTAATCAAAGCTAAAGATGATCCAACGGAAAATTAGAGTGTGTGACCTTTTTTTTTTGGCCAGGCAGTGTATATTGGCCGTATTAGTTTCATAATGATGCACACCAAACACTTTTTGCATCTGCTGCTTAAGATTAAAGCTTTCCAAAGGTAGACCTCAATAAGACCGTTATTGTGAAGAAACTACAGTAAATACAGCAATATTTCTATTGCTATTTCTATTTCTATTTTGGCACTAAATGCTATTAATATTAGAGGGTTCAGATTTAAATATTTTAAGGGAGTTATTGATAAAGAAGCAATCACACTGAGCTGGTAGATGAACCGTACAGTAGAGTAAAGCTTTAAAGCCCCAGAGGGCCAATTTGGCTTACAGACAACAGTCCATTATAATAAATAGATACAGAATACAACAGTTAGTAAAAACTGTAAGTGACAGCTGCTCACTGCAGTTTGTACAAACCAGAGGACCTTCAATACATCATCAAACCACTGGCTCTCTGGCTCTGATCACGGTGGCTCACTACCATGCCCATAATTTAGCAGATGGATGGCACAAAGTAACCTGAAGTAAAAACAGATTAAGTATTTGGCCTGACATGTTGCTGTAATGTAATGTATTTGTAAGCAGAAGTTCAATTATATTTACTATTTGAGTTTTTCATTAATATTGCTACAATCTAATAAAATGACTCATCACGATTAGATATTGAGACTGTATCATATTTTAAGCACAAAAAACCCTGGGGACATACACACTATACATTACATAAATAGATACAGTATCCCAAAACTGTTATTGCAGTGATGTAGCATTAGATGCACTCTACATTAAACTTCTTTTAATCATTACCAATGAATGCCAAATGAACTGGCAACGTATTACTTTTTGTTGGCAGGAAGATTAGGGAGAATAAACAGCATTGCTAATAAACTTTATTGGACGAGACAGACAGCAGGTATTCCTCTTATACTGAAATCAAAAAGGGCAAAGAGACTTTGAAGCCCGTCTGAGCAGACTAATAGGCAGTGACTCATTTTCCTACCTAAGAACACACGGTGTGCAAGGACAAAAATCTCAATTCAGGAAGCATTGAGAGAGCTAAGTCTAATTGAAGGCTGTCACACTAGCTCATCCCTCAAGATTACAATATAATTTGAGTGAGAGTTCAAAGCGTGTAACATTAACTCCAATCACTTTCAAGACTAATAAATTGTGTTGTGCTTATGCCACACAGAGCTCAGCTGTGCACCTGCCTGGTGACTGATTAAGGCGACTCCGGTTAGCGCTGCTGATGCTGACTAACAGGAAATCTGATGAATCATGTTAGCATTTCATTGTTTATCAATTCAGAATAAAAAAGGCATTGTATATACTGATTTGGAGAGTGTAGGGGGGAGAGTACCAGCAGGAAAAGTATGAGAAAGGGAGATAAGAATGAGGAATCTACACACAGTAAGGTGAGAGAGAAAAAAAAATAGAGAAGAGAGTAGGGTGGGGAATGGAGAGGGGAGGGGGTTGGGGGGCACCCACTCTTTTACATCAGACTGACGCACGAGTGCTGACAGAGATCAGATAGAAAAGGCCACATCCCCCCCCTGAGTCAACCGGAGCATTGGTTGTGCTGACGTGGCCATGGAGTGCCAGCCTTCCAGAGGAAGCAGCCACGGGAAAAACATCAGTTCTCCTCCACAAAACGGCAGGCTGCCACCGAGCCAAGAATAGCCACGCAAACAAGCTGCCCATTCTGAGCAGAGTAAACAGAGACTAGGCAACACTTTGGGAACACCATCATCTCCCGTCAACATCACATAACCCGTCTTCACCTCCCCGCCTCCTGTGGGCAAGCTGACAGGATTAACTGGTGTGGAGTGTCTGAGTCAAAAAAAAAAGGGGCTAGAGGTTATGTTGGGGAGGGATGGGGGAATGATTGTTTAGGTTGGGTGAAAAGGCAGAGAAAGAGACACTTATCAATAAGGTCAGGCACATGTCCACACTCCACACACACATACATACACAGATCTGCAAGAGGGGTAAGGCCACTGTGAGGACCCACCTGCTTCCTCTCGTCTAAAAACGGATGAAGATCATAACAAACAAACTCAAGTGGGACTACACGCAGGTCTTCTAAGGCGTATGGCAAACACAAGAAATGAAACTTGGCATACGTGGCTCTGAAACAACAATCCAAGCGACCTGTCAGGTTTAATCAGGCGTACAAATTAACCCTCAATTAGATACAAAGAATAAAAAGAAGCAGGAGGCAAGTTAAATAGAGGCTTGCTGGTTAAGAGAAGGATGTAAAAAAAAAAACAAGAAAGTCACACAGAGGGCACGAGGGAGAAAGGTAGAGAGAAAGAAAGGAGGAGAAAGTGAGAAGGAGAGTGGTTTCATATGGGAGCTCTGAGTAGCAACATGAACTGTAAGCCTATAAAGATGAAGCAGGCTTGATAATTAATCAGAGCTAATAAACAGTCTCCATCCACAAATAACAAGGGAAGAGGACAGTTGAGGGAAGTAAAGCAGGCTAACTGACAGAGGTTAATAACTACAACCATGCATGGGAAAGAGGCTAAGTACTTAACTGTCAGTAAAACAGAAAGAATACCAATTGCAAGTTAAAACCTTAACCTTAAGACGCCGTGGCGAATATCTCTCTCTCTCTCCTTTTACATGGCGTGGCACATTTTTCTTGCAGGCAGGAAAGAGCTTCAATCAATTAAGAGGGCAGTAATTTGCAATAAGCGTAACATTCTATTAGCAGATTACGGGCCCGCAGATGTGTACGCTTGTCCGTGGCCAGGCTTGCTTCACCACAACATTCCCGTTAACCGCCACCAATCCGGGGCAGATAAGAGAAGGGTCGCAGAAGGAAAACGAGTATTCTATGATGTTGATCTGTATACAAACCAGAGCCTGAAAGAGGAAGCTACTTTTTTCCCCCAGGCATTATTGAAATTTGCCTGAAATCCTGATATTTCAAGACGTCTGCATGGTTCTTGCAAGCCCACCGGCATGAATGATGATTACAGGAGGGGAGGCGAACAGTAACCTTCACACTTGTGCTTATCACAGAACACTGTGCTGTTGCTCTCAGACAAACTTACCCCAAATAAGAGAAGGGTCATACATAAATGGGTCAGATTTTTTTTAATTTAAATTCATTATTTGGCTCAATCCAGGATATAAATAGTCCATGGTCTCCTGCAACAACAAGGAGCTAACCTGACAAACCCTGTGCTGTTGATCACTAGAAAAATATATTTAAAAAAGCTGAGTGGACATGGCATCGCCTTGCTCCGGACATGCTGCCCATGACTAAAATTAGAAGAAAAACAAAATGTTATCTTTTTAAACACCCCTCTCTCATCTTCTATCATCGTCTTTACCCTTTCTCTCCCTCCCCCTCAGTATCAACCCAGCAACGGGAGAATGAGTCACAAGCTCAGTCATTCTTAGAGCTACTCGCTGCAGAAACTGTGAATGAACCGTTCCTGTGTGTGTGAGTGTGTATGTGTCTGCTGGTGTGTGTGTGTGGGGGGATCTGCACGTATATGTTTGTGTACAATGTCCTTGGAGTAGGTTGGGGGGAGGTGGTGAGTTTAAAAATACTGCGCTAATGTGGCTATATGTGACGAGTATTGTTTGCGAGAGGATACAGAGGGTGAGGAAACATGCAACTTAGCCACATGTGTGTGCACACTGGTTTTTAATCTTAATGAATGTGTTCATGGATGCAATTTAATCTTTTGTGTATTCCCAGTCTAAATAACTAACTGATCACTGGAACCACCCCCAACTGTATCATTACTGTCCAAGCACCAGCTACAATGAAACTCAATATGAAAGCTTTAAATAAATAGTAAGGGGGGAGGGGAGGTTCTGATATTTTAAATTTGACCATTTAGTTGTAAATTAATTGGAAATAATATTGAATCTAAGCCTGTGATATCTTTTTTTTTGTGCCATATTTATGCACTTGTAAATCATACTGAAATGAAAGGACGACCAGATCTTATTATTCAATATATAGCTATACATGTTATTTTCTATAAGTTCAAAAAAACAAAGACAAATACATTCTGTATATTGAATGTATTCATCTACACTACCAGGGTATTGTGATGAAAATGTTTCCAGTACCAACAGGGCACAGCCCCCGTAATTGTCTTGTTTTGATGATGCCACTGGGACTATTTTCCCCGAATCCTAAAAAAAACCTCAAACTTGTCTCAAACAGACAAATGACTGTTGACTGGAAAAATGTCTATTGTCGTGGTGGTGTCAGATGTTCAACAGTGCACGTCCTTGCTGCTCAGCTTCAGCCACAGGGGACATGACAGTCTCAAGTCCCTCTGATAGAAAATAGACTATGCACATCTGCAGCACCATCAGGAATGAGACAAGGTGTTTCACAGCTATGGCATCGGAGATAAGGGACAAGTGGGCAGATGGGTTGGCTGACCATCCAGTATCTAACAGAGAGAAGAGGGCACTGGAAACATGGCTACAAACTGAGCCAGGTGAATGCATGCACAGACACACACACACACACACACACACACACACACACAGCTCCCTGTCCAGATGCCAGAATGGCTGTCTTGGCTTTTCTGGGACAGGACACATCTCTATCTAAGCCCAGTGGAACTACACAGTGCTTTCAGCCATAAACCAGGGACTGAATCACACAAAGTGATGTGAATCATTGGCAGGCTGGGTCAGAATAAGAAGCGGATCTAATCAACCCAATGGTCCTAATGCTGACTTACCTCATCAGTCACCAGGCTTATCAGATGGGCATCTCTGGACACAGAGAAGGGCTGACCCATGGAGCTTGGGGAGCTTGGGGAGTTTGGGATGATGCTATGGGGGCATTTTCACTGGCAAACAGAACTGTCCTTATGGCAGGAAAGACAAGGAGGATGATGCTACATGGTCAATCTAATTATCATCTGTTGCTAAAGGCCCCACCTCCACAGCACATAAAAACAGGCAAATGTCTTCCATAAACTGCGTTTTACAAGATTGTCTGTTCCTATTGAGCAGGCAGTCGTGGGCTAACACGTAGCAATTACGCACATCCAGCTGCTAAAAATACATGATTGAATACACAAATTGGTGTGAGACAGAAAATTCTCAATTATACTCGTGTACCTGATGATCCTGACTTTGTTACTGTACAAACTAAAAGGTAAAAGCATGCATATGGGCAACAGACACTTGCATGAACACAGATAGTCTGTTGTTATGAACACACAAAACAAACCAAACCACACACACACACACACACACACACACACACACACACTCTTCTTTCTCCCTCCTTGCACCACAAGCGGTGAGTCATCCCTCTATTCACGTCACCGAGAGATGAGTGCACCCTGTGACAGGCCAGTTAGTAGCAGTCACACTGATCTATGTGGCACCTCTCAGCTCTTTGTTTCTCCTCTGATGGAGAGACTATGCATGCTCGCTCCCTATTAGTAAGGTTTACTCAGCTTGTAATGGGGGGCCGGTGCGGGAGCTCAGACAGACAGGAGTAGGAAGAAGAGCCCCTGCGTGAGCAAACTGATGGCTTCCTGGCTGGGCAGCATCACTTTGTGATACTGCTTTTGCTTCTTTGTCATCCAAACCTGGATGCCTGAGGCATATTGTACAGGCTTATTGTCTCATCTTTCTTTAACGTCACAAAGCTACAGACAAGAAATACTTTCAACAGTGACATACCATGTAAAAGTCTATACAAGGATCAATAAATTCATGGTAAAATGTCTCTGTGCACCTGCCTGCTGGGGCCACAAAGAGAAGCAAACATTATTCATTCACATACCTTTATTATACTGCTCCCCCCCTTTCCCTTTTTTCATTAAATCAAATTAAACATTTATGAGAGGGAAAAAAGGAATGGCTTAGGGCTCACAGAAATGTCAATACAAAGAGGGATGTCCATGGATCAAGCCATAAACAAAAGCAAATCATTTTCAGATCAATATTTTCCTGGGCAACTACATTTTATCATAATCGTTTACAATTATGGCCCCACAGCTCTGCCTCCTACAACTACTCCAGCTGTCTTCCGTTCACAATGTCAGCGACGTGTTGGAGCCAGACTTCATTGTTGCTGTCACAAAGCCAGCACAATCACCGACAATAGAGAAAAAGGAAATGACTGCCATCAGAATGTGTAACACATCTTACCCAAACAACGCCTCTCTGCCCTCACTCCTCCATTAACAAGCCATGCCCTTCCAAACCCCGGCTCTGATTTGGAACCAGTTCTAGTTCTGTTTATTAATGTTGGTTCTTCGATCAGTATTTAAAAGACAATATTTAGTGTGATTAGCAAAGTAGAAAAATATGGGTTTTTTTGTGTAATTTATAGTCACACGTGTAGCCTTGTCTCTGTCTTTCTGACTACTGATCTACGTCAGTTGAGGTCTTTCACGTCACACACACAGACACAGACACAGAGTGGGCAGCAGAGCAGGAAGGCTACAGCAGAGAGAATGAAAACGTGTCAAGTGAAAGACAAGTTCCACTCAAGTTAAAGGATTTGGCTGGCAAGTTTCCATGCTTTTCTTACTGTCAATAAATCTCATGTGCAGAGCCAAACCATCACTGATCTCATCCTTCTTACAAGTATTGTATGTGTACCCAAACTCTGATATATGTATTCCTCTGTGCTGTAGAGCTCCATTGTTGTTATATGCTGGAGTGTGTGTGTGAGCACATTTTCCATCACAGTGGAAAGATGAGGGGAAATCATGCCTTTAGATGTTAACCTGCTACTTCCATCGCATTTTATTTTGTGTGTTTGTGCGATTACGTGTTAATACATACTGATGCACTTACCTAAAACATTCTTTCAAGCTGTATTATTCTCTATATTGGCAGAAGCCATAAGATGCAATTACATAATTGAATAGCCTGAGAGCTATGAGACACGACCGTCATCCTGTTGTCATTCCTGTAAAAATTTGTCAATGCATCCTGGCTGGTTTTTAAGAGGTTTATGTACGGTCGTATATTCTTACAAATTACTTAATTATTTTTCCATATGAATAATTCCAAACATTTTATTGTTTAAAAAAACAACAACAATTAGTCATCCAAGTTTTGTTTTACATCTGAAGATTACTGCACTGACAATCAGTTTGATTATCTTTCTACATGATTTTGCAAATATTTTCGAACTTGTGATATATGTCCATATCTGACAAATGTTGGGCTGAAACTAATGATTCTATTGTTGATTACCCAAAGTGCCATGAAAATAGTGAAAAATGTTTAACACTACCTGGAGCCCATAGTGGCATCAAAGGATGTCATTGTGCTCGTACCAAAACTCACATGCTGGACGGGGTTTTTATCAATTTTTATCAAATTGATAAAAATCCAGTTATCCAGTTATTGAATCTGAACCCTATCAAATCTCTCATTGAATCTTATTAGGTTTAGTGTTAAATACGTGATAGTAACTAAAAGCTAAAATAGCTTCAACCCATATATGTCTGATCACTTTGCTGGTTGAGAGGGCAGAAACATTTCGGTTTTTAGTGGCAGCCTAATTAATGCTCAAAATCCGTACCTACAACCTGAAAATTAGATGAGCAGCATAAAATATGAAAGGTTAATTATCTGTATCTGACACATTTAATTAACAGTTATAGCCTACTGTGATTCAAGAGCTACCTGCTCCAAATAACAAAAGGTATCAGCTAATTTACGGCAATACAGCGATGTTACGGAGCGATGTGGCTCTTCACTCACAAACCATCTTAGACTGAACACAGACACAGGCTGCAGAGAGCACACCGAGCAGAGGACTGCAAAACTGTGTATTTTAGCCAAAAGTAACATGAATTAGGTACAGCTGATTTGATGCTGGTGATGTCTGTCATTTCAACCAGTGTATATTTGCTATTGCTCTTTGGTAATGAAAAAAAGTACAGAAAGATAAAAGATTCAATAAAAGATTCACAAGCATCAGAGCTTAACAAATCCAGGTATTCTACTGATTGGCAACCAGGTCCAGAACAGAACTGGCTATCTGAACCTCATCCCTACTCAAAGATACACGGTTTACTATGATACAAGACAAGGAAAAGCAAACTCTCACAATAGAGAACAAAATATATATTGGACTCGTAGATGATATTCAACTATATTGCCCGACCCTATATACCAGGGGTTCTCAACCTCTTGCAAGCCCCCCCCCCCCCCCCAAAGCTGGTTCAATGCATCATCATCAGTAGTGGTAGGTAGACCTATTATCATTACAAGGCTATTGTTATAACTCGCAGTAGCACCAGACTTCTAATGTGAGCTTGCAGGCATTATTATTATTATTATTATTATTATTATGAGTAGTGGTAGGTCTATTATTATTATTACTAGGCTATTGCTTTATATGAGGTTACATGCTTAAATTTTTGTTATTATTATTATTATCATCATTACTATTATTATCAGTAGCCTATTATCATTTCTAGGCTATTGCTATAATTGGGAATTGGCAACCGACCTCAGATATGAATTTATGGTTTATTATTGTTATTATTATTATTAGTATTATTATTATTACTAGGCCTAATAGTAGGCATATCATCTGCATTTTTTTTTTTTTTTTTACAGAAGCTGGCAGGTAGGTGATGTTAATGTGAGACCTGAGCCTACTTTGCCTTGCAAAGATCCTGTATTCTTGGTGCAATGTTTGATACATATAGCCTTAAATCATCCTCGATTTGTGCACGATTGTGGTATTTCGTTTTGAGTGCTTGAGTCTGGACTCTGCTCTGACTGCAGCGGTGACTACTGCGCAAGGCTACTGTGAACCTGACCGCCTGTGAGTGCTTTGGGATGGGGGAGGGGCTCACGGCAGTACCCGCTGCTCGTTGAGGACAGTAACTACAGTGTGATACGTGCTTTCATGTCAGAGTCTGCAAAACATCAGAACACTCTCCAATAACACCAGAAAAAGTTGCTAGATTTGCCGCTAGTCGCTTTTGAGAAAAAAACGTTGGCAATACTACGTGTGTGTGAAGACACTTATAGTAGCACTGACGTCGCGTCACAGGTTCAAAATACTACCCTCTGTTTTAATTGGTAGATTTGAAATGAAACGGTGTGGTTGATTTGTTTGTGTGTTATAATAGTCCAACCCCTTTCATTTCGACATGAGGGGAATCTGCTGCATCTCTCTGTCAGTGAGTCTGTGATCTTTTGTGATTTTTTCCCCCTCCCGGTTGAGAACCACTGCTATATACTGTCCATATGTTGTATCAATTTAGGCAAGTCTTTTAATTAAAATGTGCACAAAAAGATTATTTTCAGTCAACATGTAAGAAAAGATGATAGCTGGCTAAATCAGCTTTGTTGTGTCATGACGCTCCTATAAAATCTAGCTACCTCCTTATGAACTGAACAGATGCATCTCTAAGACTCCCCTCACTGGTCATTAGTCTCAGTAAAATATGGTCATGTTCATGAAACTTGAAAAGATAAAGATGTACAGAAATTGCTTTCTTACCTGTGATACACTGATACTGACCATCCTCTCGTCGAATAGTGAAGGCCTCACCTGGGTTTACCTGCACCAGGATTACCTGTGGGAAAACAAAGAGAAAATTCACTTGACTAAGATAAGTATCACATTTGTTCTACAGCAACAAGTCAACTAAAACAGAGTCTCCTCTTGTATAGTTCATAGTCAACTTCACGTTTGCGTGTGTGAACAAGAGCCAAAGTCTATTTTCTGGAAGTCGCTCTGACATTATATGAACAAGATTTTTATAACATTTCTGACTCTCCAATGAACAAAAGGCACAACATTATAGTGAAAAGCACACAACGGTCTTCACACAATATTTGGTGCGACAGTGAAGATAAGGTCATCTGAAAATCATAGTGGGGAAAAAAAAAATCATAGTGGGATAAAAATCTGATTACATCTCCCCCTTATATGGGTTACATTGGCAGAGTCAGGTACAAGCAACAGAAATAACAGTAAAACCATAACTGAGCTGCCTGCTATGGGACACGCAGAGCTACAACAATTAGTTGATCAATAGAGAAGTAATTGGCAACTATTTTGATAATCAATTAATCATTTCAGTTAGTTTCCAAGTAAAAATGCCAAACAATCTTTGATTTCAGCTTCTCAAATGTTTCAATTTACCCCTCCCTTTCACTCAATTCACTCAGTACAACACATATAGAATAATTATTACGCCCCCGCTGGCCTGACTGAATACACCTCTATCCACACCTTTAAGGCAGATGATCTGTGGTCACGTATATGAGGCTCAACCTGCACACATCTGTTACCATATCCCTCAGTTTTTAACGCTGTTCACCATGCAAAGAACACTTCTGCTGAATCAGGCTTGCTAGCTACAGGTAGTTCGCTTTGTTTCTTCAGTAGGCTACTGCCAGCTAATTTTACATATGTTTTGTCCACAAGCTTTGTAACTCTGTATGAACGCCAAGCCTTAACAGGTGAAGAAATCTTCTGTTCACCCCAATGGTGAGGAGGTTAAAGGCCCCCCCGGTAATTGAGCTGACCACACATAATGCTGAGGGGTTAGCTGAGTATGAGCCAGAGCCTTCGAAGAGCGCTTTACAGCTGCAGCTTGGACTAACCAATTGCGGTTATGACATGCTGGACATCGGCTTGGACATGTATATTTATATGAGGATGAACTTGAGGCTTTATTGTCAGGCCACTGTGGAGGTGCCCTCTCCTCCACTGGCTCTGAAACCTTAATGGTTCACAGGTTCTCCACATCTCAGCTGGAAAAGATTTACTGGGTGCAAGCAGGCAATGTGCATGCACTGAGCTCTGTCAGCATGCTTCAGACATATTAAGTCATGTGTCTGTCAGAGCTTGGGGCACTGATGGTCTGCTGGTGTCTTTTCTCAATGAAGCCAGAAATTCCACACATTACATTCTCCACCTGTCCTGCTGTGCAGCGCTCTCTCTGGGAAGAGGGACTGCAACTACAGTTGTGGCTCAGAGACACCTGTGGCTGGCTTTCTCCGATGTTGTGGACTGGGACAAGGCCATTTACTTGGATGAGCAAGTAGGCTTTGCGCCGATCTGATCGGCTATATCGGTACCCGTCCGTATAGCCGTGACACTGAGAAGGTAAGGGGTGGCACAAGGAAACTCATGGAGTTTATCGTGCTGGCCGACCTGCCATTTAATATTGTGGATTGCTGGTATACTGTGATCCCCGCTACCTTGATTGTTAAACATTGGCAAAAATGCTTGAGAATACTTTTGTTTACTCAGTAAACAGTAAATTAACAAGTTATGTAAATACACATATTGCTCCCTCACGTGATCGGATTGGTGATCGGTTTATTTAAACTCACTAATCGGTGATCGCCCCCAAAAATCCTGATCGTGTAAAGCCTATGAGCAAGTATTTGCTGAGGGTTTGTTTGGGCAGTCACTCAACACTATCCAAGTGAAATCTGATTCCCAGACGAGATGTGAAACTTAATCCACCTGTGAGTACTCACAAGCCTGCAATACCAATACCTCCCCCCAAGAGGGCGGTGCCACCAGCAAGTTTGGGCACCCAGCCAGTAAAGCTTAAACCATCCAGCCAAACTCCATGCCACTCAGCTTGGAGCAAAGCGCCTGCCACTTGGCCTCCAGAGGGGTTCAGCACCCAGGAGGAGGAAACCACACTCCTCCTAGCTCTGGGACTGAGCGGAGAGGGGCTCCAGAAGCAGGTAGACACTGCTGCCCCTCATCAAGAAGCGTCTTCCATGTTCTGTACAGGTGTGCAGCCTCAAAAGGCATTGCAGGCCGATGTGGTTATCTGTGAATGATATCTGTGCTGCAGCAAGTTGGCCATCACTGACCACTTTTGTTCAGTTTTTTACCATTGCCATTTCGGTGGCTCATTTTGTCCATTCTACTGTATCTACGGTGCACTAGAGTGCTGGAGGTTTGACTCCAGTTCGGTGGCTGCTCTGCAGGGCGTGCCGTGAACACATGCCCCATACTATATGTGCTGTACCTAGTCAAACAACAGAGAGGGAACAAAATGTGAGGACTGTAACCTCTGTTGCCTGAAGGACAGGACCGAGGTACAACACTAGGTCGCCCAGATACACAGGTGGACTCAGGTAAAGGGCTGCTGCCTTTTGCTTGCTGCAAATATTGTCCAGCTCCCCCTGCCCACCAAACATTCAGGCAGTTCCAGTTTCACATCAAAATAAAGTAGGTATTACAAAAACAGCAGGAAAATAATTGAGAATGACATTAAGAGACTTAGGGGTGAGCAATTTAGCCGGTGGGATAAACATTCATGAAACTGCAACATACGTTTTCAAAAGATAAAATTTTCCTTCCATGTGGGCAATTTAAGTGTGATTTAAGTGCCACATCTCAAGGATTTAAAACATCAAATAATTTTAACTTCACAATCTCATTCTACATTAACTTTTATAGTCAGTTTAATTTTATGTTTGAAGCAGTACAGAATTGATCATTCCTGCTTTGATTTGACATCAAATATTTAATGGTTTTTGGACCTACAAACTATATAATAATCTTCATCGATCTTTGTGTAAGACTTTAATGAACAACCAACTAATACAGGATGAAAAATAGAAACATAAATTTGCTTTTGCAAGTATGGTTAAAATGTAAGCACTAGTAATAAATGATTTACACAATACTGGAATACTGGAACTTGAAATCAAGAAACTATGGGTGTGATGCCTTCCACATCACAATACATTTATACATATCTGATAAAATGATTGTTTTAACTTGATAACCACAAGTACATGTTACTGCAATGTAACTGTTGTAATCATTTACAAATGTGTTCATGTTTGCCTACTGTACATATGACACAACTATAACAACCTGTACATTTCACTTCACATCTGTTGTCTACAAATAAAATAAAAATGAACAAAAAACAAAACACAAAACACAGAAGGTGATTATTTCAACTTACTTTTAAACATGGTAAAAAAATAGAATTATCCTCTATGTCTAAAAATACTGATTGTATCAATATTTTTAATTACAGATTAACAAAGAAATCACAATTTTTAACCTTTTTTTACATACCTAATTGGATTGGACTGAATCCTCTATTGGAGGTATTACCTTTACATGGGTTTTTTGTTTAGCATTAATCACATATCCAAGAATTCTAAACTATAAAAACATAATACGATTCAGGGAGTTCAATGTGACTGCTGGAAATGTCACATGCACACTGCTACCTTACACTGTTGCATGCTGTGTCTGTCCTTACAAAAAAAGAAAAAAGCCTTTGAGCCTCAGAATCAAACGAGAAAAACATTGAGAACAAAACAATTATGACAAAGCAATAGTTTCTTAAATTTAAATAACAAATAAGCCAGGTTCAGTTAAATAAACCAAAATATAATTTGAAATACTCACATCATCTCAAATTAATCATTCACTAAACTTAATCTTAAAGACTTCATAACTTAGGTTTTTGTTGCCTTGCAGAGTGCGTGGGCGCTTGTTACCTCACTCTCGCAGAAGTTGCTGTCATAGGATCTACACTCCCCTGGCAAAGGGATTTGGCTATAGTTGTCTTTGAGCACAGAAATCATCAGTACCTCCATCTCTGACACTGCTCCCATTCATGTGCTCAGCAGGGAGAGGAACGAGTCCTTTGACTGCCACACACTGAATCTCATATGTTCATAGACACCTACGCAAGCAAGCATCAGCACCTAGTGTAAATAGTAGTGGTGGGGGTGGGGTGGGGGGGGGGGGGTGATGTTCTGAGGCAAGGGAGGTCTAATTGAATCAAAGTCTAGGCACTTCACAGTCGGGTGCATGTCTGTATTTGTTATCCACTCCCTTCTGTGTGAAGTAAATATCCCTCATTGGATGTTTTTTCTCATTTCCAATTATAATTTTTCCCATGGAAGTTGAAAACACTTGAAATCAATACTGTGAAATTGACCGAATGTTGATTAAAAAAAAAAAGAAAAAAAAGGAAAAAAAAGGAAATCTTGCTTGCAAAAGATCTGACTGCTACTTACTGTTGCCCGCATTGCTTTTTCTCATTCAGGCGTTGCTATTCACGCAGTCACAGAGAAAGGAAAAGATGCTCGAGGGTCTACCAGACCCTCCACCTCTTCACCCAACCCTCCTGAGAAATCACATGACCGGCGATGCTAACACATCTGGCTAAGCTGATTCTTCACACCCTCCACTTCCACCAACTCCTGCACAAAATCCAGGAAGAAACTGGCGAGACGCGAGGAGTGCAGAAGAAGCTACGTAGGTGTGTGGGGCTTAGTCTCTCGTGCTGTAATATGTAGCCTTCACAGAAAGTGTGCCGTGAATCTCATGTTTGCTTAGCCTTGTTCAGCCTCATCTGCTCCATAGCGGTAGTCTCTGCAGCAGGCGGCTTGTTCACTCTTGCCTCTGGCTCCAGTGCAGCATCCCTACCGTCAGTATCCACAGCAACCCCTTCAACAAATAAGCCACAGCGATGTCCGCGCCAAAGCTTCAGAGAAAGGATTGAAACCTTATCAGCAGTGACCACTTTCCGGAAAAGGAGACGGATGAACCCAAGTCAACAGGACCAAAAAAATGAGAAAGACTTGGGATGATGCCTCAGTTTTTTCTATTCAGTTGCCTACTTGCCTCTGTCACTGACTGTGTGCCAGCTCAGTTAACGCCTGTTGTGCTCCTTAAAATGGATAATTTCAATAGCATTCCATCAGGGTGTGATCATAGCACAGCTGAGCCGGCAAGGGTATAAGGGCTCCATAGCGTGGGGAGTCCTTTGTTCTGCCTTTTTTCACAACAACAACAATGGCGTGAGGGAGCTGAACGACCCACGCAGCCTCTGAGGCTGACATATACGACTACGCTACAGTCCCTCTCCCTCTCTCCTTTCCTCCCTCCCTCCCTCCTTTTCTCCCTCCCCCTCATACTCTCTCTGACTCTCTTCCCCATTCACAGAGCAACATGCCATACACTCTCTTAATACTCCGATCAATGTGATAGAGAGAGATGAGGTGGTAGGAGTTCAATTGCGGAGCTCCAGCTCTGGCGAAAATTGCAGCCTTGAGTTATCCACAGTCTTTCAAGATCACAAAGCATCCAACTGACACTTCAAACAGAGACACAACATTTGTACAGCGACGCAATAAAATGAGCTTGCAAGTATTCATTGCTTCTGTAACATCTGTCCTTATTCATTTTAAACAGATCATCTCTTAAAGTGACAGTGCTGATCACTTGATCGGCATGTGCCAAGCTACCAGATACTCTGCATCACTGATACTGCTGGGTAAGGGGTACAACAACATCCTCCACAAAAATTACATCCTACCATTCATTTTATTTAATGTAAAATGCAAAAATGATGATTTAGGGAATTAGACAAATAGAGCTGCTTGTAGTAATGAACCAAATACAATAGGCTTAAGAAGTAAGTTGACTTTAGGGAAATATGAAGTAAAATTAATTTTATAAGGAGGAAGAAGAAGAAGAATGATAAAAAGAAAATACATTACACAGAACTCATACTAATAAGCGGATCCAATTTTAATCAAAATCATTAATATGTTATGGGCACCATAACTGCTAATTTGTCTCGCAGAGAGCACTACAACTTCACTGTTGCTAACAAACTCATCTCTACAATTTCACTGAATGCATCGCAGTTCGCTGACCAATGCAGAGCAAAACGGTGTGTTGGTTTGTGCGTCTGGTTCATGTCTTCATGGTAAGGTGTTCATTTACAAGTGAAATACATGGCTTAGCTTGAATTATAGCAAACCATGCCCCCTCATTTCATCATTTTCTCTAAACTGTATAATGCTGACAGATACTGTAAAAACACATGCTTGTGGTTTATTTGTTGCTAAATGAGTTCTCTAGTTAGCCACAAAGCTAGCTAATGCCATGGCAGTACAGTGAAAATGCCTTGTGTGGTAAAATAGAGTGTTATACTTAATAGTAAAAGATATCCACAATTTATATTTCAGTATGTGTTAGTATAGTAGCAATCAGTGCATTGAAAACATATTGTATTTCATGTCTTAATAGCATCTAACACAAAACATCTAATACAAGACAGATGTAATATCATACATTTGAAATGTGTATGCTGACAAACCTCTATCATGAAAAACATAAGAAGTGGATCAGTTTCATTGCATAAAAGGCAACATTTGCTTAAAAGTATAAAGCATACACTTTCTGAATTTTTAAATAAAAAAATATTGATTTAACTGGCCTATGAGATAGTGCTAGGATACTGCAAAGGTTACTTTTCACACAGATAATTAAGCATTGTAGTTCCCTGATCACATTCACAGCAGGGATAATCATTTTAATAGACTACTGGATAGAAGAAACCATGCATTAAGAGAGGGACATCACATTGACTGCCACTGATTCATCAACAGTACGTCTGAAAGTTTAACAATATATCTTGTTCCCATCACTGGAAAGATCTGCGTCCATGTATTAGCCCTATGCAAATAGACTGTGGCTCAATTAGCACACACTGTCGCACAGGTGGCCGATGCTGTGTTTTATTACCCAGGAGAATGGGCCTGCTCTGTGCGTTCATTGCTGTTAGCTCTGACGTTTTCTCTGCCGTTGGTGACTCAGAGTTCAGGTTTCTCACTATTTGTTCCTCTTAATTGTTTACTGTGCGTTGATGTGACATGGCAGCTGGGTGGACAGGAAACAGGAGACAAATGACACAGGGAAAATCCTGCCAGCGTCGGAACTAACCAGGAACTGACAGTCTCCCCCTGCTTCTGATGGCATATGCTTATGTGTGCAATGATAATTCGAGGCAATTTTCATGATCCGCCCTCCAGGATCCCATGGAAATGTCGCATGACGGAATAGTAGGAAACAAACAGAAAGAGGAGAGATAATCTTTCCAAGAGGTGTTCATGCTGTAGCGAGTTCTTGTAAAAATCTGTTCTGCTCGTGTCACAACGGATATCAGGCGATTTATCAGAGGAACCAAGAACATTATCAAAGCGTGTAGTCATGAATCAAAGTATGGTCTGAAACTCAAGCTGTATTTTCCACCACTTTTCTGTGTACTATGTTAATTAGCTTTTCATCCAATTGAGAATATGTGTATGAACTCTTTAACAGTCACCAAATACTATTAACCTGTAGTGACTTCAGGCTTTGTATGAAATAAAAATGCATTTATGGTAGGGGTGTAACGATTCATCTACTACATCGATGTATCGATTTATATTCCTATGATCCAACCACATCGATCTGTGCTTGGCAAGTTGGCCTTCCGGACAACATATATCAATCTAACATTGTTTTAAAAGGTAATCAATCAATTGTATCGATACTAGGAAGTAACGCATTGGATTTAAGCACGTCAGATATGGATGGGGTTTTTTTGCACTTTTAATGATAAAGGTGTTAAACGTTACTCGATTCAGTCGAGCCTTGCCTCGCAGAAGGGTTTGGGGGTAGACCGTGCTTCCAGGTTGTTGGGGAAAGTGCAAAAAATTGTTGGATATTTTCACCACAGCCCGATTGCATGTCACGTGATATGGGAAAAACAAACTCCGATGGATTTACCACAACATAAACTGATCTAAGACATAATCACCAGATAGAACAGTTCATTTGAAATGCTTGAACGTTTTTTGGAACAACAGAGCTATAATGGCAACTCTGATGTCCAAGGATCTGCGAAAGGGGGTCACAGATGTAGGCATGCTGAGTGAGAGTAATAATGCCAACATGGAGGACATTGTTCAGTTGATGGGTCCTGTCAAAATGGCAACCACTGTGATGTGTGAAGAAGACCAGCCAACTCTCTCTGTAATTGCTCTTCTTCAAGCAAAACTGCTGAAACACCTACAGCCATGCGAAGACGACTCAACCCTGGCTGCACAGATTAAGAGGGTGATGAGCAATGACCTCTCCACACGCTACAGAGGCACCCAAGACGCTCTCAACATAGGTTATTAATTTGAAGTCTTGATTAAAATCAACTTGGTTAATATTTTAGGTTATTAGACTGTATTCATTTGTAAAATGCCACACCTTTGCGTTTTATTTGAGTTGAGTTTTTTTCATATGGAAAAGATATTTGCAATAAAATTCTTAGTTCATGGTGGCTTTACCTCACCTAATCCTAACCCACATTTCTTTTAAAAAACATACTCAATTTTAATCTTCGGATTATTTTGTGTATGAGGAGGTGGTCATCACTTGCAATGTTCTTATTTTTTTAAAAGCATCAGTGTTGGACCCACGATTTAAAGAACTGCCCTACCTGGAAAAAGATTTCCCACCAGGTAACTCTTCTCTCCTCTTTCCTCTGCTCTGTTCTCTCTCAAATCTCATCTGTTTTTTATCTTGCTCTAAATTTCTGTGTGCAGTCTTACAGAGCAGAAATTTTAACAGTTCACACATCCTTACATCCATAGATGCAAGCAATGGGAAATCAGGAGGAAGACGAGGGAGGCTCAAGCACAAAGCTGTGAGGATTCAATGAAGAGACCACAGGTGTGTTTCATGTGATGCCAACAAAAGATTGTTGTTGTTTTGTATTAATGAGAAATGAGAAACATGACTATATTTTGAAATACATTTCTTATATTGTAGCTCCAAATGAGTCACCTCCTTGTAAGAAGATGGCCTTAGATGCACTGTTTGGCGATTCCTTCACCCAAAGAGAAAGAAAATCCACAAGCGAGACAGCCAGAGCAGAGGTGATAAGGTACCGAGCAAAAGATGCATTGCCTTTGACTGAAAATGTCATGAAGTGGTGGAGATCTCAGGAGAAAGAGCTACCTCTACTTTCAAGCCTTGCTAAACGGTACGTGTGTATTCCAGGCACCAGTGTGCCAGCAGAGTGAGTTTTTAGTACTGCTGGCAACATAGTGAACGCACAGAGAAGTGGCCAGATCATGTTGATCAGTTGACATTTTTGAAAAAAAATCTATAGAGTCATTGAAGAGTAGTTGGTTGAACTTGATCTTTTGTTAAATATTAGTGCACTGCTGTTTGTTTATTAAAGCAACCCTTACCTTTGTTACATTTTTACACATTTTTTTGGTTTAGGTTAAAATGCTATTAATAAGGTAATGGCACTCTAAAATGTTAGAGAGATCCACCAGGCATAGAAACTCATCATTATTCCATTCTCATAATATCAGAATGATATCAGTCAGTTGCTGGCCTGAGTCAGGCCCCTGTCACAAAAAAAAAAATGCTTCGCCTCCGGTGGGCCGCCCTTCCAACCTACCACCAGGCCTAGCAAGTTTTCTGGGGGTAACCCTGTATTATGTTTAAAAAAGGGGGGAATATTATGATGACATCTATACATATTAGTCACATAAATGAACAAAAAATAAGACGATAGACACTCAAATTTAGGACATTTTATACTTATTCTAGTAACTGTCCAAGCACTATCTTATAAGCCTTTGTATAGGGATCAGTTTGGCACAATTTGACTTTCCCGTTGTTTCCACTTCTTTCTGATCAATCGTTATTCACCCACCTTTTCAAAAGGGATTTAATATAAAGTCAATTAAGGATCCATATGGTCTTGTTCTGAAGCCATTCTAGTATTGATCTGGGTGCATGGTTCATATCATTACCCAAATAAATAATGATGGCACATTGAGGATGATTTTACTCATGACTTTGCCTGCATTTGGTTTTGGTCTTTGTTCCTCAGTCTGACGTTGCCACCACCCTCCTTCACAATCCAGCTGGTGTTAGATAGGTGGCTGGTTGTCGTAGCCGTCATACAGAGATCTCCATTCTAGGTAAAGTATTTGATTTTGAAATGGCTCGTGTTCACAAAAAAGTTCACACTAATTTCTGCAAATTCTAGGTATGCCGTCATGTGCTTTTTCTCCTCACGAGTGCCTTCCATCTGGCTCGTCTTTCACATAGACCAGATTTGTGAAGTGCTGTAGTGAGTGTTGTCTTTCCAGAGCAATCTCTCATAGCGAAGGCACTTTGTACTTTTGTCAGAGATGTCCTTGAGTTCTATGTCAGCTCCCTGGCCAAGGTCCTTCTAGTCTGACCAGTCTTGTTTAGTCAGTCAACCTGCCCAACTGTTGAGGTAGTTTCACATTTTTTACCATTTAATGATCAAGCCTTCTGTTCATCTCCTGGATTTCCAACATATCAACAGAAATCAATATTATTATTACTATCATGAAACAACGTGCCATTTTAAGTCAATTTTCTCTTTTATGAAAAAGACTGGACTGGTTGATTAAGAGGTGGTAGAAGGCTGTCAGGACAATCTTGAGCACTTACAGGATTTCTGTACTGATTCATTGGGCCACTAGTAGATGCTTGATGTTAATGGTGATCCAGTAGTGCTCAGATCAATATTTGTGTTATATTGTAACCATCAATGCCGTACAGGGGTGAGGGCGAAAAGTGATATTCCCTTGAAAGATTATGTCTCGGTATAGAAAGATCAATCATCGGAAATTTGAACCTGATGTAACGGTCAGATGTATTACCACGATTTTCTGCAGCAGCACCATCACAAAACAAAACACCAGCTTGTGGTGAAACAGAAGCTATTCAGTCTGTGGCGTCACAAGCTGAAAACAGACACCATCTGCAGGTGGAACAGTTCTTACGAGATGGTTGACAGGTTTCTGGAGCAACCTGTGATCTTTGCCACCTTACTCTCTCCTCAGTTGAAGCAGATGTCTCAAACTCAGATGATGTTCAGGGCCTGAATTTCAGCGCGGGATTGCGGGTATTGCAGGTACTGCTCACAATTTAATTGATTCCCGCAAATCCAACATTTATAATGCGGGAAATTCCTGCACACATTTACAGCGACGTATATTAATGTTCAACCAACGTCTGCAGGACGACTTGCCGGAACCGCTGTGTCCGACTGTCTGACTTCGACCCTGAACACACCTGTAGCTCTCTCTGCACCTACCGTTAGCATAACACAGAGAAGCTAACAGTGATATTAAGTTTAAGGAAACAAACACAGACAAGCTAACAGTGATATTAAGTTTAAGGAAACAAACACAGACCACTGGTTAAAACATAAATCTCGATTAGAGTTTCTATAAATGTCGGTTTCGATGTTTTATGTATTAGGGTGAATTATATTGAAAGGTGTTCCTAATATTTGGTCCACTCCATTAACATACATAAGGGCAAAATATTAAGAACACCATTTAATGTAACGCACCCAAGTACACCACCACCACTTTGTTTATTACTGAGGTTATACTAAGTAGCTGTATTGGATTGAATTATATTGCACGTGTTCCTAATTTTTCACCTAGTAGAGAATTCTACGTTATTTCTGTAATGCTGTATTTAATTAACTTTTTTTGGGGGGGGGGTTCTATGCTCATTGCACATAACAGAAGGCTTTTGGTTGAAGGGAAGCCTTTATCATTTATTTCTGTATAAGGGGAGCTTTTTATATCATCAAGTGATTCAGAATCTCTTCTCTTTGTGTTTCTTTTAATACTCCACCTCACATTTCTGGTTTTACTCACTTTATTTTATTATATTTTATTAATCTTTTACTATCTTTTATTTCATTTGGGTATTCTGAATTTTTACATTTTTTACCCTACCTCTGGTGTTTCCTCATTGCAGAGTCATGAGAATTACAATAATGTTTCCACAGTTCCTGTTTTTATTGAGTCATTATTTATTTCTTCTTTTGTTTTGTACTAAGTAAAACACTGAAATAAAGTCTGATTGATTGTTTTCACTTATGCTGTTGGTACACTTTTGTTTTTACTTATTTGCATTAATGGGAAATATGCAGGTAAATGTAACCTTCCAGGTGACACACGTCTTCTATTTGATTAACATTATAATAAATATGCTTTGTTTTAAAAGCAGCAAGTATAGAAATAAACATTTTTGATGCTACAAGGTAGGTTTTACCTTGCATCGTAGCCCTCTGAATCAGAATCGAAAGGTCCCCCCGAGATTACCATCCCTAACGCTATAGTTGCATCTGCTCTAAAATGTCATGGTTTGTCTCGCTCGCTTAGAAGAAAGTGTCCTAAACACTGCTGAGTCACGCACTGCCCACCTCCTCACAATAGTTGACTAATAGTGGGCTCAGTGCATCTCCACAGATGATTCAGTGACTTGAGCAGGAAGACAAGCAGAGTGGGTTGCATTTTTTGTCACAACATCTCGAGCCCTCTGGCAACTTCTGAGGGTCACATGTCCAAGGCTGTCTCTTGTGTCTGGCTCCGGCATATGAGGCTAACGCTAAACATGGCTGAGTCGTGGAATGAGGTCTCACTATCCCGCAGTAACATTAGCCCACGCATGGCACGTAGCCACAAACAGACCACACACTCATCATGGCTGTGTGCTCCCTGTTTAATGTGTGTAGTTACTACTATTAAATGCTGGGTGCTCCCTCGTTCGACCAGAGGAAAACAGTGGCTTCTTGATTTTTTTTTTTTTTTTTTTTATATATCTCAGCTCATGTCATGGCAGATTACCAGACATTGCACAGCGAGAAGTCTGTACCGCAGAGTAATACTATGAACCATTTCTAGTAACTGCTTTTTTTTTCCCCTCAAAAGGTGTTTTTATTATTTCTCCTGTCAGGTTACAAAAACAGACCTAAAACCCGTGAAAAGAAAGAGGAAATAGAAACAAGCACACAGAACACGAAAACATTTAAATGGCAGGTCTAATGAAATAGTACAAGATATATATACCCATCAGCACAGAAAACAGCTAAGTACATAAGCCATTAGCAAGGCTTACACATTGACAGAAACGGACACATTCATCTGTTACCAATTTAGCTACCAACCAAACAGCAAGAGCAGGAAAAAACTTGGAGGGAGGGAGGATGGGGGGGGGGGGGGGGGGCGCTTAAATGGATGGAAGCAGTGAATCATACTAGAGCCAAAGTCATCTCTAAAAAGGAATCATCTCAGGTAATGACCCCAAGACAACAGCTTCCTCTCTGACTCAGAATAATTGGTCCAACAGTGTGTTAATACCAAGCCGAGGCTGGGATAAAGAAACCAAGAACAAAGAATGAGGTGTCCTTGCGGCTCCTCCAAGTAAAAAGGTCACAAATGGAGGGGTCAGCCATCGCTGTGAATCCTCTTCACCGTCACTGTGGCCCTGCCTCACTCTGTCAGAGCCAGACCCCTCCAGTGGTTCGTGCTCCTCACTCTGCAGCTGTCATGATATTTACACACCTCCTCAGACACACAAACGAGCTACATCTTATTCACAGCAATGTCCGAGCAACAATCTCTGAAAAGCTCTACTTTGAATAATCCAGAAACCGAAGCAGGGTTGATCGAGAGACACCGATGCCACTAAAAATCTATCACACCAAATATCCTTTTGGAATATGTGCTTTTCACAAGCTACTAAATACTCCCTCAATAGGAGAAAGCAGTGCATTGAGTGCCAGCTTCCAATGAGAAAACTAACTTAGCGGAAAGGTTAATGAAATGAAAAGGTTACTACAATCAAAATCTCACACACACTCTCTCTCTCTCTCTCTCTCACACACACACGCGTCTTCTGTTCAGTCCTTCACACACCTTTTCAAAGTCATTCGCTTCCTAAAAAAAAAAAAATAAAACCTTTGCAGATGAAAACGACAGACTGCACCCTAACCCTAACTCCTTGTGGACAAAAATGTAATGTTAATGTTATTGAAGTAATAAGCCATTTTATTTGCAAGGACATGCAACCATATAGCATTGTTGCTACCACCATTCAAACTATTCATTAAATATAAAATCTCAACTCAAAATAATATTTAATCTGACTAAAATGAACCATTATTACCAATATTTCTTTGTTTTTGTATGTAATTGAATACTATGTGTCTACGAGAGATACAGGAATCATAAAGTAATAACAAAATCTGTGTTGGAAAAAAGCACAGTAACTGCTCTGTGTTATCAGATACTTGTTATTCCACCTCATGAGAACAGTACATTTCCGTGATAATCAACATGCAGTGACTCAAATAGGTCTGAACAGGAGGGTGGTAATGCTGTAAGCCAGAAGGGACAGCTGCATTTTATTCCACTAGCTCACATAAAAAAACACTGTAAACACACTGACATGGGTGCATGTGTGCAGGTAATCAGGTAACCTTTTGTGGGTAGTCGGTAAGGCAGCTGAATTCCATGAGAATGAAGCTCTTGCAACCAGCAAAATTTGATCCCTATGCGAACAAAGCCTTATTCAGGCGAGGGTTTTTCCACTGTGGAAAATGACAAGATGGCTGGAAAGGCATGTTTATAGGGCAGTGCTAATATTAGCAAGTCTTATCTGGACAAACTGCATAAGACTGAGGAAATGACGGAAAAGATATCACTGTGGGTTCCATGCCATCCCTCAGGAAGTCACGGAAACTAAGCAAATCAAACTGATGACCATCAAAATGACAGGGAAATCACCCAGGCTTGTCATGGCTACTCAATCTCACTCTGATACTGACAAGAGATGATGGGGGATATCACCCCATATCCTGAACCCATAAAGGCTGCTATCAAGACCGAAAGAGATGTGGTTAATAAGTAGCATGCAGCTGTTGCCTATAAAACATAGTCATGAAGTGCTGAGGTGAGAAAAGCTAATCTGTTTCTGGTTGTTTTAAAATATGATTAAAATATGCATATAGATACTGTTTATATAGATACTGTATGGTGTCCATCACAATGTATCAGAAGACAGCTTTGCATTTAAACACTGTATTATAGCAAAAGAACAGGGTGAAAGAAGTCTTCAGAAATCATTATTATTCCACTACTACAGTAAATTAAGGCAATGGATTAATATACAATAATCAATATAAAATTAAACCAATTCATACAGTCTTGTCTCATTTACTATACAATTCTGCGTGCCAAGGCTTCAGACATATTTTGGGTTTATTAATGGCTGATACTGGCTCCATATATCAGGCCTAATATTTTGTGTTTTTTTCCTGCTGTGCTGGACTAACCATACACTGTGTCACTGCCTTTAGTTGTTACTGCTTAAAGCGATGGTTCGGCGTAATTTCGACCTAGCGTCATATGCACCACGATGTCTATCTAATCAGCGCCTCAGCCATTTATTTTCATTTGGTCGCAAAATAATGGAGTTAGAGCCATCAGCCGAATGGCTTAGTACAGGCGCTAACGGGACCACCAGTATATCTTGTAAATTACCCCACTAATAATGCCTGGATTGTTATCAAACTTCTACAGTAGTACACATAGGGTCTTTACTCATAAATCGATGCATTGAAAAGTTTGTAAGTACACCACGAGTTTATTAAAATAAACACTTACCTGATGGCTTTTACTCTGCTGCTACCGCTAAAGCTGTAAACATCGTTGAAATATTGCGGTATCACTGAAATACAGTGTGGTCTCGTGAGACACCCGCACAGCACATCTAGAGATCTGTGCGTGATCGCGCAATATTTATATATTATAGACCTCATGGTGCATATGACGCTGGGTCAAAATTACGCCGCACCATCGCTTTAAGTGAGTGCTGGAAGCGTGCCTGCTAAAAATGTCTAATTTTAGGTCATTATGTCCCTGAATGAACTAGTATAATGTACAGATAATCCTCTCTGGCCAGGAGAAACTGCAGACAAATACACAAACGTGGTATTTTATTTTATTTGTTTTACATCATAGGTTTAGCTACACTCAAGGGGTCAATAGTTCAACAACTGAACTCTCCCAGCCAATAGACAAAATAAGCCAGAGGCAGCATTTCTAACAACTCCCCAGAACTGTACAGTAATTACAAGGCACATTGCTGAAGGAGAATTTAAGACACAACAGCAGACTTGACTCAGCAGATGTGACTTATAGCAGAGAGACACACACACACACATGAGGACAAAGGGATCTGAGTGTACCTGCTGGGGGCCCTCCCCGTTGACCATGGGTGGAGGTTGCGGCGAGGTCAGGATTGGGAGTTCAGGGCTGAGAAGCTGGCCGGACTCCAGAGGTGGGGTGTGGTCTGCCATGTCTCCCTCATTCACACCACTGAAGAGGTACACCTGCAACAAAATACAGCAATCAATGCAAAGTATACCAGAATGGTTTGTGGGCTCCTCATTGTCGGCTTTAGTCTTCATTATATGTCATTAGACATGCTGCAAACTGTATGGTTTTGTATGCTTTCTGCAGCAAGCTAAACACACTGCAATAAAAGGTTGAAGACAGCAGGTTGCCTTTGAGAGTTTTACTGGAAGCAGCTGTGAAACTGAAAACAATATTGGACAACAACTTCAATGATGATGAGATGCTGGGTTCATAACATTTACAATATAAGCTAGCTGTCAAATCACATTGTGCATGCTGAGAAGAAACAAAGCGTCAACTGTACAGATCACTACATAACAACTACAGTATTGTAAATTACTGTCCACAAGAGCAAGTAAATAAAAGAGTAAAATACTTAACAGTCCCCCCACCCCCCCCGCCAAAAAAACACAAAAAAAACAGCTGTAATGAAAAAATTGTAGTGTAAAGATAATGCTTTAACAAAAGGAATTTGCAGAGTAAATAAAAGGTATGTGTCAATATTAGCCTGATCACAGATCAGACAAAACGGTAAATGTAACAGTGTCAGTTTAACTGCAGCTGCTGTTGAACCGTGTCGGGTGTTGAACTGTAACCAACCGAAACCCACTGCCGGGGGTTCAACAGTATCTTAAAATCACTTTATTATCTTTTTTTTTTTTTTTTAATCACAGTTGGGGAAAAAAACCTAGAGCTTTTCCTTGTTTCCTTGGCAAGATTTCAGCAATTTATGAATATGAACACTGGAAAGTTCAAAGGAGGCTAGATCAGGGGTGTCAAACATAAAACTCACAGGCCAGAACCGGCCAACAAAGTATCTGAAAAACATAATACATATTGTTGTCATATTTAAAACATTAATATATTGATCACTGTGCAAAATGTTGTCTATCAGCAGCGTCTGTACTAAATAATCTGAAACAAAGACACAATATTTCTGAAATTGTACTATTTTTTCTCAAGTAGATAGATGGATTATTAGGTTATCATGCAATGTTTTTACTGGCCTGGCCCTTGAGATCAAACTGGGCCCTTAAACTAAAATGAGTTTGACACTCCTGGATTAGATGAAAGGATGGGTGAATGTGAATATAAGTTTTGATAGGTTTGTTCTGATTCCAAAACAATACCTCTATAATTCAGATACATTTTGTAAAAGATGTTACACACACTCATTTGTGTATATTATATATAATAATCTATTTTAACCTAGTTTTTTTTACTCGTATTTTACTAATTTAATTATTTTTATCTATTTAATTATTTATCTATTTTATTTAAATTTGTAAACATTTTTATCATTTTTATTTTCTCTTGCGTGCATTGGTCTCAATTTTGGTCTTTAAATTGTTCTTTGTATTTATTCCTTTTTTTAAAAAATGTCTTCTTGTCGTTACTATTGTTGTTGTTATTGTTATTATTATTATTATTATTATTATTATTATTATTATTATTATTATTATTATATTGTCTCTTGTTCTGTCTTATTACCAGCTTGTCAATCAGCTAACAGTA
Organism: Scomber japonicus; assembly: GCF_027409825.1. Lineage (NCBI taxonomy): Eukaryota > Metazoa > Chordata > Actinopteri > Scombriformes > Scombridae > Scomber > Scomber japonicus. The sequence continues at coordinate 20,283,800 of NC_070583.1, forward strand.
AAGCACCATAAACTATGCTAGTCTGTATGAAAGGTGCTATATAAATAAAGTTCAATTGATTGATTGATTAATTAAATATAATAAGACAGGCATAATATTAATAAAAAATATTGAGTTCAGAAATAGGTTATAGCCATTATATGGACAATCTGCTATCCATCATTGTATTTTTTATTTTATGATGACATCATGGTCTGCATACTCTTTATAATGAACAACTGTTTCCGGTAAGGCTGCAGTGAACAGGTGAATGCACAGAGTTGGAATTTAATGTGCATGATAATTAATTTCCAAACACATCCATTGTTTTCCATGACCAGTCATACACTTGCATCACAGGGGCACTTGTCTCTTTAAATATGCACATGACCAACAACTTCCACAGCTCATTCATACACTTGATAAAACCCCAAGTGACGAGGTGTGTTCTCACACAGGAAATGATTTAAGTGATCATTACACACATTGTTTAATGTGACGTCTTTTTACTAAAACATTCCAAATGCATTTGGAATTTTTTCTTTCCACTACAGGTCATATAGAGCATGCACACTGTCTATATGTATTGTTGTAGCAGACTATTTTTAGGGACAGCCTGTGGATTTTGTGTGATGCAGGCTACTCTAGGCATGACTCCAAAAACAAGGATTCAAAAGGCTATACAACAAGTGTAGCCTACTAAATTTAGATTTTTCTTTCTTTAACTTTAAAAGTTGATAACATCAATTTATTCACATGAATCAGAAGTTTATCTGTGAGAATATGACTCCTGAAGTTGATGTGACATGATCAGCTGGATGATTTCACCAGCTGAATAGAGAAAACAGCTTCAGAGCACACAAACCCGACAACAGCCAAGTTTAATTTTGGCAGTCATCAAGTTACTCACAGAATTATTATCGTTATTTTGTTCAGATATGACCTGCCGCCTGCAGACGTTAGTAATTTTAAACTGCAAAGTGGCGGTCAGCGCTGGCTAAAAAAGGGAAGCTTGCCGCTTCACTGTTTCACACACTGATCTTTTATCAAATAGGAAATACAGGAGAGATAAGAGATTTCATACTAGATGTGTTAGCTTTCAATTTAGCAAATGAGTGCATTTTTCCAATGCGGGTGTCAATCACTCATACCAGTGTGAAAATTATTTTTTAACAATCTGGTTTGCATATACAGCAAAATGCTCCCATTGTAGCTACCGCTTACAAATAGAGAGTAGCTCTGCAACACTAACAGGCAGAGGAGGTGGACACAATACAGAAGAATAAGGAAGAGGATTTACATTTGCTTGGCTTTACTTAGCAATACCTATATGTAGTATAAGTATGAATAGATATGCCCTGGTACTCTGAACATCTTAATACAAAAAAGTACACCCACTGTTGAGATGAGAAAAGAAGGGAAAATGTTAACCCCTTCTGCTCAAACAGAGTCACTGTTCCTGGCACATAATGTGAAGAACACACTCAAGTAGTACCAAGTACTGTCCAAACAAGCTCTCCCATTCTTCACAGAAAAGTTAACCATGGAGGGTTTTATAAGTTCAAGCAATCAACAAACGGACATCAACCCAGATAGATTATACACAAGCTGTTGTAAAGCGTATGAGTGTACCCTGGGAAGATGCAGTTCCTTTCAAAACACTGCAATAAAGTAAGACAAAAAAAAGTCAATGGGGGAAACTGAGGAGGTCTGACCACTTGTGACTGCAAAGATTACACAGCTAAATTTAATTCTGCTTCAAAACAACAGAAAACCATGAGAGAAATGTAACATGTGTCCTTGAACCTAATTACAATCTAGCGCATGCGCCCCTAAACCTCACAGTGATCTGGCTTATCTGTTAGCTTTAGCCCCTCCCCTCCTTAAGCTTGGACAACAAAGTCAGTTTACAGTGTGATGGTCAATGAACTGGATTTGAGGGAATTATTGCTACATTGGCAGACCCACATTAGATTAGCCTAGAAATACTAGTATTACTTGATGGCAGGCTCTTTCTGTGGTCATTAGTCCTGCAAACTCTTGGGAGTTTTACTCCTATGTTACAACTTTACACTTTATCACATCAATCCATCTTGTAGGTTAACAATTATTTACCAAGAACATATTTGACTACCCATTTTCACACACTAGATGAAGCCCAAAGTAGCAATGTGTGTGTTCTCACATAGGAAATGAGCATTTGTCGTTATTCATTTCCAAATACATCATTTCACTACTGAGAATTTGTGGTCATAAATTCACAGGTGTTGCATACTTTGGTGTGGGTGATGGTGCCTCTACAAATAGGAAGTGGCAAAAAATAAAAAGGTGCTTTCTATTTATATTTATATATTCTTGGCACATCATTTTGTTACAAATCAGTGAAAAACTCAAGCTGACTCTGATAAAAATACATCTGGCCTTTAACACCTGTTTTGGTTAAATTACACTAAAGCAGGAGCTCAGCCTTTTTCTGTTGAAGCATATGAAACATAACCTCTATACCGAAATTGTGGTAACATCTGCTGTTCTTCTCGTTATATATCACATGTGAAGAGGGCAGTGGGTAAGGACAACAGCAGCTGTTTTTCAGTTACAGTTTTGGTGCAATAGGGAAAAAAAAACACCCTGAATGGATATTTAAAAAACGGGGGTCTACTCTATTTCTAATAATTCATAATTAAGTATTAGACAAAAACAGTGGAGAAAACCCTGATAGAAATTAAACCTTCACATATATGTATTGCAACGTTTGATTTCTAATGACACATAGCCTGGATTTAATTTAGCATTAGCTCCAATGCTTTAATGTAGCAGTATAGCCATTAACACCTGGAGAAATATGCCCCACAAGGAGTAACAGCTGTCTATCCATTCAGTGCATTTATGTGACTTAACCTTAAAGCTAACTGGAAATCCTATCTCTCCATTCCTCATCTTACTGCAAACTGTATTTCCAGCTGCAGACATGAACATAAATCTAAATTAAGATGCATTTTTAGTGCTAATGTTCCCCTAAACCATTTACCACAACGTGTGTAAGTAGCAGGGTTAAGTTAAGCTACCTTGCAGCTCAAAAAGAACCAATTGTTTACTCTAGCTACAGGTGACTGTGCTTAGCGTTATGTCACAATGATAGCAGCTCGTTATCTAACTGCAGTATAACATGAACTGCAGTATAAACCACAGCAGAAATGACCATCTACTAAAGAGTTTCGATTGGTGTAGAAAGAATGTTAGTGAATAAACCGTATGTAAATGTCAGCAACACAAGTGAGTTATGAGCAATAGTGCAGCTAACAATACTCACTCAGTCAGTCGATACAGCAGCAGCAGTATTGGCTGACACGCCGATGCACAGTGATGGTTTCCTCCTCTCTGCAGCTCTTTCCCCCAAATGTTTAGCGATAACGTCAGCGGGAGCTCTGATGACCAGCTTTACTCTGTGCACCCACCTGAGAAAAAATGATGACTCGCTGGCTGCTAGCTACCTTGATGAACACAAGACAAGGCAAAAATGTGACATGCTAAACGCCTAGCTTCCTAATGCTACCTAGCTAATAGTTAGCGAGATGAAGATGTTGGCTTTTTTGCTCCTCGTAATAATGAACAGCGAAGACGCACGCATGAAACTGGATCTGAAAACAAGTCGAAGAGGCCGGTGAGCGACAGTGGCGCTGCAAAGTATCGATAATGTTAGGCTAATTTGCCAATTTTATCGAGATAACTTTCCATCCAAAGCCTGCTCCTTGCATAAAAGGCAGGAATTTAGCCATCGCTTAAGGGCTCTCTGCGCATGCGTAGTACAGTAAATCATGACGAATCCCAAATTGAGAGATGGAAAAGTTAAACATTTATGATGTTGTCACTGCGTAGATAGTGTCTGGGACGTGGTTTAAACACGGCACAGCTGTTATTATGAACTTGAGCAGTGTACACTTTCTTGATTTTAAAGGCAGACCTTAAGGTTGACGTGTCTGTGATCGGTTATGTAGTAAAACGAGAGAAACCACTTTTTTATTAGATGCAAATGTAACAAATGTAAAATAGGTAAATTTAAAAGTGCCTCCAACTTTGCATTGTTGTATTAACCCTCCTGCTGTCCTTTGGGTCAAATTTGACCCGTTTTAAAAATATGGATTTATTTCATCTAATTGCCTGCCATCACATGGGTTGTTCCATACTACAGTCTTTGTAAGTATAGTCATCACTACTCTAATTTAATTGGGTGATTATTTGTTCTTTATGCTTTATAAACCGTTAAACCATATTGGGTCAATTTTGACCCAGAAGAACAACAGATGTAATTATATGCTGCAGTTCAATTATTTGAAATGGTTTCAAAACAGTATCCTGACCAAATTTTGACATGTACCAGTTTGTGATAATCCATCAACATATCCTCCTCTGATCTTCAATTTTGTTAAAATAATTCATGATTTCTGCTTTTTTTAAACCCAAAAATTAGGTATGATTTAATTTAAATGAGACCATAATTTCCAAAATAAGTAACATGTGGTAACAAGTCGGGATGAAGTCAGCAAAAATGGTCTAACACAGAATTGGGTATGCAGCTGTATTATCTACTGACTTGCTCTACTACTGTACAGTATATTACTAGGCACTATCATTACAGTGCACAATATATCCAGCTCATTTTACTTCTAGGATCAAGTTACAGCTTTTTTATATGCCCTGTTTGTAATTTTATAACTATGTTTTGCATATTTAGGTATTTTGTTTCTTATCTGCATCATTTGTTATGTGTTTTTTGTCATTTGCATGCTGTGACACAGTGATTTTCCTTTTGGGATTAATAAAGTACTCTGTCTATGTTTTTCATGTGTGAGATCTTATGGTAAATGGCAGTCTGACAACACTTCCTAGTCAATTACCATGGCTCTAGTTCCTGATTCTGACAGTGTCTTCAGTATTTGACGAGCAGAAGGTTTATTGCAGTCTACTGTATTTCACATACAGTAGATTGTAATACATGGATTATCTCTGTGACTGTCAAGCCCTCTACATCTCAAGGTGTGTTGCAGTGCCAAACTTTAACTTAGTAATAAATACGCTCACGAGCATTTGTAATGGGTCTTTAATCTGTTGAGCTTCTACATAACTATTGTATAGTCTTATAACAAGACATTTATTACTTACAGCTACACATAAAAATGTTCAAAATATTACTTTACAGTCTGTTCTCTGACGCACAAACTATACTTACAGAGACATGGGGTTTTATATTCAAGCAAAATGTGATTATAGCTCATAAGACTAGGCTATCCATGGCTCCACCTGCTGGATCTTATAAAGAAGTACGTCTTCTGCAACAGCAGTCAATGTAAGTTGAATTGGTGAGAACTCTCTGAGATCCCTTGAGACAGACTGATGACATTAGGTTTCTGTATCATATTATCCCAGATAGCATTTGTTCATGTTGTTTTATTCGCATTTCCCAGTAAGAACGGTTCGTAGAGGAGTAGACCAAGATCATTCTGGTAAGAAAATGAAATCTCAAGTGTTTGATTTGTGTAAAAAAAAAAAAAGAAAAAAAAAACTAAAGTGAAATCAGTAAGCAAAAAAGTGGGTATGAGAAACAGAAAGACATTCAAATAAAGTAGCCACCTGCATTAGATGCATCTGTTGACACATAAGCAGAACATCATTTTAGTTCTTACATAACGATAATTGTCCAAATGTGTTGCTTAAGATTAATTTCCAATTCATGCTAAAATTAATACAATTCGAAGACATACAAATTAAATAACTTACACAACCTCTCTACAGTAATAACACCCAGCCAGTTTCAAATATCGCCTTCATTAGGATTGTATCCTATATGAGGTTGTTTCCATTTCTTCATTTACAATCACTGGTGTGACTTTAACAGTGGAATACAATCAACACATTTTTTTTAATTGTAGATTTTGGTATTCTATATTGTACAAGTGCAACTTCATGAATGCCTAGTACTACTACTAATAATAATAACAATAAGAGTACAACTAATAACACTACTAAGATATAAGAAATTCCTTCAATAGTCCCACAGTGGGGACATTTACATTATTGCAGCAGTAAGTGGATAGCAAAAAATAAAAAGAGCATTCATAGAAAAAAACAAAGAATAATAAATAATAAGTAAGTACACAGACAATAAAAAGACAATAGTAGTAAAAGAAATATAGTAGAAAAATTGTAACATTATGTACAGGAGTAATATTGGTGTTGAATGATAAGATACCTTAGTTTGATATTGTTATTGCACGGGTTTTAAAGTGAACAAATAATACACAGTTGAACTGAAGTAATAGTGTACCAAAAATACTGATGTTGCATATAGTCATGTACATTAAAGTGCAGTTTGTGAAACTGTCCAGGTTTGGGGTGTGGGGTGTGTGAGGTCTACTGGGAGCAGTGCTGGTTGCACAGTCTGACAGCTGCAAGGAGGAAGGACCTGCAATATCACTCCTTCACATACTTTGGGTGAGGAGGTACTACTACTACTATCACTACAACTTATAAGATAAGATAAGATATGATGTATCTTTATTGATCCTCCTCAGGAGAAATTCACAATCAAATTCACAAACAGTACACAAGTAGTACAGTGGAAAAAATGTAGCAGCGTAAATATATGTAATCTCCACGCACAATTGGGTGACATTGCGTTCAGTGTGAAAGTGATAAATAAAATGAAATATAAAATAACTACAGTACTGTGCAAAAGTCTTATGCCACCACCATCATACAAACAGAAAACACAGGAACTATGTACACAAAATTTAACATAAATGTTTAATTATTAGTATTAATTATAATGTAATTATTTTAATAATTAATGGTTCCATTCCATTTAGGTTTAAGAGAGCCAGGTCCCTGCTATTGCTGTGTAAGGGGAGTCACACTAAATACTTGCCACTTTAGCCTATAGAAGCTGTTTTCTTTTCTATTGTTTTCCCCTGTTTTTTCTAATACTGCATACACATTTCCTGTATTTTCTGATTGTATTCTATTAAAGAGACTGAGAAATAATTATATATGGTCATTATAGCATTGCTAAAACAAGTCTAATGGTGGCCTAAGACATTTGCACAGTACTGTACATCTACGGACTATAAGCAAAGTAATGAGGGAGTTTGATGTGTCAGCTGCAAAATATGATGTGGAAATGTCAGATTATTAACTAAAATTTACAGATTTTCCTGCTATTTACAGATAATGGCGGCTGAAGACACACAGTCTTCTCTGACAAGTCTAGTAGGCCACCATTAGACTTGTTGATTTAGCAATGCTATAATCTCAGTCTCTTTATTAGAATACAACCAAAAAATACAAGAACTGTGTATGCTCTATTAAAAAACAGAAAAGAAAACAGCTTCTATAGGCTAAAGTGGGTAAGTATTCAGACCTCCCCTTACACTGGAGCAATAGCAGGAACCTGGCTCTCTTAAACCTAAATGGAATGGAGCCCCAATTAATAATAATATTTAATAATTAATGTTACATTTTGTGTACATATTTCCTGTATGTTCTGTTTGTATGATAGTGTCTTTTGCACAGTACTGTATATACAGGAAACAATCTGCAATATATAAATGTGCGATGCATACATTTCTGAGATTATAAACATGTGTGCAATGTTCTTGGGATTTACATAGTAAGGACAACATCAGTCTTTTGTAGTGGAAGTGGGAGGTACTGGGAGCTGTGGTATTGTACAGTCTGATGCCTGATGGTATAATAATAATAACTACTACAACAATAATAATAATAATAACAACGATAATAACAACAACAATAATGATGATAATAATAATAATAATAACACTAATAATAATAATAATAATAGAAGAAGAAGACGACGAATAGGAAGACACATTTGATGTAATAAAGTTATGAACATTATAAACATGTGAAAATCTCAGCTCAGATTGTCTATGAACGCACCGTCGAACTACAGGAAGTAAGGTGTTTTTTTTGTTGTTTTGTTTTACTCGGTGGTGTAACGTTAGCGTGTCAGGCTAACCTTAGGTTTAAGGTGCACCCTGAGCAGTAAATGTGAAGGTTCAGCAGCGTTTATAATAGAAAAGATTTACTCTAGCGACCCGGTCAAGGGGATAAAATCTGTCTTGAGTTGCATGCTGCAGTAACTGAGTAGCTTCTCTGTGCGCAGCCGCTTAGCTAGTGTCCACTGTTGGTTTGCAATGTGACGCGTTTAGGGGACATCTGTAAATTGTAGTTACAGAAAACAGCCCGTGTTACTCACCCCCCTCTATAGGTATCTGCATGCATATCGGTCACTCGCTACGCCACCCACCACAACAAAATTTTTAACCGGTGGGTCTCATACCCGACGGCCGAGATGATCCCATCCGCGACGTAATTTTCCAAATTAATATGTGGACTGGCACATTTCTAACGTCTCTCTCGATGAGAAAACGACACCGCCGGACGAAATACTATTAGCTACAAACAACATCAAGGTAACGTGAACAGTTTCCGGTCATTAGCTTCATAGTTTGTGTTGATATAGCATTTGTTTTTAGCTCATAGTTAAAAACTGCTGCGTCAACTACTTGTATGTTGTTAGCTTGACAACCTTAAGCTGCAAGCTGCACTAAACAACATATCTTGTTTGATTTTTTTATGCGTTGTTGTGTTTGTTTTCGCTTTGGCGCTTCCCCCTAACTCAAGGCGTTGTCTGATGATTTGAGGCGGTGGAAGTGTGGTTTTTTTGGGGGGGAAGAAGGATTCATATTATTGGCTACCGAGGGACACTTAATATACTGTACTTCTGGGCGATATGACAGCGTGTCAAACACCGTTTTGACACTTTTAATGGTTGTTATGGCAGATAGCTGCACATCATAACATAGCGGGAAAGTGTTGTCATATTAAACACATTATTGCCATGTGCCATTAGCTTTTAACCTAGCCTAATATGAGTTTGGAGAAGCAGCTTTACAACAAGACAAGTGAACATATATTGACCCTTTAAAAACTGATGAGCTTGATGAATGATCTTCATTAAATTCATGGACTTAGACAGCTCATATCAAATCAATTTATGTAGACTGTTACTAAATTGAAAGTATCTTAACATGTCCTTGTTCAGTATGTTGACATTCTTGTAAGTTACCAGACTTTAGTTATAGTAGAGGAATGAAACCTGTAGGGCTGACACAACGTGGATTTCACTCACTCTTAATTGAATAAAAGTTAATGGGTTTACTGTAGTGAACAGGTAAACATGTTTTAATCTGTCTACAAATCTGGGTTCAGTGCTCAGGTACTGTACATAGCCAGAACCAGTTATTATTTCATGCATTTGCTGCTACAGACGGGATCATACTTAATTTCATATTCACAGTTTGTTGCATATTAAATTGACCTTCTTTTGGTCAGATTTTTGCTAGACGTGTTTAATAACTGTAACATAAAAACACCAGCAACAGTAGTGGTTTGTGTTGCCATTCATATTTTATTAATAGCTTTAAAAAGACAACCATCACACCATATTCCTGCTGCTGGATATCACCTTATGGATCTATTCTTTCTTTCCACACCCCTTGAGAAATGGATGACCTATATTCACGCCTGTTTGACTGTGTTTTCTCCTTGTTTTACAGCTGAGTAGTATGCTGGACGTGGGGAAGTGGCCAGTGTTTGCACTCCTTCCTCCTGAGGAACTACGGCTTATCCGACAGGCTTGTGTCTTTGGCAGTGCTGCAAATGAAGCCCTCTATGTCACAGTTAACGATGAGGTAACGCATGTGCTCTAAGCAACAGTGCTTTAATCCTCTTGACATGAAGTTGTATTGCAAGACTTGATAGACCTAATTTCCCTTATGATAATATTGGTTTGGTTATTATCTTGTGTTGGGAAGTGAGTCGAAAAACGCTGGAAGCCTCTCACTCGCCGGTTTATACAGGTGCAGTTTCAGGCACAGGGATAAGCAGATAGAATGAGACTATCTTTAGCCATATGGGCCTAATACCCGAGCAAGCTCCATTTTTATCCTGTGGAAAGGTGCGCTGCATGCCTCGTCTTTCTGCTCTTGCTCTGTTGTTTGTCCCTGGGGCCCAAACAGTTGATGTTTCAGCAGTCAAGTGCAGCAAAAAATAAATTTAAAAAATATAATCTGGTAGATTTTACTTAAGGTGGTGGTGCACATTACATTGAGTGTATCCTTAGAGCACAATTTTTATTACATTTTATACAGCTTACAAACTATTTGGAAATCAGACAATTAAAGCATATCTATAAACATAATGGCTCAAAAGATTACTGATGGGTTGCAGCAGTAGTCCAATATTGCTGTTTAATCAGTAAGTTCTATGTATGGTTTAAGTAGAACAATGTAGCGTGTATAGGACAGCAACAGCAATGTTTACACCAGCATGACAATATAAACTCAATGATATCTTCCTGGAAATTAATATGTTAATAATAATAACAATGATAATGATTGTAGTAATAATAATAATAATAATACTGATGATAATAATACATATAATAATCCTGTCATCAATACAATTCAAGTACCAATAAAAAAAAAAAACTTTAAAAAAGAGTTTTAGAACCTATTCCAATCTGAACCATCCCAAGATCATCCATAATCTCTTCCCAGTATGTTTTCTCTCCAAATATTTTGTGTTTACTCGTGAATAAATATATATATAGGTAAACATCAGAACGAGGCATTAGTATCAGTACCATTTTCAACAGTGTTTTTTTGGTCTCTGCAGGTCTTTGCCTTGGGCACCAATTGTAGTGGTTGTTTAGGGCTCGGAGATCTTCAAAGCACTATCGAGCCACGCAGAATTGATGTCCTGTGTGGAAAGAAGATTGTGTCCCTAAGCTATGGAACAGGACCACATGTGGTTGTCGCTACTTCAGGTAATCCAGTTCAGAAAATATCCCATTTGTCCTCAAGGGGGAATTTCCTCAGAAGACATCACAGACACAAACAAAATGATATGAACTAAAATAGGATGCAGGTGTAGTTAAAGTGTTTCCCTACAGAAAGTTGCCCTCTTGGTATTTATTGGTAAACTAGTAGCACAAAATCACATCCAAAGGTAAACAGACTGCATTTATTGTAATCCTTAAAGGCCCAATGTAGAAAGGTCTATAGAAATAAATCTTATTTATTAATATACTGTTAAAGTTTCAGTTTAGTTTCTCACATTCTATTTTCTTTTTGCTATTCTCTCTTTATAAGCAGCTGTTTTTCATAACTGACATTTAAACAAACCGTACCCTGTGATATCTAATGAAAGCAGCGCTGAGCCTAAGCTGTAAATAATGTGAGGTCTACTTCTTCTTATCTGTTTATAAAACATTAACTACTGAGACAACATAAATGAGAGTTTACCTGCTACTGTGTAGATGGAGAGGTGTTTGCTTGGGGCCACAATGGCTACAGCCAACTTGGCAATGGGACCACCAACCACGGACTCACCCCTGCCCTGGTGTCCACCAATCTCCTTAGCAAGAGAGTAACAGAAGTGGCCTGTGGCTCACACCATACTATTGCCCTCACAAATGATGGAGAGGTAATCCATTTTCACTTTTTCATCTCTTTAGCTGCTATCTGCTTCAACTGGGTGTATCTTTGGACCGTTAACATATATGTATCTCTGTATTCAGGTGTACGCATGGGGTTACAATAACTCTGGCCAAGTTGGTTCAGGGTCTACTGCCAACCAGCCGACACCACGCCGGGTCAGCAGCTGCCTGCAAAACAAAGTGGTTGTCAACATAGCCTGTGGTCAGCTTTGCTCTATGGCTGTGCTGGACAATGGAGAGGTAATAGCTGACATCAACCTGCAGATGTGTAACATGAATAAATAAATCAGTGCCCCCTCACACGGCCAAAAATTTGACACTCAGCAGCTTTTTAGTTATTTTTAAGTGGGTTGGGTGGGTAATGCAAAGTTGTATCACAGCCAAGTAGGAACATTTATATAACACGCAGTTAATATAAAAATGTCACATCACTATGAGCTGATTTTCACCCACATGCATCTAAAAGTTGCACCAATTAATGCTCCCTTTTGTAGATCTATGGTTGGGGCTACAACTGCAATGGCCAGTTAGGTTTGGGCAACAATGGAAATCAGCAGACCCCATGCAGGATTGCTGCTCTCCAAGGTGTCAACATCGTCCAGGTAATAGCCTAGCGAGAGATGAATCTCATAAAGCTTTGTTGTTTGTAATGATGTATTCTGGTTATCTGTATTCTTATTATATTATTTTCTCTATATACAGGTTGCTTGTGGATATGCACATACATTGGCGCTTACAGATGAGGGGTTTGTTTACGCCTGGGGAGCCAACTCATATGGGCAGTTGGGAACAGGCAATAAGAGTAACCAAGCTCTTCCCACCCTAATAAACACAGACAAGGAGAGGTTAGTACTTTGACTCTAACCCCAGTCTAAATTAGCTGCGACACCTCTCTGCTGCCACATCAGGTCACGAAAGGGCAGCATGACAAGGTCCTGAGAGTAGAATTTCCCGAGCATCAAGACCCCTTGCTTATTCTAGTGAAGTATTTCTATGAAAAACACAGTGGAAATCTACTTTTACTTGTCCATCATCTTTGCCTGTTCGTTAGCTGTATTATACATTAAAACATAGAGTCTATATAAAACATTTATGCATTAGTTGTAGGTTGAGGTCTGGATTCTGCTTTCATCACAGGATAGTGGAGGTGGCTGCATGTCACACCAGCCACACATCTGCCGCCAAGACCCAGAGCGGCCAGGTTCTCATGTGGGGTCAGTGTCGAGGTCAGGCTGTGGCCAGTCCCCACCTCACCCATTTCAGCAGCACGGATGACGTTTTTGCCTGTTTCGCCACACCAGCAGTCACGTGGCACCTCCTCTCAGTAGGTAAGAGACACTTGATACATATCTGTATGTATCATAGGAACTAATTCCAACAGGCTGAATAAGAAATAAACAGGAAACTCTGTTTACTGACTGATCTAATTTGAACTCAGACAGAGAAGTATAAACATGTTCCTGTAGGATTTCCATTCTTTGGAAATGCTCCAATTTGTGAAGTGAATGACATCCCTCTGAATAATTTGTTCGTAAACCAACACAGCACTGAAATCATCTGCGCTCTCACAAGTGCGGTGTCTAATCTGTGTAGTCTAGAGCGTCTATTTCTTCATCATTTTTAATCGCCATGTCTGGGATTTTGACTTTTAGGAAGAGTTGTGTGTGTAATATTGTGTTTACAACATTGCACTATAGCTTAAAACAAGAGTAAAAATCAGGAAATGATGAAGAAATGTGTAACCTAACAAGTTCCAAGTTAGCTAATGTTTACAGGACTGTAATAGACATCACTTAGCATTTACCCAGTTACAAAGACAGGCCTTATCAAACATTAATCATATTGGGTTTTTTTTTGTGTTCTCTCTATAAAAAACTAAAACTATTCTTTCTGTCTTTATGCCAGATGGTGATGACTACCTGACTGTTGCTCAGTCTTTGAAGAAGGAGTTTGACAGTCCAGAGATTTCAGACCTGAAGTTCTTGGTTGATGGAAAGTGTATACATGTTCACAAAGCCCTGCTAAAAATCAGGTACAGAAAACCCACACCCTGAACTCCTGCTTCTTTTTTTATTATTATTATTTAGCAAATAGGCGTGAATCACAAATGTTAAGCTAAATAATGCAATTATGATTATTTTCTCGCCTTCGGTTATTACAACTTAATATATACTCACTGTTTACTCTTTTTAGTGCAGTGTGCTCCTTGAAAAATGAACCACAAACACCATCAAATAACATGACATTATGAGTAACTAACACGGCACTGACATTGTGGGAATCATTGTGTGCATTTACTCACACACAATAATTTATTTTATGTTAAGAATATACTTCCTAGGTTACTGTGGTCTTTATAAAAATCAAGACCACAGTAAAAAAAAAAAACTGCTTTATTACTGATGTTACGGTGCAGATAATAATCCTTGAGGTTTTGCTCTCTGATGTTGGGGCTACAGCACTATTTTCTTACTGGCTGTGATTATATGTGTTTTGTATTTAAGAGGGGTTTCCTGTCTTTCTCAATAGAGCAGTCTACTTCTCCATTCTGACTTTCATTATGCACGCATGAGTGATTTTTTCACATTCAGAGGTTGTTTGCATGATCCTAATGAACTTGCTTATGCTTGCTTATACTGCACTGGGATTGTCAGGGGAACAGGAACACACTTTGTTGTTGCAGAATTGTGTGTTTGTTAATTACAGTAACAGAAAATCAAGAATTGTGCCACCATAATGACACACTGAGTTGTTTTTCTCTGTGATCATTAATTAAACATACACCCAATGTATGCTCTTCCTGTAATCCTATATATAAACTCCATCTGTGAGACAGTGTTGCCTTGTCTTTCCTGTTAATGTCATGGGGAAGCAAAGACAGACCTATTGTTTCCCGTTTTTTCTTTTTATAACCTTGCTTGAACACAGAGTATCTGCATTCCAGTCCTTTGCTCTTTTGCACTGTCAGTAGGAAGGAGCCAGACTGTCTGCAACGTCAACCTTTAGTGCTCACGCTCACACGAATATGCAACAGCGCAAAACGGACTTCTTTGCCAAGATCCGATGCAAATGATACGTTTGAGATGCACTTAGAGAATGAAGACTCGATTGTTTGTTCGACTGTGTCCTGAGAAGATGTTACATAGAGGCAGTGTTTTGAGTTAAGCGTTGAAAAATATTGTTAACATTATTTGTAATTCAAAGGCTGGAAGAAACAAACACAGGAAATGTATGTAATGGAAGTGTATTATAGCATGCATTGGCATTCTTTTAACGTCATGTCATGTGAGTAGCATCCCTGTTTTTTCCTCTCCAGGTGTGAACATTTCCGTGCACTTCTGAATGAAACAGATGAAGACACCATAGAAATCCATCAGTTCTCATATCTGGTGTACAGAGCCTTTCTGGAGTACCTCTATACAGACACTATTAACCTACCACCAGAGGACGCTATTGGTAAGCCCAGTCATGCACTTCAGTCTTTATACACTTGAGTACATTAGATAACATTTTTAATAAGTCAGAGCAGAACTCCTAAACAGACTTATCTGTGTGTTGTCCTTATGTGTGTATTACGCAGGGTTACTCGACCTGGCTACGTTTTACAGAGAGACGAGGCTGAAGAGGCTGTGCCAGGAAACAATCAAGAGAGGCATCTCTGAGGAGAACGCCATCACTCTGCTTTCTGCTGCTGTCAAGTATGAGGCCCGGGTAAGCTTATAGCCCCTGACACACAATCAAACACCATGCTGGCGAGGGGCTTCTCAGTAGCTAGTTAGTTGTAGTCATTAGCACTGACCAGACAGCCCTCTTCATTTTTAGGACCTGGAGGAGTTCTGCTTCAAGTTTTGCGTCAACCACCTAACAGCTGTCACGCAGACCCAGGCCTTTGCAGAAATGGACCACGAGCTGCTCAAGAACTTCATTAGTAAAGCCAGCCGCTACGGGGCTTTCAAAAACTGACTAGAGCGACCTCATAGAGATGGACTCAACACGATGAGCTTTAAGGTCTCAGAGGTCCTGGGAGTCGACCCTAGACCAAACACCAAGATGATCAGCTCTTCAGAGCCTTGTTGCTGGGGATATAAACACCAGAGAGACAAATGGTTTAAGGTTTCACCCTGTAACTAATGCTTCTGTGTGACCGCTCTAAATCTAGCCTAAACACGACAGATGCTTGAGACATAAATATTGGGTTGAACTACTCATCTATAGTCCAAAGCAAACTGCGCAGAGGCTGAACAGAAAGATGTGCAACAGTGATTATCTTACCGTTTCATTTTTATAACTGACACTATGTTCAACTGCCTCATAGTAACAACCAGCTATTTGAGGCAGGATAGCTGAAAATGCTCTATACTGAAACATAATCTATTGCAATGTAAGGGTTTGGCATTCAGGTATAAATAATTCTCATCACACCGACCTTTCAGTGAAGTGAAAACAAAAAAAGCAATTTGCATTTAGTACTAGTATGATATGTCTGATCAGTAGTGACAGGAAGTGATCAACAATAAACAATATTCACATTGTGCTGCTTTCTTTGAAGCCTTGATTCTCAAACTTTCCAGATTGAGAAGTAGTGTTAGAGTGAGAATAACAATTGCAAGCTGTTCCTCTGTGTTAGAGAAGTGCAACTTAATGACACCTTTTTTTTTTTATTGAACTTTTATAGTTTGTAAATGATAATACATCAGTTGTCGCTCAGTCTTAGTTGAACTTTGCCACTTAACTGCATATGCACATTTTATAAGGTAGTTATTCACCTTTGCCATCCAAACTTGTGGTTACTGTTTAATGTACTGACATTTGCACACTTCTGCTGCAGACAGTGGCTTTGGTCTATGTCTGCAGACTGAAAGAAAATGTGCATCCAGACCAGATCCAGTCATGCTTTATGAGAGAAAAGGACATCCTAATGCATGTTTACTTGTGTTCAGATTAAACCTCTGTGCAGCTGGAAACAGTATCTGACTTATTATTATAAGCATATTGGTTCCTGTGTACCCTGGCTGTGATGTTACAGTATAGATGCAGCTGATTCTACAGTTGGGTTTCCTTGCAATTTGGTATGTTTACAAAAGTTTGGCTGTTTTTTTTTTTTGTTTTGTTTTTTATCGTTAATATGTTTTGCAGCATACTTCTCCTTTTTATTACAAGTGTTTATTTATATCTTTCCCCTGATAGCACTTTGTGGTAATGAAACAGTGCTGGCCTAGTCTAATTGCAGACCTCCTGTGTTGAATATGACCCCCAAGTCTCATAAAGGACCACATGGTCTTTAAATGGAGTTAGTAGATATTTCCACATTAGATTTCTAAATCTGTCTGAATAGAATTGAACAAAATGCTTTTGCATTAACAAGCCAATTATTGTATTTTTTGGAAAATTTTGATAATTAATAAAAACTGCCTGTGTTCACATTTTGTATGGAAAATGCTGTGAGATGCTTCTGATAACATTTGACAATCTAAAATGTAATAAAATGAAAAACTAAATAATATGATGTGTGTTGTGTGTTGGTCTGCCAAAGTCTTGACATACATGTACATATATACAATGTAATAATACTGAAAGCGATCTTCAGTCCATACAGCAACATAACATTTTTGCAAAACACATCTTTTAAGAAAACAGTTTTAACAGCAGTTTGATGTATCGGGGGTGGGGGGGGGGGGGGGGGGGGGTGTTGTGCTCGCTTGTTCGCCAACACCTTTTCATTCACATGCATATCTGCGCTTGCTCAGCATCTACTGTAGATAGCGTGTGAAAATAAATTTTCACAAATTTCTTAGTTTGTGACCCACAGATGCAGAGGGTTTCACATCTCTTATGATCATGTGCGGAAAGAGTTTGTATAAGTTGGCTAATAAAAAGGTCTTAACATAGGATTGAGTGATAGTTAGAAAACATCAGGAGGGTTACGATGATGTAATTCACAGTACACCATTTATAAAAGAATTACTCATTTTTCAAAGTTTTCTAGTGTTAATGTAATGTATTATTATTATAATATTATTCTGTTTTTAATTTAATGTAACTAACTAATTTAACTAAAACTAGTATTGTCATTCATTATTGCAAGGAAGTGAAGGAAATGATTTGAACATGTGTCCCATGTAATGTAATCTGACTCTTGCACATTGAGATGTAATAGTCATGATTTCACAGTCTTCCTGCTAGAGGAAGCACTTGTTATTCTTTATGTGTCCCTGTTTATTTCCTCAAGTGCAACTTTACAGTATCACATCATTCAGACACGTTTCTTCCAGATTGCAAATACCTGCCCGAAAATGACAGAATGTGGCCAAAATAATAGGAACATCTTACAACATGATTGAATCCAATACCTTTTGTTGTGTAAATAAGATAACATCTGTGAAATTGAAAATATTAATGTCAATATCCAAGAATATGTTAATTTGACTCTCAATTTTACAGTCTCACCAAAAAGTGGACATTATAAGCCTCATAATATACTGAGCACTAACAGATTGAAGATTTGGGCCTGATAAAAGCCAGATTAGCAATTTCTAAATGATAAATGTATTACTTGCTTCTTGCTAACACCTACTCCCAAAACAAATAGTACTATGTGTGTGCATGCTTAGTGTCCAGTGTGATATTCAGTGACTACCCAGTGTGATGAGTTTCAAAACATGGAGGTACTCAGATGATGATTTATTATTTCCTTTCATTTTAAACCACAGTTACCAGAGGCTCTCTGCTAAGTTGGTATGTCATGTAGATAAAGTCTACATGTCACACAACATTATTCAACATAACTGACATGCAAGTGTAACACTTTCACATAAAAGATGAGGAAATGTACACAGCTGTTAACAGTAACTGGTACAATGCCACATACAGAGACTTCCCTGTCTTTGTATCTAAATGATGCATTAATTTGGTTACAATAAAGCTCTTTACTTACTTGTACTTAAAAGTAGCAATGCCACAGTGTATAAATATTTTATAAGGTGACAACACATTATGTAAGTCAGATATATATAGTTAAGAAAAAAGTACAATATTTCTCCAGTGTTTCCTGACATGTAGTAATCATATTAAGTAGTACAGGTATTTACATATTGCACTCATGTGCAGTCAAGTGTAAATGTGGATATTTATTTCTACACTAAAAATAATAAATGTCCCAAATTTCCTGTTATTTGAGTTAAGAATAGTCTACATTATTTCTGCTTTATTTGAAAATAAAGCTATGCTCTGGGTTCATGACTAATTAGGCAGGAGGTGTTGGTTTGATAGTAGGAGTTTGGCATCAGTTAACAGGTGCCGCACGCTTGTATCTTCAGCTAGTGGCTTCTATGTGGTTGTTGCCTTAGCTCGCACATTGAGATGAGTACAGAGTGGCAAACACCACATCCTGTATAGCACTAATTTCTGTATGCAATAACTTTGAACATTTGTTCACTTTTTGAGGTTCATGCTCTAGTGTCTGTGAAACCTGTGGCAGCTAACTTGTATTTCCCTCAGACATGCCTGCTTTGCTTGTATTCAAGCATGCAGTATAGTTTGTTTTCCCCTCGAGACAAAATTAAAATAAATAGTCTAACAGGCAGGTCAGACATAGTGACAATATGCTGCTAAACATGTTAATTAATGGTGCAGCATTAAAATGAAACCATCTGTAGGCCCACAGCTATGTTTGGTTAGACAAAAATAGTTCAATACAACTAAAGCTGTATGCAGAAAAAAGAGAACAATAGTTAAAGTTTTTAAATCCGAACATGGTGTTTGAGCTGGTCGTGCAAGGAAAATGGATGACCCCATTCATGTTGCTTTTGAACTAACAGAGCTTAACTTAGGACTTTGTTAAATACTTTCGGTTTAAGGCACATACCATTTACTCACATACATCTGTGTGTGCTGAATTTAGAAAACAGTTACACTTTATACTCTAATAAGCTACACCAAATCCAAAATCATTAGATGCTGATTCATAAACAATAAAGTCTCAGTTATTTTATCTGTTACACAATTCTTGATTAAGTTATTCACTATTTCTTATATATTCAGTAATTAGGAGTTCAGACTTGTTACTAAGTTTGGTTTGGTCATCCTGGTGCATAGTAGCACCCACAGGACCCACAGGACTCCAAATATAGCCTGGAATGCAGATGCTTTAGTGGCTTTTCACCAATAAGAAGACGGTTTCGTTAAGAAGGTTAAACAAGTTGATACTAAATTGTTAAGATGTGTGCTGATGGGGCTTTTTATAACACTGTACCATTGCAGTCAGGTGGGGCAGGGGGTGTGAAGTATTAATGGGCGGGGATAATTTGTTTTACAAAGCAGTGAAAAGCTCTAAGGTGATAAGGCGGTGTGAAGGACCACAGAGGCCCATAGCAGACTCATGTTTGTGTTTTTAAATGTCACGACTCTGATAGGAACTTTTGAAGTTAAGATAAGGACTAATACATTATTTTTCTCACTTTGCATTGCTCATATACCTCATGCAGGAATGAGGTGTTTCAAAAGTCTCAACACTGGATCAACATATTTTACTCCTAATAACAGCTTAATTAAGGTATTTCAACTATTCTAAACTAGCCACCCCATTTCTCTTAGAGTTTCTAAGCTCATTTGAGAAAGATTATTATATATAGTTACATTTTGATCCTTTGAGAAAGACTGCCACTGAGACTTTGTGCTGCTGTGGCAGTCTTGGAGCTCTTCCTTGGCCTCAGCATATGGACTGCAGTTTGGTTGGTTGTTTGTGGATGCCAACAGAACATTTGTGAAGTCTTGGTTTCCAAGGTGAAAGTGAGAGAAAGAGCCAAAAACTTTTCAAGACACAGCAAAGCCACCATTGGTCCAAAATGCCCTTTTGTCAAGTCACACATTTGTTCAGCAGTTTTCATTTGGCCTGCTCATTTTCTGTTGCTGTAGTCATAAACAGTACTTGATATCGTGTCACTGTAGAAACCATGCCCTCATTTAGGTCTTGGTTTGGTTTTATGGCCTATTTACTTGCAGGGCTGTCTCTCCACAGCAGTTTTCAGTTGCTGATAATTGTTTTGTTGCTATTTTTAGATGCGCTAATCTCACCTGCTCAACCTCAAAGGCAGATAAATAAATGTGCAACTAGCTGGTGAAAAACGGCCAAACATTTAGACTCAAAACACAGATATATAACAACTTTAACTTTAACATAAGATGCATTTTCATTAGCAACTTAAATATAACTCTCATTCTTTGCATGTTGTAATTCATTTATTAATTTATTTTTTATGTTAGCAGTCTTAAGTGCCATTTCCTGTTCTGTCTAACATTAGCCAAGACTCTTTTGCTCTGGGTTTTAGGTGTCAAGTCATATACAGTATATATGACACATCTATATATTTCATTTGTCAGAGTTACACAAAGCTAGTAACTGTTTTCAGTGCAATATTTAACATTCTTTAATATATAGCAAATCTTGATCATACCTTGGAAAATCCTGACCATACTACAGATGCCCTGAGCATGAACATGACAATATTTACAGAGTGTCATTAAACACTATATCTGTCCTTTTTTCTTTCAGAGCTACAGCAGTGGTGACTAGACAAGCTCATGCAGAACTGACTCATAACTCATAAAAGACTCACTGATTGAATAACATCAAGTGAGATGCTACATGTGAGTACAAAGTACATAAGTGCAAGGTAATAGTGGCATTTTGTGCAAGTTACGCATGTGCATTGCATTATAGGGGCAAAGAGAAATTGAAATCAATTGCGCTCTGCCCTGGGAACGCTGCAGTTGTGACTTGAAGAGAGAAGTTTCTCAGTATTCAGTTTTGACTACGTTCTCAGTGTTTCACAATATTACTGCTACGCATTATTTCACAGTATTCAATGTTCCTCAGTGTTTCACAATAATGAGTGTAACTCAGTCCTCCATGCTACGCAACTTCCAGGTTACTCACCATTTAATTTCAGTGTAACTCAGTATTCATTCTCAGAAAAGTGCAGCTTCCCTTATCTTTACGGGCCCTGATGGAGATAATATCACAAGCTCCTCAGTTTTTTCCAAATTGTCAATTTTTAAGGATGACTTTGAGCCAAAGTCTGCCTTCAGATATATCTGAGTCCGCAGCTATATTGCATCACCTGGCGTGAACACTGCTCGCTGATTAGATGTGTGGATTAACTGGGTTCTGTTCAAGGGTTAGGGTTAGGCATTGGCACTGCCATTTAATTCACGAAAGTCGGCTCACAAAGTCATAAAACCTTATTGTTGTAGTCAAATTCATGTTGCAGCTCTTTTTCTGCTTGTTTTTGATTAGCCACAGTTGAAGCCCTCATCAGATTTGTATCTGGCATCTGATCACACGTGTGTCTGCTAGAGAAGATTATTACACAACAATATTATGTCACTTACTATCTTTCTCATACATTGTGCACTTGTATTTGAAAGCCTTCAGTCTTGGCCTTGGGGGTGCCAGACAGTTTCCTGGCATTGTGAGAAATTTCACAGTCCAGGGATTTCAACCACATGTTTTTGTTTAGCGACCACATTCTTGCATGTGAAGAGCTTGTTTTTATGTGCTGGATGGAACTATTTTGCGAGCGAAAGACAATAGTACAGGTTTTTTTGTATTTTCTTGAACATTTTACTTTAGCCTTGATGGTGTTTATTCTGTGGTGGAGTGACAAAGAGAGGCACACTGGCCATAAAACACCCACTGTTTCTTTGATTCTCTGCAAGATTTTCCTTTATTTGTTTAGCTATTGTTGGCAACTCTCTGAAGTCAAAATTAACCATCTTTGGATTAGTGTCATGTTACTAAGCAAGAACACACATTTCAAATAAGTAAGTAAAGATTTATTTGTATAACACTTTTTTTTTTAACACTCAGTTACAAAATGCTCCACACACACATGCACGAAATATATAAATGAATAGATAAATATAGCAAATATGAATTACAATATAAAATATAGTACAATGACAAACAGACCAAACTAAAACATACAACTGGGATGGAGATCTATAAAAAAGACTTGACTATGAAGATGGGTTTATGAAGCTGCTCAAACAAGTCCAAAAAGGTGCAGCAAATCTGATGGATTGACGAAGATGATTTCCAGGGTTTGGGGCTAAAACTGCAAAGGCACACCAACCTTTCATCTTGCAGTTGGAGCGACAGATGGATTTCTGGAATAAAGTAGTCGAGAAATGGAATGAGAAACAAGGAGATCAGAAATGTATCTGGGGGCAAGATCATGCAGGGCCTCATATGTCCTTAACAGGTTCCTGTAGTGTATTCTGTATTTTACGGGGGGCAGCTGCATGTTTAACCAACTATAAATGAATTAGAGCAGCTTGACTGAGGCATGTATAGAGGGATTTACAATAATCTAGATGGGAGAAAATGAAGTTGTGAATTAATAGTTTGAGATCTGTAGAAGATGAGATACATCTGATTTGTATTATATTTCTCAGCTGAAGAAAACAGGACTGGATAAGCTTGGTAACATGAGAGTCAAAAACCATATACTGGTCGAAGATGATAAGATTCTCAGCGGTAGATCTGATATTTCAGTGAAATTGATCAATAAACTGATCAACTGATGTGGTAAAGTCTTCAGGTCCAATTAAAAGAACATTTTTGATCAGGGCTTCGGCGTGGGAAATTAAGAGACCAATATTTGATGGCAGCTAAGTAATCGTGGAGCGAAGACACCTGATTCAGGTTATTGCATTTGGCATAGACAAACATCCATGAGTCATTGATTAACTGATATGACAGGTCATGAAAGTGGCTGAACAAATTACCCAGGAGGTTTAGTCCAAGGAACAACCCCTGAGGGACATCCACAGACCGAGGGAGCTGGGAGAACATGTGATTATTGATACAAACACTAAAATATTTATTTGTCAAATAAGAATGAAACCAGTTTAAAACAGCACAAGAAATGCCGACCCAGTTATGCAACCTATTAGTAAAATGGCTCAATCAATGGTGTTAAACTCAGTTAGTTTGCATGCATAAGAAGTAGTGAGTCACTCTTAAGTCATTACGCATCATTGGCCACTCTTAGTAATGCAGTCTGAGTACTATGCTTGTCAAAGATATTATAACCCTCAACCAACTTCAGGAGATGGTCTATAATGACTTTTCTAGCATTTTTTATAAAAAGACTGGAGATTGGTCTATAATTCTCAAACTGAGATGAGTCAAGCATGGATATTTTAAGGAGTGGCTGAACACATGGCAATTTTAAAATAGTCAGGCGCAGACCTGGATGTGAGAGAATAGTTGACAATAGAAAGCAGGCTGGAACTTACGACAGGAAGGACAGGTTTTTAGAAATTTTATTGGAACTGTATCACAGGGACTGGAGAAGGGGCATAATGTTTAAAAGGAGCTTTAGGGAAATAACAGTAATGTCAGACAGTAAAATAGAGTGGCTGAGTGGGGCATTGTTAATCAAACCAGAAAAGTAGGCGGCTTGTGCATCTTTAATGGTTTGGTTCAGTTTAGTCAATAACTCCTTTATATGGAGATAGTGAACATCAAGTTACGATTTTTTACGATTGCTTTTGGCCTTCCTATATTACCTTCTTTGCTGTCTGATGTTGTCATTGATCCAAGAAGTTGTATCAATTAATGGGGCCACCTGGAAATGTACGGAGCACAAAAGTTAAGAGCTGATGTACACAATTCATTGAACTGGCTAAGTAGGTCATTAATATTGGGGAAATAAGGAGGGCATTTAGCCAGGCTGAAAAAGTAGCTGGAGAAAACTGGCTGTGTACAGCTCATCAAGGATGCAAGAATGTATTTTACATTTAGTAGGTAGTAAGGATGCATCAAAAGTAACACATTTCTGGTTAGAGACTCAATAAAGTTAATTCAGGAAGTTAAGAGACATATTCAGAGTAGAAACTAAATCAAGAGTGTGTCTGCGGTCATGTGTGTCAAAGGACTGTCAACATGAATGTTACCAACCAGAAGTCACCAACTATAATGACTCTATCAAATCAACACAGCCTGTTAACATAGGTGCATTCATAAAATTATAACTGGGTGGGCAGAGCTCCACTAGAGGGGAGCACTAAGCCAGCTCCCAGTAAGGAGTAGGAAATCAAGGTTACCAGATGTAATTGAAGGATTTCTTTGACATGGACTGAGAGTTTAAAAGAACAAAGACAGCTGGAATAAAGGGGCTTAGATGAACTGGAATTAATACAGCAGACTCTCATTACATTATCTGACCTAGCAGGTGAAAACACAGAATGCATAGGTTAGTGGGTCTTAAGACTGTCTTTGTTCATGCAGTGACCCTATAGCTAGATGTGGAGTTGGCATATAGGTGACGAAGATGGGGGAATGGGGGTTTACCTGCTTCCTGGTGTCCAGTAGCCTGTCCATAAGGCGCACAAACTCTCTTTGAGAATCTTGGACTGATTTTTTATGTTTTTGATGCCGACGTGAGCAACGCCTGCAGAGGTAGAGTTAGCTTGTTGAATCATCTGCAGAGCATCAGTGTAATGTGCTTAACGGAGACACCTTGATAGCAGCAAGTTTGTATCATTAGCACAAAGTTTGTGTGACTGAAGTCAGTTCCAAATTATAAAATATTATTATAACCAATTTCCAGCAGCTGAAATCAGTTATCTTATCTTTGCATGGTTTTATTTAAATGTGAGCTACAAGGCAGTGTTGACATTTTAATTAGTCAGAAAAACACTTTTTTGTATCTGTCTGGCAGACATTCATTTACTGATGGGGAATCCAACCCGGTTGTATACTTCCTTTTGACACAGTAACAACCGCCCAATACATATACAATCCAACAATTTACAATATTCACTCACCACACTGCCGATCAAGAAGCTGAGAGGGCTTTCAACTTGTCTGAGACTAATCATTTATAAACTTCACATTCCTCCCTGCTAAGCTACTTCAGTCACAACAAAGGCCTCAATGTTTTTACTGACTGCCAAATGGAGAGTTTCTAGTAAAGGAGAACTTGAATGCTATTTCACAGTGCACTAAGAGAGAAAGCTGTTGGCATGGACTGACAAGAACAGCTGAAAAGCCACTGAATAGAGGAAGCTCTCTGTTCAGTCTCATTTACAATGTCCCTCACTGAATAAAATGCTGTTCTTCTTAAGCAGTGCTGCTGCCCACACAGGCTGTCAGAAACAACAAGGAGACAGTTCAATTTTCCCCTACTTCCCATCATACCTGTGGAGGCAGTCACCTCAGGCACTTTTCAGGTACTTTTGACCTCAAGCTTTTATCAGCAGGTTGACTGACATTTAAGAACTGGGTTACCAAGAAATGCTGTCATTTATCAAAGCAATATCTCATGCTATGAAGGGGTACACAGTGTTTTGGAAGTTCAAAACATAAATTCAAAGATGTTTAATCTTCACTCATCATGTCACATTTTAGCCAGAAAAGTCACAAAGAGGTGGCTGTTTACTATGGTTATTAGAAATATTTGTTACAACGCATAATGCAGCTTTTTATGCTTCAGTATCTGAAAATGTGTTTGTCGTAAAACAATTGTTGAGCCAGAGATTATTGGTATTAGAAAGGCACATTAGAACCATTCTATACTTAAGTTGACATAAAGAAAACTGCTTTAAAAAATTGATGGTATATATTACTATTTTTGTATAGCATTTTTAGAGAATGGTCACTATTTAAATTAGTGCTTAAATTGTTAATTTGTAAAATGTATTATTCACAGTGAAGCTGCAATTAAAGCCTCTTGACTCAATATTCAGATATTATATTGTTCTGTTTTGTTTTAAATAATATAAGTCATAATCAAAGTATTTATTTTAAAAGTATTAGTATCTGTTCATAAAATGAGTGTACATATTAAGAGTGTTACACAGTCTTGATGAATTTTCTCACAATGAAATCTTGTTTTGGTTCATTCCTTCTTTAACTATAAGAGCAGACAAAAGAGTAGGAGGAGTTGGCTAGGAAGCAGGGGAGGAGTTACTACAGCTGCTCTTTCCTCAACCAAAGTACAAAAACTGTCTGTGATACCGGCACAAAGAAGAAGCAGCCACTCTGAGATGCACGCTGAGCAGCAGCCCTGAGGCTGTCAGAGGCAGAGACAAACCACAAAAAGAGATCGAGAAACAGAAACTGAGTGACTCAGTCTGTTAGCAATAGAAACAGAGAGAAAGAGGGGAGTGGGGGCAGGAAACAAACCCCAAGGCACACTTAGATTGTTATACACAGCCGAACAGGAGGAGTGCAACTTAACTTCAGTTCAGTCTGATAATTTGCGGCCAAGATCTTGTGAGGTGAAAAGCTGATGACAACTTTGCTTTGAAACTGAAAAGGACAAAAACAGAAGACTGAGTTTTGACAAAGGGTAGAGATTTTGCCATGAGGACACCTTCCTAACGGACCTGGATTTGGATATGCCATCATTCCTTTTGTGGATTTAGCAACTCCAGGGAGTGAGGGACCTCTTGAGTGAAAAGGAGACGCATTTGTGTGACAGATTTATCTGAGTAAGTAAAGCTCAGCTTGGAACTTGTGGGGTGCAGCCTGGTCGAGAGACAGGGCAGGGGGAGGGGTGGACGCTCCAGCCTGGGTTTCTGTCCTCTGGGAGGGGTCTTTTCAACATGAGGTTACCCACAACATAACTACATGAGGATCAGGGGAGGGGATGATGTTGACCATGTGCTGCACTCCACTTTAACATGGACAGTTGTGCTCTCTGCTAATGTCCTGAAGTCTCAGATGTCTTCCAATGTATCCTGAGATAGGACTGTTCTATTCTTTACTTGCCATTCACGGTGGGTTCATTGTTCAGAGCAGCTTGTTCATTATATAGCCATTATATAATAGACACCCCTCATCACTCCACTCTTTGTCTCTCAGAATGTACACCACTACCCCCCTGACTGACAATGTCCCTCCGCGATGGACTGAAAATATCTCGTCAAATAACTTCTCACACACTGTCTGCTCCAAGAATGATGGATTTAAGTACCCGCTATACAGCACCATCTTCAGCATTGTGTTTGTGGTGGGACTAATCACCAATGTTGTGGCCATGTACATATTCACCTGCTCTCTAAAGCTGAGAAATGAAACCACAACCTACATGATAAACTTGGTAGTCTCTGACCTGCTGTTTGTATTCACCCTGCCTCTGAGGGTCTTTTACTTCATCAACCAGAACTGGCCTTTTGGAAACGTGCTTTGCAAGTTGTCCGTCTCGCTGTTTTACACAAACATGTATGGCAGCATGTTCTTTCTCACCTGCATTAGCGTGGATCGTTTTTTGGCCATTGTGCACCCTTTTCGCTCCAGGTCAATTAGGACCAAGCGCAATGCTAGGATAGTGTGCATTGCAGTGTGGGTGCTGGTGCTTTCAGGGAGTCTCCCCACAGGGTTCATGTTGAATACCACCTCCAAAGAGAACAACGACGCTAATGCTACATTCTGCTTCGAGAACTTCTCCTCCCATCAGTGGAAGTCTCACCTATCTAAGGTGGTGATCTTCATAGAGACTGTGGGCTTCGTCATTCCACTGCTTCTCAACGTATGTTGCTCCATCATGGTGTTGCAGACCCTGCGTCGACCCCAAACCATCAGCCGTGGGGGAAAGATCAACAAAACAAAGATCCTGCGCATGATAATTGTGCACCTCTTTATTTTCTGTTTCTGTTTTATCCCCTACAATGTAAATTTGGTTTTCTATGCACTGGTCCGCACTAAAACCTTGAAGGGCTGTTCTGTGGAGTCCGTGGTCAGAACCATCTACCCAATAGCCCTCTGTATCGCTGTGTCCAACTGCTGCTTTGATCCCATTGTGTACTACTTCACCTCAGAGACCATCCAGAACTCCATCAAAAGGAAGTCTCAGAGCAATCGTGGATATGATGTCAAGTTTTCAGAAGCCCTGCAGTCAGAAACTAGCTCCAACCTGCAGTGCAGCCTGAAGAATCTTAAAGCTAAAGTGTTTCACAATGAGTCGTCAGTGTGACAGTGGGGTTGCTAAACTCAGCATGAGAGATATCAAAATCCATTCTTCCATAGAAATCTAAACATCCTTGAGAACATTGGAAATTGATTTTTTTTGTGCTATGTGACTTGCCAAAGAAGTATTATATAATCTCAGTCTTCATCTCAGGGCAAACATACTGACCTGGCACTGACATCCTGTGTTCTGCAGTATTACTCTATGACCCTTTGTTCACATCTGTGGATTCATTATTACTGCTTACAAATATCACTTACCTGTGGAATATACTGTAATTGTATTATGTTAAATGACTCTGCCAGTGACCTGGAAGGAAATGTGATCGCTGAACAGCAGGACAGTTATGATATTGAATGCTACATGTGCTTGTATATCTGTACATTTCTGTGGTAAGTTGCGGTGCTAACTTTAGAATAGTATCTATTAAATTAACGTACATGTATATCAGGCTACAGATTGTACAGGGCCTTTTACTTGTTTTATTTGTACGTTACAAATAGAAGTGCATTTTTTGTTCTGGCGGCACTTCATTGTAGACTCTATGTTATTATTGGCAATTTAATGCACTGACACAGAATTTCAGACACTGCACTCATGCCACAGTGATGAATAAAAGTCATGTACTGTCTAAAACAAACCAGTTGTACTTGAAACCTTTTGTCAGTTAGATTCAGGGTTTTTTTCTGTGGAATTTAAATCATTTGAAATGTTGAAATTTTGACCCAAATTTGACTTTTACCTGTCATACCTGTTGATTTACAACGTCAAACCTGCATGACAGACTTCAGTTTGCAGAAGTCAGGTGGAGAGTGTGGTGTTTCGCACTACAGCAAACAAGCACCTCTTTTACATCACTGAACTAGTTATTCACATTCTATTGTCTATGTAGCATGCAAATGGGGTGGCAAATAAGTAGAACTAGGAAGTCGGATGAAGTGTTTCTGACCCCCACTGGGGAGTGCCAGCTTCCTGTGTGGTAACAACTGGTGGAGGAAGTCTTTATTTAATGGTAACTGCCAGGAACAGACTATTACATTGCATTACAAAAACAAAACAAAAACACATGTAATAGGCTTTGTAGAGAACAGCACAATTTTAATGCATAAGAGAATGATGTCTGCTCAAACACACTGAGTGGATCAGTTGGGACTAGACAGGAGTCAAACCAGTGTAGTGTCTTAACCTAGATAGGAATTCCATTTTATCATCCTGTAACATTTTGTTTTCCTCCTCCACAAGGACATGGTGTTTATAATATCATCTCTGACAAGGCTGGTCTTCCGCACCAGAACAGTACAGTCCCTACAGCCTCACAATAAATCAGGGTGTCTTTGATCAACTAAAGATCACAATTCTCACCATGTATGAAAAGCATACAAGGTAAATTTAAGTTTTAGTAAATCCTTTTTACATTTTACTGGAAAAACAGATGTGTGAAATATTTGTCCTGCTGTGGACAAATTTACAAGTGATATGGCATCAGTGAGGAGTTCACACAGCATGAGAGAGAATAACAGAAACCTGGTGTTCTAACTTTATTGACATAGCCTGAAGGTCACCCAGCGGCACTTTATTCATATAGCATCTATAACTCTGGTTCTGAGGCCATATGGGCAGGTCAGGGATAGGGTTAAAGACCTGTGCTGTTATGAAAACAAACTAGTACGATTTTGACATTATAGCAGCTCACGTCATCTGCACTGAAAGTCATCTCAAAGTGGCATCTTCAGTTTATAAGCTGCAACTTGGCCACATGCTTACTGACCATCACCCTAGAATTTGCATCCCAGTGACTCAATTCAAGAAGAAAACTACACATTGTCGATTAATCATTGTGAATAACAGTCTGAATAAGTCAAGCAGCCTCCAGGTTGCGTATACAGACAGATATAACCTTTATCTTACCTCAAAGTGTGCATGGCTGTTGTCATCTGGGCTAAAGGTCAGGGCAGAGACAGAGAGGAACAATTTAATTGTACTTTAGCTATGTAAAAACATTGATTATCTAAAATTTTCATCTGTAATTATGCACCAAGAGAAAATTGAATTTAATGAAATAAGGGAAACAACATAACTCTTTTCTCATCATCTCTGAAAAACAGCCAGCATCTTCCTCAAAAGCAGTGTCTTGTGTAAGTAGAAGTTTCTGAAATGTTACCATTTGACAATGTGCATGTTGCTTAATGCCAATAACATGACATTTGTGTGTGTACATTATGTTTGTATAAGTTTTCTGTATCAAGGTTCAGACCCCTCACGTGAGCCCAGCAGGCTCCTTTGCATACACAACAGTTATCTAATCAGCCTGACCTCTCCTTCCCAGCAGGCTGCAGAGTGAGAAAACACAGACGCTGCACTGCTTGTCGTCACATACGTTCTGCATTGCTCTAGTAATTTTAGATGGATGCATGCATCAAAGTACAAGGTGGGCCAAGGATCTGTGAAATTTTACTGTCAGTGATGCAAAGAAAATATGAAAATTTCACACTCATAAACATTTCTAATTCTAAGGTTATGACATTCAAAGGGGATTTGATATCTAGTATTTTTGTCTACTTTTTTTGCATAAATCTTAATATAAATAAATCATTTTAAAATTATTGCTGGAAAGCCCTGAGGTCACACAAAACAAAACCAGTGTTTTGGCTGATGAGCTGTCTTCATCAGGGTCATCACAGTCAGTATCATCTTTTAAGTCTTACCAGAGACAAAAACAAGTCCGGATATGGACTTTAATTTATAGCTTTAGGTTCATATTCCCATGTGGTAATCCCAGCATGTTTTCTCTAAATGTGCACTTTGAAGTTCAGTCTCTCCGAACAGACTGGAGATCATCTGGTGTGTTAAGAACTTGTGTCAGGAGTCATTTCTGCTGGGACATTGACAGGGACCTCAAAAAGTGTGTGTTTTCGGGGAAGATGAGGTTTTGTGGGGTAGATGTTGGAGATCAGGGTGAGGTTCTCGTCCACAGACTCACTCCACAACTCTGGATCACATGACATGGTAAGAGCCTATCCCACTAAATGGAGCTAGGGGGAAGGGGGTCCCTGTAGAGGATAATGAACCATTTTCCCCACCTCGCTCAGAGAATAAATTTAGGAGGAAATTGCTGTCATTACCCTGATATGGCCTAAGACAATTTAGATATCTAAATTTTTTTTCCCACAATTACTCCACATCTATGGTATTTACAGTCCCACCTTGGTTTTGGGGTAAACAAGTATTATTATTGCTCTATTTAAAAAAAAGTCATCCTCAAGGGGGTCAGATTACTTGCTTGCAAGGCAACTTTCCTGACTGGGAAAGAGAAGGCAATAAAAACACACAATACGGGAGACAGAACATCGTGTTAAGTAATCATTTGTCAGCATGTGGTTAGACAAAAAGAAGGATCTTGCTTGTGCTAGCACAACAGTCTTACTCATTCCAAAATAAGAGACATCACTGAACCAATAACCAGTGGTGGAAGGAGCTCAGTGTCTGCAAGGAGGGAGGTAAGCTAAATAACTGCACCAACCAGTCACATGTAATCCTCCCTAACTCCCTGTCGCCTTGAACCATAAACAGTCCTTATCAACCCCTGGAGGAGTTATTTGACCAGATCAGCTCTCAGTTGCATAACATCTTTGGAATGAAACAGAAAGCATAAACAACATGCTGATAAAACACTCCCTTTATTGGCATATGATGATGTTTTCAAAAGCAGGTATGCAGAAAGCAACGAGTCCATCCTGTTCAGAGCAGGAAAGCTCACATTGGTGTCATATAGATTACAGAAATGCAGCCAGGAAATGAAATTTGGGCATTTTAACTACTTTGACAATGCCTGTCATTGTTCTTCTCTTCATTGACCGGATGAGTATTAACCTTAAGGCAAGAATTCAGAGCTTGTTTGTGCCTGAAAATGATGACAGGAGCATGTGGGAGAGTCAATTAGGAGCCTAGAATTTCCTGTGCTGAGGATGAGTAAAGTTTATTTAGTACTATACTATTTTTGGGAATTTAGCGGTTATCTTCTTTCATTTTGTGTGTTTGTGTGGCTTTGTGTTGAACTGTGAAGTGATTTGTGCGAGGAACGGTAACAGTTCTGATAAAATCCATTCCGTGAATCATGCCGGGAATCCCCATACACACTCATAAATGCTCAAATTGTATACACACAGGCACACTCATGTTTCCGGGACATATTTCTTCCCTGGAAACACCCCACCCCACCACACCTCACCACATCTATCAAAGAGTTATAAACTGCAGGTTGTCTGTACCTCCAATACATATATGTGAGTTACCAATCTTCTGCCTGAGTGTTTCAACTTTGCATTGAGGGGAAAAAAGCACCATGATTACGTGCATTCTGCTTGATGGAACAGGTTGGGGTTTCCCTCTGTGGGAATCCTTCTGGGCATTTAATCAGTGTCTGGCCAGTCAATGTAAAGACATTAATCCACTCCTGTAGGAACAACTTCTAACCAGAGAGGACAGCCCACTGGTCCGACTGACAGTCTCATGAGAGAAAGGAAAGGTCACTGGGACACACCACACAACAACCAAGAGCATTAGACAATCTTTTTTATAGGATTCATTAGTTACAACCAAGAGCAGATCTGGTCAAACACAATGAACAAACTTATCAGTGTCATAATTGGGCATTTTTTGCCACATTTTGTAAAGTTATGACCTTCATATGGTGGCTTGTGAGCAATGTTAAATCTTTATTTACTTGTTGACTGTATAATGAATAAATGTTTTTGGGTTGTTGTTTTTTAAAAACAACCCTAAAATGTTAATTTAACTATACAGTAAATATAGAGCTGATCAGCAAAACTTACACTGAAGCCTGAAATCCACCTATCAAGTTTTACAGAGCAGCTCTACTAAGTACATGTAAGTATTAGTGATACCTGGGCCCCAGTACAACTACAGCACAGACTCATAAACAAATGTCCATAGCACACTTCACAGCATAGCCACACATAAAAGCTGACGCTTACAGGTCAGACCCGAGGTCAGTGTGTTCTCGATGAGGAATTTCCACAAAGCTTCTCAGACAACACAATACTTTCCTTCTTGTCTTAAATACAATTCTGTCTCCTTTTCTCTTTAAATCATTGTCTAATTCCTCAGGAAGGATATGTCCTCATCTGCTTAACCCATTCTGACAGTCTTAGCAGTATTTAATCATGGTTGTTGTTTATTTTATAGTTTCTAAAGATGGATTGCGCCACCCCAAAGAACACTGCAAGTTCCTGCTCAAACTTGAAGATGGCATGTTTTAAATATGACCTCCACATCCTTTTGAACTGGAGAAGGGAGCCAGGGTCGTGGAGAGACATCTCCAATTTATTGACACTCTGGCCTAAGGGAAGGACACGGCTCATTGATACCCCCGAGGTTATCTGCATTGCCCCAAAACAAACCACACAATTAGACCCATGCAACAGACAGATAAGAACAAGCTAATACCAGTTCACACAGAGGTACCACCATTTTATGATGATCAATTGATCAGTTCATTTATATGATATTTCATCACTATAAACTGACTGTGTTTAAATTGACCTCTTTGCAAACAATGATGCAGAGTTTAAGATTTTTAACATATAGACTTTGTCTTCAGCTCTTTTATCTTTACCCTGCCACGATTATGCAATGTTATAATTATTGCAGACTCGACATCAACTGTGATAGATTACATGACTTTACAGTCAATTTTAAGCTTCAAGAGTATGCCGAATGATTTCCATGCTAAACAGAAATGAATGGAAATCGATGGCTGACAAAATACATGAGATGTGAAACAATGTGAAACACTGAAGCTTGGTTTTCAATATTTTCAACAATAATAATATAAAGTAAATGTATTTTAGTGCAGGGGCTAAAACATGTAACATTATTGTTTGATTAAATCAATCAGCACTATTACGGGACAGTGTATTCATAGGTCTTCACTGTGTGAAACTTTCCAGTGATGTAAACAGTGTCGTTTGTGCTTGGAAAGTCCAAGTGGCTGATAAAGAGATCAAACATGAACCCATCACTGATCAGTCTGTCTTGTTTGAACTTCTGCAGTGTGTATGCACAGTTTTAGATTGCTCACTGAGATATAAACTAACTGCGCCACTACACAGAATCACAAGACTGAGTGATTTAATTTATTCTGGAGCCTGGACTGCTGTAGTATCCCTTGTTTTCATGTGTTGCATATCAAGCAATTGTAATCTTGAATCAATCAGTGTCTAACTCATTTTGTAAATTAATGAAACTGAAATTTCCTCGGAGTCAAAATTGATTAAACTGCCTCCCTCACATGTGCTTGTTTAAAGACAGATAAATATGTCTGGGCAACAATGTTATTTTTAATTGTTAAACAAGCTTTCATTTTCAATCTCACAAGAAAGCTATAAGTTGTCTGTAGGCGTCTTCGCTGAGGAAGTGTTCATTTTTGAAGTTTCTCTGGAACAGATATCCAAACCAAAATCTGACATCATGCTTTTGCAAAAATACATTTAAAAAAGAAGACATGATAGATATCACTGATAACAGCAGAAGAGCAGCTAAAGCATACGGTGGGGGAGAATCTTGTCTAGCATGAGGTTCATGTTTAGATGACTGAGTAGATCAGTGAAGCAATAAGGTAACTGGAGCTTACATTCTCACGCTTTTCATTCTGAAACAAAAAGCGATAAGAAGCCATGAACCTGTAAATCCAAGAGTTCAAATTACGTATGAGACATAGTCTGAACTTTCACTATTAGATCAGAACATCATATACTCACAAATTATGTCTGGTTATGGCTCTGTGAGGCTATATTTAAGCACAGAAGTGCTTTGAGTATACTAAGAGGGTAGCTATGTAGCTATTAATAGGGTATATTTCACAAAAAGCCAAAACTGTCTACCTCATGTCAGAGAATCACCAAAGCCAGTCGGATTCACCCTTTGAGCACCAACAATGTACAAAATCTCATATAAAATCCATCCAGCTGTT
This sequence comes from Scomber japonicus, assembly GCF_027409825.1. Lineage (NCBI taxonomy): Eukaryota > Metazoa > Chordata > Actinopteri > Scombriformes > Scombridae > Scomber > Scomber japonicus. The sequence goes on from NC_070583.1 coordinate 20,319,327, forward strand.
TTATTCCATTGAATTGAATTATTTTAATCTGGACTAAAGGGGTAAATGGCTAAAAAAAAAAGAAAGAATCTGATATCTTGTTGCTGCCAATACCACGCAAATCTAGTCTGTATAATCTATGAGAGGGAAAATATTTCTTCAGATATTCAGATCGGTGCCTTTATGAAAAAGGATCAGATAACCTTCACAACTTCACATCTTACATGAAAATGCAAAAAAAGATCAAATTTATTGTATTTAAATCCAAGGATCAGTAAATTTTAGTAAAGTGCATGTAGGTAAACTACAAGAGGAAAGTTTTTAGAGGCTCTGCTGAAACTGTTGTCTGAGCTTGTGACTCTGCCTAAAGGTGGATGGGCCCATTAGCATGTGAGCCACAAACAATAGTAGTGTGTAAAACTGTAAATTGTCCGACGATATCTATTGAGTCCCACTTCACATGACCCAGGGGTTCCAAATTTAACTGACCTTTTTACTCTGAATGCCTGATGAACTGTACTGTTCCACGACAAACCCTGCTTGGCCTCGCCAGTCTCTATTGTCTGATACAGAGCAACAAAACACTAGCAGCAGACAATGGAGGGTCACTGCAGAGGGCCCAAAATAATCATAACAATGACAGCTCCCATATTTATAGTTGCAAAGAGACTCCCAACTCCACCGCCTAAGTGCTTTGTTATTAACAGGAAGAACTGCTCCCCATGAAAAATAAATAGCCCTTCTCCTTACTGGATGAGTCATGGTAGCAGATTTCATTGTTTCCCTCACTGTGTGTCGATAGCAGGGAGGCTATAATGTCTACTAAAAACTTTATTAGAGCGCAGAAAGTAATACAGCTAAACATATTTATAAAAGTGCTGGAATTGTAAAACCTCCCCCCCAAAAAAACAGTTTGTTTGTTCCGAGTAAGAAAATTGAAAGAAGACTTTCTAAGCATCGGTAGCCAGACAGAGATCACTGGGTCATCTTGCATCTGCAGAGCTCTTCCTGAGTGAAACTAGGGGCACTCCACAAAAACAAGACGGACGGACAAAAAGGGGAACGGAGATTGTCACGGATAACAAGCATCAATATTTCATCAGGGTTGATGACAGAAGCAGAGGGTCGAGGTGTATGGACAATCTCCTGAAAAGACAAAATGAAAGGCCTTTTGTGCATCATTTGATAAGAGGGGAAGTTACTTGATTGTTTGCTATCAGGTCACCAGGATGAGCGGAAGAAAATCAATGAAGCACTTCAGATTAGATGTCCGAGCAGTGTCTACAGATGCAACCTCGCTGTGACTCAATGCTGAAATACAGGATGTACTGAATCGTGTTTTAAGCAAACTAAGACTGCAAAGCAAGACGAACAGGGATAGCGAGAGAGGAAACGCTACATCACACAGTGCCTTAGTTCCACTGATCTGTTTGCACACAATGCATTGTGGTTTTCTTGTACTTGTCAACAAAAGTGCAGCAGAGATGAACTGAGTGATGTCATGTTACGCTTCACTGTTTATAGTCAGTTTCAGAGTTGTATCATCAGTTTGATATAAAAGGAAAGTTATGTTTACACTTTGACCTATTCACTCTGCTGTTCACCGTGAGTGTAAGAACTCAAATGTGGAATTCATTCAAAGAGAAATATCTGGGGTGTTTTTACCCATTTTTAGCCATTGAGATACAACAGACTTCACATCCTTCCTGGAAGAGGAAGTCCCTGTTCATCTGCTTGCATGGTTGTATATTTTCAGGAGAACAACTTCATGAAATTGTTCAGTCAGGATTTTTTGAAAGGAATCAGTCTTCCCTTGCTGTAAAAAAGGCATGTACAAAATAACAGGAACACTTAAAAAACAACCAACTTGCCTTGCCTTGTCTTTGTGAAATTTATAATGTTCAGTTTTATGTTGAGATTGTGTCAGAAAGGCTCTATTTTATGGTGTTTTATTAGACAATATAATGAATTTCTTTTTCTTTTTTTCCCATTAGAGGCATCAATAAGAAAGAGAAAGTCAACCAAACAAAACACCAACAACACGACAGGGATGAAGGCCCATGTGGGCAATGAAAAGAAAATATGGGTAGCATATTTAGCTATATCACTACAAGAGACACAGCTGTAGAGTCTGTATATCCACACAATTCTGATCTGGGAGACCCTCCTATCTACAGGACACACACATGATGGTGTTCTAGCTCGGCTGCTGTACTTTACACTTTATCTGTAGCTTTACTAAACATGGTGGTACAGGGGAAATTTCTGAATAGTAATAATAAAACGCGGGGGGCTGGAGAATGATCCCTGGACCCCAGTGTGGCTTCAAGATAAGGGCTGAACTGCAGCACTGGGTTTCCTCAATAAAACACATCTGGCATAAGACTCTAATCATGGAGTCGTCCTGGCAGCCAATGCCACTGCAGGAACTGGTAGCAGGATAATCCATCCCTGGTGTGTGTGGGTGAATCAGCATCATTATGGTTTATTGACTCAAGGGTCTGTAGTATCTATATCCTGTCGAGTCCAAACTGCCATGGGCGAGGCTTGGCTTTTGTTTTATTGCTGCCAAATGTGAGGTTAAACTATTGTTTGCTTCTGTCAAGCCTCTAATTTGTAAAAATAAAAAGAGGAACAGGCTCTACTCGTTTCTTTATCTTAGGAGGTATTTATGGTGCCAATAACCGACAACATAGTGCCTTATATTCACATATAAGCAGGGTGAGGGAGAGATTTTCATCTTGCATTTTTAAAAAAATTAATAACCAACAAATTTCAATTTGAACACAGATTAATGAAAAACTGTTTAAGATTAATGTCTGAAACATTTGTCAGTCAAAAGCTCATCTACAATTTAGTATCAAAAGACATAATTATATCTTTTCTTTGTCTCTTACTTGTATGTAGCCTCTCTTACTATTTCTCCTCACATGACTTCACACCACAGATCTCAACTCCACCTAGTGGTATGTCATCACTCATCATATTAATTGTATGTGGGACTGCATTGCAATCTCTTTGTGTCTGCTCCATTGTGGTCAGAGCAAATTAAAAATAACAGCTACAGGGACCAGATGTATGGTTTGTCAGCGCCTTGCCAAGAAAGGAATAAAAAAGACAGAATATCAACAACTGAACATGTTTAGTCTACGTTTGATATTGCAGAGGAAGTGGACATCAAAATGTGCAGGCAGGCTCAAAGTGGTGTGACCCCACGGAGACCCAGCTGCTCTGGGCCTAATATTTCCTGTTTTCCCGACAAGCCAAAGAGGAGCTTCCAGACCTCAATCAAATGGGAATGTTATCATTGGTAACCTGAGTAGTGCACAGCAGATGTTCTAATCAAATGAGAGACAAAGCACGCACACACAACTCAAATATCTTTATGTAAAAAAGGTTTTTATAACAAGTTGAACAATATTCAAGTCAAATCTTAGTGTTTTTGTTGCAGCCATATACAACTGTGTGACACAAAAAGCAGTGCAGAGATTGAAAAACACAATATGAAAAACTCTGAGGTTAACTAGATGTGTATACTTGGTTTCAACCTGATGTAAAAGCCGAGTCAAGTGAAATGATCTTGGTGAATGTGATTGTATAGGCTCTGAATGAACGTGGCTTTAGTGTTCTGAAAACATTTTCTCAACTTCATCTATCCAGTCACATGAAGATTCTTCCTCAAAGTCCCTGTGAAGAGGACACACAGTACATTATAACTTTGTTTTCATATAGGTTATCACATATATAATTAATATAAACCAAGTACATTCCGTACATTCAACAGATACCCAACGGAGAGTCACGCAACACTCTACTTTGTACATATGAATGTTTAATGTGAACCTTGATGTGAACCGTGTTTATTTTGCCAGGTGCTGTGATATTTGCTTTTTCATCATTTGCTGTACAGCCCACATTTGACCTTTTTATTCTGTTTATGCACTGAATAGAGAGTCACGGACTATGTTCCTCCTTGGTAATGTTGTGTTAAATAGAATGAACTGTCAGCTTTACTCACGTGTCCTCGTCATCAGAGCGTGGATGCAGGCGGTCCTCGTCTAGCAACACTTCCTGTTTCAGGCCATCAATGTCGTCACCTTGTGGCTGGGAGAGGGGTCCAACCAAAGGATTGTCAGCTGATAATAGGAACCACAACACCAAAAAGGGCTGTTATATAATCTACCGCACAAGTTCGGCTAGTTTGTTGTGCGCTGCAGCAAAGTAGCTTCTAATAATAATGCATTTAGATATCAGACCTCCTCTGTGGATTAAAAAGGTGCTGAAGGCTCGGCTAATTCCAGCCTTCTCCAATGCGCTCAGAAGCCTCTCGGGAGGATCTTTCTCCCATCTTCTCCTCTGCTTGCTGTTCTCTGGCTCCTCTGACGCACCTAGACCAACAGGGATATAACTGATACATTCTGATTGCATATTTTAGCCTCCAAACTTTCTGTATATGTATGCTGCTGTTGCATACTTTTAGCAGTAGAACCTGTGATGGTCTGGCCGGTTGATGCCATGCTGTCAGATGAGATGAGGCTGGCATTGGCCAACATCTGCAGCACAGAGTCCGATGGCTCAGCAGCCCACTGCTTTCGAGGGTCGGGCTCTTTGCTTTCACAGGACACCTCATCTGACTCCATGCCTGGGGTAAAGGGTTACTTATTATAATTCTTCTTTTTAAACATTGAAAATGGCTCTAATTTTAATGTAAATTTATACTAGTCTTCAAAAAAAAAATCAATTATGTAATTCTCCCAGAATTGCAGCACATAACCTTGTTTAGCCTTGTTTTCATGATTGGTAACTTGGTAACTTTGTAACTTTGATGTAACTTTGATGCTACCTTCAAATGTTGATGTTTTCATTAAGCTCTTCTCTCCCAGAACACTGACCACCTTTTTTCCCTCTTCTCTGTTCCATCGCCCGGAACGCCTTCCATGTTCCTCCGCCTCTATCGCCTGTAAAAGATTCAATGTAGTAAATCAAACACATAACATGAGCTCTACGGCCATCTGAACTAACAGTTGCTTGTCAAAGGTCAGATTCCACATAGGGTCACCGCAGCTGGGGAGGTTGTGTAAGAGTTTAAATTCTCACTTTGACACCATGCCGTGACAGTATGTCGTTCTGATAAATGGACCACCATAAAATTAATTCATGTTCAACTGTTTAAGTGACTATCACCTTGTAGGGAGCTCACTCAACCATAGTGAAGTGCAATTTAGGTCCACAGGTTGTGACTGTGTTTTTACCTGGGGGGGCAGATGTGTGCGCAGCAGTCTGGAAACACGGTGAGAAGTGAGGATGGTGTGCAGGGACGGCCTGTCTTTTGGATTTGTCTTAAACATCTGCTTGACCAAATACTGCAGCTCATAAGGCAGGTGATTTGGCAGGGGAGGGTACGTACCCCGACACACCTTAAAAATCAGGCTCTTCCAGCTGGGCGCCTGGAACTGAACACAAGAGCGAGATGTGAGACGTGAAGATCTCTAGGAGCACAAACCACACCGAAACATTAAAGCCATTAAAAAAATCCAGCAGTTCATAAAAACTTAGCTTCCCTCATATCCAAACAAAGGTTTTGCAGTCACTTGCTGTAAAGCAGAAGTATTTTATACAATGATTCATTGACAATATTTGGAGAGAGGCCTGGGCCCCAAACCTGTGGTACATGGAGAGTGAAGGGAGGGGAAGTACCGGGTGTCGCAGGGTGCAGAGCTCGTAGAGAACACAGCCCAGAGACCACACATCACTGCAGAACAGATAAATATACAGACAGTTATTTATTTACAACAGACATATGTCATGTACTGGCACAGGGAAAGACCAACTGACCCACACATGAATTATATAATCTCTGTTGAGCTGAGAACTCAGCTGAGAACAGGCACTGTTTTTAAAACTTTTCATTGTTGGTGCATTTACTGGCACTCCTATTGACATCGCTGGCTACTGAAAAGCACTGCACTCACAAGTTATATCATCAGAAAAATCAAAGCTAAAACTGTAAGCAAACATGAAAACGTAGGTGAGATCATGTTGATTTTTGGTTGTTTATTTAATTCAAAAGTTTGTCTGTTGTCCATTTGACAACCAACACTCAAGTCTCAGGTTCCCACAGGCAAATGAGAATTTTTTAGACCGAACAGTGATGTGTTAACTTTACCAGGAAACAATAGAGAAAGTACCTCTCTCATTGTGAGCCACGTAACACATTTCCTGCATTCACTCTCTAAAGTAATACTCATATTATGTGCATTATATTGTCATATTTCTGTACATATATTTAATCTCTCCAAGGGGTTTTACACACATCCCTGTTTGCAAATTCTGTGGATATGTTGGAAACATGAGTAAACAATGACATACATATAGGTGTGTAGCTTTCTTCAATTCACCTCCACAGACCTGAGCACTGTCTGTATGCATATAGCTCTTTGTAGTGTATTTTGTGCATCAAATTTTATTCATGCAGCCTCTGTTTTTTTATGTTGCTATATATTGTAAAAGGTTTAGACTCTTGCCTTAGCAATTAATACTTCCTGTTACAGTTACCCAATTACACCACATGGATATTGACCCAAAGTCATTAGAGCTTCATTTTATCTTATCGTGCCATATCAAATGGAGGAACCAACCCAACAGACATGTTAGTATACCTCTTATTGTTGTATGGCTTGTTGTCCCAGATTTCTGGAGCGACATAATATGGGGTCCCAACATATGCATGAGCATAAGCCTTTGAGCTGAAACACAATTGAAATTTGAAAATGTAACTGCAGCAAATTAAAAGTGCATTAACTTAAAGAAAACTGCTGACTTTCTCTTCTTGTACCTGTTCAGAATACATGCTGAGCCAAAGTCCCCGAGCTTGATTGTCCCATTATCTGTCAGGAAAATGTTCTGTGTAAGGAAATGAAAGAGTGATGACTTAGCATGAAGCAAAAATAAGAGCAGCCAACCATGAGAATATGATGATATGACGCATAAGTGAGAAATAATGTTGTGATCTTATCGCAATCAGCACTATCAACATTGCTCATTTCACTGCACAGCACTCACACTGAGATTCTATCACCAAGCAACCAACCAATAAACAACTTGATTGACCTCTTGTACTGAATCAGAGAACAAACAAAAAGAAAATCTGATCTTCCTCATGAGCTTGTAAAGCCTGTTCAACATACGTTTCCCACAGCAAAACCATTAACATGTAAATAAGAACCATTATGTCTAGAGACTACCATACCTTAGACTTCAGATCTCTGTGCAAAACCCGCTTATCATGGATATGTTTTGCACCAGCACACATTTGTGAAAACCACTTCAAGATCTGGAAAAAAATGAATAAAACAAAATTTAAAAAGAGAACAAACAGTGACATTGAGTTGTGAAAATGGTTGCAGATAGTCAAGACCTACATCATCAACAGAAAACTGCACAGTTTTCTGTTGCTGGATCCTCTGAAGCAGGTCTCCTCCACCGCAGTACTCCATCACAATACACAGGAGGTCATCAGCTGAACAAACACAATCACATTGGCTATTGTGCAATCCAAATTATAATAACTAATACAAGAGACCAAAATGTGGTGTAATGAGTTTTAAAAGGAGTAGCCTAGTGTGCGTGAATAACTACCTTCAAATGCCTCCCAGAAGGCCACAATATTGGGATGCTTCAGTTTGGACAGGAGGACGGCTTCTCTCCTGGTGCTCTCAAATTTGGACTGATTCTATAAAAATGCAAATAAAAACACAACTGCATTTCTCTATTATGCAAAACAAACAGCTTCCACAGCTCTGCGTGGGCAACAATCTGGTATGTTATCAGCACACTGCAAATAACATTTCCATATATCCAACCCCAGGCTAACATAACAGGTTGGATTCAAATGTAATCTGCAGCAATGTGCTTTTTCTACAGAGCGTATAGTACAAATCCAACATCATTTATGTGTCATCCCCCTTTTTTTTTTTTTTAAGAATGTCTTTTTGCATGGGGGGATGCAGTTCATGTCCTGTTACCTGTTCCAGGTGAGGATAAAGCTACAGTAAGGTAGCCTACATCTTTATTTGCATACCTACCTTCGGCAGCTGGATTTCCTTGACCACATATTTCTTCTTAGTGGATTTACATTGGACTAACAAAGCCCGACCGAAAGATCCTTCACCTATGACTTTGTGGACTGTGTATCTCTCCATAGAGCTCCTTTATAACCCACAAAGAAGAGGGACCACATGGGATCAGAGAGACTGAGACAGAGAGACTTCAGTGTTAGGTCTTCTTGTTTTAAAGTCTATTGAGTCTATATACAGTACATAAAAGACAACTCTGATAGAAATCTTCTACCTGCTCGTCCGCTACTTCCTTATTATTGAATGACGTCAGCGAGGCCTCACCTGTACCTCCGCGCACTGCCGCTAGATGGCGGCAGATTAAAACCCAAATTGAGCCTGCCCTAACCTTTCCTAATGACCACTAGAGTGTTGCATTAACCTGTTACTCTGTGGGCCAGTGGTTCCCAAACTTGTTCATGTCAAACTGACCCCAATTGGACCACTGAGCTAAGATAGCTACTTTTGCATGTTTTATTTTAAAATGTAGGCCTATAATATATTTTGTCATTGTTTTACTTATGGATGGGATTATAATGAAAATACATTTGCTGAGGATCCCCTGGAAGCTCCTCAAGGACCTCCCCGCACCCCACCGAGAACTAAGTACTCTAGTGGCTTCATGTTATAATGGAGTAATTCAGTCTCCCAGCGCTTTGTATAATACATGTGGGGATGTGGCTGCCGCTGCCTCCTTCTATATGTTTTCCATGTTCGCCATAATGTCAGCAATACACTGAGGGATGTGTGTTCATAATGCTGCCCTTTTTTTCTGGCAAGTGCCTCCTGCAGCTCAAAAGCAAGATGTACTTAATAGTCTAGACAACTCCTGTGTTGGTGATAGAGAGGTCAAGGTGAAATGTGGCCATGATGGGAAAAGTAATCGAGCAGTCTGTCACAAAGTCTACAATATTTCCACAACAGAAAAACACCCGACAGGACACCTTTGAGTAAACGTACCACGTCGGGATTTCGCAGAGCCCGGATAGCTCAGTCGGTAGAGCATCAGACTTTTAATCTGAGGGTCCAGGGTTCAAGTCCCTGTTCGGGCGATCGATGTTTTGACTAATCTTAAAGTGCTACGTGCCGAAACACATTAAGTAACTTTAGAACATCGCTTCACAAAGAAAAGGGTTCAAGTTACGACATATAAAATAATGCAACCTTCCTCGTCAGAAGGCCACTAAACTGCAAATATGAAGTTTATGCCGATTATCCAATTTATAACAAATTATGTGATCTTAATTTGCAATTCATAGTACTGTTTTAAAAAATGTATGAATGCAAATACCGAGGTCATGAATCCTAATTCCCCCAACCTCAACCTTGCTTTTAAAACAAAGCGTGTGTAATTTCTATGACGCTCATAAAACATACTTGTAATGTGTTAAAATCTGCTTATAGCACTGTATTCATTATAAGCACTCATAAATATTCATAATGCTTTATAAAAATAATCATTATGAAGGTTTTTTAATGATTTATAAGGTTAAGTATCATAAATTGGTCATAAACATTTATTTGCATGGATTATTAGACTTCTCATAGCGGAAATACAATTATAATCATGTTATAATGCATTATAATAACTTTTTAAAGGTGTAACTAAAAGTAAAATATACAGCTACAGGTAAAGCAGAATCGTTTCTACTACAATTTATGTCAATAGTTTTGTCAAATTGGAGTACTCAGTTCATTGTCTAGTATCAGCCATTAAACAAATACATCACATTTTGTGTTGTTCTTGCATAGATTTAATAATATTGATTTCATTTTACTTCAGGGAAACCACCTGATTTATAACCAGCTTGTCATGTATTACATCTGTTTATACCTCAGGAATTTTAATACTCAATCTTTTTTTTGCTCTCTGGCAGGGCTCTGGTTGCACATATCAGCAAATAGTCTTCCAAAAGAAAAATATGGAGGCAATAATGAGGTGTTTGTCTATATACAGCTCCTGAATCATGCTGCACAAATAGTTTTTGGGGAAATATGGGAAAAAAAAGTTAGTTTGGCAGTAAGCTCTGTACAAACATCAGCTGAGCTAGCACTGAGAAATGGATAATTCATGATTATTCATAAAGTTTGTGTGAACTTTTGCATTATGTAATTAAATACTGGCAAATTGGTTGGTGGAATGACTATGATTTCTAGCTGGTGATTTTCATGAGATAAAAACATCCACACAGATGTTTCTGAAAAGATTTCCATACATCAAAATCAAACAATTAGACTTTACCTATCACAGTCTTTAAATCTAGGCAAATGTATAATTAAAAGATGTGTATAACATCTATAACCCTTGGTATCCAAAGAATATGTCACTTTTTTGTTTTTAATTTTTTTTTACCATGAAATAGCAGACAAGACTGCAGCAGCTCAGCCCCTTCTTCATCACTGCAGAAGTGGAACAATGCTGTGTTTTTATACCAGTAATTGGCTAAAGTACAACAATGTCAGGCGGTTAGTTTGAGATCAGCTCTGCTCAGTTCACAAGGGAGGAACTTTCACATGGCTAGTTAATCATTAAAGTTATTAAAGATGGCAACTGAATGACCAAGCTATGCAAGTTCTTACCCCAGACTTGGAAATGTTTAATTTTGTGAGATGAGAAGGGTGAGATCAGGACACTTTTGTAGAAGAAAAGACATTGCTGTAAGTGTTTGTGGTGCCAACAGCACATTAAAATGCAAAATCATAACATATGGTATCAGTCAGATGTTATGACACGTCTCTTCTAGTTGTGCTGCTTCAAGAATGACAGATGACAGACATGAAGCAGCTGTGGGGCAATAAAAATCCAAACTGAATGACATAAAGTTTCTCAATGCTGGGGGCAGAGTCCCCATGTGGGTCTTTTTGATGTACACACAGAGTGAGATATTTCAAGGACCGATTTAGTAATATTTGTCTGGTATATTTTTTAGTGCTTTTATGCAATTCATACTTATCATTCTTATTCTAATGCAACAAAAATCCTCACATTCACATGAGAGCTTGGTAACTCTATTGGGGACATGAGCATTTTGAGACCAAAAAACATGATCAAGGGCCTAAAGACACTGAAAAAGTAATGGCATTAAATTATGTCAAAATTGCCCTGTCATATAATCATCATTTTAAGCTTCACTAAATTATGTATGCTTGAAACTATCAATTAAATACATCTCTTGTCAGATAAAAAACCTCAACATCTTGCCAGTCTAGTTCCTAAGAGCAGCTTACATTATATTAAAAGCCATCAAATGGTCCTTCATGGTGCAGATGGAGATCTACTCTCTGAGAGGATGAATAACTCACACCATCAGAGACCCATTAAAAGCCAGAGAAGGATGTCATACTTAATGGTTAAATAGTAGGAAATTATGCATAGATCTACATAGAGAGACATTTTGGTATATCAGATACATTAAGATGACAGTGTTAATTTATGTCCTGAGATTTAGATAATGATAACAAAAAAGTTATAAAAAAGTATGAATTAGTGTTTCAAGAATAGATGAAGGAGACATTAAAGATGTAGCTTAGTCTCACACCCCTGAATCACTGTCCATGTTCCCAATTTGGTCAGCAATTCAAATAGAATGAGTGAATAAAGTGAAACAAAACAGAAGTTCAGGCTGATTATCAGGCTATTAAAGATGGACATCAAGAAACAAAACTTATAATCTACTATGTCATGTCAGTGAAGCTGCTTTATGGACAATGAAGATCACTTTATGCACTGATCCAAGGTTGAGCTCAACTTTAAGGTCCATTTGAGTATTATACTGCAGAGGTTTTATCACAGTTATCTTGGATGCTGTCACCTTGTCGCGCTCTCTCTCAGTCCATTGTCTTCGGTGCAGTTTATGGGTTTATCCTTCACAGGTAAGGGATGAATCAGACTGTCCTTTCTTCTGTTTTCAAAGAGACAAAAATGACTAAAACAGAACAAACTTTAATTTACCTACAAATAGGATGTCATTCTGCAGCAATTTCACAGAACTAAAGAGCACATGACAGATCCACAGAAGGTGCAAAAAGAGCTAGGATGGTTATTAATTACCTCATAATGTTCCAGTCATACAACTTCAATCCTCCCTGGAATGCATTAAAGCAAGCAAGAAAGAAAGAAAGCCTCTGCTCATTTGAGGGAGGATGAAGACCGATAAAATGTGCACTGCTTCTTTCAAAGCTTAACAAAGAGACTCAAAGTTGAGCTCAAATATTAACATCTAAAGACAAGACATAAAATTTGACTGCATTAAAATGGAGCAGTCCTTATAAAATAAATGACTTTCCAGGTTAGATGAGAATAAAAGCATATAGATTTTTTCATACTAGGTGAATGAAAAATGACTGTATAACATCAAATGGTTAAGTGTTGATAATCTTCCTCCAAATGTTGGTACTCAAATTAATATTACCAGACAGCCTAATGAGTTCTGAATAATATGTCTGGAGATTTGAACAACAAGGATGGCATTTCACAGTAGTGAGAGATATACTGAGTGTGTGATGAGGGATGACAGAGTCAAAAATGTCAGAATTTATTACCTTATTAGTTTTGGCCAGATGACAGAAGAATTAGAAGAAAAAAAAGCTGAGAGTCACACAGGCCCAGCGCAAATGAAGGATGAAGACTGATGATGTGATGGATATCATGCAGTAATGTTCAGTCTACTGATGAGTCCAAGTTGAAATATTCACTCTTTTAGCTCTGACCTTTTGAAAAAGTTAATGTGGTAAAATACCATATCTTCTGTGGTACTGGAACTCCACTGCTGGGATATTTACCGATTGTACCACAGAACATGTGGTTAATTACTGTAATCCTGTATTCTAAAATACCACATACGTCTCTGAGTATCACTGATACATCAGAGAACATGCACAATAACATAAAAAGCACCAGGGGGAGGAGGAAGAGGAATTTACCTGAGGAACATGAAGTACCAGCACCACAGAACATGATGTATTGTATTTTACCAGGGGAATTTAGTAAGAAACACTGTAAAACTGTCATTTAGTGCTGGGCAGGTGGTTTACAGTGGGTTAATCAGAGCTTGTTTGTTTGAAACTGGGGTAAAAGGGGCTAAAAAGCTGTGTAAAGCTGCAGAGTTGGCAATAATTCTCTTTGTTACTGTGAGCGACCTCTTTAACAGTGCACATTTGATTTAATGCTACTATGAAAAATATTGAAATCATGCAGCTTTAATGCCTTCAGATAGGCTGTCTTAGTACAATGGGTCCCTAAAAATAGAATCTCTCAATATCAATATAATTTGTCTCAAACTAACCAGACAAAAATAGCAGTTAAACACTGGGTCTGTGGTTACAAAGGATTAAAGGATCAAGGCTGGATTCTTGAATAGGAACTGAACTACAGTTTGCTTCAAACCAAATAAATACTGGTGGCCAGAGACTTGTTTGTCACTGACAAGACGCTGGGATAAACTTAATTAAAGGCCCTTTGCTGGAGCTCAACTTAAACAACATTTTGGGGACAGGTGAAACACTTCATACAGCATCTTTTTGGGAAATGGGTTTAAAACAGCATCAAAATTAAGTGCTAGCAGTGAAACTAGTACTCACAAGCTTTGGGTGAGGGATAAAAGAAACTGCATGGTTCTCCTGGGAGTCTTCTGCACTGCAGAGGGCTGATAGCAGGGTCGATTACACTGAACAGTTGTGACAATTTTTAGAGAGCAGCTCAAAGAATGCTGCTCTTGCATCCTCTATTATACATTATCTTGCATTACTACAGGTCTTACAGTCGTGAAATATTTGCTCTCTGTTGGCTTGTGTGTTATGCTAATAGGAGTGTACACTATGTTCCCCGAGTTAAGGGAAGACTGTGAAGAAGATTTTTTTCACAACTGCAACAGAACCACATTCAAGTATTCAGTATCGAATAGAAACTGTGCCATCTCTGCAAGCTTTGAGAAGCTCACTGTTTTTTTTCCCTTTGAGACTCTGCCCAGAGGTAGCTATGATTGCAATTCATGGAAATTTGTGAGCCTGTACCTTTGGTGTTTATTAACTATACAGTGGGTGTAGCCATGTCTCACCCTGTCTTGGAAATAATGCTACTGCCCAAGTTTTAACTTCCACTGAAGTAACTTGAAAGCCAGCAGTGGCAGCCTACATCCTACAGTTTATAATTGATGTTAACCGCACACAAGGAAAAAGCTCTCCTATCTTCACAGGAAATAACTTGGAGATGGATGACTGCAGGAATGAAGTGGTAAAGAGGGGGAGTGAGGGAATGAGGAGGCTATTTGGATTTGGATGTTTATTCCTTATTAAAAAATTGACATCTGTTATTGATGAAGAGGTGCAGACATATAGCCCAGGTCCACAGGTGTATTTTATTAGTGATGCCAGAATAGATTGGTCTAATATGCTTTTGAAAGCCAATAGACGAACCAGCAGTTTTCTCTCCTGTGTATTTATACCCATTTTAAATGAAGAAATAATGAAAAGTATATTGTTATGCATGCAGGTGATTGACAGACTTGGGCTATGTCCTCAAATGTTTCCTTCATTCCTCCATTTGAAATTGCATTTTACATTACATTCACGCACGACATTACTAAACCCAAACTTGCTGGGAGATGTTATTAGCAACACCTGTTATTTTCCTATGGGACAAGTCAAAAAGTCTATTGTTAAGGAAAAAGAGAACACCCGCCAACTGTCTACTTAATCTATTTTTCCTTTTTAGTACATGTTTATTCCAACAACGTGCCTATTAAAAAGACTATGCAAGTGTGCAAGAGATTTTTTTGGAAGAAACAAGTCTACTGTTAAAATTAAGCCCATTAAAGCCTATTATGGAGTCTGGTGATGCAACTGCCAGCCAGCATAGCTCCATCTACTCCCAACCTGAGCAAAAGTCTGATCAGAATGACTAAAACACCTGTGTGGCTGTGCATGCATGGCCTATAAAAAGTAGGCACTATGGATATTGATTTTTCCTTTGACTCAAACGTGCCCTCCTAGTTCAAACAAACTGCCAATTTGGAAATCTTATTAATTGCAGCCTCTGTATCACTAGGTGAACCAGTGAATCTTGAACCGTCTATCTCTGATTGTGAGCTTGGAGTAAAAGCCTCTGATCATTTTTGCTGATGCAGTATGTGTGGTGTGTGATCAGACATACAGGGATAATTAGCAGTTCATTTAAAGGGAACATATATTTTTGCATTTTTCCCCCTCATTTATGAAGAGTTATGATGTCAGATATACATGTGAAGTGGCAAATTCTGAGGTGAGGGCCTGCAATGAAATGACATGAGCTCATTATCGATGTCCATAAATGGGCATTCACTCCAGGTTCAGAACACTCACATGCACAGGAGGACCCCTCAGAGTTGAGGCCGCAGAGAACTGCATTGCCATACAGCAGTACAACTCAAGTATTTATTTCTGATCTCTGGATTTCATCTAGGACTGCACTGGCCTCAGCTCTCTACTGAGGCCAGGCTGCTACTGAAGGAAGGGTGTTTCCTACTTTCTTGAAAGTGAAGAGTTATATTCTAGTATTCAGTTGAGGTGGTGGGTTCATTCACAAAACTGGGTCTGTGGAGATGATGGCTTGCTAATGCTAACTTGCTAGTTTGCTAGTGTGTTAATGCATTTTACCATTGACTGTATACGAAAATGGACATAATGACAGCTCTCTAAAAGGGAAGACAAAACATCTTGACTGCCCTCTGCAGTTTGCATTATAAATCCCAAACTAAACTAAAAAATCAAAGTATGAGACTAGCAATTTTTTTTATAAAAAGATGATTTGTCATTTAGGTAGTTTTTAATCATGCTATATTTGTCCATTGCTCATATTTCTGATAGTTTACTTTTTTTTGTTTTTTTGATGATATCAAAAGGGGGTGTGACATCATGACTGACAGATGTGACAGCTGCTCTCAAATCTCCGTCAGGCGGTGAGACAGCTGAGGGGAAGTGTCCAACAGTCCGTCATCCTGTTACGACTCGACTGCTCCAACTCTGGCTCCAAATGACGTCATACAAGCAAGATGGCAGCTCCAGGAAAGGAGATATTTTTGCCTTACTTTGCATAGTGGTAGGAAGTGGAGACACGTTATCCATGTTTACAGTCAGTGCATTTTACAGTATGGACTAGTGCAACATAGTAGGAAATTAAGAGGATGTATCGGTAGCATTTGATTTTAAATCAATAACATTGAGGGATTTCCAAATATCATTGTTTGTAAACTAGTTAATGTGTGTAGCTCTCTTCATTAATGTGATGCAGATACTTTAGTTTTGCATTGCTTGCTACTTTGACATATTGCTGCTACATTCACCTATACTACACAACAAAATATCTGATGTCTTGGGGTCACGGACCAATATCTTGCTCTACAGGCTCCATAGTTGCTGTCATGGCTCACTATCTTGCTATGCTGCAGCAATATCAATTATACACTAACTTTATGGAGATTGCTGTTTAAGTTGCCCAAATCATTTTATAAGTAGAGTTGCTCTTAAGGGCAGTAATTATCTCTCTACGGTACTGTTGGTGAAAAAATAATTAGAAAGAATGATTTGATATTTCTAACTGGCTGCCAAGGTGGAACTCTCTAAAGGTGCTAATGTCCTTAGATAATCCCTGCTCCAGTTTGCATAGTTTGGATATTTTAGCCAACTTCACACAATTGTGTTAACTTTTGTAGCATTCTTTTGAGCTATGGGCACTTTGTTAATCTCTGAACATCTCTTTATGTTTGCTTAATCTCATGGTATTTTCCTTCACGGTTGTAGAAAGTATATCAGGAAATAGGAAAAGAACATTTTTACACTAATGTGTGTGAGTTTAACCTAAACTAACCTTACAAGATCAAATCACACCATAGCTACTATATGCAAAGCTGATCCACCTCCAAAATGAAGCTAGCGGAAGTTCAGCCAGGAAGACTTTAACTTACAGGCATAATTGGTATCTTTTCTGCCTTCTTCAAGCATGCTCATCTACTACCCAGTTCTCTATGTCCAAGGGCGTTATTTCAATTGTTACCAGTCACCTGTCATCTGGGCACCCAATAGCAAAACGCCACACCTCAGCTTCAGCCTATCATCTTGTAGCAGTCTGTTTAAATGTGCCTCTCTCTCTTTGCTCCAGTCTTGTCATACAGCTGTTTTGCATTCTCTTCGGGATCCGCAGTCCATTCCCATCTGCATCTTCTCTTCAGACCATCAGCAATCACCACCACCAGTGTCCGGACTTTATGGGGGATCTACATATACATGCAGCCGTCCAGGGAAAATTCCTCATGGAGTTTGAGTGCCAAAGACTTCATCATTTACTAAATTGTTCATCACATATTCACAATAAATATCTTTCTATTCACTTGTCTCTCCTGATTGAAATAATGGTGAGAAAAAGTAATCATTTTCATTTAATAGAACCATACATTTTATGGATTCTTACCTAAAATGTGTCCCTTTTTGTATCAAATGTAATCAACCCTTGTAGATTTATAGGTGCTACAGTGCTGGTAACAGATCAGTC
Source organism: Scomber japonicus (assembly GCF_027409825.1). Classification (NCBI taxonomy): domain Eukaryota; kingdom Metazoa; phylum Chordata; class Actinopteri; order Scombriformes; family Scombridae; genus Scomber; species Scomber japonicus. The sequence continues at coordinate 20,336,943 of NC_070583.1, forward strand.
TTTCTCCATAAGTATCTGACCATGCAGATAGTTCTAGTTTCATTTGCTCAGGTTTTAAGATATCAGTCTCTAAAATTTCTTTTGGCAACCCTACACGGATGAGGTGAATGGAAATCAATATGTGCTCCTCCCAACACTGAAAAATTACACCTTTAAGCTTAACTGTCTATGAAAGTAGTAGTCTTGTTCTTCAAAACAGTAAAAACAGTGGCTTAAGACAATATTTCTTTTACTCAGCAACTGTACTTCATTTTAACACATAGGCTACTGTATTTTTTCATGTTTTAGAACTAGCCGCCCGTGAGGCACGAGACCTCGGCTTGCATGGTACACCCTGTCAGTCTGAGGTATGAGTACTGATATAAAGGAGGGAATGCTCAAACTTGACCCCAATGTGTCAGCCGCTACTGATGAGGCATCTGGTTGACATTCTGTAACAATCGCTGGTGATATCAATCAGCACAGCAGATCAGAGAGAGAACACAATACAGAGGAACCGTGCTAACATAATAAACAGAGCAAGTAATGAGAGAGAGATTTCTCAAGTGAGGGTGGAAGAGGGGGAGGTGGAAGTTGAAGGGGAGTTGCCATTATCTGGGGGATGCCACGCATTGTGAGAAAATGGGCATGCTAATGAGGGCCAAATACATCCAGAACAGCTGCATTGTAAATGAGCTGACTTTGTACACTTGGGCTTGGATGAATCTCTGAAGTGCTGTTTGTTAATCAAAGGAGGGAAAACGGAGAGGAACAAATTACTAAAAATAGTAACTGAAAAGCAGGGTGTAGCTTATGCCTCTGTGGTAATTGCTGTGAAAAGGTTACCACTATTGTTATTCACACTATGAACGAAGGTTGAGGAACTATGAGATACCCCTTGACATTAAGCTGATGGATGCACGGCTACTCAGTGTCCCAGGGTATGATTGCGTCTCAGGCTTTGTCTGGAAGATGGTGAAGCTTTGAAGTTGAGTAACCGGATCAAAAGGCAAATAATCTGACTGGAGGTCATGGGATTCACCTCATCAATAATAGGGAAAAGTTAAATTCACAGTGCTGCATGTCCTTATCCTCTTTATTGATCGGGGGGAAAAAAAAGTCTCCCACATGTACTGAACACCACCAAGATCAAGAGGTCATGGGAAAAGCTTTTTAGGAATGTGAGTGGAAGCCTGTTCAATTTGCTTCAGGGCATATTCTTGAACTAAAATAACACTCTGAATCCAGAATTTCAATAAACATTTATTTACAAAACGAAAATAATGACAAAGAATAATTTGAAGAGTAAATAGAAAACATGTGCTATTATGATAAAACACATTATCATACACATTTTATATCTTATGAATGTGTTAAATAAACTATGCTTAGATTTTTTGGAATCTGAAAAGGCTGAGTTGAGGAAGCAGGCAGCCAGTGTTGGATTGCTTTACATTATAGGGATTATTGCATTTCAGTTTGTTTAAGGCAAGGATGAGACATGAGGAGGAGACAAACACTTCACATGACAATGAAGCAATATTATTTTTGTCTTCGTCACAGGGAACACTATCACATAAACATCAATGACCGAAGAGGAGGAAGACAAGAAAAAGAATACTCTTTTCATTAAAGAAATAGTTATTTAGCAACTTTACAAACAGGATTGGTCCATACTTGTGTCATTTAAGAACAGCTTTTAAGAGAAGAACTAGTTTTCAAAGCCATGTGTGTGTGTGTGTGCTGCATTATGAAACAGTCCCTGCAGTTGTCAGATGAGTAGTGTCCCATGATGTGCAGAGCACCATAATGACTTGGTGTCTTTGGTGCCTGATGTGCTGTACTGGTGTGAGTCCACAGAGTCAGAGTCCTCTCCCTTTTGTCGTCCTGCCCGAGGTCTCTGCCTGTTCCCGTCTGACTGATGCTTCCTTCAGTACGGGTACTGCTTCTGCTTCTTGCCTGCGAAACAGGACAGGCAGGTACACAGCAGCATGGCGGCCGCTGCCCCTGCCCCCGTGCAGTAATACGCCCAGCCTATCTGGCAGGAACCTGCAGAGGAAAGCAGAAGATTCAGGATGTTATCTCAGGATGTTATCTTTACACCTTTTGGTTTATCTGTCTGTCTGTCAGCAACTTCAAAGTGAGTCAAGGCTTGCATTGTTTAGTCTAGATCTATAGAGCATCTTTAGGAAAAAATCCTATAAATCTATGTATTGCTTAAATCAAGTACATTTATTCAAAACAATTTTAAATACTTGTGCTGTGTGTTACTTGAGTATTTCCATTTGATAAAATCTGATACTTCTATTTTGCTACAATTTAAAAGGAAATATTGTACTTTTTACACAACTGCATTCATTTGACAGGTGTCGTACTAGTTACTTTGCAGAACTTTGTTTTTTCTTTGTTCATATCCCATAGAACATTTCACACCAATAGCCAGAAAATGTGAGTATTAAGCATGCTCTTCTGCTCTTGTCACCCTGTAGAGGAGGCCTGACCTCCAGGTTATACCTGCAGTAACTGTACACACAGTAGTTGAAACTAGCTCCACCAGCTACAACAATAAAATGCTTCTTACACATTGATATTGATTTCAGTATTAACAGTTTAATAATGTCAGCTACAATTACCAATTTACACTTGGTACGTATACTTCAGTAAAGGATCTGAGTGAAACAACACCACTGCTTTGATGTCCATTTACTTTGTATACTGAATGTTACAAGTACTGTTTTTGTGTTTCATTTTAAGATGTTACATCTCTTCTTCTAGTGAGTTGTAATCACATAATGCCCAAAACAAAGGAGTAATAACTCTAATTGGACCACAGTGTATGAATGAAATTTCTACTATAAGACAAAGTTTTTGGTAAATAGAAAGTTCTCACTAGATTAAAAAGGTATATTTGCAGCATTTAAAAATAATTTAAATTAGGGAACTAAAGTGATGTTGGAGATGATTCTGTCCTTATTATCAAGTTTAGGAACTATTTAGCATTGCTGGAAGTTTCCACTGTTTTCTAGTGTGTAGTCAGGACCGTGAAGGTGACAGCGAGCAACTGATTACAGCGCTGTAATGCCAAATGCTGTTCTTGTTAATCTCATAAAATCAGTTTGTCTGTATGTTATGAATACTACATTACACTTCTAGACTTATCCAACATTAACAAATTAGTGTTACGGGCCAAGAATGTTGTCAACTGTGACATTTTTGTCCAAGCCACTACATTTCTCTCCCTCTTGTAAAAAAAAAACATTGTTGAAACAAATGCAAATTCACTGAACATAGTTGCAAACAGACAACAAGTCAGCATTTTGGAAAGCATGCTGGAGACAAAAGATGCTGAAACTGAGCCAAAGGCTGAAAGCAAACACAAATTAAAACAAAGTGCCTCCTTAAGACATATTTTCTATAATCCTCTGAGGAGATGATGTGCATTATTAAATAAGGATATGACCTACATCTATTCTAAATTTGGAAAGCGTTCGATGACCATCAAGACTTCTCATTATAAACCTCTAATTTTGAGAGAATATCTGATTGAATATAGTTATCTAATTACCAGCTGAAGGGGTGGAGGATGCGGCTCATTAATGAATCATCATCATCATCATCAGCTGTCTTGTCACTGTGGCAACCTGACTCAGCAGCCAAAATTGAAAACACTTATGTCTCTGAGTCCCATTTTCTGTCGATATCATACTTAATGAAAATTAGCTTCCCCTCCTTTTAAGTGAGGCTGTAGTTAAGGGGAAATAGTCATTTTGAATAACATGCCTGGTTAAAGAAATGACTTGGATTGTTCTCATGACTTTTTCTTACTCATTTTTATTGTAGAGTTAAGTATAATAAGTTTCACAACTTTTCCATATTAAAAGAACATCACGCTCTTGTCATGGTGCTAACAAGAAGGAGGTGAAGCTGAAATAACCTGCTATGTTGAAGCTCACAAGCAAACGCAATATGCCTGCAGCACTAAACAGAACAGCACACTGATGCAAACACACTTGTTAACAGTATATGTACTGAGTACCTGTTATTTTTAGGGGAAAACAGAAACTTAAAACTTAATTATTCCTGATGACATACTTGGAAATTTCGATGTTTGGTGTGTTTCGAAATGCTTGGAAATGAAAACCAGTCGGATTTAGATCTGACTACATTCTACAGAGATAGTTTAGATGCTGCTAGAGCAACTGTATCCATCTGCTGACGTACTGGCAGCTTTAAAAATCCATACAGTTCATCTACTGAAAATTATATCTGGACCAAAACTGGATTTTTGGGGTACTTTATGATATTTATATTTCAGAGTTTTAAAAATTTGATGATTTTTTTAAGAATTGTGACCCATATACAAAGTAAAAGGTTTAATTTACAGTTGAAAACTCAACTTGTCAGTACTCTTTGATGGACCAAATATGTAATGGTGACCATGTTTCTTCCAAACCTGGTTTGTCTTTTTTTTTTTTAAACTCCAATTTCTTGTTACTTATCAACTGGCACATACACAGATACAGTATACCTGCAATAAGCATATATCTGCCAATATATCAGCCTGGCCAATTTACTCGTATAGATTTACTGAAAATAAATCAGTGCACAGCATCATCACTTGGCTCTCTGTCGCATGATATCAACTTACGTAGTGTTATTTTTGCCCTGGTAGTGATGGGTTCTAAGAATTGGTGAAGCTGGTTAATTGGTCAGTCTGTCCATCCATCTTGGTTCAGTAATATACTGATACCAATAATAGTTATCTGGAGCCACTATCAGGTCAAAACTTCACATCAACAGTGTGATTCATAGCAACGAGTCTCGAAAACTAACCAGCTGGATTTCCAAGAAAATGGCTGTTTACGTATGAATTATGTATGAATTCAGAGCTGTTGGTGGACCCCAGTGACCTTTCCTATATCAGGCCAAGATCTCTACATGTACACAACAAATATCAAAATCTAATGAGCAGATTGTCCTGACATTCACAGACTACATTTATGCTTCCCAAAGTTTCACATAAAGTTTGAAGAAAGATGAACCAGGTTGATTTAAAAGATTGAATCATGGCCTTTGCTCTAACACCAATTTTTATTTTTTAGCCCTAGTAGCAGTAAGGCTCTTTGTTTCATTCAGCATAGTGAGGTGTGATTAACATCGAAGCCTCTCTTTGCTTGGTGGTTAATGGCAGTAATCCAGTTCATTGAACACATATCATATCTAAATGTGTAAGAAAAAAAGCAGACCAAAAAACATTAAAAAAATCTGCATAAACCTTTGACATAGATGTAAATTTAAAGAGAGGACAAATCTGAGTGTATCCACAGTCACTTGATTACATAAGATGATACCTTTGACATTCAAATAAATTGTTGCAATTAAACCAAATTGATTTCCCTCAAATGGTTAATAGGCTTGGTATTAATATGAATTTAAAATTTAAAAAATCGTGCTGGAAAAAACATTTTCCAGCACGTGATCAGCATCACATAAAAGAGCTGCTTCAGCATGAATAGCTCATCTGTCTGCGTCGTGTCTGATACAGTAGCATATGAGATAGTCCTGATAATGCCATCTCAATACAGAGCTCACATCGAGCTCCTGCTTATTCTGAGCACATATTTAAAGCCATAAAACACTTCAGAAATCAACAGTAACTGGAGGTTCACTTGACTTTTTATCATACATTTTAAATATTAAGGGATGGTGTCTCCCTGGTATGACAGTACTTGAAAGTTGTGTCTGCATGGTTTCTAAAAAAAGGCAGAATGTCAAGGGCCATACATAAAAGTCTGTTCTCCCTTTCCAACTTTTTCATAGATTTATCTGTTCAGGGACCAGAACATTCAGTGAACACAAGATAAATTTACACAGTCAAGGTTGAAGCACCAGTGTGTATTTTAGCTGCTGTGCACAGGCCGTAGGTGTGTGTATTTGATGGAGCTTCCTGGTGCCTGATGCCTTACCTAGTTGAAACTGGTCTGAACTGTTGTTGCAGGTCTGTTGTACTTCCTCACTGTCCCATCCCAATGGATAGAGTGCACAGCCTGATCCTATGAGCAGACCTAAGAACGAGAGAGAGAGAGAGAGAGAGAGAGAGAGAGAGAGAGAGAGAGAGAGAGAGAGAGAGAGAGAGAGAGAGAGAGAGAGAGAGAGAGAGAGAGAGAGAGTCAGTCAGTGATGAAGGTGAGGCAGTAACTTCATAGATCTCTGCATGTTAAAAAAAATAATTTAAAAAAATCATAAAACATGGCTGGAGGCTGACACCATTTGTGAAGGGAAAACAGAGAAAGAGAAGGTAAAAGGACAAACTCTCCCCATCATGGTATTCACTCAGCACACCTTGAGGAAGGTCTCCAATATTTTTGTAAGACCTCGCCAGTGGGTCTTTCATTATTAAAACTCTTTTCAGTAATGAGGAAGAAAAATGCAAAGCGGTGAGTTTTTGTTGCTTTATTTTTTGGGCCACAGAAACTATAAATGCACCAAATCATCCAGCAAGCTGAAATGAATTAAAACTCAGGTATCATTCTTTGCGTTATGTTTTAATTAAACGATCCAAAAGACAATAAGCTGCTGTGTGACCTCACCTCTGTAATTTTTTTGTCTACCTTATCAAGTGTTTCCAGCAGATACTGGTGGGGAGGCAGCTCTGACCTGTTCCAGCAGTTTTACCTCTGAATAAGCCTCACATCCTTTTGTAAAAATGACATGGATTGCGATTTTAACACTTCATCACATTTTCAATCCAACAAAACAAAGCGCTCCTCTGCCAGCAACTCATACAACCGATGCGAATGAACAACGAACATATGCAAATAGTTTGGCAATTTCTCACAGAGGCGACGGTGAAAAAAACAAGCATTTTTTGGTACGCAATAATTACTGTAAACTGTAAAATCCTTGAGGGACTGCTTCATGTCAGTGATTAAAGAGACTTATGACTGCGCTTAAAGCTGCACACAGAGACAAGAGTAAAATCTAGTCAAGGCCATTACATTAAGGATTAATATCCTCAATATTTGCCTGAAGCCAGGTCTTGACAAGTTATTCCCTGGATGCCAAGGCCTGTCTCTTGAAATTACCCTGTGGGGGCCCCCGGTAGGTGGCTCCGCCATCACATTAGCTTAATCCCCTCCAATGTGTCTGCTTTGCTATCAGTTTTGGGATGTGAGGATGGCAGCGGAGGAAGGGAAGGCAAGAAAGCTCTGCCTTCCAACCTGATTACCCCTGCCATCCAGGACTGCCTTATTACATCTAGGCCAGATAACAACCAGGAATTAATCCACATGCTAATGCAGATGGGCTAGAGTAGACAAACCAGCTAACATCTGAGGTGGAGAAAGAAAAGTGAAAGAGACATCTGCGTTTTCCCCTGCTGCAGCCAAGAGGACAGTGAACATCATTGCCTCGACTCTGGAAGAAAATAGAGTGGCTGATTATGGCACCTGTAGTAGAAAATCAATTCCGCGAAACTCTGTCATGTTGATGAGAATGAAGGGATGTAAGGAGGCTCTGACCAAGCATATGTCATTATAGCTCAGGATCAGAGGGGATCCAGGGATTTTCATACGTAACAACTCAGCCGTTTCTTCTTCAGACCCTTAAGAGAACTTCAGACAAGTTTCTTCTTCAGACCTAAAATTACAACCTTTGGCTGAGCAGTATAGCAGAAGTAACACAGGAGCATTTGATGTAAATCCCCATCTAAGCAGTCACCACAGTCCCCCTGATCAACATAAAGAAATGACAATTCTGCAAGGTACAAGAATGCATTTCGGAACAAGTGCACATACACACAGTCATTTAAACGTTCTGAGTTATATAATATTATTGAATGTGTTTTGATTCAAATTTGTAACAGTAAAGACTGTAAAGCATGCCAGCATGATAATGTATTCATGATTAATATTTAACATAATCAAAAATTCTCTTTCAAGTGTTGTGTAATGCAGAGAGATACAGCAGCATGTAATCAAATCGAATTTCCTTGCAGCACAAGGGAGGGGGGAAAAAAAGCAGAGCAGAATATGGCTTTGTTTGCCCAACGCCATTGCTATTCTATCCAGCAAACTGATGGAATCAAGATTTATGGGGATTTACAATCTTTCTTTGATTAACACATTTGTTAAAACGATTAAAACCATAGAGAGCTGCTGCTCTATCAGGCACCTCAGAGAGAAAAATGGGGAAAGAAAGACTTTAGCGCATAGTTTCCACATCAGGTCAGATGATGATGATGACAGTGAACGCTGAAAAACACTCTATAAGTCAACAGACAGGAGGGAAATTATTGCCACACAAAAATGAGAGCTCGGTTCCTTTGTGTAACTGCACACAAAAAAATCAAAGGTTTCTGGATCAGCAGCCAGTGTTTTCTGTTGTTTTTGGGGATAAACTCACTCAGCCTGCAACACTGCAGTGGGTGAAATCAATGTGTGCACTCGCATGTTATCATGACGCTATTAAGGCAGATGCTGCAAAACACAAATCTCTGTGGGAATAGATGAATAAAAATGCAAACATACCGCCAAGGTGTAATTCAATTCCATATCATGTGCGGTTCAACGTCTCTCTTTTTGCTTATTTATTTTATTTATTTATTTGTTTCCCAGGATAGTTAATTCCATCAAATCCCATCCTCCACACTCACTATGTGGGTTATTCAGAACCAGAGGTAGGAAGGCTGGTTGACTGGGATGTGGGAGAAAGATTACAAAAAAATGTTCTTTCACATAATGTTTATGAGCCAAGCTGCTTGAAGGAAGTGTGAACTTGTGAGAGGCAACTATACCTCAGGCTCTGATTCTCCATGCATACTCTTGTAGACAGATACTTTCTGTCCTTATTATGTGCTAAGCTGACACAGTTGCGTCCCAATCTGCACAGACAGACAAGTTAGGGATTTGTGTCATTTAGTATGTGGTTGTCAGCAGCAACTGTGTTCCTTAACCCGTTTGGATTTTGACTTCCTAAACTGAAGTGATGACCTCCCATTAAAAACTGCATATGAAGACTGGTGAACGAGTATAGTTACAGTAAAGAACAGTATGTGTTTTTCCATAAATCATTTTGTGTTTCCCCTTAAATTTCTTGACCTAAATGTGGTGTTCTTAACATCGGGTTAGAACCACCAGACTAGCAGATTCACTACAATCAACACATCCTCATACCAAAATGACAGAGTAGGTCAGTTTCCAATGACTCTGAAAATGAATGTTTTCAGAATGGAGGAGCATAGTGTCAACACAAAGCTCATGTAAGTGAGGGCTGATCAAATATGGATCAACATTCTGATACTTAATTGTCTATTTCTCGCTTTACATGTTTCATAAAGCATATGTTAGTGTATTGTTTAGCTGGAATATGAGAAAGTTTGTGACCCGGCTGTCGTGTTGAAGACAGACCCGATGAGTGCATGGAGGGACTCACATGCACTGACATGCATGCTTGGCCAGATCTGCTTCCAAAGAAGCTCAGATAACAACACACACAGGAGTGTGATTTAATTTGCTGCTCAGTGTGCCATTACTCCACTACATCTTTACATAGCAAATAGCTGTTTACTAAATGTTGTATATTGCACCTTCAACACTAGAACCGCCACAGTGTTTTTCAAAGGTATGTTACTATGCTTTATTAAAATATTCATGTCTGCCAGTATTTGACGTGTCTAGCACCTCCCTAATGTTAAAAATAGTGACAATGAATCCAGATTAAAAACACATGCATTCATTTCCAAGTTACTAGGCAATAACATTGAAGAGCTGAGAACTACATCAAGTCATAGTTATATTAAGAAAGAGCAAAAGAGAATGACATACAAAAAAAGTGCCTGAAGTGCAAGAAAGCTGTATGTGGAAAATGCACAATGTTCTGAATGTCTGCTGTTTGTTAAAGGGAAACATCAGATGTGTTCAAATGAAGATGATTTAGCCTCCTCACATACATTCATTGTGTGTAAAACTTCATTTTTAGTTAACTGATTATTCATTCATTTCATTTTTTTTTTAATTAAAGCATTGTAGAACATTGGAAACATAATTTAAGACATTTCAATGCATGGAAAGAGGATGATGCATTCAGACTTTTGAAATAATAATAAATCAAATCCAAACTTTAACTAAACTATTTTCATATTCTTTTTACCAAGAAAATATTCAAAACCTCTGAAAAATAAAATCCCACATCTTTATAAAAATTGGACTCACTTAACTTCGAAGGGATAAGGTCCTTTGTGAATTTCTTCACTGTCCTGCTCCCATAGAGAGACTCTGTTCTCTCTCATACACCATCATCAACTTCAACAACGCTCATTTTGCTGTGAGCAAATGGCTGTCTCATGATGAAATCGTTGCAGAACTTCACTAAGCTGCCATGAGGATAGCTGGTGGAAGTCACCAGAAGGCAGTTATAGTGACTGTACACAGCCACCATGGTATGAGATTGTTGAACAGACGGACAGAAAAGATCATACATCTGAGAAATCTGCAACCAGCAGAGACCGCAGACACTCCATGTGTCTTCAGAGGTTATTAAGGATAAAAATAACCATTTTCCCTTTAGCAGCATCCACCTTGCCTTTAGGTAAGATGTAAAATGTTAGCTTTCTGGGCGATCAGGACAAGTTCAAGTGTGGCTCTATCAACACAGGTCTGAGAGGTCTGTTTGTTTACCTTGATGCTTTTTGTTTGTAAAAACCTTAGCTCATTTCAGAGTCTTGTTTCAGTTGCCATGGCAGCCAGCTGAAGCCTGACAGTTTTCTCTGGTTAAAGGAGGTGAAGATGGAGAGGAAATGGTCAGAGAGAGCGCTCAGAGCAGAAGAGGCCAGACAAGTTGTTCGCAGATTGAGTTTCAATTGATCTCCATGTAGTCATTATCAGAATGACTATCTCAGACCTCGTGGCTTCTCTGAAAGCCTGTTCTATGAACTGAGAAGGACCTCAGTTAAATGGACTTCAACAAATACAATCAGTGCTCCATCCATAAAAGCTGCAATAATATAGTGATCTCTCTCATGCTTTGCCTCAGATTACATCATTGTAGTTGAGCTCACTTTTGAAATCACATTTTCTCTGTTTTAAAAAGCTCACAGAGAAGTACTTTATTCCATCAGAGCTGTGCCATTATTCCTCATCCTTTTTCTGTCAACGCTTTTTACCTGAATGAGAAACTGCCCCCTTTTCATATCCCCCCACATTCTCTGATTTAGGGAGTGCTGATGCCTTTTGTCAAACCTTCCTGCTCCCTGTCAAGAACGAAGGAATTTCTTTTCCCTCCCTCATGCCCCTAGACAATACCATTCAAGGTTATCATTCAAAAGGCCAAAGAGGACGGGGAGAAAAGGCTGCCGCTAAGCTGGAGAGAATTTTGGTGGCCAGGGAATTGGAGAGGGGATGTGCCTGAATGGGCCGGCTTTATGTAGGGCATTCCCTTTTGGGCTTGGAGGATCATCTCAAAGAGGTAGGAAAATGTTAGAGCAACTACACCAGGGAAAGCAGGCCTGTTCAGTGCCAAAATAATATGCAACTAAATGTTCTCTGGTCTTTTTCTGTTTCCAATCTAAATTTATAGTTTATGGTTATTCTTGCTGTTTTATATGTTGAGGCAATTTTCGATAAAACATGTCAATATTATGAAGAAAGAGAGAATAAGGCAGACTGCTATGATCTATAAATGTATTACTAAAACAGCACTTTTCTGCTTCAATGAGAGGTTAAATATATTTATTATAAATTATATGTATAATGCATTTAATGCATGGTTGCCTTTACTTAGAAAAACAACTGGTATAATTTGTCCACGGTTGGTTCAACACATTCACCCACATTACATTTAGCCAGAAACACATTCTCCTTTAGTGCAAGTTAAATTATACCGTTATGTTTAGGTGGGCTACACTAATTTTCATTCTCTTTCAGTTTACTTATCTGAGTTGAATCAGAGGAGGCGCCAGGTTCTGAGTCTTCCTGTGTCACTTCAACTCTAATAGCCCATGTGCCTGATCTGTCAACCAACCCATCCCGGCATGTTGAGACATGTCTTCCTCTTCTTTACTTGAAACACAAGGCACACGCCAACATATGCAGCTCACATGCCTGCTTTTCTTATGATGTTTGGATTCTCCGTGTTATTCAAGTCGGATCAACGCAGGCGTTTTTAGTAGGGCTTACTCTTGTGCAGCATTTTCGCTGGTGTAGCTGATGTTTTTTTATGTGAGCGAGACGGGGATCTAGAGATTCGGTTGAAACCTCAGATTGTGGAGCAGTGAGAGATGGAGGATGAGGGAGATGCAGAGAAAGGAGGGATTTAAAGAGAGTATGTGAAGTATGTGTGATATGTGATGTGCACAGTGAAGCATATAAATACTTGCTGCTGCCAGACAAGCATTATTTAGCCAATAGTCTACTCATTGGTTCGTATACAATGATATAGCAAGAATCTTGGGTAGAAATCTCTGATATCTTCTTTTTTATTAAGATTATTTTAGCAGTTTCCAGTTACTGTTGCTGTTTTTCTACACAACACTTTCCAGAGATCTCCTCAGTCTTCCGGTTGGACCAGGAGAGTATTAGTAAAGAGGGTTTTCTGGTTGAATGATTTGTTTCTGCCAATGTTTTGAGAATCACCTCCTGTGTGATGTGTGACTGCAAACAGGATCCAGTCTACAGTCTTTTACTGAGTGAGTCTTATGTTTTTCTATCACAGGAATGGACTCTATGACAGAAAAAATATGAAGCTTGGAGCTCAAAGTGTGACCATCTTCTCCATGACAATTTTCTCCCTCTTCCCTCTGGTATTTGCTACTGCCAGCCCACGCAAAGGTCATCCGCTTTCAAAAACTGTTTTCTACCATCAGCTATGAAATGATTCATTGTTATGCTGTGTCATATGAGGTTTGCATAGCTATACTTTTATGTCATCCTGCAAGCAGACTGCTGTTTCCACTTGTTTTGTCTTTCACTTGCCGTTTGGTCTTTTGCCGTGCGGTCTCTTTGGTTGTTTTGTTTTATCTGCTGTTGCTTTTAACTGCTTTATCAGTTGCCCTCTGAGACTAATTAATAATGAACTGAAATGAACCTTAGATCAACCAAAGTACAAAAATCAGCACACCATGGATTAGTGTTGTGGTCCATTAATTTTACATTTTTGTGGTCCTGTCATGTCTTGGTTTTGCCAAGACATGACAGTAATTTTTCTAATGTCTTAACTTACAGTTTGTTTTCTCTGGTCTAACTCAGTGGATAAATTAGTACATTTGGGGCATTGTCCTCTTGGTTTGGTATCTCTTCACACAGAGAAAAATCTAAATGATCACTGCGAGTCATGTGAGAACATTCATTCTGGTCATTGGTTAAATGTGCCTAGGGCAGGAGAAAGAACATAAAGTAAAGGTCTTGAATAAGTTCCTCTGGACAAACACAACGTTCTTTGTTGCCTTAATCCAGGTTGGACCTCAATTAATTCTCTGGCTAGTTGCTAGCAACAGTTAAATTCGCTCATCGGCATACCAGTATGTAAAGCAAACCTGGGTACAAGAACCCTTTAGCTCAAAACTGTCAGGGTCCACCTAGCATATTGGCTGGATCAAAGTCAGATCATATTTCCATAACCAACAAAATGCTCCAGAGTTCATTTGGGAACAGACTGAGACTACTCTTCAAACGGTCTCAGTATGGTTGTTTTGGTCTGCGCCCAAATACGATTACTATTTGCGAAACTTCAAACTGCATTAAAAATCCCCTACAGAGATATATTCAGACAAATAAAAACACATTGCTTGGAACAATAATGTGTGTCTGATGCAGTTTTTCCACAAAACATTTATAATGACCCTTTTTGCAGGGATGCCACAGCACTCTTACCACCTGCTGTGTCATCCTAAAATCCTTAAAGCAGCATCTACTCCATCTCCTTCACTTTAAAAATCCAGAAACTATGAATATGCAAATATGTTCCATTTCAATAGTTGAACTACTGGCAACAATGTGCCTCCTACTTCACATAAAATCCATTTTCAGCGTGTGCGCACTGGAGGCTTTAAGTTTCCAAATCACACTTGTGTAAGTTGAATATTGGACCAGAACTGGCTTCAAAATTAGTTGTGATGTCACAAATCATGCTTGTGGGTCAGCACAGTGAAACTATTCGCTTTCAGCAGATGAGTTCAAAAACAGCCCTCTAGCGTCAAATTGTGCACATACATCTTTATGCACATTGAAGCTCAAACATCCAACTGTAAGAACAAGAATAAATACATATTTTGAGTGGAGGGGGACTTGGTTAGGGTTAGGGTTAGAAGAATTTCGAACTATCTTAAAGAGAAAAGTAAAGCAGTCATTGTTTTCTGCTTTTATTGCTGCCGTGGATGCTTCCTGAAACTAACCAGCTCGGTTAGTCAGCCTGATTCAATGTACACTAAGTGCTGGTGTGTTGGCTTGTGAGATGCTGCCACTCTCTCGCAGCACAGTCTCATTTTGTTCCATGTGCGCACCCATTAGTCTTCACCACTGGCCCTGAGCGGAAGGAGCAGCTTGTGTTATATTGATCTGTTTCAGTGCTTTTGCTACAGGCATTCTGTCAAGAGCTGGTCTTATCTAATCACACCATTCATTTGTCACACAGTTTCCGACTACAACCGGTAATTAATAAACACACCAATTACAAGAGCAAAATGAACTTCTGGTTCATTAAGCAGTGGGCAGAAACAGCATCAGCATCAAATCTACAGCTCATGAGCACAACTCAGAGCAGAAAAATGAGCACAAGCTGAAAGTGGAGTGTGCTAAATACGTAACACATAACTTTCAAAAGAGAACATCTTCAGGATGTGTGGAGAGAATGAGCTCTTCACACGAGGGCGCAGATATTTTCTGTATGTCTCACTCTTTCCAGCTACAAACCCACGCCTCCATGCGACCTCAACCATGTCTGCTCTGATCTCATATTGCAAATTGGACATTCTTCTCCCTCCTTTCAGTAAGAAGAGACGTCAAATAAGAGGCAGACAAAAAACAAAGGGAAGAATACAGCGACCTCCTAAGACAAATTCCTCTGCTGGCTTTTCCAAAGAGTTGCACATTTACCATTCCCTAGTCAATGTACTCACTCCTGTGCTAAAATGGAGTTGGAATCTAAAGCATGAAGAGCATTACGCACAATGGTATGTCAGGATCTGAGAAAATCTGCCATGCCATGGTTATTACCTGACTGCTGCCATGCTGTGCTGAGCTTTTGAAAATCAATGCAATATTTTAATTACATATTATAACGGGCCAAGTTTTCATTTAAATATAATGCAAAATTTTAACCACATTTCAAGAACATCAGCAACAAAAAATACAGATGAATGTGCACTTCCATCCACTACTTCAGTTTTACAAATATAACAAGATAATGTGACTGACGTGCCAGTGAAACAGATGATGCGGAAAACCTGATGGAAATATGGCATTCAGGGTGTGATTTGTGAGAAAAATCAAAAGGGGGGATGTTTTTTAAACATTTTTATTCATGAAATTAAATATAAACCACAGCGGGAGAACAACATACTGTAACAACATTAATCTCAAACAAAAAGAGATTAATGTTTACAGTCTCCTCGTTGGTACACACAGATCTGATGTCTGCCACCATTTTTTATTTGTCTTTTCAGTTCAAAATCTTGATTGACGCTAAGTCACACACTTCATGTATGTCATGATTTATTCACAAAATCTGTTTCCATTGCACATTGTTGCATTTTCTTCTGTCACTTTTCTTCTTTCAACTTTTAAAAATTGATGATTTAAAGAAAATCAAAGATGTTGGTAACATTCTGACATATACAAAAACACTTTCAGGAATATTGAACAATAAAGAATATTGGTATCTTCTACAAAGTGTTGCCAATACATATGCATGCTCATCTGGAATTTTCATTTAAAGTGAGGCAAGCTGAGTGAAGAAGAAAACATATGAGCAGAACAACAAAGCCAAAGGGTATGGAAATTCTCCTCAGGGTATGATCCACTTTATAGGGTCCTACAAGTGAAACTCTTCTAACTGGGTCATGTCTGATGTGTTGAGCAGCACCCTCCTTCTATTGACACAGCCTAACAGTAGGCCACGTGTCCAAAAGTCAGCATATAGGAAAGCATTGCATTTTCTTTTTTAATTACGCTTTACAATGAGAAGTAAACATGCTAACGCAAGGCCTTCTGGGGAGAGGGGAATCAAAGATACCAGTCTACGCTTCAATATTCATGTTAATAGCATCCACATATGCAATGAATATTTTAGTATCCTCCACACAGACACTACCAGACATCAAAATGCCTCTCTGACAGTACTGGGGCTCATCATGTGAGCAGTTCCACACCGCAAACACAAAGAGCTTCCATTCAAAAGACAATGCAACGCTTCAGGGATTGAGGAAAAACTGACTCCCACTGCCAAGTGTACAAAGTACTCCATAGCTTGTATTTTAAGTGCCGACCCACTGCATTCACGCTGTCTTCTGGGACACACAAAAGCTAGCTTATTACCCCTGGGGACTGAGTTTAAGTAGCCTTACCCAACCTACCGAAGCAAAAATTCAAATGTTCCCTTCGCTAACAGGTCATTTTTTCACCCAGCATTTCATTGTGTAGGGATAATACATGAGACTGGTTACTGAGCTCTGAGAGTCTAAAAACATCAGAACACAACTTGACATAACACATGAGCAGTCAATTGTACAGCGAAACTAAATAAATGTAGCTAGTAACAGTTTTATATTGCGAAAATGCTTCATTCATGTTTAATTACTAAAACAGGCAAGCTAGTAGTTAAGCTTAAGATTAGCAGTTAACTACAAATAACTAAACATTTTAGGAAATACACTTCTAATTAGATAGATGCTAGACATTGTGAAAACTTGTTATGTTTAAAGCAGCCAGTCTTTATGATAAGCTAAGCTAACTAGCTGCTGGCTGTAGCTTCTTGAGTGCACAGACATGAGCAATCTTCATTACAAAATTGCCAAGACTACCAATAAAATGTTAAACTATTTCTATAAGAGGAATTCTTTAGAAACTTCTGAGTTCATGAGTTATGATGTACTGTATACTGATGTTTTTTAAAAATGTTGACGATCACAGAAGCTTCTTCTTCACCTGATTTACGCTTTTGAGAGAGCTAGATAAAGGTTACACAGTGATGCACAAGATGACTCTCCTTTTTCATCATGAGCTGACATTTGAGAGCCCTTGAGATAGAGAAGAATAGCAAAAATGAGAACACATTATGTAACATGTCAAATAATGTGCGAGAAATACAATAGCGCAATACAGCGGAGAGGAAGAGATCATGTTCTGTGTGACTGTGTGTATTCTTGACATTTTGTATGATATTGAATTGTTATTGTAATCCTACATAATCATATAATATCTGGTTTATCCTGTCTGCTCAAGGATGAAAAGCTATTTCTGCCTCGATGATTCCACAGATTGAAACCAAACAGATGTCAAGAAAGGGCTATCAATTCCATTTCACATGAATATTTACACATTGCACATTTTTACGTTGCAATCTCTGACAGGCAGTAAAAAGAGAAAAGGTAAATTGAATTGGATGCTATTATAGTTGAGATAAATGTTTGTAATGAAACTGCAGCCTCCTTGTGAAGACTTGTCTTTATATCAAGGCTGCTACGGAGTCCTTTGAACCTATGGGTAATAAAATAAGATCTAGAATAAACAGCATTTCTTTATGCTGATCATGTGGAAAAGAGAAATGACAGCGACACTTGTTAATTTCATTTTGGTGTTAAAAATGTCTGGTATGGTAAAAGATTATAAAATATGTAGAACGCCCAAGGGCTTTTCCCAAACCAGTAATTATTCTGGCTAAATGTGAGGACTTGGTTCTTGTTTTGACAGGCACATTCATTAAATCTTCATTTTTGATAAACAGTTTGTATTTTGTCAGTGAAACCCTGAGGCGAACTAAATCAAAAACATTAAAGGTAAAGAAATAAAACCAGCTGGATGAGAATGAACACTGACAAATAAAAACCCAAGGGTTGAGTGCTAGCAGGTGGGCTGTTATGTTTCTGTGTTTCTATGCATAGTTATAGAGAATCCAGACAACTCCTATAATTATTTGAAAAAAGAAAAAAATCATTGGCTTTTCTGTATTCACTCCTGTGTCCATTTAGGAAAAAAGGGAAAAACCAGAATGAACAATGGAGAAGCTATTCAGCATAATATGTTTCTAATAAGAGAACTTTTATAACAGGATGGTGCCCTCACCAAGTTTCCTTTTTACTACATTTCAGACAATACAGACATAACACCTCTACACTACTGCCTCCCCAAAACATATGGCTTCAATCACGCTGCAGGCATTCATGTCATAAGAGGCAGTGGATCGTATGAATCCACTGATTATAGCAGAGGCGCAAGGACGAATTGAAATGAATAGTTCCCCTGAGTCCTTGCAAAACTGACCCTCACTGAGATCTTTTGATGAGAAAAACCCCCAGATGCAATACGATGTGGGAACAATGCTCTTTAAGCACCAGTGGTTTCCTTCAACAATCAGGATGTTTGGAATAAATCTCCACTGTAGAGGGAAAATAACAGACACAGCTCATATTGCGTCACGCTTAATTCGCACAGGAATAACAGCACAATGTTTTCACCTCATGTAATTAATCAATTACCAGCTCACCCAAGTGTTTTGTGAAAAACAGGCAACAACAAAATTAAATTTGGTGCAATGGAACAATGACCTTTCTCCACAGTATAAGCTACTGCCTTCAGTTTTGCAAGTTTTGTAACAAACAGCAATATTTTGTATCAAAAAGAAAAGGACACTGTTGAATGTCAACAACAAAGTCGATTTGCATTAGTGGATTAGTAAGCATTACCCGCAGACCTGTGAATTCACTAAGATGTGGCAGGTAATTTGTGTTGGAACTTCACAAAAATTACAGCAATGGCAGACTTACACCAGGATTAAAATCATCAACGATCGCACTCAATTATACAAATCACTTCCTGACCTCAGGTTATATTAGTTCCGTGCAAATGGAGCTTTATAAAGTTTCATCAGTATTCATGAACATGAACAACTCTCTTCAGAAGCTTAAAATGAGAGATAAAACTTGGGTCTGCTGCAGTGCCGATGAATTAGAGATCAACTCTGTGGGATGAAACTGCGAAACTTCACAGGAAAATTAACTTTGTGTTATTATAGTGCTCAGAGTTGTGAACAAGAAAAGTTTGCTGCTGTAATGTCATGTGTCCACAAAGACTCCCATTCACTGTCAAAAGAGCTTGTCCATGATGCAGCTCCTGATTGAATCAATTTGAGAGCCTGCAGCTCTTAGTGGGACTTGTTCGGGCTCACAAATTAAGACCAAATCAAGATCATAGGTCATTGCATGGGCAAACTATTTTTTAAGGCATGATTATTTTTTTCTTTGGTTTCTGTCTTGAATGTTGATTACTGTAGCATTGCTTTGGCTTACAGTGACTGAACAACCTGCCATGGGCTGTTGAGAATGTACCACTGGATATTTCAGAGCTTGTCAGTCTGATTGATTGAGCCATAAAGAGTTTGTCCGTGGGGCTAACAGGACTTGGATAAAAGATTAGGAGTCTGTTGAGTCTTGATTAATGTTAGAGGATATAACCTCTAGCCAGTGGTGCTGAAAGATTTATATAAACAGGGTCTCAGCGGTGAAATATACACACACTGAATTGGAGCGATTTGAAGGCAGTGAGGATGAAACAATCACAGGGTATCCTCAGGACACGAGCTCAAAACAGAATTGTCACAACTCCATAATGAGACAAATGTGTATTAACTGGATGAAACTGGACAGCAACACAAGGGACAAAGCATACTAGAAGATACTGAGGGCAACAACCCCAATTTCAGTTATGCTGCGTTCCAAATCAGAGGGAATTTGATGATGGTTGGGGGACGGTGGGGGGAAATTCCTCTGCATATTTATACAGACCTTGTCTGTGTCAAGCCCTGCCCCACCCCCTGGACTTAGGCTGCCTGATTAGTATTCAGTGAATTCATCAAGGCACAATCGCTGGTGTCTGGGAACATGGGAACTCTTGATGAAGGAGAGGTTGAGTTCAGCCCACTGGTTAAGTCCCTACAGAAAAATGCACCATCCCCCAAACGTGAAGGTCACCGAGTCCTTACTCCGGTACTGATCTGATGATCACAGGCAAACAGTGGTTGGGGGGGTTCAGTATTAAGATCTTTATTTGAACATGATGTGTTGTTGTCAGCATGCAAAGATATGTGCTGTCTGTGCCTGACAAAAAAAAAAGGTAAATGTGTGTCTGACTTTGACTTGATTGTCTCCAATGGCAATCACCCATAATTCATCACCAAGGAGGGAGTGTTGTTGTGTTGCGTTATAATATAGTGTTTCTCCTTGTAAGCTATAAAAAATATAAATGAGATCAGACTTTGTTGCTTCCAGACCATCCATCCCTCAAATGCTGCACCCCCACCTCCCGGACCATTAAAATCAATGTTGAGATGAATGAACAGTAGAAACCAGGGGGACACTGAGGAGAAAACTCTTCCGGCTGCTCCAACGGCTCATATGTTACGGAGGTGAGCTTTGGTCCGTCCCGGCCAACCAGTGATGAATCATTCCTCTGGGAAGCACTTGCACACTTCAGCCAGTTTAATAAAAAACACCAAAAAACCTGTCCTGCATGAAAGCTTCACAATAATAAATCACAGGCAAGGAGAAAATATTGCACATGGCCATGGTGCACAAATCCAATTGAGTTTGGCTTTGCACTCTTCTCGTTGCTCGACTGTCAATCTTGTGCGTTTCTTCCATCCTGCTGGTATGACTTTGACCTGCTGTACCAAATACAACTGTCTTCATCATCACCCCCACCCACCTCCAAAATATTTGAAAACTAAGAGAGACTTATCAAACATATAGGCAAGAAAACACCAGAGGGTTTAATATTGCAATTTATGACTGTGTTTCGCTTCAAATGGTCTCTTGATGGCTGAGGAAAGGTCTTTAAACCCACACTAATTTTACAGCGTTCACAGTAGAACTAATTACCAATAAGAAAAAATAAATAAAGAATATGAAGAGCTGCTCTGACAGTCCACAGCGTATATCCCAGAGAGAAATCTGTGCCATATCCTGAAGCTTCTTTCTGTTTTCCTCCACCACAATGAGGAGGGAAGACTTTGATCATCCAGTGTTCTCACTCACCATGAGAAAAACAGTCAGGGTATACGGGGTTTTTCACACACAAGGGGATCCAGAGCAGAGGAAAATGAGGTGAACAATCATGAAAAGAAAGAAGAAAACCTCCAGCCATGATCTGCAACACACTTGACAGGAAACTAAGCTGCTGAAACAAGTGTCAAACAAAACAAATTGCTAAACCTTTTCTGACACCACTGCACGGTCTCAAGATTGTCACGGCAAGAGTGAAAATTAAGTTGCCGGAGACAGAAGATACCAAAGATAGATCACCAACATCAAGAATAATGCTGACTTTGGTGGTAGTGGTGAGGTGTGTCTATGTGTGTGTTTGCGAGATATCAGTTCACATCTAAGAATTAATTTATAAATGCTTGGCTACTTGTGGTTCTTCTGTCCAACACAGGCTTGGAACTCTCTCTTTCTTTCTTTTTTTTGCATCATTTTCAGTTTTTGTCATGGAGCCAAATCTAAAATAGGCTGCCTCACAGCAGGGACCAGAGTTTTCGGTCTAAAAAGATGCAGTTTTTCTTTCTGAGTCAAGCATGGCAGGCACATAAGCATGAACGTGACAGCACAGGTGAGTCAATAAGTACACACAGACGGTGCACTTTCATTTGGGGGGGAGGAGGGGGATACTTACAAGTTCAGTCCACAGGGTTAAGAGAGAATACAAAAGAATAAAGAGGAATCTGCTCTGGTTGAAAATACATTTTGAGATGGAGAGAAACTGATACAACCATAACAATAGCTACAATAAATATTACTGTGCATTCAAGTTAAGGCAAAAGGAGGAACAACCTATTTGATATTAATGAAATGTCAAAATTGTGCTTTCATATTGATCTAATTTGGATATGTATGTGTGAGTTTAGGTGTTTGAACAGTAAGCAAATACAGACTAGCCAAGTGATATGTATTATTTCTCTTTATGAAAAACTGTTTTGTTTGACAAAGTGGCCACAGAAAAGCAGAGAGTAAGCATGAACTATTAATCAAAACTAGAAACACAATGACACTATTGCCAGAACAAGTTAAAAATGCAAAGGGAGATGTATGAGGTGTGCTTTCAGTAGGAGCAGCAACAAAGAAAGGAGTGTGTTCCTTTTTGTATTTGTCTGTGACTAAGATCAGGGACATGTTGCAAAGGTTCAAGGTACCCATTACTGCTGAGTGTAGCACCAATGGGATTACTGATACCCAGAGGGCACAGATGGCACCAAAATCCTTTGAGACGTTCTAAAAAAGGTCACACAAAATTCAGAAGAGCCACCCCCACCTGCTCACCCACCCATTCACTGCTGCTAACTGATTCCTAAGGCTGGTTTCTCCTCAGGCTTTTAGCCTCTCTTCAATCCTCACAATGCTCTACAATCATTCTTTTCAAATGTGTAACACAGAACAGAAATGCCTTTGAAATGTCAAACGGCAGCGGACCTGACTCGCAATGTCATTGATGAAATTGTAGCAAAGGATGAATTCAATAGGAAGCTCGTGTCCCCTTAGTGGAAAACAGATTTTTATCAGAGCTCTTTTGTTAGGATGTTTAATGGGACAGGAAGCAAGAGGAGAAAAAAAAAGGATGCAGAGTGATATATTGAAAGACATTAGACTTTATGGCTGTGCAGGGAACAAATTAATTGCTGTGCACCTTGTAATGTAGTTTGAAGGTCACTTTTGACCCCTTCTCTTCTCATTCTCTCGTTCATTCGTCTCTGTCATACTGTATTTCCTCATGGTAGGTCTGCTGTTTTTACAGCAAGGACACTAGCATTCCTCCTCTGTCTTGTTTTGCCATAATGCTGTGTCTGTGTATTTCCTGCCACCATAAGGCAGCATCCTCCCCAGGCGCTGGCTCCTCCACTAACACCATATGGCAAGGCCAACTAGGCAGGCAGCATTCTGCAAGACTCTCACAGTGTCTCTGTTCTCCATGGTGTCTTAGAGGGATCTGCTAAACCACTTAAAAAGGGCTTTGCTATTTTAAATTGAAAATATAGGTAACGAAAAAAGGGCCGGAGGACGTAAACTGTGAGGAAGTAAAAACGTGATTAAAAATGTGCTGTTTTTCAGGAGGTAAAAGTTTGCCTTGTAGAATATATTGTATGTTACGAAACCTCATCCTCCAACTTCACCATACAGCTCGCAAACTCAGAAAACATCCGCTAACAATGACAGCTGGCAAAGCAATCACTGAACTATGGGGAGCAATTCGGATGATGACATGACTCAAGACTCTACACTCTAGGTGCGGTAGATTTAAATTGATTCTGTAGCTGTATGGCTCATTCCTTACCAGTTTTGGTGAATGATGCTGGATAATTCATGAGAAATGTGGCCATGCTGCTGACAACAACAACCCTAACCCTAACCCTAACCCTATTTGAAATTCATTTGGAGGTCAGATGCCTAACACAGCCAAGTGAGTTGTGTGTTCATCCAGTAAGGTGCAGGGAGGGTTTATTATGATGTATGAGTGATGGAAAGCACTGTCAGTCAACTGGTGTACAGCGTAGTTGAAATTCTCACCAGACCACACTGAGCAAAGTGAAATCTGCGGGTTGGCCACGCGAGCAAACCATTTTATTCCAAAACACAGAAATTACAAGGTGCACTGCTGCAATACTTTGGTCAGAACATACTGAACTGTGAAGCTGAAACTGTTGCGACACCTCACCTCAGCAACACAACACATAAGCTTGCCCATCCACTCCTCAGTTTAGGAGTTGGGCTGTGTTGTGATTGGTTGGAAGCAATAAAAACATCAAGTACTTTAGTTAATATTTTTTACCCTTTTGTGTTTATACGGACAAACAGCTTTTTTTTTCATTATGGCACCAGCTGTGTTAGAATAAAATGAGCCTCTGGAAGAAAGTGTGAAAGCAACTCTGGAGAAAAAGCTGCAAATAGATTTAACACAACAGAGTGTGTGTTATAATGTGAAAATGAAGCATACCCGAGGATCACACTTCATGTGTGGAGTGTGCTACTCTTATCTGGTGTTACCACTGTTTTCTTCTACTGCACAGACATCATGTTGAGAGGAAGGTGATGTAAACTGTGTAATGAAAACCTATACCATTTATGAGTCGAAGATATTATAAACTTTTATGTTGCAATATTGTAATTGATTATCTAATTCATTTAATGAATCCACATGCTGTCCTTGAATAGAGTCAGAGCATTTGCAGGAACATATATTAAAATAATTATGCAGCAACTGATATTGGTGTCAAGACATGAGGAGTAGAAGAGAGTCTGCACCACCCCGACATCTGTGACTGATTACAAGTTGTAATGTGCCAGCAATAAATGTGTGAACACGAGGCAGTGATGAATTTAACAGTGTTCCCCAAGGAGCATGGACCTTCCATTACATGTCTTATTACTGTCTCTCCCTTCTGATGCCTTAATTGATCCTTGCGGGCACACAAAGGAGACCCTCCTCCACCCATCCGAAGATTATGATACCCAATAGCACGGGGTGAAAGAAACGACCACAGCAGCTTTCAACCAAACTAGCCCCTTGCTCAACATTTAATTACAGAGCTACAAGGGACCAAAGCTCTTGTAATACCGAGCTGTTGCTGGACCATAAAGGTGAATGCAGCGTTTTATCATGAAAGTTAATTTTCATTGGATACAGCTTGTTTTTCCTCGGCAGAGAAAACATGAAAATAGGGTCACTGGTCTGATTGGCATGTCCTGCTGCCAGGGCTTCCTCTGCTGTGGTGCGTGCTAAACTGAGTGCCTTCATGGATGAATTCAGAAGAGAAATGTAAAGCATGGAGGAATAGCACTCTTTTCTAACCACAGAGGTTGACCACAGCATATGCTACTGCTTATTATTCCCTGTGTCTGCCTGTTTTCCATTGTATTTATAGCAGGGGGAACCTGATTTAGATCTGCTCCATCTGGTGATTCGCTGTAGGGATGGGTGCCACATCTTCCACTCTTCTGTGTGTAATCTTTCCCTTTCTGCTTACTGCCCTTTATTTAAAGAATCTCTCTCTCTCTCTCTATCTCTCTCTCTCTCTTTCTCTCTCTCCCTCTGTGTGTGTGTGTGACACCAGCTGCTGCTATACAGTTTATGATGCTGGTTGGGAGGCATGGAAAGAGAGATGGGCGGGGGTCTGGAGCCTGTGGAGGTGTAAAAATCCCTCCCACCTTCTCTGGTGGTATGCAAAGATTCCACGAGTGGCTTCAACAGCCCGTTTCCTTCCACAACCCTCCCCCAGCCTCAGCTTCCATCAACCCTGAGCAGCCCCTGAAAGGTGGGTGGAAATAATGGAGGTAACAGAGATGAGGAGGAGGAAGAGGCTGATTGAAAACCATCTATCTGACTTCCACTATTGAATATCTTTTTTTAACCAGGCTATAAAGATCTGCAGGGTCTTCAGGGATTTGTACCCACAAATAGAGTGAGTGTAGGTGTCAATTTCTTTCATCTCATGTAAATGCTCACTTCAGGAAATGTTGGCTAGGCCAGGATAGCTGAGCGGCCAAAAGATTATCTTCTGATCTAATGAAGTCTCCAAATTCAGGAACTGACAATGAGAAAAAGAACAGCAAAATTAAATTCTCTGTATATTCCTGACCATTTCAGTAGATCCATTTCCATGATCATTATATTTCAGACGAGATCATACTACCTCTTAATGGGAAGGAAAGTCATTGCAACAGACAACTGGTAATGTGATCATCTACCCATGACTGACACTCAATTCAAATCTTTCTTTAAATGCCCTTATTTCATTACCCCCTAATGTATTCTTTACTCTGTGTGCTCGTGCAGAGAGAGGTGGGAGAGATGAGGGAAGGGATGGTTAAAGATGAGCCATCTCTAATGCCTCATTTCATGGGTTATTTTTCTGCTGAAAGAGAAACGTCAAAATTGGGTAATTTCTAAGTGATGATTAATCAGCATCTGTCTTGGGTTAAAATAGGACTCCTTTTCTGCAGAGTTAAGTTGAAGTTTGTTGAAGCTGTATTTGACTTCCTCTTGAGAGGAACAAACAAGGAGGTCAGTCTCCACCAGCTTTGTCAGAGGCAACCTGTCATTCACTTTGCCACAACTGCAAGATTTTCTGAGTGTACTTGCCAGAGTAAACAACTAACCATAAGGGCTGGCCTTCTGTCTGCCGCAGTATGGTGGAGCTTTAGTGTTGAACTATGTAAAGTGTTTGCAAAACATCAGCAGAAATGCTTCTTGTTCATTTTTAGAGTCAGAGTTTTGCATTCGGTTTTCTTAAATTTGGATGAAATGTTTGGGCAAAATGCCAATAGTGAGTTTTCCAGTCAAGAGTTTCAGTTTCAATAATGTAATCACTAATTGAATGTGGGTAGACTCCATGCAAAAATGTTCATAACCTGATTTGAGATTTTAAGACAGAAAATGTTGTCTCCACAGCAAAGCATCTAAACTACAGTCAGATGGATGCATTGTGTGACAAAACACAAGCAAACAAGCACACACAAACAGTTCTTTGTCTTCCAATGTCTTCTAATCTTATAGTAATGGGGATCAAACACACAGATGGAGAACATCAGTGCCTACTTTGGCACCATGTGCATGTGTTTGCATAACTACAAGAATGATTGTTTGCTCTAACCTGGCGACGTGACAAAGCTGTGACCGAAGTTTACCACAGGAAGAACAAAGAACGAAGATAGCAAAAGTATTAAATGTTTTTCCAGCAAATGTTTACGTGTGATATGTGAGCAGCTTTCAAAACTAAAATGCAACCAAAGCCTTAGGTAATAACAGGAAACTCCACAAGCCACACAGCTAGGCAAACTAACTTCCCATGCTATTTACTCATTGTCACCTCAGTGTGAAAGCACGGTCACGGCTGCTTGTTGCCTCTGAGGATGCTGGAGGCTTCCAGCAGGGAAAAAGGTCCTCTTCACTGATTTTCATTTCCACGCTTACAGACAGAGCATGGGAAAAGAGACAGACCACTGCTCCGGTGTCCACCTGGCGACCAGATGAAGGCTTAAGGGTTCAGCATCCCCTCATAGCTCTGCATATGCAAGCATGACCAGACAAGAGGCAGTCTGGCCCCTGCCTATGGCCTGTCTTGAAGACGGATGAGGCAATGGCACTGGGCCTGGGGCCCCTGGGCTCCCTGCAGGGACCTCACTATTGGGCTGGTAGATTAGGTCTGGATCACAGTTGACATGCCACAGCAGAATGCAATGGGATTGTGATGTGAGAGGCTCAAGTGTTTTTCACTACTTCGAAAATAGAATGGCCAACATATGATCCAATGTTGAGATGTTTATAACCTCTTTTATGTGTTACTATACACAACTATTGCTAAAACAATTATCAACTATTCAATCAATGGAAAATTAACTAAAAACAAGTCAATTGATCGTTAAAGTCATTTATGATGCAAAAACGCTGAATGTTCACTAGTTCGAGCACGTTAAATGTGATTACCACCTTTGTCTGTTTTATATCATATCCTTGGATATTGGACTTTTGGTCAGACAAAACAAGCACTTGGTCACTGAGAATTGAGCTGCATCCATGTACATATCAATACTGAATTATCAGGAAGAACCCTAGTACATCTTTTCATTGTTATTGTTGGCTATTAGTACATAGAGTAACAATAACAGATCGTCTTTCCAATTGTTTCATATTATCAGAGGGAAAGACCACATTAGCAGCCACTCAAGCGACAGCAGCCCATTTTCACCATGTTCACCTCACCACCCCCACCTATTACCGCTTCCTTGAAGATATATAGCCAGCCATATACATGCCAATGAATCACAGTCCTACTCTGCACGTGACATGCTGCCCTTGGTTAGGCGTTACTTCTCAAGCTCAAGGTCTAACAACAGTAATTATCACAAAGTGCTGAGATAGAGGAGGATGTTAGAGGATGATACGTTTAGCCAAATTGCAAAGGGGGTTCCTTAATTGCTAGACGCATGGTGTATAGGATCAATCGTTTTGTGGGTTTTTAAGGCAGAAGACAACATAAGAAGGTCAATGGCTGGAGGATCAGAGAAAGCACATGGTAGTGCTGTATGAAGGATTTTTTTCAACTATTCTAGCACTACTCAGCTCGACTCGACTTGGTACCGGGGAACAACCTTTTCCAGTACTTCATAGTACCTCCTCAACGTCGGCGGGGTTGTTGAAGCTGCCGTGACTTTGTTTTATACACGACACAAACATATAAACAATGGAGGACATGGAAGTGATGGTGCACTTGCTGCTCTGCCTGTGGCTTTTGTAACACACTAAGCAAGAGAAGAGAGCCGAATGGGTGTAACGCTGTTGCCGATATTTAAAAATGTTGGGTTTGATTCTTGTGTGGGACGGCTCATGACTCTTCCAGTGACTCTCTGACCAATCAGTGGCCGGCAGTCTGTTGACGTCATATTTAGTATTGCTTGGCTCGCGTGGAACCTTGCCAGAGCAAGTACTAAAAAAAGTACCAGGTACCAGGTACTATATTGTATATGTATAGTGGAAAAGCACCATTAGGAGAGACAGTATAAAGCACATGCAGAGCACACAGCAAGGCAGCAGAAAGTCACTCACCATCACAAGTGACAAATAGTGGCCAGTTAGTAGTGCAAAAAAGTATATAGATCTCTTTTCACAGATCAATACGTCCTGCAGACTCCCCTGTCATGTACTCGAGACTCTAGGTGCCTGCTTGTGTCTGAGTCTCCACCCTGCACCATCCCCTTGACTGCCACTCTCCTCCTGTGTAATGGCCTGCAGGGCTCGCCAAGAGGGGGAAGAGCACATACAAAACAACAAAGCTTTGAGCAAGGACACTACCGGGATTCCAGCTGACGGATCTGAGCTTTGATCATGATTACAGATTACTGTGGCTCAGGGCAGGTGTCTTCCTGACTCAGCGACACCCTGCTGAGAACCCATCAATAAGCAGGGGGAAGGATGACTGTTTGAATGCTTTGCCTCGATGACAATACACCTTTAAATCCCTGTGATACCTCTGTACAAGCTGTCCGCTTTGAAATGTTGTTTTGTTCAGTTGTCTTCCAAGAAAGAGGATGTTTGTGAAAGCCCAGGAGACCTTCTGACTTGAATTCAAAAAGGAAACCTTTTTTTTCTTTTTATGAAGGGAATCACAAACTCTTGCCCAAAGGAGTTTAGGAGAATCAGGCCCCAGTTACTCCACCCCATTTATAAATCTGTTTATCGTATCAAACACTACACAGGTTTTTACTAAACGCTTTATTGACTAGCAGCTACCCAACTCACAACTAGGGATGGGGCTGATCCGATGCAGTATCGGTATCGGCTTCCGATACCAACGTAATTCACGGATCGGAAATTTCCGATCCACGAGCCATGTCTGTGCTTTAATATTGTCTACTGAATGACTGCCAGTGAATTTCTGCCAGCTTGTCTGCTAGCTGCAAAATGTGGAATAGATTTCCTGAATGGAGGCGTGTCTCAATGAGGCACAGCACTGTGGCAAGCCAACTTTTCCAAACAACATGTCCGCTGCAGTGGTGTTCACAAGGGGGGGGGCAAGGGGGGGCAAGGGGGGCGGTCGCCCCCCCTCATGGCCCAATTGTAGAAAAACGTGCGCTAAAGTGCCCTCTTGGGAGCCAAAACGCATGCTAAGGTGCCCTCTTGAGAGCCAAAAGGCGTGCTACGGTGCCCTCCTGGTTTGCTAAACACATGAAACTGCCCTCTTGGGTGGCAAAAACGTGCGCTAAAGTGCCCTCTTCAGTGGCGAGAGCGTGCTGTATGTGCCCTTTTTTTTCTTTTCACCCCTGCCCTTCAAGAAGTCTGTGCACACCACTGGTCCGCTGTGTGGAATTATTTTACACACGAAACACTGCAAAGCAAGACAGCAACGTGCAATGTTTGCAAAGCCGTTATTCCGAGAGGCGGAAGCTCCGTCACGATGTACAATACCACTAATGTAATCAAACATTTGAAAAAGCACCACATGAAAGAGCACAATGACTTTTTAGCTAGGGGCAGAAAGACAAAAAGAGCTGTTAGGAATCAATTCTGGAGTCATTCCAAAAGCAAGGTAAACTTCCAGCAGACAATGTGAAAGCTAAAGGGATTACCGAGAAGTTGCTCAACTTCATCGTACTCGATGACCAACCGTTATCAGTGGTGGACAATGAGGGATTTCGCAGCCTGATTGATCACTTGCAGCCAAGGTATAATTTACCATCCAGGAGATATTTATCAGAGACTACACTCACTGAACTATACACTGTAAATTTTTGCTGATCACATGAAGCAGACCTTTGTATTTTATTTGGAGAGGGGTAGTGTAGAGAAGTTTATCCTTTATTTCATATTTGACACTTAAAAACCATGCTGCTGCATAGTAGTGTCTACTTGATTTGTATCTGTGCTATTCAGATTAATATGACAGGTATTTTCTATTTTTTGATAGTGTATATTGCACTAGTAGTTTAACACTGTCTTGGAATTTAATAAATATTGACAGTCAATTCAAAATCCTTACAGTTGCATTTTTTTGCCTTTTGGGACATACATGCATACATACAACAATAATGGTAATGATAATATTTAAGCAAACAGAGCTCTGGTATCGGAGTAGTATCGTTATTGGCACATATCCAAATTCAGGTATCGGGATCGGATCGGAAGTGAAAAAAATGTGGATCAGTGCATCCCTACTCACAACTATTCCGCATTAACTGAGCTGAGACTAATTGTAAAACACACAGTGCCTTTTTGTTTTAGGTTTGCAGAGGCGTATGTGTAGTATAAGTGCATCTTTTCTAACTGAATGTACAGTGCCGAGGGAAATCTCCATGCACCAGTTACCAGTAGCTGGCTAGCAACTGCTCTGGAAAAAGTGTTGAGCATATTCTCATGTCTCTCATTGTAAATGTCTCTGGATGGTGGAGAATAAAGCTTTGGATTGACCAGTAACCATATATTTGGCATCTTTCTTTGGTATGAGCTTTTCTTTGGACTCAGAGTGGGAACTAGAGGCAGACAATGTGAGATTCACACACACATGAAAGTGCCAAACCCTTAGGAATGCAATCCTTTAAAATAATAAGCTGTCACATTTCCTTTGAAACCTTTGGCATTTCATTTTGTACTGTTTTTCTTTTCTATTTTTTTCTCTCCTTCTTAAAACACACATTTCTAATCCTGAATTGCTGTGAAAATAGTCATAGTAATGCTCCACTTAGTTATGACTGCTGGCACCTTTCGAGGGAAACTCCACCCTGAACACACAAAAACAGCTTTTTTCAGTTCAATTCAAGCATAATTTTCCTGTTATTTTGGCCAAGATCAAGTGTTTGAATGCTTGCACCAACATTTGGCACTCATACAAACAAAAATGCATTGTAGAATAGACAGACATACCATTTGTTTCCTAACAGAGCAGACTGTGGAGTTGCTACTTGATTTTCATTAAGCCGTACAGCTCTTGCTTTGCACTCAATCCAAAAGTTGGTCTAACCATACAGTTTGCATCAGCCACGATACATAATAAAATCCTCCTCTTATTCTAGAGGACATTTCCAACACAGTTCAACAGCCAGCAAGTCCACATGCTTCTCAGCTGTTTCTCTGCTTTTTGGACAGACAAAATAGTGGATAACTCTTCTTCAACTGCATTGCCTGGGGAAGCGGGAGCTAAATGATCTCAGAGCTCCAGACACACCGGAGGCTGGAGGGGAAGATGCTGAGATAATAATGGACATTTACTGCCCAAAACCTAGCAGGGTACTGCAAGGTCTCTGTGCACCGCACAGCTGTCTCTGCTTTTATTGACATTTTGTGTATGCAGCCGGGGTCAGTTTACCGGATGGCTTACAGACTAACCTTAATGTCATTGCTGTTCATAGGTGATGTGCAGTGTAACTACTGAATGATCCTCTGCCTCTATAATAGCCACCTCTGCTACCGTATACGGCAGAGCTGATGCAGTTATAGAGAGGGAAAAAACAATATTGGGTAGTATTTCATTTTTGAACCAGTCAACTCTGGGAGAAACACATCAGTGTAATATCAAATCAAAAATCAGATATCAAGCAGGCAATCAAAATGGTACAACCTACACACTGTCCACTCTGCTGTGACTGACAGTCTGCACCATGTTATCAGCAGGCCTGAGTGCCTGTGACTTCTCGGCTTCTATTATCTTTCTCTTTGCACATGACGAGCCGTTCGGCATCCATCATGAGTCAAGCTGAGTGCTCTCTGTTTGAAAAAAAAAAAAAAAAAAAACCCACACTCCGGACAGCCATTGACTGTGGTTATCTTCAAATGTCAGATGGTGAAGCACATCATGGTCAGGCTGAAACATGTTGAGTAGAACAACTTCAGAGGAGTTCACTACTTGATCCAGTAGCTTTCACAGAGATTCAGTGAGGTTAGGAAAAATAACACCGACTTCTAGCCTGCTATCACTTTATCAGAACAGTTCAACCAGCCACTGAATCTATGTTGTTATGACAAGCAATCAGCTGGATCTCTTCTTATTTGTGTAATTTCGCCCTGAAATAATCACATGAAATGCATTCCTTGGGAATGAGCCAGATTGAATTTGAAAAGCAATTGTGACAATGTTCATATGAAAGCCATATCTTCAGTTTTCATACATGCTCTACCAGAGAGACAGGAGACAGCAGGAGGCAGGAAAGGAAGACGCCCTGAGGGGAATGCCAATAAAGGGCCAACATTGAAGTAGCACTATCAGGGCAGTCGTGATAGTGACACATTCACTAATGATCAAGTCTAAGCTGGCGGTGAAGGAGATAAGTAGATGAGTGATATCACTGGCAGCAGAACAATACGGTTCAACTCCCAAGAGCTTGGCTCCTCATATGATCACTCTGTAATTACAAATCCTCCATTCTGCTTCACCTTTACAGGTGACACCTTGTCTTTAGTCATTTGTTAAAAGCCTGCTGGTTTCCTTCCAATTTCCCCATGTAATAATGCTTACAGAGTGGGAGATTCAGACTATAACACTGAGTTGTGGAGACTGTAATGTATTTCATAAAAAAATAAAATAGAAATCTTTTTTTTTTTCAAATGTTAGCTCAGACAATAGCAGAAAAAATCATTTGATCTAATTTTTGCTTTTGATTGCATTTAGATTACTTTGTCTCGCTACTATTTATTTAAAATGAAAGCCACAATACAAAGCAGACAAATGATGGTGGTCAGTGTTTGCATTATCTTGGAGCTATTCACTGAATATTGGTGTTTTCATTATGCTGGCGAGTCTATAAATCCTGAGAATAACTCATATTTAATCATTCAAATTCATCCTGACCATCTCCCACAAGAGACATCAGCTCATGAGCCAGTTAAAGCAATAGCTGGAATCTGTGATTAAAGAGCCTTGGGTTCAGTCATAGTATGGCTCTAAATCACACCCAGGAAAACTTTCTGTATTATTTTGGTGTAACTGTAACTAGGGCCAGGTCGCTGTTGCCATGGGGACCCACAGTCAGCAAGACTATCGGCGAGGATGTAGCTGGCTTGTCAAGCCTGGGAGAACAACATCGGGGGGAGCTCAGACTAGTCCAGGCCCAGAATTAGTGCAGAGAGCAAAGTCACTCAGCTGGATCAAAGAGTACCTTTGTTCCCATGCTCCCTTTGGAAAGGAGCAGAACTCTCAGTTCTTGCTATTCATTTCAGTTTTCAGTGATATTTTGTTTCTGTCTAACCACAAAGAGCTTGTAGAAGAAAATAAGGGAATACAGAAAAGAGAATATGTGACTAATGGTAATAAAGTGCATGAAAGCAGCAGACGAAGAGGCGGAGAAGGCATGAAGGGCAGATTGTCTTGCTAATGTTCTATACTCTTCTAACAGGTGAGGTGATAGATATGCTATCAGTGTTGATATCATTATCCCTACCTACTGTACAGCTATTTCTAAACAGACTCTGACTCTGAAATTCAAACTCAACTTGTCCTTACATTCAGACTCCAGTGCTTTTTTATTAGGAATTTATTTCTAACAACAACTTTTCTGCAGGACATTTAATAATGGCTTCAAAACCTCAGACAACTCCCTACATCTCTTCCACCAAACTATTTTTTCATAACAATCCTATATATGTCCATCAGTCCTTGCTGATCTTTATAAACACATACAAATATGGGTAGAGCATATCTTCTGTGCTGTTTATAGTCTCCACGAGCCCTCTCTCTGAGATGAAGCTCACTTTGTGCATTCCAGAGACCTTGTGTTATGCTTTCCCAGGACTGCATTTTGGACGGAGTCTTTCCAAATACATTGGTTCACTCTGTCACACGGTGAGTATCCCATCCCAGGGCCTCTTATTCCAGAGCACTTTCACAGTCTGTCTGCTGGCCAGATTGAGCATATGCCTGACTTCTGCATGTCTCTCTTGCTGGGTTTTGTTTATGTCTTGCTGTTGCTGGTGATTTTTTTTCTTCTTTTTTCTTATGGGGTTCACAAGATGGCCAGTCAACAAGGAGCTGCTTAACTGCTGAGGCTTGACTATCTGCTCATGGAGAGTAAAAATAGACTTTGGGAGACTATCAGCAGAATGGTGGTGTTATGTTTCTTGAATCTACAGGCAACTTGTAGCTTAACTTGTTTATCTTGAGCAACAGACCACTGACCGCTACACAAGACTCTGGGGATTTCTTCAAATGTTGACTCTCCCACTCTCCCTCTCTCCTTTAGGTCTGTACCCCATGCTGCTGTGGAAACCAGATCCTATAATGGGAAGAGCCCACCCAACTGCTGCTGACCAGCTGGAATGAGCGTCTGGGAAGTAAAGCAAAGCTGGAATCACACTGCGTCGCCTTCCACCCAAACAATAAACCCTCCCCACTAGCCACAACTACAGCCTTGGGCCACAAAATGGAGGTTATCGTTCAGCTTGTGTCAGCCTTATAAAAATTGAGGCATGCACTTTTTTTTTTCTTTTTCTGAGACATCATTTTATGCGGCACAATTATGGGGTTGTCAGTTTATGATAATGACAGAAGTGACATTTTGCTTATTACTGTGCCAAGGTGCCTTTAATGGTGTGTTTCTGCAAGGCTTCAAAAAAATCCCCCACAATGCACATTCTACTCCTTCAAATGAAGTTTGATTGTATTGATCACTAAACACAAAAAAACTCATTCTCTCAAGGGTCTCGGCCCATCTAATTTATATTGGTTGAATTCATAACGGAAAAATCCTTGCCTCTGTTCGCATTCACAAACACAAGCTAAATATAGATTTTGGCCCTCTGCTGTAAAAGACAACAAAAAGGAATGCTGTGAAACATATTCATTTGAAAAACTTTCTCTTTTGCAACAGATGCAAGCGTGCTCTTTAAAAGCCACTCAAATAAAACTTGCAGTGGTGCTGAGAATAGGAAAGTCAGGACAGGGTGGGGGCAACAGAATATATTTACCTCAAATTCCCAGCATTCCTTAAGGCAGACAGCAAAAGCAGGCCCTGGCCTCTGCACACGGGACATTAATACACCAAATCACTTGCAGACTCAAACAAACACACTGAGATACATGCAGACATTTCTAATGCATGCAGTAGTCGCCAAGTCATTAACAGACTACCGTTTCTCATGAGAGACAAACGCGTGTGCACAGGTGACGCTCGTCCTCCTCTGATCTGATCTTCAGCTGTCTTTTACGCCACCTTCACCTGCCCTTTCTGTCTAACAGCTTGGCTTTATGTGTCTAGTGACCCACTGAGGGACAAGGTTTCTCTTCTCATCCAGAGCTGCACACTGACCCTGATCTAATTCAGGGTATAATTAACTGTAGTGTTAAAGGCACGGTGCCTCTGAGACTGTAAAACAGGGCATGAATACTGAGCAAACTACGTTATCCCACAGGGCTCAGAGCCATTCCATCCAATTCATACTTATTCATTTATTCAGCCGACTCATGGCCTCTGACTCCCTGAGAGATATCTAACGGGTCAAACGTGGGTTTTCCATCTTCTTCATACGTAATTAGACATAACATGTGGTAAAGTTCTGGAAAACAGTTTTTTTTTCTTCCCCTTATCTATCTTTATGTTTCTGTTTTACCTGCCCGGAGAAACAAGTGCCAAGAGGGGCTCAAAGCGCATGGAAAGGGGCTTATTCTTGTATTTCTAGCTGTGAAGTATTGCTCACAGTAAGTACAGGCTGCCTGGGGCAATGAAACAAGCCCTCCACAATGTGTGTCACCGGTGATACAGAGAAGAGGAGCCTCTGCCATCTGTTAAGCATCTGTCTGTGCAGTGATTCATCAATTCACACATATACACTGTTTTAGGTGTCATTGGCAAAGAAGTGTTAACAATTACTTTTCTGTCTGCTTAACAAGAGCAGAAGTCATGGAGTAATAATCTCAGAAAACAAACAGCTCAAACAAAACATTAAGTCCCAGAATTCAAATTGTTTATCTTATCCAACCATCTGTTCAAAACCCAACTATATTCATCTATGTATGATCATAATAGCAGCAAATCCTCACATTTGAGAAGCTGAAACCAGACAATATTTGTCATTTACATTATTTCAATCATCACTTTTGCAAAATGTATTTTCTGTGAATCAAATCATTGACTAATATTTGGACTTGGCACCATTAAAGTGGTCAGG
Source organism: Scomber japonicus (assembly GCF_027409825.1). Taxonomy (NCBI): domain Eukaryota; kingdom Metazoa; phylum Chordata; class Actinopteri; order Scombriformes; family Scombridae; genus Scomber; species Scomber japonicus. The sequence goes on from NC_070583.1 coordinate 20,373,761, forward strand.
CAAACTGTCAGTCTTCCCTGCTCTCTGTTTTTATGACCACATTAATGCTAGACATGACTGCAGACACACCAGACACGTTTTCTGGAACAGTTCTTTTCCGAGTGACAAAAACAACCTGATATGCAGCACGCCTGCTACTATGGCAGTGAAAACAATGACTTAACAGAGGAACAGACTGAAATAACCCTTCTGTCTGTCCTTTGGTACCCCAGACTTCCTGTTTGACAAAACCAAATCCCTGTTGATGCTGGGCTTTCCGCCCTGTTTCTCTCTGTTTCTGTCTCACTCTTTTTTTTTCTCCTTCCGTTCTCTCTTTCTGTCTTTCTTGCTGAGGCCAGGTCCACTCTTCGGGTCACTGGGTACTGGCCCAATCTATTTTTTTTTTCAGCTCCCAGCAGACAGCAATGTGCACAGCCAGTAGGAGAAGGAGAAGAGGAGCGAGTAAAAGAGATGGAGAAGGAGAGGGGACGGACACAGAGGGGTGGGCAGAAACGCAGAACTGGGGGAAAGGTGAAACAAGCCTGAAATAGAGAGTTAAAGACTGAGAGCACTGCAAATAATACTGTAGTAACCCGAAAAGGAAAGGGGCAGAAAAGGAGGTGTGAGTTTATCCTGAGAAAGAGTGAAGGGTGAAGGAGAAAGATAAACCAGAGTGTTTGAGAAAATAGACTGCCTATGGCGCACAAGCTACATTTCGCTGCTCTTTGACTCCAGACACCCTTGTGGTGGGGTGTTAGCGGGGGTTTGAGACAACTGTATGGTGAGCAAAAATAGCTGCCAGGTTGAATGAGCACATTAGAGTGTTGCACTTTAGGTGATCAATCAACCCAGAAGAAAATATGTCCACTTTATAACCATCAGTGGCTAGAAACGTAGCAATGAAGAGCAAGATAACATCCTAAAAAACATTAAACAATGTTCTTGTCTGTAGTGAAATGGCCTGGCTTTCTCCAATCAAACATATGGGCCAGTGCTAACTCATTAGTTTTCTGCAATGCCTACATGGCAGATCGGACAGTGTAGTTCATCATCATCACATCAAACTGGCAGGCCTACGAGGAGGAAGGAATACAGATAGGGTTTTGGAAGTAAAAGAATAACATTGCGCGTCAGGACATATTTACCCATCGCCCCGGAAATGTCTCGTGATCCGACACCATTAAACAATGACTGTCAAGAGACACTGTTCCAGACAGAATACTCCCCCTGAAAGATGAGCTCTTCATCCCAGAGCCTTCCTCGTATGGATGCCATTTAATTTTGTTGTACCTCTTGAAAATGAGTGCTGGTGGTGAGAGGGGAGTGGAAGCACACATTCTGGGACTGGGTGGGATCCAGCTGGCAAGAACTCACAAAGCCGACACAAGGACAAAGCTCCTAGCTGTGCTGGTATGGCTCTAAAACAGGACAACACACTCCTGTGCCAAATAACCCTTGGCAACATTATGGAAGCCACAATGGCAGCCCATCTGTAATTTATTTACATATCTTTAAATTTATCACTCATACTCATGCCCATGCCCTTGATATACACTTTAAGCTACAGAGGTAACATGGACAGTAAATTTCAATTCATCTGGTTTGAACTATATATGACTAATGTACTGTATTTCATGTCGTCTGTTACAGGTTATATCTGGAGAAACACCACCAAATGGTACACTTAAACCAGATGCAAAGGTAATTGAAATAGACCCAAAGTTAAATGTATTTCATGTATTTTCTCTGTGGTTCATTCATTCACTGACATTCCACACTAGTGTGGGCAAACAAGATGCTGGCACAGAGGGAAAACAGCCAATCAACCAGAAAACGAAATGGAGAAGCTTTCCCAAAAGGCAACACAGCCAATTATTTGATATTTCAGATCAACTGCAGCTTGAACGGAGGCTGATGTGGGAAGTATTCAACCAGAACGGCCAACAAGCCTGTGCACACTGCAGAGGCTAGAGCTGGTGCATCGCATTGTTTCTCACACAAGCATGTCCTTTTGTTCAGTTAATTCAACTTTTAGTAAAATCTTGTTTTACTCACTTTGAAACTGTTCTCATTTATTCAGTTCTACCTTTAAAGAAATAAATCTACACCAAAAGGTTTGCAACTGGTCAAAAGATAAATGTATGTTAAATGAATTACAAGTTAGTCATCTCAGTCTGAAAGATCTCACATGGGAGCTTCAGAAAGCAGGAATGCCTGCAAAAACCCCACATTTCTCTGATCTCATTTCATCTAAGAACTGTCAGAACACAGGGGTAATATTTAACGTAATACACATTAAATGTCTTTTTTTTTCACATCCCTTGGGGGAGCTGTACCTCATTGGTCTGCACCTCCTTCTGAACAGCAGTCTCACATATGAAGTCCTCTGTTTGTACCCTACATACTATCCCGTCAAACTGAAAAAAGACAAGTACAGCCGGTCATGCATCATACTGCCTGTCTTGTTATTTCGCCTCCAGTTTCAATGATGTAGCGGTTCAACACATTCTCAATGAAATATAGCCTATATCACCTGGTCAGGGGTAACTATATCTCCTGACATTTTTATCAACAGTTAAGATCATTTTGATCCAAATGACATTCTCCACAGGTCAGGGCAACATTTCAAAAGATATATCAGACATTTTTTGGAGCAATGCTTTATCACTGCCTCTCTTAATATGACTTGTAATGTTATCTCTGGTTCATATGCAGCAAATCAAGCTTTGTTTTTTTTAATCACACCAGTTACATTTGATTGATTGTCTTAAAAGGGAAACTGGCTATGGTTGTCATTGATGTAAACTGGGTGTGTACTTGTGATTCGTTTTTTTTTTTTTTTTTTTAAGTACATCGTCAAATTTAACAGTCTGCTATTCGCATTTCTTTGGCCTTAACAACGATATGTTGGATTTGATTTTTCAAAAACAACTCACTGCCTTGAACTATTTCAGCTTTTATTCTACAGTTAAGATGCATTTCTGAAATTTGAAAAAAAAAGCTCTTTTGTCAATTATATACTGTAGAAGCACATCCCATTGTCTATTCTTATTTAGCAAACAACAGCACTAATTAGTCCTTTGTTATCTTCGGGAAATGGAACGCCAGGAATTGTGTGTAGGTGTGAGAAAAATTAGATCACACTACTCTGGTTTTGTTTTTCTGCCAGTTTTTAAATTATTTTGAGATTTCGTTTAAGCTATAGCCATGCTTGACAGCTGGCTACACCACAAGCCTATTAATCCCTTAAAGCCAGTCGCACACTCCGTGAATTAGACTGTCTCAGACAAGTTTCTGAGATCTGAGAAAAAATCTTGGATGTTGGAGCCAACTCAGAGCACACCGCCATCGTGGAAATCTGTTTGGTGTGATCGGGTCATAGATGCAGTCTGAGCCAGGGATTGAGCTCTTTAAGACATCTGCGGAACATATTTGGAGTTTTTCTGCAGCGCTTTGTAGTGTTAGGATGAGATGCAAGGCTGATTTTGGAGAACGAGAAGTAGCAAAGCCAATGAAAGGAAATGAAGTAATAGAAAAGTAAGTAGTTATGGAATATTTTGACCTGAACAATAAAACATATGTAACAAGAACATCAAACAATGCACAATCTAGGTCTAGCTATTTTAAAAGGCTTTCACAATTTACCTCTGACTCTTTGCAGTACAGACAACCATTCTAATCTGCTTTTCCCAACCTCTCTTTTTCCAAATCTGGCTTTTATCGTCTCTTTTTCAGCATTTTAGTTCCTCCTTTGATCTGGTCTTCTTTCTCAAACTCCACCTGCATCATTTGACTGTAATGCAGGTGGTCACATTATTTTAATATGCATTCAAAAATCTGAAATGTTGAAAAGAGTCTATCAGTATGAAAAAAAAAACCCATTAGAAACTGACTTGGTGAGGCCCCTGGATCCCATTACAATCCCCTCATATTTAATTGGTGCAGACCAGTCATCCCATCTCGGAGCCTGTCAAACTGTCAGTCATCATGAGGCAATCAAATTGCAAAATGTCAAAACAAGACTACTTGTCAGATGCAGAGAGGGAAGAGAAAAAAAGAGGGTATAAAAGCATGTATTAAGGGTGAGTTATTGTGCCATGGGGGAAAAACAGCATATGTAAAAGTGTTCTTAAATCATGGCTGTCGAAAACAAAAGTTAAATAGCCTTCTTCCTGCTGTGTGCAGCTCTGCTTGGGGCACCCAAAAAGACAAGGCGAGGCTCTGTAGGGGAGGATCAAAATGCCTAACAACCAAATCCAAGTCAAGAATCTTTTAATGTCTGAACCTCCCGTCTGTGCCACAGTCGTTTAGAGTCCGCACCACTGCATAACTAAACTACAGCAGAGGCAGTTGTTTAATGTAAGCAGCACAGAGATCTCAAGTCTTTGATTTATGAGCCGAACAGTCTCATACTCTCATACTCAGACTCTAACTCTCTGGCCTGTAGAGGAAATCTGGGCCTTTGCCATTGGCAATTAACCAGCTCTGGAACAATTTGCCCACAGCGAACTAGAGGAAAAAACAGCATTATGAGAGGAAAACAACAACACCAGCAACAATAACACTTATCATTCAAATTATTCTTCATCAGACAGACCGCTGATAAATCCTTTCAATTTGAATCTATTTCATGGGATTGAGATACATTACAGGGGGATATAGAGTGGATGTTTTACGGATAACAAAAGCAGCGGTGGAAACACAAGAGGAGGATGACACCAGCTTCAGACGAAGAACCATAAGGCTCCTTTGCATTTGTTGAATTCACATGCGATGCCTCACCAACTGTACGCCTCATTTACTCCCGCTACCTGTTCCTGCTAATCACTGAGATTTGATCATACGTATCTCTCAACGCACATTTCGCTTTTCCTCCCCTGTCGTTCTTTATTTCTCCGTGTGAGGTTCTCGGTTAATAAGCGAATGCAGAATGGTTCAATCACCAGGTATGTTGTGTTTTCTCTCTCTCTCAACTTCCCTGCCTGCCTCAACATTTCTACACCCTTTGTACGTGATAGAAGACAATAACGGGAGCAGCTCACTGAGCTTCCCATTCGTGTCACTTCCAATTAGCCCTTCTGAGACATCTCTGCCCTTTGCCTCATTCAAGTTTAAAAGATCTGAGCGGTGTCCCTTGCATTGTACCCAGTTTCACTTTGTTCTCCTTCCATCTAAATTCATGCATGTCTGGATTTGTGACTCTACGAAAGAGAGAAATCGTGAGAAAGACAGACAGAGATTTTTTAATCCTACAACCAAAAAAAAAGCAGCTTGCTATAATGCTGTATGTATGGGGCTGCTGTGAGCTTAAAAAGGAGCTCTCCACTTACATAAAAGTGCACATTTCTGCATAAACCAGCCAGCCTTCACCTTAATCATCCTCCATATTATACATCATTAATACTGATGTTTCTAAGTAGCTAAGCCTTTTAGAACTAGGACATGGTGCGTTGTGGTGGTCCTCTGAAGATTTATGCTTCTGAAAAAACCTGGCAGCTCTGTCAAATCTGCAAGCAACCTGCTTCTCTGTCACATCACTTTTTAAAGCAAAACTGAAGTGGTGGGGATTGTAAATAGCAGAGTGGTGAGCCACAGTATGCGCGCAAACGTTTCTGAGTTAATGAGAGGGCTCAAGCGCCACAGCTTCTTAAACTAGGGCAGAAAAACTTGCAGCTTCCATGGAAGCCTTCCCTCAGACCTCACATCCTGAGAGAAAACATGCAAAACCAACAGTACACACAAACCAAGCTGGTGCTGTCCATGTCCACTTACTGTAATCAAACAAACAAACAAAAAGACGCTTTCACAGCCGGAGCTGCAGCTTGGACAGGACTCTATGTCTTTCAAAGACAAACGTGCAGAGTGAAAGGGCGTGGGTTTCTTTTCAACTTTAAGGGGCACCCTCTGGATCAAACCCAAAGCAGAAAATCACACTGACATATTTTGGGCAGGCTTTTGGTCTAAATGAGCCTCAATTTTCCATGATTTCATCAGATTACCAAAAAACAAAAGATACAAATGTATGCCAAAAGTCTGTAGCACATAAGAGAGCGAGAGAGAGAGAAAAGCAAATGATTGGTCACAGTAAAATACTGAGGTATTATGAAACTCTGCTCTACTCTGATGGTTTTTTCTTTATTAATTTATACGCTCTACAATATTTACACAATGTGAGTTCAATTCTGGGATTTTAACTGTACTGTTTTCACTGTACCGATGACCAAAAAAAATTGTTTATCACAATATTCTATAAAATATGTGTATCTATTGCACAACTAGTACTAGGAGAGGTTCATGTGACATCTACAATTCTGGAGAATATAATGGAAAATATTGTATCATTCTTGAAAAATGACTCAAAAAGTCCATAACTAAGAGACAGAATGAAGTTTTAAGCCATGAGCCTGCAGCCATGAGTTTCAAAATGTAAACTGATCCCCCTTCATAAAGAGAATAACATGACCAACATCTCACTGGGAGACTATTCATTTCCTGTGGAGCATCTGAGGAAACAACGGCTTTTCTGGCCCAACAGCAGGTCTGTTGGCCAAGAAAAGTTGGCCAGAGGTAAAAATGTTCATGGTTAACAAGATTTCTATGCCTCCTTGTTTCCTTACTAATGTGATTTTGTTTCATGAACAAAAGTTCTGTTCGGCGAGAGCAAATCAAATTTGATGAGAAAGTAATTACAGCCATCAAAACCTCCCACTTCTCTGTAAAAACGTAGAACTTCAGAGTAACAGAGAGGTGTAGTTTTCCACTTGTGTTTCAGTGTAAAACAAAGCATTGAAAAATATGCAATCAGAATGTGATGTCAAAATGTGTCAGATCTCTTCATATGCATCCAGAGCCTCTGCTCTGCACACAGTTAGCCAGAACAGAGCAACTCTCTGACCACACTGTGAAGGCAGGGTCAGGGTTGGTTTCAGGTGCATGCACACACACCTCAGAAACTTAAACTTACCGCCAACAAACTGGATGCCTCCAGCCACACGGCCAATTGTACGTGAGATGAGGTCAGAGATGCAGCAGCCCATGAGAGCTGTGAGTGCCACCAGAAGGAGGAGGCCACATCCAACGCCCGTCACTATTGTGCAGATCCTCCACTCGAGACTCGGGATGCCGTGGAAGGAGGCGTAGCGCCCACACTGCTCCAGCATCACTGTGGCCTGCCTCTCCTCATCCCGCACCGGGTAGGAGCAGCGCCTAAATGTGCCAAAGGACACGGGCTTGTCCATCTGTGTCCCCAGCAGCCAGTAGGGCATGAAGAAGCCAACACAGGAGGCAGCAGCACACAGCAGGGACAGCATGGCCCAGATAACACCCGTACATGTCAGACTAGACGTCATGGTAAACAGTCTGCGAACAGTTCACACAGTCACTGAACTAACAGCAGTTTGAGCAGTCGCAGTGTTGTGGGAAGCCTCGCAATGAGCATTTACCACCAGCAGTCTTCACCTTCTCAGTGACTCTAGGTCCCTGTGTGGAGGAAGAGAAACAAACAGACTTTAGCACTGACATAAAGATCATTTGTGGTAACAAGTTGTTGGCTTTTGGGATAACAGCTTGATATGAAATATGAGTTCAAAACCAGAAGCCTGTCTCCAAGTCATTATAAGTAATACAATAACTCAGCAGCCAGTATCAGATATGTGAGAGAATTAAGGTAAGATAGTAAATACTCATTAACAGACCTTCAATAATTAGACAGGCTTGGCTTCATAAGCTTTTGTGGCTGACTACTGATCAGTTATCTGCTTTTCTGTAAAGTCCTTTAGGGCTCACAATGAGGCAAATAAGTAGACTAAATACAACAGACCCTGGTTTAATAGAAAATATATAACTATCCAATATACACCCAATACTAATAGTTAAATTCACCAATAAATAGTGTGTTTCACCACAGCAGCATCTGTAGGACACAAGTCAATATGCATATTAATAACCCGTACATTGGAACAAAATGACATACAGGCCTTCTGGCAATGTAGCTTAGTTATATACTGAAATTAATTTCAATTATTCTAATAGGCAGACGCAGTACTCATAATGAACTTTAAATTGATATTATAAACACAGCCCAACAAAATAGAAGGAAAAAACAGGTTTTATGGGACTACTTTATGATGCTATATGAAATGCATATTAAGTATGATATAGCCTATAGAAATGGGAGATTTAGTTAACCATCCATGGATTTAAAGTGATTTTTCTCCAGGGGTGACCTCAAGAAACCCGATGTGTTATCGCAGCGCTCACACCGTCGGAATGTGAATAATGAAAACAAGGCAAAGAAAAGGAAAAGAGAAAGAAGAGGACGAGGAAGAGGAAGAAGAAGAAGTAGTAGAAGAAGAAGAAGAAGGCTTACATGTTGGGAGACCTCTGGAAAACGGTGCTCTCAGTGTACACTGAAGGCTTATTTCCATCTGCGGACTCCAGCTGTGCTTGGTTCTCAAAGCAAACTTTTCTTCAGGAGAGGAAGCGACGAAAGAAATGCATTCGAGGTGAGAATGTAAATCCAAAAGTAACCGCAGAATCCGTTCACTCAAATCACTTTCTCCTCATCAATATATTTAACCGAGGCGACGATCAATTATTCACTCCTGTGCGGTGCAGAAACGTGCGGCGCTGACTGAGTGACTGCACTACTGTCTCCACATTCCTGCTCTGCGAGAGAGAGAGAGAGAGAGAGAGAGAGAGAGAGAGAGAGAGAGAGAGAGAGAGGGGGGCGGGGATGGGGTCGACTCTCTGAAACACTCTCGGGAGGTGACCATCAATCACGCAAATCCCCACCCAGGGGCTGGACTCACCGCTACTATCATTCCCTCCATGCTCCTGATGCGTTCACGGATACCTCGTAAACTCCTGAAGCCACACTTGGAAATGACAATCGTGAATCCTGTAAGCATTGTGTTGTGTTGCTATAGCCAAAAGTGATAAGATTCAAGATTCCTTTATTGTCACTGTCATTATGCACTTCAATACATAAGAAAACTAAATATTGTTTCCCTTAAAAAACAAGAAAAAAATACTGCAAAAAATATAAATCTAAAATGAATGGGCTTGGATAAAAGTCATGATTTAAAATAATTGTAATTAAAGGAATGTTCATATTCATAAAGTGCGCGTGCCCATTATCTATTAAAGTATTGGTTAGTGTTATTATTAGTGTGCATAGTATATTGAAGTATTAGTAGATAGATAGATAGATAGATAGATAGATAGATAGATAGATAGATAGATAGATAAATATTATATTATTATATTATATTATAAAATATATACATAGTATAAAATAACATATACATTAGACAATTGTGCAAGTGCAGTGAGGTAGAGTAGGAGTAAAAATATAGATAGATGGATGTACTTTATTGATCACAAATTGAGATATTGTGTTACAGTAGCAAGAATATGAGAATAAACCTTAGCATACACCATAAATATAATAAAATATAAAATATAAACATAGGATAACATACTAGACAAGTATGCAAAGTTTTAAAAAATGCAATGAGGTAGAGTTGGAGTATGAAGATGTGCAAATTCACCATGAGCAAAGTTATTGAAGAGTGGGGTTTGGTTTAAAGCTGAGACTTCTGAGAATTCTCTGTTGAACAGAGGTTGGGGGGTGGGGGGGTGGGGTTAAGAGAGTTATCACTTTGGGCAGGATAGATTTTATGTATCAGCTGAACCAGTCTGTTAGAGAAAGTGCTCCACTGTCCAGTATGAGTGGGAGAGGTTGGCCAGGATTATCCATAATGGATAACAGTTTGTTCAGTGTCCTCCTCTCCTCCACGACATCAAAGGTGTCTGGTATGCAGCCAATTACCAAGGCAGCTTCCTTAATTAGTTCATTAACCCTGTTGGTGTCTCCGGCTCTAATGCTGCTCCCTCTGCAGACTACAGTGAAGTACAAGTGCACTGGCCACAAAAGATGACGAAGATTTCCTACAACTCTCTGCACACGTTGAAGCATCTTAGCTTCCTTGGGAAATAGAGGCTGCTTACCCCCCTTCTTATTTCCACCTAATTAACATTGATGTTGATTAGGTGTCAGTTCAGTTCAGTCAGTATATCATGCATATATCAGTAGCCTGGCTTATATTCAAATGGATTAGTTTTTAATTTCATGTAATTTTAAAATACAGGAGGGGCTTTTTGAAATCAGGTCATGGCTTATAGGACTATAGTGCATGAATACTAATGAGTTTACTGAGTCCTATTGTAGATCAGATCATATGGATTTGGACAATCAGGGGTTTCTTTGCTTTGATGTAATTTGGAGTTTAAAGATATTGTCTATATTATATTATATGACATATATCTGTAGATAGTGTTGTAAATTATCAGTTATCTTTTGCATTCAATAAATCAATAAATAAACAGAAATAAAGGATGTTTAACTGGCACAATCTGATTTTTATGGTTTCAAAAAAATACAACATTTATGGAGGCAAAATTACTAGAATAATGTAGTGTTGAAACTGGTTAAGCAAATAACTGAGTACTTGAAGATCATAATTACACAGTATTCAAGGTATACTGTTACTTTACATTTGTGGTTTTGGCTGGAAACTGAGAAATATTATCAGCATTTTGACTCTAACTGATATCCTACTGTAAGTCACAGTAAATCACACCTTATCTAGTCCAACAGTGGAATTTTAAGTCATATGTTTAATAATTTACTTGATGTAAAATACTTGATCAGTCAGGTCACTGTTCTGGGATTTTTGAACTAGTGGTTTAGGTCCTTAGACCTTGAGTATTCACATAGCGTATTCCCATCATTATCTCCATGAATAATTGATTGTTGCGTTTCCTCATAAGTGGAATATTTCCAACAGCACTTGAACGTTTCATCAACATTTTCCAGTGTGAGAAGAAATCGATAAAGTTAGTCAGCCTGGAAATCCACTAATTTGGAGATATCTCGCCTATAGCCTATAGATCATATTAATTTATCTTTCAAAGTTAATTTGACTAGTTAGTGGACCAATAAATTGTAGTTAACTCTTCCTTTGCATATGACCTGCACTCTTATGATCTTGTCACAGGAAGGGTTAAGAAGGTTACTTTGGAAATGTGATTGTGAAATGTGAAATGTGAAATGTTAAAGATCACTAGATATCCAATTTATAAAGTAATAAGTAATGTAGCAATTTTAATGACTTAATCAAAGTAATGCAACTTATTACATTTGATTACTTTTTGATTACATTTTCTAACAAATGTATTCAACAGTTGGGGTAAATGTACCCATTAAGCACCAAGATCTAAGTTCAGGTGTCATTCAAGGGGCATCATTTCTTATAAAGCAAGCTTTATCTCTCATTTGAAAATATATTAATTAGTTTATGTAGATTTTGGAATATAAAAAAAGATACACTAGTGGTCAAAAGTTTTAGAACACCACAATTTTTCCAGTTTTTTATTGAAAATTCAAGCAGTTCAAGTCCAATGAATGGCTTGAAATAGTATAAAGGTAAGTGGTGAACTGCCAGAGGTTAAAAAAAGGTAAGGTTACCCAAAACTGAAAATTATACAAAACCACTTAAAAATGTAGGTCTTTCCTACAGAGAAATTGCGAAGAAAGTCAAGGGGTCAGTGAGTACAGTTTCCTTCACCATCAAAAAGCACTCAGAAACTGGGGGAAACTCTGAAGGGAAGAGGTCTGGCAGACCCAAAGCCACGACAGAGTCAGAAGACAAGTTTCTGAGAGTCATATAGCTTGTGTGACAGGTGGCTCACAGGACAACATCTTCAAGCACAGCTTAATATTGGTCGTAAGCAAGTCTCAGTTTCAACTATGAAGAGAAGACTTCGAGCTGCAAGTCTAACAGGTTGAGTTGCAGAAAGAAAGTCATTGCTAAGACGTCAGAATAAGAAGAAGAGGCTTGCCTGGGCCATGAAACACCACCAATGGACTACTGAAGACTGGAAGGTGTTTTGTATGCCGTCGAGTAGGCGAAAGGATGGTTCCTCAGTGTGTGACACTAACTGTCAAATATGGAGGAGGAAGCATGATGGTCTGGGGCTGTTTTTCTGGATCCAGGGTCGGCTACCACAGCATTCTGCAGCATCATGCAGTACCCTCTGGTATGAAAAAAGTCAAAAGGTGACATGGGCTTTATTGGTACTGTGATACCATTTAAGCCCATGTGTTAAGTCATGATTTATTTATTTATTTTTAGCAATATTTATATTCAATAAGTAATTCAGTAAAAATTAGGAAACAATAAGGGAAAAACCTTCCTCCTGAGCAAAATCTTAAAGGTCTGACATCAGGCTTAACCCCCTTTGTAACCATCAAGATTTTTCAAGAAGTAATTGTAATTTAATTACATATTTTTTTCTCAGTAACTGTAATGGGTTACAGTTACATTTATTTTGTAATTAAATTGCATGTAACTAGTTACTCCCCAACATTGTGTGTGCATTAGAAGTAAATCATTTCATAGCGGAACGTTGGTTTGTTGAGTAATCTTGAGCCTGGTCGGACATTTATTACAGAGGGACCATAACATCCTTTTCCAAACGTTGACGTGGAGGGTTTGTTTGTGTTTATAATGTCTGACACTAAAGTAGATATTTCAACTGATAGCTCCGCTGTCATCCAGAATCCAAATGCGTCTTCTCAACCAAATAATCCACTGTCGAGGAAGCTCAACAAAATATTGGAGACGCGGCTCGACAATGACAAGGTGCGTTAAGAGTTTAGCTCCCTGCTAACTAAGCTAGCAGCAGATACAGCTAAACTAGTCGGTTTAAGACGGGAGATATTTCGGCTTTACTGTGATATTGTAACTTTCCCTGATGACATGAACGAGTAATCATTACTGGCTGTTGTAAAGCACAGTATGTACATGTTGCTACATGGTGGGGGATGAAACGTACCCTTCAAGTGCGAAAATGCAGGTGGCCAAAATATGACGGACATTTCATTTCTCCGGTGGTTTCTGTAAAAGGGGGACAGATCCTTAGTTTGATATAAGTCATAACTAACTGGTATGATTTTTTTAGGAGATGCTGGAGGCTCTGAAGGCACTGTCCGTGTTCTTCACTGAGAACAGTCTGCGCACCAGGAGAAACCTTCGAGGTGATATAGAAAGACGAAGCCTGGCAATCAACGAGGAGTTTGCACTAATTTTTAAAGAAGTAAAAGAGGTAATGTTGAGGAGCGCAAGCACAGTCCAATGTATTACACTTTATTTAAAACAGCATCAATGTCCCAGTACAAGGAAACGCATGTGTGGTGTGTGTGATTTGGGAAGGGGACACATTCCCATTCTGAGCAGGGACAGTAGATATAGTCAATATTACACACACACACACACCAACAACAACAACAACAACAACAACAACAACAACAACCTTGATTTAAGGTTTTTAACTTTTAAGGTGATGTCTTTGTGATGTCTCTGTGATGTCAGTGTTTCCCACACATAGACTAATTCGTGGCGGTGCGCGACAGATTCAACACCGGCCGCCACATATTGCGTTTCGTTATTAATTTTTTTTTTAACGCTAATTAAAAAATACGCATCGTATTCGTTAAGCTGTATTTCCTTTCTCTGCTCACCCTGCGTCTCTCTGTCACTCACGCGTCTCTCTCCCATAGCTCACACACACAGCCCCTCCCCTCCGTGCACACCGCGTGTGTCTCCATCAGCGAGATCACCCCCCCCCCCCCCCCCCCCCGTCGGCCGGTTTACCGAAACCGACCAACCAACCCCCCCCCCCCCCCCCGTCGGTCGCCGGACTACCGCCACACATTGCCTTCAGATCTGTGGGAAACACTGGATGTCTTTAAAACACCCCAGGAAAGGTTTCAGTTCCCAGATTAAAACTGATAATGCAGTTGATCTTGCTTACATAAACTGTATTTTAAATGCTTTGATCCAAATTACATGAGTTAAATTTTTAAGAATGTGTTGTGCCTGATTTCTGAGAAAATGCCATTACCAGCAGCAATCACAGGACCAAAGACTGAATTGGGGAACTTAAAAGTCTGTGATTCCGGGAGGTTACACAAATGTATTCACAATAACAGAATCGTGATATACTCATAATGTAAAAAACTGTTATCTATGATGTGTATGGTATCACCAGTGTCTCAAAATACTAGGGGTGTGACAATACACTCAGCTCACGAGACGAGACACGATATTGGGTTCATGAGATCGAGACGAGATGAGATTTTAACTTTATTTTGACGAAAACTTCAATGAGGAAATACATGACTGTTCTTTTATTTGAAATTCACAAAATGGAAATTGAATTGAAATGTTTTAACTAATCATCTTGTAATGAATCACTTTAGTTCTACTTTCTAAATATATAATTATCATATGCAGTATGCAGCAGTATAGATATTTTATAGATGGATCATTTTGGTATTTATGGAAATAACAACCATAAATACAAAAGTTAGATACAATCACAAATACTAAAAAGTAAATTATAAAGAGTAGAAACAATTCTAATAAAGAATCCAATTATCACAAATTATATCATATTGCTAATAATTGCTTTTGTCTGTCATTGTCAGTCGTTACTGTTTACGGCTATCTCCGTGTATTATGGATGTATTATAATGTCGTGGACCCACAACAGACTCTCTTCCGGGTGGGGGTGCGCGCACGATTACGTAATGCGGAAGGGAAAACAGGCAGGTCGCTCGGCCAATTATATCATTCAGACCGAATGATATGATTGGTCAGAGTTTTCGCTAAATATTATGAGAATGGAATAATGTTTTGTTTCTGTGCCTGGTGGATCTCTCTAACATTTTAGAGTGCCATTACCTTATTAACAGCATTTTAACCTAAACAAAAAAAAGTGTAAAAATGTAACCAAGGTAAGGGTAGCTTTAATTATAGCTTTGCGAGACAATATTCACTTTGACTAGTAATATCGGCACGTTTTCGTCTCGCGAGATCTCGTCACACCCCTACAAAATACTGAGAGAAGTATACAGAGAGGTATTTCTGAACTGCCTTAGTCCTGTCGTAACAGTGATTTCATTTTCTCCACAGGAACTTGAAAGTGTTCATGAAGATGTGCAGGCCATGACAACATGTTGTGAAGAAATGACCAGCAGGTTAAAGGTACAATATATTTTCTTGGCATGTGTTAAAACATTTTCCTGTACAACATAAATGGACGTCAGTATACTTGTGCAGATTTAACATAGTATGAATCAACTTTACGATTTTAATGACATATGATTGATTTTTGCATTTCTTCTGTGAACATATACTCACAAACCACTTCATTAGGTACACCTGTGTAATCTATTCAATTCAATGCAACAGCCCTGCTATATATTCTACATTTACAAAGCTTATATGCACATTCAGTTTATGTTGACATTGTCAGAAAGGTGATTAATACTGCTTTTTGTTTATTATTGAGGTTGTAGTGGTTGGTGGTGGTGTACTGGACTGCATTACATTGGATGGTGTTCCTAATATTTTGTCCACCTCATTAAAATACATACACATGAAATTGTTGGAGGTATTAGAAACACTTTTCAATATACCATAAAAGCTAGTAAATAACTATTTTTGGGGTGTCATGCGAGGGAAAATGATTTTCTCTTAAAGACTGGTGTATTTGAATGTACCAGTAACTATTCATTTATGTCACTTATGTTTAAACAAGTTACCCCAAAATTTTTTCAATCTACTTTTATTTGAAACACAAGCAATATATAATCAAATAATCCACCTGAAACAGTGTGTCAGGTTAATGATTAATGGTCCCACAATTAAACCTTTTAAAAGAACACAGAAACTTAAGTAAGTGTGTAGCTGTATTGTCACTGGAGTCCAAAAAACTCTTCATCAGAGCTGTCGCTGTGCACAAATATTACACCCAAGTCACTATAAGGCTCACCAAGCACACTGTCCTCGGACTCTGTGTCAGTCCCAGAGTCAAACAAAGCATCATCCTCTGTTCCATCTAAAAAAAACAACAAAGTTAGTGAATATTTAAGCTTCAGATCTGTGTTCTCTACAAGTGTGCAATTAAAGCTGGTCATCTGTGTACTTTCGCACATTGCACTTCAACATCAACGTTTTTTTCTGTAAATACTGAAACATCACAGCAAGTAGTGTCCGGAAATACTTCTGAATCACCATCTGCCTGTGAACCTTTTTTTTTTTTTTTTTTAATTTCTCCGACAACATACAGCAGGAATGGGTCTATTTTCATAAGCTGCTGGCACAGCTGGAACATACAATGCCTGCTTGACACAGCTGTCTACAGGACGTTATAGTTCATAAGTGTGAACGCTCATATCGTTATCTTGTTATAGTTATTGTTCTAGTTATCACTCTTAGTGTGGACAGCCCTTTACAGACTTATAACCAAATCCAGATCCAACGTCTCTCTGCATTTTACTGGTGTATAGGACGAACCCCACTTTTATTGAAAAAAAAGTGTATCAAAGGTGCTTATTTACTGGCTTTTACAGTATAAAAGTAGAATATATTGCTGAGCTGTATTGTTGAATTGCATCAGATTGCACAGGTGTACCAAATGAAGTGGTTGGTGAGTGTATTGCAAATAATCAAAGACCTTTTTCCTCAACAGGCTGCCAAGGAGCAAACTCAAGACCTAATAGTTAAAACCAACAAGCTTCAAGGAGAGAAGTGAGTTTCTTTTGAATGTGTGATGAAAATTGTGTGTGTGGTGTGTATTATTGTATTAAACCTAAAAAAGACAAAAAAAAGAAAGAGAAATACTGTACTTAAAATAGAAAAACATTTCCCTCTGACTAAATCTTGATATTACCTGGTTGGATACATTTATAATTTCTTACTGTTAATGGTTTACACTTACACTTTCTAGAGAAGACAATATAATGAAATCCAGTATATAGTAATTATTACCGCCTTTGGAACATGGACAGCTTTAATTATTCAATAGTTAATTCAGCTGAGTTGAAATAGTTGTGACTGTAGTTTGTGTTATATTTGTATTAAATCGGATGATGATGTAAAATGGTTATAAGGTAACCGCTATATTGGATGAGCCAAATCTGAAAGCACTCACATTACTAAAGCAGTAGTCTTAATATAATGTTACATTTTAAGTACGGTTGTATTTATTGTAAGGCTAATGGATTATGCCAAACAGATTTTGTGCTTAGAATTGGTCACTCTTGTACAAGTTTTGGTCTTCAAATTAGTCTGGGAGTGCAACCAACTGTTGGAATCACAAGATATTTTAGATCTGATTGTAACTAAATTGTCACCAAAATGTAAAATAAGACCCTATGACGAGACTGTCGCCCTGAACTTTTAACTGGCATTTCAGAATGTCAGGGAGATCATGGAGATATGGGCTGGCAACTTTATGCTGAAGAAATATCTCACTGCAAATTTTCCACCCCTTATCTGCTCTGGGGCTACAAGTCATTTTGCAAATCCGTCACATATGTCACTGATAAGCATCTTCATCAGCCGAAAGCTAGACACCCCAATCTCTCTGGTGTCTCATTTCCACAGAGAAATTACCCCTTTTTTCTATTTTCTACTCAGATGAATTTTCAGACAAATAGCACTTCTATCAAAACACACGTCGGGCACAGCATTGTACACTTTGCAAGAGATAAGCTTTTATGGCACACACACAGTGTTTGGAAAGGGAGACTGATTATGCAAGCACTTCCTTGTTTTTCAGGAGCTGCCTTTGCACTCTACTGAGTATCTGACACTACCGAAAACTGAAGGGAATCTCCCCCTTTTAAACCTGCAGTGTGACACTTTTGTCTCCCCTTCTTGCAGTGATTATAATTTAAGAAACTGATGTCGTCATTGTAGACCCCTGATGCTTTTTACATGAGCTGGTCCCCACCCTGGCATTGCAATATGATTGGGGCTTACTGGAGACAGTCTGCCCTGGTTAACAGTAGTGACTATCAATGCACCACCAAAATCACATTTATAAACTCTGGTATACTGTGAAATATACAGATTTACCTGGCAGTGATAGGTTTAATTAGCATTGTGTGACTTTGTTTGGCAAGGTTTTGAATGTAATAAAGATTAGTTTAGAGTAAAAGTCCCGCACACCAGCTTTAACGTAACTAGGCCACAACTTTAGAATTGCATACTGATAATTTGGCATATTTGCACAAATAAAAGAAATGACCCACCAAGTTAAAACACCATTAAGTTGTTGTTGAGAAATGTTGTAGTCTATAAAATGCAGCCTCTCTCTTTAGGGTCAGAAGTTGGAGAGATTTGGTGCAGGGAATGAAGAACTTTCAAGCACATCTTTATTTTTGATGAGGAGGGATGAAAGATTTATGAGGCCAATGAATATTTTCCTGCGCTTGTCTATTTGCATAAGGAGGGCAGCAATCATCATTAATGGAGCTTTATTTTGTTTTATTCGTCGTGTCTTGTGATGTTTGGCCTTGAGATACACATCAAAGTAGTTCCCATTTACTCTGTGCTACAGCCTGATCTTATTGAAGCCAGGCTATTACAACTGGGGAGCAGCTCATCAAGCGAGCTCTCAATTTGAGCATGTGCATTGAGATTTGCTGACAACACACATTAGGAGCCATCAGATATGCAGATCCAATATATGCAAACAATGACATAGAGTCATGAGTGGAGGCAGATAGTGTATCTAGGGTGCTCACCCATCCACAACTCTTGGAATACTGATGGGTTTTTTGGGGTGGATTGAGACCCTGCCAATAAAATGAATCGGGGGTATCATGAATTTGGCTGGCAGAGTGTTGACAGGGATGTGAAAATAAAACAGTCGTTCTTGTTAGCTGATAGCCGGGGGTTGGAGTGGGGTTCATTAGCATCGGCGGCGGCTGCGACCTCAGTGCTCAGTGACCTTGCGAGTTGACACGGAGACAGAGGCTTGGGCACAGATGATGTAGATTTCTGGCAAAAGACACTGCTGACAGTTGTGATATACTGCTGCAATTCTATGCTCCGCTGGCGCAGCTTCAGGACCTCCTAGAAGAAAAGGTGGCATAGGGAGGGAGGCGGTGAGATTTAGGAGGAAGGGGATCAGCTCTGAATCTAAGCGCAGTCAATTACACCAGTGGGAATAAAGCCGCCAATGAATGCACACGCGCAATGAATTAATATAATTCATATTGCTTTGTGCAGGGGGGCCTTGTTGAAGGTAAGCGGTCAGAGGTTTTTACTTGAATGCCCTTTTTTTGAGTGGCCCCCCTACCTTGTCTTTTTCTTTATATAAAGGTCCCTTTTCGACCTGCTGTCTGTCTGTTTGACATTTTCATTCGCAAAGCCACAATAACTCCGCAGCCAGATGGGATGGTGTCTGCATGCTGGGCTTTGACCTTGTCTTTAGCAATTTTGTCTCAGAAGAGCTGCCAGGGGAAGTGTGCAGTCAAGCTGTCCTTCTTAAGCCACCCACCAGTCAGCCCCTGTGCACCGCACCACTCAAGTCTTCTGGGTCAGATCTATTTCAGGTCATACAATCCTCTGCAGTCCCAAGTCACTGTCTCACTTATTTATTTATTTATTATTTTCTTCTGTTGACACTTATTATAGCTATGCTAGATTAGAAGCATATTATCACATTTTGTGCTTGTTGAGCCGCTCTGCACAGAGAGTACAGTCGTTGTCAAAGCTCTGCAGATGCTAATGTGTATTTACCCGGCAGAGCAGGCCTGTCCTGAACTGTTTGCTATCTTACCTGCCAGTGGCACAGTGTCATTTGTCAGCTCTAATGAAACGGAAAGGAAGAGAAGATTGGTTATAGTGTTCGGAAAACAAAGGTGGAGGGAGGGTGAACCAATGGGAGCAGACAACCTGTGTTTGTCCGCTGGCTTTCAGACACGCTGCTCTTTTTGTTTCGTTTACACGCAGGGGCTGGTCCTGTTCAGAGAGGCTGTCAGCAGCAGCACTAAATAGAGCCTGTGTGTTGTTCCATAGTTAAACGTAATACTGCACACCTGTCCTGCACCTTGTGATCTTTGTATTACAGTGACATGTTAAGCTGAACAAGTTGAGACATCTCACAAACGTGTATTTTTATGGATTGCGTAAAGGGGTGTTGGCTTCATTGACCAGCTATTACTGAACCACTCAGTAGTAATAGTTTGGCTTAATGCCACAGAACAATGTAGATATATTTAGGAACCTCAAATACCCTGCTGTAGTTCCCATAACCTGTGATGAATTACCAGATATGGTCATTTATGCCAGGTTTTTCTCCAAAAACAAACCAAATGCTCTCAGTATGACTTCTGTGTAGGTCATTAATAAATCAGGAGTTTTGAAACTCCTGAGAGAACAATCAGGGATTTCAGATTGTAAATGACAACCTGTGTAAAGTGACACTTGAGCCTTATTAAGGCTCAGCTGGCTGTTAATGAGGGTATGGCTGTGAGTATGCCTTTGTGTTTTCTGATGGGACTGGCTGCGACTGCACTCTGTGATCATTGGCGCGTAGCTAACTAACAGCTTTGTGAATGCCAAATTTCCACGCAGGCCTTTGAAATGGCCCCTAATAGATTTTAATGGATAATCGACTCACGCAGTTTACAACTTATGAGAGGGGTTGGTCACATGGTTCGCATGCAGTTGATCTCCTAATCTTTCGATCTGTATCAGTTAGCACAGTGCCCTGTGAATCATTTCATGTCGTTTATCTTCACTGTCTACCAATAGGAAAATGATAACCTTGTCTGCTATCTTTCTATTGTGTATAATTACTTGTGAGCTTGGTAAATGTTACTTGCTGATCACGCTTTCAATTTTTTTTCTAAAAGTTGACTGTCAGGTAATTAAGGAGGCGCAGATAATTTCAGCATTTCAGTTTGGCGAAGCTGTTGATGAGATTGAGTTGCTTTATGTAGCTTAAATGCTTTCCGTGCTTGAACAGACAAAATCAATCAGCCTAGTTGGGAAATCTGAGCACACAAAACAAAGAGACAGACCCTTACACACTGCAGCATAGTAAGTGTTTAGTGCACTGTAGTCTGTTACGTAGAAATTTCACCCTCTCATGTCACATTTTGTAACCTGCACTTATTGGGCATTCTTCAAAAAAAGGGGTTACCTCATTGACTTTATCTTTTCCCGAAACCACTAGCCATAGAGTCTTTACATACTTGTCTTTACAGTGTGATTTTGCCGATTCACTCAAGTATGTCGCCTCTCTCTGGTATTTGGTAATTGTAGTCTGGAGAAGAATGTGTCAAGTCCTGACAGTGCTGTAGAAAAAAAAAGATCCTGCTGCTCCGCTGTTGCCTTGCTCCCCTCTGCTTTAGCTCCCGCAATCCTCCTCTTCTCACCTTGTACAGGCGTGTGCAGTATGTCTGTTCGTTGTGATTTACATCCTGGAGGAACAGGTCTGTCACTCCGAGCCTAGATGAGAGAAATTGGGGGCATTTCTTGTTTTCTAGGAGTGATTCTCTTACAAAGTTAGACAAAAAAGCCCCCCCCTCTCTGGTGTTCCCATGTCTGAAAAGTTCAAAGTGTCCATAGACAAAAGTTTTCATGCATGAAGAGGTGAAAATAGTTGCTGCTTTATGATGAGACTCACGATATCTTATTTTCCACACAGAAAGTTGAGTACATGACATTAACACAGTTCAAGTGGTTTGTTGCGAAGACAATGAACATCACCTTTTCCCCTTTCACAAATGTATCTTTTTCTATTTTCTGCATTTCAATGACAAGTAATCAAATATTAATCAACTGAATTAAGTAAATCTAGCTCAACATCGGTGGATAATTTAAGTGTATCATAAACACAGTAAACACAAATTCAAACAGACACACTGAGTATTGTTAGAAGTCTGTGGCATCATTCATGAAATCCCAAGCTATGGCATGTTAAATGTGGCTGAGCAGATAAGGTTATGAAGCCTTCAATTGTGGCCAATCAATTTCCTATCTACTAAAATGCTATGTGGGTCCCCCCCCTCCCCCCCCCACACACACATTATGTATGTGCATGTTTCTGCCAGTTTTCTTGTGAAGATAATAACTCGAGAACCTGCCACAATACTAATTCCATGTTTGCACTGCAGTTCTTCACTATAGAACATATTATCCAATTAGATTTCACTAAAAGCTTGCTGCATAGATTTGCATATTAGTGATGCAAGTCTCTCTTTCCTACAAATGTAAGCCACTCATTCTACAAGAGTTTGCAGACTTTACATTAATATTGGTTGTGTGTGAAGACAAGTGTGAAGCATGTTAACATGCAAAATAGTTTCCCTAATTTATGCATCACTCAGTTTGATTAATGATTCATTAGCATAGCTTGTTATTTTTGGCTGGACCGCAGCGGGCCAGACCTATAAACCAGTGTATTTCAATCTTGTCCTGGGGCGACCCTGCCCTGCTGCATGTTTTAAATGTTTCCCTTGCTCCAACACACCTGATTCAAATGAATGGGTCCTTATCAGGCTTCTGTGGAGCTTGATGATGAGCTTATCACCTTTGTTGGAAGAGGGAAACTGACTGAGAGATGAAATTTCACCATTGGTCAGCTGAATGGTCAGTCACAGTCAAGAAATATACTAAGTTACATATATATAACATATTCAGAGTCTTGTAATTGTAATTGTGGTGGAATGTCAGATAGCTCAAGAGCCTCTTTTTTATAATTTTTTTTATCTCTCCATGACTAAATGTGTGCTCTCTCTAATCAATTCTCATTCAGCTTTATCCTCTCTGTTTTGTGTGTGCAGGCTTGGGTAGTCACAGCCAACTTTAATACAAAAATATTATGTTACGTTGCCTAAGTAATGTACCACAATTACATTTGGATTAGAGGATTTTGGTAACGGCTTCAGAAGGTATTTTTAAGTAGTGGCACAACAGGGTTGTCGCTGTGAAGCCCATAAAGCCTATCTGTGTGTGTAGTGGTCCAGTTAAAGGTAGCGGTCCAACCAAGCTGTTCTAGTATGTTGTGACAAAGCCCAGGCACATGAAATACATTAAGGACAAAGAAGCCTTGAGACATTGTGTGAGAGGCTCAACATACATTTTTACTGAATCATAGAGTCCTCCTACAGATTTACAACCCTTTGCTTCCAGCTGGCTGGTCACTGGTAATAGCTGTGTGAGAGACAATGGTCGGATAATGTTGGGTTCTTCTCCTCCACCAAAACAACCTGGTGATTTACTGATCCAGCCTTGCCTTCACACGGAGGGAGGGAATATAGACGAGGTGGTTTGGACAGCAAGATGGGGACAGTGGGAGGACTCACTGTTGTTCTGCTATCCCGTGACAGAGTTCCCTGTGAGACTGGGGCAGTTGCCATGGTCACTATTGTGTTGGGACACTTATAGTGACACTGATAGTGATCGCTCTGCAGTTATTGATAGAGACAAAACCTGGCCAGTATCTGCCTCTGTGCTCTTTTTGTTCCTCTTCTCTTCCTCTGTTATTTATTTTCTGACTGCTACACATGATATCTTCACTCTGTGTCCTCAGTCCTGTAGTTTCACTTACAGTTCACTGCCAGCAAATGAGTGTGTGAGGAGTATGACTGCCATCTACTGTGTGACTTCAATCATTACAGCTTGTTGACAGACGTTCCTATTTTTGATGTTAAATTACAGAATTTAACTTGGTTCTATTTTTCTCGACAGGGCTTACACAAGGGTTGTGACAGAGCACAGTGATAAAGCTCAGTGATGAAAGACAAATAGAGGAAGAAAACATTTGAGCACTTTTGTTTGATTAATAAATTCCCAAGGGGCCTGGAAGACAGACAAAACAAATAAAGATGACACACAAAGGCTAGACTAAATGACAAAGTATTACAATAAGAAAATATCAAAGGGCAACAGTGACAAGTGAAGGAAATGACAACATTTATTCCTTTTCCATTAGTCACCGTCTGGAGGTTAGAGCCCAGGTTGCCCAGGCTTTCCTTGCCAAGTTTCAGCTATCTAATGAGGAGATGGCAATACTTCGAGGGGCTCGAGATGCGCCTATTACTGAGGTAATCTCCCTTATGATGTACACTCATGAATTAAACCCTGTAAAGAATTCTCCCATCTGCTCCTAAATGATGAGAGGATGCAGTATCAGGCACAGATTTGTGCCTTACCAATCAGCAGCTGTCTGTTGCTTGAGAGGCTTCATTACCTGGATCATCTGTTGAAGGGAGATGCCTCTTCCCACTCTGCCAACATAATGATATAACATCTGATATGTTGTAAGATGTGATAGGGATTTTAATTTAAGTAGTTAAATTATATGTTCCTCTCCATCACTTTATACTGTTTTAAATGATCTTTAAAAAGAACTTGGATACTTCTACAAACTGTTAGATTATAATATGATTATAAGCAATTAAACATGTGGAATGACACCGTACAGCTTTAGATCAAGGTTATATTTATTAAATGGTGACACCAGAACACATTTTTACCAAAGTTGTAATTCTTTTTTTCCCAAAAATAATGTACATTGATTTTTGGACATTTACAGCCCATGTTGTTCCTAACAGGTTTATATGTGTCCTTTATTTTTTTTCCAGGATTTCTTCAAAGTCCTCAGCCGGGTGAAGCACATCCACGAGGATGTGAAAATCCTCTTGCGGACCAACCAGCAAACTGCAGGGTATGTCTCACCGCACAGTGTTACTCTGTGCTCCACTTCTTCAGACAGAAAGCATTTTTTTACAGTGGTTTTATTCTTGTTGTTAAATTTATGAACCTGAATGGTAAAATGGGCAAGTAGGAAAAAAACATCCAGGTCTGGTATTTATGTCTCTGTCAGGGATCTGACACTATGGTGCAGGTCATGAGTATGTAATGTGTGGTCTTGGTTTGTGTGCTTGTTCTAGGCTAGAGATCATGGAGCAGATGGCCGTGTTACAGGAGACATCATATGAGCAGCTCTACCGCTGGGCTCAGAGTGAGTAGAGTACACAGAGTTAATGCCACGGGTGCGGCAAGGGATAAAACTGACTCACTATGACCCTTTTGAGGTTTCCATACTGAATTTTCGGTGTAGTCAAACAGAAGAGACATAATGCATTTTGTCAACCTTAATGAAACAAACTGTAATTCTGTCTTCAAACATCTGATTTTTTTTTGCTAGTGCTAGTTAGTTGTTTTTTTTTTTTGTTAATGGATGTAACTAAATATAAAACTGTGCTCTCTCAAGTGAAAGTAAATATCCTGTAATAGCATTTGAGGACATGTGTATAATATTCTCTATATCAATAGTAATCATGTCTATATTATTGAAATAAAAATAAACCGTATAGATCAAAGAAATCAAATTTGTGTAATTATACAGTGCAAAAAAATATGAATACACATTTTCTGAACCGAATATTTGCTAAATATCGTTTAGTATTTAAAGCATTCGGTAAGCTACGTCAGTGGTAGTGTGTGTTGACCCATTTTCTCAACAGTGTGGAAGACACCCAGTACCCCAAAATCTTGTCATTGTTTGTATTGTCTGAAGCATAAGTAAACTGACTGACATCTTGGGAAAAGCTCAGGGGAAAATATGATTGAAAAATGTTCCCCGTGCTTTGGTGTGGTTGTTGCCAGCAGAGTTGTTATGGTCCAAAACATTTAGCAACTCTGACAACACAACACAAGCATAGTTACTAGAAAGACTGCAGCTGTTTCACTGGTTGGATGATAGTGCTTATTTCTTGTCCCATTGTCTTTGTTTCCACACAGATGAATGCAGGGGACTGACTCAGGAGAGCTGTGATATCAGCCCTGTTTTGACTCAAGCCATGGAGGCCTTACAGGACCGACCTGTCCTTTACAAGTAACACACAAGCTTTAACTTATTTGTCCAAACAACATACTGTAATGTCGTTACTGCATTTGTCTTCATTCCCATGCCAATCAGTGTTTATAGTGTCTTCTAAGATCATTAATTAAAACTAGAAGTGATGGATTTTTTTTTTACATCCAAAATCAAGGTATCAATGGGGCAAGTCTACTGACACAACTTTTCAGTGACAAAGAAGGCAGCAATACATTCTTGTTAAATTAAAACTCAAGATGCAGTTCTCTCATAGACTCAAAGGCTTTGTCTTTCACTCTGTATCTGTCCTCTGTGGGCACCCCACATGTGAATTGTGAGAGTTTATGGCCAGAGAGATTCTTGCCATCTCTGTCACCGATGTGGTCTTGGCAAGAGAAACAAAGAGGTTCTTGATTAGAAAACAACAGCACAAACAGTCTGGAGTAACAGAAAATGTTGCCGTCTTGCAATCACTGGGTGAAAAAAGCACAAACCCATAAAAAATCACTGCCAAAATCTAAAGAAGTGGCACTGAAAACATACACTCTCATAGTTTAATAAAACGGTACTCACCAAAATGAGTCCTTATGAATTGTGAGAATTTCTGAGCTGTATTTGAGACATTGTATGAGATTCATTAACACTGTAAACAATCAGTTGTGTCTATATTTAGTCTTTTTCTCCAAAATGCATTTGGCTGCATTTGGAAGACTGCAGAAATGTGTATAACGTCACCCCCGTGCCCCATAGCATGCTGGTAGGAACATGCGATACAAATATGTGAACCAGCTCATCAGATCATTCCTCCACAGTGCAACTAGTGGTCAAATAACAGAAGTATATACTGTAGAACAGAAAGATTGTTATTCACTGATGTCCTTGATTTACTTTGTTTTGTTTTTAATCCTTATTCAAGCCCTCTTTCAAGTCAACAGCTTTTTTTAGTACATTAGCTAATAGATAACACGTAACTATTTAATTTAGGCCTTGAAGTGCCCAAAGTACATAAGAACAGCTTCTATGCATTTTACACCCAGTTATTTTAAAGCAATCACTGACTCAATCAGGGAGTATATAATAATTTAAAAAAAGGAATCATATGTTTAAAAAAAAAAACTGAATATCAATATCTGTCCAAATGATTCATACTCGCCAATACAGTTGAGCAGTGTGTGCTCACATAGAGCGCAGAATTGCATAGATTCACGGATTTCCCAATGCTTACTGTGAGTTCAACTTTGTCCCTAAAGCAAAACAACACACAGGAAAATTTCTCACGTTACTTCAAGATATGTTTTCATGGCAAATCTTTTTCCTGTCCATGCTGCATTCTTGGAAACGCACCTGTCTCTGTGCCCAGAAAATGTCCAAGGTCATGCGCGGGCTGGGGATGTTGAGGCTGAGAGAATAAAAACCGGCGTTCCTGGAATCTTAATTCAGCACTATCTTCTGTTTAGTCTGACAAAGAGCTTGCCACCGCCAAGTAATCAAAACAACCTCAAACTCTTTCCTTTTGGAAAAGCTGCCTGCATTGTTGATTTATGTCAACGACTGACCTCCAACACACTCTGCAGGAAAACATTGTGACCGCCTCGTTTTCACAAAAGGTTTGAGGTTTTGACTGTTGCCTTCTTTCTCTTGTGTTTGGTCAGGTACACTCTGGATGAGTTTGGGACTGCACGTAGATGTGCAGTGGTACGAGGCTTCATCGATGCCCTCACACGGGGCGGGCCAGGAGGAACTCCCCGTCCTATAGAGATGCATTCACATGACCCCATGAGGTACCGCTCCAAACCCATTTGTGAAACAGTTCTTTAAGGTATGCTGAGTGGTGAGTTCAGCATTGATGTCTCCATTAATTGATGTTTGCAGTTTCAAAGAAAAGCCCTTAAACCTTAAAAACAGAAGATATACCATTATGCATCTCCAAAGATAATTGACAAGCTCAACTCAAACATGAGTGACACATTACTTCCAACCTGTTTCCTGTTGAATACAAACAAATATAACTTTGTAATTCATTCCAGAATATTTGTTCAGTTAGGATTCATTTTAGTTATCACAAAATATTAACCTGTTAGAATTTCCGCAGAATGATGTTACTATTCAGAAGAACTATAAACTACACACAGACATTGGAATGGAAACAATGGGTTGTCTGACGCTAAAATAAATCTAATCTAATAAATATTCTACCTTCCCAAATGCACAGCATATCTGTTGTGTGATTGCAAATGTCACATGTTCTTGATCTATAAATTCATTAGAATTTATTCTAAAGCCCTGAGAGTGAAATTTGATTTCAAATTATGTCTGTTTTCTTCAAGGAGTGTCTAAATATGTGTCTGTTTCCTGCTGCACCACATCCTCTTCACTTTTGCTCCTGTGCCCAGCAGCCAAATGGGAGATTTTCTCAGAATACAAGCCATGTTTGGAACACAAAATCACCTCCACTTTAATAGGGGGCATCAGCAATTCTGAGAACATCAAGTTCTTTCTCACCTCCCTATATCCTCACACTCGTTCACATGCACACACACACACACACACACAATAATTCAAGTTTAACCTTGCGGCTTTCCACCATTATATAACACTAAAACTGTGTGCATGTGTGAGAGGGGAGTGAAACACGATGACCCATGCTTCAGTGTAGCTGTGGTCAGAACAAGGTAAGATTAGCCCTCCGGTTGGCCCCTCAGTGACGTCCTGTTTAATATAGACTGGTTTTTCAATCTTTCAGGTATGTTGGAGACATGCTGGCCTGGCTGCACCAAGCCACCGCCTCAGAGAAAGAGCACCTAGAAGCTCTGCTCAAACAAATCACTCTGCAAGGTATGACGTTTCCCACATGCTAATTACATAGTGTGTAGTTTTCCATTATCTGGTTCATGCTGCACTTTAAATGACAAACAATGTGATCACACCTACAGCATGGTTAGTTGTTTACCTCATTGGTGGCTCATTGGAACCTTCATAAAATATAGTGTATTTTACTGTTGAACCACTGCTTGTAAACAAATGTCACAGCTTGTTTATTAGACAGAGTTTTAGTAACCAGCCTCTCCATTAGGTTAGAAATGTTGGCAACAGTTAAAAAGTGTGAACAAATCCAATTCCAGTACATTTAGTTCAGCCTGACAGACTAATCCTGTTCTTGTTTCCCTGATTTACCATCTCTAGTTTTCATAGCAGTAAAGAATGAAGAGAACTCAGTGGGGGGGATCAGTTGAGACTTTGATCAATTAAGTTATGCTAAGCTATTAAATCCTGGCTGTAAAAATGTCAACATTTACTTCCTCACATCCCTTTGGAGTAGTTTTCTGTACTTAATATTTATTATTTCACACCTTTGGAAAAAAAACAATGATTTTTCAGGTGGGTGGGTTTAAATAACTGTTGTCACCCGTGAAGTTCCACAGTTGGATTTTATTCAAATCTGTGAATGTGCCTTAAAATTGATTGAATACATTTATTTATCCCCCTGTAATGTAAAGGATGCTCAGTGAATATGCTACTGCTTATACAAACTTACTTTTGTTCCAATAAAGACATTTTTCCCTAATGATGCATTAATTAACACTGTACTCATATTTATGATACCCTTGAAAGTGTCCATGCATTGAATCTCAGTTTACCTTGACTGTGTGTGTGTGTGTGTGGCTTCCTCTTTCATTAGGCGTGGAGGAGAACATGCAGGAGGTGGTTGGACACATCACTGAGGGAGTGTGCAGGCCGCTAAAAGTGAGGAACCACATTAGTTTAGGAAGAAGGAGCCATGGTATGTATTCTGTCATGTTCTAATCATTTCACTCAATCATTATTGATCTGTCCCTCAGGTTCGGATTGAACAGGTCATTGTGGCTGAGCCAGGTGCCGTCCTTCTTTACAAGTTGTCCAACCTGCTGAAGTTCTACCACCACACCATCAGGTATTTCAGCTTTTTAATGTATACAACATAACAACGTATCTGTCATTTATCCATTCATGCTGCATTGATGAATGGTCCCACATGATCTTTGTCTAGCTCTATCATTGGAACCAGTGTGGCGTCCTTGCTTATGACCATTGAGGAAATGCACATCCTCAGTAAAAAGATGTTCTTCAACAGTCTGAGCCTCCATGCAAGCAGACTCATGGACAAGGTACAGTATGAATAAGATGAGGTTTCTTTGACCAATCCACAATATGTTCCCTGGTACATGCAGTATGTTCAACTCTATCATCCACCTGATGTACAGCAATTTGTCTATTCAGAGATATATTTGTTATTTATAAAATATGAAGTTGTTTCTTATCCAGCATGGTTAGTGCTTAAGTAGGGAATCAACAGAAATGAGAAAAAAATCAAACTTAAGTTGACTTTTCCTACACAAAAGAAAGAAAGATGTCAAAGTAAGTGACTGCCAGCAAAGCAAGAGATAGCAGTATAATCTTTGTTTTCAGACACAAGGTTCACAATGTTCTTCCATAAAAGTACTTAAATGACAGTGCAGTTCAGTATTGCACCCTGTGGACACACATTGTGTATTTCAGCTCTGCTTCTCAACCCTCAAAGACAACAAGGCTATTTCTGAAGCACTTGTAAACATTTTTGTCCTCCTGGCCGCAGCATCGAAATGGTGCTAGCTGCCAAAAAACACTTGACTTTTAGTTAAATTGGCATCCAAGTATACCTCAGCACGAGCAGGAGCTCTTCCACATAACATGCTGGCTGTGTCCCAATCAATGGCGGTTACAAGAATTATCCCTATAGCTTGGTGTTAATCAAATTGGAGACCCTCCGGGTTTTAGTGTCAATTCCAGCTAATGCCAAGAACACAGCCTTCTCATAATTTGCTCTATTAGGTGGACAAATGTGGCCAGGCTCTGTTCTCC
This sequence comes from Scomber japonicus, assembly GCF_027409825.1. Classification (NCBI taxonomy): domain Eukaryota; kingdom Metazoa; phylum Chordata; class Actinopteri; order Scombriformes; family Scombridae; genus Scomber; species Scomber japonicus. The sequence goes on from NC_070583.1 coordinate 20,404,376, forward strand.
GTTGTGTGTCCAGAATCCCGTGAAAACAAAACCCTCTTCATTAAAAAAAAGCTCTCCTCTGAAAAAGCTCAGAACAAACTGAGACTCAGTGTAGCAGCAGGGGGCAGTTGTACATTTGGCCAATCATTCTCATTAGAGATATTTAGTGTTTTGGTGTTATCAGGATCACTTGTCTTGGTGAATGCTGCAGCCCACACAACTATCCTCTGCAAGAATAACTTTTTCTCTGTCTACCTACTACTACCTATACTCTCTCCTGGCCCTGTCTGCCTGGGCAGGTGGAACTGCCACCTGCAGACCTGGGACCCACAGCTTCCCTCACTCAGACCCTGTCCCTCCTCAGGGAGGTCCTGGCCTCCCACGACTCCTCAGTGGTTCCTCTGGATGCCCGTCAGGCTGACTTTGCTCAGGTAAACGCATATTTTGTACAATATGATCAGTGTGGGGAAAAGATGTGAGAAAAGTCAAACTTGCCTCTTGTCGTCATATTTTAAGCAATATTATTTTTCATCACCTGTTCAGTGATATTTTAACTCACCTCATAAGGATCTGCCTTACCTCTTTTCTTCCAGGTGCTTTCTTGCATCTTGGATCCGCTCCTGCAGTTGTGCACTGTGTCAGCCAGTAACCTTGGCACTGCTGACATGGCTACCTACATGGTCAACTCACTGTATGTCATGAAGACTACGCTGGCTCTCTTTGAGTTCACTGACAAGAGGCTTGAGATGCTTGAGTTCCAGGTCTGTCATTTGAGAATTGATTTATGTTTTTTTTAGGTATCCATTTATGGAAGCCTATATGGGACTTTTTTTAGAAATATTGTAGTAAACTTGAAAATATAATTCCACAGTAGTATTACAGTTTTTTCCATATGTGTGTGTGTGTGTGTGTGTGTGTGTGTGTGTGTGTGTGTGTGTTATTTGAGATAAAATGAAAATGAATTAATTAAATTAAAATGAAAATTGAAAGGCTATTTGACATTTAATTTTCAAAGTTGTACCCCACTGTAGTGTAACCTCATTTTCCATTTACACAAGCATACATTATAGAATATTGAAGTAATAATTAATATTAAAATGCAATTTTCTAACAATTTGAAAATGAAAAGGACATTTGACATTTCATTTTCAAAGACTTAGCCATCTGTACAGCTAACATTATTTAAATGTTGAATCAAAATTGAAAATTAAACAATGTACTGTTTATGTTAGCAATATTTAACTCACAATGAAAATAAAAATGCAATTTCCTAACAATTTGAAAATGAAAACAGCATTTCACATTTCATTTTCAGAGACTTAACCAGTGGACAGTGTTCAAATGCAATAAGTGAAACAGAGCCCCCAGTCTAATGGGTTTTGTATGAACATGTTACCACGCTCTTTTGGTGTCAAAATGAAAATGCAATTTGTCAGTTTTCTCATCAGGGCGGGTCTTCAGTTATAACGTTAATGATTCTCTGTAGGTGGGACACCATCCTGCTACTCTGTGGTTGCATTTTCATTTTTACTCCTCTAACACATTCATATGCGGAACATGTTTAATGCTATTGGGATCTTACATTAACATTTTCAAGTTTACATTATCATTTTAATATAGTCCCCCATAGGCTTCCACACCCATTAACATTTAATTACAGTCTTCTAATAACACACCACACCTTCTTACGTCGAACTGAATGATTGAACACTAATGTTATCCAGCATGAATGCTCATCTTACAGTCATCACATTGTCTGAGCGTTGTGGTATTGTTCATTAAAATAGTTAATTATTCTTGTTCCTTTCATTAAAACCCATCGAGCCCAAATCTTTTATTAAGATAATTCAATATGCTGTCTCATAGAAGGGTGTGCGTCATATATATTCGCCACATCATGCTCAAATGCGCCATCCATCCCTCTATTTTTAGCACATCTTTTGTAATTGAGCACCACAAGAGCTCCTGTGGAAGTTTCATTATCAATAGCACAGTGATTCTCCATTAACCACAAGTACCATTAGTTCACAATGCAGCATTAGACTGGATTTAAACCACTCTCTCCCTCATTTTTCAGATCGAGGCTCACCTTGACACTCTGATCAACGAGCAGGCATCCTACGTGCTGACCAGAGCCGGACTCAGTTATATCTACAGTTGTGTCCAACAGCACAGCGCTGAACAGGTCTCACGTGGCACTTAACCACAACCACACTTTCATATGCAGTCACTTGTGAAGTTATAGAACGGTAGATTTTTTCTCACATGACTCCTGTATGACTCCCTAATGGTCCTCCTTTTTTTTTATATTACACAGGTACTGACAGTATTGTTTACACTACCTCTCCGGGCTTTACAATCACAATCGCTATGGTTGCACATGATCAGTGTCTTTGTTAGGGCATAATATTTTCAGATTTTCATATGAGAAACGTACAAATGAGAGGGAGATCTTGTTATTCTATTAAAATATATTAGCTTCCTCAAAGTGTCCTGTGCAGTTGAGAGTGCTGATGCCCTGGAGCCTTCCTCTCCCATTATAACACACTCTGCCACTGAGCTGACTGAGACCCATAGTTGTGGTTTAGCATGCGAGTCTTGAAACCCCAGGTCATGTCAGGACACACCACACCCTGTTGCTCCTGCTGTAGCTCAACGCAAAGCTCAATCAAGAACTGTCATTCTGCAGCAGACTACTTCTCTCCTCGGGTGGCCTGTCTTGGGTTTTTTCCTTAAATAGTCTTCTGTTTGAAAAGATTAAGACTCACTGTCTACACTCGACGGCATCCCAGATGTCAACAACTGACAAAATTTCCAAAGTTTATTCTAGACTTTTTAAGGTTGACTTTCACTATCTGTTAAACATTTTATCCCTGTAATTTTCTGAGATACATCGGATGAACTAATCAGAAACAGTGATTATAACAAAACTGTTCCACTGACTAGCAGCAAGCAGATGAGTTTGTAGACTCATAGTGTGTTTGTTAATGTGCCCATTTTCCCATAAAATTACACTTAGGTACCTCTTTGACCCTTGCACTGGCATCTATTTGCTGCTTTTAATGTTGGCAATTTAGGCATTTAAGCTTGACTTAATGTAGCCATTGTGGGTAATCAGTGTCAGCTTATTGCCTTAAAGGTACCTGCTGTTGTGTTCACAAAGTCAGTCTTGTATTTGCTCTGCACAGTTTTTGTGAGATTTAAGGAGGTACATGTGCAGGTTCAGTTTATTCATAAAAGGGTGAATTTTATTTTGGTTTTCCCCCATTTAATCTATTCAGTTTAAATTAGGGCTGAGCAATAAATTGACTTTTAATAAACATTATGAATCTCTTTCCAAATCCTCTTTTTTTCTTTCTTGAAGGTTTCGTGATGCTTTAAACGATTGTGACTTATATTTTAGAAACCTTTCTCTTAAACCAAAGGAAAATAAATATCCTTGTTATACACTTTGGTGGCCAGAGGAAACATGATTTATTTAGGTATCGCTGTATCCCTGCCTCCATCCATTTTTAGTAGATGATCAGGGCAATGTAGACAAATCACACAGAAAGGAAAAACCTTGCAGCACTCTGAATAACCTTAGCGAATAAAGGACCTCAACCTCCTGACCGTCATTCAGTTCTGAGATTAAATGTTCCTTTTCAGTCACTGCAACCTTGAATTGAATTCTAAGCTGATGTTTACTTTTTCCTCTCGTAGGGTCCTCTGTCCCTCCTCCCCAGCATGGATTGCTCCTCTGTGAAGGCAGCGATGGTGAGTAACACTGCATGCATTTATAAAGCAGATTTTCTTGTATTCTTCATCTCATCGTCTGCTGTTACGTCTCTCGCACAAACAACAGGTCCAGTTTGATAGGTACTTGTCGTCGCCTGACACTCTTGTGATGCCACAGCTCAACTTCCTGCTCAGTGCAGCCATCAAGTGAGTTCCTGTCCCTAATGTTGATAGTCACTCTCTCTATTCAGGGAAAGAATTGCAACATTCAGGCTTCAAGTTAAATGTTTTCCACATCGCATGGTGTTTCAACAGGGTAAAGAGCACATTCAGAGTGATAAAAATAGCACAAGAGCGTTGACCTAATACTGTTGAACATTCATTAGTTTACCAGATGTAATACGATCATTACTGCATTCCAAACAAAACACTCAACTAAATGCACAGAGTTTAGATGCTAAATTGCTAAAGCCACCAACACATTGAGAGAGCGGTCGGCATGACTGCCTGTATTTGTCTTACTGATCAGAAAATGCACATGCTTTTAGCTCAGTCCAGCTGCTACAATGGAGGGCTCTTTCTATGAGTCACGTTTACTGGGAAGTGCAGCAGGCTTGAGGAGCACTCTGTACCTCAGGTTAATGTTCTCTATTAATGGACATGGGAGGACTGATGGGCAGGACGCCATTAATTAGCTTCTGGTCCATTTCTCACTCACACTCGTTCCCTGAAATCATTCCTCCTCTTTGTCTTTCTCGCTCTCTCTCTCTGCCTCTCCCACTATCTCTCACGTTGGCTTCTCTGCTCACCTAAATACACAAAAAACACCCACTAGCACTCTGAAATCACTCCTGGGGCCAGATGCATAAACTCTGTATACAGACAAAAACCATGCATACGCCATTCCCTGTACATAAGTTGGTATTTCTAAACACAGACTGTGCGGTAAGAACGTGCGCAATTCACACATTCTTCACACCACATGTACACATTTTTCTAAAGCAATCTGAGGGTTATGTGACGAGAGACAATATCTTTTAGTAAACCATTGTTTGCTTTCATTAACAACCAACTGCATTGATTGTGATTTTTTTTTCTCTTTTTTTTAGATTTGTAAAATGACAATCCAAGGCGCATTTACAAACATAATATTGATAATCATTTTTGTGTGATTCATTTTTATCATTCTTTTAATTTACATGGGAATCAACATTTCATTTTGCTGTTAATATTCTTTTTTTTTTACCAGTAGTTGTGACACAGCTTGTAATGTTTGTTGAGATATGAGAGCAACTAATCATTGTTTACATTTCTGAGATGGTGATGATGGTTTACAGATCCATGTGATGACTTAATAATATAGAAGCTAGAAAGAGCTGCACAGCTGTGCGTAATGGTTGCATGTAATTACTGTATTGGCTGTCAACAGAATCTGTACAACTACACTTCTTTCCCATTTGTTTAATTGACAAATCTAAGGACTGGTTAAAGGCATGGGAGTATAAATGAGGTTCGGGTACATGCGCCTTGTTCCACAATTACAGATTTATAAGACAGAACTATGAGTACACAACGCTTTATAAATGACAAAAAGGATGCATATATACGTTTTGTCTGTATACACAGCTTTAATCATGAATCTACAGAGTTTTATTCATCTGGCCTTTGGAGTGCACAAATAATGGGAATGTACTTTTAGACTCCATTCATTTCACATTTCTCGTTAGTGCACTTGATGTAGTGTAAGGTGTTATACACAGTGCTGTGGTTCTATGTTCTCTGTGGGCCAATTAAAAATATGGATCTCAAGAGCCTAAGTGGGATACAACAGAGGACATGAGTCCTCTGGCTGGGCTCTTCAGTCCGACTGTTGCATCCTTCACTCAATCTCCACTACAAGAAAAGGTTACATTATACCTTTCAATCTCTTTTATAGATTGAGGTTTCTTTTAGATGTTCCTTATTACATTTTTTTGTAGGCTGTGAGGGTCTTATCGATCATCTATCAACACATGACTGGATATTTTAAACATCTCCTCTAGAAATCCGTAAAATGAAACATAATGTAGCACTGCATGTCTTCATTAAAATATGACAGCAAATGTAAAAGAGGAGGAACATTTGACTTTGTCTAATAATTTATTTGCTAACTCAGTATGTGTTGCAGTTGCTTACATGTGATGCAGTGCATTAATGCTGTAATATGTATCCATAGATGGCAGTGTGCACCACATACTGCCACTCATTGTTTTGACACAGTGGGGGCACACACTGGTCACTGAACAAAAAAAAGTAATTAGGACAAATTCCTACTCATGGCTGACTTATTTCAGTTTTTGATCAGTGACTAATTACAGCATAGCTCTGCATGTCCGATTTAGAAATACTAGACCTAATTAAAAAGTCCATTCTCTGCCTCTACTTTTATATTGCGATTGTAAGAATCTAAAGAGTTTTATCTGTTTGTGCAGGGAGCAGATTTTCCGACAGTCGACAGAGCTGGTGTGTCGAGCCTACATGGAGGTTTACACAGCACTGACCAGCCCAGCTAACAGCTACAAAGACCCAGAGAACCTTTTGCCCAGATCACCTCAGCAGGTTCAGAGCCTGCTCTCCTGAAAGACACTTTTGTCCCACCTGGTTGATCTAAAAAAAAAGGGGGGGGGGGTTCACCAGCACTGGACAGCCTGCTGGTTATTTAAAGAGCTGTGTAATTTGTACAGTATAATAACATAAATGTATATAAAAGTGGTTGTTAAGGTGGGGTTCTTTGTGGGAAATGAGGGATGTGGGTCGCTGACCTCAGAGAGAGACATGTCTGTATATAGAGCCTCCTGTGAGCCATGAGGAAAGAACATTTATATGTATATGATTCCATTTACTTTGACTGTTGCATGCAGTCAGCTTGTTTTTCTCTCTGTAAAGCATTGTCTCCTTCTTTCTGTTTTCAAACCATGTTCCCTGTTTGGAGATCATATTTGTACAAAACAGCGGCCTTTTTTATTGAGAATATTGACCATGATATAAAACAAAAAGACGCACTGAATTAAAAAGGATTGTCTGATTTTTTCCACACTTAAAAGTGGTCAGGAAAACTTTAGCTGCCATGCCAAGAAAAACCCAAGAAGCTTCAGCTTGAATGTTGTGTTTATTTTAATCTTAACTGTTTTGAGTTGCAGGGATAAAATGGAAAATCCATCTCGTTTAGCTTTTCAAACAGTGTCTACCATTATGACTAAGATGTGAAAGCAAGACTATAATGATACTGGATTCAGTCATTTACCATAAATTCTACCTAGAAATGGAAAATCTGCCCATTTAAAACACATTATAGTGTTTCAGGAGGATAAAAAATGTTCTTCACTATTAGCACAACATTATTCTCATAGTCATTTTTGAATTTTTGTGGTATGGATTCATAAACTAATTTCCCCAGCATGTACTGGATCCAAATACAGCTCATACACATCTAATTTTTTTTGTATTATTTAAAGCGTAATGTTCTACAAAATCATTCAGATAAAGTAGTTTAGGTTTGGGCAGTTGCCATAGGTTTGCATACCAGACAGAAAGAATTCAAAATGCAGACCAAATCAGACTGGTGTCAAATGGATTGTTTGCAACATTGCCTCAAATTTAAAATGGCCCTAGTCAATTTTATATCTCATCACGGTACACACCTAGTAGATCTTTTTTGCAGTTGACATTGCAGTGCTGTACAGTTGTTGACTTGATGATGTACAATATCATATCAGTGAAAATCTGACACCACCCAGCTCACGTAATCTACAATAAAGCAGCAATGAAACAGTACAGATAAGTGAATATTGACCCAGTTTGTTCTTAAGGCGTCTGCCCAGAGAGGCAGAATTTCATTTCTGCTATCTGACATCAAGGTTCATGGCAGCGGGCCTGATCTTGGCAGCACTGCCAGCACTGAGTCCCAGGATTTCCCTAGCTCACCGGATGTTACTCAGATATCATTGGCCAGGACATTGAGTACTGGGAATAAATGGAATACCACAAAGTTCAGCATCTGGACGGCACTCTTAAGTCCTTTAAATAGACCAGCTCTCACTTCCAGTCCTGTTTGGCCCTGGTTGAACACAAGCTGGATTCTTCAGTATTTTCACTCAGCGCTCTTTGGCAGAAAGTGGAATGATGTTTGAGGAGCAGGATTATTGAATAACAACATACTGTTCATGTGTAACAATACACACGGTGCACGCCTTCACTTACTCAACTGCACATCAGTACTGTGTGAATACATGTGGGTCTGCACAGCCCAGCACGTGAGAGCTCTTTCCTGCCGGTGTCTCTATTAATGAGCTAGCAGATGTGAGAGGTGCTGGAGTCACCACTTAGAGGCAGGCAGTTGTGAGCAGGGTGGCAAACATTCATCCCATCATCCGCTCCATATGACAGCGGTCACCAAGCTTTTGCCTGCTGAAGCATGACACCAGCAGGAATCTAGGTTATAGGATAATACCAGCAATATTGAGTTTTTTTTCCCCGTCTTGCTCTAGTGCCTCATGAAAAATGCCGATCCACTGCTGACAGATGGAGTCTTATCTATTGCCTCAGCAAAAACTTTGAAAGGAAAAATGTACAGCCACTGTGGAAGGCACACATCATACTGCACACTTACTCAACTTATGTCACTCTTCCTTTTACTTTCACACCCAAAAATGTAATATGCTGCTTCAGAACTTGGAAATGAATAATCTCCAAGTCGTACTAGTGGCTGAACAAGAGGCAAGTCTACTCTGTTGCATTTAATACTAAATTACCTATAGGGCCTACAGGACAAATTCAGTCTATATAAGAACAAGAAAAACCTGTTTCTGTATGTTGGCTTCCTGTAATTCCAATCAGCATCTAAAGCAATCATTAATCTATCAATTATTTAAGGAATAGAATTGATCTTGTGTTCATTGCACAGGTAGCACGCATTCAGAAAATTGCAGTCCATACATGTACACACAAAAACTTAAAATGTTGTTTTTCATAAACTTCACTATATGAATAGCCACATCAGTATTTATAGTTGAAGCTCATTTGCAATAGTCGTCCCTAAATGGACTATTATTTAAAAAAAAGAAATGCATGCACAGCATATTAAAATAGATAGAAAATAAATACAGATGAAATCCGAAGTAAAGATGCTGGAACATTTATGAAAACATGATACATTTGAAGTTTGTCTTATTCTCTGACCAGATTAAGTTGTTTTGTCCACCATTTAAAAAAAAGACATTTTATAATTCACTATGGATTCATCCTGAAGAACTGAGCCAGAAAGTGCCCAAGACACCTCACACCCTTTGAGCCTCAATATATAGGCAATGATATGTTTTCATTGGCAAATTTAATAAAGTTATCAAATTTAGCATGCCAGTGGTTAAGTCTGTTTGACTTGCAATCCAAAAATGTTATTGCATAATTAGATATATCAAATTACTTTTTGTACAGATTGCTGTCTATCAAGGTTTTACTACATTACACACATTTTTCAAATGTGAAATGGCGACTTAACAGTTTCTGATAAGTGTAAATGTATTTCAGTATCTCACATATCTAAATATAAATTGCTTGCATAAGAACAACTTGTTAAGAGAAACCTGTTTTTTTATTATTGGATGTACCAACCCACAGACTGAAAGCATATGACAGTTTTGAATTATTGTGTTTTAGTAGACATGAGTATTCAGACTTTTGCAATTATAAGTTTGTGTGGAAGCTTAAACAAATACCCTGTCTAGCAAATGCACATATAACAGTATTTGCTGCATATATCTGGGAAAGTGCTTCATGTCTAATTTCACGATGAATGCTGACATCAGGCTGCTCATGCTGAGTGCATACATTTTAAGAGGAGCCAGGACAGAATATTACAATGTTACAGAATTTTTAAGTGACAAGCTGGTAGGTCACTTCAAACCACTTTGATTACAGATGATGGTTTACCAGCAGAGCCTCATCACAATGAGATTAGGAAAAACTTTACCGGTCATACCTTGACCCAGGCAAATGCCTTCTGCTATCCAGCTCTAATCTTTGCACAGAGATAACAACCTGTCCGATAGGAAGTTAGAAAATCGATAACAAAATAATGGACCTTGTTCCACTGAATCACGAAATAAGAACACTGTAAGGTGTACAGTGTTAATGTGTTATCTACTTTGCTTAGGCTCTTCATTTCACAAACTGTGCTGTCCTTTCAGATTATGGACAGTTGCATCATACTCTGCCTCCTTGTTAGACACTGAAAACAAACTTTCTTCAAGAGAGGATGTGTTTATCCCCGGAAATCAAATTTATCAGTCACTTCATGTAACATGGACACTTGGAGACTGCTTTGTTTCTGGATTTCATCACCCCTGCCAAATTCTTGGTTTAAATTCAGCCATCATCCTCCTCCCCCTAATATCCCCTATTAAGCCCATTAGAATAAAGACATTAGTTATGTAACATGCTCTCCATGCATTGTTTACTAGCTGCTTCAAGCACAGGGCATGGCCATCCATCTTATTATAAAGCTCAAATATCTCCTGCCTCATATCAATACTACTCATAATTATTTCCCCACTTTGCTTTTGTTATTTGGAAAGATTACCTTATGTCAAACCTCTCTCTCCCTCTCTCTCTCTCTCTCTTTTGAGGCTATTATGTAATTTGTCTATTAGCACAGGAAAGGGGACACTGTGAAGTACTGACCTGAAACATGAGTGCACAGTAATTAATTTTCTTTTCTGATTCTCTGCTGTTCCCATCGCCCCAATCAGTGTTTCAAGTAGTGCACTCAGCACAAGGTTTCACAAACTTCCACACTGCTTCAAAAGTTATCATTTGCTGCCTGCGTTTTTGACACATAAGACACAGTTATTAATGCATGTCCATCTGGCATACTCCCTGGCTGACCAGATGCATGTCCAGGTGGCCTGATAAACAAAGCATATCAGAGACGCTAACAGCACAGTGTTTGGTTAGTTGTGGGATGAGAGGAGAACGAGGAGATGACTGGTTCTCTCTGGCCAAAGATTAGCCAATGATGGAGCAGCTTTACCCTCACGCTGTTGGAAAAGGTTGGACCCCCCGATGGTGCCCCAGAATGCTTGTACAGTATTGTGTGTGGCTGTGATTCTTCATTGTATAAGCTTTTCCTCCCAGCAGAAACATGTTTGCTTTTGCTGGTATGAACACACTGTACGGAGTGCTTGGATGTTCAGTAATTTCCGAATTGTGTCACTAGTCACCAGATCTTTTCCTGTGATGTTGTTGGATTTTAGTCACCTATGAAATATCTCTCCCTGTCAGATTTATTGGCTCGTAACATTGAAAGGAAATGAGTATTTACTTCATTTTCAGGAATCATTTTTCAAAGATCAGCAGGTTTGCTACCACCACAATACCAATTCCATGAACCCATGAGACAGACAGAATTATTACACAAACAGAATAAGGAACAAGAGCATGTAACAAATTCACCATGACTAATGCCTCTGTGAGTAATCCAACATGCTGTCAATCATTACTCACACAGAGTGCACTGTCTCCATTCTCATTGGTCCGAATGCGGCCATGCTGTGCGCCTCTTCAAAGCGCAGTCCCGTGACTCCCATCCTGAGGCGAAAGAACAGGGCCGACTTGTGTGTGCAGGAGAGGAAGAAAGGCAGTGATTATATGGACAGGGGTTGTTCTTGTCGCTGGGGTCATGGCCACAGACCTGGTCAACCCACTTTCATGTAGTCCCCACTCAGGGACAGTAAACAAACATGACTATGGATACAGGTGATGGCTGCATTACACACGGCTGTTTTGACGCCAGAGGCCCTGGATGGTGACACAATGGCACAGAGCTGTGATCTGCTCTGATACTACACTCCATCACTGTAGTGTTAGTTTCAATTAGACTAGCTTTGTATGTTTGTTGCAAACCAGTACGATCAATAATATGTAGTCAACTCAAACTGAGTAAAATTTGACCTCACTTTTAAAATGAAGTTCAGAGGCTTTAGGGATGGCCGGTGTTGGGGTAGAGGGTATATGTTGCATTTTTGATTACACATTTGAGTTCATGGTTTGGTTAACTGTACACATGCATTTTCAGATTTTCCAATAAGGAAATGAATTAGAGAACTAAAGTATTGCTTCATGATTTCTCCCTCCAGAGAAAAACCGCAATGGTGGCAAGAACACAGTAATGCTCTGCTGCTGTGTGTGCGTGCATGTGTGTTTTTGTGTTTGAGTGTGTGCGTGCACGCGTGTGTGTGGAGGGAGGTGTGGGACTGGTTGCAGAGAAACAGCACTAGAGGCCTGAGAGGGGAAGGAGAGAGCCCCAGTTACTGAGTAACCCTGAGCAGCAGTCCCATACTCACCTTTCCCCTAATAGCCCTTCACCTTCTCAACCACGTGAAGTGGGCCTGTATGCTGACTCCCCATAGTGTGCACTCAAAAACACGCGCACACCCACACACACACACACACACCAAGAAAGCTTGGCCAGTGACAGAGAGTCACAGCAGTACACACATAGTAGTATTTCCATCTCTTAAGAGGACATTATATTGACTTAATGTCTTTTGCCTAAATAAAACCTAAACATAACTCTTAACTAACCTTGACTTGAAGCCAAGTCTTCACCCTAAAATGAATGATTTACATTAAGGGGACGTTCTTTCTAGAGTCTGAGTAAACAGATTTACATCCCCACAACATGAGGAATATCTGGACCATACACACACAATCAGAAGCTTCCTTTAAAAGTTCCTTTAAAAGCAGAACAAGCAGGGCAGTAGCTCAAAAGCAATTGTAATTTTAAATGTCTCATTTAAACATCAGAATATCATATCACCAGAATAACTGTAAGGTTTCACTGGGTTGTAGATCAAACAATGACTCAACACTTTTCTTGCCGTAGGCGCCATTGGGCCATGAGCAGCTGACTGTTGTGAGTTGTGTTGACGTCTTTTCACTTTATTAATTTGTTATATTGACCCTTTTTGACACAAATGCAAGTGCAAAGCATAACTTTACGTTGCTAGTCGCATATTTTTATCGGATGGATTCTCAGTTTGTATCCTTAGTACATATTGAGAGCATTTATCAGATTTTGTGCAGTGAAAATGCTTGGCTTGTTCTTTTCTTTTCTTTTCTTGTCTCTGCAGTGTTCTTTAGAGGCCAGATAATGACTACTGACTGGGTGCAGAATGTGCATACCTGTCAGCAGTTTTTATTGTGTGTTATAAGTACAAACATGAAGCGATGCTAGTTTTTTCAGGATAGCTACTACTATACTACTATGTTTTGAAGAACTGTAGACAAACTTCCATCTCCAGTTGCTCCCATTTTCATCCTTCCACTGACATAAATAAGTGCCATAAACAAACCAAAATCACAAAACATCACAGCTATGAATGCAAGCAAACCTGACAGATCTGCATTATGATCTCTTTCTTCACTTTATCTTAGATCTGTGTCAGAATTAGCTCCTATTTTGAACATACGACTTTATTATTTGTGTCACATACAGTGTTGCTGTCGTTACTGGTAGGTTACTGGTTTTTTTTCTTAAATTTTGTTCGGCTTTAAAGTTCAACATTACTTTGGTGAGCATTAACTACAGTTGAGTATGGTTGGATTGAGAAGTGTGTGGGAATGTGTGTACCACTGTGTCAACAGAAAGCCACTCCCTCCCATTGTAGCAGCTGAATGAGTAAGATGTCAATGGAAAGTATGAGTCACTAGACCTACGACTCACAACAATAATATTTAGCATGAGTAGGGAACTCAGAGCAGTCTGCAGTAGGTAGATTGGTGATTAGTGGCCTTATACGCAGACTGGGAGTGGCTGTGACAAAAACTGCTGGCCTGACATCATTAATCCGTCCCAGCCCACACACTCTACACGCCAGACTGGTAAGGGAGGTACTGGCTGAAAGACGGGCTGCTAATTCAGTCCAGGGTGAGGAGCAGAACCAGAGCGATCCAGATCAGCCACACTGAAACCTTCGCCTGTTCCCTCATCATGGGTGTGACTGTGAGCTTTCTTGGTAATGCCTGTCTCAAAGAATGAGAGAGATAGAGAGAGACAGAGAGAGAGAGAGAGAGAGAGAGAGAGAGAGAGAGAGAGAGAAAGAGAGAAAGAAAGAAAGAAAGAAAAAAAGGAGTGTGCCTTCTCACACTACAGAGTTCATTCCTCACAGTAATTTACATTCTTTGAAGCATTTGAATGAGTTAAGTAAATGAATCATATCAGTAGGAACATGTAAAAATGTAGCCTCAGGAAAAGTAGACTATATTTTATCATTTGGTTGCAATGTTTTGCAATGGTGCATCACTGTTAACAAGATAGTCTTATGCCATTTTTATGGAAAATTGGATAGCTATGTTGTTTACCGTTAGGGTTGAGTAGTCTGGATGACTCTGGATGACTGAAAGAGTCACGTAATGGTTCTTGTCTAATTTGTATTTTCAACATGATTCCCTGCATGACAGCCCTCCTTTAGTGGATAATTTCAAGTTTGGAGGAAGAAGTAGAGATTTTAGCACAGTGTGAAAGCACCAAAAAAAACATAGTGATTGTTGTGGTGGTTGTGAAGGTGGAACATTATTTAAGTGGTTGTCAACCTATTGAGATATCTGACACACATACACATACCACTCTGTTGTTTATTTCCACAAATGAAAAAAAGAAGAAAAGAAAAGAATTTCAACTTTATAAGTGACAATTCCTAAAGTCGTGAAGAATTATCCCTTTGCAAATTGGCGTTTTATTAAAGTGTATAAGATCAAACAGAAGTGAACTGGAGAAAAGACACAAAATATCAGAAATCCAACACAGAAAAGAAAAGTATCGATAGGTATGCAAAATAAAAAACAGAAATAACATGAATAATAATACAATCTATGACCCTAAATAACACAAAATCCAAGAAAAAGATGCTTGGTAGCAGGACTGACAGTTTGCTTGTGTGATATGCAGTGCAAAAACACGACAGCCACAGCTTCTTTCCTCGAAATCAGGCAATAACAAAATGAATAGGACATTTTAACCAGCACAAGGGAAAAACAACTTGGATGTGTGACTGTAGTAGGGATTCAGCTGCACTTCTCTCATCACAGGAAGAGAGCAGTAATAATTATCTACCAAACACTGCAGAAAAGTCCTCATTCAAAATAATTAAAATGATAACTAAAATCTCATGACAACAAATGAAAAGCTAAATCTGCCTGGAGGCCAGTTAGAAAAGAGCACAGAAAACCGTTCTTCTTATTCTGATATTTCATTATGGAATTTTTTTATCCTACAAGTGCTTTCTTTTCTTCTTCTTAGAAACTATGTGAGATACACGCTTGAGTATTTATGCTGTACACAAAGAAATTGAGTAATCACTCAAATTCACAAATCTGCCAATGAATCACGACTACATTGAGGTTGAAGCTCAAGTTTGTGGTGTTGACTCAGAAAATGAATCATGGAACCTGCAGAGAGCCCAGATCATCTGAGCAGCTGTCCCAACAAGCCGGGGGCTGGGGCCAGATCGGTCCCTGTTTTCATTGGGGGGTGGGGGGGCATAGAGAGATCTGAAAACTTTCCACTGAATGCTTTTAAATGGTCACTTTGAAATCATGCAGGCAAATCAAATCCATGCTGAAAAAAACAACCTTTGGTATTTAACCTGAGTGCACAGAAGCAACAAAAGTATGTTATTATTGAATGACTGGCATGGTGGGTAAATTCTCCAACCATTTCCTCCCATTCATACGTCGAAAGGTCTTGACTTTCTCTTAAGTGATATCTTGGCACAGACATATGAAGTATTCCAGATTGATCAAGAAGTAGGAAGCTGTGCTTGACCTGAAATAGGAAATCACAGTAGGAAGTTAGATAAAATTCAAGAATGGAATATCAGGCTTTCACATAACAGTTTTCCACTACTTGTCCTGCAGTGAGATTTATGTGGATTTGTGCTGTTTTTGCTGTTACCTCAACATCCGTAAAGGCAACATGCCCAATTATCAAAATGATCTGTTTTTAAAGCTTTTGTCTCGCAAACCTTATTTTCATTGGATTTTATTTTGCCTGTTATGCAAAGTCTATTCCTCCCCAAGAAAGGAAAATGATCACTGTGTTATGCTTATATTGCTCAGACTTTGCAACAATGTAGGATTTATGACACTGTGAGTCCAGAAGCTAGTTTCTAATTACATTTTTTGTGTGAGATGAAAGAAAAAGTTGTTTTGAAGGTATAAATTATGGTTGTCGTGGAAACAGTGTGTGATTTTAGCTTGGCGCTCTCATACGTGGGTGGCCCAAACATGTGAGTCAGCAAAACGGACCACTCGGATTGCATCTGTTGTCACGATATGAGAGAGATCGTGAACTCTTTCTATTTTTTTATTTATTTTTAATTCCCTTAAGAGCAGCCTTTCTGCTGGTATAATCCTAAAACCCAGTTGTCTGCTTCGGTTTTCTCCAAGTTGCAGATCACAGATGAAGAGACAGAAGCAGGAGCAGGAAAAGACTGCTTTATGCAATAAGAATGCACAATGAGATGTAGTACAGCCATACAAATCAATTTTGCTCCATCTAGTCTCTTTGATAATTAAAGTGCTTCAAAGTAGATTCCAGTATGAAGCTATCTTCAACACATACATTTGTGCTGCTTTGTTGGACTTTTTATTTGAGTCCACTTTCTTTTCTTCACATCAAGACACTCATTCATTCATTTAATCCTTACATACTGTTCATATTCTGACTCATAATTAGTGTTTACACCAATTTATATAAATACATTCCCCATCAGTCATTAATATATGTTTAATTAATTATTCTTCTTGTCAAGTAGAACAATTCATAGAATATGATGAATACAACATGTTTGAATGCTGATGTTGGAAGTTGGAACTTTTTACAATCAACACAGGCCAAATGTGTACATATGCATTTATAGCAATGTGTATCAGCTGCACTGTTTAAATAATGCAGTTTATTTCTATTTTTGTATACTGTTGATCACATTAGGAAATGTTTGGCTAAAATAAATTTGTATAGTGTGTTTTTACAGCTCTCAAAATGGGACAATATGTACGGGTTAACGAGCACCCAGTTTTACAGGCAGTTCTTATAAGCAAATAGGCATTTTAAATATTCCTAACCCCAATGTTTATATCCATATGTGTCTTCTTCCCTACCTACCTCTTGGTGCATTGCTAGATTTCTGGCCGTGTTACTGCCACCAACTGTGGATCAATAGAATAGCATGAATGCAGCAGGAGGAATGCATATTGCGTTACCTGCAAGGTTTATCCTGAAAACAAAACCGAGACCCACTTGTAAAAAAAAAAAAAAAAAGCACTGCTCCAGGGCACTACTAGTGGTCAAAAACTCCACAGGGTACCTTTAACTCTCCTTTCAGATATTACAAGTATCAAATACAAAGAAACACATTCACATTTAAAAATACAAAGCTACAAAAGAACAAAATAACATCACATCCAAGAGTAATGGGTTGAAATGTCTACTGTCACTGACTTTAACTTCAACAGGTGGATTATTCTGTGGAGAATTTGATTAATACTATAAGGCTAAGTGTTCAGTTTTAAAAATGATCTTCCTCTCCCTCTGTAAGACATTATAAATATTATTTAGCATCAAAGAAAT
Source organism: Scomber japonicus (assembly GCF_027409825.1). NCBI lineage: Eukaryota > Metazoa > Chordata > Actinopteri > Scombriformes > Scombridae > Scomber > Scomber japonicus. Next base: position 20,421,738 of record NC_070583.1, read on the forward strand.
ATTTGATTGAAAGAAAGTGAAGGAAATAATAATGATAATAATATATAATAATATAAATAAGTCTGTGGAGGCAAGTCACCTTTCCTCTCTTCCTCTAGACCAGGCCACTGATGAGCTCTGGGAGTCAAACCAGCAGCTGTAGCCTTCCACCTGCTCCCTGGCTCTGGCACCTATGGGAGCAGGTCTGGATCACGCCTTGCATGCCCCAGGAGATACCAGGCTACAGAGAGCCTTGTCCAGACTTGCCAGCTCACAGGCACACTGACTCCCACTGTACAGGTCAGGCCTGTTTTCCTTTGCCTTAGCCTGGAGCCTTGTATGGGATAATTAGCAAACTTTCAAGGTTGAGTGTAACATTGGATTAACTGTAACACCTGAGCCACCATCATACCCTATGTCACCTTGTGTGAGAGATTGGTAAATGTGTGAAACTGGTCTGTAATCCTTCTTTCAAAACCAAATTCTACTTCTTCTGACATTTCTGTTTCTTGGTGATTTATTGTCATCTATAACTGCCAATTTGGTAACCTATCTGGAAATGAATGAATTTGTTTCTCACGTGTAATCAACCCAAGAAGTCTGCAGTTTTAAATGTTATTAATCAAGGGATATTGGTACAGCTGCTCAGATGACAGATTAACATTGGGGGGTCTTGACATTAAATTTAAGCATTAGCTAAAAAATAATCACAAGATTTACATCTGCTACAGGGATTCTTCACTTCATGCTAGTAAGTGGTAGTTTTCCATTAAGGCTGAAAGAGCTTGAGTTGAAATATAAAAATATCACTGAAATTGGAGTCACAGGTGTTTGATAAAGGGATGCATGATAACACTACCAGTTGCAATCAACATCATCACCACTTAAAATACTATAAACTGCTTGTGGAATCAACACTTACGACCAACAGGCCATGAAACAGCTTCCACATCCCTCACTGGATCTGGTCTGACAGAGAGCACAGAGAACAAGCTTCCCACTCTTTTCAAAATCCACCTGATGAATGTGTCGTACTGTAGCTCCCTTGGAGGCATAGGCCTTTGGGGACCAATAATGTCTGTCAAGCATACTGTAATAGCCTCACAAATCTGAAGGTGAGAGACATTAGTGAACAGCCCTGACAGATCCATGCAACTGCTCGTGCAAGAGTGTGGCTGTGTTACACCGGGCCTGTGGGCATCAGCTGGGAAAACAAGCTGAGACTGATAACAGATCAGGCCCACATTCCATCCTGGGCTTTGCTGAGGGACAAGGCAGACCACCAATTCTCACACACTTCTCAGGAGCGCTGATAGTGGTTAGCGTGGGAGTAAGGGTGAGGCCTACAGAGGTGCAGGGTTGGCGGCATTTCACACAACTCTTCTGCTTTGATAGGTATCTCATGTCACAGCCAGGTTGCGCACAGCCGCGTGAATGCCTATGTGAGAGAAGAAAACAAAAACATACATCTCACTGGCTTTATTCAGTGTCAGTTTTAGGCCAGTCTGTTTTTAATAATCTGAGGAATAGTTCAGCAATATAAGGTCCAGGTGCTGACAGGCCTCCCGCCTAGCTGAGCAGGCTCTCTGGGTCCATGCTGTGCAGGCCTGGCTGTGCCTAGCTGGACGGCTGAGTGCAGGTTGCCCAGCAGGCTGTGTTGTCTCAGCATTCAGCCAGGGATGATAGATGGAGCTGGAAATGCTCCCAGAGAGGGGGTGAGCACATGTGTGGCAAGACGTGGCAGGTGGTGAGCGCTGACTTGACAGCAATTAAATGTACAAATCTTTGATTAAGCTCATGGGAAGGCAGTCATTAGCAACACTGAATCGGCTCTCCCCCAGCACTCACACACACATGCAAAGCATCTCTCTCTCGCTCCCTCTCTCTCTCTCTCTCTCACACACGAACATTCGCATACACATGTACAGGCACACATATTTCATCTCAAGTAACACTAACACTAATGTATGACTAGGTTTCAGCGACAGTTACATTTGTCACATTTTAAAGAGTCAGATATTAATGTTAGTTTCATGTCACTTTCTGTCATATATTTGTCTCTTGGACACACCATAGCTTAAGGCACTCATATTGTAATGAGAAAAAAAAGAGAATTGCTTATTTAAATTTTATTCCGTTATTATGTACAATACAACCATATTTCGGTGTGCTGTTGTTTTTTTTTCTTACTGCCTGTTACTCTATATTAGTTTCAATCATCACACCTACATACTTATTTTTATCAATGTGATGCCACCTTATCTAGTGTACTAATGTACTGGGCAACTTGTATGAAAGTGAAAGCAAAAGTGACATTTTATTTGAATCAATTACATTGTAAAAACATCTGTAGTATAATAAGTCGGGTCAGTAGGTCAGTGTTAAACCAGGAACTTTGATTTTATTGTTATCTCCACATGAACCTCCATATACAGTTGGATTCTGGACTTGTTTCAGACCTCTTTGATTGCCGGTATGTTTGGCTCATATACTCTGTTGTAAAACTGTCACACGCCATATCTCCATATCTCCATATCTCCATATCTCCATATCTCTAAATGATGTTTTAACTGATGTGAATGTTGACCAAGACTTCAAATATAAAACCCAGATTGCACAAAAAAGGTAGTACATAAACCTGTGTTCAGCTTTATGTCTTCCTCCATTCATTAGTACTTTGTGTATGATACTGTAAATCATTTCTGGTAAAGAGGCACGAAATAGTAGCACTCGTCCCCTCATAGGGTTAACATGTCCTGTTTGTACATTTCTTGCCACAGCCATGCACTCAATGCAATACCACTCAACCTGAATGCACACCAGGATAGGACTTTGGATGGAAACAGTGATGTGTACTCTTGACAGTGTGTTTTGAATTTAATTATCAAGTCACGCAAGGTCCTTGCCACATGTGGCGGTGCAATTTGTGACACTGTTCAAGATGTGTCTTCTCACTCGTGATGCCATGAAAATCCCTATACAGGTCTCAAGGCTGGTTAAAGTGTATACTTGTTTTCTGTATGATTAATTTGGCTTTTGCTTCAGTTACCTAGAAGTCCAATCAAATTGTTTCTTGATGTGAAACAGGTGACAAAAAACATTTGCTGCTCTGAAAAAACTGGACTGCTTTGAATGTTTTATCCAATCAGTTTCAAAGTCTCTATTATCATTATCATATTAAACCTTTGGTACTTCTTGGATAAACTTGAGCTTTTTGTATATTTACAAGTGTCATGTTTTTATTAAATGACATAATCAGACAATGACAGGGGCTTGATTTAATCAACACTGGTGTATGTGAGCTAATGTTTTTATATTATTATTAGATAACATAAAAACGAAAAAGTACTTAAGCAGCTGAATGCAATTTCATAATTTGTTGTTTTTCATGCTAACCATTTGGAGCATCTTAGCCTTTTGTTAGCTATTTATTAAGCTTGTTAAAAGTGCTTATGTACATTTTCTTTTGTTACAATAATATTAGCCGAAAACTAGCAACCCCGTCAAGCAAGTAAGCGGACCTACAGTAATCAACAAGAGAGTGATTTGAAAAGTTTGCTCTAATGCATTTTGCTGGGCTTAGTTTGTTCAAAGTCATAACATTCCTAATCCAACCAGACATCACTAATAATTAAACTGGCATAAACAACCCTCATATGACTTGGTGATTCATAACTAAGAACCCAAAAAATATAAGAAATTCTAATTCTTCAGTTGTGTATAGTATTAATTTATTACAAGCTTTCTTTAAGTCATCATTGGTCTTTACTTTGACAGACGTACATTCATCCAGCAGTCTCTCACATGAGAAAAAGGTGTCACCTTTACGCATAGTGTATCACACACTTAACAAGTCCCCTTTGAGTTGCCATTGGCTTCCTGTGGGACTGTGATAATTGCCATCCTCTCCCCTGCTCACTAGTGAGAGTGAGTTCATTCCCTATATGCCTAGGCAGCGCTGGGTTTGAACATATCTCACTGTCTATATCCCATAATCCCATTGTCTAGGAAACACAGGAATGCTTACAGCTTTACACCTGACAAGCCTGCAGTGGATTCATTCAGCACTCAGTTGCCACACAGGATTACTGAACATAAATCACAGCTCAGAGAAAAGTAAATGCTTTCAAACATCAATGTGCAGCTGCACTCTGTGTCTTTCACACGAGCAGGTTTTTTTTAGGTAAAATGTATCTATTTTTTTTAGCCAAAAATAATTAATAAAAGTGGATGAGTGAATAGAGAGTTCAATTAAATTTCCTAATAGTTCAACAATTTGATCATAATACGTCTTTCATATTTAAAACAATGGGCATCTTGTTTCAGAACAAAGCTCTTCATCCTCAATGGTTGGTAAGTACAGTGCTCTGCTCCTTTCATGGGAATCTGTCACTGTGGAGATGTGAAGGTGCTCCCTGCCAGGGCCAGGAGAGACAGCAGCACATCCCACTGGACCAAATCCATCCTCAGAATTACACCAGTCTTCATGATGAGATAATCAGAGACAGAGCAGATGTGACACTGACAATGCTACTGTATCTAAAGGAAATCACTGATTCAAAATAATGAAATGACATTTAAACAGACCATCAGTGCTATAAATATACCCTGCTCTGTATTCTCATTGAAAACAACAAATCCTGCACAATCTGTACTGATAATGGATATTAATCTAGCAAGAAAAAAACTAAAACATGTTATATTAACTGCATTTAACATAGCAGAATCCATGCTCCAAAGCTTTTCATGTAAATCAATGCCCATTATTTGTTCTCCTTTGCTAATTAATAACCCTCCATTCAATAATAGTGACAGTCTAAACACTTTTGATGGGATCCTTTTGTCCCGGGATAAATGCTTTCCTACAGGATACAGAGTGGATTCTATGTTTCCAGATGCAGAATGAAGTGTAAAAAAACTCTACTCTACTCTCAGTCTACACTTAGTATCTTAGCATGAGCACAGGTTACAGTGCATGGGGTGCAAAAATGCAAAACCCCAAAGCAACTTGTTAAAAAATGGTGTCACCAATTTCAAGAAAAAAATCTCATAATTTTGAAGCTGTTTTTTGTCAGACTGTGTGCAGTAAAACTCCATAACTAGCAGAAAACACAGTTCTAGCATAACATACATACATTATGACAAATTGTTATGGCTAATAAGTTATCAGTCAAGTTCTTAAAGATGTGGAAGTTATTAGCAACATCAGCATTCATTTGGAGTCATGTCTCTGACCACCTGATACAAATATATTTAATATTCACTCTCCTGTTGGCTTTGTTTTGGTCTCCTCCAACTGCTGAGGGAATCTGGATCTGTAGCTGCTAAATGCTCCACCAGCAAGCTTCACTACTGCTGGCGGCTGCTTGTAGCTGAGAGCATCACCTGGCACTGGTCACCCAGCAAGCAGCTCCTCATATTTCCCAAGTCGTTGGAGCAAATTTCCTAATACTGTAGGCGTTATTTGGAGAAACTGAACAGATATTGTGAATGGTTGCTTTCTCGGTTGAAAACACTTTATTGGGTGACATGTTAACAGTCCTACAGTAAATATTACAACAGCTTAGCGGGGCTCAAAATCTGTGCAAAATTCCTACCGAGGTTTAGTCATCACTTCTTTGTGACTTCACATCCCCAGATTTCTTTCATTTTCAAACTTTTAATCTTCAGGCCCATTTGAGACAATGAATCAGACTCCATACAGTTCCCTCTGGGGCCACAAAAGGCTTTATATTACTTTTTTCACATAAGCAACAGTACTCCCCAAGCTGTATGATGTAAGACATTAAATGCATTTATGATTCTTTTTTAATGATATTGTTTTGATGGAGTCAGGATGTTGCTTTAAGACTACATCATTATATTAGGATAGTTCATGTCAAGAAATCAATAGCATTTCCTGGGTCTTGTTTTATTTCCCCATGTTTTCCTGCTCCTCCCCTCTTCTAAGAATATGCTGGTTGGCCTAATCACAGGAACCGACCCAGGCTGGAGGTGCATGCCTTTGCACATGGCAGCACAAATTAAAATGTCTCCTGCCGCCCGCCTCTCTAATTCCCTGGCACTATGCCCTGGCCTGTCCCACGAATTACGACCAGACCTCTCCATATGGTGCAGCCAGCATGGGGCAGGCCAGTTTATTGACATGAGCTCCTCCCTGATCTCTCTAAGTCAATAACTGAGCAGTTCAGAACACACACATTTGGTCAGCCAAAGAGCGCTAACCCCATAGAATT